>NC_134139.1:202247500-203497500 GCF_033958435.1 Carettochelys insculpta | reverse complement strand
CCCTCCTCCTGGCCACCCAGCACCCTGTCTCAGCTTGCTTGGCTGCGGTGTCACCTGTGTTCTCCTCATGCAGTGTGGAGCAGAGCCCCCTGGCTCCACCCACCAGCCCTGCCCTGCTTGGCAGGACCCAGCTCCAATCTGCCCTCCTGGGCTCTCAAACCCACTCTGGGGATTTGTTCCTGCTGGCCAGATGGGCTGCAGCCTTCTCTCCATTCCACCCTCCTGCCTCCACCCTCCCTAGTTAGCCTGGCCGGCTGCCTTCCGCTCCCCTCAGTCCCATGCCCTCCTCTCTGCTGCATGAGCGGAGAGCATTCTCCTCTGCAACGCTGCCACAGGCTTTATATCAGCAAGTCTTGGCCCACTGTTACTCCAACCTCGTTCCCCTTCCCAAGCCCCTGGAGTCCCTCTCTCCGACCGAGGGAGTTTGTTTATTTATCCATATCCTACCACTCCGGATACAACCCGCACACTGGGATACACCCCCCACAAGCCACAATTAGTGAGCTGCCTCCCTAGGGCACAACTGCACTTAAGAGAGACCCTGGAACTCAGAGTTCAAGCCCCAGTTCTGCCACCGCTGCCCTATGGGACCTTGGGCAAGTCATTTGAAGTCAGTGGGATTAGGTGCCTCCATATCTTTGCGAATCCAGGCTTGGGTGTCCAGCTGTAAAGCAGAGATAACCATTCTCTTTACTACCCTGGCTGATGAAATTGTAAGTTTTTCAGGGACACCTACTATGTGTTTGTACAGCACCTAGCATGCTGCAACCTTGGCGCATAACAAAGGGCAACAGTGGCATGACCTTGTTACCAAAAGGCTAAATCTTGAGTGCCTGACACAGCTTTTGTTCTGGCTGGGCTCACTGCAGCTGGACTGGAGCTGCAGATGCCATCTGTGTATTAAGTCCCACCACCTCCCAAGGAGGTAGGTCCTTGGGTTGAATCTCTCTTTTACAGATGGGTAAACTGAGGCAAGGAGTAAGGCAGTGACTTGCCCGAGGTCACCCAGAGATTCTGAGGCATAGTTTAATATACGCCCGGGAAGCTGTCCCTGCCTTCCCTTCATGGAGCCAGAGACTGGCCCCACCCTGGCAGGAGCAGCACTGGGTCAGTTTTATGCCAAAACACCTGCTAACCCTGACCAGAGTTCCCGGTAAGCTGAGCGCTTGGGCAGCCACCCAGGTTATTTGCAGAGCCCCCCACAGTTCTCTCAGACCAGCGGCTTGTGCTCCTATGGTGGTGCACATCTGTGTATACCTCAGTGCGTGTGACCAAACTTATTCCACCCATGAATGAAAGAATAGGAGGGAACTGGCCCTGCCCCACACCAAGCAGTGGGGACATGCCCTCTCTGCCCTGCTCGTGAGCCCGGCTAGTGACACCAACGTCTCGCTGGACTGCCAGCGGGCACCTTCTCCGCACTGCAGTGTAAACAGGGCCCACCCAGGCCTGCTGGCAAACGCATCCTCTAGGACCAGGAAGGGCTCCGGCTTGTTACCGGGAATGTCCATGTGACAGCAGTGAGGCCCAGAATAGCTGAGCTGCTAACCCCTGAGTGCTGCCCTCCCACCCCTCCTGAGCCTCTCCCTTCCCCAGCCTGGCCTCCATGCCACCGAGCTCTAACCTCCCTTCCTCTGATCTGCTGCCCTAGCACCGCAGAGTCCTTCTCGCCCCACGAGCAGAGGCCGGTGTGCTCCTACCCTGTTCCCCACAGCGTCTCGTCCCTTCCTAATGGTGCAGCTTCCAGCTGCCTCCCCCTTCCCAAAGGCATCAGCCAGACAGCACCTTGACCCCAGGGATCCTTCAGGTCTGCCCTCCACGGCCCCCACACCTTGCTGGGAGCCCTGGTGGATTTCTCCCTCTCTGCTTCAGGCCGGCTGTACTGGGACTAACCCAGACCTGACTTTGTCTGGTTACCGATATAGACTTCGCTTGCCCCTTACACCTCTATCTATCCCCCCACCAGGCTCACAAGTGGATTCCAGTCTGTGGCTCACACAATGGGCGCCACCGCTGCAGCTCCAAACTGGCAGCGGATCAGCCGGGCCCAATAGGTTTGTTAGCACAGCAGCAGCCACAAGAGCAAAGGCGAAAAGCAACACCTCCCCCCGCCATTGCCACACACCTTGTCGAGTGGCTCCAAGCTGGAGGTCTTTGCTGAACCTCACTCTGACTCAAACCCTCCTCCTTTGAAGACAACACCCGTGGCTGCAGCACATGAGGCTGTGGGGTAACTCCAGCTTGCATAGTATTAATTTATAGCCATCACTGCCCCCTCTTGGGTGGAATCGGAACAGCCCCTGTGTGTCATAAGCCCTATACTGCTTCCTGCTAGTAGGGATTCTTCTTCCACTCAGCTGACCAGCGCTGGTGCTTTAGGAGCAGGGGGAGCCACTTGTGACTTGCCCACAATTAGGTCTGATCCTGTTGCTCCACCAGCCTTTCTGCACCCCCCAACCCCCCCCAAACCATGGCCCAAAAGACTCCAATGTTTCTCTCCTATCGCTTCCAACCTGGCCTGAACTGCCTCAATAGCACCTGCCCCCTCCCTCCCTCCCCTCAAAAAACCTGCCTGAGGAGTGCCTGAAATGAGTGATGTGTGGGCGGGGGCTTCTCAGCTGTTCTCTCATGGATCCTGGCAGTGTCAGACGCATGTAGCCCTCCTTCCCCAGATGCTGCAAGGACCTGGAAATGAGGGGCCTGGACAGTGGGCAGGGCCTGGGCAGGAGGCTTCCAGGCCTGCCTGCCTTGGCTGCAGCTCAGTAATAATGGCCCTGAACTAAACAAAGCTCCGTCTCTGAGAGCCGCTCAATCCTGGGGACAGCCACATCCACCTTGGAACTTCACAGCCCCGTCAGCCGCTGCGGGGCCAACCCCCATCCTGCTCTGAGCACAGTTCCGCTTTACCAGGGCGTACAATGGAAGTACAGATTGAACCTCTCTACTCTGGTACGGCAACATCCATGGGCTGGCATGATGTCAGTTAGCCGGATGGCCACTTACCATGGGCGTGGCCAAGTTTCCCACGGCCCCCGAAAGTTGGTTTACAGGCCGCAGTCCTGGCTCTCAGTGTTCTGTGCTGCTGTGTTTTCTAAGAGCCCAGGGGGCAGTGGAAGTGTTGGTAATGTGCTAGAAAATATTGACCTCCCTTGGTCCAGCAAATTCTCCAGTTCAGCACCGGTCCGGTCATGAGGGCGTGGGACTAGAGAGGCTCAGCCTGTAGCAGACACAATGCAAGGGAGCATGGAGCTCTCGTCTTGGGAGGGGCGGGACACAAAAAGGAGATTCCAGCCACTACTCCTCCCCGCCACCAGTGACCCCAGAGCTTAAAGGGGGATTCAGACCAGCAGGTTGTCTCACTTCACTTTGTGCAGCAATGGCGTGACATCACAGATGGTCGCCCCATGAACCCGGGACCATTCCAAACTGGCGTGGGCTCCCTCAGGAACAGGGCAGACTTGTAGCGTAGATGGTGTGAGCTTGGCAGGTGGGGCGAAGAAAAGGTTCTTGTATCAGTAATGCACTGACCGGAGACCCAGGAGTTCTGCCACAAACTCACTGCATGCCCTTCGGCAAATCATTTCATCTCTGGGTGCCTGTTTCCAGTCTGTAAAATGGACATAATGCTGCCTTCGTCCTGTTGACTTCGATTGTAATGGTTTGGGTTAGCACAGTCCCTCACTCTGCATTTGTACAGAGCTTAGCACAGTGGAGCCCCGATCTTGGTTGGAGCCTCTAAATGCTACTGAAAAGCCAGTCAGTAGGACTAGAGATGAGATTACAGTGAAATGTAGACGCCCACAAGAGGAAAATAACCCCCGTGATCATACTGAAACACAGAGATAAAACCCACCAAGCTAAGAACTCTTCTCCCGGTCTCTCACTCTCTGCCCCGCTGGGGCACTGCCCTGCCTGTCACACGGGTGTTCTGTCAGGCCAGACAGCAGCAGCGTAGCCAGCAAGGGTTGTGATATTTCGGCTGGGAGGGCCCTTCTCTCTGAAAGCCCCAGCTTTGTTTCTAGTTCAGGCAGCACCCTCCCTGCGATAACATAGCCCCTCTTTGTTAACGTGCTACAGAGATAGCAGGCAGAGTTCAGCAAGGGGGAAAAATTAGGTCACACACAATGTTTTCATTGATGGTCATTGTGGGAGAAGGGCTGGGGCAGAGGGACATGAGCTAGTGAAAACTCACCAGCAGCCACCATCTCACGCCCTGCAGATCTAGGGGGACCTTTTACAAACGCCCCAGACGTCTCTGCCCCCATCTCCACTCATGGCTGAGTGTGAGGCTCTCTGTACCTGTGTTTCCTGCTGCATTAGGGAAGCACAAAGCCCCCACTGCCCCCGACTTGTTATTGGCCCCCAGCCTGAGGATCACAGCTCCTTGGAGCACAAGGTCATGGCAGATCCTGTTCCTGAGCCTGACCGCCTGGGGAGTCGGTGAGGGGCTCGCAGAGTGGACTTACCTCTAGCAGTTCTCTCTCCTGACCCATGTCCCCGCTAACTTTTTTCCATCCGTGGGCAGAATAAATTTTATTATGTGCCTTGAGGCATGTGTGGATGTGCACCGCCAACAGAGAGACGCTGCTGGCCGTGCGAGCTCTGCTAGCCTGGCAAGTGGCACCTGAATCTCTTCTGCCGGCTGCCCAAGTGCTCAGCTTACAGGGAAACCTGCTCTTGATAAATGTTTTTACTGCATAACCCCTCGGAGCCGGCCAGCTGCCTCACAAATCCAGATGGCAAAAGACAATCCCTCCCCACCACGAGTTCCCAGACTAGCTTCCCAAGGGCCAGAGAACCTGCTGCAGGGCCCTCTAGAGACAAAGGCAGCTAAATGCACAGAGCAGCAGCAACTGCAGCATGAGTGCGAAAGGATGCTAAAAGCAGGAGGTTTGGACAGTGGGTCGGTGGCATTAGTGTGCAAGAAGGGCAGGGAGATGACAAGAGAGCTCTCACCTTCCTCTCCTGTCCCAGGGCACAGGTTCAGCATCGGGAAGTGAAGCTGAACACTCTGCTGCCGTTGTGCCCAGCTGGGCTCGCCTTGTCCTCCCACCCCCACCCGGGCTCACGTTCCGCACCCTCGCAAATCCTGCCCCGCGGCTGGAGCACGTGCTCTCAACGTGCCCGGGGGTGAGCCAACGTGACCAAGCGGTGGTACAACAGCCAGGCCCGTCTGCCGCAAAACAGGCCAGCGAGCATCAGCCAAGCGGTCCGACCCCTCCCACGCTGGCTGGGTTTGCATCACCGACGCAGGGAAGGCTCTGTGTCCCCTGAGCAGGCCAGTCCCCAAGGCGCAATATATGCAGAATCGTGACACAGCTGTGCAGGGAACAAGGAGGCGGTAACACAGGCGGGGCCCGCTCCAAAGCTGGTGGGACCCCCGTCTCCTCCCACACAACTAGATGCTTCCACCAGTGGATTATAGAGACCTTCTCACTCCCTCTGGCCTACTGCCTCCCCGACTCAATGTGCACAGAGGAACTGTGTCAGCAGGAGAGCCTGAAGGAGCCCTCAGACAGGCCAGGCCAGCAATGGCTCAGTGCTTGGAGCGCCCCAGCTAGGAGGCTTTGGACAGGGGTCTCCCACCTTTCTCCACCTTGTCTGAGATGGGGGCTGGAACCCAGGGCCCTCAGACACCTGGTCTGCCAACCAGCCCTGGCTGAAGCAACTGTGCAATCGGGCTCAGGACTCCTGGCAGGCCAGGGGGTGGGAGAGAAGAGGGGCTGTTCGTTACCGGCTCTCAACCCCTGTCCCTTCCCACCACGGCCCTGCGTGCCCCCCCCCACCCCACCGTGGAGCTCCCATCGCCCAAGGACACAGCTTCAGGGATTGCCCAGGGGACCTGGCGTCACACAATGGCAGATCGCCCCCTGCACATCCCGCAGCCACGGGGATGTGGTGCACACACTTGGTGACTGCACTCACTGCGCTGTGGGGGGGGGAGGGCTGGCTGTGGCCATGGCACTGTGCCAGCTCCCCCCCCCCGCCCCGGTGATCCCCAGAGCAGTGTCATCAGGGGCCAGGGGCCAAGGGGGGAGATGGCGGGAGAGGGTGGGAGGGCCATCAGGAGGGCCGGGCCAGCTTGTGCAATCACTCAGCCAGGGAGGATGCCCAGGCTTGGAATCTGAGAGCTCTGCTCTAACGCGGGGATAAGGCCCCACCTCTTCCTCCTCTCCCCCAATGGCAAAAGGGAGCTGCTCCCACAGGCCACGTCTGAGCACAGCTACCGGAGACTGGATCTGCCCATGCTGTGGCCAAGCCCCATCTGCCCTCCGGGGGCTGGATCACAGAGCACTCTGGGGTGGGAGTAGGAGGCAGGTCTCAGGACCCCAAGAACGAGGCAGCCATGGGCTTGCTCAGAGGCACCAACAAAGGCGCCTATAGAGCGTTTGCCCTGTAAATGCAGCTGCACAAACATCGGGAGAGCTTTGGCTCAGCACCGAAGGTCTTACAATCTAGTTACAGCTCCTGGAGGCAGAAAAAATTCATGCAAAGCCTGTGGAAATAATCGCCACAGGAGGCGGTTGAACCACAGTGTGGGACAAATTCAGCCAGGCGCAGAGCTAAATACAAAGGGCGCTAAGACTCTTCTGCACCTTCAGCTAGTGCCTACCTGCTCACCAGGGTACTTAGGTACTTAGATCCCCCTCTTTGGCATTTAAATCCCAGTTTGGGGCTTTAAGCTAGCCTCTGGCAAAAGACCTCCCGGACGCCCCCCGTTGCACTACAAAGATGTCTGCAAGAGAGACCTCAGAGAGGTAGACATCGAGCTGGACAACTGGGAAGAACTAGCAGACGACTGCGGCAGATGGAGGCAGGGGTTACACAAGGGCCTTCAGAAGGGCGAGATGAGGATCAGACAGCTAGCAGAGGAGAAGCGAGCGCACAGCAAGCACACTAAGGACTTGCCAGACACCCACCACATCTGCAAGAGATGCAGCAAGGACTGTCACTCTCGTGTGGGCCTTCATAGTCACAGTAGACGCTGTAAATGAAGTCCTCAATTGAAACTATAAAAGGCGCGATCCATAGTCTATGCAGACTGAAGGATGCCTACTACTGTGTCTTTACTAGATCAACAAAACTCCGGCCAAACCCTGCAGGCACCATCTGGCACCACAGGGCCGGAGCACAAGACTGCCCCGCAAACAGTGAATAACAACATTCATCCCTATTGCTTTCCAGGTGCCCACTGTTCAGATTAGGTCCCGTGCGCCGATATACTACAGGCACAGTGAGAATGCAAAAGAATTACAATCTAGGAACTGGGTATTCATCACGGATTAACCATTTAAAAGCTACTCACAGACAGAGCTTCCAGACCAAGCGCAAACTACACACATATTTCACAGGTATCAGAGGGGTAGCCGTGTTAGTCTGTATCTTCAAAAACAACAAGAAGGCCTGTGGCACCTTATAGACTAACAGATATTCTGGAGCAGCAGCTTTTGTGGGCAAAGACCCACTTCATCAGATGCATGAGTGGGGGAGGTTGTTCAGAGAAGGGTTTAAAGATGGAGTCTCAGTCAAGGGGAGGGCCAGAGTTGACAAGGTCTGTTCAGTCACAGAGGATGTGGCTCATTATCAGCAGTTAATGTGGAGCTGTGAACATCAAGAGGGGAGAAACTGCTTTTGTAATTGTTTACACTTCAGTCTCCCTGGACACTGAGCATCAGGTTTAAAGGTAGCAGTCGGAAAACAAAAAAAACCTGTAAAAATAAACTCCAAAGAGAAACTTCAGACTGCAGTTCATTTGCAAATTTGACACCATCAGCCAAGGACTGAACAGAGGCTGAGAATGGCTGGCCAATTACAAAAGCAGTTTCTTCGCCCTGGATGTTCACACCTCCACATTAGCTACTGACAATGACCACATCCCTCGACTGAACTGACTTGATTTCTCCCCTCTTGATGTTCACAACTCCACATTAGCTGCTGATAATGGGCCATATCCTCTATGACTAACAGACCTTGTCAACTCTGGCCCTCCCCTTGACTGAGACTTTCTCTTTAAATGCTCCTCTGAAAGCCCCTTGCTCATGCCTCTGACGAAACGGGTCTTTCCCCATGATAGCTTATGCTCCAAAGTATCTGTCAGTCTATAAGGTGCCACAGGATTTCTTGTTACATTTTACAGGGCAATCTGATTCTGACCCTAGGAGTTTCATAGCCCCAGGCAGAGCCGAATGGCAGAAGTTTTTGTTTAAGACCTGGTTGAGTGAGCTCTTTGATGAGGAGTCAGGCTCTAAGATTCCCTTTACAATGTTATTTGCTGGCTCTTGTGAGCAGGAGACAAAGGTCAGAGAGCTCCGTTTGATCCTGAATCCTCCTTACGGTATGGACACACTCACCTCTTTTGAGTTTATTTTCAGGACAGTTAATGAGGGTGTGGAAATTCCCTGGCACAGCCCCCAGCTGTTTCCCGCTGAATGGTTTTCCGGAGGCTTGGCTGGCTCAACTTTTTGTTTACCTGAACTTGGAAGAACCAGGCTGACAAGGGAGAAGGGATGACCCTTCCTCATGCACCAAACACAGATTTGGTGCTGAACAATGTCCCCTTGCTAGTCAGACAAAGGTACTGTGATCATACGAACAGTCACAATGCAGCGACTTCTGCAGTCAGGACATACCCTGGACTCCCTGAGTGCAACGGGTAAGCCAGGCTGGAACATGGTGAAAGTAGATTTTAGCCCATGTAGACTACTGGGTCCAATTCCCCCCTCACTTATGCTAGTGTAACCCACACACCTAGGTGTGGGTCACTGTCCCACGTAGTAGCACCTAGACCACTTCACAGAGAAAGAATGAGTGTCCTCTACAGCCTAAGCTGAGAGCCAGCCACCCTTTAGCTCAGGCTGTAGAGTTGTGTGTCCAATACACATACAGCAAATGGATGGCGGGATGTGGTGGATGCAGCTCAGGAGAGCCGGACATGTGTGGCACCCACCCGCCACTCCGCACACACAACCCATCACTTGGTGGGATAAGCACATGGGGGCAGCAGTGAGAGATACTCCAAGCCAGGGACTCCTGTGGCCCCATGTGGCAGTGACCCCCCCCCCCTCCCCTCCCCCCGCAGGGTGGTGTGGCTTGCCTAGTGCAGCTCCAGCTCCTTGGTGCCTGCATGATGGCAGCTGCAGAGAGCCATCACTGGTGGAGGCAGTGGCTGGCTGGGGGGTGGTGGTAATCCATTCCATTTCTTTTGGACAGCACGTCTGTAGAGGCTCCTGCACTGAGCTTCAGAGGTCCCCAGTTCAAGTCTGCCTATGGGCAGTTACACTAGTGTAAGTCAGCAGTAACAGTACTGAAGTCAGTGGGTTTATACCAGCATCAGAGAGCAGATTCAGGGTGAAACTGAAATCAGGCTACAAATTACTATCAGCTGCCCCTAAAGTTCAAATCACTGCCAGGCTATTAATTCCCAGACTTAGTACAGGAGAAAAAGAAATCTGGTAAGTTACTATTTGGCCTGATACATATCTGGGCTCCTACAGAATTAGACACAAGTTTCCAAAAGCCGCTTCTTAGCAGCCCTGTGGGATGTGGTGATACAGATGGATTTGCTTCCACCTGCATAATGCGCAGAAATCATCCTGCTCAATCTGCTTTCCCCACAGGACTTCTAAGACACAGGAACCTTGCAGCAGCCAGGCAGGGAATGCATCTCCAAGGCACACAGTTAATAGCCAGGACATCGGCCCAGCTGACTGCACAGCTAACAGACCATGCTGTAGTAGCAGCCGGGAGTGAGGGAGGGTTCTGGCAGTTGTGACCACAGACTCCAAAAGAAGAGACATCCGGTCCCAGGCTCAGGAGGATGCTGGTGGAAATCTATCACTCCCTGAGCCTCCCTGTAGCTCTCCGAGCGTGTCATGTTGCACTCTACACTCCAACATGCTCAGTATCAGTTTTTTCAACAGCTGCTGTGGGTAAGACAAGCTGTTCCAGCACCTTTGATGGAGCTACCAACACTGAGCTATCAGCAGCAGTGAAAGGTTCCTCCCTGCGATCGTGAAGGAAGTTCTCAGTGTATCCGAGTGATGCGGCCAATGGGGAAGGGGCAGGAGCTGGGGATGTTTTAGTGGCAGATGTTGCTTCATGGCTACCCTCCATCAAAAGTCAGAAAGTGCCGGCCTCTCCCAGGCAGGCCAGTCAAGCTTGGCATTCTCTTGTACTCAACGTATCCTGCTCCTTAAGTTGAGGTCCCGCAGTCTTCTGGCTGAGCTTTGACAGTCAGCACCTCACCATCCTACGGGATGACAGAGGAAAACAGATGCTTGTTACCATGAGCAATAATTAGAGCGGGATCCTAAGGTGCTCCAAGTCCAAACTGCTCCAGAACTGGGCCAGACCTGGGAGTCCGGTCCAGGCTTATCCTTACGTACATGTCAGAGTGTGTGGATGAGCCTGTCTGTCTGGGCTCCCGTTGTTCAAGAACTCCTCCTAAACCATAAGAGCTACAAGCAGCTTCCTCTTACCCTAACTTAAACCAAGGGCAGGGGTTGGCTATGCCTGGGAAATGGGAAGAGCTGGGAAGGGGCTGTTTTCCAGAACACGGAGCGGGAGGGGCACAGAGAGAAGGGACATGATAATGACAGTGGCGACTGGGGGTCAGCTGCAGCACCGAGAGAGGCCAGCAGGGCTGGGGCTCCACCATCTTGCCGGTCACAAAGACCGGGTAAATAGCTCCCCTGCCCCAAATCCAGAGTCTGCCCTCACCATGGAGAGCCTGCAGGCTGCAAAGGGAGCCGCTGGGGGAGAAGCCTCCAGGCAGCTGGTAGGCAATGGGAGGGGGTGCTGGAGGCCAGGGGCAGCCTCCAGAACCCTGCCCCCATAGATAGCCCGCAGGCTGCAGGGAAGCTGCTGGAGAGGAGAGACGGCCCCAAACCTCCAGCTCCTCCAAACAGCCCCAAACAGGCTGCAGGAGGCCACTGGGGATAGCCCCCAATGCACTGCCCCCCAGCCCAGTGCAGGGGGACAGCTGGAGGCCAGGGTCTGCCTGCATAATGCTGCCTACCAACAGGTTGCAGGATGGGGTGGCCTCTACCCCAAGCAAAGACCCCCTGGAGCAAATGCAGGTAAAGACCAGAGCTACAGCGGGTACTTTGGCTAGTTTAGGACAATACTACTCCTGTTAATGGTTTGCTTCCCTGGACGGTCCCCAGTAAACCCAGCTCATCTGCCACGTGGCAAGAGAAGGGTTTGCTTTGTTTCTTTTCCCTTCTTTTGGCAGAAGCTCTAAGCTTGACCATGAAGGATGGCTTTGTAGACCGCTTGTTCCTGTAGCTCCTCTTTCCCTCTAGTTCTCCATCTGTCGAAGGGGATGGGGACAGCGAAGGGCGCCACCTGCTCAGGCCACACCAAAGCTTTGGGGGATAGAGTTGTAGGTTTTAAAGCCAGGAGAGACAATCGTGATGACCTAGTCCCCTGCACAGCACACGCTGGAGAGTCCCGCATCTTGTGGTTGAGCTTTTGTGAATGCAATTCCTACCCTGCGTGCCACTCAGAGCTGCTGGTCTGGCACAGGCCAGTCTCGGCTCAGTAAACAGAAAAAAGAACCCAATTTTTTCTCTGTCACATCATGGCAAAGATGTGAACCCCCAAGGGGATTTCTGAGCAGAGGTTCAGAGCTGATGTCCATGGAGCCTCATCTGCTCACGCCAGCACCCGCTCTGCCCTGGCCACTTCAGGTTCCTGCCATGTTTAATTTTAAGAGGAGTTGCTGGATTTCCCTGGTCTCCTGCCACGTGTCATTTCCCAGCTTCAGAGCTGGGCTGAGGGGCAGGATTCTATCAGAGACGTCCTGACCTTGGCCCCAACAGGTGCCAGCAAGTTAATGCTCCCTTCCTCCTGCCCTTCTCAGTATGCCACTGCCCCGCTCCGAAACTGTTCAGCCTGCCCCACCCCCTCCACATCTTACCCCCTCCCCACCTCCTCCCATCCTGGGATCTCCTCCCCTGCCCCCATGAGCTCTCAAACTCCCCACAAGATGGGCTCAAGCTGCAGAAAGGGGGACACGCGACCCAGAAGCACAGGGAAGCATCCTACATTTCGTCACCCACCCAGAGGTAGGGGGCCCTTAAGGTTTTGCACACATGCTTGTTTCTGTGGCCTGAGGGGAGTGGTGGATCTTGAAAAAGCCCCTTCCGCTGTGCTGTGGAATTTACAGACAGGCCCTAAATCACACGGGCATCACTCCTCCGGCAGCCTGTTTCCTCTTGGCCACTTTCCCTAAGCAGTGTTTCTGGTGCCAGGAACGTACGGGGCAGCAGTGAGATAACCCTGAGCCTGCGTGGGCTGAGATTGGCCCCACCATAAGGAACATGCCTCCCCGAGGGAGAGGGGAGCGATACAGGCTGGGCTACATGGCCACAAGAAAACTAAGCCCCACCTGGGGCCTGGACATTAGTGGTGCCTACTTGGAAAGAAAGGCAGCTTTAAAGTTCCATCCCCAGCGACTATTTAAGTTCAGTGGGGCAAGGGCCCGACCTAATGGCTGTAGGGACGAATGGGGATTTTTGCATTAACTTTCCTGAGCGTGGATCCAGCCCCAAGAGGGGAAGAAGTGTGGGACTGGAGGTGAGGGGAGACTCCAATGCAAATTAGCAGGTCAGGATACAATTCCCCAAGACACAATGTATCTGGGAGCAGTGTTCCCTGGAAACTCGGCACTTGGGCTCAGAAGAGATTCAGCTGCTTCCCAGCTAATTAGCAGAGCACCCACAGGTGTCAGCTTGTGTTTCTGTTGGTGGTGCACACCCAGACATGCCCGGACGCACAACAAAATTTATTCCACACAAGAAAAATTAGCAGGAACACGAGCCAGGGGAGCGTAGTTAATGCTCCATCCTTGCTGAAACTAGTACGCCATGGGATCTTTAACGGCACACCATCCAGGATTGCTCTCACGTCTCAGTCATCAGCCAGCACCTCAGCCATACCATGCCCCAGCCCCACAGAGAGGCATCCCGTTAGCATGGACTCAGGGAGAAGTTGTATGTACTGAGTGCCAAACACCACTCCCTTCAGCAGCTGGCAGGGTTCTCCACCCCAGTACTGTCCCGGCCCAGCCCGGGGGGGTGTGTGTAGGAGACCCAAGAACACAGCAGAGAAGAAGCACAAATATTTCTCTGGAGGCTCCTGGCTGATAAGAATGAGGCAGCCACAGGTCTCCCCTTGGAAAGGGGGAACCGGGAGAAGTCCCAGCCTAGATCAAACAGAATCTTGCCAGCAAGAGAGCTGCAGATGGTTGGGGAGCTCAGGGCCCACTGTTACGACCCAGCCAGGCACAGGGCACCCCACTTTACCTGCTGTGTCTCAGACCCCAGGCACAGGCTTTCATAGATCACATCAATGTGCTTCTCTGGTAGGGGCGGGGGCTCCTCCTCTTCTGGCTCTTGGGAAGCACCCAGGCTTGCGGGTTTTGACTGTCCGGAGGGCCTGGATTTCTTACACACTCGCGCGTACATTGCCCTTAGCTGCTTCTCCCTTTCAGACAGCGACTCGTTCACCACATCCTCCTCAAGAGCAATCTCCTGCCACCCCTGAGGTGACTCCCAGGGGTCCCCACTAGAAGGGTCAGCCACACGCTGCTCTGGTTTGCTATTGTATGGCAGCCATGTTTCCCCGGGTTCACGCACCTCACCCCTGGCAGCAGCACAGCCCGCCTGCACATTCGAGCATGCTCCCGCACCAACACTTAGTTCAGACAAATGCCCCTGGGAGCCAGTGATTCCTCTATCCCGGATGCTTTCATAGACTGGACCATCTGCACCCTGACGGGAGCCAAGCTGCTCTGTGGTCGTTACTTGCGTATCCCCTGGGGCCTCTGGGAGCTCCCAGAACTGCACAGACTCTGGGGCGGTTGGGTTTTGGCGAGAAGCTGCCGGCAAACTGGTGCCCAAGCTACCTAGGCCTGGCGCTCTGGATTCTCTATTCTAGCGGTGGTTGGGTGGTGAGGAGCCCAAATCCTTTGGGAGGCTAGAGCCTCCTGGCTGAGGATGTGAGTTTCCAGTGAAGCCGTTTGTCTGCAAAGAGCCACCTGCAGAAAGAAAAGCAGAACGGAAGACTGAGCCAACTGCACGCTCCTCATCTTAATTACATGCAAGTAGGACAAACGAGGCAACCGCCACAAGCAGACAATGAGCTGGAGGAGCAAACTTTGCTGGGTAGTAGACAGTGCCTTGCAGCATGTTGCTGAGCTAGGTACCTTACTCGCAGGACCCACCAGAATTGGTTTCTGTCTCCCTAATCTAGTGGTTCTCAAAATCTTTGCACTGGTGACCCCTACCAGCTGACAGCTTGTGCCGGCCCCCGGGCAAGGTAGGGGAGGGGGATAGCTCTGTACTTCCTGAAGGGGTGGGGCCTCGGGTGGAAGTGGGGTCTGCAGGCAGCCAGCCCTGAGTGCCGCCTGGAGCATGTTGTGCACACACCTGCCAGCCCTCAAAGCAGCATGAAGCGTGACACGTGGCGCTCTTTGGGTGATTTAAAGGGTTCAGGGCAGCAGTGGCCAAGAGCCCCTTCGAATGGCCAGCCCCAGGGCAAGTGCCTGCTTTACACCTCCCTCCATCAGCAGGCCTGGACGACCCCTTTCACACAGCAAGCCTGAGAGTGCAAACCCTCCCTTATGAGTGGAAAGCACTTTTTTTACATTTAACACTATTCTCAGTTGGAAAACATGCTACAAATACATTAGAAACAAGAGGCGGACCAAGGACACGGTGGGTCCGTTGCTCAATGAAGAGGGAAGCACAGTAACAGAAAATGTGGAAATGGTAGAAGCACTTAGTGACTTTTGTTTCAGTTTTCAGCAAGAAGGTTGGAGGTGATTGGATGCCAATAGTGAATGCTGGAGAAAAGGAGGTAGTTTCAGAAGCTAAAATAAGAAAAGAACACACTAATAATCACTTGGGAAAGTTAGAGACCTTCCAGTCACCAGGGCCTGATGAAATGCATCCTAGAATACTCAAGGAGCTGATAGAGGAGGTAGCTGAGCCATTAGCTCTCATCTTTGAAAAGTCCTGGACATCAGGAGAGATTCCAGCAAATACAGTGCCCACCTATAAAAAGGGAAATAACCCAGGAAACTACAGCCCAGTCAACTCAACTTCTATTCCAGGAAAGACAGTGGAGGACATAGTCAGGTAATGGCCATACATAAAGGCTACGTCTACAGTAGCCCAACACTTCGAAATGGCCATTTCAAAGTTTACTAATGAAGCACTGAAATACATATTCAGCGCCTCATTAGAATGCCAGCAGCCGCGGCACCTCGAAATTGACGCGGCTCACCGCCGTGCAGCTCATCCAGATGGGACTCCTTTTCAAAAGGACCCCAGCACCTTCGAAATCCCCTTATTCCTAAGAGCAGATAGGAATGCTGGCAGGAATGCATGACCATTTCAAAGTTTTGGGTTAGTGTAGACATGGCCAAAGAGTATGCTTATAAAGTTTGCAAATGATACCAAGCTGGGAGGTGTTGCAAGTGCTTTGAGGAACCAGATTATAATTCAAAATGATCTGGAGAAACTGGAGAAATGGTCTGAGGTAAAAAGGATGAAGTTCAATAATGACTAATGCAAAGTACTCCACTAAGGAAAGGCTAATCAGATTCACACAAAATGGGAAGGGACTGTCTAGGAAGGAGTACTGCAGAAAGGGATCTAGGGGTCAGGGTGGACCACAAGCCAAATATGAGTCAGTGTAACACTGTTGTAAAAAAGGCAAACATTCTGGGATGCATTAACAGGAACGCCAAAAGCAAGACAAAACGTAATTCTTCCACTCGATGCTGATTAGGTCTTAATTGGTTCCAGTTCTGGGCACCACCTTTCAAGAGATGTGGAGAAATTGGAGAAGGTCCAGAGAAGAGCAACAAGAATGAGTAAAGGTCTAGAAAACGTGACCAATGAGAAACAATGGAAAGAATTAGGTTTGTTTAGCTTGGAAAAGAGAAGCCAAATGAAGGATGTGATAACAGCGTTCAAGTACTTAAAAGTCTGTCACAAGAAGGAGGGAGAAAAATGATTCTCCTTAGCCTCTGATAGGACAAGAAGCAATGATCTTGAATTGCAGCAAGGGAAGTTTAGGCTGGACATAAGGAAAACCTTCCTGTCAGGGTGGTGAAGCACTGGAATAAATTGCCTGGGGAGGTTGTAGAATCTCCATCTCTGGAGATATTTAAGACCAAGTTAGAGAAACATCTGCCAGGGATGGCCTAGGTGGTGTTTGGTCCTGCTGTGAGAAGAGAGGACTGGGCTCAATGACCTCTCAAAGTTCAATCCAGTTCTAGTATGTGGTTCATTGCTAACAGACATTGAAACAAGAAAACAACTGAAAGGACTCAGTCCCTATCCCAATGTATTTACATGTATTCTTACTGTAGAAAATTCCCCTTTGTAAGTCATCTGGGCACCATTACTGCACGTGAGGTCCCTATCCCCCCTGTTTACGAGTATTCTTATGCGGCAGAATTCTCTTGATATGTCGTTTTCCTTTACTTTGCACCTTCACGGTCCCTAACTGTCTCCTCTATTCTAATTCTTTGAAAATTAGTAACTCATTGGTAAAGTGTAACTATCAGTTACCCAGAATATTCTATTAACTTATGCCTTCCATTACCCCAAGTTTTTGGATAACAGAGGTTTTACTATATTTATTTGGGTTGTATTTTTAATAGCATTTAGGAACTTAGTGTAGGTGACAGGTTAAGGTTTTTGTTCCAGCCCTCATAATCAATCTCCTTTCTGACTCCGAGAGATTCCAAGGCCCAAAGGAACCTTTCTGAACATTTAATCTGACCTGCTTTACAGCAAAGGTCATAGAACTCCCTCAAGATAATACCTTTTGAACTAGTTTAACTTTTGTTTGTTGGTTTGTTTTTGTCGGGGGGGTGGGGGGAAGAAGAGCTCAGTGGTTTGGACATTGCCCTGCTAAGCCCAGGGTTGTGAGCTCAACCCTGAGTGGGCCATTTAGGATTGTGGGGCAAACGGGGGCGGGGAAAAGAAGGCAGGAGACTGAACTTGAAGAATTCCCCAGGTCCCTTCCAGCTCTATGAAGTGTGTGTGTGTGTCTAGTGTTCTACTATTCTAAATGCTGGAGGTGAAGTGGGGTCAAAGCTGACCCTAAGCATCTCTGCTGGCCTTGGAAGCCATGAATAATCTCCACAGTTATCACAAGGAAGTCATTTCAGGAGGGAGCAGCCATGCATGCTGGGACATTACTTGCTCTTCTTCCCATTCCCCTGACTGTCAGGGAGTGGGAGGAAAGTACCCAGATTGTGTGAATTACTCCTCTGCCCCTCCCTTCACCAGCCAGGAGTGAGACATGCCTGTAAGCTGGGTACTTTCCCCTCACTCCCTGAGGGTCAGAGGAATGGGAAGAAGAGTTAGCAGCCAACCAGTATGCATGGCTGCCCCCCTACCCCAAATGTCACCCTTGAGTTGGGGAAGGGGTCTAAACTCTCCTGCTTCAGGGCACAGGCTCTTCCCTGGGAACAGGCCATGTTATCGCTGCCTCTGCTGAGGCATCTTGTATCCGTCTCTGAAGTCGCTGTCAGAGGCAGGACTGGGACACACGGAGGAGTGGTCTGAGCTCATCTGGCAAGTCTGATTTTTGTTGCCAACAGTTAACAGGACAGGAAAGGCAACACACAGCCAAAAACTGCACCCAGTCATCCAGTGTTAATAGTCTGTGATGTTAGCACCACGCCGGGCAAGGACAGTCCTAACCAGCCAAAGCCCATCCATTGCTGCTCTGTGCCGCACTCATTGCAGCTGACACTGAAAGGGATCCAGATGTGAACACTCTCTTGCTTGACAGGCCTCACCAGATCCCTCTGGTCAGCCGGGGCACTGGCAGACAGGGGAGGAGATGCAAAGAGTTTGCCTGTTCCCCCCGCCATGCACCAGCAACACTGGCTTCCTGGAGCCCCCTGCAGTCCCGAAGTGTCACTGCTGGTTCTGCCCTGGCTGCAGCAGAGACGCAGGGGAAGCCTGGCTTGCATCTCCTGCAGCAATAAAAGGCAGTGAGCAAACATCCCTCGCTCCCATTATTGAAATGAAGGCTCTCTGCAAAGCAGACAGGCTGTGTGCAAACCCTTCTCCCTGCCTCAACAAGGCTTGGTGCAGCAAGTCTATTTCTGGGACCCATTTCTTTCCCTGGCAGGCAGGTCTCCAGCATGGAACACTACACATGCCATGGAGCGCAGACAAGGATCAGGACCAGGCAGGTCCTGACATTTGCTTAGCAGGTCTAGTCTTCCTAGCCAACCAGGGCCACAGCATTCAAGTCCACAGGCTGCAGCCCTGAGTCTTGTAGCCAGTTTATTCCTTTAGTCAAATATTTGTTTAAGAAGGGGCTCTACTCCCCGTGCAGGGTTTGTCAACATGGGTGCCTGGCAAAGCTAGAGGCCAAGCAGGTTTGTTCACCTAAAGACGAAACAGCCTGCATTGAATTCTGAGGCAATGGGTGGTTATGGCCCTGTTTTAAACCACAACTATCTGAGTCACAGACCCAGTGTTCAATGTACCCTCAAAGTCCTCACAGGTTTACCAAAGTGCCCCCTGGTTGCAGAAAAATGGAATCAAGTGCAACAAAGTCAATCTTATTCCTGGGTCTCTGGCCTCCCTAAAGGGCACAGTTGCCCTTGCTGGGATGAGGGGTGGTCTGTGGGGGGGAACCCAGCCCCCCACCCACTCATGCTGGGTTCCAGCCGAGGGACCCTGTGCAGCTGCTACTGGGAAGAGCTGACTCCTTTAGCCCTTGGCACAGCAGCTTGTCTCCCCGGGCCACTTCCCCAGACAATTCCCCCAGTACCTTCTCCAGGCTGCAGCAATCACAAGTCCCCCCCTCTTGACCTGCTGAAGCTCCTCACTCTCCCACATTGGTTTCTGGTGTTCCTGATCCTCTCTCCTACTACTCTGGTCACCTTGCATCGCTCTGCTCCCCTCTCACATGCTCTCTCCCCACCCTTCCCATGCTGAAGGGCTTTTAAAGGCCTCTTATTAGCCCAGTCACGGAGTCTGCTGGCTCCAAGTAGGCTGAGCCATCTCCTGCCCCACTGCCTGTGATTGCTGTGCTGGTGCTCTGCAGGCCCTTCTGCTTGCCTGGGCTCCTTCCCAGGGAGCCCTCCGCCCTGGCCCTGCCACACTACTTACTCATCTGATGTAGGGCAGCTAAAAGTGTAGTGCCTCAGTCGGTGACCCAGCAAATCATGCTCCCGGAAAGCTGACGCCAGACATAAAAGCTCTGGTTAAAAGTAGCGTAAGAGCAGGACTCACTGGATGGCAGTGCATCACACAGTCCCACAAGCTCGTTTTCTTTGCATAAAGCAATGTTCAGTCTTTGAAGAGATGGTGCATTGTCCTTTGTTCTGTGACATATTATGTAGGGGCAAACAGCAAGGGAGTCTCCTCCAGGCTGTATTCTAACCAGAGTGTAACCAGAGCTGCTCCTTTTGGGCTGAGAGGCCTGATGGAGGGGTTTCTCTGCATGCTGTTGTGGCCACCTCTGTTCCAGGACTGGTGTATGTGAGTGAACAACCAGTTCCATTAACAACACACCCAGATCCCATGTGCTGGATTCCTTTCCAGCAAAAATGGAAGCTGAAAGGCTCCGACCTCCACCAGTGCTTGCAGAGGGGGGCAAACGGAGATTGAAATAGGTGGGGGGAACTCTTGCCACACCTGCTACTGCAGAGGAGGGGGAACTCATCCACACCTATAAGTGAGGGGAAAAGACTCCTACCTCTTTTAGCAGAAGAGGTGGAGCTGAACTTCCCAGAGCCACCCTGACCCCTATGCAGAATACACAGCTGCCTAGGGCACCTGAAAATTTGGGCACCACTGGGCCTTCACGTCCATCCACCTGCTTCTTTCTACCCCGGTCTGTGGCTCTGCTTGCTCCAGAAAGGAGTGAGTTAACTCAAAAGTGACAAAGCCGCCAGTGCTATTAGCAGAGCACTGAACCTGTGACAGCACCATTCAAGTGGCAATTATCAGAGAGGCAGACGAGTTAGTCTGTATCTTCAAAACAACAAGAAGTCCTGTGGCACCTTATAGACTCACCGGTATCTTGGAGCATAAGCTTTCCTGGGCAAAGACCTGCTGTGTCAGATGCATCTGATGAAGTGGGTCTTTGCCCTGGAAACCTCATGCTTCAAAATATCTGTTAGTCTGTAAGGTGCCACAGGACTTCTTGTTGTTTTTCAAGTGGCAATGGAGCCGTTTAACAGGCATTTGCCAACCACAGGTATATACTGTCAGTTTCCGACCTTACTGTATTAGTAGTAGACAGGACCTTAGATTAAAAGTTGTTTTAAAAATAGTTCATTAGTGTGTTGCTGAAGGTTACAAAATCACATTTCTGAAAAATCATCACCCACCTGACCCCAGCTGCCATCAGGCACGGGGGCACCCGTTTAGTAGTACTGCGTAGGGCACCGTAAATCCTTAGGACAGCCCCAGAAATCCCAACCTCACTTTAAGCCCTTTGGTGCACAATAATGTCACCTTCCCACCCTTGTGAGCAGGCAGGGCATGTGCCTATCGGAGGCACAGGTCGAGTCATGTCAATGTCGGGAGCCTTGGTTTAGTTGGAGAGATGCTGAGGAACATTTCAGTAACTCATCAAACATTTGCAAGTATCAGAGAGGGAGCCGTGTTAGTCTGTGTCTTTGAGAACAACAAGAAGTCCTGTGGCACCTTATAGACTAACAGATATTATGGAGCATAAGCCTTCGTGGGCAAAGACCCGCTTCGTCAGAGGCATGAGTGTGGGGGCGGGGGGTAAGCTGGTCTTTGCCCATGAAAGCTTACGCTCCAAACATTTGCAGTGTGTCTTTGCAACTGACATGCAGTTATGTAATAGGGAACTTGAATTCAAAGGAGAGCAGGCGCAGGTCTATTTATAAACTAATCCCTCGCAGGTTAATAGGATATAATTGCCTGTTGCGTATTACAGCCTGGTAATCTGGCCCAGATTACGGGGGCACAAAACTGAGTGTTGGAATATAACAGACAAACACACCATCATCATCCTTGTGTCAATCCACCTTACCATTGCCTGGCCTGGGTCCCGCTGCCGGCTCTTCCCTGGAGCAGCCCTCATCATCGTATCAGAGCGTGAGCAGTGCCAGCAGCCACAGCCTTTGGAAGCTCTGAGATTAGAGAGCGGGCGCAAGCAGGAGCCTGCGGAGCTTAGTTTTCACAGCCAACGCTCTGCGTGTCTCCAAAATTGCACCCATGCCCTGTTCTACTGGACACGACCTGATGAGCAACCATCCCCTGCTCCCTTCCCCACCCACAGACGCCGAAAGGCAACAGGGCTGATGGCCACTGCAGGCCCCGGGGCAAGGCCTGGGGGGAGGCCTAGCTATTTGCCACTAGGAAGGGCAGGGCCTCGGGTGCACGGGGAGGGGCCAAGGGCAGTCAGTGCTCAGCACCGCCCAGGCTGTGGCACCCCCCTACCCCTCCCCAAGCACTCAGATTGGCACACTGGCAGCAATTCAAAGGGCCCTGTAGCTCCAGCCACTGCAGCTGCCAGGCCCCGGAGCTTCTGCCCCCCTTGTTCTCCCCTCCTCCCCGCCTTGGGGGGCCTGCTGAAACACGTCTTCCAGCACAATGAACTCCGTGTGGTTGAGACAGTGCTACAGTTCTGCCAGGCCCAGCCACATTTACTCAGCCTTTGTAGAGCAACGAAGGGTCCTGTGGCACCTTATAGACTAACAGAAAAGTTTAGAGCATGAGCTTTCGTGAGTTAACTCACTTCTTCAGTAACACGGCTACCCCTCTGATACTCAGCCTTTGTAGTAAGCGGTCCCTGCCCGACCGGCTGCATCGTGCCCAGGGGCCAGTCACAGACAGTGGAAGCAGCGCAGGGCACGCAGCCGTGCTGACAGGAGTGGGATCTCTACTCCCCAGCATGAGGCAAGGCTACTAAAGATTAACATCCCCGTCACATGGCAGAGGGCAGGCTCCGCTGGCTCCAATTCAAGGCAAATATAGTGCAACTAAAAATAACCACCCCTTGCCTCACCCAGGCAGCAGTACGCATGCCTATGCATACAGACGCTAGCCTGCAATGTCAGGGCCGGGGACCTGGATCCTGTGGGCAGAGCAGAGGGTTATTCGGCCTCTCGCTGGACATCTGGCCATTGCAGCTCTCTCTCCACCTCAGAGACCTGTTCGGTCACTGCATTGCAGAGCTGGCTGTCGCGCGGCTGATGGGAGAGCTGTCCCCTCCCTGGGCTGTTTTCGGTGGTCACTGACTGGGCAGGTGATGGCATACATGAATTCTGCCAGCAGCTCGCTGTCTCCAGCCCCCTTTCCCCCCACCCTGGCGCTACAAGAGAGGCGCCAAGTAGCTCCACTGTCAGGGAACAACAGTTCCACCACCCAGAGCAGCCCCACCCTGGAAAGTTTTCTTTGCCTATAAAAATCTCTTTGGTCACCTGGGGGGGCTGCTGAGATGGAGGGGAGAGCAGGGGGCCTGTGAACTGTTCTCCTCTCCAGACCAACAACAACAAAAAGCCGGCAGCAATGAGGATAAAGCCCCTACCGTAACCCCTCAGCATGGCCAAACGCACAGGGGCATATCAGGAGCAGCACGGAGCGTGGGCCAGCTCTGAATCCTGGATGTGCGCTCCCGACCCCCTCCAGGAGGGGAGATCTGACTAAAGCAAGTGCCCTTGTCGTTCAAGCAGCTGCTGCTGCTGCTGCTGGCAATCCTTGTTGCTGAGCATGTGCATCTTCCATGGGAGTTGTGGGCCCTCAGGTGGCTGATGAGGCCTGTCTGTGAACCACAAATTCTGTTACAGAAAGGACAGGTGTTTCCAGGTACGGCAGGAGGCCGTTGAGCCTGACTGAAAGCCAGTCTCTCCTTCCTCCTGTGCCTCTTGTCCTCCTCAGCTCGTTGGCAGGCACGAAGTGGCTACTAAATGGAAGTGGGGAGTAGGGTTAATCAGGGTGACCTGGTATTAGGGACTGATAGGCTCTACTAGCCACAGGGCTAACAATCAACAATCGGCACCGTGGGAAGGCCAAGAATGGCAGATTTCCAGTAATATAAAATGTTCACTTCTAGCCCTGGGCTATCAGCTGTACAATCACTGGTCCCTAAGGCCAGCAGGGCTTTTATGATCCTGGGGCAGGTCTGAGGTAACTAGTATTATCTCCATTTTATAGGTGGGAAACTGAGGCACACAGAGGGCTCCCCCACCCCAGACACTTGCCCAAAGGCCAACGGAGGAGTCAGGAACAGAATCCAGAATATCATGTACTTAAGTGCTACAGATCCCAGGTTTGATTCTGCCGGAAGATACCTGGGGTTTGTTGGCATTACAGTTCCACCCCTCTGCCTGCTGGCTGCTCATCCACTCTGGGAAGAAGATTTGCAAGAAGCCAAAGAGCACCAGGCTGTGGAAAGAAGCTGAGTGAGCCATGTCATTGCTCCAGGCACACCTGGGTGGCAGAGCCAGCACGCTCTACGTTCTCTCCTGTGCCTGGTGCCCTGCCCCAAGCTGTCCCTGGACGGCTCACACCACATGCTGCCTTAGCGCCACATTACTGGCCTCTTACTCCATACGGGACACGGGTCACATGATTCATCCAAAATCAGTTGTGAGGTTCCCAAATGCAAGCCCAGGGGCTTGAATGTCTCTGCCACAGAACCAGCACATCACAGAGCTGGGCAGGGCCAACCTTAGCTTCCCACTCACCCAGCAGCATCTTCCCCTCACACACAGAGAGCCCTCCAGGGGCAAGAGGGTCACCCAGTTTTCCACCCCACGGCCTGTTCAGTCCTTTCCGCCTCCTCCAAGAACACCAATGCGGTGCCTGTGAGGAGAAGGAGAAGCACACAGAGGTGAGGAGAAGCCCGTCTGAGAGGAATTAGCTCGGGGTCAGCAACCCCTGGCACAGGTGCCCAGAGTGGCACGTGAGCTGATTTTGATCAGCACGCGAGGCGGGAGCTCAGTCCCACCCTTCCTTTCCCACGCAGCTGGGAGCTGGCTCAAAGCCATGTTGCCTGTGGATTAACAAAATACCAGCTAATGCCACCAACCCCCATCAAAATGGTAAAGCGCTGCCTCTTCATGTATTTATTCATGAATCTGTTGTCAGTCGGACTATCAGTGACTTTAAAAAGTAATCACTGACTTTCAGTCAGTACATAGAGGTCAGAAGGACACTCCACCTGGGAAAGGTTACTGACCCCTGCACTAGACAGACCCACTGACTCATTTGGTTTGAGTGCTAGTCTGCTAGACCTGGGGTTGTGGGTTCAATCCTTGAGGAGGCCATTTAGGGGTCTGGGGCAAATGAATTAACCAAAAAGTCCATGAGAGATAGTGCTTGATCCTGCTAAGAGAGCAGGGGATGGGACATGACCTTCTAAGGTCCCTCTCTGCTCTGTGAGGTGTGCGTATCTCATTTCATGTGAGCCGGCCAAGGGTTACTGATCTCACCTCCGTGAGGTCTGATCTTCTGACTGGGAAGTGGATGGTCCAGCCCCCGGACCTGACTCCTGCAGTCCTGGGAAGAGAGGGGTGCTGCTGCTGGACACTTGTAGCAAACTTTCTCAGAGGCTCAAAACTCTTCACTGAGCTCACATATTTATGGGTTAAACTTTGTGAGGGCAGAGAGGTGTCGCCGGCCTTTTTCCTATGGGGAAGCTGAGGCACAGGGCAGTGAAACAGCACACCCCCAAACTCAAAATGGAAATCGGCGAGGCTGGCGTTACAGCTTTGATCCTGTGGTTACATTGCTTCATCTTATTGACCATCCTTCCTCCACCCTCTGCTGATCTGCACTCATGGCAACCCTGTGGGGCAGCCTGAGGCATGTCCTGAAATAGTGGCAGGGAGTTAAGTGATGCCTGAAGCCTCGAGACCCTTTCCCCACAACACTGCGCAAGCAAGGCAGCAGGTAGAGGGAGATTGCGAAAAGCCCAGCATACAACACAAGTGTTCACTCAGCAGCTAAAGCTACACTTGGGCTTTTTGTTCCCTCCTAAATTTTAACTCCTGTTTGAGGTTTATATTCCTGTTTTGCAGGCTGTGGGCAAATCCCCACAGCACAGCCCTCCCCACCAGCCCCAGGCAGGGGGAGTTTAGCCAGGCTCCATGCTAATTAGCTTCCAACCAACCTATCGTCTTCGCAGCGAGGCGTCTCACAGAGAAACCACAATGATTCATCAGGAACAGCAGAAGCCACTGTTCTGTGCCCTGCATGTCAGATGCCTATTCCTCACCCATCACGTCTACATACCCTGGAAGAAACCCAGTAACCAGAGGCCAAAGAGTCACAAGGTTCCTCCCCTCTGTCTTCCCTCAGGACTCACGCTCTGAGCTTTGCCAAGCAGGGAGCTGGGGACGGGGTGCCCACCTGGAACACACCGAGAGCGTCTCAGCACAGCGCGGTACACAGAGGGGCTAGAGTAAGTCCCCTCAGAGCCCCTACCTAACCAGGCCTGTTCTGAAATCTGCTTCTAGCATCATACAGGCACCCTCCCCACCACCCTGGAGTTTAGCTTCCTCTCGCCTGCCTCTAGAGCCCCTTTCCTGGGCAAGGGCGTTACCACCCAACAAGCAGAGAAATGAAGGCACCCCTTTGTAATTTATTATTAGTTAAATTTGCGGTCCCCCTGCTGAGGTCTGCGGCGTGCCCTGCAGAGAACCAGCCTGTTACCCGATGCCGGCTCCTCCTCATTTCCAGCAGCAAAATTGAATTAATAACACAAAACACACAAGTGTCCTAATATCACTCTCCCACGTGAGCAGCCGCTGCAGTTGCCACAGGCACGTTCTGAGATTGTGAATGAAAAGGGAGTAGCTGGTTGCGGATGGGTCAGGCCGGCAATCTCTAGTACGTCTGTCCCACCACGAAGTCTGAGACCCTTTAATGCAGCTGTAAGATTTTCGTGTGTTTTGCTCAACGGAGAATTTGGCCTTTTCAAGAGCGACTAATGATTCCAGGGCCCAGCTGGAGGCACCTTACAAACAGGCCTGATTTTCAGAACGTGCGGAGCCCTCACTCTCTGAAAATCAGCCTGAGGTGTCTCAAATGGGGCAGCTGCAACCTCTGGTCACTTTGCTACCCGATGCAGCCCATCACGTGAACAACACGGAACAGCGTATTGTTGCTGACAGGTACATAGAGAAGAAAGGTGCATTCAGCTACTCTGCTTTCCATTGCACATGCAGGTGGATTTTGAATTTTTAAGTCTGCAGCTAGGAGTGAGGGAGTGAGAGCAAAGTGCACAGCTCACCTGCCCCTTGCCCTCCTCAATCAGAGGGAAAAATGAAGCAAACTGGGCACTTTTCCTGCACTCCCTGACAGTGAGGAATAGGAACAGCAAACAATGCATTGGGGGGTGGGAGAGCTTCATCCCCCCTCCCTGCAAAACCAGACCTCTAGTTTACTTTAAGTTAGGGGAAGAGGAAACTGCATATTCAGTTTAGTGGTCCTAGCTCTGACCGTCCAGAAGTTCTTGAACAAACAGACAGAGGCCCAGACAGACTCATAAACAAATGCTCTCAAATACATAGGAGATTTTGTTAAAAATGCTTTCCCCCATTGACTGGCTTTTGGCCAGTACAGAGCTCAGCAGAGGGGGCATTGCAAAACCACAATTGACTGGGGACTGCTAGATGAACCACAACTGTTCCTGACCAGACTCACGTCTCTCCTGAACCAACAATGAGTCGCTCTAGTGCAGGGCTGATGAAAGCCTTTGCCAGGTCCTGACAGAGGCCACATCTGGGCCACCCAGAAGGGGCAGGGCCTCTCCCAGCTAGCCCTTCAGTGCTGCTGGGGCTCGGGCAGTGATTTAAAGGGCCTGGGGCTCCCGATGCTGCTGAGGTAGCATTTTACATCACTCAGTCCCAGGGGCAGCTGCCCTCTTGGCCCCTCCTCTGGTGAAAAGAACTTCGTAGTCTACCAGGGTCCTTTAGAGGCCATAAGCTGAACTGTTTTATTGTGTGTCAAAGTTCCTGGACTAATCATGGAATCATACAACTGGAAGGGACCTCGAGAAGTCATCAAATCCAGTCTCCGCCCTCACGGCAGGACCAAGCACCCTCTGGATCTTCCTTGTTAGATATTTATCCAACCTGTTCTTAAACACCTCCAGTGATGGAGATTCCACAACCACCCTCAGCAACTTATTCCAGTGCTTAACCAGCCTGACAGGAAGTTTGTCCTGATGTCCAGCCTAAACCTCCCTGGTTGCAATTTCAGCCCATTGCTTCTCTACCTATCATCAGAGGCCCAGGAGAATAATTTTTCTCTTTCCTTCTTGTAACACCTTTTAGGTACTTGAAAGCTGCGACCACGTCCCCTCTCAGCTGTCAGTGGAGAATCTCCTCCCTCTAACGGTGGGGATCTGTGCTTTGGGAGCAGGAGAAACCAAGCTCCGGCTCTGCTCTGAAGCATAGCATGGAGTGCAGCATGGTGTATCTCTGCTCTGTACAGTTTTAGTCTTAACCCCTCTACTGTCGACACAGAAAAAACCTTTGGCCTGGATATGGGTCTCTCAACTGCTGACAGTCCTCCAGGGCACTCTGACATGTCTCTTAAGCGACCGGCAAGCTCTCCTGCAACCGGCGTCACCGCCTGGGAAAGGATCCAAAAGCGTCTCAGAGCAAAGATGCAGGAGCTATGGCCCCCTCCACAGCCAGGTGTGTACAGAACCAGTGAATGTGCAGGTGGGATGCTCGCACCCAGGCTAGACTAGCTCAGGCGCTGACCCATGAGGCTGAGAGTGCAGGGGGGACATAGCTCTCGTGACAAGGCTAATGTTCCCAAGTGGCTAAAAGATTTGTTCCATGCAATCAGACCCTGGCTCCAAATCAACAGTGACTGTTACGAGCTCTGCCTTTCCTCCTACGTTTCTCAACTGCTTTTTTCTAGTCATGGTGCACCAGGTATTTTTAACTTTGGTGGGAGAGGGATAGCTCAGTGGTTTGAGCCCTGGCCTGCTAAACTCAGGGTTGTAGCTCAATCCTTGAGGGGGGCTGTAAGGGCAGGGGACTGGACTTGATGACCCTTCCAGCTCTATGAGATAGGTAACAAAAGTGAGTCAATCACTCAGTCATTTTAGAGTCATCATCAAATTCTCATCCTCATTTCATTCACTGGCCTGATTTCCACTGAGTATTTCCCTCCTCTAACACACCTGCTAGAGCCTCTCTCCTTTTTCCTGCCCTTGTCTTTCCCCTGTACCTTGTTACTGGCACTAAGATCTGCTTTGCTTGCCTCTCCCATTTGCATTCGAGGAATCTATTCGTTTCTCGATCAGACACCCCTAAAGCCCCATTGGCTACTGCTTGTTCACAGCGTTCCTTTTCAGAAAGCCTGGAGGTTGATTTGGTTTGGTGTCTGCTGGGATTCCCCAGCCTCTGCCACCACAGGTTGATTTTACTTCTCTCTTTGGTTGCAGATTTAATTCTCCAAAATCATCTTGCCCGAAATCTTAACCCCTGCCCAGGGCGCTTCATTCCGCAGTCCTGTTCCTAGGGTCGGGAACGCAGGAACTGCTGCTGCTGGGGTTAACAAACTCCCCTTTTATTTCCTTGCTCTCAGATATGTCTTCCTTCATCCTTATTGGTCAGCTGTGGAGGAGAGCTCCAGCCAGAAGTGTAAATAGCATGTCATGTTCGCCCCACAGCCAGTGGCAGCTGCAACCTTTCAGGATTTGTCAGATATCACCAAGATATCAGTTCTAGGCTACGCTGTGCTCTTTCTGTTCCTAGAAGCACCAGCAACTGGGAGCCATACAGAGAGCAAAGTCATTAGTATACCATTAAGGGAGATGGAGAATAAAAACCAGCCCTGAATGCAATTGCTGTCTGGAGTAATCTGTGCCAACAACTCTCAAGTGAGTGTACAATAGCAAACGGTGCATTCGGCTGTGTGCTCTCAAGTAACTCTACAATAATAAAGGACATGTAGACTAGCTCTGCAATAACAAACTGGAAGCTATCCAACTGCCTGCCTGTTCACTGGGAGGAAAAGGTCCATTTCGTAAGAGCTTTCAGGGCCAAGCTCCCAAGACCGGGATGAAAGTATAAATATTAGCTGGAAAATACCATGCAACTGATCCAGAAAATTCTGAGAAGAAGTGGCAGGGTAGCACGGGTTATAAAGTCAGAAAGGACCATTCTGATCATTGGACTTCCTGCAAAACACAAGACCTAGAACTCCTCTGAATTGATTCCTACTGGAATTAGGGCAGAACGTTGAGAAAAACATCCCATCTTAATTTTAAAATGTCCAGTGATAGAGCATCTGCCCTCACCCTTGCTAATTGTTCCAAAGGTTAATTGCCTTCACGGTCAATGTTGTACATCTTATTTCCAGCCTTCATGTGTTTAGCTTCAACTTCCAGCTCTTGGACCATGTGAGACCCTTTTCTGCTCAACAGAAGAGCCCTCTATTACCCGATTTCTGTTGCCCGAAATGGGTACTTATAGACTGTGATGAAATCATCCCTTAACTTTCTCTTTCATAAACAAAATAGATTGACTCAGAAGAGTAGCCAGGTTAGTCTGTAGCTTTGCAAAAAACCAAAACAAAACCAACAGTCCTGTAACACCTTAAAGACTAACAATTGTATTTATTAGGTACAAAAACAACAAGAAGTCCTGTGGCACCTTATAGACTAACATATTTTTGGAGCATAAGCTTGCGTGGGCAAAGACCCAGTTCATCTGATCTTTGCCCAAAAAAGCTTATGCTCCAAAATATCTGTTAGTCTATAAGGTGCCGCTGGAATTGTTGTTGTTTTTGAAGTTACAGACTAACTTGGCTACTTCTCTGATATTTATTAGGTAGTGAGCTCTTCTGGGCAAGACTCACCACAGCCTAACCCCCAGGAATGGGTGTGAACTTTGTCCAGCAATCGTAAGGAGCTCTGAGCATTAGCCTGTGAGTTTGCAACACCTTGGAACTGTGGGGAGATGGTCTATAACTATCTCCTTAAAAAGGACGCAGTAGAACTGCGCAAAGGAGAGGACGGCCCAATGGCAAATCCACCAAAGTCCAGCTTATTGCCCATCTGGAAGAAAATTATCGCTCCAAGGAGCTGGAGCTTGTCCCAACAGGGTGCCATCAGACAGACCCTGAGGGCACTTAGTCATAGAGTCATAGAATCATAGGGCTGGAAGGGACCTCAGGAGGTCATTGAGTCCAGCCCCCTGCTCGAAACAGGACCAGCTCCAACTAAATCATCCCAACCAGACCCTGTCAAGCCAGGACTTAAAAACCTCTACGGATGGAGAATCCACCACCTCTCTAGGCAACACAATCCACTGCTTCACCACCCTCCTGGTGAAGTAGTTTTTCCTAATATCCAACCTACACCTCTCCCTCAGTAACTTCAGACCATTGGTCCTTGTTCTGCCACCTGTCGCCACTGAGAACAGCCTCTCTCCACCCTCTTTAGAGTTCCCCTTCAGGAAGTTGAAGGCTGCTATTAAATCACCCCTCAGTCTTCTCTTCTGTGGACTAAACAAGCCCAAACCCTTCAGCCTCTCATAGGTCATGTGCTCCTGCCCTTTAATCAGTTTTGTTGCCCTCCTTCAGGCAAGTGGGTCTTACCCATGGAAGTGCATTACCTAATAAATTAGTCTTTATGGTGTTACAGGACTCCTTGGTTCTTTGTCTTCTGTTTTTGTCAATGGATTGAGTGTTTACAGCCTCTCATTATACGTATGGCCTGTTTTCCAGTCCTCTAATCATGCTCCCGGTTCTTCTTTGAACACTCTCCAGCTTGAGTCTGGGACTGGCCAGACTGTCTGGTGACAAGATCTGCACTGCCAGGAGGAAGAGCCCGATTTGGCTCCCTGCTCCAGCTTCTTGCTCCAAAGCGTCTGAGCACTCTCCACGGGAAATGTGAGCTTCTCACAGCACTCAGCTCTTTGCAAAACAGCACAATGAGTATTCTCCAAATGGAGCCTCACCCAGTCGCCTTTGGGCAGAAGGGCAGTAGCTGCAGTTTGGGATGCGTTAAGGGAGAAAGAGAGCTTCTCTGTGTTCCTGAAAGGGGAGTGAAGGACCTCTACCTTGAAACAAAGAAAAAAACGACGCTAAAAACCAGATTCTGCTGAAATCCAAGTCAGTGCCCCGATGGTGTTGAGATAGCTGGAACCACGGTCCTCTTTAAACCGGAGGCGTTTATTAGAAAAAACAGCTCATAGCTATAGGCACAGACAGGCTTCCACACAGCTTGAGTTGTAGCTTCGCCCCTATTTACCAGTGATCCACCCTGTTCTATAAAGCACACAGAGCCATCTAGTGGCTGAATACTATACTGCAGGGTTTCCCAAACTATAGTTGGGACCCAGGGGTTTTTTTTTCAGTACCTCTTTTTGCGGTCCAAAAATATAAACATATATAAAAAAAAGAAAAATGAATAAATTTTCACTGTTTATTATTTATTCACAATAACAATAGTACATAGTGATAATTTGTATACAATAAACCTAAGAGCCCCTTCCCCCTGCCTTCCCAGAGCAGCGCTAAGCACCAGTCTGGGAAGGTAGGGGAAAGGTTTTTAGCTCACCTAGCTGCCTGCCACTGCAGGCAGCCAGGTAGGCTAAAACCCCTTTCCCAGAGTGATGTGGCTAAACCCCCTGCCCACTCAACACCCCCCAACTCCTCTGTCCCCGTGGGCCCAGCTCACCTACCGCAGAGGGGGGCTCCAGCCACATGACTGGGGCTCCCCTCCAATCCCCATGCCCCAACCCCTCAAATGCCTGGGCCCCAACCCCCCACACTCAGCCCCCCTGTGTGTGCCAGTTCAAGCCCTCCCCTACCCAGCTCAGCCCCCTCCCCAGCCCGGGGTCCCAGCTCATCCCACTGCACACAGGGCTCTGGCTCCCTGCCGCAGGTGCTCCTGGCCTGGAGCCCCAGGGAAGTGGGTGCTGCAGGCACTCCCCACCCAGAGCCCTGGGGAAGAAGCAGCCACAGGCACTCCTGGTCCCAGAGTCCCAGGGAAGCAGCTGCCACAGGTGTCCCCCGACCCCGGGTCCCAGGGAAGCGGCGGCTGTGGGTGCCCCTTGCCCCCCATCCAGGGCCACAACCCACCCCCAAACCGTCCCCGACTCACACGGAATTCAGGGTGCACGAGGGTTGTGTGAAACGCCAACCCTCACGTACCTTGAGAGATTACTGTATTTTCTAAGGAGCAGTATTTTTTTCCCAAGGACTGGCACTGGGCCGGAGACCACACTCTGGGAAATGCTGCTATGCTGCAAGTAAACATAACAGATAAAGCCGACCAATTTCTGTCGGTAATAGACAACTCTTGGGCTACACGGAGCTCTTTTTCAGGCCTGAGACAAAAGGTGTGACAACCAGAAATTGGTCTGATAGAAAGATAAGACCTCACTCACCTAATCTAATATCCTAGGACTCACACAGCCACAAGTTACGACAACACAGCATTACCATGCAGGCAGGAAGTGGTGAGAGGAAGGTTAAAAACCTAAAGCAACAGAGATTCCTTTACGTATGACAGAGTAGCGTGATCACCCCAGAAGAAAAGATTGGCAGCTCCTTTCTCTGCACTGCCAGGTCAGGCCATGCTCCAACTCAATTGAGGAGATTTTGTGAATTTACTGGGGCATTCTTACAGCTTTTGGAAAATCAAAACCACCAGAGGGATGACAGGGCGAGGAAGAAAAAAGGCCGAGAGCAATAAACCACCCAGTTAGGGCAGTAACGGAGGTAGCTGTGTTAGTCTGTACGCCAACAAAACAAAGCAGCAGAAATGTACCACTTTAAGGACTACAAAATGATTGATTCGGTGATGAGCTTCTGAAGAAGTGGGTCTGTCCCACGAAAGCTCATCACTGAATCAATCATTGTGTTGGAAGTTAAAGTGCTACATTTTTGCTGTTACAGTTAGGGCAGGTGAGCGACCTCCCCAGCCAAAGCCCACAGAAGAAGTTTAGACCAGCAGAATGGAACTGCTGGAGTTGGAAGCTGGCACAGAGTCATATTCCTGCACTTGTGAAAAGCCCCAGGGGGTCGGTAACGGCCACGAGCGGCCAGGGTGTCAGTCGTCAGTCACAGTGGAATGACAGTAACTCCAGTCCAACATTCTGCTAAAATGCCACTCCTGGGCTCATTGCCAACTCACAAGGGAAACAGACTCCCACAGAACCACCCACGCCACTTCCTACAGCACTGGGGGCTTTCTTTGGATGACTCCCATCCAAATACCAAGAGATTTGTTTCTGCGTAGTTTGCAAGATCATGGCCCGAGATAGGACAGCTCTTGGAGAAAAACAAGAAATGGTTCAAAACAAGCAAGCAGCCCGCCAGCATGGAGCCTGCTTTCCATTGCCAGCTAGCCCTGAGCTTTCATTCTGTCGATCAAGTGTGAGCGTGGACATAACCCTGGTCCCTTGTTCAGACTTGATAGCAAGTGCTGAAACAGACCCAGGATCAGATATCTGCACAGAGTGTCTCTGCAGTGTAAAGGAATACCCCCCCCGCCCCCGAAAAGCTACAGACTGTACCTCCCTAAACTGGGATTCGCTCAGGGCCAGGTGCCCAATGGCAGCAGGGTCATGACTGGATTTCAGCCAGAGCTGGAGCCATGACCATCTGGTTTCACCTCTGAGAAGTTTCCTTACCAGGGTCTGCTGGCAGCAGGGGCACAATTGTTATGAGGTTATGACCTCCTCCTGAGCAGGAGACCTGAGGGGCTGATGTAGCTATTCTGTAAGTAAATGAAGTCACTCGTGGTTCTAGTCAACATGCCCTCACCCCGTCTGTTCAGAGGGAAATCAGCAGAAGAGTCTCACTGTCTGCTTGAACAGAAGCAGGGCTTTCTGCACGCCTATCTGGGGAGCACTGCTGCTTAGACGGATCCTTTCCCTGCTTTAAGACCTGAGCCACCTGGAGTCAACCAGGGTTAATCAGAGATTTAGTCCTTGTTGCTCCAAAAGGGAGAGTAAAGACCAGCCAGTCCCGGAAAACCAGCTGGGGAGGAAGAACACAGGGCAGGGAATCCTCCTTTGCTAACAGAAATGCCTCTCCCCATCCCATAGCCTCAGACATGAGATCCATGCAGCTTAAACTCCACAGATGTTGTGTTAAACCACAGCCTCCATCTGGCTATTACTCCGCAGCATAATCCATGTTAAATAAAACCCAGTCTCTTTATGCAGGTTCTACAGCAGTGGTGGCCTGTCAGCTCTCCCCGGACAAGCCGGCAGGTTGCGCCAGACTGGCCCTTACAAAGAGAGCACCGTACCAATCACGTTTCCAGGTAAGCGACATTAAGTCTGCTGCAAGGAGTTCTGGGCATTGCATTACCAGAGGGCTAGAAACAAATGGGAGGAGTTGAGCACCAATGACAGAGAGGGGCTGGACGGATAGATCAGACTGTAACAATCCACTGCTATGAGGTGCTTCTCAGCTGTTATCAAGCTGCACACAGAAGTCTCCTGGAACTTCACGGCTAGTGCAGGGACAGAACTCAAACCAGAGTCACTGCAAACCGAGGCCTCTGGAGCCATGAATGGCCACAAGCCATGGAAGGCGTATGGCACCAGCGGCAGAGCCCATGCTTTCAACTTCTCCAGCATTTTCCAGGAAGGGAAGTTCAGCACATAACTCCGCAACTCCGGTGGCAGAGGATAGCTGCAGGCTGGGAAACCGGCGCATGGAGATAGTCAGTAACTTGTCCTAGGTTACACAGTGTGGCTGCCATAGGGCTGGAAGAGAGCTTTACCCCAGCCCATTGCCTGTCCTGTCTAGACAGCTCTTTGGGGAAGGGACTGCTTCTCATGATACAGCACCTGGAGTAATGGCGTCTGATCTCACCTGGCGGCCTCTACATGCTGCTACATAGTAAATCCCCAATATATCCAATTTCAACTTGCGCTTAACTTGCGTTAACACAAGTCGAAATACTGGGGTTCCCAGGAGCTGGTGGGAGCACAGCTCCTCCTCCAACTCCCCGCGCCAGCCCCCGGCTCCCAGCTGGAGGAAGCCAAGTGGGCAGACAGTCGCACTGCAGCAGCTTCTCCCTAGCTTCCCGCCACTGTGGGAGCCAGGAAGCTGACCAGCACTGGTCAGTTTCCCAGCTCCTGCAAGCCCAGGGGAGCTGCTGCCTGGTTCCCAGTTCCTCCCGACTTGCTTGAGTTTTGCAAGGTTGCCCAGGAACACAACCCTCGTGTCACTCAGAGGTCTACTGTAATAGAAATCAGAAAACCATCTCCTGGCTCCTTTTAAGGGGCTCTCTCCCTAACTCTCCACCATCATTCCCTGTAAGCTGGGCACCTGGGCAGACACTCAGGAGAGATTCATATGCTGTCCAGCTGATTAGCAGAGCACCTAGCACTAGGTAATTTCTACTGGTGGTGCATGTGCCTTAGTGCACATAAAAGTTATTCCATACACGTATGGAAAAAAATCTGCACATGGATGGAAAAGATTAGGCAGAACTTTGCTCCTCACTTATGCCACACGAGTGACAGCATTGTACATCTGTAGCTTGGCTGAGTAAAGCGCAAAGGCTACACTATAAACCAACCTCTCACAGCCGCAACCACCCAGGGAGGCGAGGAAGAAAGGCACAGAGGATCACAAACGGAGAGCAAGGGGTCGGCTATTGGGAGCACATCCCGTGGGTGATCTGTATCAGGCTACGGGAACTGGTGGGATCCCCAGGGATAGGGTGTCAAGACCGGACCGCTGATACGTGTTATTACACTGGCGAGAAGAGAGCTCTGCTGGCCCTCGGCTGAAGGACTGGGTGACGCAACAGGATTTGCTCCATCGCTGGTACCTACAGTGCCCCGTTGAAAAGGAGACACTGAGCAGACACCCAGAGCGCTCGGATTAGATACACAGCTCTTTGCTGGCAGGAAGCAATTATTTCAGCACCAGGAGAGAGTGTTTCCCCTGGCTGCAGCCATGCACATTGTCGGAGATTGGGCGAAGGGAGCCCCTCTCTCAGGCTCGGGGGGAGGGGACGACTCATTCAGCTGAAATTGATTTAGAACTTAGAAGCAAGACTCATTCGAATGTTTGGGCAACTGACTGTGACCTACAGGTAGCCACTAGTCCCCTCTCCTGGGCTTTCCTACGGTTTTGCTCTGGTGCTTCAGGACCAGGGTTCAAGGGCCTGCCTGCCAGGGAGCACAAAGATGCTCCTGGCTTGTACCAGGCATGTTTGTGCACCGTGGCCACTGGCCTGGAGACTCTGTTCTGAAGGGATACTCAGCAGCAGGTTTCCCTCTTATTCTTCCCATCCAGGAGTGGAATCAATTTTGCTATGCGCACCAAGGCACGTAGGAATGTGCACCAACAATACAAACACAGGCTGCTGGCTGCGGGCGCTCTGCTCTTCAGCTGGGCAGCACCGGAATCTCTCCTGCATGGCTGCCCCAGCGCTCAGCTTACAGGGAACCCTGTTCAGTGGGCTTGTTTTTAAAGTCACCTCTGTGCTGGCTCCAACCTCACAGGCCTGGCCTCTCCCGCTCACTAAGCCAGCACCAGCCTGCTCCTCCCCGAAAGCAGCCTGCCAGCAGCAGGATGCAGGTGGTTGAAGGTGCACATATTTGCCAAGCCCTTCCTCACTAAAGAAGAATACCTGGAGGCCTGGCATCTTTCCCGGTTCCCCTTGGCTTCCCACCTAGCCAGAGCCTTAAACACGCAGCCCTGCCAGGGAGGATCAGCAGTGGAGATGGACCAGACTGAGAAGGGTGGGGGTGTCTCTGCTCGGAGCGCCGACAGACTGCAGCGATGGGCGCTAGATTCAACAGTCCCCAAGCTCTCACAACAAGCCCAAGTCGAATGAAAATGCTGGTGGTTCATCCAGAGCCCGCCAGGGCCAGGATGAGTCATGGGCTGCTTTTGTGCCCCCTTGGGGTGCCCCTCTTACTGCCACTAGACACCAGCTGGGTTTTGGGTACCTGCAGCTGGAAGTACTGGGGGGTGGGGGCAGCAGCCCTGGGGCGGGGGGAGCAGGGCAAGAAAGCAGCTCTCAGATCAGGGCGTATGGAGGGGCTGCAGGATGCCTGGTCCCCATGCAATGGAACTTGGAGCTTTAGGGTGGGGCAGGAAGAGACGGAGGCCCTGAGGCCAGGAAATACAGAGGGCCCAAAACTGGGGAGAGAGGGAGCTCCTGGGGCGTAAGTAGCCTGAGCAGTAAGAGCCCTGGGGTTTTCCTTCTCTTCCACCCACCCTGTCCTGCCTCCCTTCCCCTCTCCTGAGCTCTACCCTAGGCCTGGTGTCACAGCTCCTCTGACCCACTGCCGGGGCGGGTCCGTGGGGCTCACCTCAGCCCCAGCAGTGCACTGGGACACTTTGAGGGGTCTCGTGTTGGAATATCACCCCAGGGCCGTTTCAGGAAGGTCTGATTCAGGACCGCCCAGGGGCAGTGAAACTCCACCTCCTGCCCCAGCACAGGGTGACGCGCTCCAGTCTCATGCCGCTCGCCGGAGGTGAGGTATTCCCCGTATTCCCCACCCCCGTCTGAGGGCCCAACCCCTGGGACTCAGTGTGTGTGGAGGATCAAGTGCCACCGACAGGCCCTTTCCTCAGCCTGTGCTCTGGTTAGCCTGAACAGCCTCTCCCTCAGCCACAGACACCCCATGCAGGGGGCAGGACGTGCTGACTTAGTGGGGCACATACATGTCCCCATCCACCCCGGTCACCTCTGTGACCCAGCTCGGGTGAACAGGCATTAAGTCCTCTCCACCAGCGGGCTCTTCAGTGACAGTGAGGACAGGAGTCCTCGGCCCTCAGGCCAATTCTGAGCCGACACGTGTCGCAAACCCTACAGCTGCCGTCACAATGGGCATCCAGGCTGCCTTTGCTGGAGCTGAAGGGGGCAGGCCCAGGAGACCAACGTCCTGTTTATCGGCATAGGCGGTCCTGCTGGAGCGGAGGCAGGTGGCCCTGGCACGGCCCGTGTCAGGTGGATTGAGAAGGCTCCGGATTTCAGAGCTGCTAGACGAGCTGGGCACTTTTCACCAGGAACAAACCCACTTCAAAGCCATGGCCTGCGGTGCAAGGCCATACGAGAGAGGAACACCCAGGGCTCTCGCTTCGGCTGCTGCTCCTTCCCTCAGAGGAACGTCCCGCCGCTCCAGGAGAACCAGGCAGCGCTCACGCAGGGTCCAGGCAGCATCTTCAAAGGCCAAAGGATAGCTGCCATCAAGAGAGCCTCTTCACCTCCCCTCCCCTTTGACCCTTTGGAGGAAATCCTAATTACGCTGCAATGCAAACAAAACCCCCGAGGAAGCCAAATGTTTATAGTTCCTTTATAAAGGGATAATAAGAGATTAGCCATGCTAGGGGACACAAGCCTGCCAAGTCTCTCTCACACACACATTACAAATGCCGCTTTGCTGCCAGCTCAGTCAGAGTAGATACCCAGGCAGCACTTGGATAAAGGGCGTGCTCACAGGACCCATTAGCGATGCCATCTGGCTTTCATGTCAGCAGAGAAAAAAGAGATTCAAACGACTCCCCGCCCACACAGCCCCACCTCCTGGCTAGCACTCAGGAGAAATTAGGCAATTTCACATTGTGTCTGCTCGGAAAGAAAAGCTTCTTTTCTAAGTACTGTCCAGCCACAGGTCGGCTTAGCTTGGGAGACGCTAGTGAAAGCTTTCGCCTTCATCCAACCCAGCCAGGTGGAACTGCTGCAAGCAGCAAAGAAATGGAAATAAAAGAAAATGAACTCCGTTGCCGAGGGGATCCTCCCCATGCAGCTGGCCGGCGTAGGCCCAAACACCGGGTCTGTGTTAAGCAGTGATGGCTACAGAACTTGCCTGCCCACCACACGCAGGTAGCGAGACACCACAGTGCACTAGAGACCTGATGGGCGCTTTTTTATTTTTTAATTTGAGGACTCCCTGTGACTGGGTTCATGCCTCCTACAGGTGAGACAAGGTGCCATGGGCTCCCTGCCTCAGTTTCCCCAACCGTGATTCCAGCCCGCTCCGGTGGCTCACCCTGCTCTCATGTGGTATTTAAAAGAGTAGCTTCTGGTGGGACCCGCTTACACAAGCGCGTCAGAGTTGTTTCCCTATAGGGGGCCTTATTCCAAATGCCACCGGTAATCTGCCACAATTTCCCTGATTATTACAGCTGGGCCTAGATCAGGGCCCCATTGCCCTGGGCCCTGTCCTGTAAGGAGCTCACTACACACGTTCCATTCCCTTCCAGAGTCGCAGAGAACCAAAGTCACTAAACAAAGTAGTCTGTGCCCTGAAGTTGTCTGGGCCTATGTCTCAGCTCCCCTGGGGCGATTCATCCAGCTGCCTCTAGGTTTAGCTGGTGACATCTCCTCCGCCTCCTGTTTCCTCTGCCATGGCTCAGTATAAAAACACCAGCAAGTCCCAAGTACAGCCAAAAATGGCCCTTCTCAGGGTCTACAGCCCCTCTAGGGAGGCTGGATCTGGCAGCAGACCTAGATCAGCTCTGGACCCCTGCCCAGCTGCTCTCCCTAGGGGACAGGTCTGTTGCTCTGCACACCTTCCCATCCAGCCACCAGCTGAGCTGCATGCCCCTTCTTAGCACCCCCCTCTCCCCCGCCTAACCAGCTGTGGGACGACAGCAGCTCACAGCTACACTAACCCTGTCCAAGAATAAGTAGGGTTTGCTAATCCTATCAGGCACCCAAAAGCAAGGGACTAACAGCATCCAAATAATCTAAGCAGACACCCCACACGCTCCCACTGTGGAACTGATCTGATCCACCAGCCGCCCCTGCCCACTGACACCCCCGCCTGCCGTGATGTGGGTGTGTTACTTATCCATAGCGACTGAGAAGTCCCAAGCGGGATCCAGGAGGAGCTGGAGCTGGACTCAAATCACGCAGCAAAAGGAAAGCAGGTACTGTGATTTGTTAATATCTGGGGTTGGCAGAACATACATATACGTATCTCATAGAGCTGGAAGGGACCTCGAGAGGCCATCAAGTCCAGTTTCCTGCCCTCACAACAGGACCAAACACCATCCCTGACAATTTTTTTCCTTTTAAATCTATTTGCCCCAGACCCTTAAATGACTGAACTGGGTTTAGCAGGGCAACGCTACAACACAACCCTTCTCACTGTCTTACCTTCCTGCACAGTTCTTCCAGCACTTGGATGCTCCCCTTCAGAACTGCTGGCAGACTGGTCTTCAAGTTGGGTCTGCAGAGAGAAACAGGAGTTTGACAGCAGCCCTAATGGGGTAGGCTCTGGCTCCGCCTCTCCCAGGGCCTGGTTCAGCAAAGCAAGCAGGCACATGGGACTGGCTGCGTTATGCTGGAGTTGCCTGCCCTTTCTTTTTCTTCCACGGGTAAGCATGGCTGGGTTCACAGAGTCAGTGTGAAAACCTGAGTGGGTTCCAGCATCCCCTGGTGATGGGCCCAGTGTAAACACAGAGATTAGATCCTTTCTAGAGCCTCCCACAACAGAGCTGAGTCCCCACTCTTGAACACAATGGGCCCTGTTCCCCGCCACCTCACTTGTGTTTCTCTGCATAGCAGTGGTTCCCAAACTTTTCTGCATCACACCACCCTTTTGATTTTTGAGAAAACCTCACGCTCCACTCCCCAGCCTCATCTTCACCACCACTCAACTCCGCTTTTAGCAAAATATTCAATTCGTAATTTAAAATAAACACAGAAACTTGGTATAAAATGTTATGATTCTGTGATTCTGTGACCAGCTGCCCACCTACCAGCTGCCCGCCCCAGCCATGGGCCAGCTGCCCGAGCCACCCACCCAAGCCCCATGCTGCCAGGGCCAGCCGCCCACCTGCCATCCTGAGCCGCCCAAGCCCCATGTTGCTGGGGCCAGCTGCCTACCCACCAGCCTGAGCTGCCCAAGCCCCACGCTGCTGGGGCCAGCCACCAGCCCGAGCCACCTGAAACCTGTGATGCCGGGGCCAGCTGTCCAAGCACTACAAGTCCAACAAGCCGGTTGGCCGCCTGAGCCCCACAAGCTGCTTGCCCAATCCCCTCTCATCCCACAAAGCCAGGCACCACCAGCCCCCCATCTAACCCCATCCCCCTCACCCGAACCAGGCACCCCCAGCCCCCACATCTAACCCCTTTCTCCTCCCCCCCACAACACACACTCATTCATAAGAACACAAGAACAGACATACTGGGTCAGACCAAAGGTCCATCCAACCCACTAGCCTGTCTGCTGACAGTGGCCAGTGCCAGGTGCCCCAAAGGGGGTGAACTGAAGACAATGATCAAGTGATTTGTCTCCTGCCATCCACCTCCAACTTCTGACAATCAGAGGGCAGGGACACCATTCCTACCCTTGGCTAAAAGCGTTCTATGGACCTAACCTCCATGAATTTATCTAGCTCTTTCTTAAATTCTGTTATAGTCCTCGCCTTCACAGTCTCCTCTGGCAAGGAGTTCCACAGGCTAACTATGCGCTGAGTGAAGAAGAAGTTTCTTTTATTAGTTTTAAACCTGCTACCCATTAATTTCATTTGGTGCTCTCTAGTTCTTGTATTATGGGCATCTTTGCAGGAGGCAGCTAGCTCCATGTGGGTCTTCACTGTCTGCCGGGTTTTATAGCGGCTGCGCCAGGTCACTCACATGAAATGGCAGGAGCTGAGAGCCGGAAGCAAAGGCCAGATCTTTCTTCAGGTGGGGGGGAATGATGGGGGGGGGGCTGGGTCGCCTCACACACCCCTTGGAATTTCTTCATGTCCCCCAGTTTGGGAAACCATGTTGCAGAGGTTCCATATTTCAGCCCCCTGAAAGATGATGCTGCCAAGGGCAGGGAAGAGGGGGGCACTCATAGGGGATGAAGGCAATGTTTGTCTCTGTTACAGTGGCAGGTCAGCTGGCACAAGCCTGGGACCCACCACCAGTCATCAGTCAGCACCTCCCCAGGGCAGGGAGCTGGGGCCTGCGTAGATGAGATCCCACGATGGTGGCTGCAGGGGAATAGACTGATCAGCTGCTGATCCAGGGGAGGGACCAACTGGGAAGCGGACCAATGCCTGCTCTGCAAAAATCCTGGACATTGCCTGTCATTTGAAAAATCGTCCTGGTCAGAGCCTCAGAGAAGAGGGACACCCAGAGGGACAATACCTAACGGACATAGGCTGGGAAAGGAGGGAGAGACACAGGAAGGGGATGTGATTTGCCAAGGGGGACACACAGGAGGGCAGTGGCTTTTGTTCTGGACCCTTGTTACAAACACTGAGGTGGTGTCTGCACTGCAGGGAGACAGAGCTTTCCGCCACAACAGTGGAACCTGGGTTGGTGCTGGTGGGCCCTTCGCATATGGTGGTAAGAACAGACCTAGCCACAGGAGCTTCCTGGAAACTGAGTGAGGCTCGTCTGTACCTGGCCTCAAGGCAGAAGGCCCTCAGTGTAGCAAGTAGGTGAGTGCAGTCTACTGCTGTCCCCAGAGCTCCCTTGGAATTTAAAGCCCCCTAAGCTGACATGTGGCTCCCAGCTGGAGAGAAACCAATGCTGGGGCTTGTCTAAGAACCCACCTCCCCATCCCTCTTTGTTGGGAGCTGGCAGGGCAGCAGCTCAGACCACAGCAGCCACATGGGACCTCCCGAGCCAGTTCCCCCGGAGATCTTGCTGCGACCTTGCAGCACTGAGAGAGGAATGTGGAGGTGACACTCCAGCTGTACAAGACAAGCAGAGACAAGCTATGAGGCCACCCGGAAACCGGAGCAAGCGCTGCGGTCTGCTTTGCAGACCCACTTTCACATAGGAAGGCTGTGTTGTTCTCACGGGCTCAAGGGGAGGTGGTCAGATGAACAGAGCAGGGGCCAGCCACGTCCTTCTCCCCAGCAGAGCAATGAGAGCTCCAGGCTTTGCTAGAATTGGTCCTGAAGCATTCCTGGATTCACTGGAGGCTCCCACCCCAGGTCTCCAGCAGTTATGCTCAGATGTGCCTGCTTGGCCACCTGTGGCTGTAGCGATCACAAAGCCAGTAGCTTCTCAGGGTGGGGATCCTAACCCAACCACCTGCAGCTCAGCAAAGCGAGGGCGAAAATGTGTAGGTGCCTGCTGCAACCTGTCTGCAGGAGATATTAGCACGTCTCTCCAATGATTTGTGAAACCTGAGTCCTGACCATTTATAGTTATCACAGCTCTCACATCACGGTGAACAGGCTGCGTGCTGGTCCGATCCCACGCTGGGTAGTTACACGGGGCTTCCTTAATCTTTACTTCTGCTGACCCAGGTTGCTCCAGAATGTGCACAGGAGGGGCAGTGTTGGGGTTGTCGCCCCAGCAAGGCATGTCTAGTCAGAGATGGCTCTCCAGCTTGTTTCCTAAAGCCCTTCTCCCCCCAGCCCTGTCCCCTCCCAGGCCACCCCTGGCCATTTGGGGATGACATGCAGCAATTCTCAAAAAAAAGGACATAATATCTTTGGACTTCAATGGACTTTCCTTACATTTCCCCCACCTCAACACCTATCATTTGTAAGCTTATTTTATGTAGGTTAGATGAAGTGTGGCCAGTGCTGACAACAGACATCACCAGACTCTGGGCAGGTGTGTGTGTATGGGGGGGCCTCAGTGGGGCGTCAGCAATTTGGGCACCGCTGGGGGCTAACGCCCCCGCCCCCAGCTCTCAGTGCATCACATTCATCTTTGGAGATCATTTAAAAGGCCCAGGGCTCCGGCCCCTGCTGCTGCCGTGATAATGGGGGTTGGGATGGGGACAGCCGGGAGCCTGGGCTCCTTTTACATTGCCAGGCCTCTGGAAAGCTGCCCCCTTTCCCCACCCTGTCAGAGGCCCTGGGTGTGGCACTGAGCTGTCAAATGGTGCAGTACATGAAGTGAAACAATGGTACCTACAGTGAGAAAGTTTTGTTCCCAGCTCCAGAAACACTGCAAGAGGCCCCTAACTATAGCTTTCATTGTTTTAAGTTAACTTCAACAGCTGAAGATGGTATTTAATCATACAGGAAAAGTAGCCAACTTCGACATTTTGCCATATATTAACATAAAATGTGCTCACAGCACATGCTCTCAATTGTCAAAATATTTCACAAAACGTTATAATAATCTTTTATAATTTGCCAATGAAATTTGCTCATCAGATCAGTTTCACCCTGAGTAGCAATGGATTGCATGGCCGTAATTTGTATGGTAGGATAGGTAGCTAGAAATGTATGCAAATTTCTAACACAATAGTTTTCCATGTAGAACCATTTCTACACACACACAACGTAGCACCTAACCTGCTTGGCAGATTTATATTTTTCAGTTGCCTGTGCATGTAGTACTAGCCTTTGAAATAATCTGAAAACTAACTTTTTAATTCAATGACCCTGATGCCCAGGTCAGTATTAGTGTTGGAAATAACAATACACAGGTTTGTGTTATGAATATGCAAAAACTACAAGAGGAAGAAGAGGCCTAACAAGTAGTGAAGACAAATTCCACAAACAAGTCATTTCCTCTGCCCTGAACAGGGAGGAAGCACGTTACAGCTCTTACTAAGCATGTCATCAACCACACGACAAACCCATCTGACCCTTAATCACACCCAGATGTGCTTATCAGCATATCTGCTGGACTGCATGTTATGACGGATGTACAGAAGCCAGTACTGAAAACAGCAGATGGTGGTGAAGAACAAGTGGAAAGATTTGTGAGAAGTGTATTTCAATCTGATGGAACATGAAACTTCTTCAGCTCAGTCAAGGAATCTGGCAGCAAAACTTTGGCTGACTTGCCAGAATTAAATTATTCTCTTCAACCACTGATGATAGGACAAGAAGCAAAGGGCTTAAATTGCAGTAAGGGAGATTTAGATTGGAAACAAGGAAAGCTTCCTAATCTTCAAGGTGGTTAAACACTGGAAAAAATTGCCTCGGGAGGCTGTAGCATCTCAGTCACTGGAGATACATAAGAACAGGTTAGATAAACATCTGTCAGGAATGATAAAGGTGGTACTTGAGCCTGCTGTGAAGGCAGGGGACTGGGCTTGATGACCTCTCAAGGTCCCTCCCAGTCCTAGTATTTTAGGCATGAAGTTGGTAGCAGGGCTGTACGATGAAGCAAAAAAGAAAAGTGGACTCACAGAGACTTGAATTGCTTGTACCTCAATCGAATGATCAAAGGAGGATATTGGCCAAACTGCTACCACGTGAGGACAATTTTGAGGAGCATATCAAATGAACTTCTCAGCAAACAAAGATTTTGATGTCTTCTCACATAGATAAAGCCTGATATTGCATTACCATGGCAACATGGATGGAAAAATTCAAATGAGGAACTACTTCCGGTATTTTTCCAGGACCCACTGACATCTAAGCTTCTATAAAATCTTATTTGGGTCTGTACCAAGAGACGTTGCTGCACAATCAATTGAGCCTGTAGTCAGAATAATCTTTCCTGTTTACATGCCAAGCCACAAGGACTGCTGTTACCCATGCCCTCACATCCATGATCATCAAGATGATCCAGGCGGGAGGATAATGTTGACCAGAAATTGCACCAGCACTAGGACTTTTCAGTAATACCTGTATTGATTAGATTTGTAGATGGTTGTGGTGATGCTTTGAGGTCAGAAAGAAATCCTATGTCTTGAAATAACATGACACTAAACTAAACGCAAATATTTCAAAGCGGTCATTTTAACATGTCCGATAAGATCATTGTCTACCCTGGTTTCTAAGGTAACAGCAACACCCCCAACTCTGCATCAAACCTCAGCTTAAAAGTAGAAATACTAAACTCTCAAATGATGCAGGAGGGTCGTGTGTGTAGCAAGGATACATGAAGCTGACCAAATCGGTGGTGGGAGCTGCCCGCCTGCTTCCAAGAGAACGACACAGCCAGCAGCAGGATGGCCTGACCAGAGCTGGCCTAAAAGACTTGCTTTGACTTCAGTAACTTTGGTTCAGGCCTCAGAAAAGGTGCCATAATGGGAGATTTTCCTCTCCTCCTCAGGGAATTCTTAGCATGAGGAATAGCTGCAGGGTGGTCTTGTTCAGACAGTATGTGCCAATGAGCACAGCAGACCAACCAACCAATGACTTCACAGGGACCTGCACCTAGGTCCCTGCATCCTCTTCCACCAGAACAGGAATTGCAGGCATGTTCTTACCCACTTGGTAATACTAGAGGAACCAACATAACAAGGTTTAATTAGCCTGAAAAAAGAGACCATTGAGAAACAAACCAAGCCCTTTCTAGTCTGCCCTCCTGTCCTGGACTTGACCCCAGAAAATTCAGAGGTTACAAAACCAGTGGCCAATGTCTGTCTCTCCAAATAGTAACACTGTACCCAGCAGCTCCTGCTTAGAGATTCACTCTAGAACTTGGACTTGCACATAATAGAAACTTCAACGCTTTCGCCAATCTTTGCTGCCACACTTGTGGGAATATGTGCATGGTTTTTCCAAGGTAAAAAAATACATCTCTGTCTGCAGGATGCCAGAATTGGCCATGACTTTGATTATTTATCTTGCCTCTGCTCCCTCCACCATCTATTTAAATTAATCGTCTTTAGCAGTTCAGTAACACTCGATGTTTCAGACTGCTACAGACAAATGTATTGGTTACCACAAATACCCTTTTTAGGCAGAAGAACCTCAGAATTCTGAATGCTTCTGGAATGGAGATAGTCCGTAACTCAGAAATGTTTGTAACTCTGAACCACACATTCTAGTTATTGTTTCAAAAGTTTGCAAATGACCATTGACGTAATGCAGCTTTGAAACATTTTCTGTGCAGAAGAAAAATGCTGTTTTCCCTTTTCTTTTAGAAGTTTATATTATTATTATATAATATTTTAGTAGTATGTTTGTTTGTTTATTGTTGGTCTCTGCTGCCTCAGTGTATACTGACAATTCCAAATGATGGCTGTGGTTGACTCGTCGGTTTGTAATGCTGGTGTTTGTAACTCTGATGCTCTACTGTAAAAAGCAGAGAATCTTCCATTTTCTGACACTAGAGGGCTGTCATAGCACGAGACACCAAGTCTGATGTTTCATACACAGAGCAACTAGTAAAGAAGTGGCATTCCAGATTCCTGCCACACAGACTTATGCATTCCACCCACTATCACGAGGTGATCATTTGCATCACTAATCAGTTCCCCACCAGAGGATAGGCAGAAAGGTACAGCTTGTGGGAAAATGATAAGGACAAATGCAAAGTGCTCCACTTAGGAAGGAACAATCAGTGTCACACATACAGAATGGGAAAGGACTGCCTAGGAATGAGTACGGCAGAAAGGGATCTAGGGGTTATAGTGGACCACAAGCTAAATATGAGTCAACAGTGTGATGCTGTTGCGAAAAAGGCAAACATGATTCTAGGATGCATTAACAGGTGTGCTGTGAACAAGACACGAGAAGTCATTCTCCCGCTCTACTCTGCGCTGGTTAGGCCTCAGCTGGAGTATTGTGTCCAGTTCTGGGCACTGCAGTTCAGGAAGGATGTGGAGAAATTGGAGAGGGTCCAGAGGAGAACAACGAGAATGATCAAAGGTCTAGAGAACATGACCTATGAAGAAAGGCTGAAAGAATTGGGCTTGTTTAGTTTGGAAAAGAGAAGATTGAGGGGGGACATGATAGCGGTTTTCAGGTATCTAAAAGGGTGTCATAAGGCAGAGGGAAGGAACTTGTTCTTCCTTGCCTCTGAGGATAGAACAAGAGGCAATGGACTGAAATTGCAGCAGGGGAGGTTCAGGTTGGACATTAGGAAAAAGTTCCTAACTGTCAGGGTGATCAAACACTGGAACAAATTGCCAAGGGAGGTGCTAGAATCTCCATCACTGGAGATATTTAAGAAGAGGTTAGATAGATGGCTTTCAGGGATGGTCTAGAAAGTGCTTGGTCCTGCCATGAGGGCAGGGGGCTGGACTCGATGGCCTCTCGAGGTCCCTTCCAGTCCTACTCTTCTATGATTCTATGATAGATTCGGCCTCTAGGGTGTTGACTTGGGCAGTAATCTCAAATCAGTGTTTAGAAGGGGCTTTTTATGCGCCTTAGGCAGGTAAGACAATTGTAGATAGTCAAGTCTAGCTATGGCAGTTGTGTAGCTGGAATTGACTTATATGCAATCAACTTACCTGGCGGTGCTCACAGAGGAAGGTCAATGGGAGAAACTCTCCAGTTAACCTGCCTTAGTCCTTGTGATACTGAGGAGAACGGGGTCGACTGCCAACCCCATATAATTTGATTTCATGTATCTCTACCAGTCATGCAACATCAGACCCCAGAAGATCAACCCTAACAGGGTCCATCTTCCACATAGTATAGACGTGCCCTAAGTGATGCCTTGTTAGTCATTCTCGGGGCACTTATACAGTGCTTGTACGGCACTCTGAAGATGTAAAACAGGCTGATGTGTTCTAACTCACTGCTTAAAATTGGGCTCCTCAAGCTCCACAGTTGCCCCTAAGTAAAAGTGACCTGATTTGCAGAGGTGCTAAGCGCCTGCAGCTCCCAGAGGCAGCGGACAGGGAATTAGGAGGAGGAGGAGGATTTTGTTCTCAGCTCAGCCACACAACTCCTGGGTGACGTAATCTCTGTGTCTTGTTTTACAAATGGAGATTACCACGACGATAGCACAACTTCTCTGTCTCACCCTGGGCGCAGTGAGGGCTAATTAATCCTTGTAAAGGCTCCAAGATCCCCTGTTGATATTAATTAGTATAATTCCCTTTCTCCAATCCCCCACTCTCCTGTTTCTTCTCTATCCACAGCCAGCCTGTTAGGGCCAGCAGCTGCAGCAAAGGTTGTGCTGAACCAGGCTGCCCACACTGTAAGTTACCACTTGTTCTCCCCTTTCTCCGGAAGGGAAGCCGTCTGTAGTCACTCAGTGTGACCCTGGCCTTCTCTCTCTCGTCAGGGAGGGGCCCAACGGCGTTTCCCTTTTAGAATAGACGAGGGCAATTCTGTTTGAACGTTGTGTTAGTGAAAGGCATGGATGGACAGTTTCCTATGAAACCTCCACATGCACCAAAGAACCACCGGCCTCCCATAACCTGAGCCAATGGGACCAGGAGGTCTGGAATCAAAGATCCTCTCAGTCCTTCATCTCTGGGCTGAGACATCCAATATCAGGGGGTGGGGGTAGCAGGGATATACCATACATATCCACAGTGTGGAGAGCATGAAGGATACATGTCCCCCTCGAAAGCGCACTGAGACATGCTATGTTTAGACTGCAAAAGAGCTTAGAGAGAGTAACAACTTCCAGTTGTTCCAGATGTGTCATGTTTGGTTACGAGATGCTGAACTGAAGCCAAAGGGCCGCCTCTCCATTTTCAGTCCCTTCAAAACTCAGGGCTGGTCAGCCACAAGGGGTATAGGAGAGGAACCAATGACAGTTACCAACAAATATTCTTCTGTTAGTTCAGAGATCTGTCTTCCTCCCGCAGCACCTCTCCCTGGAGACCTGAAAGGCAGCGCGTGGGTAACTCCGCTGCTCCCTGGGAGATTCTACCAGCCTTTCCAAGTACACAGAGGAAGAGGCAACCTAAGAACAACCCTGGCAGTGGCACAGTGTAACATTTCAGAGTGCCGGGCCCGGTTTCATACAGTGTGGAGCAACTGGAGTCAATGGGAAATGAGTGTGTTTGGTGACTCTGAACAGTCAGGACATTTATTTAGGTGACTAAATATGGGCTTTGGTGCCTAACACTAGCTGCCCAAGTTTGAAAATAATGGTCATGTTTTAAGACGGTCTAGTCCTTAATTATACACTCCTGTGCTCAGCTCCACAGAAGAGACAAAAAGGAAGAAAGCGCTTGCCCAGAAGTAGTCAATAATTACTCCAGAAAAGGCTCTGCCCGGCTGGTAATTAAGAGGAGTTCTGCTCATCTGACTTGCTGTGATCATGGGGTTGCTCTGGGGTGCAGCTGGATTTGCATCCTCCAAAGTAGCGTGTGTTTAGGATCCCTGGAGTAGGGAGCTGGTATGTTGGAAGGAGCAGACAGGTTCGTTATTCTCACCCACAGTCATGGGGCTTGGGGCTGCGAATTGTGAAGGCGGAATTCGTCTAACTACCAAACACGGTAGCTACAATCATAGGGAAACTCTTATGGCCTGGCTGACCGGGAAACACCAGCCACTGGCAAAGAGACGACCTCACACCATGACCTTGTAACAAATGCCTTTGAGCAACGTGGTCAGGCATTCACAGATTGGATGGGGTTTTAGGGGGAAAAAGACAATTGCACCTAAGAAGGGGGAGCAGTCTGGGGCATATGCTGTCTTGAAGGCAAACGCAGATGAAGGTAAGTCCCAAGAGCCCCTTGCCTTCCTAGATGAATGTAAATTGGGCCTGATCTTTTCCTGTAACTCCAGAGGAAAGCCTGTTGTAACTTAGCTTGTAACCAAGGGGAAGCACGGCTCAACCTGGGCATGCACACAGGTTACTTGATATTTTGAAATCATTTTCTCCAATGCTTTGTTCTGCTTGCTAAAAAGCAAACTCGTTTTAAAAGGACATTGGGTATGGGGCATCACTGGTCACATCCCTGTCAAAGACCCTTGGGAACAGAGTAGGGCTCCAATAGGGGCAAATCAGCTCTAGGGCTCACTCCTAGGAGCTTCTTTTCTAAAAGTCCCTGGTTGGGTTGGGGCAGGGATGCAACAGCCAGACCCAATGTGTCTTAGTCCCTTGTTCCCAAAGCTCCTTCCCATCTAGGTAGCCTTCCCTAGTTGCCTGTCCTGTTTCTCCCTCTTTGGAGGGGTGGTTTTGTCAGGCAGCTTCCCATCACTCTGCCAGAAGGAACCTCTCCTTGCAGTCCCAGTGTCTCTCTGACAGCTGTCTTTCTGCGCTGAAGTTCTCTGTCTAACTGTCAAGAAGTCCTGTGGTACCTTATAGACTAAGATATTTGAAGCATAAACTTTTGTGGGCAAAGACCCACTTCATCAGATGCATGACGACATGGGTCTCTGCCCACAAAAGCTTATGCTCCAAAATATCTGTTAGTCTACAAGGTACCACAGGACTTCTTGTTGTTGAAGATACAAAGACTAACTCAGCTACCCCTCTGATATCTGTCTAACTGAGTTCCTTAACCTGTTAGCACGTCCATATACTTCCTTGCCTGACAGATGAATTCCCTGAATAACGGTAAGTAGTCTCAGAGAGGTAGCCATGCTAATCTGTAACTTCACATCATAACCCCCAAGCAGTCCTGTAGCACCTTGAAGACTACCAATTGTATTTATTAGGTAATAAAATTGTTAGTCGTCAAGGTGCTATAGGACTGCTTGCTTTTTTCCCTGACTAACTGCTCCCAGGTGACTCTTGTGAAGGTGTCAGAGGTAGGCTAGGCCCCTGATCACAATCCTGAAGGAAGAAATGCAGGCATCCAGGAGGACTTGCACCGTCATAATTAGTTGGCATAAGTCATGGTACAGGGATGGGGGAGGGGTTGTACTCTGGTCTAAGTCCAAAACTGCACTGCAGGTAAGTAAGGGCATGAGGTCTGACACTGGGGGATGTATTCAGAGACCAAAGGGGACAGTGGTACAATTAGCCCTGTAACTGACACTCCTGAACTGGGAAACTGAGGCAACGTAAAGGCTTTGTCCAATATCGGAGGAGCTGGGTGTTCCTAATTTCCACTCCTGGTCTGAACGCTTGGAACACATTCCTCACTCTCTCTAGCCACTTTCTCTCTCCTCCAAGGCCCTGCCCTCAGAGTGCCTGTTTCCAGCGCGTTCACACAAGCTGCTCTTGGCACAATCCACACTTGGGCTGCCCCTTCCCTCTCCAAGCAGGAGTGGAGCCCAAGGGCAAGACAGCCAGCCCGTGGTACAACTAGATCAGCAGTTCTCAACCTTTTGAAGAGGTGGACCCATTCTGACAATTCAGTGAGACTTTGTGACCAAGGGAATTCAAAAGGGGTAGGGGGAGGTTCTCCCTTGGGAGAAAAAAATTATAAATCTTGATTCTATTTTACCCCCTTGAACATTTTTAAACACCCCATGAAAAGTTCACCTGGATCCGCCCTTGCAACATACATGTAAAATTTATATAGTTGAAAGTAAATAAAGTAATTAATATGTATCCTAAGGGAGTACCCTGGCAGCCCCATGGCTGGGAGCTGGCTGGGGCATGGATCCCTGGCCAGCAGCTCCAGCCACGGGCTCCCTGGCCAGGAGTGCAGAGGGAAACCCCCCATAGCCTCACAGCTGAGAGTTGGCTGGGGTGTGGGGAGCCCGGGCTGGCAGCGCCAGCTGCAGGTTCCCTCCCCAGGGATGGGGGGGAAACCCCAGCAAGTCTGCAGCTGGGAGCTGACTGGGGCACAGAGACCTGGTTGGCAGCACTAGCTGCAGGATCCCTGGCCAGGGGTGCAGGGAGAACCCCCACAGCCCCACATCTGGGAGCTGACTGGGACACAGAGCCCTGACCAGCTCTCAGTCCCCACTGCTCCCCCACCTACCGCGCAGCAAAATGCCGTGCTGCTGCTACTCATGCCCACTGCTCCTTTTCTGGGCTGCCTCCTTTTCTGCCTGGCTTCCCCCAGCCCTCCTGCTCCCTTCCCCAGCTGTAGCGCAGGCAGTTCCTGGCCCTGCTGCACTGAAATGGGACTTAATTTAATTGGTTTCAGGGCAGGTTCCCTACTGCTGACTGTTAAACCAGTTAAACTGAGTTCCATTTCAGCACCGCAGGGCAGGGACTGAGAGCTGAGGAGGAGACAGGCGGCAGCTAAGGAGCCGCAAATGGCTCCTTTAAGAGCCACATGCTTCTTGGAGCCGCCCAGCCAGCAATCCTTATCAAATCTAAGTGCGACCCATGGGTCAGGAATCCCTGAACTAGACAAAGAGGAAAGCAAATGCAAAGCTGTCAGGAATGCACCCTATCAACACTGCTACAGGATCCCCTCTGCTACAGCTGTGCTCAGGAGAAGCACCTTTTGCAGAGGTCTGTGGAACTTACCACCCTCATGAGCCTGGAGGCGTCAGTTTCTCTCTTGATGGAGTTGGTGGAAAAACACCGATTCTTCCTGGAAAGACAAAGGAGACCCAAAAGATGCCTGGTGCTCACCTGGAAGGCATGTTGGACGTTTCTGTGATGTTCAGCACCTTTCTGTGCCTACAAGCCAATAGCTGGACAGATCAGAAGGGAGAGGGGGGTATTTCCTGCCCCCCAGAAGGAATGGGTAAAGGACTGATTTAGGTAGGTAACTTTGGAATATCAGGATCAAACTCCACTAAAGGGCCATTCCTAATGGCAAAATGATGACTGCCACCTCTTCCCAGATAAAGGATGGAAATCTAGTCACTTGAGACATTTAAAGGCAGACTGGACTGGAGGGGAGAGTGCAGGAATGGCCCAGCACTGGCTGGAAGATGGGCTAAGATGGACCCCTCTCCCCATCAGTAATTTCTAAAATGTCTTTCTGTTTGTCCTCACTTTCATGCCCTTTTCTCCTTATTTCACAGACTACGTGCAGTGACCTGTGCGCTGACGGGCACATTAGATCATGATTGGCAGAGGGAGACATTGTAGTGAGTGCCGGGGCCGCAGGCTGAGTCTCAGAGCCTAGAGATGGAATGTCTCCACTGCAATTTTACAGTTCTGTGAGCGCAAGTCAGCTGACCTGTCACAGCCAGGCAGCAGGGACGACAGCCATCACGAGCGCTGGAGCAAGGTGTGTGTGTGCGGGGCAGACTGGCTCCACCCCTGGAAGGGGCAGGGCCTCAGGCTGTCAGCACCCCCTCCAGCACTCAGAGCCATGCAGAGTGGTACTCCAGTGCTTTGGTGGCAATTCAAAAGGGCCTGGGGCTCCAGTAGTATTTGTAGTCGGGAGCTCCACCCGTCTTTGAATCTCTGAGCTCCAGTGCCACTGCCCCCATCCTTCCTGCTGTCAGTGGGCCTGCAGCTATGGCTGTGCCACGGATCTGTTAGTGCAGCATGGACCTACCCTCGGACTATTTCCTCCGATTTCAACTTGCTCCCCATGGGATCTGGATCCAGCAAAGCACATGGCAATGGGGATAGTCACACACATAGGTTCAGGCACATGCATAAGCGCTGAGCTGCTCCTGCCTGGCCAGCCAAGGTGGGACTCTCCACATCCCAGCTTGCTGCACAGTAAAGTTTCCAAGGAGAAATACGCCAAGCTGCACTTTCACTGGGCCGTAGCAGTGCCCATGTGGGGGTGCAGCTGCACAGCCAGGTGGTGTGCTGTAGATTCACCTCTTGGCTTGCCATGCAGTGACTTGCCGTGCAGACAAGGCCCACACGGTTTTGTGGCACCTGAAAGATGGTGCACTACCCCTCAGTCCCCCCTTCTCCCTTGCAGAGCCCTGCGACGTTACCTGATTGATGTATGACCATATAGATCACTGTTGCAAACACTGTTACCTATGTGCAACAAATCTTACACCATGTGAGGTATCTTATGAAGAGCTTACAATCTGCTGGTTAGGATTATACTATGTGTATGTCTGTATCGTTTTTGTATTTGAGACTATGAGCTTTGGTATGAAGTTGTACAACATGTTTGATTCGGAGTGGCAACACTGAAGGGATAGTTCAAGTTGAATAGAAGTATTTGATGGATAATCAGTCTAGGGAGGTGCCAATCCACATCTGATGAGTCTTCCTGTGAACGTTCATACTAGCACGCTAGAAGCAGCAAGAGCCATTCTAGACTACAGGAGACCTGGGGAGCCCAATTCCCCTTCCGCCTGGTGCAATTCAATGGCTAGAGGTAGATTTCCACATAAATGCTCTTTCGCTAACTTGGGTGTGAGCAACCATGTAAAAGTGCTCCTCCAGGGAGAAATCTCACAGCTGAGTCTGTTCTGGTCTGGCTATGGTCTGAAGAAGTGGGTCTGTCCCACAAAAGCTCACCTAATAAACTATTTTGTTAGTCTTTAAAGTGCTACTTGACTGCTTTTTGTTCTGATCTGTATTATTCTCCATCAGCCAAGAAGACGGGCGTCACTGCATACACGTGTTCTCTCTTAACCCCCTTCCCACCGAGGCTCTGTGTCACCAGACAGGCCATGAGCAGCCTAGCATGCAGATACCTGAATATCCATCAGAAATATCCAGCTAACCATGCTTAAGTGTTACTTGTGCTAGCTGGAAAATTAACTCATAAGAACATAAGAACATAAGAATGGCCATACTGGGTCAGACCAAAGGTCCATCCAGCCCAGCATCCCATCTGCCGACGGTGGCCAATGCCAGGTGCCCCAGAGGAGAACAGAAGACAATGATCAAGTGATTTATCTCCTGCCATCCATCTCCTGCCCTTGTTCTGAAGGCTGGGGCACCATACTTTATCCCTGGCTAATAGCCATTTATGGACCTAACCTGCAAAAATTTATCAAGCTCTTTTTTAAACCCTAATAGAGTCCTGGCCTTCACAGCCTCCTCGGGCAAGGAGTTCCACAGGTCGACTGTGCGCTGTTTTGAACCTACTACCCATCAATTTCATTTGGTGTCCCCTAGTTCTTGTATTATGGGAAAAGGTAAATAATTTTTCTATATTTACTTTCTCCACACCATTCATGATTTTATATACCTCTATCATATCGCCCCTCAATCACCTCTTTTCCAAACTGAAAAGTCCCAGTCTCTCTAGGCTCTCCCCATATGGGACCCGTTCCAAGCCCCTAATCATCTTAGTCGCCCTTTTCTGAACCTTTTCTAATGCCAATATATCTTTTCTGAGGTGAGGAGACCACATCTGCACGCAGTACTCAAGATGTGGGCGTACCATAGTTTTATATAGGGGAAGTATGATATCTTTTGTCTTATTATCGATCCCTTTTTTAATAATTCCTAACATCCTATTTGCCTTACTAACTGCCGCTGCACACTGCGTGGATGTCTTCAGAGAACTATCCACTATAACTCCAAGATCCCTTTCCTGATCTGTCGTAGTTAAATTTGACCCCATCATGTAGTACGTGTAATTTGGGTTATTTTTTCCAACATGCATTACCTTACACTTACCCACATTAAATTTCATTTGCCATTTTGCTGCCCAATCATTCAGTTTGCTGAGATCTTTTTGTAGTTCTTCACAATCCCTTTTGCTTTTGACTGTCCTGAACAACTTGGTGTCATCTGCAAACTTTGCCACCTCACTGCTTACCTCATTTTCTAGATCATTGATGAACAAGTTGAACAGGATCGGTCCCAGGACTGACCCCTGGGGAACACCACTAGTTACCCTCCTCCATTGTGAAAATTTACCATTTATTCCCACCCTTTGTTTTCTGTCTTTTAACCAATTCCTGATCCATGAAAGGATCTTTCCTCCTATCCCATGACCACCTGATTTACATAAAAGCCTTTGGTCTGGGACCGTGTCAAAGGCTTTCTGGAAATCTAGGTATATTAGGGTTAGGTAAACTCTTTGGGCTAGGTAAACTCTTTGGTTTATCCATTGCTATGGCTCAGGTTTGGGGCTGAGGGGGAATCAGGCTCCTTTACAAGCAAATGTCCCCTGCTCTACTTAGATCCTCACCAAAGTGTCAGGGATGTCTTGTCTCTCTAACGCAGGGCACTGCTTTAACTGAATAGGCTAGAGCTATTACAGACACTTAAATGGCTGTATTTTAAAAACAGGAACCAAATTAAGCTGTGCATCAAGTTTAAACTGATTTAAGAGTTCGCACCCCTGAAACTACACCTATTTCAAAACACACCTTTAGTGAAATTACCTTTAATGAAAACGGGCACAGGTTTTCATATAGGCCAGACATTGATGCAAATCACATTTTCACATATTCATAGATAAGGAAAAGTTGGTATCCTCTAATCCAGGGATTGGGTCGGGACCTAAACCTGGGTCGCCATTAGATTTGTTAAGGGTCACCAGCAGCTCGGAGCTGCATGTGGCTCTGAAAGAAGCCATTTGCAGCTCCTTAATGCTGCCACATCCAGCAGCTATGGGTCGGGACCTAAACCTGGGTCGCCATTAGATTTGTTAAGGGTCACCAGCAGCTCGGAGCTGCATGTGGCTCTGAAAGAAGCCATTTGCAGCTCCTTAATGCTGCCACATCCAGCAGCTTTCTCTATCAATAGAGAAGCAGTTATGCATTACAAAGACCTTTGATATTTGTAGCTATCCCAGGCAAATAACTTAATAAACCCCTGCAGTAATTTTTGCCGCGCTCCCTTCCCACCTTTTGCCCCCCTTCTGTTCTGTGTAGCTGATTCATCAGTTTGTATTTTTTTTCTTGTATCTCCCCCAGCCCCTGAGTGTGACTCAGTCAGACCCCCCAGTCTCTGAGTGTGACCCTGGTCCCCCAGCCCCTGAGTGTGAAACCCCCAGCCCTCCAGCCCAAGTGACCTCCCAGCCCCAGGTATGATGTGCCCAGACCAAGTGTGACTCCCCACAACCCGAGTGTGACCCCCAGCCTGTGTCACCTTCCCAGCCCCCAACCTGAGTGTGACTCCCCCAGCCCAAGTGTGACCCCAAAGCCCTTGAGTCTGACTCCCCAGCCTAAATGTGAATATCCCAGCCCTCCAACTCCCCAACCCCTGAGTGAGAGCCCCCTACCCTTTCAACCCAAGTGTGATTCCCCCAGGCCCTGAGTGTGACCCCCAACCCCCTGCCCCAAGTGTGACCCCCACAGTCCCCCAACTCCCTAGTCCCTGAGTGTGAGCCCCCTACTCCCACAACCCAAGTGTGATTCCCCTGGCTCTGAGTGTGACCCCAGCCTGAGTATGACACCCAGCCCCCTGCCCCGAATGTGTGACACCCACAGTCCCTCAACTCCACCAGCCCCTGAATGTGAACCCCCCAGCCCCTCCAGCCTCTGAGTGTGACCCTCCCAGCTTCCCCAGTGTGAGTGTGACTCCTCCCAGACCTTGCATGTGACTCCTCCCAGCCCCTGAGTGGGGCCCCCCAACCCCCAACCCTTCTAGCCCTTGAGTGTGACCCCTCAACCCCAGAGTGTGACTCCCCGCAGCCCCTCCAGCATCTGAGTGTGGGGTTTAAGCTGGGGAAGTTGAGGGGGAGTGATTTGGGGGCGAGGGTCTTTTCCCCACCACAGCTCAGATCAACAATAATAATAAAATAATTAACTATAATGCAAGTAGTGTTTTTATTTTATTATTATTTATGTATTTTCCCTTTTTCTATGACATAGCCACGATGAATATATGAAGTTGACTCTGTAGGGAATTTGTGGGGAGGTGAGGATACGCAGCTTCAAATTTATAGAAGCCAGTGTTACAAAACTGATTTTAATAAATCCAGATTCATCTCATGGTGTAGATGGAGCCTAAGAGAAATTACAACTTTCGGGCCCTCTCCAGAGGGAGGGTTAAAAGAAATTGAGGTTACCTCACAGGAAGGAACTCCCAAGTGCGCCTTTCTGAGTTTTCAGAGGGGTTTTTGCACTTGGGTAGTGGCAGTGATATCATTCCAAGGCCAGGGAATCTGTGACCTTGGGGAGTTTTTAACACAAGACTTTGGTGGCAAGGAACTTTAAAGTCTGTTGTGCTCCCCACCTGCCTCCACACACTCAAAGTGCCAAAGTAGGGAGCAGTCTTGACAAGCCCTGAGACTGAACTCTGAATCTGGTCCTTTGTCCCAGGGTTGACAGCCCAGCCCTCACCTTCTACCATCAACACTCATGGGGAATAATAAGAGTAGGAGATTTAGCAGGGAGAGTACCTACCGTTTAAAAGGGATGCAGAGAAGGAGCAGGAGAACCATGAGCAGGCCAGGGACAATGGATGCTAAACTCCACTGCAGCAGGCTAGAGCTGAAAGTCACTGCTGTTGAATAACCTGGTCTCTCTGCCGAAGAGGAAGCCATGTGCCCAGGTGAAAGGGATGGCGGAAAGATAAAATCACTGAAAAAAGAAACACACGCATAGCAAATAAAAATCACAAGAGTACCAGCATTTGTATTATTCACAGAGCAATTTGCATCAGAAGAGGGCAGCATATGTTATTTGCACAAAGGCAAACTTATAGCTAAAGGTTTGTATAGAGGTATGATGTGCTATGTGTGCGTGCCAAGTTTAGGGAGGTGGTTTAAGATGGGGATTGGATTTCTGAAGTAGGTAAGATTCAGTTTTTTCCCGAGAATAAAGCTTCATTCTGCAGTGTTGTCAGCTGAAAGAAACTTGGAACACACCCCAAGCCCAGCAGCAGAGTTTATGAAACCTACAAAGCTTTCACAAACTCTCCTATAAAACCAGAGAAATGCTGCCAGGGGTTATTAAGCATCTAACACTGCAAGGGAGGAATGCCAAATGAACAGCTCAAAGAGCTAGATCCCTGCTCCAACCAGTGTAGCGAACTAGCCACATTATTCTGAAAATGAACAGTAAAATCTCAAAAATTGTTACAAATCAAGGAGCCGCACTCAACCTACCAAATAGCTACATGTGGCTAGTGCGTTAGACACCACGGAGCTAGAATATTGGAACCAGAGACTGAAAATGATCCGTGGGCCTTCAAACTCAAGGCCATATGTAGCCTAAAGCTTCACTTCTGTCACCATGGATGTCTTTCAGCTAGAGCTCCTTAGAAAAAGATTGAACAAGCCAGGAAAGGCAGTTCTGTCAAAATCAAAGCACTGCATGAAATTGACACGGTTTTGATGAAATTTTGTTTCAGAGTAAAAAGGGGAAAGAAAGTCCTGACACCATCAAAATGTGCTGTTTTGACATTTTCATCACAAAACATTTCAACTTTCCTTTTGAAAAAGACTTTTCTGTTCAAAGTCTTATCATAAGAATAACAAAAAAACAGGACCGTCAAATGATTAAAAATAATCTCAATTGCAATTTTAATCACACTGTTAAACAATTACAGAATACCAACTGAAATGTATTATAAATATTTTTGGAATTGTTTCTACATTCCAGAACTAAATTTTAGAGTCTGTCTGTCTGTCTGCCAGTGCTATGTTCATGAACTCTTCTCAAACGGTAAGAGTTATGACTACAACATTTGGTATGCAACTTCTCTTACTCTAATTTAAACCAAATAAAGGTTTGGTTGTGCCTGGAAAATGGGCTGTGACTGAAATCCCACTCGGTGGGCTGGGAGGCCGTGGCTGAGCATCACATGGTGAACGACGTGTGGAGGGGAAGGGAGAGGGAAGCCAAGGAGGAGGCGATCTATTACAGTTTTTGCACCACGGCCTGCACCAGGTAATCCTGCCCCTCCTGTTCATAGGGTGAGGTCGGGTGGCCACCGAGAGCCCCCGAAAGCATGGGGGCTGGATCAGCCGCTCCACCTCATCCTATGGATGGGCAGCTGGAGACCCAGGTCAGCCCACAGAGCCCTCCCTGCCCTGTCCCCAGTAGTCTTCAGGACATGGCAGCCACTGCCCCAAGCAAAGACCACCCCCAGAAAAGCTGCAGGTCTGGGGGACAGCAGCAGACCGGGGCTGTCCCCACGAGTATAGCTCTCCCATAGGCAGCAGGCCAGGGGGGCAGCTGGAGGCCAGGGCCACCCAGCAAAGCCCCAGCCCCCACCCAATGAGCAAGCAGCCTCGAATCCCTCTCTCCCAGGATGAGTTGCTGGACAGGGAGCACAGCCCTGGCCCCCTGGGCGGAGCTGCTAACGTAGCAGTATCTCCTTCACCACCACCACAGATGACCCTGGTAGCCCTCCCACACACACATCCCAGTCCTGAGACCCCAGCCTTGTCTTCCACACCTCCCACCTGTCTCGACTTCTGCACCCCCACCCCCTGCCTTGAGTTCCTACCAGCACTCCACCCTAAACCACCCACTCCCTACCCCTCCCTCCCCCAAACCTTCACTCCAGCCTTCATTCATCTTCACTTTTGAAAAATACCACCATTGAAAAAAGCACGTACAGTTTTAATTTATTTTTTCAAAAAATTACTTCAGTTAAAGAGCCAAGCAATGCCGGGTACCTCTGCTCCTTACAAATATTTTAGAGGCATTTCTACATTTTCAAATATATTGATCTCAGTTACACCTCTGATAATATAGAATCAAATGAAGTAAAAATCCTAAAGGAATCAAAATGTTCCATAGAATCATTATGGATAACAATTCACTCCTCTAATATGAATATGGCATTAGGAATATATTACCGACCACCTAACCAGGACAGTGATAGTGATGCTGAAATGTTAAGGGAGATTAGAGAGGCTATCAAAATAAAAAAACACAGTAATAATAGGAGATTTCAGTTATCCCCATATTGATTGGGTGCATGTCACCTCAGGACGGGATTCAGAGATTAAATTTCTTGATGCCTTAAATGACTGCTTCTTGGAGCAGCTAGTACAGGAACCCACAAGGGGAGAGTCGATTCTCGATCTAGTCTTGACTGGAACGCAGGATCTGGTCCAAGAGGTAACTGTTACTGGACCGCTTGGAAATAGTGACCACAATATAATAACTTTTAATATTCCTGTGTTGGGAAGAACACCGCAGCGGTCAAACACTCTGGCATTTAATTTCAAAAAGGGGAATTACACTAAAATGAGGAAGCTAGTTAAACAGAAACTAAAAGGTAGAGTAATTAAACTAAAATCCCTGGAAGCTGCATGGAAACTGTTTAAAGACACCATACTAGAGGCCCAACTTAAATGTATACCCCAAATAAAAAAACACAGTAAGAGACCTAACAAAGAACCACCATGGCTAAACAGCCATGTTAAAAAGGCAGTGAGAGAGAAAAGGGCAGCTTTTAAAAAGTGGAAGTCAAATCCTAGTGAGGAAAATAGAAAGGAACATAAACACTCCCAAATTAACTGTCATAATGTAGTAAGAAAAGCCAAAAAAGAGTTTGAGGAACAGCTAGCCAAAAATTCAAAAAACAATAGTAAAATGTTTTTTAAATACATTAGAAGCAGGAAGCCTGCTAAAAAAGCAGTGGGGCCCTTGGATGATAAAGATATAAAAGGAGCGATCAAGGAAGACAGTGCCATTGCGGAGCGATTAAATGATTTCTTTGCTTCAGTCTTCACGGCTGAAGATGTTACAGAGGTTCCTAAATCTGAGCCAGCCTTTTTAGGCGACAAATCTGAGGAACTCACTCAGATTGAAGTGACATTAGAGGAGGTTTTGGAATTAATTGATAAGCTGAATAGTAACAAGTCTCCAGGACCAGATGGCATTCACCCAAGGGTTCTGAAAGAACTCAAATGTGAAATTGCGGAGTTATTAACAGTGGTTTGTAACCTATCCTTTAAATCCACTTTGGTACCAAATGACTGGAAGACGGCCAATATAACACCAATATTTAAAAAAGGCTCTAGAGGAGATCCTGGCAATTATAGACCGATAAGTTTAACATCAGTACCAGGTAAATTAGTAGAAACACTAGTAAAGAGTAAAATTGCAAGGCACATAGAAGAGCACGAATTGTTGGGCAAAAGTCAGCATGGTTTCTGCAGAGGGAAGTCGTGTCTGTCTAATCTATTAGAATTCTTTGAAGGGGTTAATAAACATGCGGACAAGGGGCACCCAGTGGACATAATATACCTAGATTTCCAGAAAGCCTTTGACACGGTCCCACACCAAAGGCTTTTATGTAAATCAGGTGGTCATGGGATAGGAGGAAAGGTCCTTTCATGGATTGGGAATTGGTTAAAAGACAGAAAACAAAGGGTTGGAATAAATGGTAAATTTTCACAATGGAGGGGGGTAACTAGTGGTGTTCCCCAGGGGTCAGTCCTGGGACCGATCCTGTTCAACTTGTTCATCAATGATCTAGAAAATGAGGTAAGCAGTGAGGTGGCAAAGTTTGCAGATGACACCAAGTTGTTCAGGACAGTCAAAAGCAAAAGGGATTGTGAAGAACTACAAAAAGATCTCAGCAAACTGAGTGATTGGGCAGCAAAATGGCAAATGAAATTTAATGTGGGTAAGTGTAAGGTAATGCATGTTGGAAAAAATAACCCAAATTACACGTACTACATGATGGGGTCAAATTTAGCTACGACAGATCAGGAAAGGGATCTTGGAGTTATAGTGGATAGTTCTCTGAAGACATCCACGCAGTGTGCAGCGGCAGTTAGTAAGGCAAATAGGATGTTAGGAATTATTAAAAAAGGGATCGATAATAAGACAAAAGATATCATACTTCCCCTATATAAAACTATGGTACGCCCACATCTCGAGTACTGCGTGCAGATGTGGTCTCCTCACCTCAAAAAAGATATATTGGCATTAGAAAAGGTTCAGAAAAGGGCGACTAAGATGATTAGGGGCTTGGAAAGGGTCCCATATGGGGAGAGGCTAGAGAGACTGGGACTTTTCAGTTTGGAAAAGAGGCGATTGAGGGGCGATATGATAGAGGTATATAAAATCATGAATGGTGTGGAGAAAGTGAATATAGAAAAATTATTTACCTTTTCCCATAATACAAGAACTAGGGGACACCAAATGAAATTGATGGGTAGTAGGTTCAAAACTAATAAAAGGAAATTTTTCTTCACACAGCGCACAGTCAACCTGTGGAACTCCTTGCCCGAGGAGGCTGTGAAGGCCAGGACTCTATTAGGGTTTAAAAAAGAGCTTGATAACTTTTTGCAGGTCAGGTCCATAAATGGCTATTAGCCAGGGATAAAGTATGGTGCCCTAGCCTTCATAACAAGGGCAGGAGATGGATGGCAGGAGATAAATCACTTGTCTTCTGTTCTCCTTCTCTGGGACACCTGGCATTGGCCACCGTCGGCAGATGGGATGCTGGGCTTGATGGACCTTTGGTCTGACCCAGTATGGCCATTCTTATGTTCTTATGTTCTTATGTTCACCACAGAATACAATGTGCACAGTGCTCACTTCGTATATTTTTCCCTACAAATATTTGCATTGTAAAAAAAAAAATAAAAAATTGACTTGCATTTGCTGTGTACGCCGTCTCGCAGCTTCAGTTAGTGGGGAAGGAGAAGAGCTTTATTAAGGATCACTTCCTGTTTCCCACCACTTGGAAACAGGGCTCCTAGAACTGCACAGGGCAGACAGCCAACCATATGTCCTTTTAGAGGCTCTCTGTCTTCACAGCTTCAGCGCTGATTCCCAGTATCACCAGAATACTCCCAGGGCCACTTCAAGGAGTTGAAGTCTGGAATGCAGAGTGGGAGTGAACAGAACTATGATGTGAGACTATCTTGGGGATATCTACGCTACTCAGTAGATTGGCCTGGTCAGGGCTGATCTTCCGGGGTCCAATTTCACGTACCTAGTGGTGATGCGTGAAATCAAACTATCAGGGGTCAACATTACTGCATTCCTCAATCTCGTGCGGAGAGCTAGGTGAATCAATTGTAGATAAGTGGATTCTAGCTACACAATTGCTGTACCTGGAATTGCATGTCTATGATCGACTTTAAGGTCTAGTGTAGACCTGGCCTTATTCTCTCTCTAGGGGTCCCCTGTGAAATCCACAGGAGCAGTGGAAAATCTTTCCAAGTGGGACAAGACAAGGAAAGGAATAAAGCACCAAAGGAAGTGGACGTAAAGACATCCATGGCTTGATCTGCATTTGATATTACATATCTGGGTACAGATGTGCAAAATTGATCTCTCTGGGGTTGGCAGTTGATGCCAGTACTCCATGCTGTTGTGTGGAGCAAAGGAGGTCGATGCACGAGTGTAGCACCTAGGTACTGATTTGTACAAAGCACAGTTGGACCCGAGTGTCTCAGAGACACTGAGCGAATAACTAAAAGAGATATCTCCACTGAGTATGGAGACCGATATGTTGAAGGAGGAAGCAGAAAGAGCAGTGAAATGACTTAAGAACAACAAGAGCTTTGGAAATGATGAGATCATGGGAGAGATGATCAAATATGGCGGAGAAAATATGATTCAGGAAATACACCGACTATGTAATATATCATGGAAAGAAGGGAAGGAACTTAAAGAATGGACAAGATCCTTGCTAGTGACAAGACATGAGAAAGGAAGTACATTGGAGTGCAAGAACTACAGAATGATTGTCCTAATGAGTTATCTAGGCAAGGTGCAGATGATGATACTGATAGAGAGACTAAGATCACAGATAGAAGAATGTCTAGTGGATGAGCAAGCAGGGTTCAGGAAAGATAGAAGTACCATACAGCAGATATTGGCACTAAGATTGCTAGCGGAGAAAGCTCAATGTAAGAACAAGAACATCTACACTTGCTTTGTCAACTTTCTGAAGGCATTCGACAGTATCGATCAGAAAGTGACTTGAACAGTGTTGGAGTCATACGGAGTGGGTAGCAACCTTACGGTTGTTGAAGGATATCATTGACAATGGCAGTGGTGGGAACATGCAGGGAGTTGGGAAGTTGGTTTAGAATGAGTAGAGGTATGAGACAAGGAGATTCTATAATGCTGAGTATCTTCATCACACATTAGAAGGGATATCTGTGCATGGGAAAAGAACTAACAACTTGAAGTTTGCAGATGATATAGTTATCATCGAGGAAGATGAGGAGAAGCTAGCGAAAACAGTGCACGTGTTAAACAAGGAAGGGAAGCAGTACAGACTGATTATGAAGCTCATAAAACAAAAACAATGGTATTTGGAAATAAGGAAATTGGAGGGAAGATCAGTGTAGATGGGATTGAACTAGAGAACGTAGAGAGGTTCACATATCTGGGGAGCAACAGAACATATCATCTAGACTGTACGAAGGAAATAGCTACTAGAATAGCAAACTCTAGTAGTGTCTCACCTCATTTGGTTTTTTCTCTGTACCCAAATCTTCCCAACATTCGTTACCTGTTCCAACCTTCACGTTCCAATCTCCTCCAATGATCAACACATTATGATATTACCTTTTACCTTATGTTCTTACGTTTATCATAGAATGCTAGGACTGGAAGGGACTGTGAGAGGTCATCGAGTCCAGCCCCCTGCTCTCATGGCAGGACCAAGTACTGTCTAGACCATCCCTGAGAGACATCTATCTAACCTGTTCTTAAATATCTCCAAAGATGGAGATTCCACAACCTTCCTAGGCAATTTATTCCAGTGTTTGACCACCCTGACAGTTAGGAACTTTTTCCTAATGTCCATCCTAAAACTTCCTTGCTGCAGTTTAAGCCCATTGCTTCTTGTTCTATCCTAAGAGTCCAAGAAGCATAAGTTTTCTCCCTCTTCCTTATGACACCCTTTCAGATACCTGAAAACCGCTATCAGGTCCCACCTCATTCTTCTGTTTTCCAAACTAAACAAGCCCAATTCTTTCAGCCTTTCTTCATAGGTCATGTTCTCTAGACCTTTGATCATTATCATTGAGGCACTTCTTTTGCCGCAAGAATTCCCACATCTGCCTGTCCCCTGCCTCCCAAAGAATTCTGCTCCCCAACCTCCAAATCAGGGACCACTGGTCAGGAAGGCTATGGAGGGAGGGCACCCACCACATAACCACCCACTTCCCACATGATTCCTTCCCACTCCACCAGGAGAGGGCCAGGACAGGGCCCTCTCTTCAGTAATTTTCACACTACTTTGGAAAGAGAGGCTGCTGAACTTTCTTTTATATTCAAATTCGACACATTAACGTGTGGTTTGAACTGTGATGCGAATTTTCTGGGTCTTTATAGGGGCTCTTTTGCATACTTGGTTTAATCTAATTCTGGACTCCTCCCCTCCTGCCCTTCTACTCCCTGATTTGCTCACCTTGATCATTTTTTATCAGAGTCAACCTTGCTTACTATTTTTGGTTCTCTGTGCCTTAAACATTGAGTCTGTTCTGGTATAGCTATGGTCTGAAGAAGTGGGTCTGTCTCATGAAAGCTCATCACCTAATAAATTATTTTGTTCGTCTTTAAAGTGCTACTTTACTGCTTTTTTGTTTTGATAGTATATAGACTATCACGGCTTCCTCTCTGTTACTATTGTATTTTGAGTGTTCAGTGCTTGGGTCTCTGACCCCCATGCCACCCCATGAGCCTGGCAGACTCGTCCATTCCACAGAAGCTTTAAGAGCATACCTATGCCATGGAAAGAGGCTTTAAGAGCATACCTATGGCATGAAGCAGTCAAGCTGCCCTGGCCCCACCCTGTTGATGTGTGTACAATCTGTCTTGTACAGTTTGCTTTCACGTAGAGCCAGCCTTTTCTGAGCAAGGCCGTCTCACCTGCTCACCTGCAAGCTTCTCCTGTGCAGCACTATGTAAGCTACTAACGCAATAGAAGCAGGAGCTGCATGTCCTTTCTAGCAGCGTTAACTGAATGGAATGTGCTTAGATGATGATGGATTGAGCCGAAACGGGGCTTGGCCCAACAGACTCAACAAATCACAGTGCTCCTGTCTCTTCTTCGGCACTGCTTCATGCTCTCTGTTCTCAGGAGAGATCCAACACGCCCTCAGCCTGCCTGTCCCTCTAACGTTCACAGTGGATGGGCCCCTTACATCTCCATAGATCCTCACTACAATCCAGCCTTGCCCTGCCTACCCAGCCTTTCCCCCCACCTATCCTTGCCACCTGGAAACAAACAGGGCAAGGATAGGTGGGGGGAAAGAACATTCAGAGCTAGATCCTCAGTGGATGGAGCCCTGTTGGTTTTCCCAGTTAAGGATCTGACATTCCTCTCCTCATTTCCAAAGTTAGTTTGTCATCTTTTTCCTCCCTATTTGCCAAAAGAACAGTTGCTTCTGCCCTGCCCCCCAAAATGGAGCCCTCCACCTCTTGAACCACACTGCTCTTTCTCACAATGAGCTGAAGAAGCTTAACTAAAACCAGGCAGCTTTCGCTCCCCCAGAAAGATATTAAAGTTCGCTTTTCAAGATGACAGACTAAGAAAATTGGGTCTCAATCTGCATGGGAAGAGTAGCAGAGACCCTTGTTCCTTGGGTGGAGAAACAGATCGACTATATTAACGTAACTAGCCCCAGGGGAATAGTAAAACGTAGAAGAGAAATCTGTTACTTTTCAAATAACCCCTGAGGAGAGGTGACAAGGATGAGACCTATGGAGAAGTCATAAGATCCATGTGATTTCTGGAAACAACAAACAGGATGATCCAGTTTTGCCAAGCCTGACTCACCGGAGAGGCTTGCATTGTTTTCGGCCACGCCAGCGTGATTTATTTTAGTTCCTCTTGGTTTTAATCGGCCTCTGATTGATATGCTTGAGGAAAGAATCTAAGACACACACCAACTATGCTCTGTTTCAGCTGATCCTTCACCAGCTTGGCCTTGGACTCTTGACATTTGGCAAAGGCAATTTACTGGCAACAGAGATGTCTTCTCTCTGCTGCAGTCATGCTCCCTGGAGGTTTTTACCAGCAGGGACTCCAGGTATCACTCTGCCCACCTATGTTTGTACCATGCTATTACCATGTGCATTCACAGTGCCATAGAAACAAAGCCAGGATAATAACCGGGCCAACTTCTTAAACATTCTCCAGCCTGGCACCTGTGAAATGACCTAGCAGGACCGCCACTGCTCTCATTATTGTGTCCACAGGGCAGTAGGTGTTCCTGCAGTGTGGGTTGGCACCCCTGTGCTCGTGTTACCCTCGGAACAGAGGAAGTGACTAGCTGCCCAAATACAAGCCTGCCAAGGACCTATACTTGTTGCTAGCCTGTACTGAAGCCCCCATATCTGCAGTGCTATTGTGACCTGTGCGAGTTAGATTCGAGCTAGGGTGGGGTAGGTGCGCCTAACTCCACCAGGGCTAGATTAACAGGGCTTTAGGGGCTGCAGCCAGCACTTTTTGGTGGAAGGGAGGCTGCTTGGCAGGCTGCTGCTCCTTCCCTGCCCTGCTAGAGCTGCGTTGCTGTGCGGGCCAGGAAGGTCTATGCTTGTGCACTGCCCTTCCCTCAAGGCTCCATCCCCACATGGGAGCTGCCCCAGGTAAGTGCCTCACACCCCAATCTCCTGAGCCCCCTCCGGCACCCCAACTCCCTCTCAGACTCTGTGACGCTTCCACCCCCAGCTCCCTCTGCGATTCCACCCCCCACCCTCAAGCCCCCTCCTGCCCCATAACTCCCATCCAGACCCCACCCCCGACCCCAGCTTCCTACCCTGAGCCTGCTCCTGCACACCAAACTCTTTGGCCCCACTTGATCCCCCTCTTGCACCCCAAACACCTCATCCCCAGCTCCTCCCCAGAGCTCACAGCCCCACTGAAGCCCTCATCCCCTCCCGCACCCACGCTGCAGCCCCCTCCCTTTTTCGGCACTGCCCCAGAGCCTAGGAGGCCCCACAAATCTAGTATTATTGGGCCCCCAAAAGACTTATTCCAGCCCTGACCTGGGTTACACTCTCATTGCTGACTGCAGGATAGAACCACTCTTTGTGGAATTCTCCTTTACTTCCACTGGTCGAGGCCTGTAGTGCCAAAGGGCAAAGCCTCAAAGCGCAGCTCCCTGGGGTGGAGCTTATGGAGTTTACACACACACACTTACCTGCAGCATTTATATTTGTTACAGCAGGATACCCCCAGCACATCAGGTCAGGCCATGCCCACTACTGTACTGAGATTAGATAACAATGCCTGTGGTTCATCAGACCCACTGCCTTGTGGATAGCCTGGGAGGGTGCAAGGCTATGGAGACAACCCCTGATAGAAAAATCCCGCTGCCCTGTGGATTAACTTGCGAGAATGCAAGGCTATGACAAGTACACTGAGACTGAAAATTTGGAGTGGAGCCCCAAAAGCTCTAGGTACTAACATCTTCGTATCTCTCCAGCCATTCCTGCAGCAGATCGCGTACCAGATGTATCGGATCCTCCTGTGCTCTGGATTTTACCAGGGATGCTGAGTGGGGTTCCTGATGCCTGAACAACTCAGGGCCTCCATACCATCTGCCCAAGCTTGCACATGGAGAGGAAATCCAGATTCTACTTGGGCATTGACAGAACATGGGAGGCAGCTGTTACCAGTTCAGCTGAGTTCCAGAGACTGTCTCCAACAGTGGGAGAGATCACTGTATCTCAGCAGACAAGCACTACTCACCATAAAACCGGCAGTCCCCAGACAGAAGGGTGCTGGCCCATCAGCGTCTGCCTTCTTCGGATGCTTGGAGCAGAGTTTTTCAACTCTCCAAGGCCATGTCTACACTAGCCCAAGTTGACTAGTGAAGCGTTGAAATACATATTCAGCGCCTCATTAGAATGCCAGCAGCCGCAGCACTTCAAAATCGATGCGGCTTGCAGCTACGCGGCTCGTCCAGATGGGGTCCTTTTTGAAAGGACCCCGGCAACTTCGAAATCCCCTTATTCCTAACAGCAGATAGGAATAAGGGGATTTTGAAGTTGCCGGGGTCCTTTCAAAAAGAAGCCTCATCTGGATGAGCCGCGCGGCAGTGAGCTGCATCAATTTCAAAGTGCCACGGCTGCCAGCAGTCTAATGAGGTGCTGAATATGTATTTCAGCCCTTCATTAGTAAACTTTGAAATGGCCATTTGCATGGCCATTTCGAAGTTTTGGGCTAGTGTAGACGTAGCCCAAGTGAACCAGGCACATGATGTGAGAGAAAGAAAACACCCTTAAAGACAGAATGCTGGAGCATTTGCACCATGACAGCTGGGTTACTGGAGGACCTTCTAAAAATCAACAATGCACATAAAACTTCCAAGATGAAGGACAAACTGAAATGATCCAATACGAATATCGCATCCCACCAAGAAACACGGCTAGCATCAAGAAAATCTCTCAGAGAAAAAGACAACGTATTATTCTGAAAGGGGAAAAAAAAAGTGCAGCAGAAACGAACGTGAATGGGGTGGGATTTGCCATCAAAAACTCAGTTCTAGGGATGACTGAGCCAACTTCAAATGGATCAGAGAGAATTTGTGCTCTAGGCTTGTTCACACCTGAGGGCCCAGTTAATATTGTGAGTGTGTGCACCCCAACACTCTCCTCACCTTTGGACTTCAAGGACCAATTCTATGACTAGTTGAACACCATATTCAGCAAGATTCCAGAACACACATATGTAATAACCCAAACAGCACCGTGCTTGTTGGCAATCTGAGCCAGGATGGACTGAATTCACCACAGAAACCAATGTCCTTCGATTGCAAGAGAGGGGCTTTTTGGAGCAACATGCAAGAAGCAAGGTGGTGCCCCTCACCCGAGGGAGGTGGCTGGAGAACAGGGGAACGTGGAATGTGGGTTCTTCCTGGAGGGGCACATTAAAAGAGTAGTAATGGAAAACATGACCTTCACTGCAAAACTTCTCCTTTGTGGAGTCCCGCAAGGGTCGGTTCTCTCTCTAGTCATTTTCAACAGCTTCGTGTAACCACTAGGTGCACTAGACAGATGACATGTACTGAAGCACCAGCAATACCCAGGCTAAGGACTGTTCAGAAAAGTTGGACATGCACAAGTCCATGGGTCTGGATGCAATGCGCCAGACAGCTAAGAGAGTTCACTGAAGTGAATGCAGAGCCATTGAACATTATCTTTGAAAACTCATGATTGGGGGAGATCCCCAACAATTGGAAAAGGGAAAATATAGTGCCCATCTTTAAAAAAGGGGAAGAAAGAGGATCCAGGGAACTAGGGCCTTACTTCAGTCCCTGGAAAAATCATGAAGTAGGTCCTCAAATAATCCATTTTGTAAGACTTGTAGGAGAGGCAAATGATCAGGAACAGTCAACATGGATTCACCAAGGGCAAGTCATGCCTGACCAACCTAATTGCCTTCTGTGATGAGAAGTGGGTCTGTGGCTATGGGGAAAGTGGTGAATGTGATATACCTTGACTTTAGCAAAGCTTTTGATAAGGTCTCCCAGAGTATTCTTGCTAGCAAGTTAAAGAAATATGGATTGGATGAATGGACTATAAGATAGGCAGAAAGCTGACTAGACTAGACTCGGCAGGTAGTAATCAAAGACTCAATGCCCATTTGGCAACTGGTATCAAGTGGACTTCTGTAGAAGGCTCTCCTGGGGTCGGTTTTGTTCAATATCTTCATTCGTGATCTGGATGATGGGATGGATTGCACCCTCAGCAGGTTCACAGATGACACTAAGATGAGGGGACATGTACATACACTGGAGGGCAAGGATAGGCTCCAGAGTGACCTAGATAATTGGAGGATTGAGTTAAAAGAATCTGATGAGGTTCAACAAGGACAAATGCACTGCTAAACAGTAGTTCTGTAGACAAGAACCTGGGGATTACAGTAGATGAGAAGCCAGATGTGTGTCAACGGTGTAGACTTGTTGCCAATAAGTCTAATGGCATGTTGGGATAATTAGGAAAAACATTACCATGAGATCAAGGGAAGTGATAATTCCCCTCTATTTGGCACTGGTGAGGTCACATCTGGAGGGTTGTGGTGAGTTTTGGGCTCCTCACTATAGAAAGGCTGTGGACAAGTTGATGAGAGTTAGACAAGGTCAATGAAAATGGTTTGGGGGCTGGAACACATAAGTTCGGAGGAGAGATTGAGGGAAATGGGCTTATTTAGTCTTCAGAAGAGAAGAAGTGGGGCAGTAAGGATTTGATATCTAATAGCAGCCTTCAACTACCTGAAGGAGGGTTCCACAGAGAGGCTGTGGAGAGAGGCTGTTCTCAGAGGTGACAGATGACAGAACAAGGAGCGATGATCTCACATTGCAGAGGGGAGGGTCTAGGTTGACTATTAGGGAAAAATGTTTCATTTAGGAGGGTGGTGAAGCACTGGACTTGGTTGCCTAAGAGGTGGTGGAATCTCCATCCCTAGAGTTTTTAAAGCCAGCCTTGACAAAGCCCTGGCTGGCATGATTTAGTTGGGGTTGGTTCTGCTTTGCACTATATTATGGGTCAAACTTGTCTGAGATTGACACATGAAGTCCCCTAGGAATTACAGATGACCAGACACCTCACCATTTTGCACTCCAAGTGCAAGGTGCTTTTCTGGACCTTACCTTCTCTACATGTCATGAACGAATGTGTAGAAAGAGTTAAACCCAGAGAGAGTGGGCTCTCTGGTGGCAAGCAGTCAGGTGAATCAATGGGAAGACAGAGGGGATTTTTGAACTGAAGCAGGTACCTGCTGAGGAGATTTTTCTTCTGTGTGGCTGGAGGAGAAGGACAGAAATAATTTAAGCCTGAGCAAGTTGGGGAATTCAATAAATATCCAAGCCTCAAGGAAATTTTGGCATACAAATATGTAAGTAGAAAGGAAATGTTTAGTCAGACTTGATCAGGTTATTTTTTTATTTTGTGTTTGGTGCATTACTTCTCAGGTTGGCTGATGTATCCCCCTGCACACTGTACCTTTTAAACTGAATCCCAGGAAAGTAATTCTCTATGCTTTAGTCTACATTTTTTTTTGGTTGTTCTATAACACCTAGCAGCCAAGTATGCTTTATCATGTATATCTTTTGTTTTGTTAGAAAATCATCTTTTTTAAAGGCAATGATTTGATTCCTGTGTCCCAAGTAATTTGTGTATACGTGTGCCTAAGACTGAAAGGTCAGCTATCAGATTGCAGCTTAATTTTTTCCTCTTTGTTTTCAAGCTCTCTTCTAAGGGGGGATTCAGAACTTGGGGTTATCCCAGAGGGAGACATCCCAAATGTGTCTTCCTGGATTTTAAAGAGGAGTTTTCTGTCTTGGGTGGTGATAACTACCTCCCAGAGTTAGGGAATCTGTGACCTTGGAAGCCTTTATGCAGAAGACTATAGAGGCAAATGTATTTTTAAGATCCCTTGCAGGCCCCCGCATTCTGCACCTGGAGTGCCAGGCTGGGGAACAGCCTTGACACTAACAAATATAAAGCAGCAAATATATTTAAAACAACAACAACAACATTTCAGAAAATCAAAAGCCCCATCAAAACAAGACTCTCTACCATACGTCCTTCTTCCCTGAGGGAGCAGATGAGAGAAGGTACAGTGGGTGATGGTTGTGTAGGCACATTGGTAACATGCTCTAACTGAGAGGTGCTCAGATGCTATAGCAGCAAGCAACAAACAGGCTGTAAGAACCTAGACAGATCAGAAGGGAGGATTTGTATCACAGGAGCTGACTCTTCTTTCTGGGTTGGTGTTTCATCCCCCCACCCTACCCCAAGGCCTCACCCTCACTCTGCCTCACCCTGGCCTTGCTGCACCTCAAGGCACTGCCCCCAGCTGCCCATTCCTTCCCCTGAGGGCTCACCACACCTCTTCCTCTGCTCCACTCTCTTCTCCAAGCTTCTCCTGCCTGCTGCCCACCAAGCAGCTGCCTCACAGGTGGCTGGTGATTGCTGAGCACCCACAAAAATTTTCCCTCCAACTCCGTGGGTGCTCTGGGGCTATGACTTTTATCCTTCATTCTTGTGATACCGACTCTGAGTACTTCAGAGGTTTAACTCTCCTGGGTTTTCAGTCTGGCACCTTTCTCCACCAAGGAATGCACTTAGAAACCATAGGGCTCTCCAATTCCCTAGGGCTGCACAGAATTTCCTCTCTGTGCCGTTATGAGTAAGATTGCTGGGGGAAAACATCAGCTCATTTTTCTTCCCAATTACTTGTCCTTGGGATGCTCAAGCTGGGGCTAAGCTTCTTGACTTTAAACAACACACCATGGGGAAACATCATCTAAATTTAGCCACTAGGAAATCTCAGCAGCTACAAAGGACCTCACGCAAGTGAAAGAGATCATTAATCCACCTTCAGTCATTCTGGCTGATTGCTTGCTACAGCAAAGTGCTCAGTGTTCTCAACGCTAGAAGTTTCCACGGGCACATTTCAGGACTAGACCCCAGTTTCAGCTGAAGGAGGATGGCCTGGTTCTTAAGGCAGGACTCAGGAAATCAGGGTTCATTTCATGGCTCTGCCACAGACTTTCTGTGTCACCCTGGTGAAGTCACTTGTGCTTCTAACACCCAATGATTTCAATGGATGTTAGGAACCTAACCACCTACAGATATCAGAGCCAGTCTATAGTTTAGTTCTTCATCATTAAAGGAAATATGACTCCTTTTCTCTCAGCTTTTATCCATCATATCTGTTTGGAATGTAATCAAATTATAATAACGTAAGTTGGAGTATACTTATATGGTCAGAAATATGGTGTGGTCTGAAGAAAGGCGGGGGGGGGGGGGCAAGACCTCCTGGCTTCTAACCCTAACCCTGAGGCACGATGTGATCATAGAAAAGCCTCATTTCTCTGAGACTCAGTTTCCCTGTGAGAAAATTGGAATAGTAATTATGAGCTATTCCAAGGTGATCTGTAGAACCCTGAACGGATATAACATTTGTTTCTGCAGCTCATTCTCAGACACGGCCTGCGGATAGGAAGCAGACATCTACGCATTTCTGAGTTCTAGTGAACTGAGAATGGTTTCATTGATGTTTGTAAAAGGGTTTAGAAGCTGGGCAATACTACACGTTACCTCAAATTCCTATTTCGCTTCTTCGTGGTGGGGAGGCAGCATGGCCTAGGGCAGCGTTTCCCAAAGTGTGGTCCCCGGCTCAGTACTGTCCCTTGGGAAAAAAAATACCGGCCCATAGAAAATACAGTAATACATTGAGGTACGTGAGGATTGAGTTCCACACAACCCTCACGTACCCTGTATTTCACTAAGTCGGGGAGGGCTTGTGGGGGGTGGGTTGCAGCCCTGAGAGGGGGGCAAGCGGTGCCCACAGCTGCTGCTTCCCTGGGACTCTGGGGGGGCGGGGTAAGCGCCCACAGGAGCCGCTTCCCCGGGGCTTTGGGCCCAGAGCACCTCAACGGCTGCTTCCCTAGGGTTTGCAGCAGGGAGCACTCGCAGCAGCTGCTTCCGAGGAGCTCTGGGCCCAGAGTATCCACGGCAGGGAGCCGAAGCCCCGCACATGGGGAGGTGAGTTGGGGCCACTGGGGCGGGAGGGGGCTGAGCTGGGTGGCGGAGGGGTTGAACTGGGGTACACGGGGGGTGAGCTGGGGCCGGGTGCAGGGGTTGGGGCATGGGGGTTGGAGGGGAGGCCCAGTCGTACAGCTGGAGTCCCCCACTGAGGGAGGTGAGCTCGGACACGTGGGGGCAGAGGAGTTGTGGGAGTTTAGTGGGTGGGGGGTTTGGCCACACCACTCTGAGAAGGGGGTTTTAGCTTATCTGGCTGCCTGCAACAGCAGGCAGCTAGGTGAGCTAAAAGCCTTCCCCCCCTACCTTCCCAGAGTGGTGCCTAGCGCTGCTCTGGGAAGGCAGGGGGAAGGGGTTGTTAGCCTGCCTGGCTGCCTGCAGCTGCAGAACGCTAGGAAGGCTGACAGCCCAGCCGCTTCACATTGTGCTAAACTCACATTAATGCGAATTTCATGCAACATGAACCCATGTAAAATGTGGGTTTACTGTATACAAATTATTGCTATGTACTATTATTATTATTGTGAATAAATAATAAGCAATGAAAACTTTTTCATTTTTATATCTGTTTATATTTTTGGCCCACAAAAAGAGGAACTGATAAAAACCAGGCCCCAACTATTTAAAGTTTGGGAGACTCTGACCTAGTGGATAAAGCATTGGACGGGGCAAATCATGTTAACCTCACAGTGCCTCAGTTTCCCCATAAGATGCTTTGTGATCTCAGGATGACGGGCACTACAAAACAGCTAGGTATTTTTATTTACACTGTAATTGAGCCAGTCAAGACTAGTCTAGTTACTGCTTTTACACTCTCTCTCTGCCCAAGGACCATTTAGAATGCTCATCCTACAAACCACTTAGATGGATAAAGTGCTTGCAGAATAACTCAGGTGCTTTTGGCACTAAACTGCAAATGAGTTGCAAACCCCTCACTTGAGAGGGCTTTTAATCACACTAAGTTAGATTACAGATTTAACTGCACATTCAGAATAAAATCTGTTCCACACTACTCAATGAGCTCATCCTTATCATTAAGGAGCCAGAGGGATCAGAGGTGTGAGAGACGCAGGAGGCTGGTCTCCTTGCAAAGACCAGGCAGAGAGTATTAGGAAAGGTTTGCTGCCTGAGAACACACCAGGGCTACGTCTACACGTGAAGCCTACTTCGAAGTAGCCTATTTCGATGTGGCAACATCGAAATAGGCTATTTCGATGAATAACGTCTACACGTCCTCCAGGGCTGGCAACGTCGATGTTCAACATCGACGTTGCGCAGCACCACATCGAAATAGGCGCAGCGAGGGAACGTCTACACGCCACAGTAGCACACATCGAAATAAGGGTGCCAGGCACAGCTGCAGACAGGGTCACAGGGCGGACTCAACAGCCAGCCGCTCCCTTAAAGGGCCCCTCCCAGACACACTTGCACTAAACAGCACAAGATACACAGAGCTGACAACGAGTTGCAGACCCTGTGCATGCAGCATGAATCCCCCGCTGCAGCAGCAGCAGCCAGAAGCCCTGGGCTAAGGGCTGCTGCACACGGTGACCATAGAGCCCCGCACGGGCTGGAGAGACAGCGTCTCTCAACCCCCCAGCTGATGGCTGCCATGGAGGACCCCACAATTTCGACGTTGCGGGACGCGGATCGTCTACACGGTCCCTACTTCGACGTTGAACGTCGAAGTAGGGCGCTATTCCGATCCCCTCATGAGGTTAGCGACTTCGACGTCTCGCCGCCTAACGTCGAAGGTAACTTCGAAATAGCGCCCGACGCGTGTAGCCACGACGGGCGCTATTTTGATGTTAGTGCCGCTACTTCGAAGTCGCGTGCACGTGTAGACACAGCTCAGGACTTCCTGCATTTCAGGCCCCCTCTAACAAGAGAGGAATATGCAAAGGCAAAAGACAAACCCAGAATACAGAGCAGTTATCAGTGATCCAAGGCAGCTCACAGGAGAAGCAGCAGGAGCTTCTGCCTGGTGAATGAGAACCAAGCTCAAAAGACCCGGGTCCATAAGGGGGGTGACACAGCCAGGAAGGTGAAGGCTAACTACAGGCCTGGGCTAGCTGGGGAGGAATGTGGAAAAATATGGACCAAACTTCCCAGGAATAACTTGTGGGTCTGGGTGACAATCAAAACAAGGGGCCTTACAGAGGGCAGGTGAAACTCAGATATCCTAATTGGAGCACCCAAAATCCCCAGGCACTCCTAGTAAAAAAATCTGGACCTGCAAGGTACATCTCTCACAATCTATTTACTCATATCAAATGACATGTCCTCAGAGTGGAAAAGCAGGGGAACGAGACCCAACAAGGAAGTGAACAGCACAGTAGATAAGCAATACCAGCAGGTGAGTAGGTATGTAACAACAGTGGAGGCAGAGGAACACTGATCTGCATCAGGAGAAGTAGGCTCCTTTTCACCTGTGATCAGGGAGCATACGTGAGTGTAATTGACGTGACATGGTTGGCGCTAAATCAAGAAAAGCTGGTCAGAGAGCTTTCTGCACCTCGCGTAGAAACAGATTAGCTGGTCATGGCCCATCTTAGTCTCGTGGCAAACTAGTATATTTTTAAAGGCTCTCCTGGGAGCTTGCCAAGCCAGGTGTAAAGGCCCATTAAAGCAGCGTCAGAGCTATGTACCAAGTTCTGGTTTAAAAACTACTAGCTGCCATGTTTTCAAATACAACCCATTTGTCTGGGCTATGCAGCGTCCAAGTAAAACCTAATTCGCCAGGCAGAAGGTGATTTTTGTTCAGGCTGCTTATGACTCAGTGTTTTGCCTCCATCCCATGTACCTATTTACCTCAAATACATGACAAACACTTGGGAGAAATATCTCTGTTAAAGTCTCAGTCTCCCACCCCCTCCAGAACTTCTTCAGTGAAGGGATGAGAAAGCTCCCAAGGAAATCTTGAACACCTGGGGGGAGGGGAGCCTGTGTGGTGGGGAGAAGGGCAGGAGTTCTCAGTGAGATTTCTTAAGAGGAAAAAAAGGCACAAAGAAAACCCATTTTGTAACAAAAAACATGTTTAGAGGTGTTAGCCAGAAACAGGTTTCCAGCGTGATCAATGGTTAGGACACTGAGCTGACAGTCAGAAGACCTGTGTTGTGAGCCTGATGACCACCTGGCTGGGGGATCTTGCCTAAATAACTTGCCTGCCTGCCTGCCCTCCCTCCCGCACCGGCGGTCGTGTGTTTAGAAAGCAAGCCCTTATGGGTGGAGATGGGCTCTCGCTAGCTGCTTCCCCAATCCCTAAAGTCAGAGAGGGCCCTGGCTGGAAATACCAAGTGCCACGTATTCCCCCTTTGTGTTAGTCCCACGCAGGGATGCAAAAACAGCCTGGTAGTAGAAACCACCCACCTCTCTTCCTCAGCTGGGCTTCCAGGCTCCCCCACCCCACGCCTTGCTTATAACTCCTATCTGCTCCCACAGTGCAAGCCAGGGATGCTATCACCCTTTTGCATGATGACCCCCAGCCCTTCTTCACTGCTCCCTAAACACCTGTCTGAGCCCCTCACATTCTCCCCCGCATGTTATTCTATAGCCACCCCTCTAAAGCGGTGCTCTTTCCCCACCTCAACCTCATCCTATAACCGACCCCCTGAAACTCCCACAATCCCCACAACACACCCCTCCATATAACCATGGTGAAACCGCCCCTCAGGCCTCTCCCGTAGTCTTCCCCTATGCTACTTTTACTCACCCACCCTGCTGCCTCCCACAGCACTTCTTAGCCACTGTCCTTCAACCAATCCCGGCAACTCCATGAGCTCCCCACTTTCAAAGCCAAGCCCCCTTTGGTCCTTTGCAGGCACCTCTGAGACCCCCTACATCAAGTCTGGAGACATCACACTCTTCCTGCCACTCATGTACCCCTGGCCCCTACCCCTCTTCACTTTAATCCCCCAGGGGAAGCCACGCCTTACCGCCCACTCTCCCGAGCCTGAGCAGTGCCAAGCGGCAGGTTTAGTTTCAGGAGGAGGGAACTGTGCCACAGATGAAGGGAGATGGGAGGGGAACCTTACTACGGCAGGGCTCCTGCAGGACAGCACAGGGGATCACTAGAGAATATGGGGCAGGCCCCTTAGGGAAGCAAAGGGTCTCCCCTTGGTAGGGAGCAGATTGCCCCCTCTACCTCAGGGACAGCAGAGGAGCCCTCAGGAAGAGGAGGGGGCAGAAGTCATCCCTACACTCCAGCAGGGAAAGCGGGGTGTCCTCATGCTGGTTTTCCCCAGGGGAGTACAGAGGGAAGCCCTAGGGAAGAGCACATAGCTGCTGTCTTCACCCTCATTCCATTCGCTTCTCCCAGCACAAAAACCTTTCTGCAAGCACAGACTAGCCACTCACCACAAGGAGAAGCAAGTCCCTGGGTCAGTTTCCCACAGCACCCAAGCTGCTCCGTCTCCTGGAAGCAGGAGGGGGGCTCCCTTCCCTGCAGAGAAGCCTTCTTCCAGCTGGGCGCTGCCTTCCCCAGACTGCTCTAAACTTTGAACAGAGCCTGTGGGTGGGTGGGTAGCTGCCGGTTCAGGAACTTCCTGGTTGTACAGAGACAGCCCAGGGCACAGATCAAAGACTTCTGCCAAAACCAATAGATCCACCGGTGGCTCTGCAGGTGAAAGGGGCCCAGAGGAGTCCACCCAGCATGGGCAGCAGCCATGACCCCCGGAGGGGACACAAGGGAAACTAGGGATGGACAGAGTGCCCATTTTAAAGAACCAAACCTTTAAAATGACATTCACCCAGCAAGCCCCCTTCTTTATCAAGAGAGGCCCAAGCAAGCCCCCACATCTGAACACCCCAAAACTTTGGTGGTGCCTGGAATTCAAACTGAGAGGGCAGGGCTGTCCTGGAGGAGGGGGTCACAGAGCCCTGGGCAACCCCAGGCCCCACCCCACCTATTAATGCTCCTGCTCTGCTCCTGCCTTGTCTCACTGCCCCCTTTCTCTCAACTCCTGACCCTGCTCCATCCTGCCCCACCTCTTCCTGCCTCTGCTCTGCCTCTCTCAGCCCCATTGCACCCCTTTTCTGAGCAACACAAGCCAGGCGATTATAGGGGCCTGGCATGGGCCAGCAGCAGGGATCGGGCCCTCTCGAATTCACCACGGCAGGAAGCGTACTGAGCCAGCAGCCTGCTCTGCTCTCCTGCCTTGTCCTTGCTAGGCCTCCCTTTGGCCATGGGAAGTGGAGTGCCTCAGCCCCAGCCTGCTCCACTCTGCACCCCCATGTGGCTTGCCCCCTTCCTGCTGCTGCAGAGAATGAGGGTGGGCCGACCCCTGCTGCCAACCACACCAGGGCCCTCAGGTGATCTCCCAGGTTGCTCTGGACCCCACGGGCTCACCTCAGCATGGAGGACTGTCCTGAACCATCCTCCAGACAGGACAGCCATGCCAGAGGGTCTCGGTTCTGCTCCAATCTTTGCTGTGGGCTGACTCATTGGTTGGGATCCCACATGCCCAGCTTCAGATCTGAGTCTTCATAGCTCTGCAGGGGAATGAGGTTTGTGACCACAAGGTACCACTGCTTAACTGGTGCCAGGGCTGAGTCCCGCCACCTCTCGGCCTGGCAGTTCCTAGCCCCGGCACCTCTGTGCTTGGTGGGCCCCAGCACCTTTTTCATTACAACTGAATCACGATAAGCCTCCTCTGCACAAAAAAAAACCCAAAAAAACCCAAACCACCCTTACCCATGCCGCTTCAATCCACCAGTACCACATGGAGAAGCTTCAGGGCTGCTCCGGCAGCTGGGGACTCAAGAAAGCATCCCAGCCACAAACCTTCACTGGGAGAAAGAGAGTGTGAGTGGGCTGGCCTAGCACCTGTCCTGACGGTGACCTTCCGGGCACACGTCTGTAGGGAATCAGCAGACTTCCTTCAAAGGGACCTGAAGTGCCAGTATAGGAAGAAGGGCTCCCCCCGGGGCCTCCTCGTGCTTTTGGGCAAAGAATAGTTATTAGGCCTCATGTTCCCATGTCACTTGTCCTGCCGTTGACACCTGTCCAAAGTAAGAGTTAAAAGGCGTCCAATCAGGGCACTCGCATTGGACTCTCACTGTTCATAGGTGTATGTGATTACACAAGGCAACTGAGACAGAGCCCTGTTTTATAGTACCAGGAAACAGCCTGACCTCATTGCCTGCCTCACTCAGTTAATCATTGCAGCTTGTGCACACGAAAAAGATACCAGGCAGCCTGGGAAAGTCATCCATTCCAAGGCCGAGGGAAATTTAGGGAGCCTCTTCCCTGGCTTCTTGTATAAAACAGGATAGAGAACTTCCCCTGAACAATTCCTAAGGCAGATCTCTGAGACAAACATCCCAGCTTAATGTAAGTGTCAGGGAGGGAGAATCCATAACTGCCCTTGCGAAAAGGTTTCAAAATTTATTCACTCTCATCCTTACAAAACACACCTCATTTCCAGTCTCAATTTGATTAACCACAACTTCCAGCTTGTGTGATACCTTTCTCCACTTGATGGAAGTCCCAGTATCAAATATTTGTGTCACCCTTCTGCCAGACGGAGCTGGCAGCAACCATGGCCATTTTAGTACCTAGGGGAGTGTTTCCCAAACTTAACACATTTGCATACCTTTTTCAGGACCTTGGCCTTATCAGTGTACCCCTCTCGCAAAACAAAAAGCAGTCAAGTAGCACTTTAAAGACTAGCAAAATAGTTTATTAGGTGAGCTTTCGTGGGACAGACCCACTTCTTCAGACCATAGCCAGACCAGAACAGACTCAATATTTAAGGCACAGAGAACCAAAAACAGTAAGCAAGGAGGACAAATCAGAAAAAGATAATCAAGGTGAGCAAATCAGAGAGTGGAGGGGTGGGGGGGAAGATCAAGAATTAGATTGAGTCAAGTGTGCAGACGAGCCCCTATAGTGACTCAGAAAGTTCACATCACGATTTAAACCATGTGTTAATGTTCCAGTGCTTATCTCCTGATTTTTAGTCATTTATTTTCTGCCATGTACTCCTTGAAATCCTTTCACTTCCTTTCCTTTGTCAGTGACCTGAGAAAATAACACACCCCAGAGTGCATGGGACAGAGTCTTCTGCCTCATGTTCTTGAGGTCTACAACCAAAATTTCCTTTTCGGTGTCCTTCCCTGCTCCCTCACCATCCCCCACTCACAGTGGTTGACTTTGGCTAGAGAGGACCCAGGGTTCAGAGGCACATCTGTATGAGATCATCTTCCACCCAGGGAAGAAAGCACATTGTGCCACCATCTGAGCACTTGCTTTGGCTGGCCACCCCACCAGCTCCTGCTCAGCTCTAGCTGTCCCATCAGCTGCTGCTGCTTGCCATCTCACCAGCCGTCTGCTGCTACCTGCCTTTCTGCTGTGACCTTGGCTCATATTTTGAGCTTCTTGCAGGGTGGGCAGAAACACAGCCTCAGCACAATGTATTTCAGCTCTAAGCAGTTAAATAACAAAGAGGCGCCTAATGAAGCGCATTTAGTGCTTTCTTTGAAGAGTGGCGAGGAACAGGTTAAACCAGTCTGGGAACCACCAGGGAGAGGATGTGTAACCCTTACACCTACTGGGTGCAGTTCAATGTTCCATGTAGTGGCACCAAGACCAAGGACAGAGAGAAAGAATGAGTTTCCTCTACAACCTTAGCCGAGTGCCAGCTGGCTGTTAGCTCAAACCGTAGAGGCTCCTGCATTAAGCTCCAGAGGTCCCAGATTTGGTTCTGTCTGGCAGTGGTTACAGGTACATGTGCCTTTTTTCTGGGACACCTGTTCCTCACCCTTCTTACTTGGACAGGGCTCACAGACCCTGGATTAATGAGATCCTTTTAGGTAACCTCCTCATTTGGGACAGGTTAAGCATAACCTGTATTTATACAATAATGAAAATAACACTGGCACAGCATGTCTCTGCCCCTGCATTCAATCCTAAAGTGACCTGTGACCCAACACTAGCCAAAGTTTATTCACTTTGAGCAGCACCGCCCTACGTGCTAGATATCAAGGCAGAGTTGGTGTGTTTATGTAAATACAATTTGTTATTAAAGCCTCTCGCTCTCCTCGCTAGCTGTCAGGGAAATTCGTTCATTCAGATCCTGCTTTCATCTCTTCCCCATGTCGACACCTGTAATCAAGTAACCACTTAATCTCCTTTAGGTCAAGATAAATAGATTGAGCTCCTGGAGTCCATTACTACGAGTCATGTTTTCTAATCCATTAATCATTCTTGTGGCTCCACCCCAATTTATCAACACTTCTTAAATTATAGGCCTCAGAACTGTACGCTACTCCAGCAGTGGTAGCACCAGTGCCAAATACAATGTAAAGTAACTTCTCTATTCCTCTTTGAGACTCCTCTGCACATATATCCCAGGTTCACATTAGCTTTAGTCCACAGAGTCACACTTCAGTTTTGTGTTCACCTCAATATCCATCAAAAGCCCCAAGTCTTTGACAGAGTCACAGTTTCCCAGGATAGCGTCCCCCACCCTCTAAATATGGCTGGCATGCTTTGTTGACAGATAACACATTCCATGTTGCCATATTAAAATGCATATTATTTGATCACTTGTGCCTAGATTAACAGGCAATGCAGACCACAACGAATCAGTGATCTGCCCTCATCATTATTCACCATTTCCCAAACTCTCATTGCTAATTTCATCGGTGAATCATAGGGTTGGAAGAGACCTCAGGAGGTCATCGAGTCTGACCCCTTGCTGAAAGAAGGACCAATCTCAACTAAATCATCCCATCCAGAGCTTTGTAAGACTCAGCAACAAAAGGTCCTGTGTCACCTTATAGACTAACAGAAAAGTTTTGAGCATGAGCTTTTGTGAGCAAAGACTCACTTCATCAGATACTGGTCATGGAAATCTGCAGGGCCAGAGATCTATAGGGATGGAGATTCTACCACCTCCCTAGGTACCCATTCCAGAGCTTCACCACTTGCCCAGTGAAATAGTTTATCTTAATATCATCTCCCACCACAACTCAAGACAATTGCTCCTTGTGCTGTCATCTGTCAACACTGAGAAAAGCCCCTCCCCATGCTCTTTGTAACCTCCCTTCAGGTAGTTGAAGGCTGCTATCAAATCTCCCCTCACTCTTCTCTTCTGTAGACTAAATAAGGCCAAATCCCCCAGCCTCCCCTCATAAGTCATGTGTTCTAGCCCCCAAAACTTTTTTGTTGCCCGCCGCTGAACCTGCTCCAATGCATCCACATCCTTTCTGTAATGAGGGCCCCAGAATTAGATGCAATACTCCAGATAAGGCCGCACCACTGCTGAATAAAGAGGAATATGCACTTCCCTAGATCTGTTGTCAATGCTCCCACTGATACACCTCAGTATGCCATTAGCCTTCTTGGCTACAAGGGCACACTGTTGTCTCAAATCCAACAAGTCCACACTATTGACACATTAAAGACTAGCAAAATAGTTTATTAGGTGAGCTTTCGTGGGACAGACCCACTTCTTCAGACCATAGCCAGACCAGAACAGACTCTCTGTGCCTTAAATATTGAGTCTGTTCTGGTCTGGCTATGGTCTGAAGAAGTGGGTCTGTCCCACGAAAGCTCACCTAATAAACTATTTTGCTAGTCTTTAAAGTGCTACTTGACTGCTTTTTGTTTTGATAGTGTATAGACTAGCATGGCTTCCTCTCTGTTACTATTGATATTTATGTAGCTTCTCATCCACTGTAATCCCCAGGTCCCTTTCTGCTGAACTGTTGCTTAGCCAGTCTGTTCCTAGCCAGCAGCAGTACTTCAAATTCCTTCATCCTAAATTTAGGACTCTGCAATGATTTTATGTTTTCTTTCAGGACATTGACAAAGATGTTAAACAGCCAGGAACCAATCCCTGTGTACTGCACAGGAAGTATACTTACTGGATGACAATTCCCTGTTTACAATTACATTTTGAGACCTACCATTTAGCCAGTTTTAATTTATTTTATGTGTACCCTATTCATATTATATTGTTCTAGTTTTCAAACAAAATGTTGAGTACTACATAGATTATACCTTGCGGAAATGTCAGCATAGTGCATCAGTGCTGTTATCTTTATCTACCAAATTTGTATTCTAATAAAAAAATTAAGTTTGTTTGACAAGATCTATTTTTCATAAACCCATGTTGAGATGTATTAATTACATATAAATTCTTTATTACTCAAGTCCTGTATCAGCTCCTGCCTGACAGCCTGGCAGTTTATCTTTCAGCATGCTCCACTGTTATTTCCCCTTTCACCAGTTCCTTATCCACCTTTTGATTTTTATATTAATCCCAATCTTTTCCAGTTTAACTAGAAATTTCCCATGTGGAACTTCATGCTTTCCTGAAATCCCAGTAAATTAGCTCTATTGTATTTTACTTGTTTAGGAAATCGGTTATCTTTTCCAAGGAAGACATCAGGTTGGTCTGACGTAATCTACCCCCCGCACCTGGGATTCCACCCCTTCCTCCAAGGCCTGCCCTGCCACTGTGATGAAGTCAACTACAGTGTGCGGGCAGAGGGCAGTAGAGCAGAGCACAGCAGGTTACTGGGTTCCTCTGGCTCCCATCGCTGCAGTGAGTGGAGGGAGCAACCCTTGCTGCTGCCCTGGGCTCCATCCATGGGATGGCTGAGATGGCTGCCGCAGGACCCCCTCAGAGCATGGGGTCCAGACCGTCTGATGGATAGGATGACCCTGCCTCTAAATATTGTAGTATCAACAGCATCTGAGAGATGGTCTACACTTGCAATGTTTCAGCAGAGCAGCTGCACTGCTGTGGCACTTCGGTGCCGACACTACTTACCTCGATTGGGATGGATGGGGTCTCCCACTGGAGTAGCTACTTCACCTCCTCAAAAGAGAGCAGCGAGGCGAATGGAAAAATTCTTCCATCAGTGCTGTTTACACTGGGGGCTAGGTCAGCTTAACAGTGCCACTTTGGGCTGTGGATTGTTTACTCCCCTGAGCAAGGTAGGTAATCTGACTTACATTTCTAATGTAGACCAGGCCACAATCTAGCCCCCTTGGCATATTTGATAGACTCATAGAAGGCCAGGGTTGGAAAAGACCTCAGGAGGCCTTCTAGTCCAACATGCTGCTCAAAGCAGGGTCAAATCCCTCAAAATCTTTCCATAGCACTGGTTTAGACCATGCCAGCCCGTTGTTTCATACTTCTCAATTTATATTGCTTCCCAAAGATGGAATGGACGCTGTGCACTAGTTGAGATAAATACCAAGCAGCTGAGAGCAGGTAGGAGAGAATCAGAGCTACAGACTGTACTCACACAGTGCTGGTTGAACTTCTCTAGTTCAGCACTCTTAGGACCTGACTGATGCTGAACTAGAGAATTTGCTGAACCACAGGAGGTCAATATTGTCGAGCAGCGTTGCCAACACTTCCACTGCTTCCTGGGCTCTTAGAAGACACTTGAGGTAAATTACAGCTAAATAACAGCACAGAATACTGTGAGCCAGGACTGGACGATGTAAACAAACATTGTGGGACCACGGGAAACTTGGCTACACCCATGATAAGTGGACATCTGGCTAAGTAAAATCATGCTGGATGATGGATGTTGCCAGACCAGAGAGTGATGGCCTAGAGAGGGTCAACCTGTAGTTATCAATGATTCACTGTGAGAGTGAGAAGATGTATCTGGTAGAATTCCACAGGGTATCAATCCTGGGTCTGGTTTCTTTAATGACTCAGGTGCTGGAGTGGAGAGAATGCTTATAAGATTTGCAGATGGCCTCAACGGGAATGGCTGCAAGCACTTCAGAGGACTTAACTAGAATTCAGAAAGACCTAGCCAAATGAGAGAATTTGTCTGAATTGAACAAGAAGAAATTAAATAAAGACAGTTCCAAAGGACTTAAATTAAAATAGAAAAATCAAATGCACAGCTGAAAATGGGGACTGACTGGCTTGGTAGTCTTAGCGTTGAAAAATAGAGCCTCTTGATGGAGGGGTGCATGGGGGCAGGGGCAGACCTTTGCTACTGCTGCTAGAACCCAGCCCTGCTAGTCCCCTGGGCTGCATCGCTTAGGGGCAGAGGAAGAGGAGGCACAGGAGAAGAGCAAGGGTGGGGAAGGAGAGGGGAGAGAGTGAAGAAGGGGCAGGGAGAAGGCAGAGGGAGGTGGCCCCAGCCAGGTCAGATGACTGCTAGCCCCCCTGCCCCCTCGCCACACACCCCTTCACTGGTCCCCCTTAAGGACTATTGTGAAGAAGACAGTAAGCAAGTGTTCTCCCTACCCACTAAAGGTGGGACGAGAAGGAATAGACTTAATCTGTAGCAAGGGAGAGTTAAGCTAGATATTAAGAAAAACTTTCAAACTTGAAGGGTGATTAGGCATTGCAATGGGCTTCCAAGTTAGACTGTGGAATGCCTGTCACTGAAAGTTTAAAGAATAGGCAAGACAAATACCTTTCATGCATAGTCTAGAGTTACTTGGTCCTGCCAAAGCATGGGCAGGGCTGGGCGGAGGGGGGCCTGGATTTGATGATGTCTCACGGTCCCTTCCAACCCCATATTTCTATAATTCCACAGTTTACTCTCCAGATGTGCACACATTCAAAAAAACCACAGAGACAAGAAGGGTGCGGTAATACTGGACCAGCTTTTGTTGGAGAACGAGACAAGGGTTTGAGATGCAAAAGAGCATTGTGCAGCTTGAAAGATTGTCTCTTTCTCTGACAGCAGTTGGTTCAATAAAAATACTACCTCGCCCACCTCGTCTCTCTAATATCCTGAGACCAACATGGCTACAACAAGTCAGCAAATTTCAATCAACAGGTGATTTTGTAAATAAATGATATTTAGGCAGGGAGCTGTAGCTCTGGAACTTCTTGCTCAAATGATCCCAAATTTGGACAGCTAACCTTACCGTACAGCCCTAGGGGGCACATCAAGTTTTAAGAAAATTCAATAAACATTTCAATTTTAGAGCATGTAGAGCAGTTGTCTTTTGCAAAGTAAGTGACTCTCAACTTTAACTACACCAGAACTACCACTACTCATCACACAGGTTGTGGTTAGGGAGATACTTATTCTGAACCTACCTACGAATCAAATTGATACCCTGGGACACGGGCACAGGTAGCTGTTATAATATTAAGTTTTGGGGGCGGTTTTGTCAAAAAAGAGGAGCCGGTACTCGGCTGGCTCCCCACCATGGGACTACCAGGAACTACCACCCCCCGCCGGGGTTCCCACAGCTGGGGCTGCCAGCGGGGTTCCACGCCCCCTGGAGGGAGAGATCTGGGGCTGCCAAGGTGTCGCCGCATACCAGCACAAAAAAAGCACCGATAATGTTTATCCCAGCCAGCATAGCTGCATGTTATTTTCAACCCTCTAAACATATTTTATGGTTTTGGGCATCTTATTATGTTCGTTTCAGTTTTAATTATTCAGTAGCCGTGAGCTCCATGGGATAAAACACTACTCCATGCCCATTTTTAGACGTGATGTCTTTTCCTTGGTTATAGAGTCCTGTATTATGAGAAGCGTTAAACAGGAGCACTGAATTAAGCTTCTCGTTAATTTAGGGGGCGTCAAGCCAAGGAAGCCGTACTTTAGATGGAGCCTTTGAATGGAAAGAGGATGGAGAAAACAGCAGCTGCTGAGGAGGACAAAATGAAGGTTCTGAAGTGTTTTCGTATACTGGGCGGCAGACGAACTCCTCTTTTAAACAGTATTTGGATAGCTGATGTGCTGTGACCAGCAAGGCCAACAACCTCCCAGGGCCCCTACGTGTGGTGGTGGGGCTGGGACCCTGTTCCTTGGCTCCAGAAGGGTGGGGCCTTGGGTTGAAGGGGTGGAGCTGGGGCTCAGTAGCCCTCAGTGCTGCCTTGAGCATGCTGCATAGTGTCCTAACAACTATTGAACGGACCTTGGGCACCAGCTGCCACTCAGCTGCAGTAGCAGTAGCTGGGCACTCCAGGCCCTTTTGTATTGCCAGGCCCGGGGGCAGTTGCTCCCTTTCCATATGCAGGACCTGGCTGTCAGGTGGACTAATATTGTCTCATTCTTCCTTTGTGGACCCTTGTTGGTTGACACATATCCATCCGTTCTCTCTTAGTTTTTTACTTTGCCTATGTCTAGATTGCCGAGCACTATCAGCAAAAGGTATGCAAATTGCACAATGTGGAACGAGGTGTACCAGGATGGTGACAAAATGCTCCCAACCGGCAGATCTCTGCTGACAGAGCTGCAGTCTGGATGTGGGCTCTGTCGACTAAACTTAGGTAGACCGAAATTTTGTCGACAGAAGCTTGCAGTCTAAACATAGCCTCAGCTCTTTGGGGCTGGGGCCATTCTTTTGTTGTGTCTGTACAGCACCTAGACAATGAAGTCCTAGTCCATGATTTGGTCTCCTAGCCACTAATGCAATACAAATAATGAAATAATAATATAATTAACTAGTAATCTTTTATTCTCCCTGAGGGTTCCATATTTAACTAAATAAACCAGGACGTAACTCAGCAAAGAATTACAGCTTATGCTTAACTTCAAGAACATGAGAAGTCCCATGACAGTCAGAGGAGCTACCCCTGTGCTTACATTTAAGCTCAGAATTTGCTGAATTGGGGCCATAATTTGTACTGTTTTGACTCTGAGTAAAACTAGTTCCTCTTCAGTTCGCTGAGCTGTGGCAATGTCCATTTATTGCGCTATTCAATGATGACGGCAAGTTTTACTGAAATGAGATAATCACTTTACCGTCACTTCATTAGAATTCAAATACTGAAATGCATAAAAAGTAATAAAAATGTTAAAAGCCACGTAGGAAAGAAAAAAAATGAAGCTCAATAATTTAAACTGGTTGTTTCAGGCAGTAAATTTACTGTGTCATTTAATTAAAAAGCAACACAGAACCTTTGAACCCTCCCTGTTCTACTTAACCACTCTCCCATAAAACAACTCCCTCTCTCTCTGTTGAGTTTGTTTCAGCAATTCCAAGCAAAAGGTGCTTTAGTTCCATTTTTTAAATTGGACTCATTTGTTTGAACTTGGAAAAAATGTTTGAAAAATGGAAGATTTTCCATGTGAGCTCTGAAAGCCTTCTACTTACAGCAACACTTCAATCTGTCAGAGAAATCTGAGTGAAGGCAGCCATTCAGGGTTTCCAAAAGGGGAGGGGAGCACAGCTGAGAAGAATGCAATTTGAAATACTCCTTTAAGAGCAAGAAAGTATCCAGAACAATTTGCTTAGAAAAAGAGATGGTGAGAAGCGGGGGGCGGAATGGAGTCATTTAGGAAGATATTAGACAAAGGGATGACATTGCTGATCTTTGTTTTGAATATGAAATATTTAAACACCCATCCTGTCCCCTCACATCTCCTCTCTGTTCTGTTCTAGACTTTTTCTATCATACCCTTCATTTCAAGCAGCATTCAGCCTGATTCACCATTGCTTTGCACTTTGGGCATCACTATTTGCAGCAGTGCAAAGTTAGTGAAAAACTTTACTAAGTCATGCTGGTAGCATTCTACATGCACTGCACTATGGAATGTGCCCATTGGGTGCAAAGGCTATGGTGAATCATGCCTTGCATTTTTAGTCTGCTTTAGAGGGAAGACATTCAGAAAAGAGCAGCAAAAAGCTGGTAGGGACTATATGGAGTGGTGGAAGTGGAAAGACAAAAATCTATCTACAGTCATACTGTAAAATCATGGTTACCCAAGAATTAAGATTGTTGTATTCTGACTATGACTAATTACCTCGTAGGTCGTCTGTCGTGTCCAAGGATGACGTCTTGAGCTTGCACAGGCACATCGGTTGTGGACTCGCATGTGGCTGAGGAGTCCAAGCTGTGAACGGCATGGGTGTTCACAGTGGGGGCAAGGGAATTGTCCTGGCTCTGTTGGTGAGGCTGCTGCTGTTGCTTTCTTCCTCTCGTGAGCATCAGTGAGGTGTACGCATCGCTGCTCTTCGAAGTTGTCATACGTGTGTCATATGAGAGCACGCCAGCCTGTTCAGTCTTTTGCATGCTGCTCTAGCTGATCTGGTTTTAAACCAGCATGAGCAATGCTGGCCTTCATGCTTTCTTTATATCTCTTGCGAGGCCTGCCTCGATTCCTTTTGCCCTGGGAGAGTTCACCGTAGAGGAGTTGCTTAGGGATTCTTGACTCCTCCATTTGTATGATGTGCCCTGTCCAGTGAAGCTGGGCTTTCAGAACCATGGCTTCAATGCTCGTGGTTCCTGTGTCCAGGCTCGTGGGAACTTGTCGTGTCTCTTTGGGGGCAGTTCATGCACCTTTGGTCCTCACCTGGCACCCAGCTCTCACCTGTGGCTCCAAGAAGCTGTAGCATGCAGGGGCCACACCCTGATAAACTGCTCCGACAGGCAGGCTAAACCAGGTGAGGGTAGCCAGCAGGTCTGAAACCTGTGGTGAGATAGGGAATTGCCTATCCCAGCATGCAAAGTCAGCCCCAGCGGATTGGACGGATGAGATCAACAGCAAGATCCAATGACCAGGAATGCAGTTCTGCAACGCTCTCTGGAGAACGAAGGGCACGACAAGGCACCAAAGACAGCATGGCCATCCACTGCAGCCTAGGAAGTCCCAGCCACGACGACTTTTCGTACCACTGGAACCAGGCTTTTGAGGTTGAGAGAGTGGAACTGCCCCTGTGCAATGGCTTTTCCACTTTAAACATTCTCCCACACAGGTTCTTTGACTAATTACCTAAAAACAAGGAAATGCAACCCCGGAATACATAGACATTTAGTTATGTGCTCTATGTCTGCAGTATCATAAATATCAAATCAAGTAAACATTGGTTAGCTAACAGAGGGCAGGACAAAAGAACCATCGACAAATATTCACAGGGTGGCAGTGTAGCCAGACAGCCAGCCCCCTCTCAGACCAGCATTGCTGGGAACACAAGGGAGCCAAAACAACAGGGCACTTAACATAAATTCTAGCACAGCCTTTGAAGCTGTGAGAAGCACAGGTGTGCTGCTACAACGTGCCTCTGGGAACATATACAATGATTAGGCTCACAGCAGACAGAGAAGCTGTGACAGACATGGCTCTTAGCCCCTACTAAATAATGTGATGCACACACACCAACATCCTAGGTGGGAAAATATTTACCCTAATAAAAGGAATGTCCAGTAGTCGAAACTTATTGTTTCTCTCCCTTGCAAGTGTAAACTACTCTTGCGAGAGCTGGCGTCACCCAAACAGACCAGCCCCAATTTGGCATAAGAAAGGAGAAAGAGAATAAAGGAGTACAGAGGTATAAGTATGGGACCTACAGCACCATGATTTTTGAGTGCTTTTCACTATCTATCTGCTGGTCAGATAAGTGACAGCCTCCCAAGGCTTCTGCAGCTAAAAGGGTCCCTAAGCCTTGTCCCTTATTCGTCTTTCCGCGGAATTGAGTGACCGATCCTGGCTTGGCACCGCTGGAATAGAGAGATGCAAGGAGGGTAAGAAGCACCCGCACCTGATCTCCTATCTTTAGTGTACACATATTTTGAAATAGAGCTCTATACTTTGTTTTCTTTCTTTGGGATCGTGGCTTCAGTTTTGTAACTTGTTTGTGTGTGTAACATCTATACATTTAAATAAGTAGGCACTAGCAATTTTGTAACCACATGATTAGAATCTAGTTTAATAAATTTTGGTAACCGTTTGTGCATAAGCCTGACTTGTTTCTCTGGTTTACTGTAAAGCAGCCAACACAATTAAAGAACCTCAGCCGTTTTGGCTATAAAGCCTGGCCATTAGGTGAGAGTACTAAGAGCCTAGCGTTGAGTTGTGCCGCCTCCACGGGGCATACTCTTGGGGCGCCTGTCAGTCAATCCTGACTGCCCACTGCGAAGGGGCTCTGAGCTCTAGCAGTTAAAGTCACGGGTGTGGAAAGGCTCTTAGTGCTGCCATTGGGGCACCTGTCAGTCAGTGTTGACTGCCCACTGCGAAGGGGCTCTGAGCTCTAGCAGTTAAAGTCACGGGTGTTTAGGACCTTGGGGCATCCGTCAGCCTAGCCCGGGCTGCCCGCCGCAAAGGGACAGTGCGTCCTAGCGGTTAAAGTCACGGATGGTATAAAACGGGCATAGCTGGCACCTCACCAAACATCCTTGGCCATCGGCTAACAGGCAGGGAGAGGAATTATATAGTGTGTTAGAAGGGGGCATAACTGGGAGGAAGAGAGTATAATTAAGTCTGGTTTCCATTGGGAATTTGCACCAATGGGACTGCCCCTGCGCAAATCACAAAGGTACCCAAGGCTGGCTGGGATTTGCATCAGTGGAAGCTGGATTAATTCACCAGAGCACACTGGGGCTTTCCTTGCCTGTGCTCGGAGTTTGTTCTCGGGCAGCTGACATTTATATAAATTCACAAAGATTTATCTGGTGTGGAATAATCTCCTGGGAGAGGCAGCGGAAGCCTCTGTTGTGAAAGTCCTGGCAATGAGGGGACTGAACCACTGTCACATTTGGCTAGAAAGGGAGTTTGCTACGTGTTGCTCAAAAGCAGCATTTAACTTTTTGCAACAACTGATGCAACTCCTAGGGCCAGATTTTGAAGATAGCTCAACTCCCAGCTTGCTGGGCTCTTTTGAAAATCCGCCCTGAACTGGTAGACACTCAGCCCATCTCAATACTCTGTAACTGCAGAGCCTGCTTCTCTGCCATGGGCACTAACCTACACCCTCATTTCAGAGATCTCTACGTCTCCCTCCAGTAGATACGATGTCTTACGTTTTCAGCTACAATCCCACTAGCTGATTAGCTAGAATGGCCCTCTTTGCCTGCATGGAGCCCCAAAGCCAGGTGCAATGCTAGGAGACAGGATTTATGGATGTGGGCTGTGAGCTGGATCTAAACTGCTGAAATTAGTGTTCTCAGCACAGTGTAAATTCCATACTACAATGGGGACATTCTACAGCTCACCAAAGAACACCTCCTTTATCTGACACCACAAGCACTCCTGGAAGGAAGAAATTAGAGAGAGACCCTCATCTACCCCACGTAGAATTATTCCCACCAACGGATGTTACAACACAGAAATCTGTTGGTTTCTCAGTGGGAGTAAGTTAGAAATAAATCATCCCATAACCACAAAAACTTACTTTGTGGAAGTTTTTCTTTTTTTTTCTTTTAGTCCTTCTATTGAAAGATTTTTTCATGAATGCCAAGAATTGTTGTTGCTGCTATTTATTAACATTTTAAAACCTGGAAATCTTTTCAGAATTTCAATACTTATTAAACTCAGCTTTTTTCATCTGTATCTTAATATCACATTTCAGCTTCTCTGGTCTTTCAGCAGCACTGACCCTTCTTTTGGACAGCTACAGCAACAGCTGTATATTTGTAAGTTTTAAGGCCAGAAGGGACAATTATGTCTAGTCATCTAATCTAATCTCCTACTATAACACAGGGTACAAGATTGCACCCAGAAATCTCTGCAGCACTGGAAATTATTATCCGCTATCGTATAAGGGAGCACATGGGCTCCTGGAGGATCTCTAAAGCCGGAACTTCTTCAGATGTTAACACTGAGGCACTGACGTTTGCAGAACTATCAGTTTGCACCATCTGAGAACGTAGTCATTAAACTCTAAGGATTTTTAGACTATAATATCTCTGGGACAGGGACTGTTATTTGCTATAGTTTGTACTGTACCTAGCACAATGGCAGGGTAAGGTCTCTAAGCACCACAACAATATGTATGTTAAATAAGAACAGAGGGCCACATTTTGTCATCTGTCTTGTGGCACTTCAAACTCTTTCTCAACATTTTTTCCCAAAGGTAACCCGCAAATCTTTCAAGGCCTAACAGACTTATTATACCACTTAATGCAGACATTTTCCCAAAAGTCAAAGGCGAACCTCAGTCCTCTCCTACCTGCTCCCCTCTTTTTGTTTGGCTGATTGGCATATTGGGTTCACGCAACACGGTTCTGCCGCAGCAGCACCATCTGTTGGGAAGCTTGCTATAGTAATGAGTGAAATCACAGCCTCAATGAAGCCAGTGGCAATTTCACTGCGTATGTTTAGTGCTGCCCATTACCTGTGCTGGTTGCTGGGGTTTTTTTATATAATGTTAGAGACACCGATGTCTATGTCATTGTCAACTCAAAGGGGTCACAGTCTTTTTCGATTCATGACTCAACCCTCACAACACCCCTGTGATGTGGGTAAACTCTTGTGGAGAGAGAAACTGAGTTTCAGAACACATATGTGACTCACTGAATGGCACATAGCAAGCCTGCAGCGTGACAAGGAATAAGAATCCTGTCCTTTCGATGGCTCTTCTTGTGCACTGGCCACAAAACAATGTACTTGTTTCTCTTCGCAGTTCTGTAATTCCTGCTTTGTATCAGCCTTGAGAAGGTGGAACAAAGGCATCAGATTTTTGCACAAAATGATCACACTCACAGGTCGCTGGCCAACAACAGAACAGCGAAATTCACTAAGCTCCAAGGGCTTAGAGTGAATTGTTTCCTTCTCCAAAGTGTGTCTGTTACCCATTTGCTGAATTCCTCTTCCAGCTGAACAGTGGAGGGGGAGAAGAAATATTTCCAGATGTGTTATGTGGCTGCATATCCAAGGAAGAGGAGAAGTTCCTCCCTATTTGTCAGAGGTATTTTTTGTAATTCTTGTACCCCCCTAGGTACCTGACCAAGAATTTTCTTTAGTAAGATGCTTTGTTCTGGATACAGTCTAGAACCTGTTGTAAAATGACCACATTAGATTGCGGAACTGTCTCCTGTGCACTTAGCCCATTCTAGCCAAGATCCTGAAAAGATTTACAAGTATTGGCCCCCATCCTGGAATCTGACATTGCAGGCAGAGTTCCACTGAGGTCAATGTGACCCAATTGCAGGAAAGGGGCTACTAGAGAATTAAATCACCCAACAGCCCTGAGAAATGGGTAGGATTATTCCACCATTTATAAAGCTGGAGACAACTGAGGCCTGGAGGTGCAGCAATTTGCCAAAGATCACAGAGCATGTCTGCAGCAGGTCAGGGAAAAGATCAGGAGCAGCTCTTGCCATTTCGGAGCCAGGGAGGAAAGCAGCTTTGATGTTGGTCAAGGACCTCTTAAGCCACTGAGCCAAGAGGAAAAAAAAAAGCCCAATGGGCAGCATGGTGGTCCAGTGCCCCCTGCAAGTTGTTGCCAAGGGCAACTGTTCTGCTCGCCTGCTCCTAGAAACAGCTCTAGAATAGAACCTGTATCCTCTGACTCCCAGCCCTGCGGTTCATACACAAAAGCTCCCTTTCTTTCCCTTTGAAGTGACATTTTTATGCCATTTAATGGACATTGTCAGGCAAATTTGGGCCCAAATTTAGCTTTTATAAGAACAAGCCTATCTAAAGCCTAAGATCGAGAAGAATGCTTCCATGCCTTTTTTTTTTTTTTTTTTTAATTTTGTAAAAATGCCAGCATGGTGGCTGGGTCCTTTGATGTAAATTGAAATACATAATAAACAACTCCCTCCAACCAGTGTTTGTAGTCCAAGCACAGCCACATTGAGCAAAAGCATGTGAAACCGATCCAAAATCAGATCATAAATGAAAATGCACATAACTACTTGATTTCCACTCTCCAAACTCAGGAAAATACACAAAATAAACACTCTCTTAGAAAGCCAAAATCTGATGTGGTGTATTTGCAACCATAAAGATTAAACATGCCACTAAACCTCCTCCAAGACTTGGAGTAAAAAAAAAAACACTCCTAGATAATAACCAAAAACTCAACTCACTCATGCACCACCAAAGTGAAAGTAAGGGGGAGCGCCCCAGTGCACAGTTATGGCAAGAGCTGGCTGAGCTGCAGAAAAAAACAGCAGGGAGCTATTTAAAGAGATGGCAGGTACACAGTTTGCAACAGGATAGTACCTGTAAGAAATGTAAGTTGCTTTCACCCCATGCACCAGCAAAATCTCATTTGGCATTACCAGGTCCTTTCCTGGCTGATGAGGTCTTCCTAACTTGAAACTCCCCTGTTAACCAGCGAATAGAGATGCCAGATCCCAGTGGAAGTCAGAGGGCATCAGGACAGGTGTTCCTTCCTGATGACATGGACTCTTCTCAAGGGGTCCTGGATACTGTCTGATTTTCTCCTCTCTGGTGTTCACAGATAAAGCTAACTGGACACAGCTGAGAATCTCTGTTTCTGTTCAGTGATTGTTAGAGCTGAAAGCACTGCGGAGCAGCAGGGCTAAGGGCTAAGTTTAGATTTGGTGCAGGGACAGCGTGCAATGAGAGACAACTCAGAGGGTGCAGCAGCAACAACTTTCTTGGTGGCCCTTGAAATCACTTAGCGCTCAGGTAAGTGATGGAACCTCGGAACATGACATCAGAGGAAGTGGCAGTGAGCAGCAACCAGCAGCAGAGCTGAGCACTGGCAAGACAATAGCAGCAGAGGCAGTAGGCAGTGACAGCAATGAGACAGTTGCAGGGATGGTGAAAGCAGCAGGAGATACATGGAAGGTGAGGTCATGTGAACACAACACTGACCTCTCAGTCTTTGCTGACTAAGGGCAGCCAATTGTGGATGGAATGCAGTGGAGGGAAAAAGGAGAGGTGTGTTAAAGGGATATTCGTTCACTAGAGTTTACACTGCGAGGTGGGAAACTCAGGAAGAGGACTTTGCCCAGTGACTGTTCCAAACAAAAGTGTAATCAGCATTACGTCCCGACCTGATTCTTGGATTAAGGCAGAAGAATCCTTCCTCTTCTCCCCTAGATTCACCCAGAACTCATCTTTGTTAGAAGCAGCCAGCCCTTTTTAATTTGGTCTGTTTAGCCCTGATTGGCTTCTGCCTACTCCCAGCCCTTCTAGCCATAGGAGGACCACATCTCACTGGTTCCAGCAGGAGCTGAGCCTGGGAGGCCTTTTTAGGCAACTCCTGGAAGTCCAAACTCTCTGCCTTTCACTTCTTAAGTCAGTATGCACGAAGGCAGCAGGGTGTCCAGCAGAGGGCAGTGAATGCCTGGTACATCCTGTTGTCACAGACTCACAGTACCCACCATTATGCCAGATTATCAAAAGAGCTAAGTCCAATGTAGGCAACAAAATAAGTGGCTGTATTTTCAGAAGAACTCAGAAAACTGAGGTCAGCCGTATTAAAACTACCCAAAAGTTCCACAAGTCAGCCTATTGGGGGCAGAACTCTTTTGAAAATTCTGGCCATTGACAAGATGGTCACAAGTCCTGAGTCCAAATCTTGGCTAGAAAAGCTGATGAAAGGTCTGAGCATTTTTTGGCTATCAAGCAAGGATACTTCACCCTAATTACATGTCTCCTCCTGTCTTTGTGGCTAGCTTTTAATAGACTCTGTATCTCAGTATCTTCCTTGGACTCTGACTTGGACTCAGACATTGTCTGACAGCTGGTTGCAGGTGCTTCTTCCTTTCCTGCAAATCTCTCCCACTGATGCATCATGGGGACAAACAGAATGAGGCAGGCAGTTGTTAAGGGGGAACTGGGTGTCTGTGGGAGGGCAAAGCCAGGTTGGGGATGTCTGTAATCTGCTGAGGAATTAAGATATCACAGATAGAAGGATTCAGTGATATTCCAAGGTGAATGCATAGGAAAATGTCTAGGCCAAATGTCTCCTTATTCTCCAGGGACGAGGTTCTGGTGAGTAAAGCACTCTAGGCACAACCCCTAACTATGAATAGCGTTGTCTGGAGACACTTACTTTTCTTTATTAAAAACCACATTTTCTGCTAAGGTTTTAAAATATATGTTCCAGCAAAAAAAGGGCAGACTCTATTTAAAGATACTGAGTACAGATTCTAATAATCAGCACCAGATTCTCCATTTATTCTCCAGACTTGGTTTTATTTAGATCAGGCCAGTGGAAGGCAAATCTCACCTCTCTTTCAAACCAGTTGGTGCTGTGGCTTGCTCATTTTCCTGTGCTCCTGGTTTTCCTCCATTCAAAGGTCTGTAGAGCAGAAACTGGGCAAATGCCCTCATTAAGTCAGCTTTCCACATTGCTTTTAGATCTCCCAGATTAGAGGTAATAGCAGATGACTAAATCCTTTCTCAATTATAATCACAGAAATCAGAGATGGGAGAAGACCTAGACTGGGACTTCCTCTTGTAAAGGATGCAGGTGATTCTGCTATTTTAGGTCCCAACAGGAAACTAAGTCTCATTTTTTGGGTCTCTGAAAAAAGTCAAGAATCCTAGATTTTGACTGGACAGCTGAGTCCCAAGATAAGGTTGCATAGCACATTTGAGGGGCAGTGAGCTAGTTGATCAGATGAGGCTGATTCTCTGTTTAAGACAACTAAAAACACACACTTTCCCCAGTGTTTCATAGTCTGTGATTTCGACAATTCCATCCTTGGGTACTGCAGGCGTCTCTTCACTGCCCTACAGACCATCCCAAATAGCACTCTAAAATCCATCTCCTCTTCCTGAGAGGGACTGCGACATCTTACAGCTGGTCAGGGATGCCACATGGTGGCTTAGCAGTGACTATGCTGGTATTAGCTGGGTAACTTCACTCCCTTGACTATGAATGGTGGTGAAGCAGTACTAGTAGGCAGGTAATGAGGTTGATTGTTGGTATGCATCATGCCACAATGCAGATACTGAAATAACCAGTCAGTGTGAAATAAAAGGGTAGGGGAAGAGAAGCCAGGTGTAAGACCAACAGATCCAGGTTGACAGCAGGAGGAAATGAACCTGCAACCTTAGGGACTAAAGCCATATGCTCTACCCCATGAGCTAAAAGCCAGATGCTTCTCAGCAAGGCCTGTAGAGCACAGGCTTCACTCTCCCTTGTTAGTGGTCTCAGTGTCTATGGGGTTACACATGCATCAAAGATAATTGGATCCTATCCCATCCACGCTGACAGGATTAAGCCCAGCTGTGGTCTTGCCTGGTGCACATATATTCCACGACAAACTCAACTGACATTCTGTGGCCAGGCTGCTGCTGCCTATGGCACTTCAGGGCAGCAGACTGGGTTGCTGCAGCTACTTCAGAAACATTTGAAATTAGATGGTTTTAGAATTAACCATAAAAATGAGAAATGCAATCAGAACAGTGTCCCTGGTGTGGTTTAATTTGGGACTAAATTCATCTTACACGGCCCCGACATTTCTCACTGTGCTATTAAATTTTGTATTGAAAACTGCTGTAAATGATGGGCAGTTAATCAAAGAATAATAACTACTGCACCACAGAAATTGCACCTATTGCTTTTTTGTCCACAGTGCTAATCAATATGACCCCACACCCTGCTATTTTTTCTGGGAACTGTAGGTGGTGATTATTCTCCCTTTGTTAGCTGCAGGCATCTGCTGACAGGTATCAGATGTCCCACACAGGTGCATTTCACCTGAAATGACTTGTCTACTAAGGCAAATATTGGGTAGAACAGGGGTGCGCAAAGGGGCAGTGGGGGGCAGACCTCCTCAGGGGGGCATGATATGGTAAGGGGGGTGCAGCACAATTGTTTGCTTGGTGTAAGACTCATCCACCTTATGAAAGATGGGCTGTGTCTACACGTGCCCCAAACTTCGAAATGGCCATGCAAATAGCCATTTCGAAGTTTACTAATGAAGCGCTGAAATGCATATTCAGCGCTTCATTAGCATGCGGGCGGCAGCCGCGCTTTGAAATTGACGCTCCTTGCCGCCGCGCGGCGCGTCCAGACGGGACTCCTTTTCGAAAGGACCCCGCCTACTTCGAAGTCCCCTTATTCCCATGAGCTCATGGGAATAAGGGGACTTCGAAGTAGGCAGCATCCTTTCGAAAAGGAGTCCCGTCTGGACGCGCCGTGCGGCGGCAAGGAGTGTCAATTTCGAAGCGCGGCTGCCGCCCGCATGCTAATGAAGCGCTGAATATGCATTTCAGCGCTTTATTAGTAAACTTCGAAATGGCCATTTGCATGGCCATTTCGAAGTTTGGGGCACGTGTAGACACAGCCATGTTGAACTATATTACTGTTGTTATCTATGTGTTCATACTTGTATACTGATTAATAAAGTTTTGATATTCTATAGATTTATTTCCTTACACATGCTGAAAAGGTTTTTTTTTTTCCATATGAACATAACCAAGACTTCCCTCAGTTTAGAGAGTTTGGGGGGCCCTGCTAAATGCAGGGACAAAAAGTGGGAACCAATGTAAAAAGTTTGCTCACCCTGGGGTGGAATATATTACTTCCTTTTTTTCCCACTCAGATTGCTTGACCAACTTGATAAAATGGTTTGTCTGCAACAGAATATTTTTAACCACAAAGAGACTATCAAATAATTATCAATGTGAGTTTAATCATTCTGGCTTCTCATCGACTATGAGTTTTTAGTACTTTGTTTCCCTGCTGAGCAACAACACAACCATGGCTGACTCATGCTGTCCTCACGTAGAGAGAGAATTTGACTGTAGTGGTCTTTTTATGTTTACACAAAATCTAGTGTTGCTTTTATTTCCTACTGTGAATTGTTAAGGCCATAGGATATGAACCTGACTTGCCCTGAGTTATACTGCAGAAGCCAGATGCTGAGAAGAGTCTAAACAGGACTATATTCAAAACTGTCCTTAGAATTTGTGGGGCCCTATGCAGTGCTATTAAACTGGTGTCCCTAAACCTAATGGCAGCTGATGTGTGTGTGCATGTGTTTGATTTTATAATGTTCAGCAACAAACTAATTAAATATTTTAAAGAAAATTTAAAACTAAAGTCCTATAGACTAACACAGTAAATTCAGGAACAGAGAGGTAGCCATGTTAGTCTGTATCTTAGCAAAACAAAATCATTTATTGGGTGATGAACTTTCACGGGCCAGTAAATTCAGAAACTGACAAAATATTTACCTGGGGTTGGCATATGCCTGCTAAATGGCTTCATTACTACCTGAATGGCTCTTTCACAGGTTTAATGCTCTGCTAATAACTCGAAGGATTTTTCATTTTAAGTAAAGTAGATCCTCTCCAGAGGAAGCAAAGCCACAGAACAAAGGAGGAAGATGCGGATGGCTGGACCTAGTGGTACCGCAAATTTCTGGGTACCCTAAGCAGCTGCATATTTTGTGCATGCGTAAGGACAGTCCTGAATGTACTCCACACCAAAAAAAGGAGACCTGGTAGATGGGTTGGAAATGGGAGGAAGCACAGGCTATAATGGCAGAATAAAAGGAGGGTCAGGGCAAAACTGGGAGACAAGATCAAATCAATTTCCTGGATGTCCATATACAAATGCAAGAAGTATGGGTAATAAGCAGGAAGAACTGGAAGGGCTAATAAATAAATATAACTATGACATTGTTGGCATCACAGAAACTTGGTGGGATAACACACGATTGGAATATTGGTATGGAAGGGTATAGCTTGCTCAGGAAGGACAGACAGGAGAAAAATGGAGGAGGTGTTGCTTTATATACTAAAAATGTACACACTTGGACTGAGGTGGAGATGGCCATAGGAAACGGATGTGTTGAGAGTCTCTGTTAGGCTAAAAGGGGTAAAAAACAAGGGTGATATCCTACTAGGGCTACGTCTACACGTGCAGCCAACATCGAAATAGCTTATTTCGATGTTGCGACATCAAAATAGTCTATTTCGATGAATAACGTCTACACATCCTCCAGGGCCGGCAACGTCGATGTTCAACTTCGACGTTGCTCAGCCCAACATCGAAATAGGTGCAGCGAGGGAACGTCTACACGTCAAAGTAGCACACATCGAAATAGGGATGCCAGGCACAGCTGCAGACAGGGTCACAGGGCGGACTCAACAGCAAGCCGCTCCCTTAAAGGGCCCCTCCCAGACACAGTTGCACTAAACAACACAAGATACACAGAGCTGACAACTGGTTGCAGACCCTGTGCCTGCAGCATAGATCCCCAGCTGCCGCAGAAGCAGCCAGAAGCCCTGGGCTAAGGGCTGCTGCCCACGGTGACCATAGAGCCCCGCAGGGGCTGGAGAGAGAGCATCTCTCAACCCCCCAGCTGATGGCCGCCATGGAGGACCCGGCAATTTCGACGTTGCAGGACGCGGATCGTCTACACGGTCCCTACTTCGACGTTGAACGTCGAAGTAGGGCGCTATTCCTATCTCCTCATGAGGTTAGCGACTTCGATGTCTCGCCGCCTAACGTCGAAGTTGGTGCCGCTACTTCGAAGTAGCGTGCACGTGTAGACGCAGCCTAGGAGTCTACTACAGGCCACCTACCCAGCTGCCAAGAGGTAGATGAAGCTTTTTTTAAACAACTAACAAAATCATTCCAGGCCCAGGATTTAGTGGTGATGGGGAACTTCAACTATCCAGATATATGTTGGGAAACTAACACAGTGGGGCACAGACTATCTAATAAGTTCTTGGACTGCATTGGAGACAACTTTTTATTTCAGAAGGTTGAAAAATCTACCGGGGGGAAGCTGTTCTAGATTTGATTTTAACAAATAGGAACTGATTGAGAATTTGAAAGTGGAAGGCAGCTTGGGTGAAAGTGATCATGAAGTCACAGAGTTCACAATTCAAAGGAAGGTTAGAAGGGAGAACAGCAAAATAGAGACAATGGATTTCAATAAGGAGGATTTTGGTAAACTCAGAGAGCTGTTAGGTAAGGTCCTGTGGGAAGCAAGACTGATCGGACAAACAACTGAGGAGAGTTGGTGATTTTTCAAAGGGACATTATTAAAGGCCCAAAGCAAGCTATACTGCTGCATAGGAAAGATAGAAAATACGGTAAAAGACCGTCTGGCTTAACCAGGACATCTTGCATGATCTCAAAATAAAACAAGAATCATATAAAAAAATGGAAACTAGGACAAATTACAAAGGATGAACATAGGCAAACAACAACACAGGAATGCAGGGTCAAGATTAGAAAGAGCAGAGGCACAAAATGAGCTCAAACTAGCTACAGGCATAAGGGCAAACAAGAAGCAAGAGGAAGATCAAGGACAGGGTAGGCCTATTGCTCAGTGAGAAGAGAGAAACAGTAACAGGAAACTTGGAAATGGCAGAAATGCTTAATGACTTCTTTGTTTCGGTCTTCACCGAGAAGTCTGAAGAAGGAATGCCTAATATAGTGAATGCTAGTGGGAAAGGGGTAGGGTTAGAAGATAAAATAAAAAAGAACAAGTTAAAATCACTTAGAAAAGTTAGATGTTTGCAAGTCACCAAGGCCTGATGAAATACATTCTAGAATACTCAAGGAGCTGATAGAGGAGGTATCTGAGGGGATACAAGAGATATTCCAGAAGACTGGAAAAAGGCAAATATAGTGCCCATCTATAAAAGGGGGAATAAGAACAATGAAGGAAACTACAGACCAGACAGTTTAACTTCTGTGCCAGGAAAGATAATGGAACAAGTAATTAAGGAAATTATCTGCAAACACTTGGAAGGTGGTCAGGTGATAGAGAACAGCCAGCATAGAAAGAACAAATCATGTTAAACCAATCCAATAGCTTTCTTTGATAGGATAACGAGCCTTGTGGATAAGGGAGAAATGGTGGATGCGGTATGCTTAGATTTTATTAAGGCATTTGATATGGTCTCGCATGATATTCTTATCAATAAACTAGGCAAATACAACTTAGATGAGGCTACTCTAAGGTGGATGCAGAACTGGCTGGATAACTGTACTCAGAGAGTAGTTATTAATGATTCTCAATCCTGATGGAAAGCTATAACAAGTGGGGTTCCGCAGGGGTCTGTTTTGGTACCGGTTCTGTTCAATATCTTCATCAATGATTTAGATATTGGCATAGAAAGAACACTTATTAAGTTTGCAGATGATACCAAGCTGGGAGGGGTTGCAACTGCTTTGGAGGATAGGGTCAAAATTCAAAATGATTTGGACAAATTAGAGAAATGGTCTGAGGTAAACAGGATGAAGTTTAATAAAGACAAATGCAAAGTGCTCCACTTTGGAAGGAGCAATCAGTTTCACACATACCCTGTGTCTACACGAGCCCTTCCTTTCAAAAGGGGCATGTTAATGAGCGGGTTCGAAAGATGCTAATGAGGTGCTGCAATGCTTCATTAGCATAACGGTGGCCGCAGTGATTTGAAAGCGCACCAGATAGGAAGAAGGGCTTTCAAAAACGGTGGGGGATCCTTTCGGAAGGTCCCATCTCCACAGGCAGCGCATGATTCAAAAAGCCGCACTTTTGAATCGCTGCAGCTGCCATTATGCTAATGAGGTGCTGCGTATTCATTGCAGTGCCTCATTAGTATCTTTCGAACCTGCTCATTAACATGCCCCTTTCGAAAGGAAGAGGCTTGTGTAGACCCAGCCATACAGAATGGGAAGCGACTGTCTAGGAAGGAGTATGGCTGAAAGGTGTAGTGAAATTGGAAAGGGTCCAGAAAAGAGAAACAAGAATGATCAAAGGTCTAGAGAACATGACCCATGAAGAAAGGATGAAAGAACTGGGCTTCTTTAGTTTGGAAAAAAGAAGATTGAGGGGGTACATGATAGCGGTTTTCAGGTATTTAAAATGGTGTCATAAGGAGGGAGAAAACTTGTTCTTGCCTCTGAGGATAGAACAAGAAGCAAAGGGCTTAAACTTCAGCAAAGGAGGTTTAGGTTTCAGATTAGGAAAAATTTCCTAACTGTCAGGGTGGTCAAACGCGGGAAGAAATTGTCAAGGGAGGTTGTGGAATCTCCATCACTGGAGATATTTAAGAACAGGCTAGATAGATGTCTATCAGGGATGGTCTACACAGTACTTGGTCCTGCCATGAGCGCAGGGGGCTGGACTCGATCACCTCTCAAGGTCCCTTCCAGTCCTAGTATTCTGTGATTCCATGATTCTGTGCTCAGGATCGGTGTCATGTCCTTCTCATACATGCAATGACTAGTGCTGATGACTGCTGGACTGATCACTGCCTTATTTGATCCACAATGGCAATTAGGATTGTCACCAAATGGAGAAGTCAGAAGAAAGAGATCCGATGAAAGATCAATGTACAAGAATTGAAGGAGCCCATCAGATGAAGTGACTTCAAGACAGCACTCCAAAGGAGCTGCTGACAATATACTGAAGATGTGGAAGAATACTGGTGTCATCTGAAAAATGCCATCATTGGAGCTAGCAAAGAAACCATTGGCTAAGGAAGCATCAGGACTGGTTTGATGAGAATGATGTGGAAATTACGGGCTTGACTGAGGCAAAAAGAAAAGCCTTTAGGGCCTGGCAAAGTGACATCAATTGCACAACGAAGAGAGAAGTCCATGCCAAGGCCAAGGCAGAAGTGCAATGTAAAACAAGGACTCTGAAAAGCCAGTGGTGGACTGAGAAGGTGCAAGAACCATAGCATCTCACAGCCATCTATGATACAAGAGATTTCTTCAATGCTACCAAAGCTGTTTATGGACTGAGAAACCATGGAATCAATCCCCTGAGATCAAAGGATGGTACCCAGCTCTTGAAAGACATTGAAGCCATCGCTTCTCGCTGGAGAGAGCATTATAATGAACTCTTGAACTGCCCCTCCACCATGGTCCTAGAATCCCTCAACCAAATCCCTCAGCAACCACCTAGAGACAATCTTGCAACACTTCCTATCCTGAGAGAGGGCCAAGCTTCAATCAAAGCAATGAAGTGCAACAAGGCAACCAGACGAGATGGAATCCCCACCGAAGACTTCAAAGAAGGTGGGCCAGAGCTCCACAAACAGCTCCACCTGATTCTCAAGATCTGGGATAGGGATCAGATGCGACAAGATTTCAGAGAGACACTGATCATCAGTGTTTTCAAAAGGGAGACAAGTCAGACTGTGGATACTATTGCGGCAATGCCCTCCTGGCAACAGCAGGGAAAAAATCATAGGTCAAATCCTCGCAAACTGACTCCTGCCACTCTCAGAAGAAATTCTCCCAGAATCCCAGTGTGGCTTCTGACCATTCCAAGGAACAGCGGCCATGATCGTCGCTGCCTGGCAACTGCAAGAAATATGTTGTGAACAAAGTCAAGCATTACGTATGAGTTTCATTGACCTGACCAAAGCATTTGACTCAGTCAAACATAGCGCCCTGTGAACTATCCTCTAAATGATTGGCTGCCTCAAAAAATTCATTAGCATTTTAAGGCTGCTTCACAGCAACATAATTGTAACAGTATCGGGCAACAATGGATCCCAAAGCGACCCCTCTGAGGTCAAAACGGGCGTCAAGCAAGGCTGTGTCGTTGCCCCATCACTGTTCTACATCTTCATTGCCATGACCCTTCACCTCATTGATGGCAAGTTTCCAGATGGTGTGAAGATTGTAGAATGAATGGGAAGCTTTTCAATCTAAGGAGACTGAAGGCTAAAAGCAAGACCTCCACAATCTTGATCATGGAGCTCCAGTATGCAGATGACAATATGGATGTTGCTCTTTCTCCCACAGCCCTTCAGGCCATCTTAAGTGCCTTCACTGAAGCACGCAAGAATTTCAGTCTCACACTGAACATCAAAAAGACCAAGGTGCTTCATCAACCTTCACTGATGGGACAATCCCATGCACTTTTGATTGAAGTCAGTAGAGAAATGCTGGAAAATGTGGAGCACTTCTCATACCTTGGAAGTCATCTTTCCACTAAAATCAACGTTGATGAGGAAATCCAGCATCGTTTGAGCTGTGCAAGCTCTGCTCTTGCCTATGTGAGACAAAGGGTCTTTGAGAACTGGGATACCTATCCCAAGACAAAGTTCCTTGTATACCGTGCAGGGGTTGTTCCAATGCTACTGTATGTATGTGAAACCTGGACAACATACAAGCGTCCTTTGAAGGCAACTGAACAATATCATCAATGCTGCCTCAGGAGAATCTTCAATATCTTTTGGGAGGACAGGCACGTGAACACTAGCATCCTGGAAGAGTCAAACATGACCAACATTGAAGCCATTATCATTCATCAACAACTTCTTTGGACTGGTCATGTGGTTTGGATGTCTGATTAGTACCTCCCAAAATGGATTCTATTTTCCAAATAGGAGGAAGGAGAGAGGGAGTGTTGGGGGCCAGCTGAAGTGATCTAAGGACATGCTGAAGGCACTCATGAAAAAGTGCAGCATCGGTGTCAACACTTGGCAGAATCTTGCCCAAGACTGTTCCCAGTGGACAAAAGTAATCCATGAGGGGGGTTGTGCAATTTGAGATGTCCCATCGAACTGCAGATGAGAGGTGGAGAAGAAGAAAAGAGCATCAAAAACTGCCTCGCGCCCCTTCAACAGCTACTAACACCTGCCCCTTCTGTGAGAAGATCTGTGATTCTAGAATTGGGCTGATCAACCATCAATGGACTCACAATAGGAGGGTGACATGACGATGTCCTGCTCATTATCCAGTGACCACCAGGAATGCATTGTTTTTCTGTGTAAAGCAGTTTGGTACTGTACTGATGCTTGTATAACTAATAGCATGTGGAGTCAACGAAGAATGTGGAAAGAAACCCTTCTTTAGGCTATTCTGTCTAATTGGGAATTTGTGAAGCACATACTTTGGTTGCAACAAAAGCTGCAGTTTGTCACAATCCCTGTGTGTGAGAGATCACTGCAGGCTAGAGTCTTTGTTCACAGATGGACACAGGGATTACCAGATTGCAGTAAAAAAGATACAGGCTTAGAGTTTACTACCTCTCTGTGGCCAACAGTCCCTGGTGGGGAATTCCCTTTATGAGTGTGCCAGGAATTGCCATGGACAGGAGTTGCACTGCTGCAGTACCCCAAGCCAACTGCTATGGATCCAGGGCCAGCAAAAAATTCCAAGGCCTCTGCAGGGGTGAATTTAATTTTCCAGAGATGCCCCAAATTCTACATCAATTGCAGGGATCCATGTAGTTTGTGGGCCATACAAGGAACTTGCTCCATAGAAGGCAAACCCAACCCCCAAGTTGATTCTGGAGGAAGTTCCTTGCCAAGAAACTTGCAGAGAGGTTTTCCCCACCGTGCCATTTTGTTTATCCTTTAACATTCATATTTGCAAAGAATAGAATTCAAGACTCAGGCCAAAGTTTTCAGAAACTTTGACTTAAGGTATCCAGTTTGAGATATGTAGCACCTTCTTATTGTCAAACACAGAAGTATGTGCTCAGCATGTATGAAAAAGGGTGCTGGTTGAGGGTGATGTCCCCCAAAATCGAGTTATTCCAAGCCAGTAGCCACAAGTGGAAATTTGGGCCTTACAAATTTATCATTAAACCTTATGTCTCCAGCCATTATTTGTTACCTTATTTTTCAGCCCACTAACACAGGTGTGCCTTTCTGATGTTCCTATTTAAAGCCTTAAGGACTTTTAAAAATGTCCTGTGAAGCTGAGAAATTTGATCTTGTGCTGTAATTCTTGAATGGATATAAGAAAGTACACTTAATTTGTCTACTTCCCATTTTCTAACTCAGATTTGGGACGACACTCAATCTGAGCCAAAAAGCTGCTTCTCTTGCTTTTGAGGCTTTTATTTTTTCTTCCCTGTTTTTAAAAACCAGTTGAGAGGCCCTGAGGGGAGAGTGCACTGCTCCTGGAGATACTGCAATACCAGATCAATGCATGAAGCAGTATCTCCAGGAGTGATGCACTCTTCCCTGGGGGACTCTCAACTGGTTTGAAAAAACAGAGGGGAGGAAAAAGAAAAGCCTCAAAAACAAGACCAGTAGCTTTTTGGCTAAGATTTGAGTATAGTATCAGATTTAGGAGAACTTTGTAACTCTGATAATCCCTTTCTTTTATTTTAGCATCTTTCAAAAACAGTTTGACCAATGTACTAGTGTCTTGGTTAAAAATAACAAAACCAACAAACTCCTTTGGCAAGGAGCCAAAATTGCATTTTAAGAGACGTTCAGAATGGAAAATGAGTTTTAATCTAAATTATGCAGAGGCAGGTACCTCAAAAATTCATGTTACATTACTCTTTCCCCGTGTTATTCATATGTCCCTGTTACTGCAGTATGTGCTTGCTTCGTGATATTTAAGTATTTATCTTTACAACACTTCTGCAAGCTGGGGCAATGCTCTTATTCCCCTTTTACAGACTGGGAACAATGACACAGAGGGTAAGTAACATGACCAAGATCTCACAGATCAGTGGAAGAGCTGGGAATTAAACTTGCACCCTATGTCACAGGCTGCAGTCCTAATCACTGGGCTTCCTTTCCCCTCTAGCAGCCAAATGTTCATATGTGGTATTATGTTGAAGCAGGTATTAGTTAATTTATACGAATGCCAGCCTCTGCACGAGTTGTGGACAGGCAAGTACAGATAGGCAGTAACCTCCCCACTGTGCTACTCAGCCATTTATCAAAGACTCTTGATTTGGACAGTCCAGCTTCCCCCTTGGAGAAACAGCCTCCCTACAATATTAAAGAATGTTTGCGACTAAGAGTAGGATGCAGCCCAGGGTTTTAAACATACTTACCTGCATAAGAATGTCATTGATGAACTGCTACAAAGCTGATCTAAAACAACAAGAAGTCCAGTGGCACCTTATAGACTAAGGGTGCCTCTACACCAGCAGGTACATTCGAAATCCAGATTGGAAGACTGAATTCTTTCGAAAGAACCCACGGAGCATCTACACTCGCACGGCGCTCATTCGAAATTCAATTCGAAAGAACTCCCCTGTTCTTTTGAAGTCGGTCCTCCGTTCCCAGGATGGTAAGAGCGCCCTCCTTCGAAAGAATATTTTGAAAGAGAGCAAGTGTAGACACTCCATGGCCGGCTCTTTCGGAAGAGAGAGCCCTCCATGGCTGTGATCAGCTGGCAGGCGGCGGCGCTGCTCGCAGCACAAGCAGAACTCTATGCCTCTGGCATCTGGCCGTGTTTAAGGACACAGGCTCCCAGAAACCCCCAGGGAGGAAGTTGAGAGCGTGCAGGCAGCAGGGAGCCCACGCTGCTGCCCAGCCAGCCATCAAGGGCGACTCTCCAACCCGCCTGTCGCCCTCCCCGGCACCATAGCCAGCGCCCCAACCCCCGCCCACCCCAGGGGCCACCCAAGGAAACCGGGGAGCCCTCCCAAGAAAGGAGCTAGCCCCCCAAGCGCTGGGCCCCCTCCTAGACTGATGCTGAGCTGCAGGACCTCCTCACCCTCTGGGCAGATGAGGAGGTCCTGTACCAGACAAGGGTCCAGTGCAGGAACACAGTGGCATTTGACCACCTCGCTAAGGGCCTCACCATCCGGGGTCACCCCACCCAGACCCTGGACCAGGTGAGGTCCAAAGCTAAGGAACTCCAGCAGGGCTACTACTGGGCCCACAACACGGCCAGGTGGTCAGGGGCAGCGCCCAACAGCTGCCGCTATTTTAAACAACTGGACTGCCTCCTTGGGCCCCAGGAGGCGGGACCCCTGGCCGTGCTGCTGGACACAGTGGACCCCCTGACGAAGACGGAGCCAGAGACCCAGGGGGAGGACCACCCGTGACCACTGGCCACCCGCAGGCGCCTGTGCAGGATCCCGGACAGCAGCAATGACGAGGGCTCCAGCGAGGGGGCCCTCGTCATCGAAGTCCCATCCAGCCTGGCCCCCTCCAACCGTGCCTTGCCCAAGTTCCTGGAGGGACCCACAGGTATGTGCTGTGCACACTGGTGGCCGCAGTGCTGGGGGGGGGCACACAGTCCCACCCAGGGCAGCTGCAGCCCACCCACAAAGCCATCAGCCCCAGGACACAGGCAGGCCAGTTGGCCCCGCTGCCCCAGCCTCACAGGGCTGACATGTGGCACCTGGCACCATGTGGCCTGGACGGCACCATGGGCCATCAGGCCGTGGAGGGACTGAGGGAGGTGGAGGAAGGCAGCTGCTCCCACAACCCAGATGGGGAACCCCACATGTGGTCCCTGCAAAGCCTCTGGGATGGGGTGGGGAGGACAAGGGGTCCCTCACTGGGACTAATGGCCTTTTCCTCTCCCCTTATGTCTCCACAGCTCCAGCAGCTGGCAGCCGGACCAGCCCCACAAAGGGCCCAGGGAGCCCAACCACTGAGGGTGAGGGAGAGCAGCCCAGGCCCTGAATGGGGATAATGCGGGGCTGCTGCCGGTCCCTCTGCTGGCGCCACCAGGCCGGGGAGGAGGAGACAGGGGACACAACTCACAGAGGGTGTGGTGCGGGAGTGGCTCACCATGGAGCGGCAGGCATGGGACCAGGTGGCAGCCAGTCTGGACTCCCTTACCCAGGCCATGGTTCGCCACCTGGTCCCAGCTGCTGCCCCATTGTGGATCACTCCTGCACCCAGCCCCCGCCACCGTCCCCCGTGCCCCTGTCACCTGCATGTCCCCTCCCCTCCCCACTGTGGTTTCCCCCCGGCCCAATTCCCCATCCCCCTCACCCCCTGCACCAGGGCACCCCCTGAGCAGCCTGACCTCGAGGCTCTGCTCCCACCCCACCTCCCCGCAGCCAGCCTCATGTGCCTGGCCCACATGCTCCTGGTCAGGGCAGGCCAGGTGGAGGCCGCGCCCCACGCCCCCGACACTGTGTGCTGAGCCCAGCGCAGTTGTGGGGACCGCACCTGAGCCGTGTCCCTACCTCCCCATGCTGCCAGCCCCAGCCTGGCCCTGGCGGGGCCCCCGGACATTGGGAGGAAGGGGCAGGCACAGGACGGGGGAACCCAGCCGTCAAGCCCTGTCGAGGGATAAGACCCGCCCCCATCCCGAACCTGACCCCTCGGGGCCTCCAGGGTGCCCACCTTGGTCCACTACACCCCTCGACAGGGTTCTCCCAGCCCCCCGGTCACACTCCCCCCTCCCACCTGTATATAGTTCCCTCTGGCACCCCCATTCATCCTCCCCCCTCCTGTCTGCATATAGTTCCCCCTGGTCCCCCATTCACCCTCCCTCCTCCTGCCTGTGTATAGTTCTCCCTGGCCCCTCGGTTGCCCTCCCACCACATGTATATAGTTCCCCAAAAATGGAGGGGCATGGGTTTCTTACCTAGTAAATAGTTTATTGTTGTGCCTTACCCTGTGTGTGCAGGGTGCAGGTGGGGGTGTGTGTGTGCAGGATGGGGGCGGGGGTCACAGGGCCTCCCATACCTGGAGCCCATCCTGCTGGGCCTGGCAGCATGGGGCAGCGGGGGGATGTTCATACCCATGTTCCGCCTTGGCAGCCCACCCCTACATGTAGGGCTCGTGTTTGGCCTCCACCAGGTTATGCAGGGTGCAGCAGGTCCCAACCACCACTGGGACGTTGGGGAAGCCCACGTCCAGCCTGGTGTGCAGGCATCTAAAACACCCCTTGAGGCAGCCAAACACCCACTCCACCGTGTTCCAGGCCTGGTTCAGCCACTCATTAAAAAGGCCCTGGCTTGGCTGGGTGTGCCTGGTGTATGGCTGCATCAGCCAGGCCTGCAGGGGGTAGGCTGCGTCCACCGTGATGCAGGGTGGCATCATAGTGTCCCTGATGAGGAGCTCCCACTGGGGGATGACGGTCCCCTCAGCCATGCGACTTCCCAGCTCTGAGTTCCGGAAGACCCTCACATCATTGGCATGGCCAGACCAGCCCACGCAGATGTCCTGGAACTGCCCATTGGCATCAACAAGCACCTGCAGGACCACCGAGTGGTAACCCTTGAGATTCACATAGGCCCCACAGCTGTGCTCTGGGGCCTGGCTGGTGATGTGGGTGCTTTCCAGGGCCCTGAAGCAGTTTGGGAAGTCCAGCTCCTCAAAGCCCTGGATGGTGACGTCCAGGTCGACGTGGACAAGCTGCCTCAGGAGCAACATGTTGATGGCCTGGATGACCTGCAGGGCGTAGGGAGTATGCTTGTGAGAATGGGGTGGGGTGCAGCTTGCCTGCCCATCCCTGTACCTGTCCCCACCCATCCCCGGTGTGCCCACCCGTCCTCATCCCTGGCCCTGTCCCTGGTGAGCCCCCCGTCCCCATCCCCACCCGTCCCTAGCAGGGGCTGCCCCCTCCATTTCCCGATGGTGCCCCTTGACAGGGTGCCCCCATCCCTGCATGCAGTCTAGGTGTGAGCTGGGCACAGCCTACCTCGATGAGGACAGCCCCAACAGAGGCCTTGCCCACTCCAAACTGGTGGCCAACAGATCAGTAACTGTCTGGGGTGGCCAGCTTCCACAGGGCGATGGCTGCCCTCTTCTGCAGGGAGAGCGCTGGCCTCAGGAAGGTGTCCCAGTGCTGGAGGGCTAGGGCGAGCCAGTGGCACAGCTTCAGGAATGTTCCCTTGGTCATTCTGAAGTTCTGTAGCCACTAGTTGTCGTTCCAGTCCTCCAGCACCAGCTGGTCCCACCAGTTGCTGCTTGTTGGGAAGCTCCACAGGCGGCAGATGACCCGGGGGGCTTACTGGGGATGTTGCACCCTGAGGTTGGCCTCCAGGAGGATGGCTATTGGTGTGGCCACCTGGAACTGCTGAAGCACAGCGTCCAGGACCGCGGCCAGTGCACTGGCCATGGCTGTGATGGAGGGGGGATGCTGCTTGGGGTCCATTGGAGCCTGGGATGCCTCCTCTGCTCTCTCTCTCCCGACGTGCCTGGGGACAAGTTGCTGCCCCTCAGTGTGTGCAGACTGAGGCATGTGGGGGGGGCCCTTTAAAAAGATGGTGGGCGGTGGCCCTGAGAGGCCTCGCCCGCCATGTGACCCTGCCTGTGGTGCTTCCTGCCCCCGTTCTTTCGAAAGAGCGCCCCAGGGTGTGTTGATGCTCTCTTTAAAAAGTGCGCCATGGGCCTTTTAAAAGAACCGATCGAACCTTCGGTTCCCGCTGGTCTGTGTGGACGCTCCATGCCCCACTGCCTTGTGGGTTATTTGGGAAGGAGCAAGGCTAAGGGAGTAAGCCCTGACAGAATATCTGGAGGGGAGTCCTAAGGTGGTTCTGTGCCAGCTTCTGGCATTGACCCAGCAACTCCTGCAGCTGAGCTGGTACCAGACATAGAGGTTATCCTCTCCTTTGGACTATATGAGTAAAGCCGAGAGGGGAACACTGGCATCTGGGCAGCGCAGGGTCCCAAAAAATTGCCCAGGCTCGCGCCTGGCGAGGTACTCCAGCATCGCTTAACAGCGTTGAACCAACACAGGACAGTTGACGCTGCAAATGATGATCCCAAATGGAACTACGAAGGGCGCGATCCATAGTCTATGTAGACTGAAGGATGCTACTACTACTACTACTACTGTGTGGACACTCCCTTTCAAAAGTCTGTCTTTCGATGTTCTCTTTCGAAAGACGTTCTTTCGAAACAGAGCTGTAGTGTAGACGCACCCTAGGAGATATTTTGGAGCATAAGCTTTTGTAGGCAAAGACCCGCTTCGTCAGCTGATTCTGAGCATCTCCCTTGAAAGAGATCCTGTCTAATTGTGAAGAATCGCTGTCATTATCAAAGGTGAAATGCAAGGAAAACAAAAGGGGGGGATGTGCCCTTTTAGGCTTAATTGTGACATATAAAAGGTCTGGGAGGTTATTTGTTTTTAACTTCAAAACCACAAAAACACGGCACATGATCTTGTATGGGATATCTTCCTGTAGGACTGAGCCATGTAATTCGAGATGTTCAGTCTTTAACAAAATATCTTTAAAAAAATCTTTCTTCTCAACTGCTTACCAGGAGATTGAATTGTTTTCAAAAACAAAATAAAGCTAAGTTTTATGCACTTTGAATAAGAGTCACTTCCCCACTCAACTTTCTGTCACTTACATCTATATGATATAATCATTCTCATAAGTCCTTCTGTCGAGCAAGAAAAGCAGAGTAGACAACCTCTGATTTGCTAACGTGTAAAACAAGTTGAATAATAATACTTAAAAACTTCCTTCATATATTATGAATTAAAGAAAAGGCACAAACCATTTTCCTATACACACCTTTAAGCAATGTATAACATTAGTGTATCTTACAAACCTTATATATACCAAGTTGTGCCCTAGAGGTGTTGTATGACCCCAGTGGGCATTTGTCTAATTTTTGGATCACTGTTATTCTCTCTGTATCATCACTGTAACTGTATTTCTTCAAAAATACATGAATTGTCCTAGAAGACTGAGTGTGTCAGTTGCATATTTTGTTATGGGCCAGATCCTTAGTCGGGACAAGGCAGTGTCAACTCTACACGGACATCAAGGGAGTGACACTGATATGCAGCAGCTGAGGATTGGGGTCTACCTTTCTGTGTTTCAGGGAATCCTCTTTTGTGTTTAAAAGGCTTGCTCTTGCCTGTTGCTGAGAACTTGGGCCTTGCTCCAGCATAGCTTTCAAGTACATGCCTAACTTTTAAGCAGAGCCCTAGACCAGTGGTCTTCAATTTGTGGGGCATGCCTGCCTTCGGGGGGGCATGGAGTAATGCTGGGGGGGGCGGGTCTGGCTAGGGCCTGCAAGGGCATGGCTGACAACATCCAAACTGCTTCCAGGAAATATAGTTCTCAGAAAGTATAGAAGGTACCATGAAATTCTACAAAGGTCCAGAAGGAGATTAGAGAAAAATGAATCTACATATGGAACACCAGAAACATTTGATTTCAACCATTCTTTTTGCCCTTCTGTGGCTAACACAAACAGCACTACAAGCCCGAAGTCCCCCCACCTGACATCCCCCATGGGGTCACCTGGGTCATTTGTCCCTAAACTGGCCCTGTGAATAGTCCCTAACTTGCTTCATCACTTTGCTGGATCACAAGCAAAGTGATCTGTGCCTTACAGGACTATTTTCCTCATTGTCACAAGTACAATAATTTGATTTCTCTACCTTTTCTGGTAAGAAAATTTAGATTTCTTCTCTCCTCTCCAAAGGACTTAGTGGGAACTGTATGTACCCAACATCCTACTAGAACATACAGCAGTAATAATGATTTACATCTAATAGTTCTTGTGTTGACAACCTCTTTAATGGATCATTGATTTTTTTTTGTATGTGAATTTTTATCACATTTCCATGGATTGTTTCCCTAAGCATTTATTTAATAGAACTGTTTTTACTAATTGCTTTATGCTGCCAGAGAACGTTCAATTATTGCATTTTTCCTTTGGACATTTTGGAAAGTATTTCTGATTACATATGTTTCTAGTTCATATATATAGAGGGGGAGCAGGGGAAAGAGAGAGAGAGAGAGAGAGAGAGAGAGAGGTGAATGAATCTGAGTCGTCCCTTTCAATGTGTAGATATAGGTAATGGTCGCAATTTTCCAAAGTGAGCTTGGATGCTTCCATTTTTGGATCCCCAAATTAAGACATTTCAGAGAGAGGGTGCTTGTATTTTCCTCAGCATGAACATTAGGAACTTTACAGCAGCTCAAACTTGGCACCCAAAAATAGAATATATTCATATAAATAATTAAACAAAACTATTAAAAGTTGCATATGAATGATATAAAACCTGTAAATAAAATTGTAATGCCACAGGCACAAGTTGCACTCATGTAAGGCAAGTTGAAAGTGATGTGAGAGTACCCATACAGGAAACTTCAATACCCAGCATCCTAACGCACACAGTTCTGATGAACATCCAGCTGTGGTTGCAGCTTACAGGCATATTGCTTTTGATTATTTTTACAGGGTCTTAAATGCTTGTTGATCCCCAAATGGGGCAGCAGGACTGTTTGCTCTTTGGAACAGCATATGGAGTGAAAAGCACAGATGGTACTGCCCACAGACCAAGAGACTGAATAATGCATATCCCCCCATCAGTCTCCCACTGAGAAAATATGTAAACTGGAATAGAGACAAGCTGTTGGATCCAGACTGGGGCCTTCTCTGAACAAGCCAGATATTGACATTAGCTCATCAAAACTGCAGGGATCTCACCTTAGGCAAACATATTTGTGCTGTAACAAATCCATAGCCCCCTAGCCTAACTCCTTCAGTTATGAGTATTTATTTTTTGTACCATGTTGAAAATGGAATCCTATAAAAAGTGGAAACATGGACACATTTCTAAGGAGAAATACAAAAGAATTGCCTAAGCATATAGACACAAAACCAAAAAGGCTGAAACACACCGTGGGTTACATCTAGCAAGGGGCATAGGGACCTACTTGACTTTGCACAGCTCCCATTGGTTGGGAATGTTAAGCTGAAGGCACCGAGAGCTGCGGTGGGTGGGAAGGGCATGTCAATATAAACAAAATGTTTTGCAGCCCACCAGTTGATTATCCTAATGGGCTGCATGCTGAAAGTTACCAAACCCTGGCATTGGCCCTCTACTTAGCAGAGGAGCAGAGCTAGCAACTTCAAAAAGGTTGAGGAGTTCAATGCCTATTTTGCTTCAGCCTTCACTGGAGAGGTAAATTGTGAGCAGATACTTAACATGACAAATATAAACAAGCCAGAAGGAACTCAAGACAAAATATGGGGGAAAAAACAGTTAAAGAATATTTAGGTAACTTACGCCTATTCAAGTTGGCAGGGCCTGTTGAAATGCATGACAGGGACATAAGAAACTATCTGAGGCAAACTTGAAACTGTTAGCAATTATCTCTGAGAATTCACAAAGGATGGGTGAGTCCCAGAGGACTGGAGAAGAGCAGACGCTACCTGTCTTTACAAAAATGAACAAAGAGGACCTGAGGAACTGACTTCAATACCTAGAAAGATAGTGAACTGAATTCTGGATCAAGTACTTTGGAAATACCCTGAGAGTAATTAGACTGTAAGTAATAACCAGCATGGATTGTGCCAGACAAACCTAATTTCATTCTTTGACAGGGTTCTGACCTAATGGGTGGAGGGGAAGCTGTTGAAGTCAGACACCTTGATTTTAGTAAGGCTTATGACAAAGTTCCAGGCGAAAGTCCCATAAGCAAACTAGGGAAATGTTGTTTAGATGAAGTGAATATATAACGGGTGCACAACTGGTTGAAAGGCCGTAGCCCAAGAGTTTGCTGTGAAATGGATATTGTGTATCTAGCAAGGTTCTTCAGTGGTCATTTCTGAGTCTGGAACTTGTCAATATTATTAATGACTTAGACAATGGAGTGGAGTGTGTGCATATAAAATACGCAGCCAACATCAACCTGAGAAGGTTGCTAGAAGTTTGGGGGGCAGGATTAGAGTTCAAAATGACCTGGACAAATTAGAGAATTAGTCTGAAACCAGTAAGAGGAAATTCACTAAAGCCAAATTCAAAGTACTACATGTAAGAAGCAAATAACAAAAACACAACTACAAATTTAGTAACAGAGAGGAGGCCGTGCTAGTCTATATACTATTAAAACAAAAAAGCAGTAAAGTAGCACTTTAAAGACTAACAAAATAATTTAGTAGGTGAGCTTTCATGGGACAGGCCCACTTCTTCAGACCTTAGCCATACCAGAACAGACTCAATATTTAAGGCACAGAGAAACAAAAATAGTAATCAAGGTTGACAAATCAGAAAAATATTATCAAGGTGAGCAAATCAGAGAGCAGAGGGGCAGGGCAGGGGAGTCAAGAATTAGATTAAGCCAAGTTTGCAAAAGAGCCCCTAAAATGACTCAGAAAATTTGCATCCCAGTTCAAACCACGTTAATGTGTCAAATTTGAATATAAAAGAGAGTTTAGCAGCCTCTGGCTACGTCTACACGTGAAGCCTACATCGAAATAGGCTATTTCGATGAATAACGTCTACACGTCCTCCAGGGCCGGCAACGTCGATGTTCAACTTCGACGTTGCTCAGCCCAACGTCGAAATAGGCGCAGCGAGGGAACGTCTACACGTCAAAGTAGCACACATCGAAATAGGGATGCCAGGCACAGTTGCAGACAGGGTCAACGGGTGGACTAGCGCTTCCGGGGCAACAGCTAGCCACTCCCTTAAAGGGCCCCTCCCACATACACTCAGCCTGCACAGCACGCGGTCTGAGGAGCCATAGGCACACAGACCCCGGGCGCCGCAGTCATGGACCCCCAGCAGCAGCAGCAGCAGCAGCAGCTAGAGGTCCACCCAGCCCTCCCGGCAGGAGCAGGGCTTGCCCTGGCCCATGCCATGTGGGAGGCAGCTGAGTACCTCCTTGCCCCAGGGGAGGAGATGACCCCAGGGCAGCAGGGCTCAACCCCTACCCCTGTAGCACCCCGCTCCACCCCCCGCCTCACACGCCGGCGGCTGTGGAGCTACCCCACCAGCACCGACTGGTGGGAGCGGCTGGTGCTTGGGGAGTGGGACGACGACCACTGGCTCAGGAACTTCAGGATGACCCGGAAGACATTCCTGGAGCTGTGCCAGTGGCTCACCCCCGCACTCAGGCACCGGGACACTCCCATGAAGCGTGCTCTCCCTGTGAAGAAACGGGTCGGCATCGCTGTCTGGAAGCTGGCCACTCCGGACAGCTACCGATCCGTGGGGCAGCAGTTTGGTGTCGGAAAGGACACCGTCGGGGCTGTCTTCATGGAGGTAAGAGAACCCACAGGGGGAGGCCAGGGCAGGGCAGGGGGGCCAGGGCAGGGCAGGGCAGGGGGGCCAGGGCAGGGCAGGGCCACGCACACCCTGCTCACCCCTCATTGGGGCTGTCCCATGTGCTTTCTCTGCAGGTCGTGCGTGCCATCAACGCCATGCTCCTGCACAGGCTCGTGAGGCTGGGGGACCCACATGCCACTGTCGCCGCCTTTGCCACCCTGGGCTTCCCCAACTGCTTGGGGGCTCTGGATGGGACTCACATCCCCATCCGCGCCCCGCAGCACACTGGAGGACGATACCTCAATCGGAAGGGCTACCATTCTGTCATCCTGCAGGCCTTGGTGGACAGCTGGGGACGTTTCCAGGACATTTACGTGGGCTGGCCTGGCAGCACCCACGACGCCCGGGTTTTTCGGAACTCGGGCCTGTGCCGTCGGCTGGAGGCAGGGACCTACATCCCCCAGCGGGAGATCCCTCTGGGGGACACCACCATGCCCTTCTGCGTCATCGCAGATGCGGCCTACCCCCTCTGGCCGTGGCTCATGCACCCCTACACGGGCCATCTCTCCGCTAGCCAGGAGCGCTTCAACGAGCGCCTGAACCGTGCGCGCCAGGTGGTGGAGTGCTCATTTGGCCGCCTCAAGGGACGCTGGCGATGTCTCCTGACCCGCCTGGATGCGGGCCCCAACAACATCCCCCAGATTGTGGGTGCCTCCTGCGCCCTGCACAACCTTGTGGAGAACAAGGGGGAGACCTTTCTGCAGGGCTGGGCCGCGGAGGCCGGCAGGGCACACGTGCAGCCACCTGCTGCCCCCAGTCGGCAGGTGGACCCCGAGTGGACCCGGGTCCGGGAGGCCCTGCGGGCCCACTTCCACCAACAGGCCGCGGGGTGAACTCTGCCCAGGCCCCCTACTGCCCGCCCCTTCCTCCTCCACACTCCTGCCCCAACGCCCACACCATGGAGCACCCCACCGCCCCCCCCGCCCACTTGTCCTGGACAAATGACAGCACGAACTTGTGGCTGAACGTAAACTTTTTTTTTGTCTTTCAGAAACTTTTTTTTTTTTGGGTCAATAAATATATGTCAAACACAAACCAAAAAGTAGGGACAAACGTTCCACAAAAGCAATATGTGCACAAATAAAACAATACAACAAAGCAAACAACTGTGTGCCATCAAAAAAGGAAGCCAGGGAGGAGAACGGGGAGAACTATTTACATGGGGGGGATGGGGCAAATGGGGGCACCAAAACAAAAGAGTCCAACTATATACAACAAGGGGGGGGCCACGTCCCGGGCCCCTTGCCCCTATAGCCCAGCACTGGGCGTGCCCGGCCGGGAGCCCTGCCGTGCCTGCAGTCTGGTCCGCGGCTGGGTGGGAGTGGGCTGGACCGGAAGGTATCGGTGCCGGCGAGTCTCAGATGGCTCCAGGGGTCCCTCGGCGCTCTGGCCCTTGCGGGTGGGTGGTGGGGCGACGGCGGACGGCCCGGCGACAGCCGGAGCAGCTGGTGGTGGGGCTGCAGGAGCGGGCAGGGCGGGCGATGGCTCGGCCAGCGCGGCATGGGGGGCCAGGTAGTCGACAAGCCGGTTAAATGTCTGCATATAGGCCTCCCATGCCTCCTGGCGCCAGGCCAGCGCCCGCTCCTGCAGCTGGAGGTGCTGCTCCAAGACCTCCAGCTGCCGGCGGAGGATGGCCAGCAGCTGGGGGTCCGTCGCCGTCGCCGGTAGTAGGCACGGGGTCCGCCGTCTAGCCCTCCGCGGGGCCGGTCGTTCCTCGGCCGAGGGGCTGCCCTGGAGCGATGGTCCCGGAGGGCTCTCCGGGACAACTGAGGCCTCGACGGCGCTCTCTTCCGGTCCTTCGGATGGTGCAGGTGCAGGACACAGGAGAGGAGGGGGGAAAGAAGAATGGAGACAGGCGTTAGTGTGGGCCCCGAGCCGTGGCCTCTGTCCCCCCCGCCTTGTGCTGCAGGTTCCCCGTCCCCGTCAGATGCTGCTGTGATGGATGGGGTTCAGGGGTCCCCCTGCCCTGTACCCCATCCCCTGGTGGGAGCGACTCTCACTTCACCCCGCAGGGTCTGAGAGCAGGAGAGCTTTCTTAGCCCACAGATGGCCAGTTTCTGGCAGGAGTGACAGCACCAGCTGTCGGAAGAGACAGTCCTTCCAACCCGTCGTGGGGAGAAGACCCCAAGGGGGGCCCCTCTGGGATGCAGCTTTCCCCCTCCTCTGGCCGGCTGCGTACCAGCTCTCCCTTCCCCTAGCCTCTACCTGTGGCCCCTGCCCTCGCCCCCCAATTCCAAGCCAGCTCGGCTCCTCCCTCCTGTTTGTTCAGGGCAGAGGTGTCACCTGCCAGCTGTAGCGCCAGGATCCTCCTTTGGCCCTGGGAGCTCTTCGGCTCTTGTGGCTCATATGTAGCCTGAGTCTCCCTTTGGCACTCCCCCAACTCCATCACATGCTGCTGCTGCTGCGGGGTGTCCCACCCCCTCTGCCCAGGGGCCCCTTGAGGTTCCGCTCCCCCCTGGCCCGGGGATGGGGCATGGCACTGTCATGCAGGGTTGGGGGGGGGGGGCAGGGGCTGATGGCTGCAGTGCTGTGAGGGCCATGGCCCTGGCGTCCTTGGGGCCATGGCCATGTGAGCGTGTGGGGGGCCCTGGACACATCTCTGTTACCCCCGCCCCTCCAGCCCCGGGGTGTCCACCAGAGAGGGGTACCTACCTGTGGGTCCGCTCCCACGGTCCGGAGATCCCCGGGGGTCGGAGGCCCTGCTGCTGCTCCGGGATGGCAGGAGGAGGATCTGCAGGCTGGATTCTGCGGAGGAGCAGCCCCGCCCCCCCTCCTCCTCCTGCCACGATGTCCCGGGGATGGCCTCCGGGGGGGGCCCCCGGGGTGCGGGGCTTGCCTCCGGGGCGGACTCCGGCTGCAGGGCCTGCTGGGCCTCGTCAGCCGAGGTGTCAAGGGTGGCCGGAGGGGAGGAGGTGTGCCGGGAGCCCAAGATGTCCCTGAGCTCCCTGTAAAAGGGGCAAGTGATGGGGGCGGCCCCAGATCGGCTGGCCGCATCCCGGGCCCGGGCGTAACCCTGCCGCAGCTCCTTGACCTTACTCCTCACATGATCAGGAGTGCGGGCAGGGTGACCCCGGGCAGCCAGGCCATCGGCCAGCCGAGTGAATGCATCCGCGTTCCGCCTCTTGCTCCCCATTACCTGGAGCACCTCCTCCTCGCTCCAGAGCCCCAGCAGGTCCCGCAGCTCGGCCTCCGTCCAGGAGGGGCCCCGCTGCCGCTTTCCAGACTGGCTGCCCTGGCTCCCCTTGGGGGGGGGCCCTGGAGGCGCTGGGGCGGCTCCTGGCTAGCCATCGCTGCTGGGTGGGTGGCTGATGGCTGTGCAGGCTCGCCGCGTGTGCAGGCTGCACGTTGCCTCAGCTTCCTGCAGAGTCAGGGCGGGGGAGGGGACCTTTAAGGGGCCGCTCCACGCGGCCACCAGTGAGCTGAGGGGCTGGAGAGAGCGTCTCTCAACCCCCCAGCTGATGGCCGCCATGGAGGACCCGGCAATTTCGACGTTGCGGGACGCGGATCGTCTACACTGTCCCTACTTCGACGTTGAACGTCGAAGTAGGGCGCTATTCCTATCTCCTCATGGGGTTAGCGACTTTGACGTCTCGCCGCCTAACGTCGAAGTTAGTGCCGCTACTTCGAAGTAGCGTGCACGTGTACACACAGCTTCTCTTTCCCAAGTAGTATGAAAAAATCCTCTTCAGTAACAAGCAAACTCTTAAGGCATTAACAGAACGGCCCACTCCATTAAAATGTCGGCTGACCAGTTTGTGGATCAGGAGTCTTTTTATGTCTGTGTTTGCACGTTACTGAAGAGGAATTTTCACACTACTTTGGAAAGAGAGGCTGCTGAACTCGCTTTTATATTCAAATTCGACACATTAACACATGGTTTGAACTGGGATGAGAATTTTCTGGGTCATTGTAGGGGCTCGTATGCATACTTGGCTTAATTTAATTTTTGACTCCCCCCGCCGCCTATCTACTCTCTGATTTGCTCACCTTGATCATTTTTTTTCTGATTTGTCAACCTTGATTACTATTTTTGTTTCCTTGTGCCTTAAATATTGAGTCTGTTCTGGTATGGCTATGGTCTGAAGAAGTGGGTCTGTCCCACGAAAGCTCACCTAATAAATTATTTTGTTAGTCTTTAAAGTGCTACTTTACTGCATTTTTGTTTTGACAACTACAAAATGGGTAATAATTGACTAAATGGTCATACCACTGAAAAAGATCAGGGGTTCTACAAGAGTACAACATGAAAAAGAGTCAAAAATGTTATGTGGTTATGAAAATGTCACAGACTCATAGAAGATTAGAATTGGAAGAGCCCTCAGAAGTCCATCTAGTCCAAGCCCCTGTTGAAAATAGGACCAACCCCAACTAAATCATTCCGGCGATCGAAATCATTTGTCAAGCCATGTCATTTGGGTGTATATTAACACAAGTGTCATATGTAAGGCACAGGAGGTCACTGTTAGACTCTACTCAACATTTGCGAGGACTCAGTAGTTCTGGGTACCACACTTCATGAAAGATGTGGTCAACCCAGAGAGCCCAGAGAAGGGCAATAAAATTATAAAAGGTTCAGAAAATCTAATTTATGATGAAAGATTAAAAAATGGGCATGTTGAGTCTTCAGAAAGGAAGCCTGAGCGGGGACCTGATCACAGTCTTCAAATACGTTAAAGGCTGTCACTAATAGGATGGGGAATCTATTGCTCTCCATGACCACTAAAGGTAGTACAAGAAGTCATTGGCTTAATTTGCTGCAAGGGAGATTTAGAACAGATATGAGAAAAATCATTCTGCCTATAAGGGCAGTTAAGCAATATAACTAGCTTCCAAGGGAGGAATCCCTATTATTGGAGGTTTTTAAGAAGAAGTTGGACTATCAGAGTGGTCTAGGTTTACTTGGTGCTGCCTCAGCGCAGGGAGTGAAACTAGATGATCTCTCACAGTCCCTTCCAGCCTAACATTTTTATGATTCTATAATCTTTCAACATCCACAGTCATATAAACCTTATACTACTTACTGCTACTTAACCCTTATACTCCATGTGGAGCACAGGTCATCTACAAATCTCTTCCACTTCACTCTGTCTTGGGAGAAAACTTCAAGCTGGCTCCAGGAGTACCTGAGTTGTTGTCCTCCAATCTCAGCAGACCGTCTCCATGATGTCTGCCGTCTTCCAACATGAAGGAAAATGGAGAGCACTTCAGTGACTTTTGTTCCTTCAACAGATTAGTGGTAGGTGGTAGTGTTTTTCCACACAAAAGGACACAAGTGGGTTTCACTGAACCACGAGTCAGAAAACCAGATTGATCACATCTGTGTCAGCAGTTCTTTTAGAAGAGTGACGCAGGATGTCTGCGCTAGAAGAGGAGCAGATGTAGGTTCAGAGCACTGTTTGGACACACTAAAACTCAAGTTCAAACTCAAGAGGTACGCCACAAAATTGACCAAGCTGGGACTGAGATTCAACATGGAACAGCTGAAGGATTTAGACACAAGAGCCAGTTTCCAAGTGGAACTGTCCAACCGATAAGCACTTCTGGCAAACCTCATCCCAAAAGATGCTACTGTGGAACAACTTTGGGAACACATGAAATCAGCTTGGAAAGAAACCTGAAATAAAACACTGGGAAAGAGGACAAGGCATCACAAAGAATGGATCACAGCAGAAACTCTGAGAAAAGTGAAGGAATGAAGGGACAGAAAAGCAGCAGTCAACAACAGCAAAACAAGAGCAGCCAAGGTGGAAGCTCAGAGACTATAAACCTCATAAGCTATATTAAACAGGTGCAACCCTCCTGCGCATAGTGGAGACTGAGTTGCCCAGAAACTCAGAGGATCAAGCCCATGCAGTCTCTTCCCTCCCACTCTTTTCTCACGGACTGGGATGACCATCACTCAGGAAACCACAGAGCTACAATAGATCAAATCTAAGTTCCAGATTCTTTGGCCAGATAATGGTAGTCTATCGATCCGATGATGACAAATCTGTGCAGATCATCTGTTATTGGTCTATGGTGTGCCCTCTGATGACTGTACAAGCCAATTCTAGAGGTGCACATTTTGTCACAGATGGTGCATGGGAAGTTTGCAATCTGTGGGTTGTGCATTGCTGATGCTCTGTGACGTCGTTCGCGTGCCTCTTGTAGATGCCGGCAGCAGTCTTCCTCAAAGGCAATGCAGGTATTTCTGACTGTTGCACGCCACTGTGTTCTGTCACTGGCAGCTTCCTCAAGGTCCCTAGGTTTGATACTGCTGTACTGCAGATTGGCTTTGATGGTATCCTTGTAGCATTTCTGTGGATGACCTATATGGCGGATGCCCTGGGAGAGTTCACCATACAGAAGCTGGCAAGGGATTCTGTTGGCATCCATGCCGCTGACATGACTGGTCCAACGTAGTTGTGACTTCATAATCATCATTTCGATGCTTGTCATCTGGGCTCTCTCGAGGACCTCAAGATTGGGCACTTTGTCTTGCCAGCGGATCTTCATGATGTTACAGAGGCAGCACATGTGGAATGCTTCGAGCTGCTTGATGTGACGCCTATATAGTGTCCATGTTTTGCACCCCTACAAAAGAGATGAGAGAACAACAGCTCTGTACACAATTGACATCCGGATGTTATGGTGGTTTAGGACTTTGACACACAGACAGTCAAGTGCCTGGCTCGCTTTGGATATTCGCGCGTTGATCTCATTATCCAGTGATCCATCACTGGATACGACACTACCCAGGTATTTAAAGTTCTCCACTACTTTAAGCCGAGTGCTGTCAATGGAGATACTTGGGACAGGAGCATTTGATCCAGGTGCAGGTTGATGGAGAACTTTTGTCTTTCCGAGGCTGACAGATAGTCCGAAAAGTTGCGAGGCCTCAGCAAACTTGTTGACAATGTGCTGAAGATCATTTTCAGTGTGAGCCATAAGGGCACAGTCGTCAGCAAAGAGTGCCTCAGAAAGGAGCTTCTGCACTGTCTTAGTCTTTGCGTTCAGGCAGCGGAGATCAAAAAGTGAACCATCATGCCGGTATTTCAAGTATATACCTCGTTCCAGATCTTTCATTGCATGGTTAAGGACGTATGCAAAGAACAGGTTAAGTAAGACAGGAGCGAGAACACATCCTTGTTTCACGCTGTTGGTGATGTTGAAGGGGGCTGATGTGACTCCATCAGATAGTACTTCGCCTGTCATGTCGTCATGGAAAAGGCGTATAAGCTGGACAAATTTTCTTGGGCAGCCAAGTCGTATTAGAATGGTCCAAAGGGCTTCCCTGTTGACGGTATCAAACGCCGTTGTCAGATCTATGAAGACGGCATACAGGTGCATGTTCTGTTCAATGCACTTTTCTTGTATTTGTCTGACAGCAAACATCGTATCGGCTGTGCTCCGGCGAGGTCGAAAACTGCATTGACTTTCAGGTAAATTTGCCTCAAAAATACTGGCTATTAGGCGGTTCAAGATGATGCAGGCGATGATCTTCCCTCCAACGGAGAGGAGGGATATGCCTCTGTAGTTTCCACATTGTGCTTTGCTGCCTTTATTCTTAAAAAGGGAGACAATAATAGCATCGCGGAGGTCCTGTGGTATGTTTTCATCCTCCCAGATGCTGATGATCACGTTATGGAACGCTGCTAGTGCTGCTGGACTTGCCGCTTCATATACCTCCGCTGGTATCCCATCTTTTCCAGGAGCTTTTCCTGAACTCATCTAGCTAACAGCTTTCTTAATCTCACCTATAGTGGGCGGAAAGTCAAGATCTGTCAGGACGGGTTGTTGTGGAATTTCATTGAGGACATTGTTATTCACGGTCGACGGTCTGTTAAGGAGGTTGCTAAAGTGTTCTCGCCGCCTTTCGTTGATGCCCTCTTTGTCTTTGACCAGCATTGTGTTGTCTGATGAGAGCAATGGGGTAGTCCTTGGTTTAGAAGGTCCATAGACAGTCTTAGTAGCACTAAAGAACATCTTTGAATTGTGGGTCTCAGCATAGTGCTCAATTTCTTTGGCTTTGCTCTCCCACCAGCTGTCTCGTATCTGACGGAGGTCTTTCTGTGTTTTGCTCTGAAGGTGCTTGAAATGGTCCTGTTTGGAGGCTGAGGAGGGGTCATTCTGCCATTCAATAAAGGCTTTTCTCTTTACTTCCAGTGCTGAACATATCTCTTCTTGGTTCTCATCGAACCAATCCTGATGTATTCTTTTCTTTGGTCCAAGCGATGTTATTGCTGTGTCAGTCACTATCTGCTTGAACTGATCCCACTTTTCAGTTACAGTACCGATCAGTTGACCATGGGATGTTAATTTGTCATCGAGACTCTTCTGAAAATTGTTTAAACATTGGGCATCCTTCAGTTTGGCTACGTTAAAAGCAGGTCGCACATGCTTAAGGCTTTTGTGCCGAGAGGGAGCGATGTAGAGTTGAAGAGACATCCTGACTAATCTGTGATCTGTCCAGCACTCTGCGCCTCGCATTACTCTGGTGATCAGTACGTCTCGGATGTCTTGCCTTCTGACAATGGCGTAATCTATCAGATGCCACTGTTTAGACCTAGGGTGCATCCACGTCACTCTGTATTTATCCGCTTGTCGGAACAGAGTGTTGGTAATAGTCAGGTCGTTTTCAGAACAAAGGCTCAAAAGGAATAGTCCACTGTTGTTCATTTTGCCTACATCATGTGGCCCAGCTACTCCTTTCCAGTTCTCATTGTCAGCCCCGACTCGGGCATTGAAATCTCCAAGTAGGAGTAGTTTGTCTGTTGCAGGTGTGGCCTTGATCAGTCTGTCAAGATCTTCATAGAATTGTTCCTTTGAGTTGTCAGGGCATGTTAGAGTGGGTGCATATGCACTGATGATAGTGGCATGACGTTTGGCGTTTAGTGGGAAGCGTAGTTTCAGCAATCCTTCACTGATACCCACTGGAAGGTCTGGGAGTTGACGCATCAGTGAGGTTTTTATTGCCAGACCGACTCCATGTATTCTATCCTGTCTCAGTTTTACCCTTCCAGAAGAAGGTATAACCACTTCCTGGTTCACTCAAGAAACCTTCCCCAGCCAATCTTGTTTCACTTAATGCTGCTCTATCGATGATATAGCAGGCTAGTTCACGAGCAATGAGAGCTGTCCTTCTCTCAGGTCTTGCAACAGCTTCTTGATCCATGAGAGTATGAACATTCCATACACCAATGGTAAGTTTTCTCAAATTTTTCTTTTGGTTTCGACTGCAAGTAGGGTTGAACTGCCAGCTGCGGCTTGCTGGCCAGTTATTGTTGTAGGGCAGGCAATTTATAGGCCACCTTTTCTAGGCCCCTCCCTTACTAGGGTGAGCAGTGCTGTCCTAAAGAAGACTGCTCAGACGCCTGGGATGCTGCCGGGCAACTCTACTGCCCCAGGTACAGAGCTGGACGACCACGTGTCCACAGGCAGCCTACGTGCAGGATTGGGACTACGACTCCCAGTGGTAACCTCCACCTGTTGCTTCACCCCTCCCCATCGCCGCAGGACTTGGGTGATGTGATGATATGATGATTTCCACAGGACCTGTGCGTGAAAGCTTTTTAAGTGGTAGAGCCATTGCACAGGAGCAATCCCACTCTCTCGACCTTGGAAGCCAGGCACCAGTGGTACGTAGAATCGTCACGACTGGTAACTTCTTTGGTTGCAGTGGATGGCCTTGACGTCTTCCGTGCCTTGTAAAGCCCTTCACTTTCCACAAAGCGTCGCAGAACTGCCCTCTTGGCCATTGGATCTAAATGATCTCTTCCGCCCAGTCTGCCGGAACTGACTTCACATGCTGGGTAGGCACATCAGAAAATTCACCGAGGGTTTGAGCCCCATCGGTTACACTCACCTGGTTCGGCCAGCCTGTCAAAGCCATTGCCCGGGGTGTGGCCGCTGTGCATGCTGCAGCTACTTGGAGCCACAAGTGAGAGCTGAGTGACAGGCGGGGACAAAAGTGGACGGACTACCCCCGAAGGGGTACAACAAGTCCCTCCAACAGAGGTACTACCCCTCCCTGTACACCCCATACACCCCTTGGCCAGATAGTGCATTTGCAATTTACTGAAATCAAAAGCCCACATAGGAAAGAAAATTGCCTGACCAATGCTTTTTTTCTCTGTCTGTTTCCCCATCTGTGAAACAGGGATGATAATGCTGACTTCTTTTGTAAAGTACCCTGAGATCAAATGATGAAAATTAAATGAGAGCTATGTGTTCTTTTTATTACTCTATCCCAGTAAATATCTGATATAGAGAAGGAGCATTGCTCTTTTGCCATGAAATGAAAGGCAGACCTTGAATAAAGAAATAACAGGGTTATTTATTGCTTTGCTTGCCACTGTGTAGACTTGGCCACATGCAGAACAGCATCAAGGAGGGATATTTTCAAAAGCCCCCATCCTGCCCTCACTGAGGTCAATGCCAAAACTCACCCTGCCTTCAGTGGCAGCCAGGTTGGGCCCCAGATTGGACTCTCTACTGGTGGCTTGTTGCATACAAAATGTAACAAGACCAAAGACAGAATTTGTTATTTTACATGTTTTAAAAAATGTAGCATTCAGAGAATTGTCATCAAGATATTTGGACACGTCAGTGCAAATGAGCTTTAAATGTTCCCTGGCCCTCCCCATGCAGAGGTAAGAATTGAAACCCAGGTGCTGGGAGCTAGTTCACAAGCAATCCAGAGTGAAACAGATCTGACTGATTGATAATATCACATTATGATAACTGAGACTCTTGGAAATTTAATTTCATCTTCACTGAGCCACTGTAGTGGTAGGCACATGACAGACTGTCAGATCTACTTGTTTATTCTCTCAGGATTGGTGCCTGAATGCCAAATGATGAGTATATTTGGGCAAAGTGTGAAAAGCAAACAGACACCTGCCTCTTCTTTATATTTCCTATCCAAGAATAAGGTGATGATTGTGGGGAAGAACCGTTACAAGACTTCTGTGATGTTCCAAACTATGGTGTTTACTCTTTCATGACCTCGGTTGAGCTCCTCAGAGTGAGGTTGTTGCTTTAAGGTGGGGTGGGAAGCCTTTTTTAGGTCAAGGGCTCCAGATCAACAGAAAAATCAAGTGGGGGCCACATAAAAGTGAGAAGCTAAGAAAAAACCACAAAACCCTTACTGATGTGGCAGCTGACTGAGACACCTCACTCCCCTCGTATCACTCCCCTCCCATCGGCAGGGAGGTGGAGAAGGGAGGACTGAGGTTCAGGGCTTCCCATCAGGCCAGATTAGCTCTTCTGAGGGGCCTGGAGTGGGACTAAAAATGGGGAGTTCTGGGTTCCGTGTGCAGGAGTGGGTTGTTGGAGAACAGGTGTGCGGTCTGAGTGTGTGTGTGTGTGTGTGAAGGAGTGGGCACCCCTCAGTCACCCAGAGCTCTCACTCTGCTCCTGCATTCTTCTCCCATCAGCCCCCCCAGCTCCTGCAACCCTCTGCCCAGGGGAGGTTGAATTGCAGCTCTGAAGTTTCTCTTTGGAGTTTATTTTTACAGTTTGTTTGTTGTTATATGACTGCTACTTTTAAATCTGTTACTGAGCGTCCAGGGAGATTGAAGTGTTCTCCTATAGGTTTTTGTATATTATCATTCCTGATCTCTGATTTATCTCCATTTATTCTTTTACATAGAGACTGTCCAGTTTGGCCAATGTCCCTCAGGTTGTGGGGGCATGCTGTGCCCTCCACAACCTTGATGACAAGGTGGAGACCTTCCTTGCAGGGTGGACAGCCAAGGTTGGCTCTGGTTCCAAGCAGACCACCTTGTCCCCTGACTGTTAGGCCCATCTTGACGGGCTCTGGATCTGCGAAGCCTGCCAGGAGGCTTTCACCTGCGAGCCTCAGTGACTCACCCTCAGGCATCCGATGCAGGCTCCTCTGGCCCACAGCCCCACCCAGTCCCCCCATGACCCCTCTTGCCCATCCACCCCTCACCCTGTTCCCTCCAATAAGGAGGAATATGGGGGTGTTAAAACAATAAACTATGTATTCAAACCAACTCAAACTTTTTCAACCAGAAAAATAATCTCAACTATATATGGGGGACCTATATATATTGTGGTGGGGGGGCCCTGGAATGGGGGTGGGGGCACCAGAATTTGAAGGGGGACCTAAGATGGAGTGGGAGGCCTTACTCCTCCAGAGAGGTGGGGGGGCCGTGACCCACAGTGGCCACCGGAGCCCCTCCTGCCCTAGGTGCAGGGTCCCCATCTGGGCCCGGCCCGGGCAGTGATTATGAGGTAGGGTGCAGCAGGCTGAGGCTCGGTGGGGGGAGCAGGGGGAAGTAGGAAGTGGGAGAGCTACCACAGCAGGACCCACCCTGGCCAGGAGCCAGTCAGCAAGGCCCTGTAATTTGGTGGGGGGAGTTCAGGCAGGAGCATGGCAGTGAGGGTGAGTGGGGAAGCTGGGGGAGGTGGCAGGTGGATGGGAGGCAGGGCTAGCTGGTTGGCGAGGACCCTGCAAATGGTCTGTAGGGTGACCATCACTTTGGCCCACACCTCCCGACACCAGGCCAGGTCAGCTCAGTCCAGTGCCAGTCCCTCTGCCAACAGTTTGCTTTGGCATCAGAGGGTGGAAATGTAGGCAGCAGCCTTGTTGTCCCACCTGCGGCGATGTGCTTGCCAGCCATGCAGCTACCCAGGCTCTGGTGGTGGGGGTGATCTGTCCCTTTCTGCTGTTGCTGGTGGGCTCCCTGGCTCCAGGAACTGGATGGGGCTCACCTGGCCCTTTGACAGTGCAGCTGTAAGGATGGAAGGGGAGAGAGCGAGATGGCACATCAGTCGTGCAGCCTAGCCCTGAGTGCCCTGCCTCCCACCACACCCCCCCGGTGGCAACAGCCCCCACCCCTGGGCCAAGGATATCCCAGAAGCAGTGGCATGTGTGGGTGGGCCCTGTCACGCATGGACTCCACGATGCCTTGGGGATGGGGCTAACTGTTGTGCCACCCCGAGGGAAAGGGCTAGCGGGTATGGTGGGTGGGTCTGGGCACACAAGGGTCCCTGCATTTGTGACAGGTGAGCTGGGCACAGCCTGCCCCCCCATATGTGTGGCCCACAGCACTGTCTGCAGAGTTGGGTGCTGAGTGTCGCCCCTGGGTATGCCTGCATGCCAGGGGCACACTCCTCAGTGGGGCATTTGGGGTCAGGCAGTCACCCCTATGGCTGGCACATCTTGGGCAGTGGCAGAGGCAGGTGCTCCACCTCCCAATGCCCCGAGGTGTGTGACATGCCAGGCACTTACTGGAGGATCCCTCAAAGATGTTCGGGGACACTCCGCTGGAGGTGGAACAGCTGGACAAGCCCGAGAGAACTGCGATCACAAGGGTCCTGTCCATGGAGTCATGCTCAGGCGGGGCCTCGGACTCTGGCTCCATGGTCTGGCCCCGCTCTGTGGGACGGGGCACCTCGGCTACTGTGTCGAAGATGGCATGGGGTGGGGAGCTGTCCTTGCCCCTGAGGAGGCTGTGGAGCTCCCTATAGAAGGGGCAGGTGTCTGGTGGTGTCCCTGGCCCGGACATAGCCCTGGCACAGTTTTTTAACCTTGGAGCACACTTGCTCCAAGGGCCGGGCAGGTTGGCCTCGGGTGGTGAGGCTGGTGGCCAACCAGCCATACATGGGGGCACTGCACTTCTTGCCGGTGGTGATGCAGAGGATGTACTCCTCATGCCAGGGGCCCAGCAAGTTCTGCAGCTCTGGCTTGGTCCACTTTGAGGGCAGGATGGGCTCCTGGGACCCCTCTGCTGGCTCCATAGGGAGCCCCGGGGGTTATGAGGCGGCTTGCCCTCCAATATATTGTGAATCAGTGCTGCAGGAGGTGGCCGTGAGGGTGTGGTGCTGGAGGGTCATCTCCTTGTGGGGCTGCCTCCACGTTCTCAGCTTGCTGCCACAAGGTCTGTGGGACTCCCCAGATGAAGGGAGCATAGAGCTTTGCTAGGGCTGAAAAGGGTGTATCTGTGCTTCAGCTGGCCAGGGCCATGGAGGACTCCTCTTTCAAAAGAAGGGCCCTCAGAACATGTACACATGCTCTTTTTCAAAAAAATTCTTTTGAAAATAGGTGCTCTTTCTGATCCAGGAGCAGAAGAGTGCCTCTGAAAGAAATTCCATATTCTTTCAATTTACGCATTTTGTGTGCAGACACTGCAGGATCTTTCAAAAGAGCCCTGGCTTTTCCAAAACATTTCACTTGGGTAGACACAGCCTTACTGTTTGCTTGCACCCAGTACACCAAGTATTCCAGATTACTCTGATTCAATGAACTGTCCTCCTCATTATTTACTATTTCCCCAATTTGTGAAATCTGCAAGTTTTATCAGTGATCATTTTATGTTTTCTTCCAGGTTTCTTCCAGTAAACTCTTTTATATCTGGCAGCTCCAGGGCTGAGAAGTTCAGATATTCAAATATTCCTGATAACAGAGAGTTATACCTAGTAATGCATAACACTAAAGAAAAACAAGATTAGATATTAAGAAACGAACAAAAATGTACGCAGAGTGCTTTATTTACCAACAACAGCAGTACTGTATACTGTAAACTGTATTTGCTGTATTTTTTTGTATTTACTTTCACTATACTGTACTTACGGCAAATGCAACTAAAATGTACTTATGGTTAAAATGTCAGGTGTTTGATAGTTCCGGATAATAGAATGTCAGATCTGAAAGTGTTTACTGTAATATTAAATAGCAAAGGGCAAAGAACAAATCCCTCACCGGAAACAGACCTGCTTGATGAGAATTCCCCATTTACAGTTATATTTTGAGACCTTTCAGTTAGCCAGTTTGTAAGCCATTTAACAAATATCATTTTAACTTTGTATCACTCTAGCTTTTTAATCACAATGTTGTGCAGTAGCAAGTTAAATGTCTTACAGAAGTCTATTGTATCAACAATATTACCTTTAGCAACTGAACTTGTCATCTCATAAAAACAGGTGAGTCTGACAGGATTTGTATTCCATCATCCATATTAATTTGCATTAATGACGTTACCTTCCTTTAGTTCTTCATTAATTAAGTGTCATATCAGCAACTCCATTACCTTGTCCAGGACAAGTGTATGGCTGACAGGTTTATAATTACCCTGCTCATCCGATTCATCTTTTTCAAAAACTGACACAACCTTAGCTTTCTTCTGGTCTTCTGGAACTTCCCTAGTGCACCAAGAAGTACTGCAAAACAGCATTAATGGTCCAGCAAGGTCCTCAGACAGTTCTTTTAAAACTCTTGGACGTAAGCTATCTGGAGATGCTGACTATAAAATGTCTTACTTTAATAGCTTCCGTATAACATCCTTCAGAGGTGCTAGTGGAATGGAAAGAGTATTATCATCACTATAAGATGAGCCTTATAATATATTTTCCCCCTAAAAAACCAGAGAAGAAATAGAATACTTAGAGCATGTACCTGGTACCTAGAAGACCTGGGTTCAAGTCTCTGCCCCACACCAGGCAGAATGGGTTTGAATCCCCATCACCAACATCTCAGGTGCGTCCTTTAATCACTCGGGTACTGAGTAAAAGGGGTACCTCCTTGGGCTATTTGTGGGAGGACCCATATGATAGACATGCTCTAAGATTGCTTCTTAGCATGTCTACAAGACTGGGAATTGTGGGTGAGATAGCTAGAAGACACACTACTCTGTGAATCTAGTTGAGGCATAGATGCAAGCTGGGCACTGAGGTGCTTGCTGGTGGTAGGACTGAGGTGGCCGTGTGTGCATCCAGCAACAGAAACTTATGAATGTAGAATATTTAGGCACAATAGAGTTAGGTGGTAACTGAGCATGGGCTTTGTGAATGCAACAAATACTGGCTGCTGGACTTAGGTGACTCTAGGAATGGTTAGGAACCTAAGTCCCCCTAGTTAACCTGGCCCACTAGCATATGACTTTAGATAGCTAATTGAAGGTCTGATGTGTCTCAGCTTACCCATATGTAAAGTGTGGATACTATCTAAACTGCATGAGGATTGAAAAGATGTGTTCAGTTTGTTAAACCTGCTGGGCTCCCAAACCGAAAGATGCTGTAGAAGTGCAAGCTGCTATAGTGTAAGCCAGTGCTGGAAGTGCCCTTCCATAAGGTTGGGGGTGAGTGGCTCAGTACTAGAAGAAATATTTGTGGATTCTATGAGTGAATGTTCTTGTGTTTGTCAGCTAGTCTAGACGAAAACGCAGACGTGACCCATCGGTGAAAGCTTCTGATTAATACCCTTTTAAGTGTGTATATGAACACATCCTGCACATTAATACAGCTATCAAAACAAAAAGCAGTCAAGTACCACTTCAATTAATTAATTAATACAGCTGTGATGCAAGCTGAGGACTTGCAGTCCATTGACAGCCACAGCCAACCTGCTAGGTTAACTGCAAAGAAGACTCCTTCAGGCCAAGCTAGTTGAAGCTAAATTAACCTTGTCTTCCCTTGTGCTACTCTGTGCATCAAATAGAATGAGGAAGGCAGCCATAGCAGACAAAGAGTTAAAGAAAAAAAGAGGCCAATTTGCAGAGTTTGGGGCTGGTTCTGAACTGTCCCAAAACACTGGGATGATCAGGTCTGAATGTGGCCTCATTTCACAAAGATAAACTGGCCAACAGAACTTACATCCAAATCTATGCTTCTGCAAAATGCAGCGGTGTTGGGATACAGGATTGTAATTCAAGCCCATCTCCAAAATACAAGAGGTGCTATGTTATTGAAAGTACTTTCTCTAGTTGAAGTGCCTGCCCTTCAGGTGCTTAAGTGTTCCCAGACCCATGGACAAGATGGTATTTTTAATTTCACTCAAAGTGATGTCTTGGATAACTTCCAAGTTCTAATCAATCAGAAGTGTCCTAGGGCTGGGAGGGTCTAAGCATTTAGAATAGGTTTTTCAAGTGAAGGATTTTTCAAAGGCAAGCAACTTTTTACAGCAGGAGACAAAAGCTCCTAAAGCTACACTCAGAGATAAATGTGGGGAAATGTGGAAGAATGTCCAAGACAATCAATGTGTTGAGCCCCATGAAGTCTGAGATTGATAGCATTAAACCTTAGACATCAGTTCTTGGGCTGGCGGGGTGCAGGCGGGCAATGTATCAGAAACATTGCAGTGGAATGCAGCAACAACACTGCATTCCCCGGCTGTGACAAGTAACTATCAGAGCTAGGGTCTGAAGAAAACAAACAAAGATTCCTGCTTATAATTCAGTGCACAGACTGAAAATTCCTATTAACTTCAGTGGGAATTACTTTTGCAGATGAGTTAACATTATTTAGCTTAAAATATGGAAGATTTCAGGAACATCGGTAGAAACTAACCAAGTCGGGTGAACGAGCAGCCTAATGCACGTGAAATTTTTATTGACATATGCACAGTTATGCACGTTGAAAGAAATATTTTGAACTACTTGTACACATTGCTGGATTCTAAATGAACTGTAACTGAGCATGAAAAAAGCCTGGTGTGAACACAGGCTTATCAGAAAAAAACACCTGCTTTCCTAATCTGAGCTTCTCACCAACAAGATTTCCACGCTTTCTCATGCATGACCTGCTGACTCATCTGTGTCTTACGCCTAATATTTTTATCCTCTTTGAATTATGGCTTGAACCTGCTCAGTGTAAAATCTGTGGCAAAAGTGCCATTGACTTGTGACAGGATCAGGACCTTAGTTTGTCTGTTGTGTTATCTTACCCATTCTGTGAAATGCTGTGCAACTTGATACCTCAGTAGTGTTTTATAAATTCGTAATAAAAATAACGAAGTATGACATCATTAAAATAAGGAAAATTGTTTCTTAATCTCCAGCTTCACTGTTTCTTTCATGAGTGACCTCTCTTTTTGGAAATGTTGTCTCAAGAGGGTGTCAGAAAATTAATACTTTTGGAAGCATATTCTGAAAGAGAGGAGCTGGGATCATTCTTTTTCTCACTGGCTTGCTTCCACTTGGAATGCAGCAAATTGAAAACCGTCTATTATTGGGTATTACATACACAACAGATGGTTCTGCCTTTGCTGAATCCTACGTGAAAATTACTAAACGAGCAAGAAAATAATATTTTTCATTGTCCATGGATTTGGTTGGGCTTTTCTGAGAGGAGATCAGAGCTTCCCTGGGGAGGCCAACCTTACAAATGGAGAAGCCCAGCAAGTACCTGAACAAGAAGAAATATGTTTTTCCTCAGATATAAAATGTTAGATTCACATATCATACATACAGTGTACATGGACTTGCCTGGCTGTCACAGTGTCTTTTCTGTGATATAGGAGATCAAGTCTTTGGACCGAGTCCAAAAATGTGTCTCCAAGGGCATAGGCAGGGAGATTGAGTTTAAAAAAAATGTGAGCAGGATAAGAGAAGCAAGAGATTCCAGCTGTAGCACAAATACACCTGTTAGCAAGTGCCCTTGGAAAGCTGCTACATTTCTTAGAAATACCTGGCATTTCTATAGCACCTGTGAAGATCTCAAAGCATGGTGCAAATGTTAACATAGCTTCAGAATATCCCTTTCACAGATAAACTTTATTATCTTTTTTTTTTAAACATACTGAGGGCATGTCTTCACTATGGGGAAGACAGATGCTGTTGCAGTCCATCTTCCAGTGTTTGATTTTGCCCATCTGGTAGGCATGCGCTAAATCAAACTCGCAGGGCGCCCCCATCGGCGCAGATATGCCTGCTCCTTGCAAGGAGTAAGGGAAGTCCATGTGAGCGTTTGCTCCCATCGACCGCCAACATTTGCAATGGTGCAGATGCTCAGATTAGGTACATCGACTACAGCGACGTAATTAACCTCGCTGGCATTATGCATCTTAATGCAATCTTCCTCTCACATGCAAGTTAAGTGAATTTTTCAGACTTTCATTAAATCTTTAGCAGAGGTAGGTCTAGAGCACAGGTGGCCAAAATGTGGCCTTGGGCCAGAGTCCAGCCTGCAAAGCCTTTTCATCCGGCCTGCGAAGCCCGCAGTTGCACCATTTTATCCAAGCAGGCAAAGTGAGTGTGGGGCATGGGACTGGCAACCTGCAGCTCCAGAGCCACATGTCGTTCCTTAAGGAGACATTTGCGGCTCCAGATGCTGCTGTCACTGACTTCTCCTACATCTTCCTGCCTTACTGTGCTGAAATAATGGAACTAAATTTAATGGGTTTAATGGACGGCAGGGCGGCAGGAGGGATCTGGCTGTTAAACCCAATAAATTCAGTTCCAATATTTCAGCAAGAAAGGGCAGGGAGCTGCCCAGGCTGCAGGTAGGGGAAAGGAGTAGGAGAGCTGGTGGAGAGCCGTGCTGAGGAGGAGGTGTTGGCCGACACAAAGAAGCAGCGGGGGGAGCAGTGGCAGCTCGCAGAACTCGTTGTCTGAGGTATGTTAATCCTGGGTTTGGGGCTGAGAGGGGTTAGGAGTAGGAATGAGGGGGGTGGGTTTGCAGTTGAGAGGGGTTAAGCCTGGGGCTGAGAGGGGTCAAGCCTGGAGGTAGGGGGTAGATTTGGGGAGATTTTGTATTCGGCCCCTGGAACATGTAAAAAATTGCCATGGGGCCCCCGATGAAAAAAGGTTGGCCACCCCTGGTCCAGAACCACATCTCCTGGAATCAGGCTTCATGCTTACAGCACAAGACATTCCTCTCTCTGGAGAACATGCACTGTAATCTGATAGTACATGGGCAGACCCCCACCCGCCACAATTTTTCTCCTTATACACCATTTTCTATCTAGTGCTTCCCCTGAGAACCTCAGAGAAACCCCCCAGCCCCTGGGAAAAAACCTCTACTCTAAATTACTATATAATTATAACAATACATATGAATGAGCACTTTAAATAACTGCCACAATTGGAAGGAGAATTAAACTATGCATGTATGTCCAGAAAAACCCTGTATGGTTTACAATTGCAATTCCCGCTAATCCTAATGAAGATTTTGTCCCTCACAACATGAATCCTTTACCCCAGAATTCTCCAATCATTTGATGATGCATTTATACCTGGATGATTCTGATGACCACAAAACATTTTGGCTAGCCAGAGTTGTACTGTCTATGTTTTCTCATTTTGGCAAAATGTAATTTTGTTGAACTAGGTTTGATTGGCAGACCTGGAGATTGATGCCCTCCTTTAATACATAGCAGTGCAAGTTTCTCTGCACTGCCGTGCCACTGTTCCTTCCACCTGTAGGAATGATGTCTTGGTAGCCAACATTCATGGTTATGACAAGTGCATCATGCACCACGAAATCTAATCTGCTCCCCCCTCCACGAAATTTGGTCTTTTGTATACTTTTACCCTATCTAGACACCATGGAGGAGACCACCCTTTCACATATTGGGGTTTCTGAGCCAAAAGGGAGCTGCATACAGGTCATAAGGCTATTTTATGGGGGGGTTGCAATATTGTTACCCTTCAGCACTTCCTTCAGAGATGGGTGACTGGAGAGCAGCAGCTGTTGGCCAGACACCCAACTGTGAAGGCAGTGCCCCAACAGACGCAACACAAAAATAAGGGTGGTGAAATTATACCATGCCACCCTAGCTTTTGCACTGCATCATTCAGGGCCGGACAGTTGGAGAGTGGCGGTTGCTAGCTGTGAGCTCAGCACAGCAAGCAACAGTGCAGAAGTCAGGTTGGCAATACCAAAGCACTGTGGCTGTTGCTGGCAGTGGCTCTGCCTTTAGAGCTTAGCTCCCACGCATCAGATGCTACTCTCCAACTGGCCAGATTCAAAGGTAGTGTGCTCACCACCAGTAGCACAGAAATAAGGGTAGCAGGACTGCAACCTCCTCCGCAATAACCTTGCAACCCATCCACAACTGCTCTTGGGGTCAGGACTCCTGTAACTACAACACTGTGAAATTTCAGATTTAAATAGGCACATTCATGAGCTTTACGATTTTTAAAATCGTATGCCTGTGAAACTCACCAAAATGAATCATGAGTTTGACAGAGCCCCTTGGGGAGAGTTCATTTTGGTTTCAGACTAATCTAATCCTACCAGCTGAGATGGTGTTTTGTGATGTGCATGGAGGCCACCAATACATTTCTCAAGGACCAGCAGGCATCAGATAGTGACACCTGTTGACTGATACAGAATTCAAGGTCTGGACCTTGGTCATGGTAATTTACCTTTTATTTCATTTGCTGATTTCGTAGCTTCAGTTTAATTCCTTCACTGTAGAATCTAGGGGCATTGTCATACAAGGCAATCTTGTACCAGTATGGGTGCCCTGCTTACATTTTTTCTTATGTCACCTTCTCTAGTTCTTCCATAAGCAATAAACCCTGAAAAAATAACTGCTCTAGACTTCAACTGCCATCCCTGGTATACGTATCACATTAGTATACACAGTGCAAGCTCCTCCAGCACTGGATCACACCCCTATGTCTGCCAGCTTTTCAGAAACAAAAAGAGGGTGATCTACAACATTCACAGACTAGAGGGGCCTTAGCTCCTACCTGTCCAAAGTTGGGAATGTAACTTAATTTGTTATCACAGATACAGCCAAACCCACAATAAATCATACATTCAAAAAGTTTGAGGAAGAAAATGTTTCTTAAAAATAAACATCAATGATTCCAGTTAAGTTTTCCTTTTTATTTTCCTATCCTCCACTTTTCCATGACTTTTTTTAAACCTGCCTTTTCCACTGTCTGAACTAAAATACAGAAAGTGGGTTTTCACCCTCTTATGTTTTTTACATCTTTTACCTTTAAAGCGGTTTCATGAAGATGCATTTCTATTCTGCTTTTCCTTTCTGTTCCCTGTTTAATTTTTACTTCTGAGCTATGTCTACAATGGAGAGTTTGCTGACAAGACACTGGTTTTGTCAACAAAACTCATGGAGCATCCACGCTAAAAATGTGTTCTGTCCACCTACTGTCCACAGAACTTGGCACTTTTGTCGACAGCCTTCTTCCTCTCCCCATGAGGCAGAATGCTTTCTAGATTTCTTGAATCTGTCGACAAAAAAGCTGTGTAGATGCTTTGGGGGGCTCTCAGTAAACAGACAGGGCTTCCAGGTCACCCAGCAGCCCTGTCTGCTCTGCTTCCAGTTGGCCATTCTGTCAAGAGAGAGGCCGGACAGTCTGGCCAGTCTCTGTTGACAGAGCAATCCACTTTCGTGTGTGGCTGCGATCTGTCAACAAAGTTTTGTTTTGTTTCTTCCATCAATAACGTCTGTCTATAGATCACTGCAGTGTAGTCATAACCCCTGTATTTCCCTTCTTTTACCTCCTTTCAAGTCTGCACAATCTTCCAAATATCCAGGGCAATGCTAATATCCCCACACTGGTGGTGAACTGAAGCACAGATAGACTCAATTATTTGCCCAACATCACACAGGGATTTTCTGATAGAGCCAGGAAGTGACCTCGCAGCTCCTTGGCCCGCACCACCAGTCTGCTCTACTCCTTTTTTCTACTGACTTGCTTGCTTTCTCTCTCCTTTTCCCCTTTGTCCCAGTCTCTCTCCTCCATGAGGTCATCTCACATCTTCATTTCTGCATGCTTTGGGTCTCTCTCCCTTTCATTGCAGTGCCCATTTGGAGCTCTCTTCCTTCTCCCATTCTCATGAGACCTTCATGGGAAGGGTGAAGGAAAATTAGCCTTCTGTGAGGTTATACTCACCAAGCACCTGGGGCTGACCATTGTCAGAGACAGAATATTGATTTAGGTGGATCTGCAAGTCTGAACCAGTACAGAAGTTCCTGTGTTCTTAATGGAATTGCTCACATACTTCATTAGAACTAGGCCATTGTCCTTTTCAAATTTAGATGAAGCAGATCTCCCTTCAAATGCAGGTGAGGAAAGTATTTCAGAGAATGAATGAATAAAGAAGAACAGCAAGTCACTCAGTAAATGCATGTAAATAAGTAGCTTCTAATCCTTTTCAGAAGGGATCATCTCTGTGGGTTAGAGTAGTGCTTCTCAACCAGGGGTCCAGGGCTCCCAGGGCAGGAGAAGGGATGGGCTGCAAGAATGTTACAGGGCTGCCACCTAGTAGGGCCAGCATAAGACTCACTGGCACCCAGGGCATAAAACCAAAGCCCCAGTGCATGGGTCGTAAACCTAGGCCTTGAGCCCTGCTACCCAGGATTGAAGCCAAAGCTTGAGCAATGCAGCTTTGCAGACGCCCCTGCTTGCTATCTCCTAATGTTGTTCTTGGCTTTTATATGCAGGAAACCAGTATTGCCACAGCCTGGGTGGGCCATGGAGTTTTTATGGTATTTTGGGGGGCATCAGAAAAAAAAAGGTTGAGAACCCCTGGGTTGGAAGATAACTCAGATTTCCAAAAAGGGCAAATTACGCCAGCTGTGATGGTAGTTCCTCTTTCAGTAACAGACTAACAATTAACTCTTTTCGCATTAGCCACCACAAAAAGATAGATGATCTCCATACCCAGCATTATGCTATTGGGTGCATTATGGATGGAAATTTCACTTTCCTCCAGAATATCAGATATTGTCCACTTGGAAAGACTGAATACTGGATCTTTTAGATCTATAATTTGATTTGGTGTAGCTGTGATTATCTAACAGCTCCTAGTGGTACCTGGATTTGAGACCGTTATCTAGAGGTGAAAGGAGATATAACATATTCCTAGTTCTTAAACCATCTCTTCCCCCCTGCCTTCTGATTGAACAATTCCATTTAAAGGAATACTGTCAGGTTTTAAAAACATTGTTCAAAACTTATTCCTTATCTCTGTGATTAATACATGAATTGCTGAAAACAAAACAACATTTAAAAATTATTTGGTCTTGCCTCAGTTTAAACATAGACTCTTCATTAGTTTCTTTCCATGTGTCTTAACTTTTCATTGTAACAGTTTTTAGCTGGTTCTCGAATGTTTCTTAGATATTCATATTTTGGTTGAAAACCCAGCAGGGAAAGATTTAGAATTCCAACAAACACAGCTATTTTAATCAATTTTTTTCTATTTACTTTTTGTTATGAAACATTTCTGTAAATATCAGGTTTTCCAAACATCTAAAAAGAAAATTAAATGTTGAGCCTAAATTGCCTGGCAGTCTCTGTTTCAAAAGAAATTTTAAAAACCATCCAGAATTAACTATCATTTTTTTATTTCTAAGAGTTCTTTGCAAATACACTTCCTTCCTCATGGTAGTAAGTACTTATATTTGGTGATATGTTATGCAAGACCTGGGCTACTCACAATAGTAAATACTGCAATTCATGCTGATGTAGGCGTAAAGGTCTGACAGCGCGGTTATAATTGCAGGGTCTGGGCTGGTGGTTTTCACAATATTTGCTCCAATATTATAACTTTGTAGTAGAGGCTAAATCATTAGTTACTCTGTACAATATCATCCTCCTCTGTGATACTAAGGCCAAATGTTAATAAGAGCAAAATTAATCATTATTAATGTTAAATGTATAATTATATACATGTTGGCCCATGAAAGCTCATGACCTAATAATTTTGTTAGTATTTAAGGTGCTACAGGACTGCTTGTTATTGGTGAGGCTACAAATTAACATGGCTAACCCTCTGAGATTATATACACATTGTTAATCCTCCACAGAAATAACTCAATTAACAGAGCTTTGGGGGGTGTCTTTAGAAGGGGAACAGGACAGAAGTGAGGTTTCCTGTGTTGTTAAATCTTGGCCTAAAGCCCGATACTTTTAGTCAAAGAAAATAGAAAAAATAATTTATGAGATACTCTATACTCATATACCTCCCTCTTTTGATCCATTCTGTTGTCATATTAAAGGGTGAGATCTGAATCAACATTATGAGTATTGAATCTGGTGTTCAAATTGCTCTATCCTGATGGAGGAAAAAAATTGTTGTGGAAAGTTGGCCTCTTAATTTAATTCAATACATTTTAATGAATTTCTTATTAAGTTAAATACAAATATAACAGCAGAATGTGGAAAGCACACACTGTTGTTGTGTGAGGTCCAACAAAGTGATAAAAACTATTTGTGTGGTTAAGTATGGCTTTGAAAGTATGTTGTAACATAGCCACAGACACTGGGCAGCCTGTGAAACCCAATTTACAGTATGTCAAATTTTCCTGTAGGATATTAAGTCTTTTTCTTTTCGTTTATACTTTGCTTTCTTGAGGCTGTTGCTGCTGCTAGAGGTTGCTCTGTGCTGAGCTGGATTTGATACCATAAAAAGTCACGTAGGAAGCTTAAGTATCTGTTTTGTACAAGTAGCCTGTTTTGAAAGCAGAAAAAATGCACGTAAGGGCTGTTAAAACTGCACAGAATAACTCCACTGTGAAAGATAGAGCAGAATTACTAATCATGCACTTTTTGCCCTTGCGTTTACTATAAAGTAGGTCACAGAAAAGGGACACTCTACCTTTAAATATTGTTACCCTGCTGATCCTGGATTATGATTAGGTTACGTAACTTGCTTATGCGCTGCTTTTCATTAAGACTTCCACAGAGCAAATGCTTCCATTTTAGTATAAAGCACAAGAGGGCGCTGTGCTTGATGACTCAATCTCTCCTGAGAGCCAGAATGCAGACACAGTTTTATGAACACTGTAACACCATCTTAGTAAAGGATTTATTTAAATGTAGATAGCTACTTTCCTGTAAGCCCTGCAAGTCCTAAAAATCTTTATCACTGCCAACTGCTCGCATGAATTATCACAGGATAAGTAGATGTCTGAGTGTAAAACAACTAATAAACCTTAATGGAATTAATGTAATCTTGGATGAAGTATAGTCACAAAATTGTAAAAATAAAGTGTATATAAAAGATGTTAAATCAATGCTCTAAAAGCATTTTTCTGTAAGCCTCCAAATTGTGTAAAGTGCATCCTTTGCTAAATCAGAAACCAAACTTATCTTTTTGGGACTCAAAAGCTAGCTACACTATTCATACATGAAAGTAAAAGGTGAGAACATAGCTAAAAGCAGGATGCCAAGTTATAAATGAACCCAACTTCAGACAAAGTTTATGGGTATTTATAAAGTTTGTTTTTTTGTTTTTTTTTTACAAACCAACAAACATTTAGGTCCCAATCCTTAGAGTGAAGTCAGTATCTCTCAAGAGATACACAGCACTTTGCAGAATCCAGCTCCTTCTTAGAACCTAGGTAGTGCCAAGAAGGCAGATTCACCCTTGCATTATCTGGGTGAAATGCTATTGTCAACCAAATTAAAGCTCACTTACACCAGGGCTATTATCTTTCAAAGGGTAAAATATTGACTAACAAATCCCTATTTCACTTATCCAAATTAAGGCTGAAAATGGCCTCTTCACCCCAAGAAGATAAATGAAACAATGGGCTAAAGTGAGGCAGAATTATGCAAGGGTTGGAGCAAGAAACTGGGAACTCAAACTGGATTCTGTTTGATGTGGCGATTCCACCCCAACCTTCCCAGTAGCCATGGGTAAATTACTTAACCACTCTACCTTTCTTTCCCTATAGGTAAAAGAAGACAAGTATCATTTATGTTGGATGAACTTTTAGGCATTTTTGAAAGTACTGCTTTCTTCTAATGGATTTATTTTACTATGTATATTTCAATGACATATTTAAATCTCACTCACTTATTTTTTCACTCTATTAGGGTTTAAAAAAGAGCTTGATAAATTTTTGCAGGTTAGGTCCATAAATGGCTATTAGCCAGGGATAAAGTATGGTGCCCTAGCCTTCATAACAAGGGCAGGAGATGGATGGCAGGAGATAAATCACTTGATCATTGTCTTCTGTTCTCCTTCTCTGGGGCACCTGGCATTGGCCACCGTCGGCAGATGGGATGCTGGGCTCGATGGACCTTTGGTCTGACCCAGTATGGCCATTCTTATGTTCTTTTGTCTCATTCATTCACATCAGCACAGCCTAGCACTGCTGTGTTTTAAATGACATAGTGTACACCTTCATGCCATTTAAAATTAACTAGCAGATTAATAAAAAATATCTTTATACGTCTCATGGACAACTTAAGCATCCTTTCCCTTAGACTTTTCCATATAAATCAAGGAGACCATACTAATATAAAAACTCCATCCTTCTACTAGAGCTGTGGAGTTTCAGCATTTCCCTCTATGATGAGGTGTGCCAGTTCTTAGCCCACTGCTGCTGAGCTATACTCTACCCCAGGAACAAAGGTGGTGGAAGGAAAACAGCAGCAGAGATGGCTCTTTCAGGTATACCTAGAAAGGCCTCACTAGGGCAGCCATCTTGGAAGCCAAAGAGACATTGTTCGCCAAGGGCTAGAAGGGCAGACAACAGCCAATCAGAGGTCAGAAGGCTTATATAAAAGGAGTTACAAGGTTTTAATGCATTGTTCCCTGGTTAGGAGCAGAGAAGGAAATGGGGACACTTCTCCTTGACCATAGGCTCCTTGCATGTAATTGGTGTTTGTGGCAAGCTGAACTCACATGTAGATTTGGTGAAGAAGAGCTTGGGGCTGTTGGCCCTGAGCTAAGGATGGAAATAAAATGCCTAGTAGGAAGTGATGCAGGCAAAGAGCAGCAAAGAACTGAACACTATATGGCTCAATATGGGTTTCTTCTATTAATTTTTAAGCCCTGAGCTATGAAGAAGAGAAATGGGATGATCGTCAGAAATATCCTCCAAAGACTTGTTCAGAAGGAACATATTGTACAGTATTATAAATGCACTTGCAGTAAAAAAAATTTGTTTTGTATTATAATAACAAAAATGCCTATGATAGAGAAAAGGCTCCCTCTACCAGGAAAACAGAGTTAATTCTAACTCAGGGCACCTGTCCCCAAAAACAGGTGCTTAGGGAAGATAATGAGGCAGGGATATAGAATGCAGGCTAATCAGTTTCCTCAGCTGGATGTCAGGAAACACCATAAAGATAGCTAGCTGCTTAAGAACCAGCAAAGCTGTGAGAGGGAATCTATATTAACTTACTGTAGGGTTGAGGTGATAGTTTAGATAGTGGTTTTCTTGGTTTTGATTTTTTTTTTTGGCTTGTGAAGGCTGATTTGTTGTTACAACTACTGCCTGCTAAATGCTTAGAGGAATAAAAAGCCTTAAGGAGTAACGAGCTACCTGAAGAATTGTCTTATTTTAGGTATTCAACCTGTTGTGTTATTTTTCTTGACGTGTTGGGTGTTGCACAACCTCACGCTTCCACAGACCATATGAATAACACAACAAGGTGAGAGAAAATGTGACAAAATGACCAATTGCTGCAGATGGAGCAGTTGCTGCTGTCCAATGTATTGCTGAAGTAATAGCAAGAGGCAGTGGAATAGCTTCAAGTAGGTCACAGTGCATATGGTGGAGTGAATGGGACCACTCTAACTGAAAAAACAGTCATATCTCACACCATGCTTATTGGTGGGAGGAACTGCTCTCTGTTGGAGAACACTGGCAATACCACTCTTTTCCTATAACTACAGGGGAGTTAACAGGCCACTTCCCTTTCTATGGTACTGTACAATATGTGCTAATTATGCTAAATTATCTGTTCTGTATTGTATTTAGCTGTGAAACTTTCCAATTAATTTCTCAGGCCTGAAGCCTGGAAAGCATGTCTTCCTTACCAACAGAAGTTGAACCAATAAAAAGTATTACCTTCCCCTGCATTGAATAGCAACAGAGAGGTTGCCATGTTAGTCTGTATTCTAATCATACAAACCAGCAGTCATGTAGCACTTTAAAGGCTAACAATCATGGAGTGGGCCATTCTGTTAATGACCTGAAGGCTTGCAACTTAGTGAAGAGGAATTTTCACAACAGATTGGAAAGAGAGGCTGCTGAACTCTTTTATATTCAAATTCAACACATTAACACATGGCTTGAATGGGGATGGGAATTTTTTAGATCATTATAGGGGCTCTTTTGCATAGTTGGCTTAATCTAATTCTTGACTCCCCACCCCACCTTCTGCCCTTCTACTCTGATTTGCTCACCTTGATAATATTTTTGTGATCTGTCAACCCTGAATACTGTTTTTAGTTCTCTGTGCCTCAAATATTGAGTCTGTTCTGGTATGGCTATGATCTGAAGAAGTGGGTCTGTCCCATAAAAGCTCATATCCTAATAAATTATTTTGTTAGTCTTTAAAGTGCTACTTGACTGTTTTTCTGTAATCATTTATTAGGTGATGAGCTTTCATGGGCCAGACCCACTTCCTCAGATCTCACTTTCCCACCTTGTCTCTCTAAAACCAAACATGGCATTTAAACTCCCTTCATACCTATTGGGGGAAGCTACTTGGAAATGGAAGTTAGGTGATTAATATCAACACAAAATATCCAGACTAGATTTGATAAGCCTCAATGATCAACACTATTGTAACTGGCTGAAAAATAGGGAGATTAGAGGGTCTTTGACTCAGGAGTGGTGCAGCAATTTAGGGAGATCTGCAGGTGATGGATGAAATTGGAATCTTATGTGGCTGGGAAGTGGCAGCATTTGTTCTGTTAGAGTAGCTTACTATTATCTGTCTAATTAAATGCCAGGAGTGGATCTGTTGCTATGGGGGGAGCCAGGAGAAGCAAACTGTCTGTCTTGCAGGAAAAGGGTGCAGGGCAGCCTATGGTGCTAAACTCAGGAGGTCCAAGGGCCTCAGACTGGAGGATGTGATAGGTGGGTTGTGTGTGAGTGATCCAGTATAACTTTCACCCTGCTAAGGGGATGGAGATGGGGTTCTGTCTGTGGTTGCAGTAGCCATGCTCTGAGGAATAGCCACTGACTTCTAAGTTTGCCAGGAGGTACTCAATCCCCCCGTCCACCCTCACTCCTTCCCTGCCTTCTCCCATGAGCATGCCTCATCCTGATTTCTCCCTCTCCCTCCTGGAGACTGAATGATGTAAATCAGCTGTTTGCAGGGCTCCATACTGCTGGGAGGAGGGGTGAGGAGTGGGTAAGCACAGGGCTGCCAGTATACAAGAGGTGCAAGGGGATGAGGCAGAGGGAGGCAACCTGGGCTCCCACTAATTTTTTCCTATGGGTACTCTAGCCCTGATTGGGGTGTTAGAAGAGGTGTGGTCTCTGAACTGTAGCTGTAACTGACTCTGAACTGACAAGTGTTTTGTGTGGGAAAGGGGTCTGAACTGAGTTAGGATACAATGGGGAGTGTAGCTCTGGGAGGGAACTTAAAACTGGAGCAGGGAGTTGGGCTCTGGGACAGGACTCAGAGCTGGAGCATTGGAGGGGGTCAGGCTGTGGTCTTTGGCTGGGCAGCTGTGTCCTGGCTAGGGAGGGTACTCTGGACTGGGGTATGTGAGGGGGTCAGGGCATTGCATCTGACCAGGCAGTGCTTACCTTGGGCAGCTCTGTGTCCTGGTTGACAGCACAGTGGGCCTAAGGCAGGTTCTCTGGCTGTGTACCACTCCTGGAAGTAGGCAGCACATCCCTGCAGCGAGCCCCTAGATGAATGCTTGGGGGCGGGGGGTTGCAGGTGGCTACAGGTGGCTCTATGCATTGTCATTGCCTGAAGGTAACACCCCTGCAGATCCATTGGCTGCATTTTCTTGGGCAATGGGGGCTACAGAGTCATCGCATGGGGGGGGGGCATGTGTGGAGACCCCCTTGCCCTGGGGCTACAGAGCAGGGGGTTAGGAAGGGCAGGCCTGACTTAGCCCTGCTCTGCCACTGGCTTGGGGGCTTGGCTTCAGGAACCGTGGGGAGACGGCAGACGGTGACCCCGCTTGGATGTACTCCCGCATGGCGTGACCGCGACTTCCCAGTGCTGCTGGGATGACCCTGGAAGGCCGCTCACCACGAAGCGGCGGGAGAGGGTGGGCGACGGGCCTTGGGAAGCCCCGGCCTGCATGGGGAACGTGGGCACTGCGTGGGGTGGCGGGGGTGACCCAGGGTCTCCAACAGGGGATGGGGCCCCTCAGCCAGGGCTGGTTGGAAGGGGGGAAAGGGGTGGTGGGAAGCAACCCCCAGGCCCTGCAGGGCGCGTGGCGGGAGCGGAGGCTTGAGCTGAGGGCAGCCTCGTGCTGGCAGTGGGGGCAGGGCTGTGCCCACCCCCCTTCCATGGGCCCCTTTACCAAGATGGCGGCGGGCTCACTCCCGGCCCCGAGGGGCGGTGGCGCCGCCCTGGAGGCTGGAGGACCCCACGGGGGCGGGGGGGGGGAGGGCAGCGGCCGGGGCCAGGCCGCGGGTGGGACGGGCAGAAAGATGGCGGCAGCCGCCCGCGCCGAGAGCGGCTGAGGGGGAGGGATCCGCGCTCGGCCGCGGCGGCGACACCGCCCCCCGCTCGGCCCCGCCCCGTCCCGCCGGGAGGGAGGGAGAGAGACGGAGCCCGGGCCCCGCAGCCAAGCAGAGCAGCCGGAGCAGGGGGCCCCGGGCGCCCAGGAGCCCCACAGCGGGAGCCGGGGCCCCAGCAGCACCAGCGGCGGGAGCCCCTCGGGGCCGCCCCCCTCCGTGTGCCGGGGGAGTCGCTGTCGCCCCTCGCTAGCTCCGCCGAGGGCAGGCCGGAGGCGGCGGCTGTCACCAGGCGGCGGTGGCGGCAGGTGAGCGGAGCCCGGCCGGACTGCAGCTGTCAGGGGGCCGGGCACAGGGGGGCGGCGGCGGCAGCGGGGCCCCATTGCGGCCGGCGGAGCTGGGCGGGGGGGTCCTGCGCGGGGGAGGGGCTGGGGCCCCGGGCTCGGCTCGGCTCGAACTGAAGAAGCGTCGTGGGGGGGGGGCAGCGTCTGATCCCCTCCCCCGGCGGAGCGGGGGGCCGTATCTAGGGCACGGGCACCCTGGTCTTTATGGAGCCCGGGGAGCGGGGTGGGGGTGTTCTCCCTTCCCCCCAAGCTGGGCTGAAGCTGTGCTGGGGCTCGGGCCCCCTCCCCTTCGGGAGTGCGGGGAGGACGGGGGGGCTGCTCCCAGGGCCGAGGCAGCGCCCGCAATCGGGGCCACTCGCGCGGTCCTGGGGGCAGAGTGGGGAGGGGGCTGGGCGGTATTTTGAAGTTGCTCAGCTGGACTCTGGCCAGGAACTGAGTCTCCTCTGCGGGGTGGGGGGTGGGGGGGTCTGCCGGCCTTGCGGGCGGCTTTCCGGGGTGCAGCGTGCGCCGCCCCGCGTGTCTTGGAGGGGCTGGCTGGGCAGAGAGCCTGGAAGGAAGGTCTGTTCCTGCTTTGGAGATGGGGGGCTGGATGGGGGGGTGCAGCCCCTTTTGGGCTCCTGTACAGCAGCAGTTGGGGGGTGGAGGGGGGGAAGGAGGGGTGATCTCCTCCCCCGATCCAATCCAGGCCCGTCCCTTCTGGAATATTTTGCGTGTGGAGATTTTTTCCAAAGTTGATTGGAAAAGTAAAGGGAGCCGCGTTTTCCCCTCCTGGCGTCCCTGCGAGGGAGGAACGGGAGCTGTAGGGAATGACTTTGTCATGGTTCTGTAAACATGGCTGAAGGGGAGGGAATGGGGGTTGTCAGTGGGGTGTAGCTGCGCGCAAATGGGGGGGTTGTGGTGGTCACGCAGCAACAGGGAGCTGCTGAAGCCTCTGTTGCAGGGACAGTGGGCTGGGGGAGGGGAAGACGCTTCATTCGGTTGCCTTTTAAATGACAGCTCTTTGTTTGCATCTTCTAATCAGTTGCGTTATTGCACCAGCACTATTGCGTTCGGTTGTGCACGTTAAATTTTGGTTTACATGTTAAATTTCTAAGAGGAAAAACAAATAATACCTGTAGTTTCTTGGTTAGAGGAAATCAAGATGGTAATGTGGTATCAAGTAGCTTTTAGTGTAATTGGAGCTGAAAAGATGGCTCAGTCATTATGCATTTTGTTTGGAAAAAGCAGCCAACAGTCTGAGTAAAAGATGTGCATGGTGCTTACTGCTGTTCTCGAGTGTGTGTGGAGACTGATTTTGAAGCCCTTGCTTTTTTACCTGTCAGCAGCTGAGTTGCCCTAAATTTTGTCAGTTTCTGTCCTAGAAACCTGGACTATGAGCAGATACTGTGTAAGTGTCAACCCAGGAGTTCCAGTTGGAGGTAAGGGGGTTGTGTAGCTAGTAGAATGACATTTAGTTATATAGAAGCAGTGACTGAGAGGCAATTTTCTTCCAGTGTAGGCTGCTAGACACACGAAAATCCCTGGTTTCTTAGGTGCATGTTGACCTTTCAGTAGCTGAGAGTTGGATTGCCGTTATGATGATGTTGTATGTTTGACATTTTAATTATTGCGCTGCATTTTACTATAATATGTGTGTGGGCTGGGATGGGGTACTGGGTGCTGGGACCTAAAGCGCTAGAGAGTTGGTATATAAAAGTTTACCAACATACACAGTGGATGTTAACTGTACAGGCCAAGATGATGGCATAACCAAAAAGGGGAACACAGCAAGGAGCATTATAGAGCTGAAAATTTGTAATGTAGGTTGTTTTAGTGTGCACTGTCCTTAAAATACTGGTCTTAAGATCTTGCAGTCCTTATGTTGATAGTTTTACACTTACAAACACAACCTAGCTTATATGGGGTTGTGGGAAATGTAAATCTCTAAATTGGTATACCTGACAAATACAGCTGATAAGTGTGTTAGTGGATTTAAACTAAAAGTAAAATCCCCATTTTTTCTTTTCCTGTTCCAATCCAGGGACTGTAGTATATTTTTCACTTGTCACAATCTTATGGGAGGGTATACATGTTGTTACTTTGTGCCTCTGACAGCTGTTTATATAGTAGCAACAGCAACTGTATGCACAGTTTCTCCAGTTTTAGCCTCTTGTAAAGCAATAGAGGAAAAAAATAGGAAAAGGCGATTTGTAAATTCAGAAATTTCAGAGAAGGTCTCAGGAACTATCTGAAACTACGTTTAACTGAGTTTTTGAAATGATCGGAGTTCAAGTTGTCCCTTTCAAAACTAACTGAACCACCTATTGATGATAAACTACAGAAGTGGGTCTGTCCCACGAAAGCTCACCAAATAAACTATTTTGCTAGTCTTTAAAGTGCTACTTGACTGCTTTTTGTTTTGACAGTGTATAGACTAGCACGGCTTCCTCTCTGTTACTACAGTAGTAACCTCAGCAATATTATACCTGTCTTAAGAGCCTGTGGCCATGATTGAAATGATACGATCTTGACTGGTTTGCTCAAGTTAAGTATTTATTGTCTAGAAATATGCTGCTAAACAACATAGCAGCAGCATAATCCTTGCTTTCAAAACAAGTGCGCTTCACAAAAAATCAAGTGTGGTTAGAATACTAATAATTAAGACATTTATTTCTCAGTCATTTTCAGTTTGATTTAGTTATGGGGTTAGTGTGGTGGTTTTTCCCTATAACTTGCCCTCTACTGTGAACGCTGTAAGAGAAATATTCACAAATGTATGACTAATTCGTGTAATTAGTCATGCAACTTCCATTGTAGAATTATTGGTTTAGTAATTCTATCAGTTTATATTCTAATGTCTTGATTTAGAAATATATGTGCACATTGCCGAGACTTCAGTCTCATAACATTCTTTTTATGCCGTATATCTATAAATGCTTGAAACCTTTAGGATCATTAGATATCCTTAACTATATAAACATTTTGATAATGAGCAGATCTGTTGGAGATCACCACCTTGTTGGCTACTAATTCAAGAGTGTAAATTTGCATGAATCGTAGGAGGATTGTTAAAAGTTAAGGTGTGAGTATTGCTACTAAAATATCTTCTCTCTTATGTAAGTAATTTGCCAGTTGAAGAGCATTAATTGATTTTTTTTTAAAGAATAAGCAAGCTATTTTTTGCTTGGTTCCTCACTCTTTGCAGCAGTGATATTAATTGCCTTTACAAAGGGAAGGAATAAAGAGTAGTGTTTAAAGTTAGATTGAAATCTTGTTTTTAAAAGAGGAACAGGGAGTAAATGTTAAATCAAGCCTGCCCAGAGCCCACTAAGTCTTATAGCCACCCCTGCCATGTTACAAAGGACAAATTCAAACAAAAATTGTATTGGTTTATTTAAAAACTAGATCAAACAGGGCAGTTGTAGATAACAATAATTAATACTTAAGGTCTGGCGTAAGGAGTAATATTAAAATGGTGCAGCTTTGCTTGAAACTTTGTGTCTGTTTAAACTCTGTTATTAAGCAGAGATGAGAGTAGTGCCAGGCCAAGTTGCATCAGTATAACACAATACCCCTTGTTAAACAGGCTTTCATTCTGTGTAGACTGGCTTTAATGTGTTTCCAGGACTCTGTGGACTGCCCTGAACACAAAATATGTCAGTTTAAGTAAAAACATGATTAAAAAACAGATTTAGTTAAGACAATACTTCTTGGTGTGTGAACACCTTTAAAATCAGTTCAGATTTGCTTATTGGTTTCGTTTGCCCCTATAAACTAATAGGAGCAAGCTGAACTGACAGCCGGTTTTTAATTAATGTGTTGTCCACACAGGGCTTTGCCTTGGTCTAACTAAACCTGTACAAGTTTGTGTGTGTAATTCAATGATTGTACAAATGTGCAGTGTCTCTTGAACTCTCCTGGAAAGTAAATTTGTATGATTCTGAATTGCAAAATATGGGTGTTGCCTATGATTAAAGTAAGATAACTTCTAAAATGAAACTGGGGTGGCTTCTACCCTCAGTATACGTTGCTATTTACCTGGCATTCAACGTCCAGTGATTGAGCCTCCGGAGTTCGATTTTCTCCCCCGCCCCTCGTCTCTTTGAAGACACAGCAAAATTTGTTAGTTTTGGTCTCTGATATCTAAGTGTCTTGAAATATATCTATAAGACAGGCTGCTTAACGAAGAACAAGATCTCTTAAACTTGATCACCTTTTTCAGTTTTTTTATAATATGTTTAAAAATCCAATTAGCTGATTTGGGCGGAAAGAAGGGAAGAAATCAGCCTTGCATGTGTTTTGTGTGTTTGTGATGTCTTGAATAAGGAACATTTTCCCAAGCTATAGTAACAGAGAGGAAGCTGTGCTAGTCTATGGACTATCAAAACAAAAAGCAGTCAAGTAGCACTTTAAAGACTAGCAAAATAGTTTATTAGGTGAGCTTTCATATCCCACGAAAGCTCACCTAATAAACTATTTTGCTAGTCTTTAAAGTGCTACTTGACTGCTTTCCCAAGCTGTTTCTTTTTGGTCATGTGTTGGATTGGGATTCAGGGTACTCTGCCTTGGAGCTCTGTGAACTGAAAATGATGATGTGTTAAGAGACTTAGGCTACATCTACATTACTGCAGAAGATCAATTGCTCAGGGTAGACTTTTCATACAACTTTTAACAGAACACATTTCAAGTTGAGTTAAATACTTAGAATCATAGACTCCTAGGGCTTGAAGAGACTTGAAAGTAGTGGTTTTGATGGAAATAGAAAAAAGTGTCAACCTCTTCTGATTTGTCATTTCCAACCAGTTTATATCTCAAATCAGATTGTAAAAATTGTGGGTGGATTTAATGTTAATGAAAGCTAAGAAGTTAACATTACCAAGAGGTGAACCTGATGCAGGCTTGAGTGTCCCAATTTAATTTCTTCTCATGTGAGTTTCTTAATTCTGACCCATGGTATTCTAGGACGGCATCTTCTCCCCTCATCTACCACTGCATATCAATACTGACTTCTGTTTCAGCAGTGACCCCTCCCTGAGTAGAGGGACTCCTAATCAAATGGCTTTGGGAGGTTATTTATGGTGTGGGCCAATATCCACTAGTGTGCTTTAAATGAATGCTCTAACCTGATTTTCACTTGTGACACAGTTGACTCAGAGGTGAAAAGCAAACACAAAGACTGTTTAATGACAAAGGACGTTGTGTTAAGGTTCAAGGAATGACAGCTGGTCACTTTGAAACCATTTATACCTCGTAGATCATACAGCATTCTTGCTTGTGTATGTAAGTATAAGTTTAATTGTAGAACACTTTTTGTAGAATATTGAGTATAAAATCTGAGCTTTTGCAGTAGGCTCATCTCAGTTTACTGAACAGCTTTGCGTCAAGTCCAACTGTGTGTTTAAAAATGCAATGCCTGATTCTGTACTGCGTTATTTAGAATTTCTTGGCATGGATTTCACACGTGAAGGGATGTTTTACATGTCTCCAAATGACATGTTAAGAATATTGTTATATAGAACAAATGTGAGCCGCTGCTGGAAAAAAATACACCTATTACATGAGTGGGCAATAACTTTTTTCATGGGGAGGGACACTCAGAATTTTGGTAAGGTGTCCCAGGCTGCACTTTTCTATTATATGAACAGTACTGGTGTGGAGTATGGGCTGGCCTTTGTCTGCAGGAGGTAGCACTGGGCAGGGGATTTGGGTACAGGAGGTGTGCTGTAGGGTCTTGGAGAGGGTTTTGGTGCAGGGAGAGGTTCTGACCTGGGTCAGGGGTATGGGGCTGAGTTCAAGTTCTATAAGGGAGTTTGGATGGAAGTGCGAGGGGGTCTGTTCTGGAGTGCAGATGCAGGAGGGAATTCCAGTCAGCAGACTGGGATGTATGAGACAGTGCAGGGTCTGGGAAGAGTTGGGTTGTGGAAGCGGGTGTGAGGTGCAGGTTCTAGCCCTGCCTGGGAGGTGTTCACTGTAGTTGGCTCCAGGCCATCAGGCTCCCTGCATGCCATGGTGGCCCCAAGGCCCATGCCTCTCAAAGCTGCCCACTGCTGCTCTGTGCACCTCTTTGGGGTAAGGTTAGCAAGTCTCTGTGTGATTCCCCTGCTTGCAAACACTGCCCATGCAGTTCTCATTGGCCAGTTTCCAGCCAGTGGGAGCTGTGAGGATTGTGTTGGGCTGGGGGGAAGGAAGGAGCATGTGGAGACCTGCCTTTCTATCCCAAGGAGCATGCAGGGACATGCTTGCTGGTGGCAGACAGCTGCTTCTGGGAGTATCAACTGGCCAATGGCAGGCAGGTAGGCGGGCAGGCAGACTAGCTGAATGCTCTGATGTGCAGTGGGACTTTCCTCTGGTCCTTGGCCAGAGGGTTCGTGGTGGGCCAGAGGAAAATACTTTGTTTTTTTTTGGTCACAGTAAAACTGGTCTTTGCAGGCCTCAGACTTTTGTCTTATTAACTCATTTTTAACAGGAATAAAATGAATTAGTTCTCTTTGCTTTTATGGGGTTTTGTGTAGCCTAAGAGCATGAACAGCCTGCATTTCAGAATAGCCTCAGTATTTTTGCTGGTCTGCAAATGCTGCGTAGTCCTTAGACTACATTCTGTTATATTTATGCTATATAATTTATAAGAAAAAAAGGTCCTCTCTTTTTTGATTTCTTTCAAAACTTTAGGCACCCAAAAAGTTTTGTTCTAAAGTTACATATCAGATCCATAGTTCAATACTAGCTGGCCTGGCTTTCAGAAGTGTTGACCATCTAGTGAATTCAGTGGGAGCTGTGGGTGCACGGTCTCTCTGAAGACAAGAACACTTTTAGTCCTTAACTCTAGGCACCTCGCGTTTACAGGCTTGTGTTAAGGTTATAATGGTTGCAGTCCTTTGCAAAACCTCATATGAATAAAAATGTTTTCGTGACTCTAAAAATGTCACTGAAAGCAGTATTTGGTGTTAGTTTTTGTTCTTTTGCAGTGTTGGAAATAAAAACACAACTGTGTAGTACTGTAATACATGGGGAACTGTACATAGAAAGTAAAACTGAGCAGTCTAATTTCACTTTTCAAAATAGTGAAGTTGAAAAGTCAAATCACTTTAGTGCTTCCAAAACCTCGGATAAAGGCACCTCACTAACTGCATTTTGTTTTGGGACCACATTTATCTCTTCTCTCTTTCTCAGTTGCCCTGCTCCATCTTGCATCTCCAGCTGGTTTCTCTCTCTCCATGGCTGAGGAGGGTTGCCAACCCTCCTGGATTGTCATGGAGTTTCCTAGAATAAAAGACTAATCTTTTGTTAAAGATTGTCATGTGATGCAACCTCCAGGAAAACGTTCAACTAAAATTGGCAACCCTGTGGCTGGGCTGTGATTGCTGTCAGTTAGCTGATTGTTGGCTAGCTGGTGACAGCTGCTTCCTCTGTGCTTTTGATGCTACCTGGCTCTAGTGCCTATGCCACTGTTAGCTGCCCAGAGGATGAGAGAGTAGTATCTGGATGGTGATGGTGATAGCAGCAGCACAGAGGAAGTGGCTGGAGCTAGAGGGAGGGCAGTCAGCAACCTCTCTGTGTCTTGCTTGTGCCACAGAGGCACTTCCTCTGTGATGGTACAACTGCTGTTGTCTGAATCAGCTGCTCTGGAGGAAGGGAGAGCGTGTATGATGGGGTACAGGAGTGCTTCCGGGACACACAGGGTGGGTGGACTGTTGATTGTCCACTCGCTGACTCTGGCTACTCCCTCTGCTGCTGTCTGGATCTCTCATTTCACAGTGCTTCCTTTTGCCCAGGAAAAGTTATACCCTGAAAGGTGGGGTGATGGGTGTGACCAACCTAGACCCTTCCCATGACCGACTGGTAGATCTGGACCTATCACGTGGAGAATGTGGAACTCGGAGGCCCAGATCAGAAAAAGTAACACCACCTATCTTGCATTTTTAGTCTTTTGCAGAAGATGATTTAAATTCCTTCATTGCATTTAAGATTAAAGTATTTAAAAACGAATAAACAAGCCAAAGTGCAGTACATCTAAAGAACGTATTCTGACATGCAGGGAAATCTGGACCAAATTCTGCTTTTGTTACTCACTTGAGTAGTCTTGATTCTGAGTCCTGTTGGCTTTGTGATTATGGAAGGCGGGCTTGGCTCTGCTGTCTTTACTTCATAGGCATCTCGGATCTGTATCCATGTTGGTAACAGGTGCAGGTTGAACCTGTCTAATCCAGAACACTCTTGTCTGGAAACATCCATAATCCAGCATGATTTTTGTTAGCCGGACAGCTACTTATCATGAATGTGGCTGAGTTTCTGCAGTCTCATAAAGTGTGTTTCCGGCCGCCAGTCCTGGCTCTCTGTTCTATGCTGTTACTTTGCCGTAAATTAGGCCTAAATGTCTTCTAAAAGCCAAGTAAGCAGTGGAAGTGTTGGTAATGCTGCTAAACTACACTGGCCTCCGGTAGTCTGGTAAATTCTCCCATCCAGCACTGCTCAGGTCCTGAGGATGCTGGATTAGAGATGTTCAACCTCTATTGTAATGCTTGATCAATTTCTTTACCTTAGTCTGTAACTGTCTTTTGTATTAAAAGGAGATCTGGTAACTATCCTATATTTAGGTTACCTAATATTTCTCCATGATTCTAAAGAGAAGCTTTAATGCCTCCATTGTTTGCACCAGGGGAAAGCCTATCAGGGTGGAAAGGTGCTTTTTCTTTTTGTGAAATGTTAAGTCACTCTGTCAGGACTTATCTAAAGCAATAACAGTTTGTGTATGTAATATACCAGTATAGTGAAAGCTGTACAATCCCCCTCAGTGCTTGCCTTCGTTAGTAAAAAGGGGTGTGTTGAAATTCTAGTGAAGTCAAGCCAGTTCATCGTTTTTACATGAGATAAGTTGTCAATCATAGGGTTTGCCTCTTAGTATCTCACCCTGTTTTGGAGGAGGCCATGGTTTATCTTGATATGCTGAGTCATGTGACTACTACAAACTGCCCATCAGCATCAGGATTTTAACTCAACTAGCAATTTTCCCCTCCCTTCCCCCCAATTGAAGACACCCAGCTAACAGGGACACAGTTATATTCCTTCATGGGAATACCATTTTATCAGTGTAATACAAACAGAGAAATGCTATCGTGTTTAGTGTAAGGCCTTGCTTTGCTGTACCAACCCACCTCCCTTTTCTTTTCCCAACCCCTGGAAGAAGCTATATGAGGAGGTGATTATTTAGGTTGCAAACTTAAACACTGAAAAGTTAGGAAGTGCCAGACTTATGCAAATATCGGTTGTCCTTAATGACATCACTTTTCCCATGGGACCCCTGCTGCATTCAGTGTACAAGTTTGGTAACAGTAGGGCCGGATTCAGGTTGCACAGACAACTGAATCGGGCATGTTGTATGTTTTGTGTGGTTAATGTTGCAACCTAGATAATACTCTTTGAATATAGTTTTTTGTTTGTAATACCCTTGTGAATAAGGAAGTAGCACTCCCATTTTTCAAATGAGGGACTTTGGTGCAGAAGTTGAGCTGCTTGCCCACGTACCAGGGTTTTCTGCCAAAGGAGAAGAGGCACTTGACAGACTAAAATATTCTCAAGTGTTCAGTATGTGACTAGAAGCCTTGTGATCATAGAGGTTGATTTATTAGGTTGGTGTAACTCATGAATTTGCCAGTGTACCTCAAGAGAGTTAGATCTAGAAGGAACCCTTCATCATTGGCAATTAACTCATCTGTAACAGTAGTGCTTATGGATTTATGACTGGCACCTGATCACCCTCATTCTGCAGACCAACTGTACTTCTCAGTGATTTCTAAATTGATTTTATACATAACACACAAATGTGCAGAGCACTCTAGCCATGTGGGAGGACTCTGACTTGAAAATCATTGTTATTGCTGTAGAACATGCCGCTGCAGAGATGCTGGGTATTCCTCCTGTGTGATGTTGCATTGTTTATCAATTCTTTTCGTGAGGCCTTATCTTAAAATCAATTTTAAAAGCATGTTTAATTGTTCAAATACTTTCAAAGGTGGATTTATATTCCTGATACTGGCACAGACCTATATGCTTAGGTTTGGAAGGATTAGGTTGTTGTGTTTTTTTTTTTTTAATCAATGATCAAAATTAACAGATAGGTGAAGGGGGAAAATCAAAGAGAGTAGAGTTCCATGTGTTTTGTAATGCTGGAGTCAAATTATTGTAATTTCTTGCATCCATGAAAACTTAAATCAATGAATGAAAAAATACTTAAACTTGATATTATCCAGTAAGGTTATAAAAGTAAAATACAGTTCTGACAGGCCTGTGTATATTGTCATTTGGCCTTTCTACATGCATTTGGTAAATTTAAAAAGAAGCAAATCAAAATATTTAAATAAATAATCTAACGGATAGTTACATCACATGTAGATTTCATTATGCATAGCTTTTAAAATGCATGAAAAATTGACAGAATTTTGCTAAGCAGGAAATATTTTCTTCCTTTAGTCTGTCAGGCTGGCTAGGAATAGTGTATTACTAAATCTACCAAAAATCTGCTGAAAGCATCAGTTGTGATCTTCTGTAAGGACACTCCCTCTAGAGTCACCCCTTTCTGCCATGCAACAAGTAGAGGTTTGTAGTTAAACTTGCATCTTTTGAAATGTGTGTCTCTATCCAAGGATCTCAAAGTGCTGTACTAAATATTAATATAATAAACCTCAACCTTACCACATCTGAGAGAGGTAGGTAAGAATGCCCATTTCACAGATGCATGTAGACTCTTGCAGGGGCGGTCCATGTTGGAAACATGCATTGGCATAGCTCTGTCTCTCAGAAGTGTTCCAAAACCTCATCCTGAGAGACGTAGCTATGCTGATTTAACCTTCAGTGTAAACAGCACTGGGCATCCTTCTGTGAATGTGTGGATTACCTATACCAATGAGAGAACCTCTCCTGTTGCCAGAGGAAGTTTCTGTACTGGCAGTCTGTATCGGTGCAGCTGAAGCGCTGCACCTATGTCCCTTTAGCAGTTTAAGCAGGGGAATACTCTAAATATCATGCTGGAATTTTTCTAGATTTGGTCTTCTGGAGCAGATATGGCTATGCTACAGTAGCAGAGTGATGGTCTTGCAATTGTACTGGCATAGTATAGACTTTTGCTACATTGTCAGAAGAGCTTTTGATGTTGATAATCCATCTCTATGATAGGTGGGAGTTAGGCCAATGAACAAATTCTCCTTTTTGCCCTAGCTTGGCTTACCATAGGGCTCAGGCTGATCAAACTAATGGGGGGAGGGGTGTTCATTACAGCTGTAAGTCTGTTAAATAGAGGGTTTACTGCCCACCTACCCACACTGCTGCATGGCTGAAAGAGCTCCTGCTAGAGTTGCCATGTGTTCCTTCCATCAGGGATGGGACATGTATGTGAGTGCTGTCTGCCCACCGATACACCGCACCCCTGGTGGGAGGAGCATGTGGCAGCTCCAGCAATGGTTCAGGCTGCCGTGGAGTTTTTATCTGCAGTGGACCCAGTAAGACCCTTCCTTTTTTTTGGGAGGTGGAGGGTGGGTGGCTGGCTTAAGGATTTTACGGGCCGTGATTAAGCGGGATTCAGGAACAATAGGGGTGCTGGTGTAGGTCTGTTGTTCCAGAAGTCTGCTAAATCAGGGTCTGTAAAATTTGAGGATTTATTGTATATCACATAGGACAGGACCTTTTCCACATCTCTAGTTTCTCGTCTAGAGCAGGCCTTGGTCCTGCACTCTAATCACTTGTATAGTTGCACTTAATTCTTGAGCAGTTGGTGTACAATGAGTCATGTATGGCGCATGTTTACTGTAATTATAGCACTAGAAGCTTGATGTGTTTAGTAAGAGAGTCCTTTGGCTAAGTCTTCAAAAATGCCAGGAATGGAAAACAAACACAACTTGAACTGCCACTTTGTGTGTCCTTGAGTATAGCGATAAATGCCTATTTTTGCATCCTGATGAGTGATTTGTAATGGGAACCACAAGGTTAAGGGAGTTCTTTCCTCCCCCCCACCCCCCAAAACCTGTTTCAGCTTGGTGCCATTGTGAACAATTGAGTTCCTGCCAGTGCAGTAGTTTAGAGATATGTGCTTTGATTTAAACTGAACTTAATTCACATTGTCTATGTATGCACGAAAGCGATATTTTGAAAGTTCTTCTGGAAGATCTCTTCTGAAAAAAAACATCTCTTGAAAGAGCGTGTCCACGCCCAAAAAAGGCAGATTGAAAAATCAACCATCAATAAAGAGCATCCACACAGCCCCATCTTTTTTGAAACAATGAGCCAGGGATCAAAAAAATGAGGAGCAACGGGGACTCCTCTTTCGAAAAAAGGGCCCGCAGAACGTCTACCCACGCTTTTTTTTGAAAGGAGCTTTCAAAAGGAGGTGCTCTGTGTGATCCAGGAGCAGAAGGTGGCTTCCTGAAGAAGAGACGCGTTCTTTCAATTTCAGGTCCAAAGAGTACATTTTGTGTGTGGACGTTCTTTGTGGCGGTTTTTGAGAGAGGTCCTGGATTTTCCAAAAGAACTTGCTAGTGATATGTGACCATTTAGAATCCAGCCTTCAAGACAGAGTTAGTGAAACATATTCCAGTACTTACAAGGATCCCTAAAGAAGGGAGTAGTACTTCTCTCCCTAGAAATGAAGAAATAGCTAACTGGAATTCTGTGCAAATGAATAGGGAGTAGGTTTAAGGATTGTTCTGATGTGGGTCAGAGGAAGTTAGTTTCTCACTGCAATGCTAAGCATGTAAGAGGCCATTGTGTTTTTCCTTCAGTGGAAGGTATTGAGCAGGCATTAAAATAGGGAGGACCATAATTAAAAAAAGTATGTAAACCTGAAAAGCAAAACAGGAAACAAAAGCAATCTCTTTAACATACAATAGCAAACAAAATAAGCACCATAATCGCATCTTTGTCTCATGATATGCAAAAAATCTGAAGATTCACTGTAAGCCAGAAGGGAACACCATGGGCCATCTCACACACTTCTTAGACTTCAAGCTCCTTCTAAATAAGCCATGCTGGATGAAAATGGGCCAGTAACCTTCACTTGCCCTCTCTTCATAAGGTGGTAGAGATTGTTGTGTGTCCAGAGAGGGCGAAGTTGTATCTTCAACTCAGCAGTCACATAGAAGTGGTTGTCTTTATGTAAGAAGATCAGCATGCTGGAGGGGAATGAAATAGAAGCACTTGATTTACTTGGATGAAGACACTGCAATGCTTGCTAAACAGGTTAGGCTACACAGTAAACCCTTACATAGTTACATTTCTAGAAAAGCACATGTACCATAATGCATTATATGAACTAAAGAATAAATGTGGAAAATAGTTCTGTTCCTGGCATGACAAAGTTGTATATATTGGGAGTGTGGGGGCAGGCTCACGGTATGGTGGTGGGGCCAGGGAGAGGGTTTGGGGTGTTGGATCTGTAGTACACGCACTTCTGGTGGCTCCCCTGTCTGCTGTTCTGGTGGAGGTGCAGCTACATGGCTCCAAGTGCTGTCTTTGTCCTTCCATGAGTTCTGTCTGTGGATGGACTCTGCGTACAGAACTGCCTGGCCACGCTTCCACCTCTGCTAGGAGCAAAGCACGCTGTATAAAAATAGGGCACGCAACATACTAATAGATCACTGAGGGAAAATATTATGTCAAAAATGCACTGTATAACTGCATGGTATATAAGGGTTTACTGTACTTGATTACAGAGTATAAATGCTGGTAGCTGTAACCTTTCATTGGCAGAGTTCATGTTTTGAGCCTTTTGCTCTTCCTTTTCAATAGTTTTAATGGTAAGTGCCAAATGCGGGTTATCTTTCACTTCTCTCTGAAGAGACATTAACTTCTGAGAAGTGGCTCCTCTTTAATATTGAAGCCACATTAGGTCATTCTAGTGCCATCTCCAATCCTACTATAGTGTTTAAGGGCATGAACCTAAGCCACGTCTCGCTGGAGATATTAGCTATAGCCCTTCTCTGTTAAGCTGTGTGAACATGTCATGAGTTCTTTATGTGCTTCAGTTCCTGAACTTCTGTGCTATGCAGAAGAAACCTGCCATTTCTTTTAAAGGCACTTTAAAGGGAATTTCATAAGAATATAAAGAAAACGAGCTCTCCTCTGGTGATGTGGCCTCTCGTCACACATGCACATGAAACCTCCAAAGAAATAGTTCATTCCTTGCTGCTTTGAGATCAGTGGATGAGAAGTGCTATGCAAGACAAGGATATTGTTTCTCAGGGGAGGCAAATCTCTCAGATCTGATTTTTAAAGGCTCAGAATTCAATTCTTGAGGTAATTCCGGAATGTATAGTTTGAAACAACAAAAGGGTTATTACAGCACTGGTTATTAAGATGGAACAGGAGGAGGCCTCATATTTTAGTGAACACTTTCAATTTCAAGAAAAGAGATGTGACATGATTCTGGCTTGGATATTGGCTCCTTTAGGCAAGTTGCTTGTCTGTCTTTTTCCCCGTATCTGAAGTGGTGGTAACAAATACTTCACATGAATGTTGAGGGGTAAAGATAAATGATAAGCATTAATAATGCTGTTTAAAACTATGTAGCTCTCCAGTAAGAGGAAAAGAATGAATAAGTTTTTTTTGTGCTGTGGTGATGCTCTTGAGGTACTACATGCTGTCCGCACTTAGCAGTGAGATAGTAGTCAGCAGATTTTTGCAAAGATAAAATGGATTGTTTTCTCTAGTGCATGGAACTGATGCATTTTTCTGAAGAGTAATCCTTCTAGCAAAACACCCCTGTCTATTTCCAAGAGCAGACATGCAGGAATAGGCCTCCTTACCCACATTTCAAAGCCTTTGCAGCAGCCTTTGACTAGTCAGTGTACTATATATTCTGGCACTGAAATTCTGAATAGAAAGCGAATGGTCATGAGAGATCAGAGGCTAGTCTACATGTCAGATTTTGCTAGCTCAATGTTTCATTTTAAATTGTTTGGTCTTCCTGAGCAAAGCATCCATTATGACTAATATAGACTTGAGAAGGCATCTTGGGCTTAAGTCATGAGTTAACCTACGTATTTAACAATTTAATTGTGATTGTTCTGCATTTGTATAGTGACTGTCCCTCTTCTGAGAGTTTAAAATCCGGGGATAAAACATGGGGCATCAGAGAAAATGGAAAAGTGTCAATATTGTGCAATATTTCTTTTCTGCAGATGTATCTGAATACAATTGTGATTTAACTTTGAGCCTTTACTTGTTCCATATAGTGAAAATAGTTACATTTAAATTTATGAATGTTTTTGTGTAAGAACTTTGTATGGACCAGTTTCTTGTTTACTAGAAGCTTGATCATGATCAGCGTCTTGCAGACCAAATGCAGCTTGACTGAACTCATGAATTAAACATTTAATTCTGTATTTAATTCTTAATAAATGTCACTCACCCTTTTCTAACACAATAAAAACAATACATGTAAGAAGCTGAATAAGCAAATGGTAAGCTATGTACAGTAACCTCTTTCATATTGGGCATTCTGTCATCTGGAACTCTCAAATAACCAGAATTTTAACCACGTTTTCCATAAGTACACTATAATAAAAGTAAATATCAATACAGTATGTTTACAGTGTACAGTGCCACTGTTGGTAAATCAAGTGCTCTGCATACATTTTTGTTTTTCTTAATATCTAATCCTGGTTTGCTTTAGTGTTCTGTAGTGCTAATTATACCTCTCCATTATCCAGAATATTTGAAGATCTCACAACCTCCTGGTCCCAGGGCTGCTGGATATGAAAGTTTACGATAATGCCTTAAACAGACATTTATAGATAAAGCATATTTTCCTGGTTAGCAGAAGGGTACAACATTGGGAGTACAGAGTATATTTAGTTGCACATCAACATTTTTAATGACCATCCCAGGGATGTTAACAGTTAACCAGTAGGGGCTGAGCAGCTTCCCTTACCCCAGGTAGGAGGCTGTTCCAGACCCATGGAGCCCACTGTGGGGAGGGGGCCCTCCAGCGTAGCTGGAGCACCTCTCGTCCACAGTGGGCCCAAGAGTGCTGCGGGTGGAGGCATTCCAAAATGGCCCTCCCTGGGGCACACCCCCATCTTATTAATTGGGTAAAAATGACACTTGACTTGTTAACTAATTAAATGGGATTTTACGTCCGTCGACCATCCAACAAGAATAAACTTTTCTTTAGGAAAATAACAAAATTGCAAATGCAAAACGAGATTAAAATTGATGACTTAAGTCAAGGTTTCCTTCACGCTGATTAAAATCAGATTTTGATCAAAATTCGAAACAATCCGCTTGCTTTCAAACTCTGAAAGAGACCATTTTGTTAGAGATAAAATGTTTGTCAGTACTAAATATTTCATCTGAGTAAATATTTAATATAGATCCATAGTAAGATGCAGTTGGATATGTCATCAATATCGAAAGAGTTTACATGTATAAAATAAACTGCTACATCTGCTCACACATTTCTCACTGTTACTGTCAGCTAGAACAGTGATCGTAATTAGTTGGCCTATTGCAGTGCACACAGCAAGCCTCTGAGTGCAATTCCCCTGCACCTTGAAAATTAAAACTATTTTTTTTGATATATAACACTACTAAAACTGCTGGAGGCAGTGCAGGGTTGGGGTGGAGACTGACAGCTTGCAATCCCCATGTAATAACCGTCTGAGTGGTCCCAACCCGCTGTCTGGGAACCCTAACTATTGGTGTATTTGTCTGTCTGGTGATGTCTGCTACAACACACAGCCACCTACAGCTAGGGTGTAAAATCCTGGTTAACTGATTAAACCTACTGTTTAACCAGTTAACCCATTAAAGGGCTGGGGCACTGCCATGGACTGGGATGCTTCATCCATCCTGGAGCAGCTCCAGTTCCTGGCGTACCACAAGCTGTAGCACTCCAGAGCAGCCTCTGCCTGCAGCAGGGGACCTGCTTCAGCCTCCCCGGCTCCCCCCTCACTCTGGGCCACCACAGACATGGGGCTGCTCCTGCCACACTTGACTATTCCCCTTCTGCAGTGGCCACACGGGGCTGGAGCAAGCCTCTGCTTGCACCAGGCTGGGGATTGCTCTAGCACCTACTTGTTGATCAGAACCAGTTAACTTAACATCCCAACGTGAGGCCTGACCCAATTAAGTCATGTAGATTCATGCCAAAGTGTGCAAGACATTTACATACTCATTCAGAAAAAGAGTTACAATATAAGTAATCTTTTAAAGTGAAGGACTGAAGGGATGCTGGAATTGTCCATACCACCCCACTTTTTCCCTCTGTGCGTATTCACTGATAGTTTTTATTTATATGGACATATTGTCTTTTTTATATACTGACTGCACAGGGTGGATGGTGTGCAGGGAGAAAGGCAGTGATGTTTCTCAACCTCATCATTCAGTGCATGTTCCCTTGCCCAATTTACTATCTACCATCCAAATGCAGCACTGAGTATGGAATTGGCTGCCTCATTGTCTCTTCTGTGGCTCTTGCAACTGTAGCATTTGAGACTGAGGCTCTTGGGGTATCAAAGCCAAAATTTGCAAAGGATTAATTTTTTCAGCATAGCTAAGAACCTTATTTTTCAGATTGTTTCACTTCTAAAATTTTTTTCACTGTCGTGTTGCTGGGATTGAGTGACAGGGGATGGATGTATCACTTGATTACCTGTTCTGTTAATTCCCTCTCGGGCATCTGGCACTGGCAAGTGTTGGAAGACAGGACACTGGAGTATATGGAGCTTTGGTCTGAGCCAACATGGTGGTTGCTATGCTCACTTCATTGTACACTCTAAATAACTGATTATCCTAAGTCTTTATGAAGAGACAAATACATTCCATTACATGCACTCTGAAAAGCATCCAAAATATTAGAACTCTTCAACAAAACCCTGAAAGAATTGTGTTATGAGGTTGCTGGACATGGGCTACATTTGATGAGTTAATTTGAAGAATTTATCTAGACAGTTAATTGGGTAGCAAGCACCTAGGCTTACCGAAAGGCCATGAGGGTTTCAGACACAGGGAGGAGCTCCCAGGGATCACAGGGCCCAAGGAGGAGAACCATGCATTCTTTTGAACCCAAGTAGGGAGACTGCAGCCAAAAGAGGCCTGTATTGAGAACCATAAGCCTCAAATTGTTTCAAGTATATTTTGATTTCAGTAAAATAGAACTCCAGCTGGGGGATTTGTCTTACAGTCAAAACAGATGTGTGGAGTTCTTAAAGGGCCCTCATAGAAGGGAAACTGACTGGCAGTGGTGGAAGAGGTGTCACTAGCTCAGCAGGGGCACTTACAGGGCAGGCAAGCACTATGACAACTAGAAAGTGCTAAACAGCCTAAATACTGGGAGCACTGTTACTTTCCCCTATGTTATAGGCTTTTGCAACTGAGATAAGAATTTTTTATACAAATGGCACTTAGTCCTCACTTACAGAAGGTTTGGAAGGCTCTTTTAGATCCGTATATAGGGCTTTTAAAATGTGACCCTAGAGATCCCTGAACTCAATCACTGAACTTCAGTTTTCTCTCCTTTGGCTCTGTTACTGAGCCAAACCATTCTACATTTAAGCTAGTCTTGCCAGTGATACTAATTGTGTACAACTGTATAGATTTTCTACTTGTGAAGATATAGTCATCTTGCAACCACATTTTTCCTGAACTTATTGTTTTGTAAACATTTTGAGGATGAGGAGGAGGTAATTTCATTCTAATAGATTCAACATTGTGTTATTTCTGTGGAAAGTCACATTTTAAAAAGGGCAAATGTTCATGTTTTGTTTCCGCTACCCTCCCTCGTGTTTTAAAATTAAACTTAGTGATTTCCTCAGATTTTCCCAAACTTGCCCAAGGCTAGCTGCTATGCTTCAGAAACTTTTGACTAAAAAATTAAACTTTAGGAGAGAAAAGGTATAGGGGAAGATGTTGGAATGGAAGCAATTAATATGCACTTAATTAGGTGTATTTCAAATAAGATGAACAAGAGAAAAGACTTGTCCATACTTGGAAATATATTGAAATAGTTATTTTGGAATAAAGCCCTGCATAAAGACTCTTATTCCAGCATAATGCTGTTTTGTTCTTTTTTGTTTCATTCCGTTTCTAAAATGGAATAAGCTAAACTGGAAAAATGCCAGTTGAGTCCAGAATAAGCATTCTGGAATAGCTGTGTTGATAGATTTTTCAAGTGTAGACAACCTTAAGTCCCTGTGTACATATAGTTCAATTAAACCAGTACAAATTTCTATCTTCTGTTTCATCATCAACAACAACTGTGGACTCAGCATTCGTTGGTGTCTGATGCCCCTCTCGCTACTTCCTTCTATCTTTCCCTGTCCAGTACGGAGTGGCAAAGTTTCTGTAGAGTAGCTCCTCACCAATCTACTATATCATCTATCCATTCTCTGTGGGGTCTGCCTCTCCTATTCAAAACATCTGTTATGCCGAATACCAGGGTCTTGATTTTTCATTTGTTGTTCATTCGGCAAATATGCCTCAATGGCTGTAATTTCCGTTGTATAACCTTCTGCAGGAGGTTCTCTTTTGTCTGTATCTTCTTATATAATTCCTCCTTGGTGACATGCATCCATCCTGTTCTCAGGATCTTTCTATAACAACACCTCTCAAATGCCGATATTCTTCTCTTCAAATCTTTTATCACCCATGTCTCATATCCGTGCAACATTGCTGCTGAATACACGTTTGAGACACTCAGTTTCATTCCTAAGCTAATCGCTTTGCTTTTCCAGGTCTTATCCATTGCCTTCAAACTCGCTCTTGCTTTCACTATTCTAGTTGCTATTTCCTTCTTAAAGGCTAGATCATATGTTGTTGCTCCACAGATATGTGAACTTCTATGTGTTCTCTAGTTCAATCGCATCTGCACTGACCTTCCTTCTGATTTCCTTATCTCCAAATACCATTGTTTTTGTTTTATCAATATTCATAATCAGTTTGTACCTTTCCCTTCCTCGTTTAGCACCTGCACCATTTTTGCTAGCTTCTCCTCCTCTTCCTCAATGATAACTTTGTCTGTGAACCTCAAGTTGTTAATTCTTATCCTGTGCACAGATATTCCTTCTACCTCTTCCTTGATCTTGTCCATCACTCTCTCTAGGTGTGTGATGAAGATACTCGGTGACATTGGATCTCCTTGTCTCCTACCTGTACTCGTTCTAAACCAACTTCCCAAGTCTCCTCACGTTCTCACTGCTGCCTCCACATTACTGCTATCCTTCAACATCCATATCAGTCTATCCACTCTGTACAACTCCAATACTGCCCAAGTTACTTTCTGAGCTATACTGTTAAATGCCTTCTGAAAATCAATGAAGCAAGTGTATATGTTCTAGTTCTTTTGTCAGGCTTTCTCTGCTATCAATGTTAGTGCCAATATTTGCTGTATGGTAATTCTATCTTTCCTGAACCCCTCTTGCTCATCCACTCAGGGAGGGGATAGCTCAGTGGTTTGACTATTGGCCTGCTAAATCCAGGGTTGTGAGCTCTGTCCTTGAGGAGGCCATTTAGGGGTTTGCAGCAAATAAATAAATTATGTCAGAAATGGTGATAGGCCATGCTGAGAGGGCAGGATACTGGACTCGATGACCTCTGAAGGTCCCTTCCAGTTCTAATATATTTATTCTTTTTAGTCTCTCTGTCAGTATCATCATCAGCACCTTGCCTAGATGACTCATTAGGGCAATCATTCTTTAGCTGTTGCACTCCAGTGCTCTTTCTTTCTTGTGTATTGTCACTAGCGTGGATCTTGTCCATTCCTTAGGTGCCTTCCCTTCTTTCCATGGTATATTAAAAAGTCGGTGTATTTCCTGAATCATACTTTCTCTGCCATATTTAATCATCCCTCCCATGATCTCATAATTTCCAGGGCTCTTGTTGTTCTTCAGTCATTTCACTGCTCTTACTACTTCCTCCTTCGAAATATCCATCTCATTCTCAGTGCTCAGTGGACATATCTCTTTCAGTTCTTCAGTCAGTCTCTCTGAGACACTAAGGTCCAACTGTGCTTTGTACAGATCGGTGCAATACCTAGTCCATCGCTGCACAGTCGTCTTCTTGTTCATGAGCACCTCTTTCATTCTCATCTTTGATCTCCATTTGCTTCGGGTGCCACTTCCTATTAATATTCCTAATGGTCTTGTACGTAATACCTCATTGTATCTTCACACTGCTTATCTAACCATTTTACCTTATTCTTACTGGCCTCTTTCCTTACCTCATTGCATTTTACCCTATATTGCTGTTTCACCCTCTCTGAAACATCCCTTCTGATCTTCGTTCTCTTCTCTTGGACCAACGTCAGCATCTCCTATGTAACCAACTTCTTATTGACGTTCTCTTCTTCCAGAACAGTCTTCTCAATTGCCTGTTCTATCAGAGTGGCTATCCCTTCAACTAACTCTCTTATCTAGGTCTTTCTCTGTGGCTGCAGTCCTAATATTCTCTTTGAGCGCTGCTCTGTACACATTCCGTATTTCTTCCCTGCTTAGCCTTTCCATGTCTCTTCTTTTCTTACACTGTCTTATGCTTTCTCTTGAGTTTTATCTTGATGTTTGCGATCATTTGACTGTTCGAATTCAGCATTGCTGTACTGATGTTACCTATCTTCTTATAAAAATCATATGTATCATGTTCTTGGACTTCCAGTAATTTGATTGCCGTGTCCACTTCCCACTGTCCTTTTGCTGGAATGTCATGTTGCAGATCACCATCTCGTGCTCCGCAGCAAACTCTAGTAGTTTCTCACCTAATTCGTTTTTCTCCCTATCCAAACTTTCTCATCACTCTCTCCCAACCTTCGTTATCAGTTCCATCCTTTGCATTCCAATCTCCTCCGATGATCAACATATCTCTCTTCAGTATCTTCTCCAGTGTCTTTGTCAAGTCTTTATAGCATAACACAGTCTCTGCCTCCATACTGTCTGACATGGGTGCATACATCTGAATGACTGAGATGTTAAATGGTTTTTCTTCAAATCTTGCTATCATCACTCTTGCACTTACCAGTTTGTATCCTAACAATGCTCCTCTAGCTCTTTTGCTAAGAAGAAATCCGACTCCTGCCTTATGCTTTGTTTCGTTCCCAAATCAAATGACTTTGCAACTGTGCATCTCTCCCGATAGTGTCCAGCACATCTCTGTCAGTCTAAGTATATCACATGGGTATCACTCCATCTTCTTCTGAAGCAGCTCTAATTTGCCAGTTGCCCACAGTGTTCGGATGTGCCATGTTCCAGTTGATAGCATATGTGTAAATTGTAATTTTCTTTCGGTAGTCAATTTATCAACCCAACCCAAATTGCTTGGTTTGGTGTTGTGAACCTTTTTTATCTGTGCAACATCAGAGCCAGCATCTTTTATCATTTAGTTGTACTGACATCAGATTTCATTTGTATTGTTGTTTTCATAGTCACCATATCGTCATTCATCTGACAAATCCTCCTCCTTTATCCAGGCTTGGGACTGGCATGGAACCACTAGCGGCTTCATGGAGAAGTTATCTCCTGTTTTGGGCATTCTTATTTTGCTTAGGAGTTTCCTATTTTGGTCTCTTAAATCCATTCCTAGCCAAATTAACTTTAATTGAACTTTTAGCCCTCATAAAAGATAGCAGCATGTAACTGTGTGTGTAATCACGATCACCTTTTCTTTGGAGGCCAGAAACATGAATGAGACGTCTCCCATGATCTGTTAACTACACCTGAAATGGGTAAAGATATTGAACAGAAGCAGAGCTGATCCTTGCAGAACTCCACTTGTTATGCGTTTCCAGTATGACTGTGAACTGTTGATAAGTACAGGTTGAACCTCTCTAATCCAGCATTCATCCAGCACCAGTCAGGTCCAGAGAGAAGATTTGCTGGACTGCAGCATGTCTAGCAGCATTATCAACACTTCCACTGCTTACTGGGCTCTTAAAAGATATTTAGGTCTAAATTACAGCTAAATAACAGCACCAGACACGGAGATCCGAGACTGGTGGCTGTAGTTAAATTTCATAGGACTGTGAGAAAGTTGGCCACATCCATGATAAGAGATCATCTAGCTAACTAAAATCATTCTGGATTGTGGATGTTGTCTGATGAAAGTGTTCTGGATTAGAGAAGCTCAACCTATACTCTCTGAGAGCAGTTTTCCAACCATTTATGCGCCCATTTTATAGTAGCTTCATTTAGGTTGTATTTCCCTAGTTTGTTAATGAGAAGGTCATGCGAAATTGAATCAAAAGTCTTACTAGACTCTTGGTACACCACATATACTGCTTCCCCCCATCCACAAGGCTTGTTGAGTGATAAAGTATGAATAAAGTTTTGTTTTACTTACCATATTTTCTTTCATTATCATTGTACAATATTTAGATAGTCTTACTCTTTTGTTCTGAAGAAATGGGGAAGACTGAATCATCTGCATTCCAGAAGGAAAAAAAATGTCTGCGTTTTCTTGGTCAGTTTTTGAAAGAGCGCTGTTTTAAGACAAGTTGCTTGCTACCACTTGAAAGGCTGTGGACTCCATTCTGAATTAGGTAAAGTAAAAAATGTGCTCTACACATGGGATTGGAAGGTGGTGAGCAGTGTTCCATTATTTTTTCCACTCATAGGTAGAATAAATTTTGTTATGCGCATGCCTGTGTGCACCATCAAAAGAAACATGTTGTGGCTGTGGGTGCTCTGCTAATCTGCTGAGTGGCACCTGAATCTCTGCAGGGTGGCCACTCAAGCACTCATTTTACAGGGAATGCTGGTGGTGAGGTTTGTGGTGGTGCCGGGTTCCCATGGTAGTTGATTCCAGTTTCTCTGACTGATCTGTGAGAGAACTGTTATGTGATGAACTTCGCTTTTAGCAGAAAGTGCCATTGTACTACAATAACGAATTTTTAAATATCCTGGGCCCAGGCATTGAGCTTCTTGATGATAATGACCACGACCTTGAACTTCATTTGCTATTTCCTGGGAAACAGCGTAGAGAGGAAAGGAAAGGAAAGAAGAGGTGTGATGTGCTTGCATAGCTTGTGTTGCTGAGGAAACGTGTTGCAGTACTCTGTATTAGTTGAGGCTTCCTGAATGCTGATGGCTTCTTGCCCAGATAAGCCACGTTGCTGTAGTCCTGCTGAGTTTGATGTTCAGTAAATCAAATTCAATTAAGAGTGAGGTAATATGGATGACCACTCGACATGAGTGGCTAGAACTATTCTAAAATATGAAAACATAAATGGAAAAGATAAAATTGCATATACAGTAATGAAAAGCCAAAGCCCTGATGGCATGAAAAATCCATCTGAAATGACCCTTGGCATCTATAAACTGAGTTTAACATCTGATTAAAGCACATTTCTGTTCTGGCATTAGCAAATATACTTCATATTTTTGGATATGTAAACTATCGGCTTAGCCTAAGGACTGATTAATACTAATGGTAGTCCATTGATCTGATGATGACAAAAACTGATTAATACTATATTTGTTGTTTCTGAACTTAGATAATTTGAATTTTCCTGGGTCTAATTTTTGTAGCCTTTATTTATTCTGAGCAGTGATTGGACAACTGCAATCAGTGGTGCTGCGTGTGTAAGAAATACTACCCACGAAAAAACATTGTAGAACTGGGTCTAGTATACTTTTTAAAATTTTTGGAAAAAATTCAAAGCTGCATCTATACTAGGCATGGTGGGACATGTGACTCTCTTGGCTTGTGATAGCGGTGGAAGCATAGCATAGGCTGATGTGTAGACAGATTCCAGACCAGTTTTAGGGATGAATGTGAAGAATGCATGATTTTTGACTAGACTATAGGCATCACTGTTGGTGGCACCAATACAGTGGTATGGATGATGACTTCAGAGTCCTAATTTTTCCAGTGTAGACAAAGTCCAGTAAGGTATAATACTTTTTACTAAATCCAGAACTTTGTATTCAGTGATGTAGTTCCAGAAGTAACTTAGTGGATCTCTGTACCTTTTGCTCTCTTAATGTACATGTCTTTGAAAAATGAGAATTTGGTTTGGGAGTACTTTCTTAGCTGTCCTTATTCTGAGTGGTGATTGTTATCTCCATATTTCGAATAGTGAAGTTCTAAAATTGATTTTTTTAATTTCTACTGAAATTATTTTTGTTCATTTATGTCATAGTTTTTCTAGTTTAGTTCATTTCCCTGTTTTTTTCTTGTAATTATTGCTACAGAATCATGAGTTTCACCCAGGAGTGTGGGGATCTGGAAGAGGATCAATGGATTTGGTAATTTTTCAGGAAATCCTGGTTCTGTTAGTGTCACACTTGTACTCAGGAATGCTGACATCGCTCTCCTTTCAGTAAAATATCTGGCAAATGACTGTTTAAAAATAAGCACTACTATTAAATTTTATGCTCTTCACATCTCTTTTAATGTTACCTTTTAATTTCATCCAGGGAGCTGAACTCAAAGCTGTACAATGTCCCCCCCGCCCAATGCATGAGCTGCAGTGGCACACAAATTAAGTGGCTGGCTCAAAGTTACATAGCACATCTGTGACAGCTAGAAATAGAATCTAGATCTGCTGACTTAGTCCTGTATGTTAACCACAGGACCGTGCTTACTTGATACTACTGAAGTTTGAACTTCCAGCCCACAATTGTATACTTGGAGCCAGTCACCGTAGCAATTCATGGTAGAGCTAGCAAAATCTTTTTGCTTCTCTGTGGTGGTCTTCCCTCTTTTTGTTCAGAAAGAAGAAAAAGAAACAATCCCAGAGATACTTAATCAGCAGAATGCTACACTGTTTTCTAATTAAAATGAATATTTTACATCTGCTCCATGAACTCGTAACAGTCACTATCCAGGATAATTCTATTTTTCTTTTTTTTTTTGTATGGCTGAGCAGCAACATGTTATACAAATGAAACAAAACAAAAAACTTATTTCTCTTTTTATTGTGGGTTCATGGGGAGATGAGAGGAAAGCTGAGGAAACTAACTGCTGACCTGACTCTGATGGGGCTGTTCAGCATGTTGGCCACTGAAGTCAATAAGCTATTGCAGGTACTCAGCATCTTTAAAAATCAAGCCACAGGTATGCTAATGTCACTTTACTGACTTAGATGAATTAAAATAGAATGGTAGGTTTAGTGCCGGTATGGATGGTATTCTGTAAAAATGAAGTTCATTCTTAATGGGAACTTCTGATTAGCTTAGTAATTCATTCAAGAGGAGATCCACTTGTCTCAGATTCATGGTGGGCAAACATAGAATGGCTTAGAAATACCCATTGCAGCTCATGAGCCTCAGAGCCATAGCATCATAAGGTTGTATCTGAAAATGCTGGTTGGCACAAGCCTTGTTCTGAATGCTCAGAGCTGATGGTAGTGGAGGAGAGGGAGGCCTTGAGTTCAAAAAGCCCCACAAAAATGTCTGTGTAAACAAAGTGAAATGGGGAACCGAGTGAACATTATGCACCAGCGGCCCAAACGCTTATCAATGGGCTTGCCAATATTCAAACTATTTATGAAACCTGTTTCTATTTTGCTTTTGAAGCTTGTCAGCTTATCTGATTGCATTACCCCTTATGTATAGTTGATTATATACGGTTAGTAACAAAGAGGTAGCCATGTTAGTCTGTGTTCTGATAAAACAAACCAGCAGTCATGTAGCACTTTAAAGACTAACAAAATAATTTATTAGGTGATGAGCTTTTCATGGGGCAGACCTGAGGAAATGGGTCTGTCCCATGAAAGCTCATCACCTAATAAATTATTTTGTTAGTCTTTAAAGTGCTGCATGACTGCTGGTTTGTTTTATATATAGTTAGGTTGCAATTGTAATTTCCCTTGCTCACAGAAATAGGTAACACAATTGTGGAGGTATGATAAACAAAGACCAAAGTGATATATTTTTTGTGATGTAATCTGCTGTTTTTTAAGAATGAGGGCTCATGGGATAGTTGTTTGTTAATCGGAGAACAGTAGTTTAATGAAGTTTACTCAAAGCTTTCAGTACTTTTTCCTTTATAATCAAATTGTTCAGATGGCAGCAGAACTTGTCCTTCCGCTTGTAGCTGAGCTTAAGCATTGTTCTTGAGGCTGTAGGGCTGGAGAAACTAACCTTATTGGATTTCGTACTATAATAAGGCAATTGTAGATATAACTAGGAGCTTAAGGTGCCGTATCTTGTGTCATAAGAGCTATGTAATGAGAATAAAATGTTTTTTTTTTTCTGTGTATTTCTCTTAGAAGTTGAAAACTTTATTTACTGTCTGAATAGGTTGTAATACGTGTAATACAGCTTCGTAAATGTATCAGTTACATATATTGGGGGGAGGGCATGTCTATACTAGCTCCCAACTTCGATGGGAGCATGGTAAGTAGGGTGTCGGGAGATTATTAATGAAGTGGTGCATATGCAGCACTTCATTAAGCTAATTCTCCCCTGTGGTAACTAAGTGCTGGCTTGCCTGTAGCTGCAGCTCACCCGCCGGTACTTCAAAGTGCCTGGGCTACTTCGAAATTCCTTTACTCCTCAGGGCAGTTCGAAGTACCTGTGGGTGAGCTGCGGCTGCACACAAGCCAGCACTTGGAAGTTGATGCGGGGGAGAATTAGCTTAATGAAGTGCTGCATATGTACCACAGTACTTCATTAATAATCTCCCAACGCCCCACTTATCATGCTCCCTTCGAAGTTGGGAACTAGAGTAGACACAGCCTGGTGGGGGTGTGTGTGTGTGTGTGTGTGTGTGTGTGAGAAAATATGTCAAATATATAAATTATTGGTGTATGGTTACATAAGAATGGTCATACTAAGTCAGAGTTGGTCTATTTAGCCTAGTATTTCATCTTCCATCAGTGGGATATAGGAACAGACAGTACAGAGAATCTGTCTAATGATCCATCCCCTTTCATCCAGTACCAGCTTCTGGAAGGCACCTGAAGAACAGGGTTGCATCACTGACTATCTTGGCTCTTAGCCATGGATGGACCCGTCTTTCAGGAACTAATTTAGTTCTTTAATTTTTTTTTTGATCGCAGTTATGGTTTTGACCTTCATAAAGTCCCCTGGAAGTATTGAAATAAATGTCTTTAAAAGCATCTGTAGTAGTACAGTTAGGGTACTCAGAAAAACGCAGGACTTCATTTATCAGTTACTTATGACGATCATACCCTGGGTAGGTTGTACCTGCCTTTGACACATACTAGAAGGGGCTGACTTTTTCAGGCATTTTAGCAATATTTAACTCCTCCAGTAAACAAAACAAGCTATTAATGAATTATTAGTATCTGCTTAGTATTGGTTAATTATAATTACGGCTGTAAATTTACTGGATGTTCATGGATGGTATAATGCAAAGCAGTTTATTTTATATAAAGTAAACAACTGTGATGTTTTGCTGTATCTGATCTCAAATTGAGAAAATAACACTCCATTTTTAGGGAAGCACTTGCCAGAGCAGGAACCCCTGACATGAGTTTGGAGACTGCTTTGTCCTGCTGCCAAGTGGTGGGTCATACTGGTACACCTGAGAGTTCAGCCTTTCCTGGCACTGAGATAATCATTTCTCTTTGCTGTGTTCTGCCTCTTGGTGCTTCATGCCCTACCTTGCCTGGCTTAGTTCATTTGGACAGAATGGTGAGTGGGGCACATGGCACCAAAGTACTGAATAACATCACAATTGTCCCAAATTTGGAGAAACAGTACAAACACCTGCCTACTCCCTATTTCCAGCAGCCACCTGGTGCTGGAACCATAAATGTGAACGATCGGGGATGTGTACAGTTAAAATTTTAATTGTAATGTCATTTTCATGCATATATATGGTACATTTTTTGCCTTTAATCTGATCTTTATTTGGGACAGAGCCTCTTGTGCAGATTTTTTATTCAAGACAAACTGTCTGCACTGCCACTTGCAGCCTGAGTGTTGATTAAAAAGGGAAGTAGCTGATTTGTAGATTAAAGCAAGAGAAAACTAATAAAAATGTGGGGGACTTTCTGGATGGAATGCCCATTTTACAACCTGATAGAGTTGGTCACCTTCTCAAATTGCAAGGAATGCACTGGACTTCTCATTTTCATAATTACCACATGTATGTATATTCCAGCACAGTCTTTTGTGAACTTTTAAAATTATTTGGGGGAAAAAATCATTAAGGATAACTAGTATTTCAAAGATTTATTCATTTATTGCTGTGATTGAGCTTTCCAGAGAAAAAAATGTCAGATGAAAGACTGAATGGACCTCTGCAGCCAAAGTCCATAAGAGGTATTGCTATGGGTGTGAGGAGCCTTGAACTAGAGTCTCAGTTGCTGTGGTTGCTGAGTCATGGTTGCACGTGGCTTGTTCTGTATAATCAATGTGAGAATTTTACACCTTGTGTTGCCAAGGTAAGGGAGCTTTATCAGGTTGTCAGAAATCTGGTTCTGTAATAGAGCGTTAAAAGATCAGCTTTTAATTTGCTTATTGTACCTTGAGGAAAGACAGGGTGTTTGAATGAGTTGTGCTTTTTAAAAAGGAAATTAATTACCTGCATTGTGGTAAAGCGTAGGATGTTGTGGCTATAGTTACCTACAGTATTTTTATAGCGAATTGGTTTTGTAAGTAATACAAATGCCCTGTTATACCATCTTGGGTAGCAGAAGTAGTACAGTTCACTGTAAAAGCACAGCAAGAGAATCTAAAATGCTCTGAAATAATGCTTTTCATTGTGTTTTTTCTTCTAGTTGTATGTAAAGCCACCTACCGTGGATCTCTGAAAGCATATACCAATCTAAAGATTACAACAACTTGATCTTCTCATCCAGCCTAAGGGAGGAAATAACATTATTATCAACAAAATAGTCTCTTGTATCAGATCACTTCGTAATTCTCAAACTCCCATTGACCAAAATCCTGAAGAAATGCCTTAGCTTTACAGCATGTTCTGATGGTCAACAAATGTAGGCTTTGCTAGAAAAAGGGGGAATGACTGAGGGGACACCTCACAAAAAAACATTGGCAGAATTTGGCTTGTGTTCATTGGCTGCTTGAAACTATAGTGATACTGCATCCTGTTGAGGAAAAGATCCCTCCTGTGTTAAGGTAGCACACATTTAAAGCAGCTCTTAAGTTTTGTCTGAAAACTAATAAATATGGATCTGTATAAAGGACTTAGATGGCTGGTCTTAAGTAAACAATAACTGGAAACTAGTGCTTACTACAGTCTGGGGATGTATCTATTTAATTTAGATAGTGGCATAGTGTGTGCTTTTACAAAGTTTGTGGATGATACTAAACTGGGAGGTGTATCCAGTGCTTTGGAGGATAGGATTAAAATTCAGAATGATCTAGAAATGGTCTAAGTCCGGTGCAACCCAAGTTATAGCAACCTAAATGCTGTCCACATTCATGCTGTTTTAGTGGGAGGAATGACCCATCAGCATAGAATGTCTTCAGTGGGCATGGTACAACAGCATAGCTGCATTTGGGGACTTGTTCTGATCTAGCACTTCTAGTATAGACCTGCCTTAAGTGATCCTAAGTCCTAGCTCCATGCAGAGTGCGTGACAGGTGAACTGCTAATCTTGATGATGAATATATGGCCAACGCTCTGACATGACCCCCAGACTGAAGCCAGTAACAAGCAGCAAGTGCTTTCTTTCAGTCTGGATGGGCAATATGCTTTCTGTGAGTTCTCTTGGTTGTCTGCCTCCCACCCCATGAATATCAGATTCATGTACCCTGCTTATGCATATGAATCTCTTTCTTGGTTGTCTTCAGCTAGCTAACTGTAGCCTCAGATGACACACTGAGCATCAGGAAGGACTGATAAGAGGAGCTCTGTTTCTACTTTATAATCAGCATGTTAGAGAAACTGTGGTCTCATCATCCAAATTATGAGGTCATTAGGATGTTTGAGAGGGGTGAAGTCACAGAACCCCTGTGGTATCTTGTGAGACAGCCAGTGGGTCAGAAAAACAATCGTATGGCACCTGTTGTTGATCAGCAGCTCAACCAAAGGACAGGTTTACATTAGGAGTGCTTTTCAGTATCACTGTACTAGCGTTAACAGGAAAGTGCTCCCAATGCGGCTGTTACGTATACAGTAAACACTTAATTTAACGGACTAATATGGGGGAAGGGGTGTCCGTTAATGTTGAGTCTGTTTATATCTGAATGGTTATACTGTAAGATGATGCACTAACCTTCTCAGCCCATCACTCACTCCTGTCCTCTGCCCCTGTTCTCTTCCCCCTCATGCCCTATTCTTCTCCTCACACCTCCATCTCCCTCTCTCCCAATTAGCAGGAGAGGAGCTGAATGCTGGCCTGGCTTCTTCCACCTGCTGCAGCTCTCAGTGCTGCAGATCCTCCAAGCGCCCCCGCCCCCATCCCCCAGCCGCCCATGCGAAGGCAGAGCATGGCCGCCCCCAACCACGTGCTATTGCAGGCAGCAGCAGCAGCCAGGCACCGAAGTGCTCCACACACATGGAGCTAGGGAAGGAGAGCTCTTGCACCCTGCCGCAGCCCACCCCCCGGGCTTGTCTGCTCCATTGGCCCCAGCCACTGCAGAGTACTCTCCAGCCCTGGCAGCCCCAGCCATTCCAGCAGCTCTTCCAGCCCCAGCGGCAGCTCTGAGTCTCAGGCATTTATCTGGGGGGCCTGGCAGACAGCATCTGTTATTTCCAAAGTCTGCTATATTGGGGCTTATTAAATCAAGGGTTTATTGTACCAACAAATTTGCTTTCCCAGAAATAAGCTATTGCAGCAAAACTTTAACTGTGTGTGTGCATATGTGTATAATTAATGAACAAACTGCATCTACCTGGTTTTAATATCAATTCAGCTAAACAGATGTAACTGGCTGGTGCTGTAGTGTAGATGATAATTCAGGCAGCGTGTACAATTTTAAATGAATAATAAATAATAAACCACCTCAAACTAGTTTTGCAACTTGCATGGTAAAAATATTACATTATGGCTCCAGCAAACTCTCTCTTGAGCTCAGTGGAGTCCAATAATAATTCAGGGATCGCCGCACTTGTGGTTATAATCCTTGCGTATTTGTCACACCCCTCTCCCAGAGATAGGCACCCCCAACCCACCCTTCCCCTGCTCTAACTGTATACTGTGGTGACTCACGGGAGCCAGGGCCACAAGAGCTGTGGTGTGCCGGGACAGCAAAAGCTGCATGGCTCCCGGCTGGGGCAGCAGGAGCCACTCCAGTGCTGAAGGAGCTGCGGGGCTCTGAGCAGGAGCCACAGGACCAGCGTGGCTGCACTGGGGCAGAAGGAGCAGTGTCAGGGAAACTGCTGCAGGGGCTGCTTCCTCTACTGCCACCACACTTGGGTCCCAACAAATGGTGGGGCATGTGCGTGGAGCAGGCGGAGAGGTACACCACGTTTCACCACACCCCAGTGCCTGGTACCCCACATGTAGTGAACAGGGTGCTTATTGGACATTGCAGGTTTAGGTGAATGGGTTTAAAACCAGTTGGAATATTGTGGGGAAGATTTCCCTGCATAGACAGGCACGTGCGTTATCTGTTCATATTTTCCCAGCATATATGGCTACAGACCTTGTTAGGAACGGAAGTTTACACAGATTCACAAGCACTTGACACTTGACCGTGGGGTGGAAGCAAACTGCTGCAGTGTGGGCGCAAATCAAATGAATTTGCTGTGCCCACGCTAGACGAGTGTCACAAGCTGGTGGGAAAACATCACAGTTTGAATTTTATTTTAGACCTGGCATGTCGCTCACCCCTCTCTTACTAGGCCAGCACAGAACTGGAGTTCTGGTCTTGAACACAGATCCCTGGCACAGGTGTGCAATATGCTGCAACTAGTCAGTTTGGAAACTTTTGCAAACAAAGGAAACTATTCAGGGAATTTTTTCAAGAGGTCAAGTGGTTTACCTTTAAAAGACTGGCTGTCACTTTAAGCAGTTCTATGTTAAGGTTAAATTCTAATCTTTATAACATGTAAGTATAAAAAGCCCTGTGTAATATGATCCAGCCGTTCTTGAGTGCTTTGCTAAACCAGTTTGGACATCTCTGTCTGTTTTAGCAGAAATCTGCTAAATGAATACCCTTGGCTCATAGATAATATTGTTTGCAGTTTGTTCTCTCCAGTTTGAAAAGGTATTTGGTGTTCTGTGCTCTATTAACTCTTCAAAATTAAACATAATTTCAAGAGATTGAGCATGTCTACACACAGGACCTCAGCCAAATTTAAAACCTGATTACTTGGAAACATGCAGATTCTATGGACTCCCCCCCGCCCTTCTGTGCCTTCCACTTTTTTAAAGAAAATAACTTGGAATTGTTAGGTGTTAAATAAATGGTTCAGTTAACACCTTGTACACTCTGTGCAAATTGCTGAACCAACAATTTTCCTTGTTAAATTAGAATAATTACCACGCTGAGTCAGTAATTACGCAAGTATTTTTAATGTCAATTCTAATTTATTCTGTGACTGTTGCCACTTTGGCTATTCAGGCTTGCTGCATACATCAGTATACAACACTTAAGAATTTGTTAGGCTCCACTGTGCAGGTACTGTGTGAACAAAGCACCTATCTTTTGAAAAACCCTTATTTAAGGGGCATCTAGAAGTCATTGTGGCAGAGGCAAGGAGTTGGGTCTAAAGAGAAACTGTAGAAAGCCTGCTGCAAGGCAGGGTGGGGTTTGGAGAGATTCTAGGCAGAACTGGACTCTCCTTTATTCTATACATACTGTTTTCCTTTTTTTTTTCCCTCTGAAAAGAAAGGACAGTCAGGGAATGAGGAGAGAAAAAAAGGGGTGGGCGGAGGGGTGCAGGGGAAAAGGAGAGCGCGAAAACGGAGAAAGGACAAGTGAGGGAGACTACCAGTCTGCTGAGAATGGAAAAGAAGGTAAAGAGAAGGCAGTGAGCTACTCAACATTGAAGTGAATGAAACTGTTTTTATTTAAACAATCTTACATTGTATATTGTGTTTCCCTAGGAAAACTCTCACAGCTAGAAACTTGTGTTGGAAAGGAAGCATCTAAAATGAGGATATCAGAATCACTCCCTCTAGTCAGGCATGTAATGGGGCAGATCTCTTTGACTTATCAAATCAGCACCGTAACCATTACATAATTGTGTCATTGACAGAGAATACAATAACCAGCCAGGTAAACAAGAAAAATGTTGCCAGGCATAATAGTAACCAGGATCTCTCAAAACTCTGTTACTGGGCAACAAAATGGCAGATGAAATGTAATGTTAACAAATGCAAAATAACACATCATCCCAACTACACATGTCAAATCTTGGGGACTAAATTAGCTGTTACCACACAAGACTTTGTGGAGTCATTAAGGTGAAGTGGGAGTCAAAAAAAAAAAAAAAGGCAAATGCAATGTTGGAAATCATTATGAAAGGGACACAGAATAAGACAGTAAATATGTTGCTTCTATATAAATCCTGTATGCAGGCCCCCATCTTGAATACTGCATGCACATGTGGTTGCCCGTCTCACAAAGATACATTGGAATTGGAAAAGGTTCAAAAAAGGGCAAGAAAAATAATTAGGGGTTTGCATCAGCAACCGTATAAGGTGAGATAATAAGATGGTGCTGTCTCATTTTGGAAAAGAGACAACTAAGGTGGTGGTGGGGAATATGATTGAGGTCTGTAAAATTATGACTGGCTTGGAGAAAGTAAAGAACTCCTAACAAGAACTAAGGGTCACCAAATGAAAGCCACTCTATATTGCCTTCATCGACCTAACCAAGGCCTTCGACTTGGTCAGCAGGGGTGGACTGTTCAGACTGCTCCACAAGATAGGATGTCCGCCACAGTTACTCAAGATGATCCAGTCTTTCCACGAAGACATGAGAGGAACCGTCCAATACAATGGCACGTTATTGGATGCTTTCAGCATCAGGAGCGGCGTCAAACAAGGATGTGTCCTTGCTCCGTCACTGTTCGGGATCTTCTTCGCACTCCTCCTTAAACACGCCTTTGGATCTTCAACAGAGGGCATCTTTTTGCACGCAAGATCTGACGGGAAACTGTTTAATCTTGCAAGGCTGAAAGCTAAATCTAAGGTGCAGGAAGTCCTCATGAGAGATATGCTGTTCGCAGATGACGCTGCTGTTGTGTCACACACAGACCAGCTTCAGAAGCTGCTGGATCGGTTCTCCAAAGCACGCAAGGACTTTGGGCTCTCCATCAGCCTAAAGAAGACAAATGTACTTGCTCAGGACATTGCTGTTTCTTCTTTGAGTGTCCCCGTGGGTGCTCCACAATAGGTGTCGGGCTCGCCTGGTGCCGCAGATCGGATCTTCCAAGCAGTTTCTGCCGGACCGCGCATGCGCCAGTGCGTGCCGCTCCCTTGCACGCTCCTGGCCACGTGCGCGATCCGGTCCCCGCCAGTTCCTCTTAACTGCTGTCAGCTGCAGACGGAATCCGACTAGGCTATGGCCAAGTTAGCGTATTCAATGGTTTTAACTGTTTTTTCTTTAAAGTTTTCAAGTTCTTAGGCTACTGTTGAGTTAACCAGTTGTTGTTATTTTCAAAAAAAAAAAAAAAAAAAAAAGTGGGACGGCATTCAGTCTAGTCCTAGTATCAAGCGGAGCACCGGAGGCCAGGAGCCTAGGGCCATTAGCCCTCCTGCCGCGGCAGGCTATTGGAGAGGGGGAAAAACAGCACAGAGAAGGTGCTAAGTACCCATTAACAACTGAAAGACTCACCAACAATGTCCTCCTCAGGATTCAAGAAATGTGAGTCCTGCCGAGAGGCAATGCCAGCGTCTGATGGGCACAGTCTCTGCATAAGTTGCCTGGGGGAGTCCCATGTCACGCAGAAATGCTCCTTCTGTGCAAAATTAACAGCCAGAGCAAGGAAGGACAGGGAGATGCGGCTTAAAATGCTGCTCTTCGACAAGGCCCTCCAGCCAGACGTGCCGGAGCGGCCTCAGCAGGGGGGACCCTCCGGGGCCCATAAAAGGAAAGCCGCCTCCCTCACCCCATCAGCGCAAAAATGGAGGAAAGCCTCCCCAGCCCAATCCCTGCCGGCAGCAACAGCGAGCGGGATGGGAGGAGCGCACAGCCCCCAGCCGCAGCAACAGCTGATCGGCAGCAGCACGGAGAGTCATGTGGAGGCGGCTCAGCCTCCGATAATCAAACAGCCGCCCCGCACCGCAGGCAGGGCGGCGGCTAAACAAGCGCCGGTACCGGCGGCACCGCAAGCAGCGGCACCGACCCCCGGGGAACCTGCGGTGCAGAGCGCGCAGGCACGCAGCCTGCAGGCACCGGAGGACACCGCCCGTGCGGCACCGCCCATGAGCGTGCCGAGCACGGCGCGGACGGGGCCGAGATCCCCTACACGTCAGGGGGCGGAGCTACCTCCTCAAGGGAGGGGGAAGGCTGCACACAAAACAAGGCACCGCAGCCCCTCTCCAGACAGGGCTGCAGAGTTGCTCTCTCTCAGCCCTCCGCTTATGCTGCAGACTCCAACCAGAAGGCAGGGGTCCCCCCTAGCCTACCCGGAGCCCCCGTCTCCATTTTTACAACCAGCCTCGCCCTGGCTGGGACCACCTTCACCCTTCCTGGGGTTTGAGCCGCTGGAATACTATCACAAATCGCTCTCTCCAGAGTCCCAGATCTCTCAACGATCTTGCTCCCCCAGACATAGAGGGTATGCACCAAGGGACTGGTCTAGGCCACCTTCCCAAGAACAGTGCCCATGCTGCCATGGTCGCCCCTATCACGCGGGGCATAGACACCACCGGCAATCTACCAGGGAAAGATCCCCACAGACAGTCCCGTATCCCCAAGGGCAATCGCGAATGGGGACAGAGACTCAAGTATCTCAGGGGGAACTGGTTATGGAACCCCAAGATTTTCCCTTGCAAGCTTCCAGCGAGAGGATGTACCATCGCTAACAGGAACCGGAAGGGTCCAGAGAGGCGTACCCTAGTGGTTCCTCGCTCTCCTTCCCGGACAAGGCTACGGCCCCGGGGGACGTCCATCCTCCGGACGATCTCAAACAGTTTCAAGAGCTGTTTAAGAGGGTGGCCTTCATGCAGGGCATCCAGACAGCAGAGGTGCAAGAGAAACACCATAAGCTCCTCAAAAATCTGAGACCTCTGGCCTCCTCCAAAATAGCAATACCGCTTGATGAAGCAATCTTGGAGTCTGCCACTATGATATGGCAGACCCCTGCGATTATTCCTCCTGTCCACAAGAGAGCGGATAAGAAATACTTCGTGCCGGTGAAGGGCATGGAGTTCCTGTTCAGCCACCCACAACCAAATTCCTTGGTGGTGCAGTTGTCACGACAAAGATCAAAGACATCTTAATTCAAGACAGGGGGAACAGACAAAGATGCCAAGAAGCTAGAGCTGTTCGGCAGAAAGGTCTACTCCTCCTCCACTCTACTGTTGCGAATGGCAAATTACGCAGCGCATTTAGTGAACCATAATTTCGACAACTACACTAGGTTAACCTCCCTCATGGACTCGCTTCCAGAGGACCAGAAACCGGTGCTCAAGGCCATCGTGCAAGGAGGCTACGCGGCCTCGAGGACGGGAGTTCAGATCGCCCTGGATGTTGCGGACACAGCAGCACGCTCCACAGCTACGGCAGTGGTGATGCGAAGGGAGTCCTGGCTCCAGACTTCGGGTATACCGAGGGATCTGCAGGCAAAGATAGTTGATCTTCCCTTCGACTCCCAGAAGCTGTTTGCTGAATCAACTGACTCGGTCCTTCATTCCAGTAAAGATTCAAGAGCCACACTTAGGACCCTGGGGATTTACACCCCTCCATACAGAAAGAAAAAGTACTACCCTCAACAAAGACGGTACCAGTACCAGCAACAGCGTTCCCAGTACCACAGGGGTTACGAGCAAGGGCGACATCAACAGCACCAGCAGTACAGAACTCCCAGGCGACGTTCCGAACAGAGCCGTGCGTCCTTGGGGCAGGGCCAAAGGCCACAAGTTTGACACACAGATCCAGGGCTGCGCCATCACTACCATCGCACAAGGTCATCCGAAGCGGCTATTCCACCATCGCCTCCGACCATTCTACGACCAGTGGCAAAGGATCACCACAGACAAATGGGTGCTGGAAATCATAGCCACAGGGTACGCCATCCCCTTCCAGTCGCTCCCACCGCCACGACCTCCACCCAGGCCCCACCTCCAGGAGGCCTCCCACATAGCGAGGCTGAAGCAGGAGGTAGACCATCTCATGCTCATAGGGGCAGTGGAAAGAGTGCCGGAGCAACTGCAAGGAAAAGGGTTCTACTCGAGGTACTTCCTCACAGAGAAAAAGACAGGAGGCTGGAGGCCCATCTTAGATCTTCGAGGCCTCAACCGGTACCTGCGCAAGCAACGCTTTCGGATGATCACAATCGCCTCCATCCTTACGGCACTGGACGATGGAGATTGGTTCGCGGCACTCGATTTACAAGACGCGTATTTTCACATAACTATCCATCCGGCTCACCGGCAATTCCTCCGGTTCATGGTAGGCAAAGAACATTTTCAATACAAGGTCCTACCATTTGGCCTCTCCTTGGCCCCCAGAGTCTTCACCAAGACCTTGGCAGTGGTGTCAGCCTACCTGCACAGACGGGGTATTTATATTCCCGTATCTGGACGACTGCCTACTCAAAGGGGCCTCGAAGGAGGAGGTACTACGCATGATACGCGTCACAGCAGGCACATTCTCTTCGCTCGGCCTGGTTATCAATCTGGCAAAATCAAAGATAGACCCCACACAGGACATAGAATTCATAGGGGCACGCATAAATTCTATTACAGCGAGAGTGTATCTACCAGAGACTCGCTTTCGGGCCATCGGCTCCCTCGTGCAGGTCATCACCTTCAGCCCTACGGTGCTGGTCCTGACGTGCTTACAGCTGCTGGGCCACATGGCAGCGGCGACGTTCGTAGTACAGAATGCCAGGTTACACATGCGCAGCATGCAGCACTGGCTGGCGAGCGTATACAAACCGGCAGCACACACCGTTCACAGGGTGGTGTCGCCCACAGCAGAGGTGCGCAAATCCCTGCAATGGTGGGTAAACCCCAAGAACTTGCTAACAGGGGTACCCTTCCACCAACCACAAATATCGTTTTTTCTTACTACAGATGCCTCCCTCATAGGGTGGGGAGCACACATGGGTGAAGAGGTGACTCAAGGGCTGGGGTCCTCCATTGAGCAGTCACTGCACATAAATATACTGGAGCTCAGAGCAGTGTTCAACGGCTGCAGACACTTTCGAGACCATATACAAGGCAAAGTCGTCGGGATCAGTACAGACAATACCTCCACCATGTTTTATATAAATCGGCAAGGAGGAGCTCGGTCCCGTGCCTTATGTGCAGAAGCAGTCCGGTTATGGAACTGGTGCATCGCCAACAATATAATCTTGAAAGCCTCGTACTTACCAGGCGCTCACAATGTGAAGGCAGACCAGCTGAGCAGGCGTTTTGCGCTCACGCACGAGTGGCAGATCCGTCCAGATCTGCTACGACTGATTTTCCACGCATGGGGTTTTCCCCAGATAGACCTGTTTGCCACTCAACACAACAAGAAGTGCCCACGATTCTGCTCCAGGGCAGGACTGGGATGGGGGTCCCTGGGGGACACGTTCGCGATCTCGTGGAGGGGCCCCCTGCTTTACGCTTTTCCTCCCACAGTGCTGATCCACAAAGTCTTGCAGAAAGCCAGGAGGGAAGGAGCCCGAATGATCCTGATAGTCCCAACGTGGGATCGACAGCAATGGTTCCCCCTACTCCTGCGCATGTTGGACCGTCCACCGATGCCCCTTCCGGTGGTGCCGGATCTGCTCACGCAAGCCCAGAGGTCCATAGTGCGTCCGCACCCCCAAGGCCTGCGACTACAAGCGTGGTTAATCCATGGCTCAGCTCCCTAGAGAGCAGATGTACGGAGGAAGTGCAGCAAGTCCTAGAAAGTAGCAGGAGGACTTCCACTAGGAAGACCTACAAGCAGAAATGGACTCGCTTCACGGCATGGTGTTCTACCAAATGGCTAGCCCCCCTTTCGGTGCCTATACCTGTGATATTAGACTACCTACTGGACCTCAAGAGAGGAGGACTCTCACTATCCTCGTTAAAGGTCCACCTTGCCACCATTTCGGCGTTCAGACACGAGGAGGAAGGGCACACGGTGTTCGCCCATCCCATGGTTACCAGGTTCCTCAAAGGGTTGGTAAACCTATACCCCCCTCGGAAACCGCTTCCACCTTCGTGGAACTTGGACCTGGTGCTTAATGTGCTAACGGGACCACCGTTCGAGCCTTTGGCCACGGTTCCCCTCCGCCTCCTTACGATAAAGACGACCTTTCTTCTCGCAATCACATCAGCTCGCAGGGTGAGCAAGCTTGCGGCAGTTATGGCAACGCCACCCTGCACTGTTTTTTCCAAGGAGGCGGTAACCGTACGGCTGCATCCAGCCTTTGTTCCCAAAGTTTCTTCTGAGTTTCACATTAACGAACCTATTGTTTTACCCTCGTTTTATCCAAAGCCTCATAACTCTAACAAAGAGGCGCGCCTACACCTCCTGGACGTGAGGAGGGCGCTAGCCTTCTATATAGACAGGACCAAGTCCTTCCGGAAAACGGATAGACTCCTAGTCTCTCTCGCTCCCAAATCGAAAGGAGAAGGTCTCTCTTCACAGAGAATCTCAAAGCACATTGTATCCTGCATAAAAATATGCTACGAACTCAAAAAGACTCCTTTGCTGGCCACTCCCAGGGCTCATTCCATTAGGGCGGTGGCGGCATCAACAGCCTTTTTCAAGGGCATTGCGCTAAAAGACATTTGCAGAGCGGCGACCTGGTCATCCTATGACACCTTCGCCAAACATTACGCCCTTCACAGGGTATTCCAAGAGGATACCCGTCTCTCGACAGCGGTCCTCTCGGGGACAAGCTGCACATAATCCGATTACCCACCTCCTATCTTGGGTTACTGCTGGGTAGTCACCTATTGTGGAGCACCCACGGGGACACTCGAAGAAGAAAGAGAGGTTACTCACCGTAGTAATGGTGGTTCTTCGAGATGTGTCCCCGTGGGTGCTCCACTACCCGCCCATCCTCCCCGCTTCGGATCCCTGTTTAGTGTTTTGCAGGAGCATCCGAGGCGGTTGGTCAAGGAACTGGCGGGGACCGGATCATGCACGTGGCCAGGAGCGCACAAGGGAGCGGTGCGCACCGGCGCATGCGCAGTCCGGCAGAAACTGCTTGGAAGATCCGATCTGCGGCGCCGGGCGAGCCCGACACCTATTGTGGAGCACCCACGGGGACACATCTCGAAGAACCACCGTTACTACGGTGAGTAACCTTTCTTTCTCCATCAATCAGCGTTGACAACTGTACGTTAGAGGTCGTCCACGAGTTCGTTTACCTCGGGTCCACCATCACTGACACCCTGTCTTTGGAGACTGAGCTAAATAGGAGGATCATTAAAGCGGCCACAACTCTGTCCATACTCAGCGAGAGAGTGTGGAATAACAAGCTGTACACTCACACCAAAATGCAAGTCTACAGAGCCTGCAACCTCAGCCCCCTCCTTTACGGCAGCGAGACTTGGACCCTGTACGCCCGCCAGGAAAAGAGGCTGAACGTCTTCCACTTGCGCCGCCTCAGGCGCATCCTTGGAATATCGTGGAAGGACAGAGTATCCAACACTACTGTCCTTGAGCAAGCTGGAATCCCAACTATGCACACCCTCCTCAGGCAACGGCGGCTCCGCTGGCTTGGGCACGTCCACAGGATGAATGATGGAAGGATCCCAAAAGACATCTTGTATGGTGAGCTAGCCTCTGGCAAAAGACCTCCCGGACGCCCCCAGCTGCGCTACAAAGATGTTTGCAAGAGAGACCTCAGGGAAGTAGACATGAAGCCAGACAGCTGGGAGGAGCTGGCAGACGATCGCAGCAGATGGAGGCAGGAACTATACAAGGGACTTCAGAAGGGTGAGTTGAGGATCAGACAGCTAGCAAAGGAGAAGCGAGCCCACAGAAAGCACAGCAAGGACCTGCCAGACCCCCATTACGTATGCAAGAGATGCAGCAAGGACTGTCACTCTCGTGTGGGTCTTCACAGTCACAGCTGATGCTGCAAATGAGAATGCCAAATGGAACTACGAAGGGCACGATCCACAGTCTACATAGACTGAAGGATGCTTCTACTAAGGAGGAAGGGAAAATCAAATGCACAACCACAAAATGGGCAATAACTGGTTAGCTAGTCGTACTGTTTAAAGGAGTTGGGGGATGCAGTGAATCTCAAACTGTAATGCAGTTATAAAGAAGGCTAATAATATTCTAGAGTGTAATAACAGGTGCCATATGTAAGAACTGGAAGGTGTTTATCCCTCTTTATTTGGCACCAGTGAGGCCTCAGCATGTATACTTTGTCCAGTTCTCAGTGCCAGACTGTGAGAAAGGTATGGACAGATTGGAGAGTCCAGAGGAGAATAACAAAAATGATCAGAGGTTTAGAAAACCTGACCTGTCAGTAAAGGTTAAAAATGTTGTGCATGGATAATTTTGGGAAAGGAAGATTGAGGGGACTGCTAATAATCTTCATGGCTATGACAACGGAGATGGTAATCCACTGTCTTCATGTTCCCTGAAATTAGGACAGGTACTGGGCCTTACTCTGCTGCAGGGCAGGTGTAGATTAGATATTAGGAAAATCTTTCAAACTGAAAAGGTGGTTTAATACTGAAACAGGGCTTCTAAGAAAGATTGTGAAATCTGTCTTGAGAAGTTTTGAGGTAAGGTTAGATCAGACAAACACTGGTCAGGGAAGGTCTAGACTTAATTAGTGCTGCCTCATTGCAAGGGGATGGGCTAGATGATTTCTTGAGGTCACTTCCAGCAATGTTTCTGGGATCCTGTACCTAAACAATCTTCTCCTTTTATAGAACATGGATGCTAAATATGCAAAATTCCATTAATTGGGTGATAGGGATGCATGTAGAACCTAGAGGTCCTGAGACCATTGAAAAAGGGTGAGTGAAGTCTGCCTTAGAGCCTCAGCTGATAGTCAGTTGGCTTTTAGCTCATTTGGTAGAAGCTCTTGGATTTAGGTCCTAAGGTCCCAGGTTCAGTCCTACCAGCTGATGACCCAGGTCTGTCAGCTTTACACAAGCTTAAATTAAAAAAGCAGAGAATTCATAAGTTAATGTTCTAATAGCAATAACCATTATTCACATGATTTTTTTACTGCTATGGCTGGTAAATGATGTTCCTGCACAGTGTGCTTTAATAATTCTAGGGGTATGCTTATACTAGAGACACAAGTCAATCTATATTAGGTTGCCTTACAGACACTGCAGTAATTACTGTGGTGGTGCATGCTGCACCGCTGTCCTTGGATCTGTGATGTTCATCCTCACCTGGAGTGCTGCCTGACCTAAGAAAGGCAGTGTGAGGGGCTGAGAGCCCAGATGCCTGGCAGGTGTGTCCCCTGTTCTCTGCCACAAGCCAGCGGGGTGGGGTGGGGGAAGCCTTTCAGGGCTTCTCTGTGCCTCCTTGTTCCCCCGGGAGCAGTGTGAAAGCTGCCTAGGGTTTCTCAGTGCCTCCTTGAGCCCTGTTGGGAGATGGGCACCTTGTTGATTTTATGGTCCAGTAGATTGACAAGGCTGCCCACCCCTGGGTGGGAGTGATGGGTGTCTAGGTGTCTCACCCAAGCTGGGAGCAGCGTACAGCTGCCTGAGCTGCTTACTGGCTCCAGCCAACCAGCTCTTCAGGAGAGTGTGGAAGGAGGGGCAGCTCCTGGGAGAGGCTGGTAAGTGTCTGTGATCTGCCCGCTTTCAAAGCTCCTGCCATGAAATTGACAAGACTGTCAACAGCTTATGTAAGGAATGCAGTGTATACACAAATATGGTGTAGTTAATGCACCTAGAAAAGCCTTATGCCTCTCATGGAGGTGGAATTATATTGATACAGGAGGGCACTTACATGGGCAGAGGGAGACTATAATATAGACACTGATATGGTAAGGTTGATGTGAGATACTTTATATCTACTTAACTGTATAGGGTAGACCAGCTGAAGAGAACCTTAACTTTTCCTATCAAAACAAAAAGCAGTCAAGTAGCACTTTAAAGACTAGCAAAATAGTTTATTAGGTGAGCTTTCATGGGACAGACCCACTTCTTCAGACCAGAACAGACTCAATATTTAAGGCACAGAGAACCAAAAACAGTAAGCGAGGAGGACAAATCAGAAAAAGATTAACTTTTCCTGTTGGCTTGTGCTTTAATGTAACCTTTGATTGTTTGTTAATAGGGTCTTATTTAAACCTAGTATTTCAGTCTTTCAAATAAAGTTGATGCAAAAAAAATCTTGCTTTTTTTTAAAAAAAAAAAAAAAAAAAAAAAAAAAAGTCTATTAAACCAAGGAACATCTTGTGGAATAAAGAGTTATGCTGAAAAGCATGCAACTCTTGAAACATTGTTTTTATTTCATAATAATTCTGACATAACTAGAGATGTGAACATCACTGCAGCAGTGATGTCAGCCAGGAGTCTGTATGTTCTGTTATGTCACCAAAAGTATGTGTTATAGTGGGTGTTGCCAGTGGTGATTTTAATAAATTGCTGATGAAATTGTGCAAAAAAACAACCAACGTTTGGAAACTCCAAGAAGGCTGTGTGGAATATCGTAGAGGAAGATAAAAACCTTTCTGTTTCTTTTGAAAGCCCTTTGAAGTCAGAGGCTGGAGCTTTATTAATAGTAAGAGTGCTTTCTGAATTGCTGGTCTTCTGAGGTATTAGCATGGCTTCCTGCTGTGACGCTATCTAGATTGCATCCAGCAAGTTGGCATGATGATATGAAGTGGTAATTGTAGCTGTAATGGGATTACGAAAATTATTTGGAAAAAGATCAAAAAAGAAAATTTGAAGAAGGAAAAACAAATGTGAAAGCAACAGCTGTAGAAAACCGTTTTGTTTGTTTAATATATACCTGTCAGGAACTGTGTTCACCATGAAAGCAGATTAGACTCCAAAATCTTCAGCAAACCAAAATAAGATCACTGCTATATTCTTTCACTGTAAGAGCTTCCTTCATTGTTGTCAGTCTGAGGAAGAACAGGAGGAAGTACTTCAGAGCTGGTAAGCCTATATGAGTAAATAAGTAAACTAGAAGTTGCTTGGGTTGGACAGAGTGAGGAAGTCTTATCATGGCCACATTTTGGAGGAAATGGGAATATCAACAGTCTTTGCTTGAATCTTACATGAAGATATTAGGTTTAAGATAGATGAAAAGCTATTATAGCTCCACTTAATCTAGTGGAGTTGTGACAGCTTATACCAGCTGAAGGTCTGCCACAGAATTTATTCTAGCTGGCAGAGGTGGCGGATGTGAGGAATTTGTAGCTCATTGGGCAGAACTGAAAAATAGAACAGAAATATAGTACAGATGGCACCTTGTTGGTATGGCATTGTTGGGACCTGACCTGTCCCGAACAAGGGAATTTGATGGAACATGGGAGATCCCCTGCATGGGCCACTAAACACCCTGCCTGTCACTCCTCCCTCACTGAGATGCTTGCCCAGCTGCTGAATGGGCAGCAGTCAGGTCTCTGCTCCGGCCTGCACTTCCACGGGTGACCCAGCCCTGGCCCTGGGCTTCTCTGTGTGGGGCTGCCAAAGGATACTTGCTCCCCTATAACCCCCATCCCTGGCTGCCCACTGGCTCTCTTACACTCCTGCCCAGGCTCTTTGGTCAAGGAGCATTCCTGGTCTGCCCTGTGCGGCACTGTGTGGGGCTGCCAAAGGACACTGGCGCCCTGTGACCCCCAGCCCTGGCTGTCCACCAGCTGTGGCTTACACTCCTGTCCAGGCTCTTTGGTCCAGGAGCATCCCTGGCCTTGCTGGACCAGGAATGTTGCCAGATCAGTGTGCCAAGTTTGGGGAATATAAGTAATAGCCAAAGATAGCGAAGTAGTTGAGGGAAGTTCCCTGGTGGATATCAACTATAGAAACATAGTTGTATCCTGGACTTGGAAATAATCAAAAAGCCAGTGGAAACTTCAAGATGGGGATGAGAGCCCATTTGTGGTTAGGAGGGAGGTGACAGTTCATCTTGTCGTGGATAAATTTAAAATTTAGAAGGTTTGGCACTTAAAGGAGGGAATTTATTATGGCATGAACTGTCTTTGCACTGTGAATTATTGTATTCCTACTCACCACAGATTGGCTTTAACATTTTAAGGCAAACAAATGTTGTTAATGACTTGGGATTCAGCGTTTTAAAATTGATGACTTTACCATTTAATTGTATTGTAGAAAATGCAAAGAATTGAAGTGAATAATTTTGGAGACAAATACAATGGAGAAGATTCAGAAAGGTTTAACATCTACTGCTAATGCACGTAGCCTAAGAGTAAATACATACAAAATATAAGGAGAATATTTAACAACTTCAGTTCTTAGCTACTAGATATTTCTTGCAGAATCTCAGTAAAGCATGCCAATTTATTTTGAAGTGTTGCCTTTAAATCTTTACAGAATTATACAGGTGGCCATGCTCAAAAGTGGGTGTCACATTGTGCATTTGTTGGTTGTTATGAAACACAGCAGCATAGGCCAAACACAAAATTTAAGAGTGCCCATGTGAAAGGGAAACTGGCAGTGCAAAAAAACCAGCTAAATAAACAACAATAACAAAAAAACACTGAGACACTGGTTCTGTTTAACTGTCCCACACAGATGAAAAGAACTTCTTAGCTTACGAGTTGTCTCCAACTCCAGGGTTGAGAAATTCATTCTTTCTGGGAATAAAATCTCATCTGTATCCATGCTGTGTAGCCAAAAGAGAAAGAAGGTAGAAAGTTAATTTTGTATAACCAATCTCCTGTGTTATATTTCTTATTCCTGTCTATAGTTAAAAGGGGAAACTAACTTAAAACAAACTGAAGACATTGTATTACATTAAGCTAATGGAAAAAAAGCATGTTCAGCAGCCACTTGCCTATAGAATGTTGTGTAAAGAGGTGATTAGATGGACCGGAATAGTAGTAGTCTGCCAGAATTCTGAAACATAGTGAGTAGGAGGCTAGTAATGGGAGCAAGATTAATGTCATAGAAATTTTTAACTTACTGGAAACTTTACTTACTAGTTTTTCCTTCCCGTCCCTAATCTGACACTCCTACGCAAAAAGTGATCAAGGTAGACTCTCTTGAAGGCCAAAAAGTGTGCTTATGATGTTGAGTATTTGAGAAAACCAATGTGCAAAAGTAAAAAGACCTCCACTCCATTTGGTAGCTTGCTTGGCAGTTTCTGTAAACAGACCAAAGCCTGAATGATCCGGAGAGCCTGAGCTCCTTTATTGTCTTGAGAGTTAGGAAGGGTGGTGTCATGGATAGTGCACACAGAGTGGGATGTAGGAACATCTCCTGGCAGAGCCACGCTCATTCTGTCTGACTCTGGCCATGCTCACTGTCCTGAGCCTCAATTCTCCATCTGAAAAATGAGCATAGTGCTTCCATACATCACAGCAGTGTTGTGAGAACTGCATTAATGATTGTGCGATGAGGACCATATAACCACATTGATAGACACCATGTCAGTGATTAAATAATTTAAGAGTTGTGTGGGAAGACTTGAATTGCTTTTGCCTGTACTCAACTTTCCTGTGGTTGAAGGAGACAGGAAGCCACACTTCAGCATTGTGCATTACAAATACAAAACACCTTCCCCCAACCTAAAACTGCTGGAGAGGTTTGAATAGCCTTCCTGCTCCCAATAATTGAATAAGGAGTTCTGATAGACTATTTCTTTGATGGAGGAGAGGGCTAGATTTGAAGTCACCACATTCTTCTCTCAATTCCCTCCCCGCTTTTTTAAAAATTAAAACCATTTGTTTAGAAATTATTCAGTTGAGCACAACGTTTGTAAAAGAGTGGTTACTAAAAGTAAATAAGTTATTTTATCAAATGAAATATGTTTCACCCAGATCACTAATTAGGGACAGAAATGAAGATAAAAAGTGGTTAGAAAGACTGAGGAAATAATAAGAGCAGAGAGAGTAGAAATAATTGACTTAATCTTCTAGAAGGCTTTAGATATTTAGGACATTAGTGTCTTAACCAGCTCTATCAATGAGAGACACATTTGTATTTAAAAAAGCCCAGGAGATTAAGGTCAAAGTTAGCAATAAATGGGTACCAATTTTGTAGGAGGGAGGTGGCAAGAGAAATGCCCCAAGAAATGTTAACGTGACCCTAATCGCATTCAAACTGTATCAGTGACTTTCAAGATTAGCTATGTAATTAATGTATTTATATAGCCAGGTTTATAAATCTGCAGGTGGGCCAACTAATTTAATTATAATACAATAATAACCCGATTATGATATTGTGTCCAAAAGACATCTAGAGGAAACAGACATGAATTAAGAGGATGGCTTCTGCAACTTACTGTAGAATTAAGTGAAGAAATTTGTCTAGAACTGAACACTGGCAAATAGGAATCTGGGTTTTAAAAGGGCACAAATTACAGAATGCTGATCAGGAAGAGGGTCTGGAGCTGATAGTGTAAGGAAATTAAGATAGCCTTCTTAAATCAAAGTAAAAAAGCAGAGTGTACTGGGGTGACTAACCAGCATACGGGTTAGAACACATCATTGACCACATGTAAAGACTTGGGGGAGATGATTTTTGGGCCATGTATTACAGAAAAGATACTGAAGAATTAGGGCCGGAAAAAATAAATGAGTAAGGATGATAGTTAAGACCAATTTTGGAAAATTTGAGCCCTAAAGTTAAGTTTCAGAAAAATGAGGGATAGATAGCAAGGGACATGAATTGAATAATAATGCAGCTTTTACTTTAACACTTGCAGCTGCTCCCACTGATACCAGAGAAGACATTAAGTAAGCACATTGGAGGCTTTTAAAACATTGGGATGTACCCTGAAGAAGGATGCAAAAACAAATTTCCTGAGATGACCTCTAGATCTAAAACAAGAGGGCAAAAGTAGAAACTGTGTGAATAGAAGACTACCCAAGGTAGCTGTAAAGGGCAGGTCCACCGGAAAATAATCTTCTCATTATTGCTGATCTCTTGAGGTTGAGGATGATCTCTTTCACAAGTTTTATTTTTCATGATTCCTTAGGTGACTGAGGAGTTGGTCCTTGGGCCACAGGCTTGTTGGCAGACGTTGCAGGTGGCATTGGAAGACACGGTTGGACCACATTTGCTGCATGTCAGTGGTCTTGCCTTTCTTTTCTTGCATATTTCTTCAACCAGGGAAAGCGGTTTTCCTCAAAAGTGGCAGTTTCCTTTGCTAGTTATCCCTGTCCTGGGCTGTGATCTCCTAGTTTGTGGTGCCAACACCACATCTCTTGATGTTTATCTTGAGGGTGTCTTGAAAGCGTTTCTTTTGGCCTCCCTGTTTTCTTTCTTCTATGGTAAGGTAGCCATACAGGAGTTGTTTTGGTAAGTGTACATCGGGCATATGCACATGCACTGCTTGCTCCACCTTTGCTGATGCTAGCAATTATGGACCTCAGCACTGAAGTTGTTGGCCTCTGTGAGGACACTTACATTGGTGCAACAATCCTCTCACTTTTTGCTAAGGATCTTCCAAAGAAAGTGCTGGTGCTAGTGTGTATTCTGATGTCTGTTTGTCGAAAGTCTGCTGAAGCCAAGGCTGGCCTAGCCCAACTGTGTTGAATCTCAACATCCCTGTCTGCCCTCTGTGAGGAATAGCTGCCAAGACAGACAATATATTCTACATATTCCAGTTCTTCTTCCTTGCTGGGGCTGATGATTGACCGGACTGGCTGGTGGATAAATTTTGGTCTACTAGTGTTCAGAGATCAGCCTAGGCTTTCGTAAGCTTCACAGAAGGGGCACCTTTTGAATGAGCAATGGTAGCACGGTCCCTTGTGTACTGGAGTTCAGTTGTTGTTGTTGTTGTTAATACTTTAGTTTTGGCATGGTGACTAGAAAGGTTGAAGACGTTGCTGTCAGTCTGATATTAGATGCCAGTGCCCCATGGTGGATAGTTATGGATTAATGTTTGGATGACACACAACTCAGAGGCAAAGCCACTCTACAGGATAGAGGCAGTCAACTGGTTGTGGAAGAATCTTGCAGTGGTGATAAATTTAATTGGGCAGCCAAACTTTGACATAATTTTCCCCAGAGTCTCAGGCTTGATAGTTGGAGCCTTTCATCAGATCAGTAAAGGCCATATATAGCTCCTGGTGGTGGTTGACAGTCTCCTTCTTGACATGATCTCCTCTTAAAGATTTTGGGAAGTGACTCCACCAACAGGCCTGCTTATCTAGGGACGAAGGCAATCTTCTGTGCAAAGTGCCAAAGTTTTGCATACTAAGGAGATTGGGTAAGGTCAAATGAGCAGCACAGCTAGTGGGGTGGAGATTTTGAAGTCCAAGTAAATGAGCTCCCATAAACTCTCTGTCTTGGTGGTGTGAAGCTTGCAAGAACTAGTTCAGCCTTAGGGCTGAAGCAAACCCATGGAGTTGTACAGATGCCATTTTAAGGGCTAAGGGTATACTGAAGGCTTTGTTCTTGATTTTTCGTGTGGGATTGGTTGGGTGCAGGGAATTGACAGCATCCCTGCCTCCTGCAGTCAAGGATAGACTGGAGAGTAATTGTCAAACATCACCATCCTTTTGTCTGCTCTCTGAACAATATAGACATTTCTTGCAGATTACAATACTTAAAGTCTTCTTGGCTCATAAGTAAGGTCACACTCATGTATTAGAATGCCTGAGATTGTACAACTCTTTCATATTTGGCAGCTGGGAGGTTGCCAGATATTCAAATATTCTGGATAGTAGAGAGGTACACCTAGCAATGCATAACACTAAAGAGAAACTAGGTGAGATATTAAGAAATAAACTAAAATGTACGCAGAGTACTTCACAGTGTACAATACTAATATTGGTAAATAAATTTAGACTGTATTTGCTATATTTATTAGTATTTACTTTCACTACACTGTACTTATTGAAAATGTAACTAAAATTTACTTATGGTTAAAATGCCAGTTATTTGAGAGTTCTGGAGAATAGAATGCTGGATATGAAAGAGTTTACTGTAGTGAGTACACTTGATAGTAAAACGTCAGATGAATTGGGAATTCACTAATTTCATGGTAGAATCAGGCCTCTTCTCTTGATAGGCTATTGTACTGGAGTTTATCTGTTTGTGGGGACAAGAGCATTTGTATCTTTACAAGCTTCTCAATATCTTAACCTGTGAAACCATTCTAATGGCTTACAGATGAGCTTGGGAAAAAAACAAGCAGTTCTGTGGCATCCTAGAGACTAACACATTTATTAGTTCATAAGCTATTGTGGGTAAAATCCACCTCATCAAATGAGTTGGAATAGAAATTACAGAATCCAAGGTATATGTAGCCACAAAATACAAAAGAAGTTACCTGTCAATAAGTATTTAATATTTAATTATGTAATAAAAAGAAAATCCGCTCCGATCATCTCATGAAGTGCGTTTTAACCACAAAAGCTCATGACCAAATAAATTTATTCATCTCTATGGTGCCACAAGGCTGGTTGTTGTTTTTAGAGACTAAAATGGCTGCCCAAATAAGCTTGAGTGCAGACTGACTATTTACAAGACCCCTGAATGAGTTATAATGGTTGGGAAATGACCCTTTCAGCCATTTCCAGGCAACTGAATCTGCTTAAATAGCAGCTGTTTCTCAGGCTAATATGTTTGTGATATCCATTGTTCTTTTAAGATGAGAGATCCTGGGCCTGAACAAACCTATTTGCATGAGGTAAACAGGAATCTTTCCTGGCCAAAGATCATCTTAGCTTTCATTTTTTAAAAAGTTATCCTTTATGATTACCAGCCTTTGAACCACAAAGTATGACTGATGCTGTGATGGCTGCCTTTGCCCTGTCCCAGTGCAATTCCGCTGCTGTTAAGAATTGGGTCTGCTGAGAGGTGTTTGTTACCCTAGATCGTGTAGTAAACCAGCCCAAACAGGGCTCTGTGCACAGCTCTTTTGAACACTACAGAGGAGTTTGTCAGGGGGAGGGGAGCTGCTCCTGATGTCCCCTAATCATCTAGAGTGCTTGATGAGGTGATGAGGATCTGTCTCCTTCCCTTTTAAAATACTTGTAGGTGGCAGGTAGGAGATAACAACCTGCAGACCACCCTGTCGCAAACTACTTATCTGGGGCTTACTGCTACTCCCTCTTTTGGGATGGACTGGCGGTCTGACCCAGGAAGAGAACAACATTATTTTTATATTGGTGCATAGAGGTCCCAGTTGGGACCAGAGCTGTGCAATTATACCATAGAGAGAGTCTGCACTCAAGAGAGCTTACGCTCCCAGGGTTGTAACAACTCAGCAAGTGGATGGAACAAGCAGAGGAAAGTAGGGTGAGGTGATGCTGTGAGCATATTTTCCTGGGTGCACAATGTAGCCTCCCATCTGCCTAATCTCAATCTCACATCATGCCATCAGAGGGGGAGGGAATGAACGACGCTGCCTCGTTTTCCCAGCAAAGGGCTGTGAACATTGGAGTTAAGGGAGGAAGTGTCTGGCATTAATCTGTTGGGGATGCGGTAGTGATTGGAGATCAGGGTTCAACCAGTGGGTTACTGGGGTTGTTGGACCCAGACAATGGGAGTATCTGACCAGATGAAGACCTGTAAGAGGAGGTAAAGTTGTATTTTTGTTCTGGCTGGCTGGCTGGCTCAATGTTTAAATTAGGAGATGATGGTCAAAATTTAAAAGCCCTGGATAAATAGGCTGTTCTGAAGCCTGACTTTTTCCAGTCCCTGATGTGTACACACAAAAAATCTCAAAACAAATGATAAAGCACTGTCTTAACATCTACTGCTAACATAGATGAGTAGTAACCAAAACTATGGGGTTAAATTTAGCCAAAGTTCGTCAAAATTTGAATTCTGCTCTTTCAGTTGTTCATTTATTTTAGTAGGGGGTGGGATAGCTCAGTGGTTTGTGCATTGGCCTGCTAAACCTGGGGTTGAGAGTTCAATCATTGTGGAGGCCATTTAGAGATTGGGGCAAATAGATGTCAGGGATGGTGCTTGGTCTTGTCAAGAGGGTAGGGGACTGGACTAGATGACCTCTCAAGGTCTTTTCCAGTTCTAGGAGATGTGTATCTCCAATTATTATTATTATTATTATTATTTTTCAGCTGGTACTGCAAGAAAGGGTGGCAATTCCTTAACATTAAAGTTTGGACCCTTGCACTAGTAGGTTGACTTTCTCTGCTTTTGTCTGATTTGTTTTGTACCTTGGGTGTCTTATTTTGCTATTCCATTCTGTGAGATTCAAGCTTCCAATGACAATGAAAGTGCTGTATTAAGTTGTGCACTCTTCTCTTCCAAGGGTTTTACATGCTAGTAGTAAAGTAGACAGTACTTTTTGTGATTTGTTCAAATTTTCTTCATGTTAAACAGGCAATAGTTATTTGGCATACACTGTTAATTTTTAATAGTATTTGCATTGTAGATTTATAGTATGTAGTTGTCTTTGACATGGTGATTCACTAGGGAAATGTCTGTTCTGAAATAGATCTCAGTAGGGTTTAGCTTATGTAGTATATAAGCGGTAACATGTACTTTTGTAAACACATTAAGGTGCTTACTAAGCTGGTTTTCTGTGTTGTGTAGACAAATAGGATTTAAATATTTTTATGCAAGAGCTGCAGAATGGAGGCAGGGAAGGAATATGAAATGTAATTTAATCTGTTAGGTGCTATAAGCCTTTGGATAAAGGATTGTGTGCTCAGTGATCAGAGCACTCTAGTTTGGTACCATGTTAAATACATAAAGTAGCTTATTCTTTCAGTGTGTTGGGGGTAAAAACCTTGACAAGGGTGAAATGACTTAGAGTGGTGTGGTATCCTCATTGACTACATGGCTTATTCTGAGTGTCGTATTGGATTACTTTACAAACTTAAAATTGGTCATGTGAGATAGTTACATCAAATTACTTTAATGTATATGTAATTTGCAGGTGACAGTCTGTAAAATGGATCTAAGAATTTGGAAATTTCACATGGATTTTCTTTTTAACACTTTTGATAAGATTTTATATGGTCTGGCTTACAGAAATAATAGAATATTATCAAGGTCTATCTTTAACATTGTTGTATGCCCATATGCCATTTGCCAAAAGAGGTCATTGGATGTTGCGGTATGCTGTGACTGTAAGCATTTGCTTTCTCAATTTGTCTGGTGTGGTGGTTTGTTTTGAGAGGCACTAATGGGGAATCAGGAAGCTATGAAGAGGGGAAACAAACTAAATCCAAGACTTTCCTGTATATCCTTGTCAGAGCTACAGTTATGCTGTAATTTTTTAATCAAATTCTACAAGGCAGGGGAGATACAGGTTGAACCTCTCTAATCCAGAACACTCTCGTCCAGCAACATCCGTAATCCAGCATTATTTTAGTTAGCTGCACAGCTACTTTTTGATATGGCCAAGTTTCCCACAGTCCCAGAAAGTTTGTTTACAGCCACCAGTCCTGTTTCTGTGTTCTGTGCTTTTATATAGCTGTAATTTACCCCTAAATATCTCCCAAGAGTCCAGTAAGCACTGGAAGTGTTGATAAGGTGTTAGACAATATTGACCTCCTGTAGTCCGGCAGATTCTCTCATTCATCACTGGTCATATCCCAAGGATCAGAGAGGTTCAACCTGTATTAGAAAGTTATTGCTTTGATAATATTGGCTTTAAAACTCTCATAGCAATGTTGCCTATGTCTGCTTGCTGATAGTAGTAGTTCTTTGTAGCCTAATTTGTATGATGACAACTTTCAAATATGATTGCTAACTTTTCCAAAAAGCTATTTTTCAACTGTTCCTAACGTTTTTCCTCAGTGTGAGTAATTGTGCAGAGGCAATGCTTGTGTAAAAATAATTTATTGCTGGAGATAATGGGAAATAAAATCAAGTCTAGCTGCAGAGCTTGATACTAAGAAATTAAAATTTGCAGTTGCTGACTCAATTAGAATGCCAGTGGGCAAGTGCTTCAGATCCTGGCATTTATAGCAAGGAGAACCAATTCATTTTATCGGATGCTATTGAGTTTAAGAACATTTACTGGCATAATGTAATAGTTTACTGTGCTAGGCATTATTGTGTTGTTTAACAACCATTGTCTTGTGTGCAACTTGTTTTTGAAAGTGTGGTTGACTTGCTTTACCTGTAGAACTGCATTACTTTCCAAGTGGTTTGTGGCTGTGTTGGGTGTCTTTTAAAGTGTGTACTCGCACTATTTGTTAGTGTATGAAGTCTCTGGGCAAAAATATTTCCGTGTTGTTTAATAATGATACAAACCCTAAAAACATTGCAGAACCAGAAAACCAAAAACAATATTAGGAGTTACTTTAAGTAAAAACAGAGGAAGGAATGTTCTAATTGCAGTCTTCATTAGTGATAGCATTGCACAAGCCATGTTGACTTTTAGATCACATGTGAGTTTACAACTCAAACAGAAAAACTATATATATTTTTAACTTGGGAGTCTGAGCAAATTTGACAAGGAGTAGTTGTGAGATGACAAACATTCTACTCTTAAAAAAAAATGTAGAGCAAAGTTATGCTCTAAATTTGTTTTCTTTGTATGCTGGTGGAACCTGCTTAAGCATTTTTGAGCATAGTAATTTGTTTTTTTATTGTTGCATGAGAGATTTTGTTCCCATTAGCATTAATGGACACTAACCAGATAAATCCTTCTGACATGGATGAGAAAGGATATGCTACTATACATGCACTGCAGCAGCAGATTATCTCAGTAGACCAAAGCGGCTCCTGTCAATCCAATGAAAGCCTGACTTTAAAAAAGAAGAAAAAAAAAGTGTGCAGTCTGCGGTTCCTATCATACATTTGGGAGCCAGAATATTCTGTGTGGTAATATCATGGAGACGATGAAGGGATTGTTTATAAAAAAAACAAAAATGAGCCACATGTGGCTTTTAGCTTTAGTAGACTTATGCCTGAGTGCTTCACTTTGGAAGGTTTGCTCCCTTATGCATTTTGTTTGAGGACTCTGACCCACATCATATCGTGGTTGCAGAGACTTTAGCCTTTTACCACTAAGTACAGCACTAGTAATGGAATGCTCCCAGGGCAATGATTAACCACTAGGTGATAGCATTAGGCTCTGCTGCTCTGAGGCAAGAGGAATATTTTTTTAGGCTTCACCCACGGGAGTAAAGCTCTTGACTGCATCACTGCTGAGAGAGCAGAAGAGCCTCCTGATGGGTTAGTATACTGCCATGTGAAAATCTAGGCATTGGTCTCAGTTGTCTAGAGGGAATTGCTATTCCATTGTACAGGACAGTCAGCATTGGTAATAAAAGACCAAGAGGATGTTGTTTGCTTGTTGCGGCAAATGTGCTAAATTTGACATACAGGCATGAAGGCAAGGGACCTGCTTTGCAGGTTTTACGATTTTAATAACAACAAACAACTTATTGGTGAACAACTTAAAGCAGTGTGATTTGAAGGGTTAACTAGCATTCACCTTGTTACATGCATGACTTTCCTTACATTAAACTTCGTGTAAAAATATGTATCTTGTATTTCTTAGTGATTAATTAGTTGGTATGTCTGAAGAGGTGGTGGGTAGCTTGTGGCTCATGGGACACCACAGACAAGTGATTTGAGGAGGAGAGGATTGGGTCACACTGAAATAGTCATGAATTAGGAACTGCAGGCCATCTCCAGTGCTTCTCATCAGAAAGGTTAAGTTTACCATATATTGATTACTAGTATTAGAGAGGTAGCCATGTTAGTCTGTATCTTCGAGAACAAGAAGTCCTGTGGCACCTTATAGGCTAAAAGATACTTTGGAGCATAAGCTTTCGTGGACAAAGACCCGCTTCATTAGATGCATGGGCGAGGGGTGGGGAGGTGATGAGAGACTGGACAGAAGAGATCTTTGAGTGGTGATAGAGATTCTAACACTTGCAGGTTGGGGAGAATTTTTAGGGAAAGCTTTTTATAAACAGAAGTCTAGTCTTTCCCGCCTTATTCACTGACATTCTTGAGGGTTTTGAAAAAGTGGGGTCTGCAGGATTGGGCCTCAAGTTGCAAAAATCTTGGTCTCAGCTGGGTTGTAATATACCAGAGAGACTTGAAAAAATTTCTCTTGTCTGGCTGTAAGTAATTGACCATGGAGTATATCTTGTGTGTATGATTAATACATAGATTTAACCTAAAGCAGGTGTCATGAATAACCTCTAATATTCAGTTCCCATTACGTTATCTGTTGCTTTACCTTTTCAATTTTACAGTGCATATTACCTGCATGTCTGCATCTCAATTAAGCAGTCCTGCTATTATGCAGGTTTTGCACCCTTTTAGGGAGATAACTCTTTGAAAAAACCTTATGAATTACTGATGATGTGGGATTGTGATTTCATTATACTTATTACCACTTAATCAATTAAATGTATTTTCATCTCTCCCTTTTTGTTGTAAGAAGTTAGGAAAGAAGTATATTGATTCCTTGTTTTGGACATACAAATTTAGGAGTCTAGAGTAATTTAAATGTTCAGAATGTATGAGCTGAAAAACATAAAATATTAATTACATTCTGCTGTAGAAGATTGAATGTTAAATAAAAACATTTCTGTGGTTGTAGAGCTCTAATCCGAAAAGTATCATGTAAAAAGTCCAGATTTCTCCATTCAGGAATACCATAAAACATATGTTTTTTTGTGTTTTTTAATAAACTTTTTATTAGATTAAGAGTACTATAAAGCTAATGCATGTCAAAAGAATACTGGCACAACAATTAAACCTCAAATGCTTTTCCCACTTCCTCCATCAGTACACAAGACAGTCATAGTTTAAAAATAAAAAACTTAATCTAGAAAGGGCCATACCAAAAAAATCAGAAAAAATATGATACAGTGAAACAACTGAATGTTGAAGCTGTACAATGCATGGGATGTAGCTTTTATATGTAGGAATAGATTTTTTTCCCCCATTGTTAGCATCGAAACCCACCATACTTCATGAACAGCCCTGTTCATTTCAGTGGTACTACTTGTGGAATATGGTGGTGGAATTGGATACTAAAAGAAATATATCCACATGGTGACCCAAATGTATTTCTGGCACATGTGACCCAAGAATCTCTTAAAGCCAAGGCGCCACAGGAATCTCAAATGAAAGCTAGTCTTATTGATATTAATATAATTGTGAAGTGTCTAGCGATACTAAGTAAGCAGTTGTGTGTATGTATGTGTGTATATACTGAAAACATGTTTTTAGTCTGTATTGAACTGACACCGACAAGGGTGTCACAGAGGTGGTAAGGAATGCTCATCTGTCAGGATGTAAATTATGCATTATGCATGCTTAATTAGGCAAAGAGGATGGACATTTCCATAAGAAGTCACATCTTAAAGAGATGTGAGGTCAACAGGAAAGCAATCCACACAAGCAAACAAGCCATGGATCGTTATCCTGACTCGAAGCAAAGGCAATGAACTTTGGGGGGGGTATATCTAGAAGATACCTTCTTATTCAGCTTCTCAGAAGTAAACAGTATATTTCCATTAATGAAAATGAGATCTTCATTAACCTTGGCTGAAAACACTGAAAAGAACTTTAGATATGATACATTTCAGGCATGAAATAAGCTGGTAGTTAAGTTTAGTTTCTAGAAAGCATATTATGATTTTATTTCATATGTAGCCTGTTTGATTCCAATATCCATGCTGTCTCTCGAATCTCTAGTCTTTGACAATAAATTTAAAGTTATCATGAAAATAAGGATATCTGAGTAGTGCTGGTTGTTACAAGCTGATGCTGATTGTTACAAGCTGATATATATACTGTTCTTTTTGAAATAGCAGACTTGATGCTGGATAGATCACAGGGAAACACTTAAAAGGGACACACAGAGTGGTATGTACCTATTGTTAACCTGGAAAGCAAAGTAAGACCTGACATAGTACAGAGGACAGTGAATAAGTAGCTTGTGACCTGAGGGTGTTAGGGAGCTGACAAAAAGAGTCCCTCATGCTGGAGGCACACACAAAAAGCTTACTATTAGTCCAGAATACCCTGAGAGCCCTCCTGTCAAATAGGCTCCTACCATCATCAACCAGTGAGTCAGTTTTTCAAAGAAATATCTTGACGAGAATTGCAGTGACTTGGATTGCAGGATGCTAATGAATAAATACATTTTTTGTTTGTTAGTTTACTTTTGTGCACGAGAGAGATTTTGCATGCACCCATTTCACCATTTTCCCTTCTAGTCAGTTTTATTTTCCACCAACAAACAGATGAGAAGAAAAGCCCTTCATAGTATTAGAAATCAAATTTGTGCATATTGATCAGTTTCACAGCATTCAAGTAGTATTCTCTTAAAGATGTTTTAAAGGCAGTTTCTGCCAGTCACTGCTCCTCTGCTTACTTGTACCTCTCCCTGCTGTACCCTTCTTAGTCTTCTGTCTGCCAAGTGCTGAAAAGTAAAACTTTATTAATAAGGGAGTGTTAAGTGGGTAAAAAATGAGATTGGAAATCAGGGCTACTGGGGTCTATCCCTGACTCATTTTGTAATGTTAGGCAAGGCACTTTATTCCACTGGGCCTGTAAAAATGGGTAGTGTTATGCTTGCAGTTCTGTTGGACTTGATGTGTAAGTACTTTGAGGGGGTCTTCTGATGAGAAATGACAGAATCAGTACTTTGCATTTCTGTTGTAAACACCTGTTTAGCATGTTTCAAGGCTGGAGAATTTTTCTTCCAAACACCAGGAGGTGTAGGTTGGATATTAGGAAAATCTATTCATCCGGAAGGTGGTGATGCACTGGAATGAATGCGTTACCTTGAGAGGTAGTGGAATCTCCATCCCTAGAGGTTTTTAAGTCCTGGCTTAACAAAGTTCTGGCTGGGATATTTAATGAGGGTTGATCCTGCTTTGGGTAGGGGCTGGACTCAGTCTCCTCAGGTTCCTTTCAGCCCTAGGATTCTATGACCATGAATATTTTCAAACTTCTTTGTGGTACAGCCATATATTTGCCCTGAAATTTCAAACCATTTTTAGGCAAATTATACCAGTGTGTATAATGTATTTCCCTGTTCTAAATCTATCTTGAAAAATGGTTGTGGAACTACATAGGGATGAGTATGAGTTGTCGAAGTAGTTCACAGCAGCAGGCTGCAAGAATTATTTTTTCTTCAGAGAGGATCAGACAGAATAGATGAAAAGTAAATGGAAGAAGTGAGTCCGGGTAAAAGAGAAAATGCAACTTTTTTAGAGGCTTGTTTTTTTTGTTGATGTTTCTTTATACTTGCTGTAATTTGCTGGTTGTGTTAGCACCTCTCACTGAGAGAAGTAAATTTAGGTTATGGGAAACCAATATTTTTGTGGGGTCTTGATGTTTTGCTCATTCTTGGGCATGCATATAGATATCTTTGTGGGTGAATATGCTGGCTTATAGTTGCAGAAGCTTTGTTGTCACAGCAGGGAACTTGCTGTCATTTTGCAAGACAGTTTTCAATCATTGATGTACATTATATGCATTGATTTAATTTGCCTAAAGATGGCTTGAAATTTAGGTGCAAATAAGTTCTTTGTGGTATAAGTATATAACAAATATTCATGGTGTTTAAAAGAAAAAAATCCTCAGCCTTGAAAAGCCTCCACAGTTTTATGTGCTAAACAGTTCCTTCTGAAGGGAGTGTTCAAAAGCCGATAAGTTCTTCAGACACAGCTCCAGAAATGTAAACAGTCATAGCAATCCTACAGTGTGTTAGTTCATTCGTTCTCTAAAACAAATGCAAGCTAGTTGGCGCAAGCTGCTACTTGTACGCCAAGGAGAGATAACTGTGATGAAAGGTGTTCACTTCTGCCTTCAAAATCTGGGGATCTAATTTGCTGGAACTTGATGGAAAACTGAAGAAGTGGGTTTATCCCATGAAAGTTTTTCACCTAACAAATAATATTGTTAGTCTTTAAGATGCTACAGGACCGCCTTTTGTGTTTTGTGAAGATATGGACTAACATGGCTCCTCTCTGAGACAAAACATGTCCATTGTTTCCTCCTAATTGTGTTTTCAGCAGCTAAACACATTATAACAGTTTCATTTTAACCATGGAAATGTTTAACAACTGTGTCCCTCCTCCAAACGTAGGACTGTACAGATAATGAGTAGGTTGCTTTACAAATCAGTGAGAGTAACAGAACTTCATAGCAAAATGAAGGGGCCAAGTAAAAGGCTACACGGGAGACAAATTGTCAAAGTTATCATCTGGCACCTGTTGCTGCTCCCATATTTACGAGGTGGGACCTTTTGGGCACCTTGTGGACCACTGCCAGTCCTAGTCTAGTTTGTATATGAAATGTTTTGGGAGATTTTCAAGTAATTGTAAAACCACTTGTAAATACTCAGATACTGTTTGAATATTTTGTTGACCTCTTTTGTTTATCTGAATGTTATTTTTAGAGTCCATTGCTGCTTACTCTTCTGATTGTAGGGTTTTTTTTAAATGATCACTGTTTCAAATACTCCCTTCTCCCCCTTTCCAGCCGTGGCACACCCCACAGCAACCCCAAAGCATGATATTTTCCTTTTTGGCACTTACTTCACATTCACTTCTGTTCCCTGTAGTGCCTTGCACATTTTGAGTACAACCATGATTCCGTGAATATGTTTCATATGTTTCCTTATTTCTGGTTACAATACTGTTCATTTTTTAAAACCATTTCCTTTTTAGAAACTGTCCTAAAGTAGAGAAATTACTTTCTCTTTAATTTGGGCATGTAAAAACAATCTTGGTTTTAAAATTTGCTTCTGTTCTCTGACATTTTGTGGAAGATGGTTCCCTTTAAATTGAATAACTGCCTGCTAAAATCTCTAGTTCCTCTGGAAGATCTCTTTTTCCTACTAATGTGTATCAGTAGGACGATTTGAGTTGAAACCAATTATTTTTTGTCCCAGGCTTGAACTTTCAAAGGCAAGAACAGAAGTCATTCCCCTTTTATATAGTTCATGACTTTCAGGCACTGGAGAACTAAAATAGCTGATCCAATTCAGTGATCCATGTGATACACTGTGGATGAATCTATTATGGTCTACTATTCATGGTCCAGTAGGAGAAGAATGGGGTACAGAACACTTTATCTCTTGTTAATAGGCTGAAATCTCTTCCAGGTTTGCTAATATATGAAAGTACTTACCTTCTTGTAGTTGCTCGGCTTTGGGGAAATGATCTGGATGCTTTGGCCAGTTTCCAGAGGATGGGGTCCATATCATCAAACCACCCTCTCACATGAGAGCCCTGTTGGCACTATCATCAGCTGATGACTGGATAACTATGGAAGTTAATGATCATTTCATTTAAAAAAACTGTTTGATTCAGGCTAGATACTTGTTAGCTATAGCCATGTTTAAACTCCTTTGCATGTCTAGTAGGGCTATCCCAGTGCATAGAGGGCCTCTGGTTTTTGGTCTGACTCTTTAGAGATCTGTTTAATCCAACAGCTTGTAAGTCTGCGTGATGATAGATGGTTGCCCTTCTTGGAGGCTTTAATTCACAAATTTGAAGAGTCAGATGCATTGCAAGATTAATTTGGCATCTCAAAGGTGCATTGCAGTATCTTCTAATTAAATAAGCTCTTTGTACTGCAACTGGTGAACTGCAGAAAAATATAAACACTAATAAAGGTCCTGAGAGGCAGATGGCTGATCAGAATTGCTTTGTAGCTTATGCTCTGAAATACTTCGGGATTGGAAAATTTGATCCTCTGTCCCATCCTGTCTGACCCACAATACTTGTATGGAGGTTCCCATGGAAGTGGTATTTAAAATCTTTTATTAACCGTCAGACTGGTGTCCAGTGTGCAGTAGTCTTACTAGCATGTTGCAAAACATTGGTGCTGGCCATTCAGACTGTGAGTGTTTTAGACCCAACACCTCTGATTTCAGTATGTGATAGGATCCAGTAGCTTTAGCTGCTGATAAATGAGGCTTGTTGCTTAAATTGCATACAGATGCCTTTATTTCTGTTTGTTTGCATTTTGGAATGTGACTAGAAGTCCATGCTATTAAGCTGCTGATTTGAGGTTATTGTCAGATGATTGTGGGTGAGGGATGCATACGGTGGCTGCAGAACCAATAGCAAGCATCTGGAACATAGTGACTCCCATAATTTAGTGTCTTAATACTGATCTACTGTTAAGTGTAGGAAAGAACTTGCTATTTAATAGTTTTTTTTCATCAGTAAATTTTGAGTGGCTTGCAAAGGAGGTCAGTATATCTGTGTTTCAGATGGAGAAACTGAGGCACGGGGTGAAAAGTGACTTGCCCCCAGTTACCCTGCAGGCCAGTGGTAGTCAGGAATAGAAGCCAAGTGTCCTGAGTCCAGTCCACTGCTCTGTCCACTAGACCATACCCTGCCCCATTATTTACTCAGCTACTTCTCTCCAGCACATAGGCAACCTGTGGGGAATGAACAGGGGGCTACATGCATCCCCCAGCATTGGGCCTCCACACATTCATTGTCCTTGCCAGGAGATTTCTGATGAGTATGGGGGCAGTACTGCCTCTTCCCCACAGCAGCATGGCTCAAGAGCAGTGTAAGCTTCCTAGCTTGCTCTACTCTGACCCTGCTGCTCCAGGGGAGGAGGGAACTTCCCATGCACCACCAGAAGTAGAGTGGCACTTCTGTGGGAAGAGGCAAGTGGGGGTGGAGTGGAGCGGGAGGGTGGTCAGTGAAAGGGTGAGGCATGGGCAAGGAAGAGGCAGGACTGGGAAGGGTATGAGGAGCAGAGGCCTTGCACTGGGCTCCTTTGCTTCAGTATTCAGGGGATTAATTAGAAAAATGTGTAAAGTGCTGTCAATAACTTCAAGTGACGTCTAAGTACTATCTTGTGAGGGGCCTTTCTTTCAGAAAACCTCTTACATTTGGCCTGTCTGGTCCTTGGAAAACAAGACGGAGGCCCTCAGTCCAGATATTTAAACAGTGAAATGACTTAGCAAATTGAATTTCATCTAGAGCCCTTCCTTCTTACGTTATGGCAAAACCTGGTGACTGTTGTACCTGACTTGATTTTACTTGTATGCTGTCTGCAGGTGCAGTGTGCAAAATGACACACTTTAAAAATCTCCATTCGAAGGAAGGGAACCCACTCAACTTGAATCTCTTGTAATTGGTTATTGGCCTTCTCTTAAATAATGTTAATTTAAAATGCTTCATTCTGTTTTCCCCTGCTGATGTTAAGAAGTATGCTGCTGCTTGGCAGGGCCTAAGGGTAGCCTCATCAGATACAATAGGTGCTGAATTTTTCTTTCCCCTCAAAGATGCTCCAGCCCAAGGCCCCACCCTTCCCTCTCCCCCTGTGACTTTGCCTCTCCAAAGCCCCCTGCTCTTTGCCTTGCTCTCTGTCCTCTCCCTAGGCCTTTGATCAGCTCTTTGGCAGTAAATATCAGAGGTGTAGCCAAGTTAGTCTGTATCTTCAAAAACAGCAAGAAGTCCTGTGGCACCTTATAGACTAACAGATATTTTGGAGCATAAGCTTTCATGGGTAAAGCCCTACTTCTTCAGGACTTCTTGCTATTTGGCAGTGCTACTGATCAGCTGTGGCTGGGTGCCACTTTCCATTGTGATTAGTAGTCAACAGCCTCCCTCAAGAATGGGTGTGGGTGGATGGGTATAGAATCATAGAATGCTAGGACTGGAAGGGACCTTGAGAGGTCATCAGATCCAGCCCCCTGCCTTCATCGCAGGACCAAGTACTGTCTAGACCATCCCTGATAGACATTTATCTAACCTGTTCTTAAATATCTCCAGAGACGGAGATTCCACAACCTCCCTGGGCAATTTATTCCAGTGTTTGACCACCCTGGCAGTTAGGAACTTTTTCACTCTGTTAAAATGCTGTCTGACAGGTTTGTGGATCAGGAGTGTTTTTATGTCTGTCCAGACTTCAAACTCTCTTAGACAAAGAGTTAATGGACACAAAACAGATATAAAAACACCCCTGATCCACAAACCTGTCAGCCAGCATTTTAATGGAGTGGGCCATTCTGTTAATTACTTACAAGTTTGTGTCTTATTGAAGAGGAATTTTCACAACAGTCTTGAAAGAGAGGCTGCTGAACTCTTTTATATTCAAATTCGACACATTAACATGTGGCTTGAAACTGGGATGTTAATTTTCTGCGTCATTATAGGGGCTCTTTTGCTTACTTTTCATAATCTAATTCTTGACCCCCTCCTTGCCCTTCTGCCCCTCTACTCTCTAATTTGCTCACCTTGATAATTTTTCTGATTTGTCAATCTTGATTACTATTTTTCGTTCTCTGTGCCTAAAATATTGAGTCTGTTCTGGTATGGCTATGATCTGAAGAAGTGGGACTGTCCCACAAAAGCTCATCACGTAATAAATTATTTTGTTAGTCTTTAAAGTGCTATTTGACTTTTTTTTTGTCTTCATAGTATATAGACTAACACAGCTTTCTCTCTGTTACTATTCTCTGAGTACAGTTATCCAGCCAGTTTTGCACCCACCTTATAGTAGCCCCATCTAAGTTATACTTGCCTAGTTTATTGATAAGAATATCATGCAAGACTGTATCAAATGCCTTACTAAAGTCTAGGTATACCTTATCCACAAGGCTTGTTATCCTATCAAAGAAACTATCGGATTGGTTTGATGTGGTTTGTTCTTTACAAATCTATGCTGGCTGTTCCCTGTCACTTTACCACCTTCCAAGTGTTTGTAGATGATTTCCTTAATTACTTGCTCCATTATCTTACCAAGCACAGAAGCTAAACTGTCTGGTCTGTAGTTTCCTGCGTTGTTCTTATTCCCCTTTTTATAGATGGGCACGATATTTGCCTTTTTCCAGTCTTCTGGAATCTCTCCCGTCTCCCATGATTTTCCAAAGATAATAGCTAAAGGCTCAGATACCTCCTCTGTCCGCTCCTTGAATATTCTAGGATGCCTTTCATCAGGCCCTGGTGACTTGCAGACATCTAACTTTTCTAAGTGATTTTTAACTTGTTCTTTTTTTATTTTCTCTTCTAAACTACCCTTTCCCACTAGCATTCACTATGTCGGGCATTCCTTCTTCAGACTTCTCAGTGAAGACTGAAGCAAAGAAGTCATTAAGTATCTCTGCCATTTCCAAGTTTCCCATTACTGTTTCTCCTTACTGACTGATGGGCCCACCCTGTCCTTGGTCTTCCTCTTCCTTCCAATGTATTTATAAAAAAGTCTTCTTGTTTCCCTTTAGGCCTGTAGCTAGCTTGAGCTCATTTTGTGCCTTTGCCTTTCTAATCTTGCCCCTGCATTCCTGTGGCGTTTGCCTATATTCATTCTTTGTAATTTGTCCTAGTTTTCATTTTTATTTGATTCTTGTTTTATTTTGAGGTCATTCAGGATCTCCTGGTTAAGTCAAGATGGTCTTTTGCCATATTTTCTATCTTTCCTATGCAGCGGGGTAGCTTGCTTTTGGGCCCTTAGTAATGTCCCTTTGAAAAACTGCCATCTCTCCTCAGTTGTTTTTCCCTTCAGACTTGCTTCCCGGGGACCTTACCTACCAGCACTCCTGCGTTCCTGAAATTCACTGTCTCTATTTTGCTGTTTTCCCTTCTACCCTTTCTTAGAATTGTGAACTCTGATTTCATCCTCATTTTCACCCAAGCTGCCTTCCACTTCAAATTCTCAATCAGTTCCTCCCTATTTGTTAAAATCAAATCTAAAACAGCTTCCCCCCAGTAACTTTTTTAACCTTTTGGAATAAAAAATTGTCTCCAATACAATCCAAGAACTTACTGGATAGTCTGTGTCCCGCTGTATTAGTTTCCCAACATATATCTGGATAGTTGAAGTTTCCCATCACCACCAAATCCGAGGCCCTGCTTGACTTTGTTAGTTGTTTAAAAAAAGCCTCATCCACCTCTTCCACCTGGGTAGGCAGCCTGTAGTAGACACCTAGCAGGACATCACCCTTGTTTTTTACCCCTCTTAGTCTAACCCAGAGACTCTCAACATGTGCATCTCCTACGTCCATCTCCACCTCAGTCCAAGAGTGTACATTTTTAATATATAAGGGAACGTCTCCTCCCATTTGCCCCTGTCTGTCCTTCCTGAGCAACCTGTACCCTTCCACACCAACATTCCAATCGTGTATTATCCCACCAAGTTTCTGTGATGCCAATGATGTCATAGTTATATTTATTTATTAGCACTTCCAGTTCTTCCTGCTTACTACCCATGCTTCTTGCATTTGTATATAGGCATCTAAGATAAGGTGTGGGCTTGGCTACGCTTGCCCCCAACTTTGAAGAGGGGCATGTTAATCAGGGTGACAGGACATTACTAATGAAGTGCTGTGGTGAATATGCAGCACATCATTAGGCTAATTCTCCACCACAGCAACTTTGAAGCATCAAACTTTAAAGTACCAGCATGTGTGTAGCTGCGGGCAATTCGACTCACCCGTACTACTTCAGAGTCCCTGTACTCAAAATTTATATAATTATACATAATCTGGATTTTACAGTTTTTCTATTTCAATGTTTGTAGTGAAAACAAAAAAAAGCAGTCATGTACCATTTTAAAGACTAACAAAATTTATTGGGTGATCGGCTTTCATGGGACAGACCCAGTTGTTTAGATCAGGTCTGCTCCATAAAAACTCATCACGTAATAAATTATTTTGTTAGTCTTTAAAGAGCTCCGTGACTGCTTTTTTGTTTGAATTTCTACTTCTAGACTTTATTTTTTCCCCCTTACAGCTATAGCTCCAATGGAAATTATGGCCATGATGTAGGAATTTGAGTGATGTTTGATGGACTGTATTATGCAGGAGGTCAGACTAGATCATAATAGTTCTCCTGGCTGTAATCTATGAAAATTAATTTCTTCTATTTTGAAATTTTGTATGCAGTCTCAGTTCAGTGGTAATCATCTGAGTTTGAGCAAAAACTGTTCTCATAGTCCATTTTCAAGAATAAAATGTTAGTTTGCCTACAAGTTCTGATCAGAAATATCTTCTCATAATTTAAAAAAAAACCCTGAAGTTAGACATTTCAATCTTCTTTCGTATGGAAAATCTGTTTGAGAGACGAGACTTTAGTCAAGTCTGACGACAATGGTTTCTGTTTTTTTTTGTTTTGTTTTTTTTTTTTAATTAATAATGAACGAAGTGCATATATGTTTGTGTTCATCGGGCCTGGAACAGCATGGCCTTTGGCAGACTTTACATTCATGTTGCTAATAGTGGGTTACAAATTCATGATCTAGTATAGAGTGCAAAACTAGGAGTTAGCACTCCTTCGTTATTGGCGTATCACAGGAATTAACTTGCTTGTCACAAGGGAAAGTGTCTAATCCTCTTATCTAATGGAAATGTTGGGGAAGTCTTGAAAGACTGTCCCAGCAAGGGCCAGGTGCTATGGCTCTGGAAGTTCTGGAAGGACTTTGCTATTGATTTCATGTTGGAGAACATCAGACACTGCAGTGGTGGGTGGTGGTGTAAAACTCTTAGATAAATAGATTGCATTTCCTGTCTTCCCTGTAAGTGCAGGAACTACTCCCTTATGCTATAAAACTGTGCTTCTCAAACGTTTTTTTTTTTTACTGGTGACCTCTTTCACATAGTCATGGAATCATAGAACGCTAGGACTGGAAGGGGCCTCGAGAGGCCATCGAGTCCAGTCCCCTGCCCCAACGGCAGGACCGACCACTACCTACGCCATCCCTGATAGACATCTATCTAATCTGTTCTTAAATATCTCCAGCGAGGGAGATTCCACAACCTCCCTTGGCAACTTATTTCAGTACTTGACCACCCTGACAGTTAGGAACTTTTTCCTAATGTCCAACCTAAACTTCCCTTGCTGCAGCTTAAGTCCATTGCCTCTTGTTCTCTCCTCAGAGGCCAAGAAGAACAAGTTTTCTCCCTCCTCCTTATGACACCCTTTAAGATATCTGAAAACCGCTATCATGTCCCCCCTCAATCTTCTTTTTTCCAAGCTAAACAAGCCCAATTCTTTCAGCCTTTCTTCATAAGTCATGTTCTCCAGACCTTTTGTCATTCTAGTTGCTCTTCTCTGGACCTTCTCTAATTTCTCCACATCTTTCTTGAATTGGGGTACCCAGAACTGGACACAATATTCCAGCTGAGGTCTAACCAGCGCAGAGTAGAGCGGTAGAATGATTTCTCGTGTCTTGTTCACAACACACCTGCTAATGGATCCCAGAATCATGTTTGCTTTTTTTGCAACAGCATCACACTGTGGACTCATATTTAACTTGTGATCTACTAGAACCCCTAGGTCCCTTTCTGCTGTACTCCTTCCTAGACAGTCTTTTCCCATTCTGTATGTGTGAAACAGATTATTCCTTCCTCAGTGCAGCACCTTACATTTATCTTTATTAAACTTCATCCTGTTTTACTTCAGACCATTTCTCTAATTTATCTAGATAATTCTGAATTATGACCCTATCCTCCAAGGTAGTTGCAACCCCTCCCAGCTTGGTATCATCTGCAAACTTAATAAGCGTACTTTCTATGCCAATATCCAAATCATTAATGAAGATATTGAACAGAACTGGTCCCAAAACAGACCCCTGCGGAACCCCACTTGTTATGCTTTTCCAGCTGGATTGAGCACCATTAACAACTACTCTCTGGGTGCGATTAGCCAGCCAGTTATGCACCCAACTTATTGCAGCGCGATTTAAGTTGGACTTGCCTAGTTTGTCGATAAGAATATTATGCGAGACCATATCAAATGCTTTACTAAAGTCTAGGTATACCACATCCGCTGCTTCTCCCTTATCTACGAGTCTCGTTATCATGTCAAAAAAAGCTATCAGGTTGGTTTGACATGATTTGTTTTTTACGAAACCATGCTGGCTGTTCCCTATCACTTTACTACCTTCCAAGTGCTTGCAGATGACTTCCATAACTACCTGCTTCACTACCTTTCCTGGCACAGAAGTTAAGCTGACTGGCCTGTAATTTCCTGGGTTGTTCTTATTCCCCTTTTTGTAGATGGGCACTATATTTGCCCTCTTCCAGTCTTCTGGAATCTCTCCTGTCTCCCATGACTTTCCAAAAATGAGAGCTAACGGCTCAGCTACCTCTTCTATCAGCTCCTTGAGGATTCTAGGATGCATTTCATCCGGCCCTGGTGACTTGCAGACATCTAATTTTTCCAAATGGTTTTTAACTTGTTCTTTTTTTATTTCAAAAACTAACTTTACCCCTTTTCCACCAGCATTCTCTGTCAGGCATTCCTTCAGACTTCTCTGTGAAGACCGAAACAAAGTCATTAAGCATCTCTGCCATTTCCAAGTTCCCCATTACTGTTTATCCCTCCTCACTGAGCAATGGCCCTACCCTGTCCTTGGTCTTCCTCTTGTTTCTAATATATTTGTAAAAGGCCTTCTTGTTACCCTTTATGCCTGTAGCTAGTTGGAGCTCATTTTGTGCCTTAGCCCTTCTAATTTTACTCCTGCATTCCTGTGTTATTTGCCTGTGTTCATTCTTTGTAATTTGTCCCAGTTTCCATTTTTTATAGGATTCCTTTTGTAGTTTGAGATCATGCAGGATCTCCTTGTTAAGCCAAGGCGGTCTTTGCCCATATTTACTATCTTTCCTACATAGGGGGATAGCTTGTTTTTGGGCCCTTAATAATGTCTCTTTGAAAAAGTGCCAACTCTCCTCAGTTGTTTTTCCCCTCAGTTTTTCCTCCCATGGGATCTTACCTACCAGCTCTCTGAGTTTACCAAAATCTGCCTTCCTGAAATCCATCATCTCTATTTTGCTATTTTCTCTCCTACCAGTCCTTAGAATTGTGAATTCTATGATTTCATGATCACTTTCAGCCAAGCAGCCTCCCACATTCAAATTCTCGACCAAGTCCTCCTTATTTGTCAAAATCAAATCCAGAACAGTTTCTCCCCTGGTGGCTTTTTCAACTTTTGGAATAAAAAATTGTCTCCAGTGCTGTCTAAGAACTTATAGTCAATCTCTTTGTGTACCAGCCCTGCTAATAAATTGAAACACTTTTTGTATTTAACATTGTTATAAATGCTTGGGGTGAGTTGAGGCTTGGGGTACAAGCTGAGAGGCTGAGGATAAGACAAGAACGTATGGGCTTAAATTGCAGAAAGGGAGGTTTAAGATGTACATTAGGAAAAACTTCCTGTCGGGGTGGTTAGACAGGAATAAAAATTGCCTGGGGAGGTTGTGGAATCTCCATCACTGGAGATATTTAAGAGCAGGTTAAATACATATCTATCAGGGATGGTCTTAGATGGTGCTTGGTCCTGCTGTGATGGCAGCGGATAGAACTCGATGACCTCTCGAGATCCCTTCCAGTTACAGTGGTCTATGATTCTAAGACTGTGAACCATACAAGATTGTTCTGCATACCGGTAAAAGGGACAGCAGGAGGAGGTTCTAGTCCAAAGAATTACATTCCTGGGGGCAGGTGGGGTGCACCCCATGGAGGATGAGCCTTAATTGCAGATCTCTGCACCATCCCTAATTGGGCATGTGACAGCTGTTTTTTTTTTTTTGTCACCTATTTCAGGCAGATGCTGGCTGAGAAATTGACAAATTCACTGGAATTATTAGATCCTGGGAAAAGAAGGGAGACAACTGCTATCCCAGTTGTTGTGAAATGGTAACACATCAGAGTTGAGAACACAAACTGTAAAAGAAAAAACCTATATCAGTAAAGTAGTGAGGACACACTTTGAAAGAGGCGTCAAGTCCCAATACCAGTTTAGATAACTTGTTTCATAACTTGAGGTTTGATATAATTGCTATCTAATTTTAATTCTGAATGCAGCTGCTTAAAATTAATTTAAGGAACTTCAGAGAGCTAGGAAATATTCAAATTGCTGTGGGCTAAAAGGTGGAAACTATAGGCCATATCATCTGGTGGTGTTACTTCACACGCTTCAGACGGTTATGTCTGGCCCGTAGCCTTGTCAGTGGAAAAAGCATAAACTTAAAGGGTTTGTTGGTCTGTAGTAGTTTAAGTTCTGGGAGAGAGACATCTGGAGAAAATATGGAACCAGAGTATTGACTCTACAGCTGTGGTTGTAACCAGATTTTCATTAAAACACTAAATTAGATTCAACCTTTGGCCTCCCAGTGGAGGTTGCTTTCTACATCCAGTTATTGGTGGAATTTTTTCTCCACTATCTATTAGAAATCTGTGAGTGGGTCAACAAACATATAAAACAAGGATGATCCAGTGGATAGAGTGTACTTGGACTTTCAGAAAGCTTTAATGAGGCTCTGTGCCAAAGGTTCTTAAGCAAAATAGGCAGTCCTGGGAAAAGAGCAAAGTCCTCCTATGAGTCAGTAATTGCTTTAAAAGACAAGAAACAAGTGGGAATACCTGGTCAGCTTTCAGAATGGAGAAATTAAATAGCAGTTTACCCAGGATCTGTCTAGAGACCTGTGTGGTTCAACCTGTTCAGAAATTATCTGGAAAAAGGGATAAACAGTGAAGAGGCAAAGTTTTCAGACAGTACAATATTACTTTGGATATTTATGCTGAAAGCTGTGAAGAGTTACAGATTTCACAAAATTGGGTGAATGGGCATGAAAATGGCAGATGAAATTCTGTGTTGATAAATGCAATGCAATGTACATTGGAAAATGTAATTCCAACTCTGCAGATAAAATGATGGGTCTAAATTTAGCTGTCACTCAAGAAAGAGATCTTTGATTCGTTGTGGATATTTATCTGAGAACATCTGCTCAATGTGCAGCAGCAGTCGAAAACAGAAAAAACTAACAATATTAGGAAGCATTAGGAAAGGAAAAGATAATACGACGAAGTATTAAATCCATGGTACTTCTCCACCTTGAATATTGCATACTGTTCCAGTTGCCTCATCTCAAATTGGTATATTAAAATAGGAAAAAAGTACAGAGAAGGGCAACAGAATGATTAGTGGCAGAGCACAGCTCCCATATGAAGAGAGATTTAGAAAGACAGTTGAAGAGGTAAGGATGTGATAATCTGTAGATTCTGGGCTGCTTTGTGGAAAGTGTGTAAAGAATGGTTATTTACCAAATCATATAACACAAGAACAGAGAGTCACCACATGAATTTAACAGGCTGGTTTAAAAGGAAATACTTCACACAATGCAGAGTCTATTTGTGGAAATCATTGGCAGGGGATATTGGGAAGGCTGAACACATAGGGTAAAAAAAATCAGATAAATTCATGGAGGATACATCTGTCAGTGGTATTAACCAGGATGGACAGCCATGAACCTTATGTTGTAATTACTTCTCATCCAGGTGTGCGTAAGGATATGGGCATACCCTTCAGTAGTAACATGGTGCTGAAGCATCGTTGGGAGTTATATAATTTTTTGCTTAGTATTAAGCTGCTTTAGTTGTCTACAGAATATGAAAAAAATACAACTGGTGTGTATTTATAGCCACTGTGTTAATTTTCCCATACCTTATTAATGTCCTGTAAATGCTTTAGGGTCAAAATAATTGTAAGGGGAAGAATTACCTCTTTTCAATTTTTGTTAAAGGGCCACTGCCACAATTTGAATGTCTTCCTTGCAAATACTAAATATCAAAGGATGTGCCTTAGGTATCTATGGAAGCAAGAATTTACTAGAGTTGTCAACCTTAAGCAAAAAGGAACATTCACTCCATTTTTGGTTGTACTTCCCCTTCTCCCATTCCATCTATGGAGGCACTCTGGAGGCTGTTCTACAGATTTTACCCTTGTGTCTTTTTCTGCCAGTGGGCAGATCCAGACTCCAGTTTAAAAAAAAAAAGTTGTTGGTTAAAGTCCTGGTCCTACTGAAAGGAATAAGATCCTTTTACTTGCTTGACCTCAAATGACTTCATGTTTTTATGGCCTTCAAAACTATGAAGAATATTGAGTTTGTGTTTCAGATATCATTGCCTCTTTATGAAATGTCAGCCCTCAGTTAACATCAAGTAAAATCACCACCATCAGGTTCAAGTACACCTCAGAGTAGTAACAAATTATCATCTAGTGAATGCTTTAGTTTTATTATAATCTGTTAAAATGTACTTTGTTCCATCAAAAATTAAGGACTTTGGCAGAAAAAAAGACAGTAACATCTGTTTCAGGCTGTTAAGATTATGTCGTAAAATATCAAATCTTAGGAGTGGAGAGAAGAGAATAATCACAAGTACTTGTCCATGTTTTTGCAATACAAAATACAGTTCAGATTCTTATCAAGGGTAAATTTAATCACTTAGTCACAATTTATACCTCCAGATTAGTGGAACTGCTATGGGCACCCGCATGGCCCCACAATATGTTAATATATTTATGGCTGACCTGGAACAACGATTCCTCAGCTCTTGTCCCCTATTACCACTCCTCTACTTAAGATACATTGATGACATCTTTATGATTTGGACCCATGGTACAGAGGCTCTAGAAGAATTCCACAGAGACTTTAACAATCTACACCCCACCATCAACTTATGCCTCAATTACAATATGCAAGAGATACATTTCCTGGACGCTACAGTACTAAAAAGGCCTGATCAGTACCACACTGTACCGAAAACCTGCAACAAAGCCCGCTGCCAGCTTTGTCCACATATCTTCTCTGGAAATACCATCACTGGACCTAACCAGGTTACTCACAGAATCATGGGCACTTTCTCATGCTCCTCTACTAACATCATAAATGCCATCATGTGCCAACAATGCCCAGATGCTTTGTATATTGGACAGACTTCTAACTCCCTTAGACAAAAGGTCAACGGGCACAAAACAGACCTCAAAACACTCCGGATCCACAAACCAGTTAGTCAACATTTTAATGGAATGGGCCATTCTGTCAATGACCTCAAGGTATGTGTGTTACTGAAGAAGAATTATTGCACCGTTCTGGAAAGAGAAGCAGCTGAGCTGGCTTTTATATTCAAATTCGGCACATTAACACATGGTTTAAATTGTGATGGGAACTTTCTGAGTCACTGTAGGGGCTCGTCTGCATACTTGGCTCAGTCTAATTCTTGACCTTCCCCCCGACCCCTCCACTCTCTGATTTGCTCACCTTGATTATCTTTTTCTGATTTGTCCTCCTTGCTTACTGTTTTTTGTTCTCCGTGTCTTAAATATTGAGTCTGTTCTGGTCTGGCTATGGTCTGAAGAAGTGGGTCTGTCCCATGAAAGCTCACCTAATAAACTATTTTGCTAGTCTTTAAAGTGCTACTTGACTGCTTTTTGTTTTGTTAGTTACTTAAGTATCACTTAAGTCCTAGTTAAGCAGCGCACAGGTCTTGCTGGACCATTGCGAAGGGATGAAATTCACCATAAGTACAGTCTGATCATACTGCCCTCTTTTTTTAGGATCTTCAGTAATACCAAACAGAACAATAAAATAGGGATGGAAAAGGTGCCTTGTCCCTCTTAACTTGACCACACCAAAATTCTTTTGTGAAGTAGATACAGTATCATATTGCTTGGAAAATGTTGCTTTTAAACACATTAAAACAGGTAATGATCTTATAAGTCTAAGTATGTTTATAGTTAATGGTGTTTTCACCTCAGTTTTTTCTCATTTCTTATGTCTGAAATATTCAAGTACAGAACAGTTTGTTTGACCTGAGTACAGGCTAATTTTTTTTTTCATGTGGAACTTTCAAATGTCACAAGTTCCACTTTCAGATGCGTGCCGCCTTTTCACCACATGGAAGAATTGACAATTGATAAAAACCATTCACAGTCTTCCATGTCTTCAGTTTAAAAGCAGTAATTCTTTAAAAAAAAAAAAAAAAAAAAAGCCCTCCCCCTTAGAATATCTATAATTAGCATTTAGCAGAGGCACTAGTTTGCAGATTGATATATATTTTGCCCACATTTCACCCTTGGTTCTTTTTGTTTTTTCTCAGCTGTCACTGGCTTGTACAGCACCAATTAGCACTTACAAATTCTGTTAATATTCTGTTTTATTATTAAAATGAAGGAAGGGTCAAATATATTTAATACCCCTTTCTTGGTTTGTTGCATATGAACTTGTGTTACATGTAAGTCAAATAGGATTCATTATCAGTTTTGCAGGCCATTCTGTAAAAAATGTTTGACCTTTTAAATTATGTAAAGGGATGAAATTTAACCCATGACTCCCATGCTAATAAATAAATATAACTATGACATTGTTGGCATCACAGAAACTTGGTGGGATAATACACATGATTGGAATGTTGGTATTGAAGGGTAGAGCCTGCTTAGGAAGGATGGACAGGGAAGAAAGGGGGGAGGTGTTGCCTTATATATTAAAAACGTACACACTTGGACTGAGGTGGAGATGGACGTGTTGAGAGTCTCTGGGTTAGACTAAGAGGGGTAAAAAACAAGGGTGATGTCCTGCTAGGTGTCTACTACAGGCTGCCTACCCAGGTGGAAGAGGTGGATGAGGCTTTTTTTAAACAACTAACAAAGTCAAGCAGGGCCTCGGATTTGGTGGTGATGGGAAACTTCAACTATCCAGATATATGTTGGGAAACTAATACAGCGGGGCACAGACTATCCAGTAAGTTCTTGGATTGTATTGGAGACAATTTTTTATTCCAAAAGGTTAAAAAAGTTACTGGGGGGAAGCTGTTTTAGATTTGATTTTAACCAATAGGGAGGAACTGATTGAGAATTTGAAGTGGAAGGCAGCTTGGGTGAAAGTGATGATGAAATCAGAGTTCACAATTCTAAGAAAGGGTAGAAGGGAAAACAGCAAAATAGAGATAATGGATTTCAGGAGGACAGATTTTGATAAACTCAGAGAGCTGGTAGGTAAGGTCCCCGGGAAGCAAGACTGAAGGGAGAAACAACTGAGGAGAGTTGGCAGTTTTTCAAAGGGACATTAATCAGGGCCCAAAGGCAAGCTATCCCACTGTGTAGGAAAGACAGAAAATATGGAAAAAGACCGCCTTGGCTTAACCAGGAGGTCTTGCATGATCTCAAAATAAAAAAGGAATTGTATAAAAATGGAAACAAGGAAAAATTACAAAGGATTAATATAGGCAAACAACACAAGAATGCAGGAGAAAGATTAGAAAGGCACAAAATGAGCTCAAACTAGCTACAGGCATAAAGGGAAACAAGACGGCTTTTTATAAATATATTGGAAACAAGAGGAAGACCAGGGACAGGGTAGGACCATTGCTCAGTGAGGACGGAGGAACAGGAACAGGGAACTTGGAAATGGCAGAGATGCTCAATGACTTCTTTGTTTCGGTCTTCACTGAGAAGTCTGATGAAGGAATGGCCAACATAGTGAATGCTAGTGGGAAAGGGGTAGGGTTAGAAGTTGAAATAAAAAAAGAACAAGTTAAAAATCACTTGGGAAAATTAGATGTCTGCAAGACACCAGGGCCTGATGAAATGCACCCTAGAATACTCAAGGAGCTGATAGATACAGGCTCAGATACCTCCTCTATCATCTTTGGAAAATCATGGGAGACAGGAGAGATTCCAGAAGACTGGAAAAGGGCAAATATAGTGCCCATCTATAAAAAGGGGGATAAGAATAACCCAGGAAACTACAGGCCAGTCAGCTTAACTTCACTGCCAGGAAAGATAATGGAGCAGGTAATTAAAGAAATCATCTGCAAGCACTTGGAAGGTGGTAAGGTAATAGGAAATAGACAGCATGGGTTTGTAAAGAATAAATCTTGTCAAACTAATCTGATAGCTTGCTTTGATAGGATAATGAGCCTTATGGATAGGGGAGAAGTGGTAGATGTGGTATACCTAGACCTTAGTAAAGCATTTGTTACGGGCTCACATGATATTCTTATAAAAAAAACTAGGCAAATACAATTTAGATGAGGCTACAGTAAGGTGGGTGCATAACTGGTTGGATAACCATACCCAGAGACTAGTTCTTAATGGTTCTCAATCCTGCTGGAAAAGTATAACAAGTGGGGTTCCGAAGGGGTCTGTGTTAGGACCAGTTCTGTTCAATGTCTTCATCAATGATTTAGATATTGGCATAGAAAATATGCTTATTAATTTAATCATCCGGACGTTTGTTGGGAGACCAATACATCAGCACACAGAAAATCCAGGAAGTTTTTGGAGACTATTTGGGATAACTTCTTGGTACAAGTGCTGAAGGAACCGACCAGGGGCCGTGCGCAACTTGACCTGTTGCTCACAAACAGGGAAGAGCTAGTAGAAGAAATAGAAGTGGGAGGGAACCTGGGCTGCAGCGGCCATGAGATCGTAGTTTTCAGGATCCGGACGAAAGGAAGAAGGGTGAGCAGTAACATACAGACCCTTCATTTCAGAAGAGCAGACTTTTACTCCCTAAGAGACCGGATGAGCAGGATCCCTTGGGAAAAGAGTTGAAGAGAACTGGAAGTATTTTAAAGAAGTCTTACTGAAGGCACAGGAACAAACAATCCCGCTGCATAGTAAGAAATGCAAACATGGTAGGCAACCAGCTTGCCTTAACAGGGAAATCCTTAGTCAGCATAGATTCAAAAAGGATGCATACAAGAAATGGAAACGAGGACAGTTGACGAAGGAGGAGTATAAACATACGGCTGGAAAATGCCGGGCAGTAATCAGGAAAACGAAAGCACAATTGGAACTGCAGCTGGCAAGGGATGTGAAGAGTAACAAGAAGGGTTTCTACAGGCATGTGAACAATAAACAGGTTATCAGAGAAGGTGTGAGGCCATTACTGGATGAGGGAGGTAACCTAGTGACAGATGATGCAGGAAAAGCTGAAGTACTCAATGGTTTGGTTTTTTTTTTGCCTCAGTCTTCACGGACAAAGTCAACTTCCCCATGACGGTCCTAGATGATGCAGTATGAGAAGGTGGAGGGCAGCCATCTGTGCGGAAGGAACAAGTTCTGAGCTATCTAGAAAAACTAGATGTGCTCAAGTCCATGGGTCTGGATTTAATGCACCCCAGGGTACTGAGGGAATTGGTAGAGGTTGTTGCTGAACCTTGTCCATAAGTTAAGGAAATATGGATTGGATCGTTGGACTGTAAGATGGATAGAAAGCTGGCTTGGTGGTCGAGCCCAACGGGTAGTGGTCAATGGCTCAATATCTGGATGGCGGTCTATTTCAAGTGGAGTGCCTTAAGGCTCAGTTGTGGGGCCGGTATTATTCAACATCTTTATTAATGACCTGGATGAGGGACTGGGTTGCACCCTCAGGAAGTTTGTGGATGACACAAAACTAGGGGGAGAAGTGGATATGTTGGAGGGTAGAGAGAGAATCCAGAGGGACCTGGATAAATTGGAGGACTGGGCCAAAAGAAATCTGATGCGGTTCAATAAGGAGAAGTGTAGAGTCCTGCACCTGGGGCTGAAGAATCCCAAACATTGTTACAGGCTGGGTACCGACTGGCTCAGCAGCAGTATGATGGAAAGGGACCTAGGGTTTATGGTGGATGAAAGGCTGGATATGAGTAAACAGTGCGCCCTTGTAGCCAAGAAAGCTAACGGCATACTGGGGTGCATTAGGAGGAGCATTTCGAGCAAGTAGAGAAGTAGTTATTTCTCTTTATTCGGCACTGCTGAGGCCACATCTGGAATATTGTGTCCAGTTTTGGGGGCCCCCCCAGTATAAAAAGGATGTGGATTTGCTAGAGCAGGTTCAGTGAAGGGCAACAAAAATGATTAAGGGTGTGGAGCACAAGACCTATGAGGATAGGCTGAGGGATTTGGGCTTGTTTAGTTTACAGAAGAGAAGACTTAGAGGTGATTTAATAGCAGCCTTCAACTTCCTGAAGGGGAGCTCTAAAGAGGAGGGTGAGAAACTGTTCTCAGTGGTGTCAGGTGACAGAACAAGGAGTAATGGTCAGAAGTTGAAGAGGGAGAGGTGTAGGTTAGATATTAGGAAAAACTTCTTCACCAGGTGGGTGGTGAAGCATTGGAATGCGTTGCCTAGAGAGGTGGTGGATTCTCCATCCCTTGAGGTTTTTAAGTCCCGGCTGGACAAGGTCCTGGCTGGGATGACTTAGTAGGGGTTGATCCTGCTTGAAGCAGGGGGCTGGACTAGATGACCTCCTGAGGTCCCTTCCAGCCCTGTGATTCTGTGATTAAGTTTGGAGATGATACCAAGTTGGGAGGTGTTGCAACTGCTTTGGAGGATAGGGTCATATTTCAAAATGATCTGGATAAATTGGAGAAATCGTCTGAGGTAAACAGGATGAAGTTTAATAAGGACAAGTGCAAAGTGCTCCATTTGGGAAGTTACAATCAGTTTCACACAGAGAATGGGGAGAGACTGTCTAGGAACAACTACAGCAGAAAGGGATCTAGGGATTATAGTGGACCACAAGCTAAATATGAGTCAACAGTGTGATGCTGTTGCAAAAAAAGTAAACATGATTCTGGGATGCATTAACAGGTGTGTTGTGAACAAGACACGAGAAGTCATTCTTCCGCTTTACTCTGCGCTGGTTAGGCCTCAGCTGGAGTATTGTGTCCAGTTCTGGGCACCGCAGTTCAAAAAAGATGGAGAAACTAGAGAGGGTCCAGAAAAGAGTGACAAGAATGATTAAAGGTCTAGAGAATGCGAGCTATGAAAAAAGGTTGAAAGAATTGGGCTTGTTTAGTTTGGAAATGAGAAGATTGAGGGGAGACGTGATAGGGGTTTTCAGGTATCTAAAAGGGAGTTATAAGGAGGAAGGAGAGAACTTGTTTTTCTTGGCCTCTGAGGATAGAACAAGAGGCAACGGGCTTAAACGTCAGCAAGGGAGGTTTAGGTTGGACATTAGGAAAAAGTTCCTAACTGTCAGGGTGGTCAAACAGTGGAATAAATTGCCAAGGGAAGTTGTGGAATCTCCATCGCTGGAGATATTTAAGAGCAGGTTAGATAGATGTCTATCAGGTATGGTTTAGACAGTACTTGGTCCTGCCATTGGGGCAGGGGGCTGGAGTTGATGGCCTCTCGAGGTCCCTTCCAGTCCTAGTGTTCTATGATTCTATGACTCCCCGTTTTTGGGCACTTAAACTTTAAGTGTAATCACTGCATATGTGGCAAAACCAGACCTGTGCATTGCTGACAAATCTTGCCCACTGAAGGGCCTTCCAGTTTGTTCCATTATCCTGCATGACAGGGCTCAGAACAGGTCCATTGCCCTGTGAGGAGGTAAGAGTACAGAATGGCCTGTCCACGACAAGGAACAATCTGAGCTCCACCAGCTTCTGATCTCATTCCAAATTTTATAGTCTAGGTGACCAGCACCGTGGTTTGGACCAGCAATCAGCTGTTAGCCTTGGTTGAAGACACTGAAATCTAGCTTTGAGCCAGGCAGTCTTGTCCATTTCATCTTAATATATAATACATAACTTGTATTCTCCATTGATCCCTCATCTTTGTGCTGTACAATACGCATAGCTGGATACAATTTCCTCAACAGTCTTAGCTCTCCTTGTTCTCTTGTTTTATCTCCCAGTGGGGTGAAAGACTGACGGTTACTGCAAGTGGCACTGCTGAGTCAGTCTTTTGGTTGTCCTCAGATGGCCATTGAAGTGCTAGAACTAAATGCTTCCCAGGCAGCTGCAGAGACTAATAGACAAGACAGAACTTAATTCCACAACCAGCCTATCCCTCTATGTCTTCGCACCTCTGAAAAAAAGTCCCTTTCTTATCTCCAGAGGCCTTTCATCCCTGTGGATTTAAGAAAAATACCTTTTTAATTTTCATCCCTTCTTAAAGAAATCCTAATTCCAATACTCTGAGCTCTCCCTTTCTATTGACTGGATTGCCAGATTTGTACCCGGCCCCCCACACTGCAGAGATGAATATGGTGGTCAAACAAAGTGGAAAAATCCTGGGTGCTTCATTTATTGGTATAGATACATACACCGTACTAAATCCTGAGTGTCAGTTCCACAACCCTACTTCCGTTGACATTATGGCAGTATGAATGGTTTGGGGATGACCTCGACCCCCAAAAAATAAGTATGTATATATTTTGCTTCTGGTATCCTAGGTGGTCTGTAGGAGTTTTGTAGATAAATTTGTTAGTTTCTGCATTTAGTGGGAGTGGCCCAGTTGAGATGGAATTCTAAGACTAACTTACAGCTTCATGGAAATGCAAAGGCTGGCTAAACTCAGTCATAAAAGATACCATGTCCTAGGAAAATTTCATAGCCATGTATCTTCAGATGCCTTGTTAGGCTGAGGTGATTTTTTTTTTAAATACATGCCTGACATTGGTTATACTGGCAGTCACTAATGACTACTGTGTTCTCTTCTGTTTGTCATTATTCATGTGGGTGTTGGCTAAATCATAGATTATAAGCAATTTGGGGCAGGAATTGTCTACATTTTCTGCAGAGTATAATCTCTGTTAGTTACCACAGATTCCAGTTTCTTTAAAGGCAGTATTGCCTCTTGTTAACCTAGAAGTTTGTTACTTGAATCGAGGAATTAAAAACAAACAAACACAAACCCCAAAGTTTCTGGTTTTCTGGCACAATAAAGTAAAAACGGGAAAGTGAGAATCATGTTAATTTCCATTAGGGTAAGCAAAATCTCCAGAAAAAGTACAGAAAAATGTTTGTCTTCTGTCAGCTCAAAAGAAAGATTCTCACATAACTCACTCATTTGATTTCTCTGTTTTTCAATCCTTAGTTGCAATATTCTGCAATCTCTTAAAATACAGTGAGTTGGGGACAATTAAACCTTTAATTTGGAGGTGTTAATTGGCAGACTAATTTGACCTTCTTGCCAGAATGTCTCCTCTCTCTGCAATTGGATTATTTTATAATTTTGTGTATGAATGGAGCGGTGACATCTGAAAAGGTAGGTCTGGACAAAGATATAAGTTCCCAGTTTCATTGACAAACACATCTGTTTCTTCTTGCAGAATTCCCTCCTTCATTTTTGGTATTAATGGATTAAATTCAAACCATGCTCGAGAACTGAATATCAGAAACAGTAGTGTACAGATAGTGCTGCCTGAATGTTCCTATCCAGAGTTTGGTAGGAGAAATATCCCTGAGAAATACAAGTTCTCAACTCGTCCCATAGCCTTGGAGGAGGTGCAAGGTATATGCCTGAAATTAATGTCTTGCATCTCAGTTGGAAAACCAGTGGTCTCTGCTTATGGAAGTGCAGGAAAGGAGGGGCCTTGGGTCACTCACTAGTTATCATTCCAGCCAATTACACTTTCTTTATCTGTCCTTGCTTCCCCCTAAAAGCTTACAGAAGGTGTCATTTTATTTGTAATTGGTACCTGCCCCCTGGATACCAAACAGAGAATCCATGTAGCAATATCTTATTTTACTACCCATATCTTTCAAAAAATAATTTTAGGGAGGTTAGGTGTGGGTGAAAGGAAGGGAAGGCCTTATGACTGAAGGGCAGGCCTATATATTGAGAAATCTAGAGCCTGTTTCTCATCTCTCACTGCTTTAAATCTGGGGTAAATCTCCTGAAGTCAGTGTGATACTAGTGTACCTAAAAAGGGACTGCACCCCAGCCCTTCCTTTTTACTGTGACTTTGCAGAGGTCCCCTTCCCTTTCTTATTTTCACATCTGTAAAATGGGGTGATGTTTCCCCAAATGACAATTTCATGAAACTTAACAGTGCCTGTAAATCACTTTTGAAATCTTTGTATTTTAATGCAACTTACGTAGAAAGAATTGCTTATTATTCTGAAACAGGTCAGCAAAGGTTGATGATAAAGATAGGAAACTCACAGATTTGGCTGAAAATCCTAACTGAACAATCAGACACAAAGTAGTCGGTCACCCATGTCCGAAGTCAAAGCTAACATGGCAAATAAAATTAAAGCCTGAAGTACTGAGGCAGATTTTTATTTTTTTTTTAATTCCTTGCTTTTATATTAGACCTATATTATTATGATTGTAAATGTTGTAGTTGGAAACTTTTCAATTGTAGTAGCTGAAGTAATTAATCATTGTTGGCATTGTCCAAATTGGCTACTGCATATATATAGCACTGGGGATGTACATAACTTCAAAATTCATTTTATTCACTGGACTAAATGAAATGTAGTAAGGGAGTTATTTAAAATTAGACCATAACTATGCTAGACCATAACTGCTTCAAAGGTGCTGTAAGCCTGTTGCATCATGGTCTGTTGTGAGAACTTTAAGTGCAGATAGACTGTGCCCTTTAAACCCATTGGTGAAAAATCTGTAGGAAACACGTGACTTGGAAAATGTAAATGGAGAAAGATAACTACAATATAGATGAAAGAAAGTTCTCATTGAAATCTGGTTCGAGTTAAAAACAATAGATGTTTTGTCTGTCTGGGTGGTAAATTAGTGAATGGATATTACTTTAAATATTTACTAACAGTTGCCCTTGGGCTAAAGTATTGTGCCAAGTTTTAGCCTTGCAGAGAATTTTTACACGTGACTTATATAACCTTAAAATGGGGATATGTAATGGAAAGACGAATAGACACAATGGAATGACTGGCACCCTAATATATTTGAATACATTTTAGATGGATTACAAGATGTCTTAATATTGCTATAATCAGTAAGAATAATACCTAGATGAGCCTGTTTTATAAGATAATGTAAAGAATATTTAGTTAGAAGAGTTCAACTTCAAAGGATATGTTCCAAAAGACTTTACCTCCAGTCTGCCTTTACCATACCACTTTGTGGGAAGCATAACCATCAGGTATGGGTTACTTAAAAAACAATCTTCATCTTGTGTTGAATGTTTGTTGTTCTCAAGAGAGCTTCATTAGCTGTCAGAAAGAAAGGATAAAAGTGAACCCCGGCACTCATAAGCAAACCACTTCAGACAATTCACTGACAAGAATTGAATGTGAAATACTGAATACGTGATTATGACGGTAACAGTTGAAGAACGAAGGATCTCACACTAATGCAGGCTTTACAGAAAGGCCAGGTTTCTTGCATGAAAAATCTTTAAGTACTTACTCTTTCATAGTGACAAACATTGAAAATCTTTCTGATGGAGGAAAAATATTGTGAGGTGGATATATTCATATTCTCTAGACACTTCATTCTACCATTTGTCCTCCAAGCATCTTTATACCCTAACAGAAGACTTACTTAGTGTCACATTGGTGTATAAAAAACTACTTATGAGTTGCCTTTCATTATGATCAAGGCACTACAGTAAAAACAGTCTGCTTTAGAACAACAAAAGCTATAGACACGTTGAAAAATGTATTTGGACTTAAAGGTAATCAGCTTGCCTGGGTAAGGAGAGAGTAGTATTTGCTGAAATGGCACTGTTGCCCATTGTCTGAACCCATGGTTGTCCGACTGGTGATCTCCAGATGTCTGACTGGTTATATGGTGCTGGTTCACCAGTTTCTGGGTGGCAATAGAGCTATATGGACTTATATGGACTATATGAAATGCTTTCCTAATATTGTTTTACCCACAAATGTGACTGCTGCTGTAATCAGAGGTGTTATGCCCTTGCAAACGGGAGATGATGCATGACCATTGATGTTAACCACTTTCCCTCTCATCTATCATCAGTTCACTAAGACTATGTCTGCACTAGTGAGCTTACAGTGGCACAGCTTTACTAATGTGGCCATACCACTGTAAGATTGCTTGCCTAACATCTCTGTACTGACAGGAGAGAGCTCCTCTGTTGACATAATTAAACCACTTCTAACTCGTGGTGGTAGATATATTGGTCAGAAAGCATCTCCTGCTGACATAGTGCTGCCCACACTGGTACATCTGCTGCTGTAACCTGTGTTGCCCAGAGGGATTGTGGTGGTGTTTTTCACACCCCTGAAAGACATATGTCATACCAACAAAAGTACTAGTGTGGATATAGCCTAAATTGTGCTCTGCACTGTACAAAGCTTCAGAACCCCAGTCTAAACCACCTTATAATTTGTATAGTAGAAGCAGTCACATGGCTACTCTGAGTGCCGGCTCTGCTACTGACCCTGGTCAGTTTCCCAGCTGCCGGCTTGACTCCATCCTGGCCAAACACTTCCTGGCTCCGGCCCCTGTGATTCTGGCTTCTCAGCTGCTGGGGCTCTCTGGTCCAGCAACACACTTTTTCCTGACAGACCATGTTGCTGGACTAGAGAGGTTCAACTTATACATGATTACAAGAAACTTCATAGGTTTGACTGGCTTGAGGAACAGATGATTTTGTGGCTGATCTGACTCTTAGCAGAGGTTCCATTTTTGATGCTCGCTTTCTCATTGGAATTCTGATACTAGTTCATCGAGTGGAGAGCAAACTCCTCTGGCCAGTGTCCGTGCTTCTGCCAAGTGAGGTTTGACCAATGTATGGTTTATTATGTATTGGAATTTGGGTGTTGAATATATACCCAGTTCAACTGGGTGTTGAAATACCCAGTTTTAAATGGGTATAAATTTTGAGAGACTTGGTGGCTGAAAAAATTATGATGCTTTAGACCAGAGGTCAGCAACCTTTCCCAGGCGGAGTGCTGACATGTGACCTTTTGACTTCTATGTATGGTCTGAGTGCCAGGGATACTTTTAAAAGTAACTAATAGTCGTAGTCTAACATGTCCTTTGAAGTTGAATATAACAGCTTCATTAATAAAGATGCAGAGTTTTACATTTCTTGTCCTTAAATCTCCATCTGGCTGGGATTTTTGAATATCTAAAAACGTCCAGGATTTTAATACAGGTTGAACCTCTCTTATCCCAGAATCTCTGGTGCAGCAACATCCCTCAACCATCAGAGGAAGGTAACATGCCCCAGCCCTCCCTCCCCGCCCCCGCACAGTTGCTCCCCATCTGTCCGTGGGGGAAGGGAGGGACACAAGACATCCCTGACCCTCCATGTTTGTGCCAGGGTGCAGGAGGAGATGCAGACACCAGAGACCCACCCACCTGTCTGCGCAAGGAGGGGGAGGCAGATACAAAATACACTTGCCCCTCAGACTCTGGGGGAGCAGGCCCAGAACCCAGGTGCAGTTGCTGGGCCAGCCCCTGCTAGGATCCCTCTTGGGCCAGCCCCCCAACCCCTCTCTTACTTTCTTACTGTTTGCAGACTGGACTGAGTCGGCAAACAGTAGGGAAGTGTCCATTATTAAAGTACAAGGTGGAACACTCTCTCGTCCAGCAATATCTGTCGTCTGTCAGGACAAAGGAAGTTGCTGGACCAGAGAGCTCCAGCTGTGCAGGGCTCAGTGGAGCCCTACTGGCAGCCCATTCTGGGGAGCCCCTGGGCAGGGAGTGAGGTCAGAGAGCCCCACTGCCAGGAGCCCGCCTGGGGGTGGGGAGTCCCATGAAGGGGGGATCCCAGCCGCAGTCAGGAGGCCCCCCCCCCAGTGGAAGTCCAGCAGGGAGCCCAACTGAGGCACAGAGCCCTTCCAGCAGTCCTGAAGCCACAGGGACCCCAGCTGGGTCTGGAGAGCCCCATAGCACCAAGGAAGGGGGCCTGCTGGTAGTCCTGGAGACCAGGGCTGGGGCAGCCCTGCAGCGGGGAGCTGACTGAGGCAGCCCTGCATCAGGGATCTGATAGTCATGAAGCCCTGCCCATAGCTTGGCAGCCCCAGGGACCTTAGCTGGGCCTGGGGGGATGCCCTGTGGATGTCCCTGCAACTGGTAGCTGGGAGAGGCTGGGGCAGGGAGCCCCATGGGTAGCCAGCAGCTATAGGCAGCTGGCCTTGGGGCATCAAGCCTGAACCAGCCAGCTGGGAAAAGACAACTCCCCTCCCCCCCCCCCGCAGCCAGGGGCAGTTTGGGCAAGAAGCCCCTGCCAGCCAGCAGCTGTGGTGGGACAGGGAGCTGGAGCTTGCCAGGGCATCCCACAGCAACCCTACAGAATCTCCCCATCTCAACAGACCCACAGTCGCACCCTTCCTCTGCGCCCCACAGAACTCCCTCCACCCTGACTCACCTGCACTGCTGCATGTGGAGGGAGCAGAAGTCAGGGTGGCAGTGCAGGCGCTTTGCCTCTCTCTTCGACAGGCAGCATGTGCCCATCCCTCTCTGCTCCCCGGCTGAATGGGGGAGATGGAGTGGGGCTGAGCTCCTGCCACGTGCCACTCAAAAGCAGGCTTGAGCTGGTGGATCTTGTCCTGGGTAGTGAAAGTAATATGGCACATATGCCATCGCCAGGATGAAAGGATATTCACTATGGTTAGTCTTATACCATGGCCTGTGATCACCATTTGAAGCATAAAAATCTTTTGCAAAGTACTATACATCAACAAGTTAAAGTGGTGTTTGTGTTTGGATGTGAAAATTTGTGAGGCTGTTCGTTAATCTTAGTTGTCTGGGAGTGAATTCCACAACTCATCTGCCAAGAAAACACCTGTGAGCTTCACCTTTATGGTAAATAGTTGCTCTGTTCGCGAGGAGAAGAGCTGTTGAGCAAGAGACTTGAAAGATGAGGTGAACTTTTAATTATTTTGGAATCAGTTTGTTGCAGGATTTCACAGAAAAGACTAGGATGTTGATGAAGTTCAGGAAGGAGCTGGTGGAGAGAATGGGACAGAAGATCTTGATGTAGGTTATTGGCTATAGACGGACATGCTCTGGGACAGCTGTTTGTTAACTTCTCAGATTGCTCAAGAATAAGATTTGACTGTGGGTGGGTGGTGGTTTTGTTCTGTAGAAACAAATGCTTCAAGATTGGTCTGGCTGTAAGATGGGAAGGAGAGGTCCCTCATTGAACAAGGCATCGACAATCTGTCAGGTTCTTTCTGATGCTTTCCCCAGCCACGAAGGGCAAAGGTGTGGAGGCTTCTGTTTCATTTGCTTTGTCCAGGACTTCCTGATATGTAGAAGGCTCTAATTTGGGGAATGTCCAGGTACTGAGTGTGTATATGATGATTGGCTCTCTCTGTGATGGGTTTGGTCACAGATCCCCTTGAGACTGTTGCTTGAGAGGGGCTGAAATGTCACTGAGCCTGTGTATCTACCCTAATGATTGGCCAGCTGGCTAATTAAAATCATGCCAGATTATGGATGGTGCTGAACTAGAGGTTCAGCCTGCAATGAGGAGAGGGTGGGGGGTGGAACCCAGGCCCATCCTCTTCTCTGGGCTCCAGACCAGGGACCATTCGATAGCAGCTGTCTGCAAGTGTCTCCAGTAACAGCCACCATTCCCTGGGCCACTTCCTCATGGCTCTCCCCAGCACCTTCCTTACCCACAGGTTCTTTTTTCTGGCACTTGCGTCTCCCAAAGCAGTTTCTCTACTCCACTCCTTGTGTGTGCACTGAACCAATAGAAGAGGAGCCCCTTTTTAACCAGTCTCGACAGGTTCTTAATTGGCTCAGGTGGTCTGATTAGCCTGACTCCCTTTCTTCTGCCTCCTAATTGGCTCCAGCTGCTTTAATTAGCTTATTTGTGCTACTTGATTCTGGCAAGTTCCTGGTAGTTCTAGAGTAGCCTCTGTTAGTTCATCCTGGGAATAGGGATCTATTTAATCTGGGGCTAATATACTTCCTTTCCACTACTCTCCTTTAGCCTTCCAGCCTGACTCTGTCACAATGCATACAAATAGAATATGCATACTCATCAAATTATAACTTCTCAAATAATACCTTACATAAAATATAGTGCGTAAAGTATTCCCCAGTTATGAGAACAACAAGAAGTCTTGTGGCACCTTATAGACTAAGATATTTTGGTCTGTATTTAGTCTATAAGGTGCCACAAGACTTCTTGTTGTTCTCGAAGCTACAGACTAATACAGCTACCTCTCTGATACTTGTTCCCAGTTATGCATATTCATAAGCATAGTTCCATAAAGAATATGGAATACACAGTTACACTATGTGTCTCAAGAAACTATCAGATATCTAGTGGATGGTGTAAAGCAGTAATGGATTCTTTTGCGGGATACATCTGGTTGGGTTTCATTAACCAAAATAGCTTTTTGAGGCAGCTTCTGCAGATAAGATTTTAGCCACTTGTTTGTCCTTAGTGTATTTTTTATATAGTGAAAAATTTTGTTTAAATATTTGTTATCTAGATTTCAGTGCTCTAGTTTCTTTTCATATTATGCTAATCACACAGTGTAAATGGCGTGCAGGCAGGATGCCATTTGGGAGTTGTTATTCTGATTGCAGTAATTGATGTGTGGTCATAATGATGTGTGAGTTGATTGCTTCTTGGTCCCTTGGTGGGTTGTTGCCACCAAATATCAGGGTGGATAAAAATAGACAATTTTAAAAAAAAAAGTAAATTTGTTTAAATTAAATGCATCTTCCTTAAAAAGCATTTTTTAAATTATGGCAACCTATATTACAGGCTAAATGTATTATAATCTGTAAAGTCATTTAAATAAAATAAAGCCAGCCAGTCCATGTTTGGTGCCAAAGTTTTAAAGAAACCACTTGCTAAGCACCTGGACCCAGAATTTGTTAAAGTACTAAGCCAGCTTTTGGCAGCATTAGCTTCTTCTGTGGGGACAAAGAAAATACTTCTTTCGTTTCAGTGCAGTGAGCTATTTTACTTCAATGATTAGTTCGTTCAAAGTTGAGAAACTGGTGAGATGAAAACGCAGGAAAGTTTATCTTGATTGTTCAGTCTCAGAATAAAACAGGTGAGAGAGATGCTCTGTTAGTTCTAAAATCTTGAAGGTCGTGGTGAGCAGAAACAAGCCGTTCATTTCAGTAACTGCAAATAACATTGCTTTTGTTTTAAAAACAAAAACCCAGTTTTTCTAAACTGCAAGATAGATGTACTCTTTTGTTAGGTATCCAGTACATTTAAAATGGTTTTATTTATTAAATAATATGTAGAGGCTGTTCTTGTGAATTTTTAATTTAACTTAATTTCATCCATATGCAATGTGAGAGAAATCACAAGTAAAAAATTAATAAGAATAAATGGATCATTTTCTACTCATATATATAAAACATCAAAGAATATAAGTAAATGAATGTTAAACTATATCACTAGTTAAATGTGTATAGGTATTGTGTATCCTTTTGTTTTGCCAAAAAGTACCTAATTTAATTTAAAGGCTGTATTACGTTGCAAATCAATGTGCTTTAATGGTTACCAATCAATGAGACTTAGCCTTTCTATATGAAAATAAAAAGTAAATGCAAAGTGAGATTAAAATCAATGTTTTTTTAAATCAAGATTTCTTGCTTACTGATTTGAATTATGATTTTAAATCAATGATTATATCAGTCCAATCTTGTGTATTAGAGTCTGGTTGGTCCATGATATTTCTTAGCTGAATCATTCAATACTGCTCAGCTCATGCCCAGTGGCAGGGAGAAGCTGCTTTTGTTAGATGGTGATCTAACTCAGAGCACTGAGTTGCTTATGATGATCTGTCTGAATCTAACATAAAGATCAGACTGACGATGGAGAAAGCTCTGAGTCAGACTAGAAATTACTAGTGAGAGTTATAGGGTGGGAAGAGGATATAAATTGGGGTGGGGGGGTTGTATCCAAGGTGTTGTCAGTATGGATAATGATATCTGGGCTTCTCTTGGCAGTCACTTGATAAAGAGTAGGACATCTTAATGTTACCCTCCTATTTGTGAGTCCGTTGAGTGCTGATCAGCCCGATTTAGGAGCTGCAGGTCTTATCACAGAAGGGGCTGGTATTAATAGCTGTTTGATGGACCTGGGGTCATTTTTGATGCTCTTCTCCTCCTCTACTTTTCTAAAGTGGCAGGACTTCTCAAATTGTGCCGCCACCTCACAGACTACCGCTTTCCACAGCGATTGGTCTGGGGCAAGGGTCTCCCAAGTGTTGACACTGATGCTGCTCTTTTTCATGCGTGCCTTCAGCAAGTCCCTATTTTGCCCCCTCTGACCCCCAGCATTCCTCTGTCCTTCCTCCAATTTGGAAAACAGATTCTGTTTTGGGAGGCGCTGGTCAGACATCCGAACCCCATGACCTGTGCGACAGAGTTGCTGATGAATGATAATGGCTTAATGCTGGTCATGTTCAACTCTTCCATGATACTAGCATTTGTGTGCTTATCTTCTCAAGAGATGTTTAGGATTCTCCTGAGGAAGCGCTGATGATGATGTTCAAGTGCCTTCAAATGACACTTGTATGTTGTCCAGGTTTCACATGCATACAGTAGCATTGGAACAACTGCTGTGTGATATACAAGGAGTTTTTTCCCGGCAATGATGTCCTGATTTTCAAAGACCCTTTATCTCAGACAGGCAAAAGTAGAGTTTGCACAGCTCAGACGATGCTGGATTTCTACCTCCTTCCTTCCTACGCTGGTCCGGGCTTAATTATCTTCACTCCTGTCAAGTTTATTTGCTTAACTTCAATTCCCAACCCTTGGATCTTGTTTTGCTTTTGTCTGCAAAATTGAAAAGTACCACCATCAGATATCTTTCCAGTGTATATATAACCATACATAGTGCGCCTGTTACTGGTGGGTTCCATATTCTGATTCTAGTCAGATGGAGTAAGGAGGACTCTCCATAGTCCTGATTTGAATGTTTTATTGCTATTACAGTAGCTGCTTGGTAACTCTAGTTAAAGATCAAGGCCTTGTAGTGGCACTGTACATTGCCCCTAGAAAGGGAATGTTGCACTGTTGTTCTACCCTCAGGGGCAGCTAAAGGAAGGAATTGTCTTTAGAGAGCCACAACAGCTTCCTGGTTTCCTCTTGTTACAGAGAGATAGTAATTTACAGTCTCTCAGGTCCTTATGGGGCCTTATTTACTGTATTGTGAGCCCTTTGCCATTTTTAATGTGTTTACTCTCTTCATGCCGATGAAATATGGAAGAACCGTTTATTTCCATTTTACAAATAGGGGACTGAGACATGGGCTACGTGTACACTAGCCCAGAAGATCAATCTGCTCAGGGTCAATCTTCCAGGGTTTGATTTTCTGCATCTAGTAGGGACGCATGAAATAGACTGCTCAGGGTCCATGGTTGACCCCTGTACTCCCCTTACGTCTTGGAGCAAGGGAGGTCAGCAAAAGAAACTCTACTGTTGACCTTGTCCAATAGGGACGGCCAAGTAACCTGAGTGCAGATAGGTTGATACTAGATACACAGTTGCCATAGCTAGCATTGCGTATCTGCAGTCAACTTACTTTGCCTGGTGTGTACAGAATCAAGAGATGCTAAATGAAGCCTGCACAGGAGCAGGGGACTTAAACTCAGGTTTCATGAGTTGTGGGTTTGTTCTCTAGCCATTGGTGCTCCTTGCTGAGCTATGACAGAAGCAAATAACAACCCATCCCCATGCCCTGCGCAGCAGCGCTCAGATGGTGATCCTGCAGTGTCTGGGGTTTCACCCATAATGAATGATTTGAGGCCTGGTTAACAGCAGTCTAGTGCTGATGAACATCAATATGTTAAATATTTTTTTACTTGCTTGTATCTTTGTGGATTATGTCTGACTATGGCACATTGGGATCAGTCTGTTTCTGTCTCTGTGCTGCTTTTTCCTGTGCCATTCTTTGTTAGGAGTAGTATAAGAGAAAAAAGGCAGGCAGGCAGATGAGCTTATCTGTTGGTGACACCATACCTGATGTTTCTTCCTGGACTGTAAAACTTCCATTCTTTAGCATGGAGTTGTCAAGGAATAGGTCTTCAAATGTTCATTTTCAGTAAAAACTGCTACCTTATTCAATGTTTTTGTTATTCAACCAAAGAACAAACTGCCTTGTTATATGTAGCGTTAATAAGACCAATATGCTTTTATTATCAAATTGCCACAAATTAATTATTGAAATTAACTTTTTTTTTCATGTATGATGCTAAGAGTTGAATCCTGTGTCAGTTGCCTTATTGGAAGTAACCAAAATGTCTGTTTGTAAAAAGTGGAAGTCAAATCCTAGTGATCAAAATAGAAAGGAACATAAACACTGCCAAATTAAATGTAAAAATGTTATAAGAAAAGCCAAAAAAGATTTTGAGGAACAGTTAGCCATAAATTCAAAAAACAATAATAAAATGTTTAAGTACATTAGAAGCAGGAAGCCTGCTAAAAAAGCAGTGGGGCCCCTGGACGATAGAGACATAACAGGAACAATCAAGGAAGATAATGCCATTGTGGAAAAACTAAATGATTTCTTTGCTTCAGTCTTCACGGCTGAGGATGTTAGAGAGATTCCCAAATTTGAGCCGTCCTTTATGGCTGACAAATCTGAGGAACTGTCCCAGATTGAAGTATCAGTAGTGGAGGTTTTGGAACTAATTGCTAGGCTAAACAGTCACAAGTCTCCGGGACTGGATGGTATTCACCCAAGGGTTCTGGAAGAACTCAAATGTGAAATTGCGGAAATATTAACAGTGGTTTGTAACCTATCCTTTAAATCAGCTTCGGTACCCAGTGATTGGAAGACAGCCAGTATAACACCAATATTTAAAAAGGGCTGTAAAGGAGACCCTAGCAATTATAGACTGGTAAGTCTAACGTCAGTACCGGGCAAATTAGTAGAAACGATAGTAAAGAATAAAATTGTCAGACACGTAGAGGAACATGATTTGTTGAGCAAAAGTCAGCATGGTTTCTGGAAAGGGAAGTCGTGTCTTACTAATCTATTAGAGTTCTTTGAAGGGGTTAACAAGCATGCGGACGGGGGATCCAGTAGACATAGTATACTTAGATTTCCAGAAAGCCTTTGACACGGTCCCTCACCAAAGGCTCTTATGTAAATTGGGTGGTCATGGGATAGCAGGAAAGATCCTTTCATGGATTGGGAACTGGTTAAAAGACAGGAAACAAAGGTAGGAATAAATGGTAAATTTTCACAATGGAAGCGGGTAACTAGTGGCGTTCCCCAAGGGTCAGTCCTGGGACCAATCTTGTTCAACTTATTCGTCAATGATCTCGAGAAAGGGGTAAGCAGTGAGGTGGCAAAATTTGCAGATGACACCAAACTGTTCAAGATAGTCAAAACCAAAGCAGACTGTGAAGAACTTCAAAAAGATCTCAGCAAACTGAGTGATTGGGCAGCAAAATGCAAATGAAATTTAATGTGGGTAAGAGTAAGGTAATGCACATTGGGAAAAATAACCCTAATTATACATATAATATGATGGGGGCAAATTTAGCTACAACAGATCTGGAAAGGGATCTTGGAATTATAGTGGATAGTTCTCTGAAAACATCCATGCAGTGTGCAGTGGCAGTCAGTAAGGCAAATAGGATGTTAGGAATAATTAAAAAAGGGATAGAAAATAAGACAAAGAATATCTTACTTCCCCTATATAAAACTATGGTACGCCCACATCTTGAGTACTGCGTGCAGATGTGGTCTCCTCACCTCAGAAAAGATATATTGGTGTTAGAAAAGGTTCAGAAAAGGGCAACTAAAATGATTAAGGGTTTGGAACGGGTCCCATATGAGGAGAGGCGAGAGAGACTGGGACTTTTCAGTCTAGAAAAGAGGAGACTGAGGGACGATATGATAGAGGTATATAAAATCATGAATGGTGTGGAGAAAGTGAATATTGAAAAGTACTTGTTCCCATAATATAAGAGCTAGAGGACACCAAATGAAATTAATGGGTAGCAGGTTCAAAACTAATAAACGAAAGTTTTTCTTCACACAGTGCACAGTCAACCTGAGGAACTCCTTACCAGAAGACTCTGTGAAGGCCAGGACTCTAACAGAATTTAAAAAAGAGCTTGATAAATATTTGGAGGTTAGGTCCATAGATGGCTATTAGCAAGGGGTAAGGTACAGTGCCTAGCCTTTTGTCAAAGGCAGGAGATGGACGGCAGGAGACAAATTGCTTGATCATTGTCTTCGGTTCACCTCCTCTGGGGCACCAGGCATTGGCTACTGTCGGCAGACAGGATACTGGGCTAGATGGACCTTTGGTCTGACCCCGTATGGCCATTCTTATGTTTGCTCTTTTTGTTGCCAGAATTCAACCATTGATGCCGGTCCCCTTCAGGGAGAGTTTATCTGAAGACTGCCTATGGACGATCAATACTTGTGTTTGCTGAAGTTCTAGAATTGTTTTGCTTTACTGTTTAATTTGCTGAAGAGTCTATTTTTCCTCCATGAGACATCTTCCACCTCTGGAAAGGTAGAGGTAAGTTTTCAGTTTTTTTTCCCCTCTTGTTCTTTCTCCACCTCAGGTAAATAATTGTGTAAAATTGTCAGAGATGCCTTTTACTGGGGCATCTCTAGATGTGGAATCAATCAGTGGAACTGGTCAAAGCATTCTCCCTCCTCTTCATCTGAAGGCTTTGCTTTCCATGTACCAGACTTGCAGCTAGTCTGTAGTAAATTGGCAGTTAAAATATCTGTTTTAAAAGCTCATAAAGCAAAAAATATTGGAAAACTAGTCCCTGTTGGCTTGGTGTGCTTTAATAGCTAGTTGCTGCCCTTGCAGAGTGAAGTGCACAGGCTACATTCTCAAGATGGATATGGTGGCTTTAGTAGTTAACATTGAAGGCTGAAGTCTACAGTGTATTTCCTAGGTCTCAGGCGTGTGTGTTTAACATCAGGGATTAAATATAGTTTCTAGGGGAAGAACAGTGCAGTCAGTATCCTTGTAACCCTTACTAGCTGATACAGGTAATGACAGACATTTCTGTAGCTTGATGGCAACCAGCTATATTTTAATTTGAAGAAAAATTGCTCTAATAAAGTAGGAGCTACGGGACGCGTAAATGAGCATAGTGGTGAAAATACCAGCAGCTATAAACACCCTCACCCTACATTTAGATTTTAGTTCCTCCTGTGTTGTTGATGCATTAAGTGGTCTGGTTCCTCCGTTGGTTAGTGGTTTGGCGATTTTAGGACTTCTTCTCTTGCAATGTCAGCATCTTCTGAAATCTTTTTCCACAGTCATCTGCCATTTCTAAGGCCTACATCCTTTTTCCCCCTACCTAATATCAATGGAAGCTTGCTTAGCTCTTCTCCTGTCTTCTACATGTGTATTCCAACTGCCTGGCCTTTTTTTTTTTTTTTTTTTTGGCTATTTCTAATAATATAACCTGCTGTGTCATCTTCCTTACTCTCTTTGTTTTGTCTTTCCGTGAGATGTATAGTAACTTCCTCGGTCAGGGAACTTCCAGTCTCTCTTTGTTAGCTGCTGTCTTCAACCTAGTCTGTGCACTGTACTCTGGTGTACTCAGTACAATCAGATGTTATAATCAGACCTTTTGTTTGGTGCTGAGACCTTGGTTTGATCAAATGTTGTTCATCCGTCCAAAACTTGTGTTCATTTTTCCTTATCTCATGTAAGTATTTTCATCACAATCTCCAGACTGCAGAAATCTAACAGTTTGATTTTCTTTTCCCGGCATGTACGCCTTTGCATCTGTTAGCCAATTTTGTTACTTCATAATCTTGCTTTTCTCTGCATGGATTTTTCAATCCAATTTTTGGTGTTGCTTTTTCTACCGCTGATGCAAGAGCAATCATTCTCTCCTACGTCACACCTAGTAAAGCAATGTTTTCTGCAAAGCTAGGGTCGTATAACTCATCTCCACAAACCCATACTGTGCTGTCCATGATACCTTTTATTGATTTTCATTACTCCATCTAAGTCTAGTCACAATACTGAACTATTCATCCAGCCCTGTAGCTGATCTTGCTACACATCTGCTTCCAAAACACCTTTATTATACAGATCTGTTTGCCTGGTATCAGAGAGGGCAGGTTTCCAGAAATTTTGGTAGTGCCCAGAATCCACAACACCCTTTACCACTCTCCCTCCCCCGACCCTGCAGCCTGCCTGCCTAAGACTCTGAAAGGGAGTTTGGGTGCTGGATGCAGGCTCTGGGCTGGAGCAGGGATTGGGGGGCAGGAGAGGGTGCAAGCCCATACCTCTGGGAGGGAGTTTGGGGTGCAGGAGGTGTGAGAGGTGGGGCTCTGGGTGGGCTTGGGTGCAGGTGCTGGGAGGTCATTTGCGAGCTGAAGGGGGGCAAGGAGTCTGGGGGGTGGGAAGTGGGGGAGAGAAGTGCAGGCTCTGGAAGGACTGGGTGCACAAGGGAGTGTGAGGGAAAGGGGTGTGGATGCCACAATTACCTGAGGGCACCACCCCTCTGGAGGTGGCTTGGAGGTTGGGGGCTGAGGTCTCCGGGCCCTGCTGCCATTGTAGGCATTTTAAAATCCCTGGGGGCCCCTGACTTCTTGCCACTCGCTCCCTGCAACTGCTGTCATGTTCATCCCTGTGGGTGGCAAGTGGGGCCAAGGGATGCACAGGGAGAGTGTATGGGGTGGCAGGGAGGCCAGGGGATGCAGGGGGCAGGGAGCACTGGCAGGCAGTGAGTTTTGGTGGAACTCAGAGCCAGGCCAGGGCTATTCCTGGTGCTGGGTGCTGTGGATCCATATCACTTACCTTCTTTGTCAAGTATCCCATCGCTTCTAGCAATATTTCACGAGTTCCTCTGTGAACTTGTCAAGTACGTCCTTTAAAATTGATAAAGAGGGTTTGATGCCAGCCAGTAGCCTTTTTTATGCTGTCAAAGAGTGTAGGAGTCATCTGTTTACAAAATGATCGACCTTGATGGGACCCAGCTTTTTCCTCTTGTAATATTTCACCCACTGTTGTCTTCATTCTGTTCAGCATAATGGGAGCTAATACTTTACCCATGATTGATAGCAGTGCAGTACCCTTCCAGTCTGTGTACAGAGTAAAAGCACCCCTTTTGGCAGCATCCCAGTGATACCACCTTTCCAGTCTTGTGGCATGTGTCCTTTCACCCAGATTTTATTAGAGTTTTGTTTTTCCATTAGCATCTTGCTTCCTGCCATTAGTACCTCTGTTTGTTTGAACTCTGGCAACTTCTTGAACACTCCTGTTTTGAGGCCTTTGGCTGCCTTAATTTCATTGGTCTCACTTCTAACTTAGCACTAGCATTTCTTTAAAACAGGCGTGCCAAACTAAAAGCCTATTAAGGGCCACACAAATGAAAACGCTTAGCTTTCAGGGCCACCAGAGAAAATGTACGTCAATTAGAAGGTTGTGATTATTTATTATTATAGGTTGCATTTTAGGTAGATTTTATAATATTTTTGCAGGTCTCGTTTGAATATAATACAGTAATTTTAATTGAGAATTTGTTTAACATGAATTTAATTTTTATAATTTTATTAATAGTTCATAAAATTTGATGTGTAAAATTAGTTGCTTATATATAAAATAGTTATTTGCTCCACACCCTGGCCAGCTTTCAGCCCCGGAGCTGCCAGGGTTCCCCCACCCTGTCTGGGTTTGGATCCTCTGATGGGGCTCCATGCCCTGGTGGGGTCCCCAGAGCTGGAGCTGTGGACCACAAAAAAAATTGATCAGGCCACATGCGTGTTTGACATGGTTGCTTTAGATAGAACATATGCACACTTATCAATTTTGGAGAGTTTAGTATGCAGAGATGTTCTTTCCATCATCTAGGCCAGGGCTCGCCAACCCCTGACATGCATGCCAATCATGGCATGTGAGCCTCTTTCCCGCTGCACATGGTGGAAGCTCAGCCCCAGGTCCCACCATGGGGCTTCAGGGCTACCCCAGCTGGAGTCCCTGCAGCTGCAGGGCTGCTGGCGAGTCTTCCTGCCCTGTTGGCTCCCTGCTATGGGGCTCCCTCAGCCCTGGCTGGGTTCTGTGCCCCCAGTTCCCCCTCCCCTGGGAGCCTTTATGCAGTCTGACTGCACCAAGAGCGTGGGCCTCTTGTGAGTAGTCACGTTGCAGTGGCCGCTGCTGTAGCAAGGAGCCCTATATGGAGCCTCCCCAAGGCAGAGTACAGGCACTGTACTCTTCCCACTCCTGGTGTGTGAGTGACTCCTGGCCCATGGGGCAGCAGCAATCAGTGCCTGCTTGATGCATGCTCACTGCTCCCCAGCATGCTGTGGGCACTGGGAAAGCCCTGTGGACCTCGGGTCAGGAATGGAAGGGGAATGTGCAGGTAGGCTGGCCTGTGGTGCTGCCACCTGGAGTTAAAGGTCGCTCTGTGGGAAGCAGAAGTAACCCTGCTGCTTTCCCTCCTGGGGGCTAAGTGACCCCAGCTGGGTGCTGGAATGAGCTTGCTCTGTGCCCAGGGCTTTGATATGATCCTTGACTCTGGTTATCCCCTTTTCCCAACCGAGAACTGCGGGGAAGGCAGCAGGGACATGACCTCCTTGTACCAGCCTGTGTCTTACTTCCACCACCATCTTGCTAGACTGGCAGTGCAGACCGGTGTTCAGTTCTCTTTGCTAGGTTGAGGAAAAAACCTCAAAAAGTGAACTACATGTAACCAGAGCAGAGAGATCTATGTGAGCTTTCAAAGAGTCTAAGCAGGGGTTGGCATTTCCCAGAACGCATGCCGTGCTTGGTATGTGAGCCACTTTCCAGCTGTCCACCTGGGGTGTTGTGCCCTGGGCTGGTGGGGGGCTGTCAGCCCAGAGCTCCTTGCCTGGGCCCGGCGTTGGCTTCCTGCTGGGGTGGCAGCAGCTCTGCACCCTGGCCACGGGGGTTCCCTGCTCGGGGCACTGGCAGCTCCCCACCTGGGCCACCAGGCTCCCTGCCAAGGGCTACTGGTGGCTCCACTCAGCCAATGCAACTGCCTGACAAACTGGCGGAGCCCCAGCCCCTAGCAAGCTCTGTGGCTGGAGCTCCTTGGTTCAGCAATCTCTGTGGTCCTGCTGGACCACAGATACTGCCAGACCAGAAAGTCTGGGATAAAAGAGGTTCAATCTGTGTTAAGATCTTGGGCATTTTTAGCTATTTACAAAAGCCAGCCAGATGGAGATTTGAAGATTAAAACAGTAAAGCTCTGCTTCTTACTTTATTGAATAACTAATAGTCACTAAGACCATTTGTGCCTTTAAAAAACATCACCAGCACTCGGATCATACATAGAAGACAAAAGGTCAAATTTTGGCACTCTGCCTTGGAGAGGTTTCTGACCCCCTAATCTAGACCATCACAAATGTTGAAAATGAAAGAAGAACAAGCCAGATAACGCTGCTCAAAAGTATTACGTCATTATTGGTCTCCTTCTTAGGCTGATGGGGTTACCATCAGGGTGACTGTGGATTACTAGATGGCTAAGTGTCTGAGGCTTACCATGTACTGTTCTTGACTCTGCCACAGATTTGCTGCATGGCTTTGGGTAATCCACAGGAACATAGGACTGAAAGGGACCTTTGTCTTGGAGTTCAGTCCCCTGCTTATTTGACCTCTCAGTGGTTTGGTTTCTTTAGTTCAGTGTTTCCCAAAAGGTGTTCTGCAGAACCCCGCGGTTGTGGGAAGTGAAAACAAGGGTTCTGGGAGAAAATTCCATTACAATAGCTGATTCCTGTGGCTCCCTGCTTTGCTGCTGAAACAGCAGAACTTAATGTAATTGGTTTAACAGCTGGCAACAGAACACCTCCATGCCAGCCTTCCTTTCGCTGGGTGCACAAGGCCACCTGGCATAGGTTCCCCAGCCAATGCCATGCATGGGTTAGTCCCAGCTGATTTGGGGCTGGGGTGGATAAGCCTCGGAGGGGTTGGAAGTTTGGGGCTGAGAGGGGTAAGCCTAGGGATTGAGGGGAGCAGGTTTGAAGCTGAGAGGGGATAAGCCTGGGGGTGGGGGGCACGTTTGTGGGATGGGGGCTAAAGCTTGGGATTAGGGAAACAGATTTGGTGGCTGAGGTGGGTAAAGCCTGCAGATGGAGGGGTGGGTTTAGGGGCTCAGGAGGTAGAGCTTGGGAATGGATTTAAAAAGGTTCTGTGGCCAGATAAAATTGGGAAACACTACTCTAGTTGCAAACTGAAGAAAATATTATCTAGCTGCCATTGTTAGGCTCTTTGAGAGTTTTAATAGTAAAATGAGTGAATCAAAAGAAAACTATTAATCATTATTTCACTTTGATTGCCAGACTTCAGGCTCCATTTGCAAAGAAGAGTTGTGGCTTTCTGATTAGTCACTAAGTTCAAAGACATTTCTATGGATACTTGTTGTTTTCAATTAAAAAATGTCTCTGAATTTGGTGACGAGCACTTTGTATGGAATATTACTGATACCTCACAGCTCTGCACATTGTTTTCACTTCACTGTTCTATCACGGTGCTTATTTTCTGGAGCGATCTCTTGTCAATCTGGAGCCAGGGTTCTACAGATCAATAAATAAACTCCTTCTATGCTTCTATTTTTAATTTTTCTTAAAAGATAAACCTGTTTGGAAGTAAACAAGCAAAAATATGATCATGTTAAACAAAAATGTTCTGTTAATAGCCTTAACAGTTGAGATTTATACATAACAAAAAGTGACTATTGAGGGCACTGAGCCTGTGTTGTATATTTAAAACTTAGTCATCTGACCTAAAAATATATGCAGCAGCCCTACCAAAATCAGGAAGAAAATCCAACCCCCCTTCGGTTATGAATACTCAGTTCTCAGTGCACAGATCAAAGCCATCAGCTCACTGTTCCTCTCTTGAAGCTTGGGAAAATCTGGCCTTTGCAGGGTGCCCAGAAGATCAACAAACTTGGTGCTATTTGGGATCAAAGTCCCGTCACAAAGAGTACCTAGCCCCATCTCTGTTTCTGTTAGACCAAGAGGGGCTCTGAATGCCTCCACTGATGACATCTGTAGCCACAACACACAGGGAGAGATGTGCTCACCAATAAATCTGTTCAGAGCCGTTGAGAACATAATATGTCAAACCCTAAACTTCACTCAGAAGTTAAGGAAACAGTACAAATCCAAGGGCATTGCAGTCACCTGGTCAGAGTGAGAAACTCCATTTCATAAGTGAGTTGCCACATTCTTTCCTAGTTCCAGTTTTCCAGCTGACTTGAGATGCAGTGTCATATAAAATGGGCATTTCAGCAATATCATCTCAGCAAGGAAGGCATGGATCATGCTAGCAGAGTTCTTGTGTGGGAGAAATGATTGCAACTTCACATCTTGAAATTGATTGATAAAAGTAACATTGTGCTGTTAGTTGCTTTTGTAGCCAAAGTTCATTGTATTTGAGGTTGTACTGTACAGTATGGTTGTGTAGACTCCCAGTTCTTGTTGAAGATGAATGCTGCTTTTTTTTTTTTTAAGAGAGCATAGGAGTGAGCAGTATCTGACAAGTCTGCATTTCAGGTAAAACTGTTGTATAAATAATGCAGTAAAATAGGTGGTCAACCTAATATCAAAAGATCTTTTGTAAATATTCTTTTGGAAGAGAAGTCATTTTTTGGGGGAAAAAAAGTAGCTGTGACGTATGCACGTTGGCTTCGGAAGGCTCTTATTTTATTGGCCCTGGTTAGATGGCTTCTTTTTGGAATTTGCCCCAAAGGATAGGGTTATCTAATATCGGTTCATTTAAAGCAATCTGGTTTTGAAAAAGAGTAATTAGAAATTAAGTTTTTGTGTTTTTTCAGTTCTGAATTATACATGTGTTTATATCATAGTTGGAGAGTCAGGCTTGAATTCTTCTGCATGAATCAAACTGAAATACATGTCTCCTCTTCATGTTCCTGTTACAGAAATTCATCAGAAATTATTTATGATTTACGCTCAAAGTTGCATTATTAATAGAAAGAAATTGTACGCTTGATGATATGAGTTGATAATAAGGGCTGGATATGAGTGAACAGTGTGCGCTTGTAGCTAATAAGGCTAATGGCATATTGGATACAATAGGAGAAGCATTTCCAGCAGATCTAGAGAAATTATTATTCCCCTCTACTTGGCACTGGTCAGGCCACATCTGGAGTATTGCATCCAGTTCTGCCCCCACCCCGCCCCATATAGAAAGGATGTGGATGCATTGGAGCAGGTTCAACAGAAGGCAGTGAAAATGAGTAAAGTCTGGAGCACGTGAGCTATGAGACGAGGCTGAGAGATTTGGGCTTATTTAGTTTGCAGAAGAGAAGAGAGCAGGGTGATTTGATGTCAGCCTTCAGCTTCCTGAAAGGGGGCTCTAAAGAGGATGGAGAGAGACTGTTCTCAGTGGTGACAGATGGCAGAACAAGGAGCAATGGTCTGAAGTTACAGAGGCAGAGGTGTAGGGTGGGTATTAGGAACAACTTTTTCACCAGAAGGGTCGTGAAGCACTGGAATGCATTACTGAGAGGGTTTTTAAAGTCCCGTGGAAGTTTTTAAGTCCCAGCTTGACATAGTCATGGGCTGGGATGATTTAGTTGGGGTTGATTCTGCTTTAGGCAGGGGGCTGGACTTGATGACCTCAGTCTCTTCCAGCCCTATAATTCTTTGATTCTATGATAATATCACTTACACAAATTGATGGTGTTCTTGAGTGTCAGCTCAAGTTGGTTTGCTGCTTCTTACTCTTCCTCTTTCAGATGAAATTTTCTCCTGTGCAAAGGGTCAGCAAAAGGCTCTTGTGCTATTGCAAAGACCTCCAAAGATGACTGAACTGATGTGTGTGTGCACTGTATTAGCCTCAGCATATGGATTAGTTTCACTCTGGCTGCATCTACACTACAAGATAAAATCGATTTTATTAAAATTGCTTTCTTAATCCTGGGTTTTATCCATTTGATTTTGAGCATCTTCATGTTCCCCACAAAATGTACTTACTGCTGCCACACACAAGTAGGTTGAATTGAGTGCTGCAGCAGTGAATTGTGGGAACCTATCCCACAGTTTCCTGAGCCCCATTGCATTCTGGCCCTACGAGTAGATTAGGGTATATAATATCTTCCCACATTTCATTCCTCTCTTTCCCCTGCCATGTTAAGTATGCTTAAGTAGACATGGTTGCTATACTGAAACTCAAATGGTTCATCACGTTAAAAGGCCCCAGACTACAGCCAGGTTTGGACCTGGGAGAGAAGACCCTAAGGACAAGAATATTCTCCAGTGTAAGCCTTACTTCAACAACTGTGGTAATTGTATAGCCAATATATTGCCCTCATTGACACATGTATGGCTTGGGGTGGCTAAAAGACCCCTGGCCACAGCCGGCCCCGAAAATTGTGACCGTAGAGGGAAGCGTTCCCCCAGGTGGCTAAAAGACCCCCGGCTACAGCCATCCCCAAAAATCATGACCCTCACCGTGCATAAGCTGCCTGGCACCTTGTGCCACACATCCTTTCATTGGTTCAGGGTAAAGCCACATGATGAGGCTGGGCGTGGGAATGTTCCACACTGTGTGGTGCCTCTGGGGAGGAGGGAAGGGAGGGGCTGTGGGGGTCAGAACAATATGTAAATAGCTGAAAACAAGTTTCTCATAGTACCAGACAAGCATGACCCCCACCCCCCAGCCTAGCTGACACATGGCATGGGGGGCCAGCGGCTGGCTTCAGACAGCGTGGGAAAAATAAAGCCGCTAGCAGGGGTATACACAGAAGCACAAACCCCATAGCTGTGCTACTACCAAAGGAAAAGAAAAATTTCAGCCTCTCATGACCCTGTAGCGACAGGCTTGCAGGTGCCAAAGTGTAAGAATCTTCCTGTTGCCTAAGTCCTGCACGCTTGAGAACTGTGGTGCATTGTGGGGCACATACGGACATCTGTGGAGGTTACTGAATTTGATTTAAAGCTGTGGCACATCCTCACTACCCTGCATTCGGAATTTTAAATTAGAACTGAATGCTGTACCCACCAGGTTACTTAGATTTTAGGATTTTGATAGTATGTCGATTTCAGTGGTCCATAAATTGAGCTAATGGAATTTACAGTGGAATTTATTTACCTTTTCCCATAATACAAGAACTAGGGGACACCAAATGAAATTGATGGGTAGTAGGTTCAAAACTAATAAAAGGAAATTTTTCTTCACACAGCGCACAGTCAACCTGTGGAACTCCTTGCCCGAGGAGGCTGTGAAGGCCAGGACTCTATTAGGGTTTAAAAAAGAGCTTGATAAATTTTTGCAGGTCAGGTCCATAAATGGCTATTAGCCAGGGATAAAGTATGGTGCCCTAGCCTTCATAACAAGGGCAGGAGATGGATGGCAGGAGATAAATCACTTGTCTTCTGTTCTCCTTCTCTGGGGCACCTGGCATTGGCCACCGTCGGCAGATGGGATGCTGGGCTTGATGGACCTTTGGTCTGACCCAGTATGGCCATTCTTATGTTCTTATGTTCTTATGAGAGGCACTTTGAAAAATCGAGCTAACTGACTTAAAACTGATTTTATATTGTAGTATAGATGCAGCCTCTGACTTGCTTAGAGAAGCCCATCTTGTTTGTTGAATTCTTCAGATGTGGTGACTTCTAAAAAGAATTTGTCCAACATAATTCTTAATTTCCATTTCAGTCCTTAATTTAGGTGGAAATGAAACTCGGCATCTTTTACCAGAGGAGAGCTTTGGAAAAGTTTGAACCTCTTCAGTTTTTTTTTTTCAAAAAAGAAAAACAAAAAAACGAAATTACAGCTTCTTGTGTGTAAGATTCTTGTAGCCTTGATGCTAAGGGAAAGAACTCTAGTTTCCTTGCACTTATTAGCAAAAGATACTTCAGATAACACTGTGTTTTCTGGTAAAAACTTCTCTGAAAAAGAGTGTCAAAACATTTTGGAGATGTAAATATGAAGTCCATTCTATCTTGAAATTCTTAATTCTGGTCATCCATTTACTGAAACAAATAATACTCAGTTCTCAGCTGGTTTGAAAAGACAAGGCCATTTTTTGTCAGCTGATAGAAACCCTTCCTTAATATGATTTTTTTAACAGTAAGATTAATTGGAATTAGATGGGAGTATCTTGCCAAGAGAGGTTGTTAAGGCAACATTATTCGAAGTGTTCAAGTGTTAACTAGATAAAGACACTTTGATCTTTGTTGAGCTATAGGCTGCTACAGAATCAAGGAGAAAAATTTGGTTAGGATTGAAAAGATCAACTCTTTTTCATGTTCATATTAAAGTCATGGAAATCAACTTATATTAGATCACATTAAAGACTAAAAAGCTTCAGAGTGGGTGGAGAAACAACACATGGGACTTCAGATATGTGATTAGAGCAAACAAACGTTAGCAGAATTTTCCAGCCTTGGGGAACGGGAGATCTGGGAGAGAGCCTTTCATTTTAAGTAGCTACCTTTAGTTACACTTTGTGGGTTTTGTTCTTTTTCTTAAATTTAGATTTAGCCTTAAGGGCCAAAATTTTCAAGGGGGGGAAATTGGGCACTTTCTGTGAAAGTGCTTTCGGTCATAGAAGGCTGTTGAACACCCGCAGCTTCTGTTAGTGTTCAACAGCAAAGAAAATCAAACCGCTTTACAGATGTCTCCCATGAGGGTTTGATTTCTTAAATTTAGGCACTAAAGTTTACAAAATTTGTCCAGAATTTTAAGATGTAGCCTATTGGCTGGTGTATGTGGAGCTAATAAAACAAAGCTCTCCTTCAAAATGCTACTTTTGGTATCTGTAACTAACAACTTCCAAAAGATGGCAAAACTGCAAGTCTCTTCATGTGTTTCAGAAAACAGAGCTCATTGGTAGCATATAAGTCATAGAACCATAGAATCCTAGGGCTGGAAGGGACTGCAGGAGGTCATCAAGTCCAGCGCTGTGCTTCAAGCAGCATCAACCCCAACTAAGTCATCCCAGCCAGGACTTTGTCAAACCAGGACTTAAAAATTTCTAGAGATGGAGATTCCACCACCTCTCTAGACAACACATTCCAGTGCTTCATCACCCTCCTGGTGAAGTAGGTTTTTCTGATATCCAACCCACTCCTCTCTCTCTGTAACTTCAGACCATTGCTCCTCATTTTGCGAAAACAGTTTCTCTCCATGCTCTTTAGAGCTCCCCTTCAGGAAGTTGAAGGCTGCTATTAAAATCACCCCTCAGTTTTCTCTACTACAGACTAAATAAACCCAAATATCTCAGCCTCTCCTCATGTGCTCCAGCCGCTTAATCGTTTTTGTTGCCCTCTGCTGACCTGCTCCAGCACATCCACATCCTTTCTATACTGAGGGGGAGGGGACAAAACTGGATGCAATATTCCAGATGTGGCCTCACCAGTGCTGAATAGAGAGGAACAATAACTTCTCTAGATCTGCTCACAATGCTCCTCCTAATGCACCCCAGTATGCCATTAGCCTTCTTGGCTACAAGGGCATGCTGTTTAGTCATATCTAGCCTTTCATCCACCATAACCCCTAGGTCCTTTTCTGCTGTACTACTGCTTAGCCAGTCAGTCCACAGCCTTGGGATTCTGCCATCCCAAATGCAGGACTCTACGCTTCTCCTTGTTGAACCTCATTAGATTTCTTTTGGCCCAATCCTCCAGTTTATCCAGGTCACTCTGGATCCTGTCTCTACCAGTCCTCCTAGTTTCATGTCATCTGCAAACTTGCTGAGGGTGCAATCCAGACCCTGATCCAGATCATTAATAAAGATGTTAAACAACACCAGCCCTAGAACCAAACCTTGGGGCACTCCACTTGAAACTGACTGCCATCCAGATATTGAGCCACTGAGCGCTACATGTTGGGCCCAACCGTCAATCCAGTTTTCTACCTATCTTATAGTCCATGTGTCCAATCCATATTTCCTTAACTTATAGGCAAGAATGTTGTGGGAGACTGCATCAGAACGTTTGCTGAAGTCGAAGTGTGTTACGTCCACTGACTTCCCCATGTCCACAGAGCCTTTTACCTCATCATAGAAGCTAATCACATTGGTCAGGCACAACTTGCCCTTGGTGAATCCATGTTGACTCTTGATCACTTCCCCTCTTCCAGGTGCTCCAAAATGGATTCCTTGAGGACTGAGGTAAGGCTGACCTGATTATAATTCCCTGGATTGTCCTTTCCTTTTATAAAGATGGGCACAACATTTGCCTTTTTCCAATCATCTGGGATCTCTCCTGATCTCCAAGAGTCTTCAAAGATAATGGCCAAAGGCTCAGCAATGACATCTGCCAATTCCCTCAGTACCCTGGGGTGCATTAAATCCAGACCTATGGATTTGTGTACATCTAATTTTTCTAAGTAGCTCCTAACTCATACTTTCCGTATCAACAGCTGCCCACCACCTTCTCATACTTGATTGTCTAGCACCGTATTGTGGGAGCTATCCTTTTCTGTGAAGACTGAGGCAAAAAAAGTATTGAATACTTCAGCTTTTCTTACATCATCCATCACTAGGTTACCTCTCTCATACAGTAATGGTCGCACACCTTCGCTGATAACCCTCTTAGTGTTAACATGCCTGTAGAAACCCTTCTTGTTACTCTTGACATCCCTTGTCAGCTGCAGTTCCAATTGTGCTTTCACTTTCCTGATTGCTCCCTGGCATTCTCTATCCGAAGGGACGAAGAACGAAGCAGGGAAGCAGTACGGTCTGATTATGAGCATCGATAAAACAAAAACAATGGTATTTGGAGATAAGGAAATAGGAAGAAAGATCAGCGTCGATGGTATTGAGCTAGAAAATGTAGAGAAGCAACATAATGTATGATCTAGAGCGTAAGAAGGAAATAGCGACTAGAATAGTGAAAGCAAGAATGAGGTTGAAAGCGATGGATAAGATCTGGAGAAGCAAAGCAATTAGCTTAAGAACGAAGCTGAGTGTCTTGAAAACGTGCATTCAGCAGTATGTTGTGCGGATGTGAGACATGCATGATAACGAAAGATTCGAAGAGATGAATATTGCTGTTCAAAAGGCGTTGTTATAGAAAGATTCTGAGAATAGGATAGATGCAGAAGGTCACCAATGAGGAATTATATAGAAAGATACAGCCGAAAGAGAACCTGCTGCTGAAGGTTATAAATTGCAACTATTTGGGCATATTTGCAGAATGAACGACGAATGAAAAATCAAGACCATGGTATTCAGCATAATGGACGGTTCAAATAGGAGAGGCAGATCCCACAAAGAATGGATAGATAGTCTACAGGAAATAAGCCACTCCGCGCTGGACAGGGAAAGATGGAAAGAAATAGTGAGAGGCATCAGACAACAATGGACACTGAGCCCACAGTTATTGGTGGTGATGATTCTCCAGCCATATGTTTATACTCCTCCTTAGTCAATTGTCTTTGTTTCCATTTCTTGTATACATCCTCAGTTTAAGATGACCAAGAATTTCCCTGCTAAGTCAAGCTGGTTGCCTGCCGTAACTGCGTTTCTTGCTATGAAGCGGGATGATTTGTTCCTGTGCCTTCAGTAAGACGTCTTTAAAATACTGCCTGTTCTCTTGAACTCTCTTCACCTTCACCTTCATCTTTATTTCCCAAGGGATCCTGCCCACCCATTTTCTCAGGAAGTTGAAGTCTGCTCTTTTGAAATCAAGGGTCTGTATTTTAGTGCTCATCTTTCTTCCTTTTATCAGGATCCTGAAATCTACCATCTCATGGTTGCTGCAGCCCAGACTGCCACCCACTTCTGCTTCTCCCACTAGTTCTTCCCTGTTTGTGACCAGCAAGTCAAGTTGTGTACAGCCCCTGGTCAGTTCCATATGCGCTTGTACCAAGAAGTTATCCTTAACATTCTCCAAAAACTTTCTGGATTGTCTGTGTGCTGATGTACTGGTCTCCTAACAAATGTCTTGATGATTGAAGTCTCCCATGAGAACCAGGGCCTGTGATCTGGAAGCTTCTCTTAGTTGTCTGAAGAAATCCTTGTGTACCTCATGTACCTAATCTGGTGGCCTATAGCAGACATCAGCCAGAACATCACCTCTGTTGTTTCCACCTCTGAGCTTAAACCCAAAGACACTCAACTGGATTTTCTCCCTCCTTATACTGGAGCTCTGAGCAATTATACGGCTCCCTCATGTAGAGCGCAACTCCTCCTCCTTTTCTCCCCTGCCTGTCCTTCCTAAACAGTTTATACCCTTCTGTTACTGTGCTCCAATTATGCAAATCATCCCATCAAGTTTCTGTTATTCCAACCATGTCATGCTGCTTTAACTGTGCCAGAGCCTCTAATACTTCCTGTTTGTTTTCCAGGCTTTTTGCATTTGTGTCTAAGCATCTTGGAGAAGTGGCAGATTGGCCTGCTTTCTCCTGTTCACCTAGGAATCCTACTTTGTTGTTCCCTACTCCTTCTCCACTTAACTCAGGGCTTGTGTCACCGTCCCCTGGTGAGCCTAGTTTAAAGCCCTCCTCACTTGATTTGCAAGCCTGCCCACAAAATGCTCTTTCCTCTCTTTGTTAGGTGGATCCGATCTTTTCCAAGCAATCCTTGCTCATGAATCAGAATCCCATGGTCAAAGAAACCAAATCCTCTCTGTGACACCACCTATGCAACCGTGCATTTACCTTGGCAATTCAATGATCCCTTCCCGGACCCTTACCTTCCTCAGAGAGGATGGACCATTTGTGCTCCATATTCCATGATCTTTCTTGTTAGTGTCACGTAATCCACAGTGATCTCATCAAGGTCGCTCTTGGCTCCCTCATTAGTTCCTACATGGAGAAGTAGGAAGGGCTAATAGTCTACAGGTTTCATGATTTTTGGAAGAGACTCTGTAACATCCTAGATTCTAGCTCCTGGCAAGCAGCAAACGTTCCGGGATTCTAGTTCTGGACAGCAGATGGATGACTCTCTTCCTCTTAGGATGGAGTCCCCGACCACCACCACCCGTCGTCGTCTTTCAGGGGTGGTGGTCGTAGAACTCCAATCCCTAGGGCTGTACATCCCATGCCTTGCAATCCATGGGGTCGTCTTCTGATCCATTCCCTGTGAGGTATCCGTTCCAGCTAGCTCCTCCGTATCACCAGTGCAGAGAGGCTGAAAACGGTTGCCTAACTCCAGTGGAACTGGAGAGACCTGAATTGGTTTTCTTCTCCTAGAGGTAACATGCTTCCAGTTTTCTGCCCTGTTTTGAACAGCCTGCTGTTCCTGCAGTACTAAGTGGTGCCTTCTGTCCAGAAAGTCTTCACCCTCTCTGATGGACCTGAGGGTTGGTATTTGTGCCTCAAGTCCTCTAACCTTCTCTTCTAAAATGGCAACCAGCTTGCAGTTGGGACATACAAAATCCTGTCTCTTGTCCAGGAGTAAGTCACACATAGCCCATGCCTTGCAGGTCACATCATCAGACTTCTCATTAGACACGTCACCATACATTTTTCCCCTTTCTTCAGAGAGTTCCCCTAGATGTTTCTAGTGCTGCCTTGAAGGGCACAAGAGAAACAACCTATAAGAAAGGGACAACTGGTATGGGGCTCACCGCAGAGTGAGCTGCCAGGCAAACTCTCTGTTCACTGCTCACAGTGTTGGCTGTGGCTGCCTTCTTGTAAGGCTGCTGGCTGGCTAGGCCCGGTTTAGAGTCTTGCCTCCAATCTAATCAACCCTTGCAGGCCCACCTGAAATAAAGCACTCCCAGTCCACACCTTGCAAACATCAAACTGCCCCTCTGCAAAACAAATGCTCAGACACACAGACAGTTATTCAACCCATCAGCTCACAAAGCAGCCCCCCAAAAGCCACACTCCCCGGAGCTCCTCTTGGATGCTGCTTTCCCAGGCAAACTCCCTGTTAGCTGCCTCTGTTCCCTGCTCACAGTGGCCGTGTCTACACGAGCCCCAAACTTCGAAATGGCCACTCAAATAGCCATTTTGAAGCTTACTAATGAAGCACTGAAATGCATATTCAGTGCTTCATTAGCATGCGGGCAGCCGCAGCACTTCGAAATTGACGCGCCTCACCGCCGCGCGTCTTGTCCCGACGGGGCTCTTTTTCGAAAGGACCCCGCCTACTTCAACGTCCCCCTTATTCCCAAATAAGTCCCCCTTATTCCCAAATAAGTCCCCCTTATTCCCAAATAAGGGGACTTTGAAGTAGGCGGGGTCCTTTTGAAAAGGAGCCCTGTCGGGACGAGACACTCAGCAGAGAGGCGCGTCAATTTCGAAGTGCCGCGGCCGCCCGTATGCTAATGAAGTGCTGAATATGCATTTCAGCTTCATTAGTAAACTTTGAAATGGCCATTTGTGTGGCCATTTCGAAGTTTGGGGCTCGTGTAGACGTAGCCAGTGTCAGTATAGAATCACAGAAAGGTAGCCCTAGAAAGGATCTAGAGATGTCAAGTCCAGCCCCCCAGTAAGAAGAACGCCATCCATAACAGGTGTATGTTCAGTCTGTTCTGAAAAGCCTCCAGTCATGGGGATTCCACTACCTCCCTTGGAAGCCTGTTCCAGAGCTTAGCTTCCCTTATACAGTAAAAGCTTCTTTTTATCTGGCATGTTGGGAGAATGGGGAGGCTGGTAAGTGAAAACGCACGATTAGCTAAGAGGGAGTGGGTCTGGGTGTGAGATGGGGTGCTGAGCTGAGGGTTGGGATGCTGAAGGAGGGGAGTGCTTTGAGATGGAGTTTGTGTGGGAGAGAATTCGGGATAGGGGGTTGGGGGTGCAAGAGCGGGCTTGGCATTCCAGACTCAGGGAGGTGCTCACCTTGGGCAGCTCCCTGCAAGAGGTAGCCTCTGCATGGGTGGAGGTGTGACTGGTAGCTCTCTGCACTACCTCTATCGATAGGCACTGCCTAGGACACCAAAGTCCCCGCTTGGTGTGAGCTGCCTGAGTTGACCGCCCCGGATCCAGAACCCCAAGTCCCCTGGCCATTCCCCATCTCTGCATCTCCTCCTGCACTCCAAATTTCTTGTGGCCATTCTTCCACCTAGGAATGATGGGGATGTGTCACTGCTTCTTGGGAAGTAACAGAGAGGAAGCCGTGCTAGTCTATATACTATCAAAACAAAAAGCAGTCAAGTAGCACTTTAAAGACTAGCAAAGTAGTTTATTAGGTGAGCTTTCGTGGGACAGGCCCACGTCTTCAGACCATAGCCAGACCAGTTGTTCTGGATTCTGTATTCCTGCTGAGCATTCACCAGTGCCGAGCAAAGTCGAAAAGTTCAGTATGAGGCTCCTATTAATACCCTAGAAAGATATTAGGATTTTAGTGCAACTACACCGTGCTAATATTCATAATTTGATGTACTCCAGCCCTTGCCGCGTAGACGTATCCAGAGTGTCACAGCTAAATACAGTGTGGAACAGATTGCTTAGCATAAGTAGACACGTATTTCAAGGGACTATTAAAGGGGAAGCCACCTCTGGACCGGAGAGGTTCTAAGGTGAGGGAAAGTGAAACGGGCTGTCGGTGGTTGTGAGAAGCATCCAGTGTTCCAATTCAGTCCGTAAGTTTTAGTATCTAGCGAAGAGACGGGATTGGCATATTGGGGAGCCATTCTGCTATCCATGGAATGTATAGGGGGCTTCATCAAACAATTACAGTGGGGCCAACTCGAGGAAGTTGTGGGAGCTGGGGCACTCTACCTGCCCTAGGCCTCATGCTTGGGGGAAGTAAACGCACTGCTGCAGGCCTGTTCCCTGCTCTGTCCCCACTCCATCCTCTTTTCCCTTACCGTGAACCATGCTGCCTGGGTTACAGGGGTCTGGTGGGGCAGCAGCAAGGGTCACTGTCCAACATGCTGGGACCTGGAGGGCCCAGGAGACTTCTCCGTTCCACGACACCTTCCCAGCCTATTGTGCTCCACTTCTCCATGGTGATGGGAAGCAGAGCACCCTGGGGCAAGAGCGCTCTGCTCCCTGCCACTGCAGAAAATCAGAGTTCGGAAGGCCGGGAGAGGGCAGTGGGAAATAGTGGAGCAGAGGAGGAGGCTGTCAGGTCCTCTGGCTACCGCTGCCTACCTAGTGAGTGGGAGGGGGGGAGGGCAGCCCCGGCTTTTGCCCCCCACCAGGCTCCGTGCTCCCTCCCTAGTTCCTCCTGTCCACAGGATAGTTCGGGTGGCTGCCATGGAGACCCCAAAAGTGCAGGGCCTGGGGCAGCCATCCCAATTCATCCTATGGGCCGGAGAGCTCAGATTACAATCCATACTTGGCAGGAGCCATATCCTGAAAGAAACTTTTCCTGAACCCACCCTTCTAGCCTTTAAGCAAGCCCCACAATCTTATCAGAAGCAAGCAGAGACCAGGATACACCAACTCAAACCAGCACCCGACCCTGCTGCCAAACCTGTAGCCATGTCTTCGGTGCTACAGTGATCAACACTCCCCACCACCAACCTTTCAAGATCTATGTGTCCTGTACGTGCCTGTCACAACATATGATATGCATGACCAGTTCACTAAGCTCTCTTGACAGCTAAGTAGATGAAATGAGGTAATCACTGCCTCTTAAATGCACTTTTACAGAAAAATGATAAAAGACAAGACCACCATAGCTCTTGTGGGTGAACACTTGTCATAAAGCAATTGCTGTCTAGCTGAGCTCTCACTCCTCATCTTCAAAGGAAAATATGTGTAATGCCCTTAAAAGACAAGTCTGGGCATTAAATGCATGACTTTACTAGAAACTAAAAATAATGCACTGAATACAGATTCTAGATGGATGGCTTCTTACAGCAATCTATAACTCACATCTACCGCCCCCCCACCCCAATTTTTTCCTTTCCCTTATGTGACCGGAGAGGTGTTAACGAGGTCACTTCACCACGGAAAGTCCCTTGAAACCAGTGTTTAAGTATTTAGATAAACAGTCTTTTCCACTTCAGATTTATCAAAGACATTGAGTATGTTTTCCGTATTTGAAGAGCTCTTTCAAGCTTGAAAACCTGTCTCACCAACAGAAGTTGATACAGTAGAAGTTATTACCTCACTCACCTGGTCTCCCTGCTGTGGGACTGTCAGAAGCATCACTAAAGTAAGGGGCACAGGCTTCCTCCTGTCTTTGTTGCTCTTAATTTACTTATAAAACCTTTTTATTGCCTTTTACATAACCAGTTTAACTTTCTGTTTTCAAATATTTGCCCAGACCCAAAATTACTTGTGTTAATCTGTTGTTGGGGCATGTAATAAAAAACATTACTCACTCCCCTGAGGCTGAGAGAGAGTGGCTGAGTTTGGGGATATTTAATTCACAATTTTCTTAGACCTTTTCTGTTTGTGTAGAACTGGCTGTATGGAATACACAGGCTGAATATTGTGTACATTGGTTTCCGAAAAATCATAATGAGCATCCAGCAGGAACATAAATTATCCTAGAAATTTTAGTGGTTTCTTGGTCTGCTGGATATTCTGTTGTCCTCAGAGTTCCTACTTCCTGGGCTAACAAAGAGGGTGTATCATACAACTGAAAATCATACACTTAAATAATCAATCCATATTTTTTGTGGACTTAATGGTTCAATACACTTTACATAATGCGGTATTTGCTATAAAGGCTCTTCCTGCAGACATTATTAGGATATAAATTGGTACTTATTTCCTTCTTTTCTCTATTGCTTCCATCCACATTTGTACAGCTCTAGCTTTCACATTAATAATATAGCAATAGTATGTTGTAGGAATTAATTTGGTGTCTTACCATTATTGATAGGCTTCTAAAATACATTATGTTCCATTTTTCCTGTTACTGCAGCAATGGTGCTGGTTGCAGCTTCTGTATTTCATCTTGTACAACTGCATCCATTACTTGTAGAATGTTCTGTTATTCCTGACTTTCCAAATTGCTCATCTTTGGGGCAGTTCCCCCCCATATTTAGATGAATTAATTTGGAAAGTTTGACTAAAATCCCTTTAATCCATATTTTAAATTAATGGAGTCAGTGTGGGAAGTGGAGGAGGGAAGTAATTTTCCTCTTTAAATAAATATACCTTTAAAAAATCTAACATTTATGGAAGAGGGTTGTACTTCAGAAAACCAAAAACAAACCAAAACCAATTTGAATGGTGAAACTTGGCATGGTGGTTGCTCCCATAAAAAACTACATGTTGAACCTCTCTAAACTCATAAACTCTGGTGTGGCAAGATAATGCATGTTGCCAGACCAGAGATCCTCAGTGGCTGGGAGTCCGATGACAGGAGGGCCAGCACCAGGAGACTGGCTGAGGTGGTGGCAGTGGGGCTGCTGCAACCAGGAGCCTTGTCAGGATGGTGCCTGGGGGCTGGTGGCAGGCAGCCCATCCTGACCAATAGAGGTGGTGGGCCCTGCACGGCCAGCAGTAGTGAGGCCGGTGGCCCTGCCGAGGAAGTGGCACCAATGCTGGCAACTGTTATGACCAGGAACCTTGCTGGGGTGGCACCAGTGGGTCTGGCGACTGGCAGCCCATCCAGACAAGTGGCACATGGTACCAGCGGTGAACTCCCCTGGTCTGGAAAACTCACTTGTTCAGGATTGGTCAGGTGCTGAGAGTGCCGGACCCAGGAGGTTCAACCTGTAGTATCTTAGCTTGGTTGGCAAAATGCTGGTTTTGATTGTACAAAGTCGGGGTCTCCATCAACTTTCCTGAAGAGTCTGTTTCAAAGGGGAACTTTCAGATGTGAAATTCTGTAAGTGTGCTGATATTATCCTATCTAGAACTCTTGGACGTTCCCATAGCTCCTTAATGTAAGTTCCAAATCCATAGTGTCAGACTTGCACTATGTAGCCATTTCACCCTCTAAAGTAAGTTTCATAAATTGGACCTTGTGTAAACTCATGATTTTCAGAGGACACAAAAAATGAAAATGCCCCCAAACTGTGAACATTGGCCAGCTTCAAGGACTGAATGAATTTTACAACTAAAGTTAGTCAATTTCAAGGATGGAATGAGTTTCAGTCCTTGAAATTTTAATTAGTTGTAAAATCTCTCCTCTTCCCAGTACTGAGACACTTAAATTCACCAGTGGAAAATTGCATCTCCAGCAACAAATATTGGGCCCATTAGAGGTGAAGTCCCTACTACCCCATTCTGAAAATAAGCTGTTGACAAATGAGCACTTTCAGAAGTGTTTTTCTGTTACTCGTAACTTTCCAATTTTGAAGTTTTAGCAGGAGGGTACATGTAACAAAATGTTGGCTCCTCAGGAAGTAGTACTTCTTCAATTTAGTGGTGGTTTTTTTATCTGGTTTTCAGTTATTAGTGAGCAAAAAAGTCTTATTGCTAAAATAATGGTTTTATTCACTTTCCAGTAACTCTCAAACAACTAGAGGGATTTTCCACACACTTTCAAAAAGATGTTCTTCTCTGGGTTGAGAATAAGTATGGGAAGTTTCACACTCATAGGAATAAGGGTATTTTGAAACACAATTATTTTTTCCTTCACAGTCTTGTGTGAGGTTTTTGTGAATGGTTTTTAGAGACGTGCTCGTGGCTTTTTGTCTTCAAAGCATGAATCTATTGGCTTTTGGAGATGAGCCTTACCGAGCTGAAGTTTTTGTTTTCTGAAGGTGCAGTACAAATTGTAATAAACCTATTACCCCAAACACCTTTCCTCTGGAGCTGGTGATTAATGTGGGTTACTGTCCTCTGTGGAGTTGGAAAAATGACAGTCAGTTAAAGCATTTGCTGGCTGTTTTGACGCCATTGCAATTGAGATTCCTGTAATTCTGTGGCCCTCCTGTCAGTTAGGGTTATTGATTTAAGAATCCCAAACTAATGGGTTGTGTTTAATATCTTCTACTTTCCAAGAATTACAGGTAAGTAATATTCTTCTCTTTATATTTAGTTTTGGAATTTTGCCCAACTGAAAGGGGTGTGGAGCACCTAATGGCTTGGAATGGAGATCTTCAAAGTTTCTTTTCTTTAATTAGTGTTCCTTCCAGTAGACCTCTGTTCAGTAGGAGGGGGCTTCGTAAAGCTACCAGGCCTACCTATATTATTGCTTCCAAGAAAAACCTTCAAGCCAGAAATTTCTCTTGGACTTGCAGCACTTCTTGTCTTGTTTGAAGGGTTGGTTGATGTGCTAGTGTCTCAAGGTATAGAATTACTGTACACGTAATGTGGCACAGCATACTACTCACTGGGATCAGTGCTTTTTCTGGGTGAAATTCTTCCCATGTGGGACCAGAGCAAGGCCAAGGCCTGTCCACCACTTACTGCCCCATTGAAATGGACTATGAAGTGGCACATAAGAATTTGTTTGGCTCTCTGCGTAGAGGAGAATGTCAGCCGCAGTTACTGGCAGCAACATGATGGCGGCTGAATCTGTAAGTTAGCAGACTCATCTCTTTATAGGTACAGTAGGGTCTCAACATTCGTGAGGGTTCTGTGTTGAGAGTCCTTGTGAATGTTGAATTTCGCTAATATGGGGGCTCAGAGCCCCCAGGGAAGCCATGGCTGCTGGGGCTTCTGTCCGGGGCCCTGTGGGAAGTGTTGGGGTTCCTGCCCAGAGACCTGGGCAAAGCTTTGGCTGCCGGCGCTCCCTGCTTGGGGCCCTGGGGAAGTGGCAGCCTCCTAGAGCCCTGGGAAGCACCAGCCAATGGTCCTCTCTACCCTGGAGCACTGGGAAGCTGTGGCTGCCAGTGTTCTCTGCCCCGGGGAAGCGGCCGCTCACGAATACTGGAATTCACGAACCTTAGATTTAGGAATGTTGAGACCTTACTGTGGTTGGTTTAAAATGAACTCCTGCTATTTATTTTTTAAAATTAGGGTGTTTTTAATTAATCATCAACTACCTGTACTTCGTTTCTATATTTCCCTCGTGTACACTCTGGGGGTTTACTTCACTTCAGACTCCTTTTATTTAAAAAAAAAAAAAAAAACTTTTTTAGATTCTCCTTGCAGATTTCAAAGAATTCTTGTGAGGTTAATGAAAGCTTTAGCTTCCATGTGGTTGGGTTTTTTGTCCCCCCCTTTAACTTGTTATGTTAGGGTTCCTTTAGAGAATGAAAGGCATACTCTTTTATAACAGCACCATCACAAACCATGGCTGCAGATGTGTAATATGCAAATGTATGTTAAAATATATTTTGAGAAGTTGAAAATGAAATTCAGAATCAAAGGAAAATTGCCCCTCTTGCTTGCTATAATTCATATCAGAATGTCACCAGGGAGAAACGTGTGTTCTCTTAGAAAAATGAGAGACTGAATTTATCAGTGGGGAAATGGAATAGCTTCCTCCCCCCCCACTGCCAAAGAGGGAAAAGTAGACTAATGAGTAAATTTTAATAACAAAGTAACAGCATATCAGATGGATGATGGATCTTTTAACATTACGGGTAAAGCCATGGATTTATGCACTCAAGAGCAATTTCCATACAGCACTGAATATAATACGTGAAGGGAAAATCATTTCTGTAGATGTCTGAAAAAAATTCTGAAAGTGGCAGGAATCTCTTAGAAATGAGACTTTAAAACCTCTTATCTCTGTAACAGTGACAGCTCTGGAGAAGGAAAATAAATAAAGTTGCATGTTTTATTTCGAGATTTTTTTGAGATTAAAGGAGCCACAAAGATTGTGCAGCAACGAAGGGTCCTGTGGCACCTTATAGACTAACAGAAAAGTTTAGAGCATGAGCTTTCGTGAGTTAACTCACTTCTTCAGATGCCCAAAGATTGTGCAGTGATGCGGTAGAAGTTTATATGAGCAGTTCAAGAAATATCATTTCAAAGCTGCAAGAGCAACAATGACAAAATAATTAAAACAGGGTAAAATGTTTTATGAAAGAAAAAGCTATTCAGAAATGTAACAAATGTCAAGATAAAATCTCCCAGCATTAAATATTAATTTCCCAGAAGTATCAAATTGGGAATTTAAATGAGTAGAATCTGCATATTGTTGTCTAGAGACTGGTCACTAAAAAGAAAAGCAAAATCCCAATGCACTGATGCCATATATGTACTGGTTGCTCAGACCCTTTGATGAGCTCTGTGTAAATATCTGAATATATGTGAGGGAGAAACCACTGTTAGTGGGATATACATAACGGGATATACATATACTGCTGTTGACAGTAGCTGAAGGAAAATTAAAATATTTTGAGTCAGAAAAGCACATAAAAAGGAAAAATTCATGAATCACTGCCATCATTGCACATGAGCAACCCTTACGTAGCACAATAAAATATTGTGCTTAACAGGCATGTAAGTGGACTGCAGTCTAGTTCAATCAAATTAACTCCTACTACAAAGACCTCTTTCTTTATTACATCATAAAATGATCGTACCGTTTCACTGCATGTTCCTCAGTGGTAGCCAATTTTAGTTCTTTTTGGAAATTTCAGAAGAAGTCTAAACCTTCCAGATAAAATAACCCTGGAAGGCAGAACAATATCCTCGGATGGGCAGCAGTGCCCAAATTCTGTTCCAGGATGTCAATATTCCCTGCTCTGTGATGTTGCTTAATACCACCTAGGCTCCAGTTCTTTTCTTCATGGTCTCGGCTAAGCTGCTGCAAAGTTAGCTGCTCCTGCGACCCTTACATCATTTAGGCTCTTTAGGGACCATTCTAAATCCTCACATCTTCCTGTTTGGAAAGGCAGGCTTATGTTCCCATGAGAGAATCTAAAACTGCCTATCAGTTCAAGTTACATCTTAGGAAGTTTAACAGAACCTAACTGCTGCTTCATCTGGGAGCCACAAACAGAGAACATGTGTCTGTACTTCGTTTTGGGGGGTGGGGGGGGAAAAAGAGAGAGAGGGAGAGTGAGAGAGAGCGAGAAGGACATCTGGTGCCCTGAATCTCCTTTCATGTTCTTAGATGTAAGTCAGGACGAAAGCTAGTAAACCGAGAGGTGCTATGCTGATGCAAAAGCAGCACAAGTCGAAATGCACTTCAACCATTCTCCTCTTTATGGTACCCAAGCTATTCGGTCTTGTTTGCTTCTGAGGTTTATTGTACTTGTTTATCCATAGGCATTCATTCAATTAAAGCCTGGAATAAAGCACCAGAGTATTGCCAAAATTCTTTTTTTTTTTTTTGAAAGGCAAGGTGGGTGAGGTAATATCTCTTATTGGACCAGTTTCTGTAGGTGAGAGAGACAGGGTTTTGAACTTACACACAGCAGCTCTTCAGGTGTGGGAAATGCACTGTGTCACAAGCTAAAAAGAAAGTGGAACAGGTTGTTTACTGCATTCACTCTGTCTCTCTAATATCCTGAGACCTACTCAATCACAGCAACATAGAATATGTGAATCTTTGTGTTATTCTTTTACTGTACCAGCTCATCTGCAGTTCTCTAAGCTATTTTTTTTTGTTTCTTGTTTTGTTTTATATTGACCATTCCTTTAAAAATCAGTAGCCACCAGTCCAGATAATTCAGTTTGGCGTGACCTTAAAATTTCAGTTATTTATGCCTTCACATAACACAAGAATCACATGGTAGAGGGGTCACCCAGTGAAATTAATAGGCAGCAGGTTTAAAACTAAAGGAGGAAGTCCTTTATACAACACGTACGCAAACTGTGGAACTCATTGGCATGGGTTGTTATGAAGGGCAAAACTATCACAGGGTTCAAAAACATTAGATAAGTTAATGAACGATAAGTCCATTGACTGGCTAAGATGGTCAGGGATGCAACCTTTTGCTCTGAGTGTCCCTTGCCTCTTATTGCCAGAAGATGGGAGAGAATGAATAGACTCCAGAAGCTGTTTTTGGTTACAGTTTTGTGTGCATAGGAAGCAGGTCCTTGGGTTAGTCTTCAGAGGTATTTGAACTCTTGACCTTCAGAACTGCTGCTCGGAGACCTCTCTCACAGGGGCTGAAAGAATAACTGTGTTTAGCTTTTGGCATTAAGAGGTTTTCATTTATTAAGAACAGCAACTAGAGAGGGATAAGACATATCCATTGCCCAAGTGTGTCTCTCACATAGGGCTATGGCATGGATGGGGCAAGAAGTTTCTCTGTTTACCCCCCACCTCCAAGAACTACATTCTGTTAGTGCCACTCTATTAATGAAGCCATAGTAACTGATAGTCATAGATTTTTAAGGCCGGAAGGGACCATCGTGGTGATTACTCTGATCTCCGCCATAACATGGGCCAGAGAATGTTGTCATCAGGTCTCTAACTTTTTTGGTTTGAGCTGTGGCATTTCTCACTTTCGATTAAAAAAAATATTTTTTTGCAGGAGAGAGAGAGAGAGAGAGTGGCAAATGGTGATGACAAGACAGTCAGACAGATCCAAATGGTTTGGTAACTTTGGCCCATTCAAACAAAGTGCTTTTAGTGCAGTCAAAATGCAAAAAGGTGTATGTGTAGGAATTAGGACTGCAGGCCATAATTACGGTGCCATGGTCTGTATCCTAGAAAGCAGCCATTCTGGAAAGATTTCTTGCATCATAGTGGACAAGCAGATACACATTAGCTCCTAGAGGAGTGATTTTTAACTGGTGTGCTGTGAAAACTGTCCAAGTGTGCTTGGAAATTTCATCGGTTTCCCCTTGCTGCGGCTCTTTGAAGACCCTTCACCAGCTGGGGCTCAAGCTTGCAAGGGAGCCTGCTCTTGTTGTGGTAAGGTGGGTGAGAAGGAGGGGAGGAGCTGGTTGGAGCTCGTATGTGGTTTAAATGCCATGCCCCAGCTCTAACAGGCTGGTGGGGAGGAGCAATGTTTATGAGCAGTTGATTCAGCTGAAAAAAAAAAGTGGGTGTGCCATGGAATTGTCTCACTGAAGTGTGCTGTTACTGTAAAAGTTGGGAACCACTGTTAGGGTACTGCTGTAGCACGAAGTGATAATGGATGCTTGGATATATATTCAGTAGAGGATTAAGGAGTAGTGGGGAGATGATTTTATGTCTGTGTATGGCATTGCTGAAACTGAAACAGGAATATTGCATACCCTTCCAGTGTCCATATATTAAAAAGGAAGTTAAAAATTTCAAAGGAAAAAGACACAACAGTAATTGGTGGGCTAGAGAAAATGCCTTTTGGTAATGCTTTTGTAGTGCTGTCTTCCTTTCTGGAAGAACTGCTTAGTGAAATGCAAGTTGTTGGACACAGTAGAGAGGTAACTGAGTGAAATGTAATGGCCTGTGACACACAGGCGGTCAGACAACATAATGTAATGGTTCCTTCTTTCTGGCCTTAAATTCGGAGAATCTTTTGGGAAGTAGTTCCAGTGCTTAACTGCACTCACTGATAAAAGTAGCGCATTATTACAGACTAGAAATATCTTGTGCTGTCAACCATTGGAACCAACAGTTGGTGTGATTGTCTCCATACAGAGTGTGTGTGTGTGTGTGTGTGCGCCTGCATGCTCTTTGAAGTTACTCTTAGGTTTTCCTTTCATGTAATTTTCTAGGTGTGTACTGTTGCCTACTTCATTGCATACTGTTGCTTCTATATGAAATGGTATGAGAAAACAGTTCATTGTGATTAGCTGCTCTTGACCTGCCATTTCACAAAGACACATGCAGTTAAGTCCTAGGCTCCTATCACCCTGCTGGTATTAATGATCATATAAATAATCTATTTCACCACTGTTGAGTGTTAGCATGTAGTAACCCTGTTTTTGGAATGTGGTTGGGCATTGAGCTAGATTATAATAATTGCAATAACCCTGTTTTTTGAAAGAGCTGGGCAGAGTAATAATTTCTGAATGACCTGACCTGTGGCTTGGGAAATCATTGTGCTTATTAAATGTGAAGAACATAGAAACCTCCAAACATAACTAAAGATAAGAGCATTTGCAGATGAGTAAAGTAACTAAGAGATTAAAAAATCACTCAGTTCAGTACTTACCCATCTATTGCCAACACCATGTGCCATGCATAAAGTAAATAACTCCAGTGCTCAAACCACTTGTTCGATTATTGATTGGGACTCTGTTAGGGTATAGTTCACTCCTGTGTAGAGCATAGAGCAAAGTTTAGGCAACACTTTGCCCCGTGTAGGTTTAAGTGGTAGATAAGCATTGGCTCCCCACACCAGAGTAAAATTCATCCTTTCTTAGGGAGTGCCCTCTACATAGTATCTGCCGTCAGACTGTTACACATTTTATTGGATTGAACTAACTGAAGCTAAAGTAGTAAACATTTGACAGTGACGTGTGCCTTGTGTGCTCCAGTTAAACAGAATAGATAATCTCTGCTCTCTTGGGCTATTGATGTCTACGATTTCATAACACCACCTTAGACTTATTTCTGTAACATAAGAACATAAGAACATAAGAATGGCCATACTGGGTCAGACCAAAGGTCCATCAAGCCCAGCATCCCATCTGCCGACGGTGGCCAATGCCAGGTGCCCCAGAGAAGGAGAACAGAAGACAAGTGATTTATCTCCTGCCATCCATCTCCTGCCCTTGTTATGAAGGCTAGGGCACCATACTTTATCCCTGGCTAATAGCCATTTATGGACCTGACCTGCAAAAATTTATCAAGCTCTTTTTTAAACCCTAATAGAGTCCTGGCCTTCACAGCCTCCTCGGGCAAGGAGTTCCACAGGTTGACTGTGCGCTGTGTGAAGAAAAATTTCCTTTTATTAGTTTTGAACCTACTACCCATCAATTTCATTTGGTGTCCCCTAGTTCTTGTATTATGGGAAAAGGTAAATAATTTTTCTATATTCACTTTCTCCACACCATTCATGATTTTATATACCTCTATCATATCGCCCCTCAATCGCCTCTTTTCCAAACTGAAAAGTCCCAGTCTCTCTAGCCTCTCCCCATATGGGACCCTTTCCAAGCCCCTAATCATCTTAGTCGCCCTTTTCTGAACCTTTTCTAATGCCAATATATCTTTTTTGAGGTGAGGAGACCACATCTGCACGCAGTACTCGAGATGTGGGCGTACCATAGTTTTATATAGGGGAAGTATGATATCTTTTGTCTTATTATCGATCCCTTTTTTAATAATTCCTAACATCCTATTTGCCTTACTAACTGCCGCTGCACACTGCGTGGATGTCTTCAGAGAACTATCCACTATAACTCCAAGATCCCTTTCCTGATCTGTCGTAGCTAAATTTGACCCCATCATGTAGTACGTGTAATTTGGGTTATTTTTTCCAACATGCATTACCTTACACTTACCCACATTAAATTTCATTTGCCATTTTGCTGCCCAATCACTCAGTTTGTTGAGATCTCCTTGTAGTTCTTCACAATCCCTTTTGCTTTTGACTGTCCTGAACAACTTGGTGTCATCTGCAAACTTTGCCACCTCACTGCTTACCTCATTTTCTAGATCATTGATGAACAAGTTGAACAGGATCGGTCCCAGGACTGAGCCCTGGGGAACACCACTAGTTACCCCCCTCCATTGTGAAAATTTACCATTTATTCCAACCCTTTGTTTTCTGTCTTTTAACCAATTTCCGATCCATGAAAGGACCTTTCATCTTTCCATCCCAGGTTCTCAAAGGAATTCATACTTCAATTAGTTTAACTTCCCAACTTTTTCATGAGGGATTGAGCTCACCTTGTCCTCTTCCTCCTTCTCTTTTATTATAGCTCATACTTGTCTCCCATCTAGGTTCTTAAGTTGGTGCCTATTATGACAATGGTACTGGAGTGCACCTCTCCACACAGGAAGATGCAACCCTTTACCAGTGTAGCCACTTTCCTAATATATCCCATTGTATTTAGGTTGTGTATAGTTGTGCTGCAATATTTCTTGCAGCGATTTCCTTAAGTGTCTGCAAGGGAGGGTGGGCATAATTTGAAGCACCGTTCCCATTCCTTTCCTCCAAGGCAGACAGATCCATTAACCCAAGGAGGGTAGTGCCATGGAGCTCGGCTATTTTTCACCCCTTTTTCTGTGCAGGTATGTTTGGAGAGTGGAGTGGAATCAGCAGAGAAATCCTGATTCTCTCCTTGCAGCATTTTGTGTCATGCTCTTTACATCGGTGTTTATTTTACTGAGGCCTAGCACTATTTTGCAAATGGGAAAAGAAGCAGACAGTGGGGAAAGGGTTAAGTGTCTCTTTGAGGTCACAAGCTTGTGATTAGGAAATAGCAGAGAGAAGAAACTGATAGCTGTCTAGTTAAAATTCTTCTGTTATACAAACCTGGCAGTAGCCGATATGAGGGTATAGTGAGCACCCTGGGTAAAGGAGGTGTAAGAGTCTGTCATTCTAACTTGGTAGCTTTTTGCACCTGTTTTGCCAGGTATAAATAACTGCACAAGATGCTGGTATGTCTCTTTTGGCACAGGATCTTTTCCATCGAATCTTCCTCCCTGCCTGAATGTTATATTTTCTTCTCTTTTGTGCTGCTGCTGCTGCTGTTTAACTCTGGGATAACAAGTAGGAAAGACAACATAAAATGAACCTGTATCTTATTGTAACTGGGAATGGATCATTTTATTTCTTTGTCGTTTTTCCCCCTGGATTCTCCTCGGCTGTAAGTGTCCAAACCTTGTATTGCAGGGACCTTTGTTGCAGAACTCCAATCACAGTTCATGAGCTCTCTGCAGTCTGTCTGAAGGAGAAACCTTAAAGGAAGCATAGAAATATTTACTGTGGAGGCAGCTCAATCTTCTGCTGTAGAACCAAAATAATAAGTTTGATATAATGCTCGAAGTGGGTCTCCAGTGCCCCAAAATGTTTTATTATTTCAGGCCTTAGTGGGTGATTCACTGATAGTGGTGTGGTTTTTTAAAAAAAATATTTAGAAATGCTTAGCATTGGGAGGGGCGGAAGTTGGGCTATATGAGAGCCCAGTTGTCTTAAACTTGTTTTTCATTGTAGGGGGTCCTTCTTCTTTAAAAGCCCTTCAGCCGCAGTGCTTGGAAGGCATCTCTGGCTGAAAATACTCTGCATTGGATGAATTGGGAATGATGGGGGAAAAAAAAATATCAAGACTACATGTTTTTTATTGGCAACTGTTTTATGGCTAGAGTAACGTGTACAGGATGTATAGCTTTTTATGTATTTGTATTAAATCTGGGGATAGAATTTTGGGGAAAAATTAGGTAAGTGATACACTTTTAAACTATACCTGTTTGAATGACCTGAAGAACACTACTAGCAGTAGAATGTGGATCTTTTATCCTTTGAAGAAGGAGAACGTTGGCAAAACGGACACTTAATTCACGTGCCCACTCACGGTAATTAACGCCTTTCTGAGATGGATGGGGCGTTTGTGATTTCTCAGAGGTATTTTTCCAGGCTCTGCATATTTGGATGAATATTGCTCATTGACTGTTACACTGTATTCACAGTTAGATTTTCTTCAGAACTGTAATAGATAAAAGCACTTTAAAAACACAATTAAATAAATAGATAACCCTCTCCCCCATAAACCTGGAGAACAAGATAGCATCTGCAGAGAGGTGCTGATACCATCCCAGCCATGTAGTGGCTCTATCCAGTCCCTTCCTAAATCTGTTCTTTGGCTTTTCTCACAATGCAGTGAGTAAACCCTCGAGAAGCGTGATTTTGATTTGCACTTAACTCACATTAACACAAGTGACATGCGAATCGACCCACAGCTCCTGGTTCCCACAGCCGGGAGAACCCGGCAGGCACAGAGCTGCTTGTGGCGCTGTTTCTCCCAGCTGAGAGAAATCGTGGCGCAAGCAGCTGTGTGCCACCCAGCTGCCCCCCACCCCACTTCCCCCAGCTGCCTGCTCCCCCAGCCAAGGAAACTTCGGGGATCTCCTCAGACCCGCCCCCCTTTCCCAATTTTACGCAAAATTCAGTTTACACGGAGGTTGCCCAGGATGCAACCTCCTCAAAAATCAAGGTATTGCTGTACAGAATTTTTGGGTGGCCTTGCAGAACAGCTTTCCACTCTGACTCTATTCAGTCCATTACTCTGCTGAGGAGACTGAAATGGGGCTAGATCAAAGTGCATTTAATGAACTGTTAATGCAGGTCAGCAGGATCCTCACAGACACTTAGCCTGTGGCAGGCTAGGAAGGGGTAGAGTCACACCTGAGCTTGCTGCAAACTAATTGTTTGTATAACTTAGCCCTTTCCCCTTTGTTCTTTTGGCCAGAGTTTAAAGGGATATGGTTAACCTACGTAATCGCTTATAATACCTAGTACTCTACATCTTCAAAGTCCTTTTCATACATTGACTCTCATCATCACCATCACTCCATAAGGTTGGTAAGTTTCCAGATGAGGAAGTAAAAAATGTTTGGGTGACTTGCCCTAAACCACTTACATCAGTATATTTGAGTCTTACAGTGTCCACTTAGAGTAGATCACTTAGAAAATAATGCAGTGGCAAAATGGGAAGGTTGTATTCATGTAATTCATTTACATGACTTGTTCGCTTTGCTTCAGCCTCAGCGTGTTCTTTAATTAACCTTTAAGATTATATTGACGGAGAGGTAGCTATGTTAGTCTGTATCTTCACAAAACAAAGAAAGCCGTCCTATAATATTGTTAGTCTGTATGGTGCTACAGGACTGCTTTCTTTAAAATTACAGGTTACCAAGATTGGTCATGTAACAAGAAGCGAGTATCATAAGCAGCTTCAGTCGTATCTGGAGAAGTTTAAGAATTGGGTTGAACACCCTAATTTTACTATGAATTTTGGAGAGTTCAGCTGCATATAGTAGGGCAGTTTCTAATGCTGTCCAGGCTGTCAGCTGGAGATCTGGCCTTGTCTATTTGCAGGTATGGTAAAAGCTAAAGAGAAATTTTAAAAATGTTTATCTGAAGACTTTGTACTGTTCACTGGTACAGACAGCCCCTAAAATTGCTAACTACCAGTGAGTAGAGGAAAATACCATTCTCTAGTTATTTCCAGTTCATATTGTGTGTTTGGTAGCACTTTAGTCCATATTTCTAATGGTGGTTAGGTACATAAAGGATCCAGATAAGCACCTAATAGACTTTTCAACAGTGCCTAGGTGCCACTGAAATTAATGGGAGTTAGGTGCTTTTGAAAATGTCACTGGGCACCTATGTACATCTTTGAGCTCATCATCACTGTATTGTTAGCGTGCACTGTGACGTGAGTTTTGCCTCTAACCTGACACTCCCTGTCCCCCAATTTCTAGCTCAAATAAAGTGGTGCCTTAAACCCAAATCAACTGGCCTATCTGGAGATGGGCCGAAGCTTGAGTACTGCTAAATCTCCAGCTGGCAATCCAGAAGTGACCGAAGTTAAAAGAGCTTATTGATAGCTAATCTAATCAAATTAACAAGCAGTCCTGTAGCATATTAAAGACTAATTTATTAGGCCATCATCTTTGATGGGTAAGACTCACCTCTTCAGATAAAATGTCATCAGCTACCCCTACATGGGTAGCCATCCTGCTACCCCTCTGAGATGAATCATTCTGCTAATTAAATCACTAGCTCCAGTGTTTTGCGGTGCGTTCACTCTCGCTGCCTCCTTACTTGAAGAGAAGCCCTTTAGATTCCTGAATACCTTTAAAAATTCTGGTCTACGCATGATTTCACTGTTTTCCTCTGTATGGTTGTTTCACAGAATAATAGGACTGGAAGGGACTGCAAGTGGTTATCCAGTCCAGTCCCGGGCATTGATGACTGCACAAAGTAGTAATTAATGTCATTAAGTTTGTTAATAATTTTCCAGTGTTAGTATGAATTTTTCACGCAACAAAGAAGGGATAAAACCATGTTGGAAACTAAAGGCAAACATTGTATAGTCACAAATACTGGCAGTGGGGACTCTGGGGAGGTGGAACATCTGAAACCCATTTAAACTTAATTGTTTTAAAATGTTGACTGAATTTCAAGTTGTGTCTCTTTAAGATTGCTCTCCTGTAATGTGAGTTATATTTAGAATCACAGTAGTGTCATTAAATTAAATGGAAAAACTAGCTTGGCATGAATTTGGATGTGTCTATGACTTGGGTCAGTTTCTTCTTTCCGCTTGAAGTGGAAACCAGGCTCAAAGCAATAAAGCATTTCATTGTGTTCCTTAGGGCAGTGCCAGGCTACTTACTGTGTATTTTCATGTAGTCTTGGAAAACGTTCCCCATATCTGAATGAAAGTGTTTTATTAAGTAACTTAATAGGCTTGGATAGGCTTTGAAAGCTAAAATGAATGTAATACCGAGTAATCTCTTTTGCAGAGTGCGTATCTGAGGCGGTATCTTTATTAGGAAGTAATTTGAAAGCTTTGACTCTCATTTCTGGGATGCCCTTGTGCTATCATCTCTAACTAGAGTTTGAAACGGAAGTTGCATTGTGTAAAGTGAAACTTGGCTTGTTCAGCATATCTTTACACACACTACCTCTTAGCTAGTAATTATTCTAGGAATGTTAGGAATGGAAATCTGACAAAAATGAAGCTGATCACGTCCTGCAAGTTTGCATGTGATGATCTAATGTTCTGTTCTGCATTGCATATGTTCCAAGACAACCATGTAACACATTTAAGTATTATAAATAGTGACAAACCTGTGTATAAACAATGAATACAAGACTTTTCATTTGTCACTTGTGGAGCTGAAAGTGCTTTTTAAAGTGGGGGTAAGAGCCATTGTTTCCAGCTGTGAGGTAGGGCAGTAAGGCACACACACAATGACACAATACTCAAGAGTGGCCACAATATTTAGGTGCCTAGTTGAGATACTTCAGTTTTGCTTTGCAGAGGGGCTAAGCAACTTCAGTTTCCACTGAAGTAATTTGGAATCATTGTACTTGGCATCTCTGAAAACCAGATGCCAGGGGCCACAAGTTGGGTATCACACATGAGTCACTCCATAATGTGGACCTGGGAATAGAACGAAATTCTCCTGAACCCTTTTTCTAGTGCCCTGTCCAGTTGTCCATATTGCCACTGACAGCAGCGATCTGGTGTTACTCCATTGCTTCAGCGCCAGCATTTCTGTTGATTAATAATAATTACACTTGTCTATGGTAACAGACTATAGTTCATATTACACTTGGGTAGCACTTCCTGCCTGCCAAGATCCATTCTTATTCGTATCTCGTATTCTCATCTCGTTTCTCATAGTTAGATATTCTAGCACCCAATAGGTAGGCATTTTGAAACCATGAAGGTTTGATTTTTCTCCAATGCCACTAATCCGTCCTTCAGATGATATCAGTGTAGCCTCGTATACTCCCAGATAAACACTGGGGATTTTTGTGTGTGTGTTGGGGGAGGGAGACAGGGAGGAGGACCTGTTTCCTTCAAATGGATCATTAGAAGAAAGCAGACTTTCTTTGAAGGGAACTCTTTTAGGTGAGAGAGGCTGTTTAGTCTGTACTGATGAAGGGAGATCCCCTTTCTCTGGCCTCCCATTTTGCCACTCCATCCTGCTGCTGGCCCTGCTTCTTCACGGCTGGCCCCAATGCCTCCAGCCCCTTCATCTCTAGTCCCTGTGACCCCCTCCTTGCCCCAGGCTCTAGATTACGGCCATGACTTAGGATGCAGCCCACGCTGCTGGCCCCACATAGCCTCCAAATGCAGCCCCGGCTCTGGCTCCAACAACTGCTATTCCCTGCTCTGGCCCTAGGGTCACCGGCTCCAGCTGCTGCTTGTCGTGGCGCTGGCAATGGCGACTTCAGCCAGGGCCAGTTTTTGCCCCAGCTCTGCCTGCAGCTGGGCTGCAAGACTCGGACCCAGCCCAGGGAGCACTGGCTCCTGCTGTGGCCAGATGTGGCCCTGACCCTAGCGATGGGGGCACTGGCTTCAGCCCTTCCTGCGCTGCCTATGCAGCCCCAGGCCTGGAGACATAAGCCCTGCTGGGCTTCCCTGCACAGAGTTGCCATTCCTGCCTTGCTGGGCTCCTACCTGGCAAGGATCCCCGACACCAGTCCTCAGCCTAATAGCCTTCCATTCTGGGGCTTTTTAGTCCAGTAACATCCAGGGTCTTGCTGGATTAAAGAATCCTGGTTTTGGGAGGTACAATCTGTAATGCTCTCAACCCCACTCAGTGCTGCGTTTCATTAACTCAGGATCTAAGGAAAGGAAAGGCAGAACCTCTTCCTCCTCCTTGTCTGCTGTCTTCTGTGTGGAAAAATTAATCTGCTGAGGGGAAAAAAAAAAGGTGAAAGATTTATTCTCTCTAGGAATCAAGAGATGAGATGTCTCCCAAACAACAACTTCTCCACTGTAATTAGTCAGGTCTCCAACGTACTAAATTTGAAAGTTTTCATTCTAAAAATCTTGGAGGAAGAGTCTTCCCAGGAACTGATCTACTTGGAAGTTCTCTGGTTAAATAATGTCTTTCCTAGACAAAAAAGAAAAAAAAAAACAAACCTGAGTGTCTCTAATAATTTTCAGCTGCTCTATACTCTTAACAAATAGACAGGTACATCGTTTTGGCTCCCACTGTGGAATTGTTTTTTTGGCCACTTTTGAACCAGACTCTTCCTGCAAAGAGCCATTTGAGTGAAAAACAGCACCTGCTCTTAACCAACTGAACATCCTTCACTTTTAAAGCACAAAATGGTAGTCAGAAAATTTCTGAAAATTGAGGGAGTTAGAACTTTTTTCCATAGCAAAAAAATAAAAGTACGTCTCTCTATATAATTCATCCATCTGTAACACCTACAACAGAGGGATGTTGTGAAATTCAGCATACTTTGAGAAGGTCAGATGGCCAGTACTATAAAATGTCCAAAATGTCATGTTGTTAAACTGACGTTTGGGATCATCCTTTATAGGAATAACAGGACCTATCTGCATGTGACAACTGATCTTTTTGATCATTTTCATCATCTTTTAGATTCTCAGCAGAAACAGCCGATAGAATGATTTATTACGTTACATATTAGCCAGGACACTTCTTTCTTTTGCAGAAACCAAGAATCCACCCCCCATCATAAAAAAATCCAAAGGATCTGTCTGGTATAGTAAGGCTTTCTGGCTAGTTGACTTGTTTTACTTGCGTGGAGTCCAGCCTTTCAGAAAATGCAGTAGGCTGTCTATTTTCAGTCTTCCAAGAAGAATGTGGACTACAAATTGCTAATAGTTAAAGGGAGCTTGAAATGTGTCACTTCGTATTGTTTTGGCTTCTGGTTTTATGGCCTAAGCCTGATCTGCTAGTGGATTTCCTGTTTCTCAGTCTCAAGGAGGAGCAGCCAGGCATAAATTAAAATTAAGGGAGGCCCAGTCTTCTATGCAGAAACCTTCACTAACTTGGCTTTTGTGCAGAGGGAGGGGGCATAACATTCAATAGAGAAACAAACCTCAGCTGAGCTTCTGAAAATTATTCCTTCTGAGCCCAAGCTTGCACCTGGTGAAATCCTCTTGCTAATTTCTGGGTCCCTGACAATATCTTATAATATGACGTGGGAAATGCCCATGGTGTTGGAGGTGTCTCAGAATAATGCACTTTGGGATATTGTCACCAGCACACAGAACACAAGTGGAAATTCATTGTTAGATGGGGGAAGGTTAGTGAAGGAAAACATTATAAAATTATTTCTGCCCTGAAACTCTGGACCACCTCCCCCAGCCTGCTTACTGGAATCATTCAGCCCAGAATACCTTGCATACTGCAACTTCACTTTTTGTGCAACAGTTTGCCTCCTAAAGTGCTGCTAAATCCTTGTCAGTACAAACTCTTTGGTCAAACGAGACTTTGTATTCTCTGAAGAGGTTTCCTTATGGGTGCAGAAGGAGATTTGCAAATTTTTGCAAGTCAGCTTGACCTACTTATTTATCCCACTCAGAATTCACAGGTTTCTGAGGCAAGTGCTTCACATTTTCCACTTGCAGAAGTTCCTGATATGATATTTTTAAAACAGGCTCAATTTTGAAGACAGCAGATTTTTTTCGTAATGTGTATTTGTACCTGGATTACTCACTGTGAGTTTGCTGATGTGAACTATCTCCACTGAGAAGTGCGTGAAATGCTCAGCGATGCTGAGCCCTGAACTAACTCTGTTCCCATTAAATTTTATAGTAAAACTTCCATTGGCTTCAGGGGGAGCAGAACTAGATCAATGCAGAGTGTTTATAAAAATCCTCTTCTTTCACCTCCAAGCAGTTGACACACAGACCTGGGGCTTGCTAGTGTAAGTGCTGCAGCTGAGCTCAGATGTTCAGACAGTGTGCAGGGACGAGGAAATCAGGACTCTTTGTGTGGGCTGCCCTTGCCAGACTTTTCATAAAGGCTATGTTTATACTTAGAGAAATCTTCAAAATAGCCATGCTAATGGCCATTTCAGAGAATACTAATGAGGCACTAAAATGCATATTCAGTGCCTTATTAGCATGCCGCTGGCCACAGCACTTCAAAAGTGCCGCTTTTCACTTCCACATGGCTCTTCCAGACGGGAGTCCTTTTCAAAAGGACCCCAGGAACTTCAAAATCCCCTTATTCCTACCTGATGAGAGGAATAAGGGGATTTAGAAGTTGGCGGGGTCCTTTCAAAGAGGACCCCAGTCTGGACGAGCTGCGTGGGAGCAAAAAGTGGCAATTTTGAAGTGCCGTGGCCGGTGGCATGCTAATGAGGTGCTGAATATGCATTTCAGCGCCTCATTAGTATTCTTCGGAATGGCCATTAGCGTGGCTATTTCGAAGATTTCTCTAAGTGTAGACATGGCCTAGATGTCGTGTTATGTGTGATTGGAGCATTATCTCATGAATAGCTTGGGTTAGAAGAAAAAGAACTTGGGAGGCAAAGCCAAATAATGCTTTTTTTTAATACGAACTTGAGAATACCATGAATAGGCCTCCTAGGCATGAGGGTAATATAAATAATGACAATGCAACTAAAAATGAAGAGAGATGTCACGGGCGGGTGATAAGCAATACGCAGCTCCTTTGAGTTCATTCCTAATTCAGCCTAATAAAAGTGTTTTGATAGTCCATTCACAGCAGTGAAAGTGGTACTGTTCCATTGCAGAGGACTTGGCCTTGCAATAATAATCAGGATTTCTAAAGAGCTGGTTCTTAGAGTGAATGTAGGGCTGAGGAATTGTGCCAGACTGACAGCTCTGAAGGCCACAGACAGATGGAGAACAGGCTATTGTCCGTTCTAAATTAACTGCTGTCTCCCAGTGTGACTGAGAGGAGGGAGTGAGGTAGCTTACCAGTAACAGGGTTACTGGGACCCCACTCTTTAAATACCCCTCTGAAACCACGCCCCCCCACTCATGTATCTGATGAAGTGTGTCTTTGCCCACGAAAACTTATGCTCTAAAATATCTTAGCCTATAAGGTACCACAAGATTTCTTGTTCTCGAAGCTACAGACTAACGTGGCTACCTCTCTGGTACCTACCAGTAACAATCACTGTCCATACCCACATTCCCAGTGTTCCTCATTGTGTTTCACTTTCAGCCTATGTTCACCATTACCACAGCCCCCTGGACTTCTAGGAAATCTGGGGAGGAAGGAATTTCATCAATCCTTGTAAACCAGGGTGCCCAAGTATCACCTACTCATAATCCCTCATGAGGGGAAACCTGGTGATTCCCACCTTTTTCTCTGCACAAACTTTGAAACAGTGAGCAAGGAGCTCTTTGCTGTGAAAGCTGGTATGAGGGAGTATTGAGCTTTGCTGTTGCACATATACAGCTAGGAGAGTGAGGAAGAAGTGATGTAATGTTGTGTAGGAGTATACATGGAAACTGTGCCCTCTCTGGAAGGACCTGTGCTTCTGTGAGGCAGGTTCCTTCTCCCCCTAGCAGAAGGACTGAGATGAGCAATTCATTTAGGAGCATAGGGCTGGAAAGGACATCCTGAGTTCTTGAGTCCTGTTTCCTACTGTCACAAGCAACCCATCATAATATTGACTTCATAAATATGTTATGATCCATCTTAAAACTGGTGAGGTTGTTTGCTTCCATTATTCATATGTCAAAGCTTTACCAGAAGCTCACTCCTCTGATAGCTAAAGGCCTTGTAATTTTCAACCCAAATTTTTAAATAGCCGGTTTATACTTATTGAAGGCATTGCAATGGTACGCTTTTAATAACTACAGCTCTGGGCCTTGTTACGCCAGTGACCTAGAAAGGAAAGGCTATATGAATCGCTGTCATGACCCCTAAACAATAAACCCATCTCAATCATTTATTAGAGCAAAGACATATCCTTCTATGATCTATTGACTAAATGAAGTGGGTAGCTCATGTCTGGCCATCTGTTTGTGGAGCTTGTTTTCCCTCTTATCGACAATGGAACAAATACTAAGAACATGTTTTACTGAAGGACTGTTTTAGTGAAATCCAGCTTGTTCTTGTGTCTGCTCTAATGTGTTTTGCTGGATTTGATTTTTGGATAGCACGTGTCTTCCTATTGGTGTTGTGTAAGGCATAGGAAGTTCCTACAATGTCTAATGCATTTAATATACTTTAAGGAACTGATAACTTGTGGTATGATTTCACAATTCTCTGCTCAGTGTTGAGTGTGTAAAGTCTGCTTCAGAATCTGTCCCCCCTCTCTTGAACTCTCTTATTAGGGCCCGTTGACAATGAAAAGCCACTAAATAATTATGAAAGCATTAAAGGCCTAATTTCACCATCCTAAACATGTTATGTAGCACCATACTGCTTGGTGGGACCTGTTAATTTCGCTGGGGCCACTCACAGTTTAAAGGATGTCTCTGTGTGAGCAAGACTTTTGAATTGGACTGTGAAACTTGGATACCTTTTAGAGTGGTCCTGCAGGGTCTGCATGGGGCAATTAGAGTGCAACACATTAGAGTTATTGATAAATCGCAAATTTCTGAAGTGTGTTGCATTGCCATGCAGATGAGTCCTTAATTTCCCTCCACGTTTGTTTCCTGTCTCATCTTTTGTCTGTCTTGTCTATTTAGATAAACTCTTCTTTGAAGGGCTTCTCTGTGTGAGTATGGTGTCTAGCACAAATGGAGGGCATAGGTGCGATTTTAAAATACAATAACGGTATCTTAGATGAGAACTTGATATTCTGTGGATTTAAAAAGAAGCCTGAAAACTTGTCTCTGTTAAAATTTCAAAGAATTAAATGGGAATGCCCTTCTGTAATGATTATATTTAAAAAGTATATTCTCTCCTTCCCTTTTCCCTTTTTCCCCTGAATAACTACAATTAGGACCACTATGATCTGAATGTTTAGGACTTCTATTTGGCTTTTTTCCCCCCCCATTCCTCATCCTATTTCTTCCAGAATCTGAGCCAATTGACCCATCTCTTCAAGAATTGTCAGTTTCACAAACAGTTACTGAACCTGAAAATGCCTGGAAAGAATCCCTTTAGTACATGTCAGTTGCTTCCAGGTTTCACAAACAACAATCATCTAAGGATGCCAGGACCCGTGTTTAAAAACCCAAATACCAAATCAAAGTCTTGAGAGAACTGGAGATTTAAAAAAAAAAAGTTTGATAGTTCTGTCTGTCAATACCCAAAGAGTCTCCTTATTGTGAGCATTATCCAGACCAATGTGTTTGCAGCTAGAGAAAGCTGTGTGCATTGTGAAACAAAAAGCTATTTTGGCTGGATGGTTGAGAGATGGGAATTTGCAGAGTTTAAGAAGGTATTATTTTCATTTTCATACCATACAATTAAAGCTACACAAAGGCTGTGTCTACACTGCCCACCTTACAATGGTGCAGCTCTGCTACTGCATCTGGCACTCTTGTAACATGTGCTGTGTGGCTGCTGCTTGTTGCCAGGAGACAGCTCTGTCCACAACAAAATAAACCCACCTCCAACCAGGGATGAAATGAAGCAAGAGGCAGGGGTCAGACTCCTTCTTAGCAGAAGAGCTAGAAGAGCATTGTGAGGATACAAACTGGTGTGTGCGAGAGTGAAGATAGCAAGATTCAAAGTGAAACAGTTCAACATCTCGGTTGTTTAGGTATATGTGTTCAGGCGTACTCACCCACATCAGCCAGTATGGAGGAAGAGATTGACCTATTCTACAAAGACTTGACAAAGACACTGGAGGAGATACTGAAGAGAGATGCACTGATCATAGGAGGAGATTGGAACGTGAAGGTCAGAACAGATAACAAAGGTTGGGAGAGAGTCATGAGAAGGTTTGGATATGGAAAAATAAGTGAACAAGGCGAGAAATTACTGGATTTTGCTACAGAGCACAAGATGGTGATCTACAACGTGAGATTCCAGAGAAAGGACTATAGGAAGTTGACATGGCGATTGAATGAGAGGCAGTCCAAGAACATGATACTGATAAGGAGAAGATGGGTAACATCAGTACAACAGTGGTGAACATTCCAAGGAGCGGATATGGACTCAGACCACAGTCTTGTGATTATGCACATCAAGAGGAAACTTAAGAGAAAGTATAAGACACAGTTTAAGAAAAGAAAAGATGTAATGAGAGTAGGCGAGGAAGAAGTAGGGAATGTGTACAGAGCAGTGCTCAAAGAGAGGATTGGGAATGCGGGCATAGAGAGAGGCTTAGATAAGAGAGTTCAAGGGATAGCCATGGCAATAGTTGAGGCAATGGAGCAGATGGATCCAGAAGAAGAGAAGATTGATAACAAATGGATTACGCAGGAGACACTGAAGTTGATCCAAGAGAAGAGTGTTGAAGATCAGAAGGGAAGTTTCTGAGAGGACAAAACAACAATATAGAGTGAAATGCAACGAGATAAGGAAAGCAGCTAGAATGGATAAGGTGAAATAGTTAGAGAAACAGTGTGAAGATTTTGAGAGGTATTATGGCGAGTGTAAGACCAGGAAGATGTATAAAATAATTAGGAATATTAATAGGAGGTGGCAGCTGAAGCAGATGGCAATCAAAGGCGAGAATGACTAGGTGCTCATGAACAAGAAGAAGGTTGTGCAGTGATGGACTAGATATTCCACTGATCTGTACAAAGCACAGCTGGACCCGAGTGGCTCGGAGAGAGCACTGAAGAACTAAAAGAGCTATCTCCCCTGAGCATCAAGAGCAAGACCAATATTTCGAAGGAGGAAGTAGAGCATTGAAACGACTGAAGAACAAGAGCCCAGGAAATAAGATCATGTGAGAGATGATCAAATATGGTGGAGAAATTATCATTCAGGAAATGCATTAACTCTGTAATATAGCATGAAAAGAAGGAAAGGCCCATAAGGTGTGGACAAGATTCATACTAGTGACAATACACAAGAAAGGAAGCGTGCTGGAGTGCAACAGCTACAGAATAATTGCCCTAATGAGCCATCTAGGCAAGGTACTGATGATGATACTGACTGAGAGACTGAAATCTGATTTGGACTTTTTTAGTTTGCAGCAGAGAAGACTGAGGGGTGACTTGATAGCAGCCTTCAACTTTCTGAAAGGGGGCTCTATAGTGGACGGAGAGAGACTGTTCTCAATGTTCAACAAGAAGTCCTGTGGCAGCTTATAGACTAACAGATATTTTGGAGCATAAGCTTTCGTGGGCAAAGACCCTCTTCATCAGATGCATGAGTGGGGGTGGTGGTTTCAGAGGGGTATTTAAAGAGTGGGGTCCCAGTAAAATGGAGGGCCAGAGATGACAAGGTCTATTCAGCAAGGTGGAAATGGCCGATTTTCAGTAGTATGTGTCAAAAGAGGAAGAAACTAGTCAGATCAGATAGGGGGGATGTGGCCCATTGTCAGAGTCTAATTGGGAGATATCAACAGCCAGGGCAGAGAAGCTGCTTTTGTAAGGGGCCAGCCGCTTGCAGTCGCTGTTTAATCCTTGGTTGATGGAGTCAAATTTGCAAATAAATTGCAGCTCAGAGATTTCTCTCTCTATTTGATTTTTGAAATTTCTTTGTTTTAGGACTGCTACTTTTAAATCTGTTACCGAGTGTCCATGGACATTGAAGTGCTCTCCCACAGGTTTCTGTACATCACTGTTCCTGATGTCTGATTTATGTCCATTTATTCTTTTACTTATAAACTGTCAAGTTTGGCCAACGTAAATTGCAGTGGGGCATTGCTGGCATACGATGGCGTATATTATACTAGTAGATGTGCAGGTAAAGGAGCCCCTGATGGTATGGTTGATGTCAGGTCCTGTGATGATATCACTGGTGTAGATATGTGAGCAGAGTTGGCAGTGAGGTTTGTTGCAGGGATTGGTTCCAAGTTTAGAGTTACTATGTTGTGATTTATAGTTGCTGGTGAGAATTTGTTTGGCAGGCTGTCTGTAGGCGAGGACAGGCCTGCCCCCCAAGGTTTGTGAGAGTGAAGGATCATTGTCCAGAATGGGTTGCAAATCACTGGTGATGCATTGGAGACTTGGGTGGTGTTGGAGTTGTACGAAGTGGATAGCAGACTGATATGGTTGTTGAAGGATATCAGCGACAATGTGGAGGCAGCACTGAGAACATGCTTAGAGTTGGTTGGTTAGTTTAGAACGATTTGACTCCGTCAACTAAGGATTGAACACAGGCTGGGAGTGGCTGGCCTCTTACAAAAGCAGCTTCTTTCTCCTGGTTGTTAATATCTCCCCATTAGGTAGGAGATAAGGAAATCCAATATGGCTGAGTAGCTTCATCACGCACCTAGAGAGAGTGATGTACAAGATCAAAGAAGAGATAGAAGGGATATCGGTGCACAGGATGAGAACAGCTTGAAGTTCGCGAATGATATTGTTATAATTGAGGATGATGAAGAGAAGCTATCGAGAAGAGTGCAGGTGCTAAACAAGGAAGGGGAGCAGTATGGGCTGATTTTGAACATAGATAAAACAACAACAATTGTATTTGGAGATGTGGCAATAAGAAGGGAGATCAGCGTGGACGGGATTGAACTAGAGAACGTAGAGAAGTTCATGTATTTGGGGAGCAACATGACATATGATCTAGACCAGTAGTTCTTAATGTTCACAGCAGCTTGCACCCCTTTTGTTCTCAAAACATGTTCTTGCACTGCTTATCAAAAATGAGAACAAGTAGTAGTCATGTTGCATCTTATAAACTAACAGATATTTTGGAGCATAAGCTTTTATGGTCAAAGACCTGCTTCATCAGATGCATGAATGCAGTTGGGTTCAGAGGAGTATTATACTATTATTATAATACTCCTTTGAACCCCCTCCCCCATTTGTGCATCTGATGAAGCGGGGTTTGCCCACAAAAGCTTATGCTCCAAAATGTGTTAGTCTATAAGGTGTGACTTTTTATTGTTCTCGAAGATAGACTAACATGGCTACCTCTGTGATCCTTATAAAAATGGAGATGAGGCAGCCTATGCACTTTTAAATGCAAATTAAAAATAGTCTTATGTTATTACTCACCCCATATTATGGTACAGTAGGCATAAAAAAATATGTAAGTATTACCCAGAGATGTTGTGGAGTTTTGCTGTGGAAGTAACCTGTAACCGACACGCTAACAGCGGCAAACAGAATTCATACATAGGTTTGATGACACAAAGTAGTTGTATTTACGGGCCTGTGCTTCATTTGTGTTTTTGATGATTTACCTTCTAAAAAAATCTGGCATGTTTCGCACCCCCAGAAAGGGCATTGCCCCAGGTTAAGAACCACTGGTCTGGACTGTAAGAAGGAAATAGCTACTACAATAGCAAAAGCAAGAGCAAGTTTGAAGGTGGTGGATAAGATCTGGAAAACCAAAGTGATTAACTTAAGAGTGAAGTTGAGCATCTTGAAAATGTCTGTATTCAGCAGCATGTTGTATGCATGTGATACATGGGTGATGATGAAAGATTTGAAGAGAAGACTATTAGTGTTTGAGAGGAGTTGTTACAGAAGGATCCTGAGAATAGGATGGATGCAGAAGGTTGCCAAGGAGGAATTATGTGGGAAGACAGCTGAGAGAGGGTATGCAGAAGGTTGTACAATGGAAGTTACAGCTATTTGGGTATGTCTGCAGAACGAATGACAAGTGAAAAATCAAGACTCAGGTATTTGGCATAATGGACGGTTCGAATAGGAGAGTCAGACCCCACAAAGCATGGGTAGAAGATATGGTAGTTTGGTGCAGGGCTAGTGTACAGAAACTAAGCCACTCCGCATTGGACAGGGAGAGATGGAAGGAAATCGTGAGAGAGGCATCAGACACCAACGGGCTCTGAGCCCGCGGTGGTGGTTGATGATGAACCAGAGGCGGTAACGCTGGCTTGTTAAACAGCCGGATTCCATGTTTGGTCTACTTCTATGCCAGAAACATTGTGTTGACAGAAACTCTGTGTACAGAGTGCATATACACACAAAAACAGATCGACACAGCAATGTACTCTGTCGACAGAGAGCAGCCAGACTACCCTGCCCTCTGTCGACAGAACCACTGACCAGAAGCTCTGCCAACAGGGCTGCCTGGTGAACCAGAAGCCATCTCTTTTGACAAGTGTCTACACTGCTCTTCTGTTGAGAGAACTCTGTTGACAGAAGCGTTTTTCGTCAAATTTTTGAGGGATAACACTGTCGAGACAGAGTTCTGTTGAGACTGTCGACAGAATGCTTTGTGTGTGTAGACACTCCCTGAATTATGATGCCAAAAGGCCCCTTGTGTTGACAAAACTCTTTAGTATAGACACAGACACAGAGAGGAGGACTTAATGAGGGCATCCGGTAATGTTTGAATTATCAAGTGTAGGTGGTTAGAGAATGGTACATGATGACAGATACTTTACAAATACTAAAAATAGAGATTAAACTGGATAAATCTGCAACTGCAGCACTCTTTCCCTTGCTTTTCTCTCACCTCCTCCTTTGCCTGGCACAGTTCAGTGGTTTAACAGTGTTTAGTGAATGTTAATAGACAAGTAGATAAGCATGCATTATTTTCTAGTGCCAATTATTAGATCAGCAGATGCTCTAGGGTGTATTTATTAGTGCTGTCACATTAATAATCCCACTGTGTGATTATACTTGCAGATTTCTTTTGCTTTAACAGTACTGATAGTGTGGTCCAGGTGCTTGGATTGGGAGGAGAGAGAGATTAGGTATTTTGCCCTCTTTTCAGCTGTGATTAAGAATGAAATGTTATCTAACCAGCCAGTAAATTGATTGAAATGGTACAGAAAACAACAATAGGCAAATATGTATTTTGGTGTTTGTCAAAGTCCCGTCTTCCCATTTTAAATATTTTGACATGACCTTTTACCAGGTAGGGGTTGTAGTTTTTTTGAAAGTGTTTAATTGCTCTTTACTTAGACATCATTAAAATGTTAGCTAATCACACCCTGAATTCTGTGTTGAATAGGAGAGCTTGTAAAAAGACTGCACCCCTACTTATTTCTCTTGGAAAGAGTTCAGGTGTGAATACCTCAGACCTGAATAGCCATGGTGAATAGGAACTGAGTAATTTTCCAATGCTGAAAACTCGGATCAGCATTGGTTTAGGAGCATTCCCTGAGAGCTAGCATCTAATTTTTAAACATAGGTCCTACTAATGCATCCTAAATATTATGTAACAAGTTAATAAATAACTGCCTCGAGTGAATTATTATATCAGACTGTCTCTATAAGTGGTTTAGACTGTTACTTCAAACCAGTTGATATGGGGGAAGGTCAGAGGTTATGGATAGAGCAGTATGTGTATTTTTAGAGTTTTATCATAGGGTACTTTATTTTAAATTTAGTAAAGAATAAATACCTTAATCAGACCATATATTAATGCCTTGTTTGTCTTTGAAAGAAATTTTTAAATTAATGTGGAGCATCCAGCATCTCTAATTACCAAATTAGTTGGTCACCAGTGGACATGTGAAGTTGTCTTGTTCACACAGAAATAAAATATTTAATAATCTCTGAAATGTATTTTAAATACTTTGGTAGATGTGATTCTACCAAAAGCATTGTTTTAAATATTGATTCTTAAAATCTCTTTGGTTTCCCATTAAGTCTATAGAAGGGTGCCAAACTATGTACAGCCCCTGGTAAAAATGTCGATACTCTGGCAGCATTGAAAACCTCCATATTTATTTTTTAAAAATGTTTGTAAAATAAATAGATGAGTATGGAAGTCCTGAACTAATAACATTAACAGGGATCAGCCACCTTTCCAAGGAGAGTGCTGAAATTTGACCTTTTGACCTCTATGTAAGAGCCGAGTGCTGGTGATACTTTTTAAAGTCACTATAGTCCTACTTATAACAGCTTCATTAATAAATAAATTAAGATGCAGAGCTTCACCATGTTTGAGGGTTGGTAGCATTAACTGGTCTTTTGCTAATCCCCATGCACCATTGCTTTGAGCAGGTTCCCAGCTGCATGTGGGAGGAAGGGTGGAGCTGAGCTCCTGACTCGTACGCTGATGAAAATCAGCTCGTGTGCCACCCTTGTCACTCATGCTGGGGGGTGCTGACCCTGGAACTAGGACATGGCATGGCCTGCTTTAGAGAAGATTCCCTACTTTGCCAGCACACCTGTGTCTTGACACGCAGAGTCTCCTGGATAGAGGCTGCTTGTTTCTGTTGTGGTTTGTTTGTAACATGGACAGGCTCCTTCTAGGGAGAAGGAAGACCATGCTGTTCACTTCCTTTTGTAATCTAACCAGAATTTGAAGTCATGCCTCCTCTTTCATTTTTGAAGAAGTACTCTATGAAACCACTGACTCTAAAACTCTCTCACTAAAGAATAGTCTCAGAGGAGTAGCTGTGTTAGTTTGTAGTTTCACAAAAAAAAAAGGCAGTCCTGTATCACCTTAAAGACTAGCAATTTTATTGATTAGGTAATGAGCTTTCGTGGGTAAGATTCACTTCATCCTTACCCACAGAAGCTCATTACCTAATCAATAAAATTGTTAGTCTTTAAGGTGCTACAGAATTGCTCGCTTCTTACTAGCGAAGGAAGAGTTGATCAGGTTGTCTGTTGTATCCTTTTGTTAAACACATCCATTGTAGTAAACTTAAATATTTCTACACATCAATTGAGCAACTTCATGCACAATAATTTCATCCCTCTTTTCAAATATGAATTCTAAAGCTCGTTATTTTGACTGTTTTAAATGTCTTGTCTCGTAATGATAAATTAACATATTGAAACAGAATTAAATTCCACCCTCACAAGCAAGTTCACTTTTTGCAGTACCTGTGCGGATATTACATTTTGCCTGTCTCACTCAGCATGAACACTGAATATGGGCTAGTTAGTTTCACTTTCTAGCTTTCATGCAAATAGTACAAAGCTATAATGTTTGGATTGGAAAAAAGTTCAAGGGAATGTTTGTATTTATTTAAATAAACTATATTCATTAAAATAAAGAAAGGGATAATTTTCTTAATGACAATATAAAATATTGTTTTTAATGAAACTGAATAGTTAAGCCTAAATTGATCTGACAGCATCCATTTAGTAGTCCAAAACATCTAGTGAAGTCACTGAAAGAAAATTTTCTGTGTAAAAAGACTAAAGATGTTCACCCCTACTTTATGCTTATGTTCACCTCTATGCTTATGGACTGGTGTGATCAACACAGACACAATGTGATTTCCTCATCCTCCTCCCCAGAGTTTTCTTTAGTTTTTAATAATTTTTCCTGTTTAAGTAAATAGCTTCGGTATGGCTGTTACACCATGCTTGGGTTAAATTAATCAGAGGGGATTTGATCTAGTGAAACCCTCCCGAGATCAGATGGTGTAATTCTTACAACACTTGGCTAGGAAGCAAACAGTGTCTTTCTGTTTAATTAGATTCAAGGAAGGAGCATGCAGCCACACAAATACTCCTAGACAAGAGGAGAGAAGATTAGGTGCATAAACAAAGAAAGAAAAGACATGGTCAAGACTGCAGATTGTGAGAGGTTCTTTTTTTTAAAAAAGTAGCAATACTTGCTTTGGGCAGAATGTTAAATTTATGAGATTAGATTAAATCAAAGCAAGACAGACCATAATAGGAAGCTAGGCTTCTTTCACTCCCCCCAAAACACAAGAATTTAATATCAAAAAGCTTTAAACACTGGTAACAGAAGTCACAGTGGAAAAGGCAAGTAGCAAGGAGAGCAAATATAAAATCAAAAGTAAAATAAAGGAAATGCATTTAAACAAACAAAACTTGCAGATGCAGTTCAGAGCATAGGCTGAGGAAAACACGTGTTGACAGTGTGGAAATAGAAGAAACAGTGACACAATACTGGGGGAGGCAGGGAGAAACTTAAAAATAGAAGCCATAAAAATGTAGGTGAGTAAGAGGGGAATGGAAATCTTGCTAATGTGATGGAGGCCCCAGTGGAATCTGAGAATAATGGGTCACCTGTACAGATTAGACTATGTAGCCTGAAATCTGATACAAACGGTTCCTGTTTAAAATTAGCAAAATTAAAATTACATTCTGATCCTTCTTGTATCTTTGATTTCATGCAAATGTGGCAAAAGGTGAGAGGAACTCAAGACAAAAGTAATCTTTATCATGTACAGGCATATGCTGTGAATGCACCATAAAGTAACCTTGTATTTCTCCAAATACCCACTTTACTGGCCATTCATAAATATACACAGAGAAGGATTAAAACATAACGGTATAGGAGAAGAAAGAATACCTGCCCTCATCTTTCAAACAAAGGATCAGTTGCTGGAGTCCCAGCAAGCCTCCTTCTTTGGCTTCTGTTGGAGTCCCAGAAAGTAGGAAGAAAGGTCCCAGCAAGCAATGTTGATTAGACTATCCATTAGACTATCCATTAGAAATATGCATGTCCTGTTCCCTTGGGTTGCTGCAGCAAATCAAGAAACAACATTACAAGTTGGTACAGGTTGAACCTCTCTAATCTGGCACTCTGGTCTGGCAACATCTGTGGTTCAGCATGATTTTGCTTAGCCAAACCCATCATAAGTGGACATTCGGGTAAGCTTCCCATGGTACGGTGAAGTTTGTTCGCAGCCACCAGTCCCAGCTCTCCATGTTCTGTGCTTTTGTCTAGCTCTAATTTACTTCTAAATGCCTTTGAAGAGCCCAGTAAGCAGTGGGAAGTGTAGATAATGCTGCTAGACAATACTGACTTCCTATGGTTTGGCAAATTCTCTTGTTTTGGCTCTGTCAGGTCCTGAAGGTGCTTTACTAGAGAGGTTCAATTTCTACGTGTCATTTCTGTAGATTTCACTTTCATATGAAAAGTGAAAATGGCAGTGGGACACGTAAAAGAACTCTGTGTGCTGTGCTTTCGGTTGCCTCTGTCCTCATGCTAATTAGCAGCCTTTTCCTGTCCTGGCTCAGTGGTCACTGTTGGCAAAATATTGTGTTCAGTGACCAGGTCATTTGCATTTGTTCTGAAAATGAGCCTGCTGATTGCAGAAAAACCCAGTGGTCGTCATGTTTTAACGTGCTGTATGTTCTCCTGCCTCAGTGTGAGGGGCAGGGTTAGATGGTATCTCAAGGTCCCTTCCAGCCCAACATTGCTATCATCCGTAGCTTTGAGATAAAGGATTTGAGTTCCCTTTCTACAATACCCTCTACTTTCCAGTTAAACCCCGGGATTAAACTGCAGGAACTGCCAAGAATAGCATGGCCCAGCTCCATTCCTTCTTCCGCAGAGAATGCAAGGGCAACATTCTAAACATCCACTTGTTTGCAAGTCATGTTTATTCTTAAATATTGAAGTCCTGTTTACACTTGATTCTCAGTAACAACAAGCTGCTTAGACCAGTGCACCACTGGTTTGGAGATGAGTGCTTGATTCTTATGAAGATTTTAATTGATGGGAGTGCAGCATCTTTCCATCTCCATCTGTCTTTTCTGTGGTCTGCAGATCCTTTTATACTAGGTCTGCAACCTGTACTCAACTAAAAGAGGTAAAAGCCATTTTTGGAGGAGAGCTCCACATAGTTGAAATTTTTAGTGGCCTTTCCTGTTTTGCACCTTTTGGACTGTACATCTCAGCTGCTGCTTGTTGTTCTGTCTTTGGAGTTAGTGCCGAGGAACATTGCCTTTTAACATTGAAAGCTTTTAACCTGAGCTGTAAAAACATGTGCCGCTCCCAGGAATATTTTTATGATTACAAGATGAATCCCACCAATAAGTGATGAGGGACAGGAGAGCCTCAGAATATTATCACTGGTTCTGACAATTGAAAGGTTTTTTAAAAATTTTAAAGTAACTTGTTTATTTTTAAATCCCTTACTGGTTGATAGGATACTAGATATTTACCCTGTCATGTCATATGATCATTAGTTATCCAGCATTTAGGGATATTGATTATAGAGTAAAGGGTGCAATTTGTTACATAATTATCCATTATAAGTTTTTAGTTTTTGCATGAATAAACTGTTTAATTAGAACACAAACTTTTAATGTTTCAGGATGTTCTGAACAGAAATATAATTGATTATATGCCTTGCCTGTGCAGGAATCCTGAAGTTATTATGTAAGGACACATAACTACATTTAATCAAAGCTTGGCGAAAGCCAGCTGTTCAGCACATAGTTTTGGCACAAAGTAAGTAACAATTTAATAATTACTGAGTGCTGCTGAAAATAGTCTTGCAGTAGAATGGGCTTTCTGCTGTGAATTTCAATGGTACATGAGACACCTCGCAGGGTTGCCTTTTTATTAAAGAAAATGTTGCTTAACAAAATGTAAACTAAATGATGCATTTGTTCAAACAGTTTTAGTTTCTATAGGTCCTCGAGCCTGTGTTTAATGAAATAATCAACCAGTTTTGTGTGTGTTGGGGTGTGTGCGCGTGCTTTCAAGGGGGTTGGGGGAGGGTAAGTTGATGGGTAATGAAGAGTTTGGTAACAATATTGTGCATAGAATGCTATAAACAGTATGCAGCAAATAGTCTCCCTCCTAACTCCACAGTGTGTAATGTTAGGGGTGTCCTTGAAAAATGCTTTCTGCCTTGGCCGTTTCCATCCTATTTGTACTGCAGCCATGTGGAACGGTTTGATTTTTACTATACACTGTTTTTTCTGGAAAGCTTGAGTTGATGTTTTAAAATGTTTGCAATTCTGACAACTTCCTCATTCTGGAGAGCTTTCAGAACTGCACAGAGTTGTGAGAGTTCTTCTAGACTTCCCACCCGCCTTTCTGTGTCTTGGGATGAGAATCCTTTGACCTCAAAGGGAATGTGACATATCCTCTGAGAACAGGAAGGGAATTGAATCTTGGGAAGCAAAACCCATTTCTGCTTTCTTCTTGTTCTGGCTCAGGGTGACTGGCTCAGTCTTTCCATTATTCTTAGATTGGTTGTTGCAAAAGTTCTCCTCTCCTCCACTGCCAAAAGATGTGGGGAACTGCCTCATAAAATGTTCCTTTCAGTGACAGGGAAAGAGACAGGACCAGACCATGTAACCACCTGGCCTACTGGCAGGTCAAAACAAATCTTTCAGATCCCAGTCAGTTTGTCACCTATGTGTTTTTAGAACCTAAATGTGGCATGTTGCAGAATGTCAACTTTTTGGCAGCATTGGACGGCTGTCAATCAGATATTAAAATGGGCATAGATATATTCGCCAGCCAAAGAAATAAAATCTCATGTTAAAAGGTAAATGGAAGCGCTGTCAATGGCTACACAATCTTTTTGGCTTCCATGCTTCAATCTTAAGTGTGCACCTCATAATTGCAAAACTATCAGGTTTTGTAACTTTTGCAATAAAAATGCTACCATGGAGCAGTGGCTTCTGGAGTCACTGATGTGGCTGTAGCAAATTTGATGACCAGCCAGTAAGTTGGGATTTAATGAAGCAGAAGGTGTTAATGGTTCTTACACTCGGTCTCAAAGATACCGGAGCCCTGACGTGATGATTCCAGAGGACGTTATAGTAACTTGGAGAGTGTCCAAAAGCTGTATTTTACATGTCTATAAACTTACATAATCTTTGAAGGGAAGCAAACACACACAAGTATGTTTACTCGAACTCTTACCAAGCTGGAGGAATATAAATTGCTTCTTATTGGAGTTCTCTAGAAATTATCTTCATCTCTTCAATATTAAATTACTTGTTTTTTCTTGCAGGTGTATCACTGCACCCTGGCTGCTTCTCGTTGCCTCTGTCCTTCTCTTGCACCCATGCTGCTTGCCATGAGCCACTCCCCTCCTGCCCTTTATTTGTCCACTTCCCCACAAGTATGTCTTTTTTTTCACATTTCCTCCTACACATGGAACCACCCTCTCAACTATTCCAGTCTGCGAAGCCTTTGCACTCATTCATATCCCTACAGGCCCTCAAGAAGTTAGGTTGTAATTTATTTTATAATTAAAATTAGGCAATCAAGCAGCACAAGTGTGCTAAACTGACTGGTGAATCATATTGCTTTTTCTATCCCTCCGTATTGTTTGTCATCCTCACACAAGATATTGCAATAAATATTAGGTCTCAGCTCTTCAGTCCAATCTGTCTAGGCAGCCCACAGCGTCTCTCGTGGGGTTCCACAGTGGGTCAGGAGCTCACATACACAGATCCAACCTCAGGCTGTTAGGGCTAGGAAAATAGTAAGACAATATATACTGCAAAGTACCTGATGTGAAATGGGGAACTATGTAAGGTATCCAGTAATAAAATGAGAGTCTATGGTCTTTTAATTTAGTTCTCACTGTACATAAAGTAGAGGGTGACTGCAGGCAATGTTTTGTAGTTATTCAGTGCCAATATAGTGGCCACCACCAACCTTTTTAATAAACTTTCTTCTTCGAGTGTCCCCGTGGGTGCTCCACATTAGGTGTCGGGCTCGCCCGGCGCCGCAGATCGGATCTTCCAAGCAGTTTCTGCCGGACCGCGCATGCGCCGGTGCGCGCCGCTCCCCCGCGCGCTCCCGGCCATGTGCGCGATCCGGTCCCCGCCAGTTCCTCTTAACCGCCGTCGGCTGCAGACGGAATCCAACTAGGCTAAGGCCAAGTAGCGTATTCAACGACTTTATCTGTTTTTCTTAAAAGTTTTTTTCAGGCACTTAGGCTACTACGAGTTAGCTGGTTGTTATTTTGTAAAAAAAAAACAAAAAAAACCAACAATGAACAAGCTACGAGCGGGACAGCTCAGCCAGTCCCAGTAACAAGCGCCGGAGGCCAGGAGCTGGGGCCATCAGCCCTCCTGCTAAGGCAGGCCATCGGATGGGGAAAACGGCACAAAGAAGGTGCTAAGTACCCACTTAAAAACTCAAAGACTCACCAACAATGTCCTCTTCAGGCTTTAAAAAAAAAAAAAAAAAAAAACGTGAGTCCTGCCGAGAGGCGATGCCAGTGTCCGATGGGCACAGTCTATGCATAAGGTGCCTGGGGGAGTCCCATGGGGCACAGAAATGCGCGTTCTGCGCTAAATTAACAACCAGAGGGACAGGGAGATGAGGATAAAAATGCTGCTTCTTGATAAGGCCCTCCAGCCAGAAGTGCCGGAGCGGCCGCAGCAGGAGGGACCCTCTGGGGCCCTTAAAAGGAAAGCTGCCTCCCTCACTCCATCAGCGCAGAAACGGAGGAAAGTATCTCCAGCCCGATCCCTGCCGGCAGCAACAGCGAGCGGGACGGGAGGAGCAAGCAGCCCCCAGCCGCAGCAACAGCTGATCGGCGGCGGCACGGAGAGCCACGTGGAAACGGCTCAGCCTCCGATACTCAGCCAGCCACCCCGCACCGCAGGCAGGGCGGCGGCTAAACAAGCGCCGGTACCGGCGGCACCGCAGGCAGCGGCACCGACCCCTGGGGAACCGGCGGTGCAGAGCGCGCAGGCACGCAGCCTGCTGGCACCGGAGGACACCGCACATGCGGCACCGCCCTCGAGCGTGCCGAGCTCGGTGCGGACGGGGCCGGAATCCCCTGTATGCTCCCCAGCCCGATCCCTGCCAGCAGCAACAGTGAGCGGGACGGGAGGAGCGGGCAGCCCCCAGCCGCAGCAACAGCTGATCGGCGGCGGCACGGAGAGCCACGTGGAAGCGGCTCAGTCTCCGATAATCAGCCAGCCGCCCCGCACCGCAGGCAGGGCGGCGGCTAAACAAGCGCCGGTACCGGTGGCACCGCGGGCAGCGGCACCGAGCCCCGGGGAACCGGCGGTGCAGAGTGCGCAGGCATGCAGCCTGCCGGCACTGGAGGACACCGCACGTGCGGCACCGCCCTTGAGCGTGCCGAGCTCGGTGCGGACGCCGGAATCCCCTGTATGCCCCCCAGCCCGATCCCTGCCGGCAGCAACAGCGAGCGGGACGGGAGGAGCGAGCAGCCCCCAGCCACAGCAACAGCTGATCGGCGGCGGCACGGAGAGCCACGTGCAAGCGGCTCAGCCTCCGATAATCAGCCAGCCGCCCCGCACCACAGGCAGGGCGGCGGCTAAACAAGCGCCGGTACCACCGACCCCCGGAAAACCGGCGGTGCAGAGCGCGCAGGCACGCAGCCTGCCGGCACCGAAGGACACCGCACGTGCGGCACCACCTTCGAGTGTGCCGAGCTCGGTGCGGACGGGGCCAGGATCCCCTGTATGTCAGGGGCGGAGTTACCTCCTCAAGGGAGGGGGAAGACTGCACACAAGAGGAGGCATTGCAGCCCCTCTCCACGCAGGGCTGTGGAGTTGCTTTCTCACAGCCCTCCGCTATGTTGCAGACTCCAACTAGAAGGCAGGGGTCCCCCCCCAGCCTACCCGGAGCCCCCTTCTCCATTTCTGCAACCAGCCTCACCCTGGCTGGGACCACGCAGGGCATAGACACCATCGGCAATCTACTAGGGAAAAATCCCTACAAACGATCTCGTACCCCCGAGGGCAATTGCGACCGGGGACAGAGACTTAAGCATCTCAGGGGGGACTGGTTATGGAACCCCGAGATTTTTCCTTGCAAACCTCTAGTGAGAGGGTGTACCATCATCAGCAGGAACCGGAAGGGTCCAGGGAGACGTACCCCAGCGGTTCCTTGCTCTCCTCCCCGGATGAGGCTACGGCCTCGGGGGACGTCCATCCTCCGGACGATCTCAAACAGTTCCAAGAGCTGTTTTACGAGGGTGGCCTTCACGCAAGGCATCCAGACAGCAAAGGTGCAAGAGCAACACCATAAGCTCCTCAAAAATCTGAGACCTCCGGCCTCCTCCAAAATAGCAATACCGCTGATGACGCAATCTTGGAGTCTGCCACTATGATATGCAGACTCCTGCGACTATTCCGCCTGTCCACAAGAGAGCGAAAAAAAAAAAAAATAAATAAATACTTCGTGCCGACGAAGGGCATGGAGTTCCTGTTCAGCCACCCACAACCAAATTCTTTGGTGGTGGAGTCGTCGCAACGTGGGGGAACAGACAAACATGCCAAAAAGCTAGAGCTGTTGGACAGAAAGGTCTACTCCTCCTCCACGCTACTGTTGCCAATGGCAAATTACGCAGCGCATCTAGCGAACCATAATTTCGACAACCACATTAGGTTAACCTCCCTCATGGAGTCGCTTCCAGAGGGCACGAAACCAGTGCTCAAGGCCATCATCCGACCATTTTATAACCAGTGGCAAAGGATCACCACAGACAAATGGGTGCTGGAGATCATAGCCACGGGGTACGCCATCCCCTCCCAGTTGCTCCCACCGCCATGACCTCCACCCGGGGCCCCACCTCCAGGAGGCCTCCCATGTAGCGAGGCTCAAGCAGGAGGTAGACCATCTCATGCTTGTAGGGGCAGTGGAAAGAGTGCCGGAGCAACTGCAAGGGAGAGGGTTCTACTCGAGGTACTTCCTCACGGGGAGGTCCATCTTAGATTTTCGAGGCCTCACCGGTACCTGCGCAAGCAACGCTTTCGGATGATCACAAACGCCTCCATCCTTACGGCACTAGACGATGGAGATTGGTTCGCAGCCCTCGACTTACAAGGTCCTACCGTTTGGGCTCTCCTCAGCCCCCAGAGTCTTCACCAAGACCTTGGCAGTGGTGTCAGCCTACCTGCACAGACAGGGGGTATTTATATTCCAGTATCTGGATGACTGCCTACTCAAAGGGGCCTCGAAGGAGGAGGTACTACGCATAATATGTGTCACAGCAGGCACGTTCTCTTCGCTCGGCCTGCTTATCAATCTGACAAAATCAAAGATAGACCCCACACAGGACATAGAGTTTGTAGGGGCACGCATAAATTCTATTACAGCGAGGGCGTATCTACCAGAGACTCGCTTTCGGGCCATCGGCTCCCTCGCGCAAAGCTTCACCTTCAGCCCTATGGTGCCGGTTCTGACGTGCTTACAGCCGCTGGGCCACATGGCAGCAGCGACGTTTCATAGAACAGAACGCCAGGTTACACATGCGCAGCATGCAGCATTGGCTGGCGAGCGTATACAAACCGGCAGCACACACTGTTCACAGGATGGCGTCGCCCACAACAGAGGTGCGCAAATCCCTGCAATGGTGGGTAAACCCCGGGAACCTGCTAACAAGGGTACCCTTCCACCAACCACACGTATTGGTTTTTCTTACTACAGATGCCTCCCTCATAGGGTGGGGAGCACACATGGGCGAAGAGGTGACGCAAGGGCTGTGGTCCTCCATGGAGCAGTCACTGCACACAAATATACTGGAGCTCAGAGCAGTGTTCAACGCCTGCAGACACTTTCGAGACCAAATGAAAGGCAAGGTAGTCGGGATCAGTACAGACGATACCTCCACCATGTTTTATATAAATCGGCAAGGAGGAGCTCGGTCCCGTGCCTTATGTGTAGAAGCAGTCCGGTTGTGGAACTGCTGCATCGCCAACAATATAACCTTGAAAGCCTCGTACTTACCAGGCGCTCGCAATGTGAAGGCAGACCAGCTGAGCAGGCGTTTCGCACTCACGCACGAGTGGCAGATCCGTCCCGATCTGCTGCAACCGATTTTTCCACGCATGGGGTTTTCCCCAGATAGATCTGTTTGCTACTCAGCACAACAAGAAGTGCCCACGATTCTGCTCCAGGGCAGGACTGGGATGGGGGTCCCTGAGGGACGCCTTCGCGATCTCATGGAGGGGCCCCCTGCTTTACGCTTTCCCTCCCACAGTGCTCATCCACAAAGTGTTGCAGAAAGCCAGGAGGGAAGGAACCTGAATGATCCCGATAGTCCCAACGTGGGATCGACAGCAATGGTTCCCCCTACTCCTGCGCATGTCGGACCGGCCACCGATGTCCCCTCCGGTGGCGCTGGATCTGCTCACGCAAGCCCAGGGGTCCATAGTGCATCCGCACCCCCAAGGCCTGCGACTACAAACGTGGTTAATCCATGGCTCAGCTCCCTAGAGAGCACATGTACGGAGGAAGTGCAGCAAGTCCTAGAAAGTAGCAGGAGGACTTCCACCAGGAAGACCTACAAGCAGAAATGGACTCGCTTTACGGCATGGTGTTCTACCAAACAGCTAGAACCCTTTCGGTGCCTATGGCTGTGATATTAGAGTATTTACTGGACCTCAAGAGAGGAGGACTCTCGCTATCCTCGTTTCAGGTCCACCTGGCCGCCATTTTGGCGTTCAGACACGAAGAGGAAGGGCACACGGTGTTCGCCCATCCCATGGTTACCAGGTTCTTCAAAGGGCTGGTAAGCCTATACCCCCCTCAGAAACCGCTTCCACCTCCGTGGAACTTGGACCTGGTGCTTAATGCGAAAAGGGGACCACCGTTCGAGCCTTTGGCCACGGTTTCCCTCCGCCTCCTTATGATGAAGACGACCTTTCTTCTCGCAATCACGTCAGCTCGCAAGGTGAGCGAGCTTGAGGCAGTTATGGCAACGCCACCCTGCGCTGTTTTTCCAAGGAGGCGGTAACCATACGGCTGCATCCAGCCCTTGTTCCTAAAGTTTCTTTCTGAGTTTCATACTAACGAACCTATTGTTTACCCTTGTTTATCCAAAGCCTCATAACTCTAACAAGGAGGCGCGCCTACACCTCCTGGACGTGAGGAGGCGCTAGCTTTCTATATGGACAGGACCAAGTCCTTCCGGAGAACCAATAGGCTCCTAGTCTCTATCGATCCCAAATCAAAAGGAGAATGTCTCTCTTCGCAGAGAATCTCTAAGCACATCGTATCTTGCATAAAAATGTGCTACAAACTCAAAAAGACTCCTTTACTGGCCATGCCCAGGGCTCATTCCACTAGGGCGGTGGCAGCATCAACAGCCTTTTTTTCAAGGGCGTTGCGCTAAAAGACATTTGCAGAGTGGCGACCTGGTCATCCTGTGACACCTTCGCCAAACATTACGCCCTTCACACGGTATTCCAAGAGGATACCCGTCTCTCGGCAGCGGTCCTCTCGGGGACAAGCTGCACATAATCCGATTACCCACCTCCTATCTTGGGTTACTGCTGGGTAGTCACCTAATGTGGAGCACCCACGGGGACACTCGAAGAAGAAAGAAAGGTTACTCACCGTAGTAACGGTGGTTCTTCGAGATGTGTCCCCGTGGGTGCTCCACTACCCGCCCATCCTCCCCGCTCCGGATCTCTGTTTAGTGTTTTGCAGGAGCATCCGAGGCGGTTGGTCAAGGAACTGGCGGGGACCGGATCACGCACATGGCCGGGAGCGCGCGGGGGAGCGGCGCGCACCGGCGCATGCGCGGTCCGGCAGAAACTGCTTGGAAGATCCTATCTGCGGCGCCGGGCGAGCCCGACACCTAATGTGGAGCACCCACGGGGACACATCTCGAAGAACCACCGTTACTACGGTGAGTAACCTTTCTTTGCCTGACTTTGCCCTGCTGCAAGCTCCAGGGTCAGGAACCCGGCTGAGCCTGAGGGAACCCTGGGCTGGGAGCTGTCTGGGGCACGGAGCCCTGCCAGTGGGCTCACTTTAAAGTAGGGCTGTCAATCAACATTCCTGCAATTCACGTGTTAATTTTTTTTAGCTTGTTAAGTCTGCCCTGCCTGTTGACAGCCCTAGTTAATGGGTAGTTTTAGTTTGAAGCATGTGTTTTGGTGTCAACTTACCTATCTCTTGTGTCAGGGCTGTTTATGATGCTGCACAAGCAGGAAAAATTTTCAGGGCTGGCAGTCAGCAAGCAGCATGTGACGCGTACACTGAGTAAATCTCGCATGGGGAGAGTAACTTGGCTTCCTCTTTCCTGAAAATCGTTCAGTGGGTGGAGTTTTCCACCATTGCTACTCTAGAATAGGCTTTGGTTTCACTCTCAAACCTTATGGATCCCAGTGCATGCAGTGGAGGTAGCCATCCACGCAGAGGTCCGATGCTTGTGCAGACACCATCCACTCCCCTGCAGCGTATGATGACAGGAGAAAATTTTTGAGGCTGTGCAGAAAATCACTGTTGTGGTCATGTTCACCCTGATGTCCTGACTTCTTGTATTGTGCAGTAGCCCCCAGACCTTTCTCCACACAGCACCAAAGAATGCATATATAGAAGGCAGTGTTTTCTCTGCCTTAAAATAGTGAGCTAGTGTTATAGTCAGCTAAGAATTGGTTTCAGTGTGCTCTTCTGTGTCTCTTGAGTTCCTTACCTAACCTGCCCATCTGCCAAACTAGTGCGTGTCCTCTGGACCTCTGTAAATATAGGCTAGAGGCATCTATCAACCCTACTATCATGACAGCTGACACACAGATCTAAGAGCATAGTAATTATATGCTAGAAGTCAATTTATTCTGTCTCCACCTCCAACAGCAGGAAAATATCCTTTAACTAGTTACATGTGGGTGTCTGTCCATCCCACCTCCCAGCAAGAAAGCTAGAATATGAGTCAATCTGCAGAGATGTCTGATGTCTCGGGTGGTTTACAGACTTGGGTAATCAGCAGAGGATATTATGAGGCGTGAACTAAACATGCTTTACATCAAAGTACATGCACTGTTTTCCCTGATTTTGTTGGGTAAAATTAACATGAATGCCTGTTTTTGAATATTGTGTGCACAGACGTTTAGTCTCTATAGTGTATCTTGCACTACTAGGTCACTGGGGGACGGGGGGAATTTGGAAGGAAAAGATCCCACCTCCCACAACTCTTACTCAACAGCAATGTGATCCCATGGGAGAGAGCTGAGAAGATTTGAAAGACTATGGGGAATGCTTTTTGTTTGTATTTAAAGGGTGATGGCTTTTAACAGGTAAAGCTTTACATACATGTACATACAAGTATTTTAAGTTATATCAGTGTGAGTATATACCCTTTCTGTGTAATGATGAAGCAACTTAAACATGCTGAATTACACTTCACCCTTAAAGAAGTTTTGTATTTTGCACTAGGCTTGATTTGGACCAGGGTAACTGACCAGTCAGTTTCAGCTTTGTTTCTGGTCAGTTTCTTTATTGTACCCTGTCATAATGCTTTGGGTTGCAGATGTTGCAGGGGAGTTTTTAAATGTAGAAAACAGTTTTGTTGGTCTGTAAAATGAAGTAGCAGGAATTTTTTGCTGCTGATCTGTAAAAGCTTGGTGGCTTTTGTTTTACATCTCCTGAATTTTAAGCCCGTGCAGTTTTGTGTTCACTTTTAAGCTGTATCCGCACAGTAGATTGTGCTCACTGAGAGCGCAGTAGTAGTAGTACTATCTGTAACACAGGGTGTCCTTTATCTGGTTCCTTGTGCTTGGAAGACCCCGCAGAAACAGTGTGCTCAGAGCTGACATGTGCCACAGGGAGACATAGTTACTAGTTCGCACCATGATACACGACTTTGGGGGAAGGACATTATGGGGCCTGAGGCCACACAGTTGATATTGGTAGGAGCTTTGCTGTCCACATCAGTGGGTGCAGAATTCACTCTGTAACAAAGAAAAATTAAGACTTTCCTTCCCAGGAGAGGGAAGGAAGTGAATTCACAGTGGTAGATCTAAAAGGATCAGACAGAGCCCACTCATTCCAAATTCTTCAGGGATCAGTTTTGGGATAGGTTCTGTTCAGTATCTTCTTCAACAGTTTAGATAATGGCATAGAAAGTATGGCTGTAAAATTTGTGGATGATATCAAACTGGAGGAGTTAGGAGGATAGGGTTTTAATTCAAAATGGAGTGAACAAACTGGAGAAAAGATCAGAGTTGCAAAGAGGTTGAAATTTGATAAGGACAAATGCAAAGTACCTCACTTAGGAAGATACAATCCATGACACACACACAAAATGGGAAGGGACTGTTGAAGGAGTACTGTAGAAAGGAAACTAGTGGTCAAAGTGGACCACAAGCTAAATGAGTCCACAGTGCAAAACAATTGTGTTTTAAAAAAAAAAAAAAAAAAAAAAACCAAAAAAAAAACCATTTTTCTAGGTTGCATTAATAGGAGTGTTGTAAGCAAGACACAAGTAATTATTCCACTGTACTCTGCTCTAATTAGGCCTCAACTGGAGTACTATGTCGGTTCTGAGCCTCACGTTTCAAGAAAGATATGGAGAAATTGGAGAAAGTCCAGAGAAGAGCAACAAAAATGATTAATGGTGTAGAAACTGTGACCTAGGAGAGAATATTGAAAGAACTGGGTTTCTTTAGTCTGAAAAAGAAAAGACTGAGAGGGGACATAACTTATTTCACATACATTAAAGGTTGTTACAAGGGGAAGAGAGTAATTGTTCTCCTTAACCTCTTGAGCTAGGACAAGAAGCAATGGGCTTCCATCAGGGATGCGGGCTGGTCTGGGGCCCTTGCTGGCCTGGGGGTACTTGCATGGTGTGGGACTGGGGGGTGCTGGGCTCCATGCTGGGTGGTGGAGAGAATGGCGTGGTCCAGAGGTGAGGAGTCCAATCTTACTGTGAATTTTGGTGATTTTTTTACATCAGTGGTATACTCTGTAGCAATGAATTCCACAGCCTAGTTGTATACTATACGAAAAGCACTGCTGCTATTCCTATTAATGATGTCCAAATTATACTTGCCATTCTGGGCTGAGAAAACTGACTGCTCATTGATTTTACTAAGAGAGTGTGCTTGATTAAAACTAGCAGGATTTGATCTCAGGTTACTGATGTTCATGCCAAAAGGAAATGTATATTACTCTAGTTGTAAAAGATAGTTATCTCCAATGGTTGACCGATTTCAGTGTTTTATTATGGTGCAGTTTGATATATGTTACCAGATTTTCAACTAGGTTTGACAGGCAGGCATGATCTTCCTTTCACCTACTTGAGTTTTAAGAGCTGAGTATTAAATTTCGCTTTTAAAAACTCAAATTCTAAGCGATCCAAACTACGTTAGGCTTGTTCAACTTTAAAAATAATTGTTCTAAAATAAAACATGTACAAGCTCTTTTGGTGTGCAAAGTTCAATTCTGTGTGTGTGTGTGTGTGTGTGAGAGAGAGAGAGAGACCATATTTAACTAAATTCTTTTCTGACCCCTAAGGGCTAAGAGTTTGACTTGCTTGTAAGTTGCACTTTTACACATGTGTCTGCTTGTCTTGTTCTGCAGGCTAAGTGTGCACTCCTCTCTAATGCAACTATTTTGTAAAACTCCATTGCCAGTATTGAGCATGAGCTTTCGTGAGCACAGACTCACTTCATCAGATGCTCCTCAAAACTTTTCTGTTAGTCTATAAGGTGCCACAGGACCCTTCGTTGCTGTTACAGATCCAGACTAACACGACTACTCCTCCGATAATTGCCAGTATTGTATAACTTTGGTTTGAATGCTGGTGATGGCAGTGTAAGAAGAACATTGGCCCACGTCTGCCCTTTAAAATAATTGATACACTGAGCTAGAACAGGGTACTTTGTACACTGGCTTTTGTTGGGAAGGGAACTTGCCCTCACCCGCTCTCTGCTCCTTTTGGGGCAGTGCACCCCCACACACACTTTGAGGGAGTATACTCTGAAATTGACCAAGCATGGGGGAGTGGCATTATCTGTCCTTGTGTGAGACATGCAGGGGGAATAAGGCAGGCTGCTTATGTCCAATCCCTGCATGCAAAATAGTGGCAGTCTGGGTTTAACTGTATCTGGTATAGGTTAACGTATCTCCTTAATGTGTTAATGGTGTGGCTACCGTTACTTCTGATGTGACAGTGTAGACTCAGAATGCTAGAAAGAATGTGGTCTTTTATTATAAACACTTCCAGTGAAGGATCTCGAAGTACTATATGAACATAGATGAATAATTCTTCTCTCCCTTGGGGGAGAGGAAGCCACATAGGCAGTCCATGGCTGAGTCAGGAGGAAAACCGTGATCCCACAGTCCCAGCCCTTAATCACAAGACCATCTTTTCCAAATTGTCATGTTAATTTTCCAAAATAAACAAAACCTCTGGAAATGTTTGAATTTTAAAAAGTCCTTTAGAATATAATCTGAAATTCAGTGAATCTTTTTAGTGATTTTAATGGGCCTGATCCTGCTTTGAGTTTGGGACTAGACTTGGGACTACATTTGGTCCCTTAGTGGTATTGATACTAGCAGAACAATAAGGAAACGTTAACCAGTCTGCTCAGCAGGCTGTCAGAGGTGCTGACATGAGACACATTTCACGCACACGTGCCCCAGTCACATCTGCCTTACAATTAAGAGTGGTTACCTAAGCCATTATGATTAGGTAAGAATGACAAAGGCAGCATGCTGTAAAAAGCGAGACTGGATACAGGGTATCTCTTGATTGTTTTCTCTTGTCATATAATTGAACCCTTAGGTCCCCTCAGTCCATGGGAGGCAGGATATTTGCATCACTGGTTTATAATTATTTCTGTTATGAAACCTCTTCTGAGGCATTAAAATTAAAATAATAAGGGGAGTGAGATACTGATACTTCGCTATGGAGTGGGGTGCTGTGTATAGCATGCTACTTCTAACTGCTTTGTGTGGGAAGATCCTAGGAAGTGCAAAGCGTTATAAGTATTATTGAGAATAATAATATAATTCTAGACTTACACAGAGCAGAGGTGAAAGTGACATCTTATTGTTCAAAATGGGAAAGGAAGGGCTGCGGCGAAATGGGTAAGAGCAAAACCAGACTAGGGAGGGACCTTAACAGCGCAATAGAATATCACTGGTCTGCCTCAAAGCAGAAGTCTCTTCTTGCTTCTTGACTAAGGTGGCTACAACTATCCAGAGGTACGTTCTGAAGTGCAGTCACCTCTGTTCAGGTGGATGTGCTTATTAGGTATACATACCTGATAGAGCTGGAAGGGACGGACCTCAAGAGGTCATTGCATCCAGTCCCCTGCCCTTTTGGCAGGGCCAAACACCATCCCTGACAGATTTCTTTAAATTGATTTGCCCCAGACCCCTACATGCCCCACTCAAGGATTGAGCTCTCAACTTTGGATTTACAAGGCCACTGCTCAAATCACTGAGCTATCCCTCTGACTTTAATGCATAGGCCCTGTTATCCCCCATATAAGGCTTTCTGGAGCTACTTGGGCCTTGCATTGTGGGCAATGCTGCTGATCCACAGTACCTTAGGGAGACATTGGACATCTTTTGAACTTTTCAGTTTACAGCAGGAGTATAGCTCTGCAGGCAATATGTCCTGTAGATTGGTACTGGAAGAGTTTGGACCAATAATCCCACCTCTCCTCCAGTTCTGTTATGGAGCAGATCTAGTGTGTTCCTTAGCACAAAAACAGTACTTTGACCTTTCGCTTCTGTGGGACGCAAGCTGTGTGATATTTGGGAGACCAGTGTCATAGGTAGTCCATCACATCCGAGGATGATGTCTTGAGCTTGCACAGGCTCATCGGTTGTGGACTTGCACGTGGCTGAGGAGTCCGAGCTTTGAACAGCACGAACATTCACAGTGGGGGCAAGGGAATTGTCCTAGCTCTGTTGGTGTGGCTTCTGCTGTTGCTTTCTTCCTCTCACGAGCATCAGTGAGGCATAGGCATCGCTGCTCTTCAAAGTTGTCATATGCGTGTCGTACGAGTGTACACCAGCCTGTTTGGTCTTTTACATGCTGCTCTAGCTGATCTGGTTTTAAACCAGCATGAGCAATGCTGGCCTCCACGCAGTCTTTACACCTCTTGCAAGGCCTACCTTGATTCCTTTTGCCCTGGGAGAGTTCACCGTAGAGAAGTTGCTTAGGGATTCTTGACTCCTCCATTCATATGATGTGCCCTGTCCAGTGAAGCTGGGCTTTCAGAATCATGGCTTCAATGCTCGTGGTTCCTGCTTTGTCCAGGACTTCCTGGTTTGTAACTCTGTCCTGCCATTGAATGTGCAGTATTGACTTCAGGCTGTGTGTGTTGAAGCGCTCCAGCAGTTTATATGTTTTCTGTACAAGGTCCAGGTTTCACAGCCATACAGGAGACTGGTCAGACTACAGCCTTGTACACTTTCAGTTTAGTGGACTGTTGGATATTGTGCTGATTCAACACTTGCACTCTCAGACATCCTAGTGCCCGCCTGGCCTGGCAGATTCTGGCATTGATTTCTTTGTCAAGGGAGCCATCATTGGCTGTCACACTGGTAAGGTACTTGAACACCTTGAGAGCGAGGCGCAAACGGCACTTCGCAAAATGCAAGCTGAGTGGTGGGAGAGTAAAGCTCGTGAAGTCGAATGCTACACTGACACCAAGAACTCCAAGATGTTCTTCAGTGCTATCAAGGCTATATACTGGCCTTCAAAGCCAAGTAATACACCTTTCCTGTCTGCAGATGGCATGACCCTTCTGAAGGAGAAGAACAGCATCAACAATAGGTGGAGAGAGCACTTCAGCAACCTTCTCAATAGACCCTCCATTGTCGACCCTGTGGCCCTAGACCAGATCCCTCAGAAACCCACAATAGCCAGTCTTGACCTGCCACCTACAATGGATGAGGTCAAAAAGGCAATCAGCCAGACCACCTCTGGCAAAGCCCCTGGGATGGACAGTATCCCTGCTGAAATTTTCAAAGCGGCAGGGCCAGTGTCACTTGAAGCCTTTCACAACATCTTGATCAGCATCTGGGAAAAAGAAGACATGCCTTTAAGGACAAAGACTTTAAGGATGCCACAGTCATCTCGCTCTTCAAGAACAAGGGCAACAAAGCTGACTGGAAATTACAAGGCATCTCCCTTCCCTGTACTGCGGGGAAGATCTTGGCTCTAGTCATCCTCAACTATTTGATCATCAGCATCTCAGAGGAGAACCTACCAGAGGCACAGTGTGGCTTTCGCCCAGGCCACAGCACCATTGGCGTGATCTTTGCTGTTAGTCAGGTCCAGGAAAAGTGCGTAGAGCAGAACTTGGATCTGTATGCTGTCCTTATAGACCTGACCAAGGCGTTTGACACGGTCAACAGAGAAGCCCTGTGGATTATCCTGTCAAAACTTGGCTGCCCGAGAAGATTCGTTAACCTCATATGCCAGTTCCATGGTGACATGACTGGCTTTTTTCTTTCAAATGGTGAGTCCTCAGATTCATTTGAGAGATCCAGTGGTGTGAAGCAAGGGTGCGTGCTGGCCCCAGTGGTGTTCAACCTCTTTTTCACGTGCATCCTCAGCCATGCAGTTAGGGACCTGGGCGATGGAGTCTACGTAAAATACAGACTTGATGGGTCACTTTTCGACCTTCGTCGCTTGAATGGGAAAACCAAGACGCTTGAGATGCTCATCCTGGAAGCCCTTTTTGCTGACAATTGCGCACTTATGGCACACAAGGAATGTGATCTCCAGTTCATCGTCAACACGTTTGCTGATGCCGCTCGCCTCTTTGGTTTGACCATCAGCCTAGCAAAGACCAAGATACTGTTTCAGCCTGCTCCAGGATCTGCTGCTCTGCCCGCTTCAATCTTTACTGAAGGAACAAAGTAAAAAACAGTAGAGGAGTTCAAACACCTTGGCAGTGTGATAGCCAATGATGGCTCCCTTGACAAAGGAGACCAGCGTAGTTTAATGGAAAGGGCACTAAATGAGATTCGGGACTCAGATTCTATTTTCAGTTCTTCCAATGACCTTCTTTGTGACCCTGGTTGTGTCACTTTTCCTCTCAATGCCTCTGTCCCATGCTTCCTATTTAGATTTGTAAGCTCTTAAGGATAAGGTTTCTCTATGTGTATGTACAGTGTGTAGCACAATGGGACCCTCAACTCAGTAAATGACTGAGTTATTGTACTGAAGAGAATAACAATGATGCTCCTCATGTTGTTCCCCTGCTTCATGGATTCAGGGGAGGGCTGGCCAAAGTTTGTTCTGCAGTGAGTAAATCAAGTTCCTCCTGTATGGAAGAACTCTGAGATATGCGCACTCAGGTTGTGCAAATCTCTGTTTAATGTGACTCAGAGTGGTGGGGAGCTGGTGCCTGGCTCCGGGCTGCACATCACTCAGGAGAGTGGGGAAACTGACCAGCGCTGCAATGCTGGTCAGTTTCCTGTCTCCTGTGAGCAGCTGGCAGCCTGGAACCAGGCTACAGCTCCCTGCTGCTCACAGGAGCAGGGAAACTGACCAGTGCCACTCCTGTGAGTGGCAGGCAGTGGAGAGGCTCTCCGCTGCCCACCGCTCACGGTCCACAGGAAGATTACCAGCGCTGCTGCACTAGTCAGTTTCTTGGCTCCCTCCAGTAACAAGGAATTTGACTCATGCGGGGTTGCACAAGAATGCGACCGCTGCATAAATTGGAGGTCTACTGTACTGGGAAACCAGCACTTTTAAGCAGCAGACTTCTGGTCAGTCTCTTTAGTTTGTCCTTTTGAACAGACTTCCCCGTCTTGTCATGATCAGCCAACTAACCTGCAGTTGTTAAAATAAGACAACCATGTTTTATGATGTCATCACCTCTTTCTATTTATTCTTCACTTACTGAGTTGCAAAATTCAAGCTTTTGTGTCAGTCCTCTGATCGCTGCTGAAAATTAATGAGGAGCTGGTGTGTACTTTTGGAATGGGCGTTTTGAGGATTTGCTGGGTAGAGATCTGGGTGTGGTTTTTTTTAGATTTTGTTTATTCATACATTTATTGATGCTGCTTTTCTCTTACTGCTGAAAATCATGGTTGCATCATGCAGAGTTTACAACACACAGCATCTGACAGAAGAACCTCTTTTGCGTAGCCTGACTTTCAATTTCATCAACAAACTTCGTTTTTCCTTTACAAGAGCCACTGGGGGTTCTGTATCAAATTAACTGCAGTTCTTAGTTAAAGATGTGTTGCAAGTTTATTAATTCTGGAGGAATTCTGCTAAAAATATTCTGTATGCAGTATTCTAAAACTCTGCGAATTTTATTTGTTAAAATAACAAAACATAATCATGCCAGTTTATTTGGTAATTTATTTCAAAGTACCTGTCAGTAAGTATGTCTGTAACAGTACATAAACAACAACAACAAAAAGAGGTTCAGGAAATATTTTTCTGATAAGTAGATTCCTTACAAGGCACAGTAATGTAGAAATTCAAGTAAATCATTTAAATTACACCCCTCAGAAGCAGTGCAAAGGCTTGGAGGAGTCATGGGTAACAGAGATGAGAGAGAGGGGAGAAGCCTGGAAATGAACCTGGAGAGTTGTTGAGTATAGGTGGGAGAAGAGTGGAAAAGGAATATTTTTGGGGGTGTGTGGAATTTTTGAGGAACCTCTCTGTTTGTCTTGACTGATCTTTAACCACTCTTGTTAACTCAAGTGCATCTGCCCCATCTTCAGATGGCCCTGAAATGTCCCTGCCCATTCAGCTCAGTGCTATCCTTTCACTGGTTAACAGAAAAATGCTAGAAAATATGGAGCATTTCCTGTACCTTGGAAATCATTTCTTTGCTAAAGTTGATGTTGACTTGGAAATCCAGCATTGTCTGAGCTGTGCAAGCTCTGCTTTCACCCACCTGAGACAAAGGGTCATCGAGAACCAGGACTTCTATCCTAAGACAAAGCTCCTTCTATATTGTACAGTAATTGTTCCAACATTACTGTATGCATGTGAAACCCGGACAATATACAAGTGTCATTTGACGGCACTTCACCAATATCATCAACGTTGCCTCAGGAGAATCCTAAATATCTCATAGAATCCTATCGCTGGAAGGAACCTCAGGAGGTCGTCTAGTCCAGCCCCCTGTGTAAAGCAGGATCAACCCTAACTCATCCCAAGCAGGACTTGTCAAGGCAGGACTTAAAAACCTCTAAGGATGGAGATTCCACCACCTCTGTAAGTAAAGCATTCCAGTGCTTCACCACCCTTCTGGTGAAATAGTTTTTCCTAATATCCAACCTACACCTCTCCTTCTGTGACTTGAGACCATTGCTTCTTGTTCTGCTATCCTTCACTGCTGAGAACAGCCTCTCTCCATCCTCTTTAGACCCGCCCCCCCCTTCAGGAAGTTGAAGGCTGCTATCAAATCTCCCCCCACTCTTCTCTTCTGCAAACTAAATAACCCCAGATCCCTCAACCCCTTCTTTGTAGGTCATGTGCTCCAGTCTAATCATTTTTTTGCCCTCCACTCCAGTACATCCACATCCTTTCTGTACTGGGGTGGAGGGGGGCAGAACTGGACAAAGTACTCCAGATGTGGCCTCACCAGTGCTGAGTAGAGGGGAATAATAACTTCTCTAGATCTTCTGGAAATGCTTCCGTAACTTGTTGGCAAGAATATTGTGGGAGACTGTATCAAAAGTTTTGCTGAAGTCAAGGTATACCACATCGATTGACTTCTCCATGTCCACAGAGCCAGTTACCTCATCATAGAAGCTAATCAGATTGGTCAGGCATGACTTTCCCCTCTTCCAAGTGCTTCAAAATGAATTCCTTGAGGATCCCCTCCATGATTTTTCTCAGGACTTGCGGTAAGGCTGACCAGTCTATAGTTCCCTGGATTGGCTTTCTTGCCTTTTTTAAAAGACAGGCACAACATTTGCCTTTTTCCAATCATCCAGGACCTCTCTGTCTCCATGAGTTTTCAAAGATAATAGCCAAAAGCCCTACAATGACATCTGCCAATTCCCTGAGTACCCTTGGATGCATTAAATCCATACCCCTTGATTTGTGTGCATCTAGCTTTTCAAGATAGCTTCTAACCTCTTCTTTACCCACCAAGGGCTTCCTACCTCCTTCCTATACTGCATTTCCTAATGCCAGAGTCAGGGAGCTGACCTCGTCCATGAAAACTGCGGCAGAAAAAGCATTGAGTACTTCAGCCTTTCCCATATCATCTGTCACAAGGTTACCTCCCTCATCCAGTAACGACCCCATATCCTCCTTAATAACCCTCTTATTGTTAATATGTCTGTAGAATCCTTTCTTGTTGCCCTTCACCTTCCTTGCCAGCTGCAGTTCCAATTGCGCTTTTTGCTTTTCTGATTACTCGCCGGCATTCTCCAGCCATATATTTATACTCCTCGTTAGTCATCTGTCCAAGTTTCCACTTTTTATATACGTCCCTTTAGAGTTTAAGCTCACTAGGGATGTTCCTGTTAAACCAAGCTGGTTGCTTACCATATTTGCTTTTCTCACTGCACAGCAGGCTGTTTTGTTCCTAGCAGTAGTAGTAGGCATCCTTCAGTCTGCATAGACTATGCCTTTGATAAGACTTCTTTAAAATATGCCAGTTCTTCTGAGCTCCTTTCCCCTTCATATTAGCTTCCCAGGGGATCCTACCCATCAGTTCTCTCAGGGAGTCAGAGTCTACTCTTCTGAAATCAAGGGTCTCTATATTCCTGCTCACTCTTTTTTCCTTTTGTGAGAATTCTGAAACCTACCATCTCATGATCGCTGCAGCCCAGATGGCCACCCACTTCTGTTTCACCCACTAGTTCCTCCCTGTTTGTGAGCAGCAGGTCAAGCTGTGCACAGCCCCTGGTCGGTTCCTTCAGCACTTGTACCTGGAAGTAATCCCAACCGTTCTCCAAAAACTTCCTGGTTTTTCTGTGTGCTGCTGTATTCCATCTCCCAACAAATGTCTGTGTGATTAGTCTCCCATGAGAACCAGGGTCTGTGATCTGGAAGCTTCTCTTAGTTGTCTGAAGAAATCCTTGTGTACCTCATCTACCTCATCTGGTGGCCTATAGCAGACATCAGCCAGAACATCACCTCTAAGCTTAAACCCAAAGACACTCAACTGGCTTTTCTTCCTCCATATACTGGAGCTCTGAGCAATCATACCACTCTCTCACGTACATCACAACTCCTCCTCCTTTTCGCTCCTCCTTGTCCTTCCTAAACAGTTTATACCCTTCCGTGACTGCGCTCCAGTTATGCGAGTCATCCCACCAAGTCTCTATTACTCCAATTGCCTCATACTTCTTTGACTGTGCCAGGGCCTCTAATTCTTCCTGTTTGTTTCCCAGGCTTCTTACATATGTGTACAAACACCTTAGATAGTTAGCTGATTGGCCTACTTTCTCCTTGCGAACCAGGACCAGTTGTGGTGCACGTTCACCTCGTTCCCCACTTATCTCAGGGCTTGTGTCACCATCCCTGATGAACCTGGTTTAAAGTCCTCCTCACTAGGTTTGCAAACCTGCCCACAAACATGCTCTTTCCTCTCTTCTTTAGGTGGATCCCATCTCTTCCTAACAATCCTTGTCCCTGACACAGAATCCCAGGATTGAAAAAACCAAATCCCTCTCTCTGACATCACCTGCACAACCACGCATTTACTTCCACAATTTGGCTAGTCCTCCCTGGACTCCTTCCTTCAACAGGGAGGATTGATGAGAACACCCTTTGCGCTTCATATTCCTTTGTCTTCCTTCCCAGAGTTACATAATCCACAGTGATCTGCTCAAAGTTGTTCTTTGCTGTGTCATTAGCTCCTACGTGGAGAAGTAGGAAGGCTTAATAATAGTGCTGATGGAGGGGCAGGAGGCAGTGGGAGAGAGATGACAGAGATCATGACTGAATGATTTAACTACTTGCTCTGACCACCAGAACCTAAATCTCTGACCACCAGAAGCTCAGACTGGATGACAGAGGATGGATCCCTTGATTATTGTCCTGCTCTGTCGTTCCTTCTAAGGCATCTTGCCTAGCCACTAATGAAAGACAGGACTGGGCTGGATGGATCACTGGTCTGATCCAATGTGGCCATTCTTACATTATGTTCTTTCTATGGTTGCTGTTAGTGTTATTTGAAAGAGAAACTGTCGAAGGATTTTGGCGCAATTGTGTAAGTTTAAAGTCACTGTCCATCACCTCTACAATGTGCTATGGCTTGTATGCTTATGCTATGTTGATTATAGTCTGTTGTGGTAATTTTCCAGTTGTAGTCCATGGTCACCTGTAGGTAGGCTAACCAGATACTGCTGTCACAGCAAAGAAGCGCCTGTCAATCTGCAGGCTGGCTGTGATAGACTGGGACACTTTCAAAATTTACAGAGGCCAGCAAAGCACAAAAGGAAAAATATGCCTCTTGGTGGATCATTAGTTGCTATGAATAATTAGTGAGTTTTAAACAGAGTTTTAAACAGAGTTTTAAACAATTAAGGAGGCTGGCATGTTAGAGTAATTATCTCTGAAAGAGGTGAGTGATGCAATAGAACCACATATGCTTTCTACTCTGACTAACATTAAATCCCGTTTCCTGCTAGGAGTGGATGTAATACTGAAGGGAGGATATATTTCTGATGAGAATACTGAAAATGGAAAGCTGCATGCAGTTTTCATAGTTAAATTGCAAGTCACAATGGAGTGATCAGAATTCTTGAGACTGGGCCAATAGACCTGTGGGTTGACACAGCAACAGGGTAGATAGATTTAATGAAATAATGATTTAAATCAGGAGTGGAAAACCTGCATATAAATAATCAATTCAAATCAACTTTTCCATTTGTACTTCCAGTTATTTTCTTTAAAAATGGTCGCTATAGCTATTAAAACATGTTCATTTGCAACTAAACAGAGCCTTTAGATTGGGTTTGATACATCTTTTTGCTTCGTAGAAAGGTACAGTATAACTGTATATGTTTATGTAAGCAAATATACAGCTTAATGTTTTCAGTTTTATTGTACATTTTTAGAAAGTTAGAAGATGGTGAATGATCTATTGCTTTTAAGTAATGAACTCGTGGTTTGTGTCAGGTGGTAGTAGTATGGTAACTGGAATTTAAGTAAACATACAAAACAGCATATAAAATGTATATTGAAATGATGTGAAATGTTTTAGATACATAAACTTATTGTACTGAAAATATGTTTCACATTTACAAATAAATGACATTAAACAGAGGGATTAACTGTAGACAATCAATTAAACTGATTTCAGGTCAGCCTGGGAGAATTTTCAGATATGTGTGGTGCAAGTGACTGGATCATATGTTCCTTTTTTGCATAGGTCTCTTGAAAATGAAAGTCTCTCCTCCATCGGTTTTAAATACATGGAGATACACATCTTGTAGACCTGGAAGGGACCTTGAGAGGTCATTGAGTCCAATCTCCTGCCTTCTTGGCAGGACCAAGCATAATTTTTTTTTTTTTTTTCAAATAATGTATTTGCCCCAGATGCCTAAATTGTCCCCTCCAGGACTGAGCTTACAACCCTGGGTTTAGCAGGCCAATGCTCAAACCACTGAGCTATCCCTACCCCCTCAGACTTTTACAGCTAACAGATTTTATCCCCTCCCTTCTTCATTCTTTGTAGACTTGAAGAGAGGGACAAAATTTCCTGCTTTTTCATCTCCCAGTCAGTTTCTCAACTTTGAGGGCTTGTCTGCACTTGCCCCCAGCTTCGAAGGGGGCATATTAATCAGGGCAGTGGGAGATTAGTAATGAAGTGCTGCGGTGAATATGCATGCCAGCAGTTCAAAGTTTGATGCTTTGAAGTTGCTGCGGGAGAGTATTAGCTAATGAAGTGCTGCATATTCACTGCAGCACTTCATTAGAAATCTCCCATCGCCCTGATTAACATGCCCCCTTCGAAGTGGGGTAAAGTGTAGACCCAGCCTGACTGAATTAGTCCATGTGAAGAAAATATTTTTTTCTGTGCCTACATAATAGGCTGCTGCTGTCAAAAGCTGGTTTAGCACTTCAACCAACTCTGGGTTCAGGTGCTCAGTTGGTCTCTTCTGCCAGTTCAGTGATGTGACTTTCTTTAAAATTTCAGCAGCAAACATGTACTGCTTGAAGGGGTTCCACCCTCTCCCCCCCCCCCCCCCGCCCAAGCCCTGTAATTTTATTATGGCTGGTATGATTGATGGGCAATGATTAGATACCCATGTCATGGCACTTCTTCAGCAGCTAGGAATCTACTGTGATACTTTGAGTTGAAACGTTGATGAGAAACTGAAGTGGAATAAGTGCTTGAGCCACAAGCTTCTTCACTGCCAGCAGTTGAACTTGAGACAAAGTGAAACAATTTGCTTCTTTCCAAATTTCAACAGCATCAGCAGTGCAAAAACAAACTTTCTTCAGTTTGTCCAAGGCTATGGAAATCAGTTTCAGTGTATTCAGCATATCTTCCGTGTTTCTCTTTAGTCCAATGCTTTTCACAAATTGTTGCCAGAATAGACCAGTTCATAATAAATAGCTCAAAACAGTCAGCCACTGAATTCCATTCACATCTTGAGGGTAGAATTTGAATCTTCCTGTTCTCCTCAGTGAAGCTGAAGTAAACTGGTTGTTGTGAAAGTATTTTGCAATTTCAGCTACATAGTTCTTTGTTGATAGAATCATAGGACTGGAAGGGACCTTGAAGTCTTCTAGTCTAGTTCCCTGAACTCATGGCAGGTATAAGTATTATCTAGACCATCCCAGGGAGACTGTTGTCTAACCTACTCTTAAAAATTTACAAAGAGAGAGATTCCACAACCTCCCTAGGCAATTTATTCTAGTGCTTAACCACCCTGACAGAAGTTTTTCTTAATGTCCAACCTAAACCTCCCTTGGTGCAGATTAAGCCCACTGCTTTTGTTCAGGAGCTCCTTATCCTATCCGCGAAGGTCAAAGAGAACAGTTTTTCTCCTTCGTTGTAACAGTTTTCAAGTCCCTAAAAGATTATCATGCTCCTTTAGTCTGGGGAAGAGAAGACAAACTCGGGTTTTTTCTTTTTTCCTGATCTTCCCTCATAGGTCTTGTTTTCTAGACCTTTAATAATTTTCTCTGTACTGTCTCCAATTTGTCCACATTTTTCCTGAAATGTGGCAGTCAGAACCAGCCACGTTATCCCCGTTGAGGCCTAATCAGCTCAAAGTAGAGCAGAAAAATTACTTTTTGTGTCTTGTTTACAGCAGTTCTGCTAATACATCCTTGAATGATATTCACTCTGTTTACAACAGTGTTACACTGTTTACTCTCATTTACTTTGTGATCCACTATAACCTTTTGTTCTTGTCCGTGGTTTCCCATTTTGCATGTGTGGAACTGACTATTCCTTCCTCAGTGGAGTACTTTGCATTTTTCCCTTATTGAATTTCATCTTTTTTTTATTTCAGCCCATTTTTCAGTTTGTCCAGGCTATTTTGAATTTTAATCCTGTTCTGCAGAGCACTTGCAACCCCTCCCAGTTTACTATCAGTCTGCAAACTGAGTGCATTCACTGTGACGTTATCTAAATCACTGATGAAGACACTGAATGGAACCAGACCCAGAACTGATTGATCCCTGTGGGACCCCACTTGATATGCCCTCCAAGGTTAATTGTTCCCAGAGAGTAGATATCCGTGATTCACAGTTGTTCAATCGCTTATGCACTGTCTTATTGAAGCTCCATCTAGATCAGGGGTCTGTAACCGCCAGCAGCTCCGGAACCACATATGGCTCTGTAGGGACTTCTCTGAAACATGGAGATATACAAATCTCGGAGAGCTGGAAGGGACCTCAAGAGATCAAGTCCAGTCCCCTGCAATCTCACAGCAGGATCTGTCACCATCCCTGACAATTTTTTTTGTTTAAATTTAACCTGCCCCAGAGCCTTGGAAGTCCCTCTCAAGGATTGAACGCACGGCCCTTGGTTTACAAGCCCAATGCCAGGAGTCTGCAACCGAAATAGCGAGAAGAGTCATTTTTTCAATTTCTGTTACAAAAATCAATTCTTCAAGTGCCACAATGCACATGAATAGGAGACAGTCCTTAAATAACATCAAACTGTACTTTTTGTCACCCCTATTTTAAGAACAGCGCACACGCAATGATTTGTATGAGTTAGAAAGTTGTTACTCCCATCTCCAGGCTTTACATGTCTCAGCCCTCAGATCTGTCCCCTATCCCCAGGCTTCCCCCTCCATACCCCTAGGATTAACCCCTCTGAGCCCCATCCCCCACTGCCACCCATCCCCAGGATTAACTCGCTTCAGCGCGTGCAGCTCTTCCGTGGCCGCCCTGCTGCCACTTGCTGCCTTCTCGTTATGGTTGCATGGCTCTGGCAGGGGCAGGCTTGGCCTCCCCTCCTCCCAGCTCTCCTGCTGGCTAAGACTGGCTTCCACATGGGGCAGCTCACTGCCCTACTGGCTTTCCGTTTTGGGATCCTTGCCACATCTGACTGCTGAGTGGCTCCAGGGACTGTCATCGCTGAAACAACCTAAATTCACTTGGTCTAATGGTGGGCAACTGAATTTAGTTTTTTGTTTAAGCAGTGGCAGCCTCTGGAGCCGCAAGAGGAGTCAGCAGTGGCAGCACTCGGAGCCACAGGTGACTCCTCAAAGAGCCACGTGTGGCTCTGGAGCCACAGGTTGTTGACTCCTGGCCAATGCTGTAATCACTGAGCTATCCCTCTTACCCCTGCAAAAAAAAACAAAAACAAAACATGAGCTGTATTAGCCTGGAATCGAAGGCAGGTCTCCCACGTGGCAGGTGAGAAGGCTACCTCTGAACTGCTGGCCAAAAAGGGACTGTGGCTATGTCTACACTAGCCCAAAACTTCGAAATGGCCATGCAAATGGCCATTTTGAAGTTTACTAATGAAGCGCTGAAATACATATTCAGAGCCTCATTAGACTGCCGGCAGCTGCGGCATTTCCAAATGGACGCAGCTCGTCCACACGGGGCTCCTTTTCGAAAGGACCCCAGCAACCCTAGGAGACAGAAATAAGGGGATTTCGAAGTTGCTGGGGTCCTTTCGAAAAGGAGCCCCGTCTGGACGAGCTGCGTCAATTTCGAAGTGCTGCAGCTTCCGCCATTCAAATGAGGCGCTGAATATGTATTTCAGCGCTTCATTAGTAAACTTCAGAATGGCCATTTGCCTTGTATTGTTGAAAGGCCTCCTCAAGGATTGAGCTGACAAACTTAGGGTTAATAGCCCACCACAGGAACCACTGAGCTATAGTGGCTCTTGTCTCAAGTGCACCTGACACGAACATTGAAAAGTTCCTGCCTCTGAACCTTGAAAGGCCCTTTGTGGCTCCTGGCACTATAATTGTAAAGTGAAAAAAAAATAAAAAATCCTTATTTGTGATAAACAGTGAATGTCTAAAAGCCCAACAATGAATAATAACTGTTATCTAAATAGTTTGAAAAAAAAAAAAGCACAATATACTATCATGTTAATAGGCATGTTTTTAGATCTTTAAAAATGTTATGGCCGTTCTTTCAAACGTTTACAAGTGAACATAGACATAATACATCTTTTAAACTTTACTATGCAGAAGAAAAATGCTGTTTTAAACTACCCTAGTTTAAATGAAACAACCACGGAAGAAGTTTCCTGTAAAGTAGTGAAATAAAAAAGGAACTACTAAAAAAAGGACAAGATGAAACAGATTCTATGTGTTTCATTGTAATTAATAGTTTAAAACAGCATTTTTCTTTTGCATAGTAAAGTTTAAAAGATATATTAAGTCTGTTTTTGCTTGCAAATGTTTGAAAGAACAACCATAACATTTTGTTCAGAGTTACGAACAACTTTCCTCCCCAGCCTCGATGCTCAGAACTCTGAGGTTCTTCTGTACTTAACGTTTTCAGTAAAGTGAGCGTCAAATGAGCCCTGCATTCATACATTGTAAGTTTTAGGTTTCCTTCATCATATTCTTCTAAATTTTTTTTATCTTTGCTTCATTTGCAGAATTGTCTGTGACAAAGCTAACTTTAACTTTTAAAGTTAACTTTTTGTTCAGTTGGTATGGTGTTCTTGATGCTTCTAAGTATTCCTCTGTAACAGCATGGCCTTGTGTATCATTTGCTTGTGTAAGATAGACCAACCCCATCATCTTTTGTCACATGGGAAATGTTACGGGATCACTATGTACAGTTCTGCACCAGTCAAGACTTGGAGTAACAAATTTCCCATCATTTTCATACACTGTAACCAACAATTTCCAGTGCTCTCTACTCTGCTGAGTGGAGACAGTAACCTGGTTTTAATGAAGATAAAAAAGCAGTCAGGTAGCACTTTAAAGACTAACAAAATAACTCATTAGGTGATGAGCTTTCATGGGACAGACCCACTGCTTCAGATCATAGCCATACCAGAACAGGCTCAATATATAAATCACAGAGGTGCAAAAATTGTTATCAAGGCTGACAGATCGCAAAAATTGTTATCAAGGTTGGCAAACTTCTGATTTGCCGACCTTGATGACAATTTTTCTGATTTGTCACCCTTGATAACAATTTTTTGACCTCTGTGCTTTATATATTGAGCCTGTTCTGGTATGATCTGAAGAAGTGGGTCTGTCCCATGAAAGCTTGTCACCTAATGAATTATTTTGTTAAGTGTTTGAAGTGCTACATGGCTGCTGTTTTGTTTTGATAGAATACAAATAAACACAGCTATCTCTCTCTCACTGGTGTTAATGATTGAACCATGTCAATGAAAAATTTGTTCTGAAAAAGATACAACAGAAAATTCATTGCATAAATGAACACAGCAATCTTTTCATCAGTGGAATCTTGCTGGAATTTGCTGGTCCTGATAATGAACTCACCTGTGGTTTTCCTGGAGGATGAATACTTTGTGGTAGGGAGTAGAGGGAGGTGTGTGTTTAGTTTCAGCATTAGAGGTAGTGGTTCCAAAAATTACTCTGAAGTTTCTCACATTACAGATGATGGGATGTTCATTGCCTCTTATATGTAGGGTTTGTTTTTTTTTAAGTCACTGCCACTGATTATTTCTCTGTGAGCAGCTTTAAAATAATTAGGTGGTAAATGAAAATGGCAGCTGTTTGTACTATTATTTAAATGATAGAATTTCTTCTAAACCCAGTCATATGGGTAAAATAACTAATACATGAGTATCAAAATCTGTCTGAACAGTCATCTATAGCAGCACACCACAAAGATCAAACTTTTTTAAAATCTTAAAGCTTATAAATGACTAATTAACCTATATTTAAACAGGAAATCTTCATCTGGGATTGTTGATTATACTGAGCAATGCGAAATTATTTCAGAAGTTCAGTAGGAAGAGTAAAAATGTAATTGATGAATACTTCCACAGCGGTCATACCAGTTATAATTTGAACACTCGTATTTTGATATTCATAAGTAATCTACACAAAACGCACACTGGGTGTGTCTACATTACCCCCTTTCTTTGAAGAGGGCATGCTAAGCAGGTAGGTCGGAGGAAGCTAATGAGGTGCTGCGAGGTATATGCAGCACCTCATTAGTGTAATAGCCGCTACGGGAACTTCGAAGCTGCTGACTTCGAAGTGCTGAAAGGCGGTGTAGCCGTGGGTGCTTTGAAGTACATGCCAAATGTGGAAGTTCCCTTACTCCCAAAACCAGTTGATCCAGGTTGTTCAGTCATATCCACATCACTATGTTCCAAGTCACTGCCTTCTGAGCAACATTTTTCAGATTGTTTCATTCTACAGGCCTTGCATCTCTGTAATACTGTTTATGTTTGGGACATGTTCCTTTTTTTACCCAGAGATACAAAACTGTCTTGAAAATTTTCCCAAAGATAGTTTTCTTTTTTTTTTTTTTTTTTTTTTTTTTTGTTAATAAAGTCTGATGTCAGACTCCTTTCTGGTCCTGCTCCCTGGTGTGGACAGCAGCACTAGAAGCCACACTCTAAAGAATGTGGTCCTTTTCCCCCCACTTTAACACCAGTGTTGTGCCTTTCGTATTACATACTTGGCTCCAGCTTCCTCGTTAAATAATTCCTTCCATGCCCACAAAATAACATCACTCCCAGACTTCTGCTTGTGTCATCTACCTGCTTCTGGCACTGCAGTATCTTATTTGTCAAAGAGAGTGTGCCAGGCAGTTGAGAAATTAATGGATTTCTCTTTGTAGCTGTGTGCACACATACAAGGAGGCAGCACAGGACCACTTACCTGAAGTGTCCAGATCCACCCAGAATCATGGGTTGGTTGCTTACTGGGCATATAGGTGCTTTTCCATGTGTTTGAGAGTAAATTTCCATGGTGGGCAAAGTAAATAAATATTTGTAATTTGATAACTGAGCTGATCAGTGCTAAGGTAGGGAGAAGCTAAAAATGGGAATGTGAAACCACCCATTGGTCTCAGTGAATAATTCTGATGAAATACATGATGGTGTCTCTTGGAATCATAGGTTGGGTCCCAACATCTGTGAGAACTTTGTCAGTCTCTTATTCCCAGAAATTCAGATGTTGTGTTCCATAGGATCAAGTTTGTTGCACAATAGGTCACAATCTGTATAATACTTATAAAGCGTTTCTTTGAAGGTTATATTTCATCCCCCATCCTTTATCTAAGAAAGCAGAATGAGAAGTAAAAAGGTACAAACAATTGCCTACTGACGACGTTGGGTGGTGTTAGGTCTTCAATCACATAATTCTGAATCTCAAGAACTGCCTCCTTTTATCATGAAGGTTTGAACTCTTTTTTCTGAACAGGCTTTTCATATTCTGCCAGCTGCTCATTGGAAGGTTTTCAGTGCCTTGGGTGAGAAAACCCTTGCTTATCCTCCTTAGAAGAGAGCATATGCATCTTTGAAGATTCTTTTAATCATCAGCCGTTAAAGAGACACTGTCAAGTCTGGTGATAGGGAGCATAGGCTAGCAAGTGGGCTGCATGAGTGGCCCTCTTTCATCTTAGTGGGGTGTTAGGTTGTCATAAAGAAGAGAGCCTCCCAGAATAGGGTAGTTTTGCTAACTGTGCTGGTATACCTTGAATTTGTGGGGTGTGCCAACTGAACCATAGGAGCGCTTTGATTGGATGCAGTGGGAGGTCACAGCTCTCTGTCAATGTTGCATGCAGTCAGCGCACATCTCACTCACTTGATGTGCCCTCACTTTATATGCATGTTACTTTAATAATACTAATCGGAAAAACAAACTATGCAGATGGAAACTAGTGGAATCTGGCAAGCCTGTGGGTGGGTAATTGTAAACAAAATGTCTTGAGGACACGCATAGAAAACTGAACAGATTGCCCACCACTGGTTAAGTCTGTTATTTCAAATGTTCTCACCTGTTTCAAAAAAAACAGGCAGATTATTACTCTGGAAAGACTCTTAAAACAAGTTCCTCTTCCCTGTATGAACCATTTATTTCCTTTTTTATGTTCACTGAGAAATTACTGTAAAACACAGCCACCGCTGTGAATGGAGAGTTCTGACTTGGTATTGTTTTACCGCTGTTTTGTATGCCATTCCTCACAGCAGCACGGGATCAGGCCTTCAAATGTGTCTTCAATGTTGGGTTTGCCCATTTTCATGAAAACCGACATTTTGTCATGATGCCTGCAAAACGGTTAATAATGGCCAGACAGCTGGTGAGCTGTGGCTGATACTTATGCTAACCATGACCACCTTGCTGTTAGCATGTGCTCCCTCATCTGTTTGTTGTGTCCATCTGTGCTATTCCTTGTTGTCAATTTAAATGGTAAGATCTTTGGGGCAGTCCATTTTTCATTATGCTTGTACGTTGCCTAGCACAGTAGAGCCCCAATGCCTGACCAGGATCTCTAGTTGCTACCTCAGTGAAAATAATATGTCAGATCAGAGCTCTGATTTATTCAGGGCAGCAAAGAAATCTTCCCTTTCGCAAAGGGGAACAGCAAATGCAAATGGAGACTGATACAAACCTCAGTCTCTGTGCTGACTCCCTTTGCTAACCAGAAAGTGAAAACATTCAAAAGAACATCAAGCTTGAACTAATGTTTCTAATGTTCCTGTTTTCCTTTTCTGGCACCTTCTGTGTATTCTCGGGTTCATAGACCCCCATCTCCTCAAACAATGGAATTATGATGAAAATCTCATGGATTGTTTGGGGGGTTATGTCACTGAGGCACTGTCAGCAAATGGGGTAACACCAGTGAGTTTTGAGTGAGACACATCAAGAGGGAAGAATCTGTTAGAGTGGTTGAAGTACTTTGTATGCTGAACGTGTTCAAGAGCCTACGCAGCAGCTCCCATCCCCAACTAAAGGCAGGTTTATGCTTACAACGCTACATCTGTGTAGTTGTGCCACTCTAGTGCCTTAATGAAGGTGCTCTGATCGGAGTGCGCTTTCCTGTTGGTGTGGTTAATCCATCTCTGTGAGGCTTAATCTACGCTACTGTGCAAGATTGAACCACACAGGGTCGGTCTTCTGGGGTTTGATTCCATGCACGTGTGAAATCAAGCTCTCAGCAGTCAATGTCAACCCCTGTGCTCCTCGCAAGAGGAGAGGAATAAGGAGGGTCGAAGGGAGAAACTCTCCTGTCAACCTTCCCCTGTTAAGACAGACAAGTTAGCCAAGTACACATACATGATTTTAGCTACACCTGTTGTGGAACTACAGTCGGCCTATCTGCAGTTGACTTACATGTCTAGTATTGACGTGGCTTGAGAGACTATAACTGTGTGGATAGGAGAAGCTCTCCCACCAATCTAGTGCCATCTACACGTGGGGTTAGGTCAGTATAACTACTTTTTTCAGTGGTGTAGATTTTTCAGACCCCTAAGCAACTTAATCATATTGTCCCTAGTATAGGCCAGTTCTCAGGACCTTTCTGCATTAGAACATTTGTACTGATATAACACAACAAGATAGCAGAGAGCTGTAGTAATTGTGTCGCTGCCATAGAGATGTACTTGATGTTCAGACTGGTGTAATGATATAATGTATTGTATTATACTTAAGTGAATTTTTTCCCAGTGTTGAAAAGACCTCAGTTTCCATCAGAGCTTTGCAGCTCATTTTAAAAGTTAGTACAGCTAGGCAGATAACCCATAGTGTAAGAGAACTGCATGATGACTTTAAATGAGGGTGGCTGGTGCCTGCAACACATTCATGGGCAGTTTTAAACTGGAGGCTGTATTCTAGGTGACTGGTGGTCTACCTCCCTCCTTTAACATTTTATCAGTAGTCTGGGTGATGAATTAGTAGCAGGTGAGTGTTGGGGAGGGCAAATGCAACAGATGGGAAATCACTCCCCTCTACTACCTGGGTATTTGTAGTCCTGATAATTAGTTATAGTATAGCATAGCATATGAAACAAAAAGTGAAAATGGAGCTGCTTACAACACTTCTGTGGCTTCTTTACTAGTCCAGATACTTGGCTTCATTTAACTTTCTCTGACCCATTTCTGCTGGGGTATCATTCCTCTTTAGGAGTTGCATGAACTCTCTCCTCCTCCAGGACCTCCAAATGATACTGAAGTGTCTCAGACCCTTGTACAAACTATTGGCAGACTGTCCGGGAATCTCTTGCTCACCAATGAAATACAACAATCTCTGGTGTAGAACAAAGACAAATTCCCCCCTTTTTGCAGGAGTGTTATGAGTGGAAGTTAAAAATCAAATTCTTCGGTTGAAATTGTAGGGGAACGTTGGTTAGTCAGTGTACATTCTACCCGACTTGAAATGTGGTTGTTAAACCCAGATTAACAATCCTACTCCAGTGAAATGCTCAATTGCTAAAGAGGCAGATGCTGCCATGACAAAGATGTACTAATCATTCATCCGTCATTCCAGCTATAATCAAATTCATTGCGAAAAAAGCATGTTTTCTGCCCACATTATGGAAAAAAAATTAAACTGCTGAAGGGATGGAATATGTTGGCATGCTACCCAAATGTATCATATTTCTACTTTTTCCAATTTCTACTTTTTCCAAGTATTATGCACTTGTCAACTTGTGTAGGCACAAGGATGCAGTTTTGAAACACAACATACAAATTATACATAAGTAAAAGAAGGTTCCAAGACCTACAGAGAACAGAAAACTGAAATTTCTCTACCTGCCCTTTTTTTCCTGAAGAAAACCATTTTCTGAAGATTTCAAACTGGAGCTTCAGTTGTCCATGTGGGGATTGAAGTGGTGAACCTGCATTTGTCTGTGGTAGCCTCTTTCTTGGGTCACCTGGGTCTTCTAAACCACCTTTCTTCACCCCCCATGATGTTATCAAGGAATATCACTTTCTGAACTCCACTTCTGCTAAAATCCTCATCTGTTTTTCACTCCTTTCCACTTGGCTATTGCAACTCCAAATCCAAGGTCTGCAGACCCCACCATGTGGAGAACAATGTTGCTTGCCCTCTCATATGAGTAAAAAAAGGAATGTGTTCCTTCACATTCCTTTAAAATCACCCCTTAAGACACAGTTTATGATAGGATCAACTTAAATGATTAGGAGGATTTTAATCTCTCTCCATTGACTTGCTTCAACTGCTTCTATACCACCTCTCTTCCCTGCCCTCCCATTCCCCCCCAGCCACCACCACCTTGCAATATAGCACTAGCTGCTTCTGTTTTCTTCTGTGCAATGAAACCACAAATGGTGCAAGAGATTTCTTCTCTGCAGATCCTACTGTCTGGGACAGCCATTCTGTATCTTGCCACCCAGCTGATACGCTCATTTCACATCCGATTAAAAACCTCCCTTTCTTCCTTGCCTCTACTTCTCATTCCTTCTGCTCTTTTTTCCCTGAAGCTGCGTTGTCTGACTCACTGGGAAAACAGTTCATCTTTTGGCTTTTGGGAGAGAGTATGAAAATGAGTCTTTTTGTCTTCCAGCATTGAACAAAAGAGACAACGGGGAGAGTCCCTCTTTTGGCAATGCTTATGGTAAAAGCTTAGCTAGATATTTAATTTTCTATGCATTCAGTAAACTGAAATACAGACATCTTGATAATACAGGGGGTCCTCCATATATGTTGCTCTCATATACGTTGTTTCATGCTTAACACCATTGAAACTTTGAAGAACACAATATACACATTCTTTGCACTTGTGTCATTAAATAGTTTAGAAATCTGACTGGCTGGGGCTGGCTACTTTGGGGCTGTTTACACATCCAGAGTCAGCTGCCGTGGGGCTGCCTGACCAGTTGGGGCCAACTGCAACACATTGACATTTTGCTGACTGCATGTCAAGAGCGCCTTTGGACAGCAGGATATAACATTCAACTGCTGGTGTTCTTGACCTCATTGGATAGCTCAGTAAAAAAAAAAAAAGTTTGAAAAGATGTTTAAAAATATTTTCAAGTTGTGCAACCTATCAACAAATGTGTTTGACCCTTCCCACCATCTTAATTTCTTATGGGAAAAATTCCTCATTATACATTGTTTTGCTTTACCTTGCAACTTTTTGGTCCCTAGCCCTGATGTGTATCAAGGACGCCATGTACCTGCAACCTTTGTATAGCCTGGCCTCTAAGATATTTCTATTCAGTTTTATGTACACTAGTCAATGCAAGAGACTGGCTTTGGTGTGACCTCCCAAGGTGTCGCGTCCAACCCTGTGAGTCTACGAAAATAACCACAGGACCCGTACAGTCCATGTGTCATGGTCCCCACTGTAATGATATGACACCTGTATTCTCCACACTATGGGTCACTAGCAGAGTTTGAACCTAGCACGCTGAGATACCTGCCACCTGAACGAAGAGTACGTCAGTTACATAGCAGACTCTTATCACTTAGTGGGCAAGTGGTGGGCAACCTGTGGCCCGTGGGCTGCATGCATCCCACGTGTGATCCATGGGACCTTTTGTTTACCTTTGGACACAGGCAGGTTTGCCAGATTCCACTGGCTTCTGTGTGTGTGTCTCACACACACTCTCTCTCTCTCTCATGCGCACGTGCACGTGCGCGCGCACACACACACACACACACTTCCTACCAGTATTACTAAAGTGACACGCACACAAAGCAAGGACACAGGAAGTGAAGGGCATGCGGATTGCACACAACATTGACTGAGAGCCAAAGTGCTCCCTCTGCATCCACTCAGAGCGTTGCTGCTGTTCAGTCAGCGCACTGCACATATTCTCTGTATGCAAGCACAGTGAATGGAACTATCCTATGCCAGGAGACAGTCTCGGTTACAACAGTCGTGCAGCCCAACGAGATGGAGGGCCGTTCATGTGGCCCGCTCGCTAGTCTGGGTTGGCCATAGCTGCTTTAGAGGGGTATTTTGTCATTGTTATGGTGACAGCTATGCGGGTGGCTGGTCATCCCACTCTTTGTAGCTAAGCCAAGCATATTATCAGCACCAGAGACTGTCATCTCTCCATTTGCCCTGCCACAATACTTTGCATGTCACCCTTCCATCCCCTTTGGGAGAGCTGCAGGTGTCCGTGACAATGTCCCCCAGCCAGGATTTTGTGTGCCTCGTGTTCTACTTGGCTACCTTACCAGACTCTCCCATTCTCTTCCCTGTGCTAACCGCTATTCCCTGTTCTGCCATCTGTGCCATTTCTCCCTTACCAGTGACTGTGCCCCCGCCTCAGCCCCAGATTCCCTAGTTACTTCCACCACTGGGGGTCTTGTTTGTCCCTCCTATTTCCAGATCTTTCTGGCATTCCCTGCCCTCCTCCAGGTAGGGACTCCATGTGTACCACTGTTCCCCAGGCTCTGCATTCCTCCTCATCCCATACCAGCATACCCAGTTTCCCCCTGCCAGGGGTTTTGCGTGTCTCTCATTTCCCCTTCCTCCCCATATGATTCCCTTCTCCCAGCAGTGGCTTTGTGCACCCATTCTAATGTCTCAACCATTAATATTATTTTTGTCTGGAAGGTAAATCCGTCTAGGGCCATGGCTACACTCCAAAATTAAGTCAACCCAGCTTAAGCTGGCATACAGCCACTGTGTTAATCATGCTGCTTGTGTGTGTCTACACTTTGTTCCTGGTGAGGACATACTCACTGAAACCAGGAGCAAAGTCTTTATTGTACTGTCAGCGTGGAGCCTTGAGGGATGGCTACTAAAAGCCAGTAATAGCTGACATAAGCAATGGGAGGAAATTTAAGTGTAGACTCTTCTGTATTTCTGTCAACGTCAGCTTCCATGCAAAGACCTAACTCAGTAGTATACAACACATCTTGGTGCCAGCATATTAAATTCTGCTGCGCAGGTGGACAGAGCTGATAGTGTACTGTTATGATGGAATGTATGCATGGGGCTCATCAAACATTTGTTTGACCTGTGGACAGTTGCAAAGCTGCTGGTGACCTCATTGAAGAGCAGTCAGAGACATCCTGTCTCTCTTGTTCTCCCTTTTTTGGGCTTTGTGATTTTCCTTAAAATCAAAAGGGTTCTGCCCATGGATGCCTAGACTATTCTCTGAAATTCTGGAGTGATCAGTTTTGGCATTTAAAAGTCACCATGCTACACAGACAGATAAACCGAGAAAATCTGTTGAGTGGAGTATAAGGCCTTCATAAACTTGGCCCACAATGGTAAATGGTTGAGAAAACTGTGTTGAACTGACTGAAAGGCTACCAGTTTCTTTATCTGCCCCAATCTTTCTGTTCTCTGAACACCAACATTTGCACTGAGCTCATTTTCCAGGATGCATATAAGCTGTTTGGGCAGGGACTATCGTTATGTAGATGTCCAGATCCCTAATTGGGATCTAGATGATACTTTGGTCATTAAAATATGGATCAGAACTTCTTTTCTTATAACTTATTATAAGGTCAGTATAAGTTCAAATATAAGTTTAATAAGTCCCTTCCCTAAAAAATTACATAAAAATCAGGTTATTTTTAAATTAAAGAAAACACTATTTTTTTTTTTTTAATGCTCAGGATGTCTGGGAGAGATCGCTCATATGGCCTTTACATAATGCCTGTTGTATGAAATGAGGATTCAGGAGACCTTGGGCTTCCTATGTGATCCTGGGCAAATCACTTTTTCTCTTTGCCTCACTTTCTCCATCTGTAAAATGGGGGTAATTCTTTTGTATCAAGGTAAGTGTTTTTGGCACATGGGAGGGCCCATATATGGATTTAGCTAGACAGAAAGCTGTTTACCAGTTGGGATTCTGGGCATTATAGAGATGGTAATGGGTTGCTTTGGCCGCTTTGAGAGAGGCTTTTTAGCGTGTGCACTCTTTATTTATTTATTTAATGAAAGTCAAGTGTATCTTAGAGCATTTATGGCTCACTTGATTCTTTGAATGTAATCAAATTGCAAACCTGACTTAAGCGATGTTCTGAATCTGTCCTGCCACTGTGTGTGTTTGGCAGAGTCTGTCAGGTGGCACTAGTGATCCCAGAAGAGTCGCTGTGTTCGAATAGCTCTGGCAGTATGTGTTTAGTTTAATTATCAGTCAGCTGGTGTGGGAATCAAGTGGGAGAGCTGGCTCAGAATCCTTTGCCTGTCATGGCAGCAGCATGTGCTGGAGAGTATACACGCTGAATGTATTGCAAACATCAGGAGCACATGGAACAGAGGAAGAGAGAGAGCAGGAGAGAGAGCTGCACAACAGCATGTTAGTCATCTGGTTACTGCTCAGCCTGAAAACAGACTTGTCTAGCTGGAAATCTCTCAGGTAAGGAGAGCTGTATGATTTCTTTAAGCTTTCAAATTTAAAATTACTGTGAGCTGGTAACAAATCTGCTTCCCAAACCTTAAGAATTTCTACCCCCTGCTCCCCACCCCCTCCAGTTTTAAGAGCTGATATCCTTCACTGAAGATCTCATCTGTTACCAGGCAAACTACATTTTGCTAGGATATCAGAGGGGATTCTGTACAAGGCAGAGAAGCTTTTAGTGTCACTTATGTCAGTGTTTATGTAACAGTGCAAACAAAAGATGATAGCCAGATAATTATACTTAAATTTTCTGACGAAGAGTCCTTTTATCACAAACATTTGAGCTAAGGTACTTTTGATTGAACTTTTTTTGGTACTGTTTGTATTAACTTGTCCACCCCATAGTATTTAATCATGCTCTGCATTTTTGGAATAACATACTAAAGGAGAAAATTACATATTTCAGCAGTGACCTTGAAAATCAATGAGTAAATGTTTAAACTGGCTAGATCTGGCAAGGATCCACGCAGCACCTCACAGAAGTAAGGACGTTAGTTTAAAGAGAGAGAGGGAGAGAGAGAGAGCTCCTTGCTTAAAGAAGAAATAGCTGATTGCTTAACGTTTGTTAATCATTGGTGAAATAATTTAAGGCAACAGATGAAGTTAATGATTTCAAAAGTATGTGTTTTTGGGTTCTCTATAACAAACTATTGCACAATTTGAAGGAAGTCTTCCTGTAATGTAAATTCATTTAGATTACAGTGTAAACAGGTTCAGAATGTTGACTTGTCTTAGGCATGTACTTGAAACCATTTTCTGATTCAGGACTCCAGGAGTTCCTATGGTCCCTGGAGGCAGATTTGAGATTGTAGCAAATACAATGGATCTACATCTTATTGTTTGCTGATGCTGTGGTGGGAGGAGGGTTAGGCAGTAGCACAGGGCCGAACAGTACAGTATGTCTTGCACACCGTTACAGAAAGGTCTGTCTGTGTATGGGTGTAATTGAAAGTACATGCAACCTGTTTATTCTAGTAGGAATGTACAGGAGCATTTATAGCTTCACCTTGACAGAATTGTGTATTCAAAGACTATGGAAACAGCACAAATAATTGTTGCAAATGCTGGAGCATGTTTGCAGAAGTACTTGTGCACTTGAATATGTTTGCATATTGTTTGGTAGAGACGGTAAACGATCCAGGAACCCCTTGTGAGCCATTATTTTCTTTGCTGGCAGGAGGACAATCACCAAACTCACAAGGATAATCAGGTGTTCAATATGTGATGTTGCACTGCAGCATCCTGTTACCACTGTTTGTGTTATGGGGTGCCGAGAGTCTCCAGCCAAGCCTGGGAGCCAGTCCTTGCCATAAAAAGCTTCTCTCTATATAGACAAGATGGAGGTGAGAAAAGGAAGCATTGTCTGCATTTTACAGGTGGCCAATTGAGACATGGACATACTGTGACTTGACCAGTGTCACAAAGGCAGCAGTGCAAAGCTGGGACTTGAGCCAGCCATTTCAATCCCAGTCCAGTCTCTTGTCTATTCGTGTGTTTTTTTTTACCTGCACAGCCTCCTCACTTTCCCCTTCAGTACTTATATATGCCAAGGTTCATCGTCACCATTGCAGCTACAAGCCCCATATGGGAGTACTCTCAGGTCCAACAGGCAGCTTCCCGTGGCAACCCTGTGCACTCAGTCTTCAAGGAAGGATGGGAGTCAGCTCCATGTGCTTTGCCACAGGCAAGTGTCTCAGAGTGAGTAATGTGAAATGGTGCTGAGAATTCAAGATCTTGACTCCGCAGTGAGCTAGTGCGTGGCATGCCAAGGTGTATGCGCTAGATGGCTGCACGCTAATTTGCAGTGTGGACTCTGCTACCACACACTCTTAAATGGCAGTGTTGGTGTGAACTGTGGACCTTTTTAGTCCTTAGTAGCAGGGTCCACATGGTGAGTTAGCCCCAGGGAGCACAAAGTGCGTGCAGGGAGGCAGGGGGCGCAGCACAATTGGGTGCTGGGTCTCAGGCTCATCCATCTCATTATGAATGTTGAAATATGTGACTGTTTTTATGTCTGTGTGGTCACATTTGTATATCGATTCATAAAGTTTTTACTTTCTACAGACTTATTTTCTTGCAAATGCTAAAAGTGTTTTTTGATAGAACATAAACCAAAATTTCTTTCAGTTTGGATTACATTACAGGGTTGGGGGCCCTGTTAATTGCAGAGATGAAAAGTGCGGCCTGACATAAAAAGTTTGCTCACCTCGAGTTAGCACATGCAGGCTGGTATGCTGTAGAATCACACTCGTGGTTTATTGTGCACAAATTTGTTATGTAGACAAACCTCTATTGGCATGAAAAGGGCTGTTCACCAGGTAATTGTATAACAGTGGAACTGTTAATCTAATACGTCTGCTGATGCAGCCTGTGTCATGTCTGACAGTTCCTTGTCTAAAACCTGACCTGGAGAGCTCTGAGGCATTGGCACTGGATGTTGATTGGCAAGTTATGTTTGATCAAAGGAGAGATGCTGTCTATCACCCATACTGCAGAAGGGTGTAGCATTTTTGGTGAGCTTTCTACCAGTCAGGATTAGCACAATCCAGGATTATGTGTAGTGACTGGGGGCTGCTTCCTGGCTCTCTGGTCCCTCCAGAGCTAGGGTTTCACCAGCCCAGTGCAGCTGGCCACTGCCAGAGTTTACCGTCGAGGGCCGGTTAACTATTTAACATCCCTAGTGATCACCTGTTCCTGAGAGCTGGAGAAGTCATGTCAGACTTAAGTGATCCTGTCCATGAAAAAGGCAGATAACTGCTCTGATTGGAATGGGCTGGCATATGCAATTGGGGGGAGGCATTATTTGTAAGCCAGTAAGTTGGCAGTCCTGCTGGGTGTGATTTAGTGCAGCGTTTCTCATCCTCTTTGTGCTGGTGTGACCCTTTTGAACTAAAACAACCCTTGTCCCTTCCCATTAGCAAAAAATCTGTCCCCCCCATAAGCTTGTGGGGTCAGTGAAATAGCTTTGGGAGCTCCCTGTGGTGTGGAGCCCCAGACAGTTGTCCTGTTTCCCACCCCTAATTCCAGCTCTGCTTGCGACACACCCCGCTCCCCAGCTTCAGCCTGCAGCCCTTAAGGGGTTTTGATCCCCTGGCTGAGAAACACTGATTTAGTCGTTTCCATGGATGAGATTTTACTTGTCCTCTTGTACAGTTGTGGAATACAAGTGTCCTAGTCATTGGGCATCTTTCACAGTCACCACTTAAGATGCCTTCACTATCATGATTCATGAAGACAGTAGTGGAGAGTGGATGAGTCTGTGCCTTGTATCAGTTACAGTGGGTAGTATGTTAGTGCGATGGTTCCCTAGCTCCATGGTATCTTGGCTCTTTAGTAGGGTCCATTAGGATGTTCTAGAATTGGCTGAGCCTATGAGCTTCTAGGGGACATCTGTCTTGGCACCAGCTTGTCTCAAGGAAGTAGAGACACTTCATACTCCAGTATGGAGCAGCAGGTACTAAAGTGACAGGGAGCGATTTGTAGTGCTGCTTTTACCCCAGTTTGTGACATCTACATGGCTGATGATGAGAAAGACGCTATGTTGTCACCCACTATGTGGGTATGGGAACTGTTGGTGTAAAACCCATAGTGGGACATGGCTATGAAATGGCCGCCAATTTTTCTTAGAAAGTATTCCTTCATTTGGATTAGTCATGTGAAAAATCCATACTTCCTCGGCAGCACTGTGGTAGCCAGCAGAATGCTATGGCTCCATTCTTGGGCTGTTTTAGTTTGCCGTTGGACTTCAGAGCGAATTCATAAAAGGTCTTCTCTCTGATGAATACAAAAAGTTACTCTTGGGGGAATTTTGTGCAAAAAGCCCTTACAACTTCCATGTACAATATTTCAAAACTCTCCATATTTCATCAAAAAAAAATAATCATGCCACTTTCAATAATTTTGGTAATTTATGTCAAAATGTCTCTCAGTAAATATGTCTCACAATACAAATAAGAAAGAGCCAAGATTTTTTTTTTAAAGAAATGTGTTTCTTTCTAGGCTTTGGGGAGTAAGGAGTAGCTGAGGGAAAGGGAAGGGAATTTCTGAAAAGGAGCCTGGGAGTGAACCTGGAGGAGTGTTGGTGGGTGATGTATGAAACAGGGCTCTGTTTTGTTTTGTTTTGTGGGCAGGGAGGCTAGCCTCTCCCTTTAAGACAGGCCTGTCTGCCTCTGTATCCCTGTGACCATCCATCGTCCCCTGTGGCCCTGCATCCCCATTTCCATACAAGTATCAGTGAGGTAGCTGTGTTAGTCTGTAGCTTCGAGAACAACAAGAAGTCTTGTGGCACCTTATAGGCTAACGGATATTTGGGAGCATAAGCTTTCATGGGCAAAGACCAACTTCATCAGATGCATCTGATGAAGTGGGTCTTTGCCCGCTTATGCTCCAAAATATCCATTAATCTATAAGGTGCCACAAGACTTCTTGTTGTTCTCATTTCCATACAGTGACTTCTTCAGTGCTGTTAACCTGCTAGCTCTTGTGCCGAGGCTGTCCCTCACTCATCACTTCTGATCCCCAGTCTGTGACCCTCCAGCAGTCTTATGTCACCTGCTCTCTCCATCCCCACCATGTCTCCTCGCCTGGCTTGCCCTGTGAGAGAGGCAGCCACAACCCTCTCAGACTCAGCTGCTGTCTCTGAGCCATGTGCCCTCCCAGTGCTACATCGGTGCTTGGTGGGTAAAAGCTGTAATTGTTGTCCCTTCCTGGAAGAGAGGGGGAGAAAAAGGGAATTCACAGGGGACATGAATTGTGTGTGCAGGCAGTGGTGCAGAATTCCTGCAGGAGTAAAGCAATAGACAAGAAACATGATCTCTAACAAGACATCTTCCTTGCCCTTGAAAAGGAGATCTTTTGCTTCAGATAGGTAGACTTCATCCTGGGAGGGTCGGTTATCAGAAATGTATAATTAAATTATGCCCATTTCTCCTGTGGGTGCTGGGTTACTTACGATACTTGCTAGTACAAACTTTAGGCAAAATCCCTGCTGACCTTTGCACCCACTGACTTGCCTGAAAGTAAGAGGGTAAGACCAGCTTTAACTTCATTGTATGTTTGTTAATTACAGCAACTGGCAGGTTTACAAGCTACATTCCCCTTCGAAATGGCCTCAGATTGATTCCTTTCACAATGCCAACTTTATAATGATGCACAAATCTGCTTTAAAGAAGTTACCAGTTTTTTGCACCATCAAGATTGTTCTCAAAATGACAGCGTGACACCTAAGCTCTGAGCTGAGTGCTTCCTACCAACTTGTCAGGCTTCTGAGATATTCACATTCCATACTGTGGGCATGTTCGGTGCTTAATTAGTTTGACTTTCATTATTCTTCCTGGCAAAAACATCAGCATCCAAAGGTTGTTCAAAAGGCATGGGATGATGCAATTATATTTGCTCCTTTCTACCTTCTCCACAAGGTTAACTTCTCCAGCATCATACTCCTGGGGACGCAATGCTAAAAAGCCCTCATGTACTTTGCTTCTGCTAACAGTTGTTTGGAACATATTTCCCTTACAAGTCAGGGGAAAATGTTGAAATTAAATTTGCCGAACATGGTAACTTCAGAGTCTGGTAAGTGTGATACTTGTCACAACCTTCCTTGTGCATGTCTGGAGTGTCATGATGCATGCACTATGCAAATCAAAAAATAAATGTCATTTCCCATCCCCTGCGATGATCCGTTTCTGTTTACAAGCTTCAGTCTTCCTCCCTAAGCACTCCTCTGTGGCCCTGGGGCTAGTTAGAGCATAGCACTTGGCGTCACTGAATTCCACCTGGTCTTTTTCCTCAGACAACTCAAGCACTGCAGCCCTCAGGGCAGCTAAAAAGTACAGACTCATTCCTCCCTCTCAGTATCTTTGGGAAAATGAAGATCTATGTAGCCAGCTGGGCTGTGAGTGAGGGGATTGGTCAGAAACCTTCGTTATCAAAACTGCTTTTAATTAAATGTGGAGTCTCAACCATGAAAGTAAAATATTTGCAATTCGGGGCTTTGGATGCAGTTGCAGTATTCTGGATTCATTTGACATCCTTCTTCTGTCCTGCTATTAAGCTGAGTATTTTCTGCAAAGTTTATTTTGGCTTTGGCTTCTGCCAATTTTTTGTTAATGTGTCCTGGCAATGTAGAATATGTGACAGCCCCTTGCTCCTGCTAGAAGAGTTAACGGCATACAAAAGATGGTATTTTAGAAGTCCTAATGGCACACCCTCTATCTTGCCCATTCCTACACTTGGCTATTGAAGTAAGCAGTGAGCTAATAGCCAGCTTTCCAACCTCACATTCTGAGCAGTCTGTTATTCAGAATAGATGTTGAATATTTGCCTATTCTGCTGATGAACTGTTTAGAGCAGTGCTTTTAACCTGTTGTCCATGGACCCCCGGGGATCTGTAAATTATCCAATATTTCCAAAGGGGTCTGCATCTCTATTTGTCATTTTAGGGGTCCACAAATGGAAAAAAGGTTAAAAAAAAACCCCACTGTTTAAGAAAAATAACTCGTGCAGGTTGAAATGAATGTGTGCTTGCAGTTCCTTCTCTCCCTCTAGGTGCCTTTCACTAGGAGCACAGTTCTGCGTTCTGCACTGGGGGTAAGTTCCAGCTTTAGACTTGAGAGGCACTGTTTCCAGATACAAAATTTCTTCTTTTCAAATGTTATCAGTGAGATGTACAGTAACTCCTTTTGACACGCATTGCCTTAGGCTGCAGAGTTATGCAGGTAGTTGTCAGATACCTCTGTGATCCATCCCTGTGGTGATTTTATCTATGCTGTCCTCTGGAACCTGTGTATCAGACTAACACAGATATTAAAGTGAGGAAAGTAGTTTAATATGAATTTCCTGTTTCTGCATAAAACACTTGAACTACTTTTAAAAATTAATAGTCAAAGGTCATAGAGAATTCTGGAGAACGTGCAGGTACAAAGTTATGTGGTTTCAGCTACCTTTGGTATCCTGCAGCTACCATTGTTAAATCCATACAGTAAATAATTAGATGTTGCATGGAAAGTGGAAACAGCACAGGATTCTCTTCCTATGTGTATGTACAGCATCTAGCACAATGGGCCTTGCAAGTGCTGCAATAATGCAAATAGTAATGTGATTAATTTAAGGAAGTCGTGTGAAGAGGACAATTTGGTTTGCTAAAAGGCACGTGCAATATTTATTTGCTTTCATAATGGTGTTCAGACTTTTGAGTTAGCCCCTTGTCCGCTCTGCCCACAGGCTGTTTGCTTTTCCCTCCGCTGTCTTTGTGTTTCCTTCCCTGCAGGCTGTGGAACACCCTAATCTGCCAGTTCCCATCTTTCACCACATTCAGCCTCCTCCTTACTACCCACTTCTGCTGTGATTGCTGACAAAAAAAAAACTCACCAGCTAAGGTGTCCGTCCAGTCATGAGAGGTATAAAAGCACCCCTTTGTACCATATGCCAGAAATTAGCCCTTGTTGAACTATCGCATAGTTTTATTGAAGTTAGCCCCCCACCTCTTTCCTACTGCCTTGTTACCCATTTGTTATATCCTGTCTACTTCAGCTTATCAGCTCCTTAGGTCAGGAATCTTTCTGTTCTGGCAGGTGCTTGGTAAAGATTTAGGCACCAGTAGAAGTAAATGATGGTAAACAACTTGATGTGTTTCCATTTTTTGTTCAATGTTGCTCTTTTCTTGGTCTGTATGATGGTCCTAAAAGCAACAGCCGAGGTCAAGGAGATCCAGCTCTAAAATTAACTCCGCAGGGAGGAACGGTGCAATAGATTGCAGTACTAGGCAAAGAAGTAGTTAAGCATCATTACAGACTGTGGTTCATCTTAGCACTGATGTGACACCTGTCACTGGAGATGGTGGCAACCCTCCCTAACAGTCCAGGGTCCATAATACCTGCTGCTACTGCTCAGAAGATGGAGCTGTCTAAGCCTGTAACTTCTTCTTTCCTCCTTCTATATGCACTGGGATTTTCCTCTCTGTTCCTCCTCTGCATCCCCTTTGGCAAGTCATCACTTCACACGGTTAATGCCGCTGACCTGTCACACACTCAGAACACTGGCTGGGAAGGTGTCTGGGATACATCTGTGTATTGTGTGAAGTGTCCCCTTTGTCTGCTTCCTCTGCTAGTCAGTGTATCACTGTGTCATTATCATCAGGCAATGATGTCAGGATGGCTGAAGGCCTTTCAGAAATTGGCTCATTGCCTCTAACCTGTTTAAGGCTCAGTCCTTCTGATGGCAAAAACCCAAAACCCAGCCTCCAAATGAACCACCTTTACCAAGTCCCATAGCAGGCAGTTGTTATAACCCCCTTTCTAGCCTGACTGTGTAGTAGCTTTAGTGGCAGTGGGAGAAGAGGAGGAATGGACTTTTATATTCCACTCTTTCTGATAAGGATGCCCAGAAGATCGATCACTGTAAACTGGTTAGATTATGGACCTGTATCATCATGACACTTGCCCCCCCATGAGCACCCCCCAGCCCAACGTGTGTGCACCTGCACTCTTTTTCTGCTTATGGCGGCTCTTTGGTGACTCAGCTGGAGGTCTTAGTCTAGCCAAGTCACCATTTATACAGAGTCCAATAGGGCCTCTCTCAGTGCTCTCTGCAACATCTCTGTTCCCATTCTGGAGAAAAGAGGTACCTTCCTTCCTAGAGGCAATGTTTTCACCCTCTCAGGTTCCTTCTGGTTTCTGCCCTTTGGCTGCTCACTATAGTCCAATTCCCCCATCTCTGAGATGCCTAAAGATCCAGATCACTTCTCCCAGTGGGTAATGAGGGTTGAGGTGGGGGGAACCCAGTCCCACTCTCTGCTCAGGGCCCAGCCCAGGGACTCTGTAGATAGCAGCTGTCTCTGTGTCCATTCCACTGCTGCTCTAATTCCCTGGGTCACTGTCATGCAGCCCTGTGCCGTCTTTGCTCTTTTGTCAGGGCTCTGTCTCGTTTGCTGTGAGCATTCCACGCTGAGCTGTGTGTGGCATTGCTACTCCTCCGGCCAGCCACCCAATTTTCAGTCCTTGAACACCATACAGTAAGTAACTGGTGCTCTCATCTGCAGCTCCTTTTATACAGCCTTCCTGGCCACCTGATTGGCTGCTTCCCTACAGCCACTCTAATCTGCTTGGAGAACCTTCCTACTGCCCTTTTTCTGGGACAGGGTATGGCTGAACCAAAAGATCTCCAGCCTAGTCCGTCCTGTCACAGTACCATAAATTTTAACTTCTAAATCTGGGTAAGGCCCTGGTTTGGGAGGCAAGAGCTGTCAGTACAGTTTTACCTGCTGCATGGCTGTTTCAGTTTGCAGTCATTGTCTGTTTACTCTGTTAACTGCTGTGACCGGGGCTGCTCTTCCTGTGTGTTTGAGCAGCACCTAACACAGCGAGACTTCCATCTTGGCTGGAGCCTCTTGGCACTGCTCCAATACAGATAATAAATACAAAGGTTAATGATTAATAAATCAAATCAGCTCTTACGTTTCTAAAGAATCATTTGTCACCACTGTGTAGATCCTTTCCTGTCTCTCCACTCACTTTTAAAATAATACAAATTAATTCTGAATAATTGCAGTAAGCAAGAGCTAAGAGTTTGTCTTCGAGTGGTCCCCGTGGGTGCTCTACAGTAGGTGTCGGGGTCGCCCCAGCGCCGCAGATCGGAAAATTTCCAGCAGTCTCCGTCGGGTCGCGCATGTGCCGATGCACGCTGGTCCTTCGCGTGCTTTTGGTCACGTGCACGATCCGGTCCCCGCCAATTCCTTCTCAACCGCCAATGGCTGCGGACAGAATCTGCTCCGGCTCCAACGCCTGAGACAGATAAAACAGTTTATTACTGCTAATAGTTATTAGTTGATAGTTTAACACTGTTGAAGCTGTTCCGTGTTAGATGCATATATAGTTAAAAAAAAAAAAAAAGAGAGAGAGAAGAAGAAAAGGGGGAGAAGAGAGGACAGAGGTGGCCACCTTAGGCGGTCCGCTATCCTAAAGGCCGTGAACGTTATCTGTTCCAGAATTGATTAGCTGCTAAGTGCCCTATTAACATTCAAAGACTTAAATGCCTGGGCAGAGATGTCTTCACTGGGGTTTAAGAAATGTGAGTCATGCCGCGAGGTCATGCCTACCTCAGATGGGCATAGCAAGTGCATTCGTTGCCTCGGCCCACATTCCACAGAAGTGTCCTCACTGCTCTAAGCTTACAGCTAGAGCCAGAAAGGACAGGGAAATGAGGCTGAAGATGATTTTATTTGATAAGGCCCTCCAACCTGAACCATCGGAGAAGCCCCATAAAGAGGGACCCTCAGGGTCGCACAAAAGGAAGGCGGCTTCCCTAACTTCCTCTGTGCAAAAGAAAAAGAAGTTCTCCCCAGCTCGATCCTTGCCGGTAACATCCGCGAGCAGGACGAGTGGAACACAGGGCCCTGACCCGCTGGCTGCTCATAGCGGGAAGACTGCGGCGCACATAGCTGTGCAGGGGCCTCCTACCTTTAAGCAGTCGGCACTGAGGGCTCCGCAGGCGCTGGAATCGGCAACACCGACTCCCACGGCACCGAGCCGTGCGGCACCGACGGCACTGGAGCAAGGGTACCCGGCATGGGACCCAACGGTGCTGGAGGAAGCTACCCGGGCAGCACCATGCATAGCAGCACTGGGCACAGCACCGACAATGGTGCCAAGGTCCCTGGCACTGGAGGGGGCGGCACCTGCTCCTCAGGGACGGAGCAAAGCAAAAGCCAAAACCCGGCACCGTAGCCCATCTCCGGATGTCATCGCATTGCCGTTATTGCCTAGCTCCCCCACCCCCAAGATAGACACAGCACACCGGGCAGCAACTCCAACAGCGTGTTTCAGACCCCCATCCCCGTTTCTTCAACCACCATCCCCCTGACTTAGGCAACCTTCACCAATCTCCAGTATGGATCCCTATGAATACTATCACAGAACATCTCCGCCATTGTCAACATCATCACAGAGGTCATGCTCTTCTAGGCACCATATGTACACGTTCCGATTGTGGTCCAGATCTCCATCACCGGGCCCTTGCCCCTGTTGTCATGGCTGTCCTTACCATACTGAACACCGGCATAGGGGGTCCAGATCCAGGGGTAGATTCCCCACCCACACCTCGCCAACACTTCATACAGTCTCACTCTGTGAGAAGAACACAGCATTCCCAGGCGGAAATTGGTCAAGAGTCCCTGGACCTTCCTTCAGAACCCTTAAAAGAGCAAGCATATGAACAAACTCAGGAACCAGAGGAATTAGAGGAGGTATATCATAGCGACACCTTTTCGTCCTCCCCAGATGAGGTGGCCGTCCCTGGGGATATCTCCCCACCGGATGACCTGAAGCAATTCCAAGAGCTGTTCAAGAGGGTAGCACACACACAGGACATTCAAATAGCAGACGTGCAGGAGAAACATCATAAGCGCCTGAAAAATTTGAGACCCCCGGCTTCATCCAAGATCGCCATCGCACTAGATGAAGCGATTATGGAATCAGCCACCAACATATGGCAGACTCCAGCCTCCATCCTACCTACAAATAAGAGGGCGGATAAGAAATACTTTGTTCCAGCCAAGGGCATGGAATTCCTGTTTAGCCACCCCCAACCAAATTCCTTGGTGGTCAAATCATCGCAGCATAGATCCAAGACACCCCAGTATAAATCAGGAGGGTCAGATAAAGATGCGAGGAAATTAGACCTGTTCGGTAGGAAGGTCTAATCCTCCTCTACCTTATTACCGAGAATGGCAAACTATGCGGCACACCTGTCAAACCACAACTTCAACAATTACTCCAGACTTACCTCCCTCATGGATTTCCTTCCAGAGGACAAGAAACTGGTGCTGAAGGCGATCGTCCAGGAGGGCTATGCGGCCTCACGAACAGGAGTTCAGATTGCCCTGGATGTGGCGGACACAGCAGCACGCTCCACAGCCACAGCAGTGGTAATGCATAGGGAATCGTGGCTCCAGATGTCTGGTATTCCCAGAGATCTGCAAACAAAAATTGTAGATCTTCCATTTGATAAACAAAAGTTATTCGCAGATTCAACCAACTTGGTCCTACACTCCAGCAAGGACTCAAGAGCCACACTTAGGACCCTGGGCATATATACTCCCCCGTACAGGAGGAAGAAGTTTTACCCCCCAACAAAGGCGCTACGCTTATCAACCACAGCGTTCACAATATCAACGGGGCTATGACCAAGGGGACCACCAACAGCAGCAACAGTATAGGGCCCCCAGACGACATCACCAGCAGGATCGCGCACCCTCGGGGAAAGCCCTGAGACAGCAAGTTTGACGGGTATGTCAAGGACTGCAATATCAAGACCATCTCTCAATGCCAATCGCAGCACATGTTCCACCATCGGCTCAAACCGTTCTATTCTCAATGGCAAAACATCATGACAGACAAATGCGTACTGGAAATTATAGCCACGGGATACACGATCTCCTTCCAATCACTACCGCCACCGAAACCTCCCACCCAGTCCTTCCTCAACGACTCCTCTCACGAGACAAGGTTAAAACAGGAGGTAGACCATCTCATGTTTATAAGGGCAGTGGAGAGAGTACCAGAACATTTCCAAGGGAAAGGTTTCTACTCACGATACTTCCTAACAGAGAAGAAGACAGGAGGCTGGAGGTCAATCCTGGACTTACGGGCCCTCAACCGACATTTGCGCAGACAGTGTTTCAGGATGACTACAATTGCCTCCATAATCACGGCACTGGACGGTGGAGACTGGTTTGCAGCCCTCGACTTACAGGATGCGTACTTTCATATAACAATCCACCTGGCACACAGACGTTTTCTCCGCTTCAAAGTAGGCAGGGAGCATTTTCAATACAGAGTTCTTCCGTTCTGTCTCTCTTTGGCACCCAGAGTTTTTACCAAAACGCTGGTGGTAGTATCGGCTTACCTACACAGGCAGGGTGTGTTCATTTTTCTGTACCTGGACGACTGCCTACTGAAAGGGGTCTCAAAGGCAGAGGTCCTACGCATGATACACATCACTACAAACACATTCGCCTCGTTCGGCCTAGTTATCAACCTCTCGAAATCAAAGACCGAGCCCACGCAAAATATAGAGTTCATAGGGGCATGCATAGACTCTTATTACATCAAGAGTATACCTGCCCAATGCCTGTTTCCGCACCATCAAATCCCTGGTACAAGTAATGACGTACAGCCCCACAGTGCCAATCCTAACATGTCTACAACTGTTGGGACACATGGCGACCACCGTGTTTGTGGTACAAAATGCCAGGCTACATATGCGAAGCCTGGAGCATTGGTTGGCAAGCGTTTACAGACCAATAGTCCATACCATCCACAGGGCAGTATCGCCCACAATGGAGGTGCGAAGATCGCTGGCATGGTGGGCAGATCCCAAAAACTTACTAGTGGGGGTGCCCTTCCACCAACCACAAACTGTGATTTTTCTTACAACAGACGCATCCCACATAGGATGGGAAGCGCACATCGGCAACAAAGTAACTCAGGGGCTATGGTCCCCCGCGGAAAAGACATTGCACATAAACATACTAGAACTCAGAGCAGTGTTCAATGTGTGCAGACGGTTTCGAAAATACCTGCATGGCAAAGTAGTCGGGATCAATACCAACAACACCTCCACAATGTTTTATATCAATCGACAAGGAGGGGCCAGATCCTGTGCGCTATGCGTGGAGGCAGTCCGGTTGTGGAACTGGTGCATTGTCAACAATATAACACTAAAAGCCTCATACTTACCCGGTGTGCACAACGTGAAGGCAGACCAACTAAGCAGAGGCTTTGCACTCACGCAGGAGTGGCAGATCCGTCCTGATCTGCTCCGACAAGTATTTCACAAATGGGGGTTTCCCCAAATTGATTTGTTTGCCACTCACAACAACAAGAAATGCCCTCAGTACTGCTCCAGAGCAGGCATAGGACAGGGATCCTTGGGGGACGCCTTCATGGTTCCCTGGAAGGGCCCTCTACTCTATGCGTTCCCTCCCACAACACTCATCCACAAGGTTCTAGAGAAAGCCAGAAGGGAGAGAGCACGCCTAATACTTATAGTCCCAACCTGGGACCGACAGTAATGGTTTCCTCTGCTTCTGCACATGTCATGCCGCCCGCCACTCCCCCTACCGGTAGTGCCGGACCTTCTCACGCAGGCTCAGGGGTCCATAGTGCACCCACATCCTCAAGGACTCCGCCTACAGGTGTGGCTAATCCATGGCTCAGCGCCTTAGAGAGCACATGTTCAGAGGGAGTAAAACAAGTCTTGGAGTGCAGTCGAAGGACTTCCACCAGAAGGACTTATGCTCAGAAGTAGAAACGATTTATCTCCTGGTGCTCTTCCAAGCAGTTAGCTCTTCTGGACGTCCCTACAACTGTAATTCTAGAAGACCTGCTGGAGCTAAAACAAGACGGACTTTCCCTATCCTCACTAAAGGTTCATCTCACGGCTATATCAGCATTTCAACACAAAGAGGAAGGGCCAACCATATTCGCCCATCCTATTGTCACACGGTTCCTAAAGGGGCTGGCAAACCTGTACCCCCCTCGGAAACCGCTATCACCGTCATGGAGTTTGGACTTGGTCCTCCACACGCTGTCGGGACCACCCTTTGAACCATTGGCCACGGTACCCCTCCGGTTACTTACCAAGAAAACAACCTTCCTTCTCGCGATTACGTCAGCCCGCAGGGTGAGCGAACTTGCAGGAATAATGGCAACACCGCCCTGCAGAGTATTCTCAAAGGAAGTGGTGATATTACGATTACACCCAGCCTTCGTTCCAAAGCTTTCCTCAGAGTTCCACATTAACGAACCAATTGTATTACCCTCGTTTTATCCTAAGCCTCACAACTCCAGCAAGGAGGCGCAGCTGCACCTACTAGATGTGAGGAGGGTGTTGGCCTTTTACATAGACAGAACTAAGCCCTTCCGGAAAACGGCCAGACTCCTGGTGTCTCTTGCTCCCAGGTCAAAAGGGGAAGGCCTATCCTCACAAAGAATTTCAAATCACATCGTATCCTGCATAAGACTGTGTTATGAGCTCCGTAAGACCCCTCTGCTAGTTCCGCCCAGGGCTCACTCCACCAGAGCGATGGCGGCATCAACGGCCTTCTTCAAAGGAATCACGTTAAAAGACATCTGCAGAGCGGCGACTTGGTCATCTTACGACACCTTCGCCAAGCATTATGCCATGCACTGGGTGTTCGATGAGGATACACGCCTATCGACAGCAGTCCTTTCAAGGGCAAGCTGCACATAAATCGGGTACCCACCTCCTTATTTGGGGTCACTGCTGGGTAGTCACCTACTGTGGAGCACCCACGGGGACCACTTGAAGAAGAAAGAGAAGTTACTCACTTGTGTAGTAATGATGGTTCTTCAAGATGTGTCCCTGTGGGTGCTCCACTACTCACCCGTTCCTCCCCACTTCGAAGCTCCGTTTGGTGTTTTTCAGGAGCATCCGGGGTGGTTGTTCAAGGAACTGGTGGGGACCGGATTGCGCACATGACCGAAAGCATGCGAAGGACCGGCGTGCATTGGCGTATGCGCGACCCGACAGAGACTGCTGGAAATTTTCCAATCTGCGGTGCCGGGGCAAGCCTGACACCTACTGTGGAGCACCCACGGGGACACATCTTGAAGAACCATCGTTACTGCACAAGTGAGTAACTTCTCTTTCCTTTTCTGAGAGTTGCTCAGGCATGGTGATTAACCAAAGCATCTTAAGGAGGCTCTGCTGAAAAGGTAGCGTATTGTACAGATAATTCTCCTCTTCACCCACCCAAGCTGTCAGTATGCTTGAAGGACGGTTGATCATAGATGCAAATCAGTTTTAAAATAATGGGATCTGAGTTCTTTGCATTGTTTTGATCCCAATAACTTTACATCATAATGCAGCTTAAAATATAGTAGGAAAAATAGTTACAGTCATAGCCAAGCTGTACCACTCAGCTTCCTCTGTAGTATAAAGTTTAATTCTCAGTCCAATAGCAAAACCCATTGTTCATGTCTTCCAGTCCTAGACTTCAGGTCAGAACACAGGAGACTCTGGGCGCTACCATCATATAAATATTGTTTATAACAAGGTCAAGGTGATTGCTTTCTGGGGAAAAAAAGTCTGTGTAGAGCCTTTCATAAAAATTAGAAATAAATTTGTTGCCTGATCTTCTTCCTCACTGTTCCCAAAGTAAGATTTTCATCTTAAACTGATTCAAGCTGTAGTCCCACATGAATTCCCACTGTAGGGCCCTCTCTTTTCCTATGTCCAGATTCTACCACCCAACTCAATTTGATGTAAAACATTTATTCCACACGAAGGCCCATTGAGGTGAGTGGAGGAGTACTTGTGGAATGAGGTATTAATCTGTGTCATGCATAGTGTTTGTACCCTTCAAAGTCTTGGATGATTATGGAATGCTGCCTTACTTCCCCTTGTCACTGTCATTTGGCTAAACTCAATGCAATGCAACTTTGTTCTTTAAATGTCTTTCTTATAAATCTCTCTTGCCCATTAGCCATTAATGTTGCTCTTCCCTGAACCGCCTCCATTTGTAAATATTTTTCTGCAATTTGGACATCGATGATGTACAGAACTGTCACCTTCATTCTCCATAATATGATGCCTCCGTACATGCAACCCAAAATTACGTTAGTTTGTGGGATGTACATCTGATTTTTTTTTTCATTTTTTGCAGCGCATTATCTTAAGGTAATAATAACATAAGGCTTCGGTGATATTGCTCTCTACATACCCTTATTACTACTATTTGTTTGGGGAGTGTGTGGTTTTTGTTTTTTGTTTTGTTTTGATTTTTTTACACAGTACTGCAGAAAGAGTATCTCTCCTTGTGTTTTAGAGTATTTTCCTCTCATGGATATTGGTTAGAATTTATCGAAGCTGTCTCAATTTATTTCCTGCCTCACTTCCTCCCTCGCTCTCTAGGTCATTCTGTAATAAGTTTCTGTCCCCATCAATGGGCGCATCTCTTACAAATTTAGTATCCTGTGCAAATTTCAGTAGCTCACTGATACTTAATAAGACTGGGCTGAGCTGAAATCCCGTTGACACTCTAACCACGCCCCCCACAATTCTGTGCTTGGTTATGTGTCATGACTTTGTTTATGATCTGCAAGCTTGTTTCACTTCACGGGGAAAGAGCCAGTCTGAGCAGCTGGAGGAATATAACTCTTAAGCACATAAAAACAAGAGCAAAGATCTCCTTCAACAGTGTGAATTTAATGCGAGAAAGGGAGCAGGGTTCCTACTGATGTAGAAGTGTGCCATGATAAATGACTTATTTTTTTTTGTTTTGTTAAAAAAACTGCATCACTGGTTGCCTTGAGGTGCATATATTAAAGACTATGAAGGCTCAAACCTGTCTAATAGGATCAGAGCCAAGTGAAAAAGCATTTCTCTTCCCTTTAATAGCTAGGTGCTATTGATCACCCAAAGAAGTGGGTCTTGCCCACAAAAACTCATGACCTAATAAACCAGTTATTTGTGAAGCTACAGACTAACGTATTTACCCCCCTGAGACTAGATTCTATTGACTATATTTCAGAAAATAAAATTGCATAAGGCTCCCCTCAATGTTGATATTGTCCTTTAGCCAGGAATAACCTCTTAATTATCACTCCCAGAAATAGGCATAGGCTTTAAATCAGGATTGGAGTTTTTTTCTGTAAGACCTGTTCTAGCTCAGCCAGAAGTTATTGGCTCTGAGCAGGAATCATTGAGTGAGATTCTCTGGTCTATGTTACGCATGAGGTCAGATTAGATGATCATAATGGTCCTTTATGGCTTTAAAATGTATGAAAATTAAATGGTGATTTTGCATCTTGTTCTTTAAAGCATCACTCAGACTCTGATAATAGGCAAGAAATCTGTCTGTTGTAGGTATTTATAAGGAACAATAATATTTTCTAGGAATTGATATGCATTGACTTGCACTGTTTCATGTGCTTTTCCTTTATTTCGAAGAGGGTAATAGTGTTTTTATTTTTCTAGCAGAAATTTCTTTTAAGTATCTCATTGCAAGACCTTTTAAAAATTAAAAAGCTCCATTTGCTGGAAGAAAGTAAAAACCACTCAGATATATTCTCTTAATTCTGACTTCCCAGTGCCTGCCCCCTCTTGATGTAAGAAGCTGCGGTACAGCACTTACCTTGATCCACAATATATTTAGTTGAATGAGGGGAGGGCATCAATTATGAAAATGAAGAACTCAGTTGATTTGATAAGCTGTTTGCTTTGGTCATGGGTAGTTGAATGTTGTGTCATAAAATACTGGTGAATGGAAGTTCAAATCCCTGTGATACTCATAAAGAAACATATCCATGGCTACCACCACTAGGATCGGTAGGATCATTTGGAAGGAAAAAGATACTTCTAAAACTTGGTTGTAATACTCTGGGATGAGAATGCTTAAACTAGAAAAACAATTAATTCATTTTAAAAATATAGAGAGTGTCCTTCCATAAAGCAAACATATCCAGAAGAAACCAGCAACATGTTAAATCTCAAGTTTTGGGATTTCAGTCTGTGAATAAAGAATGGCTGAATAAAAAGAGAAAGGAGATGAACTTTTGCATTGAAGTCAATTAATTTGTGGAATGCTGTGCTATGGAGATAGCTCTAAAAACATCTGCAGTGGTCACATTTAGAAGAGGAGTGATATTGCTGTGGATGCAACTTATTTTCCATCACACAACTGTATCAAGAGATGTTCTACAAGATCAGATGCAGTTGTAAAGGGAGACAGAAATTAAGAGACAGTGATGAGGAAGAAAAGCTGGAGGGTTGAAAAGTCACAGAGACACAGAAGATGTGCTGAAAGGAAGATGCAGTGGAGAAGGCTCTCCTATCAGTTGTAGTAAAACTGGACAGATAAGAGAGCAGTGCTTGATGAGCAAGGAGAAGTGGTCTTGAGAGAGGTCTCCAAGAAATGGAGCTAGATGGCTGGGTCAGATTTCAGCCGGCCTTTGAAATAGTTTCCGACCTTTCAGGTTCCCATGGAGTTCGCTGTGTGTCTAATACTGGGTTTAAAAAAATCAAATCCAGTTAATGGCTGATCTGTAAAGCGTTTGCTGAAACAGTATCCAATGTACGATGCCACCATCTTAGGAAACTTTTTCATCTTGGGCCATGTTATGCATGTAAATGAGAATCAGTTACTGATATGAGCACACAGAAGACGCCAGCCCTTCTGTGCTCTAGAGTACAGTCTTGCCTATGGATGAGCAGTAGGTGTCAGCTGCAGCTGCTGCTTCTCTTGGGTGGAATTTTTCTCCTTCTGTCCCAGTAATCTAAGTAGCTAAGAGCTTTGTGTTTACATTGTTCCTGTACACCTGCTCGTTTTCTTTACAGAGTTGACATGTAACTTCTGATGCGTCGATAGGTCATGCTACTGTTAACAGCTGTGGAGAAGCAGAAGGCTAGTCCCACGTTTTCAGAGAGGAAAGGAAAATCTGCAGCAGTCAGTCACTGAAATTTCATGTAGACTTCAATAAATACTTCTCAATTCTGTAACATGAAATATATGGCATAGTCCCCATGGAAAAAGTGACTGTTTGCCCACAGTCACCATGGTTACCTCCTACTCTTTGTACAGGAGGGATAATGGAGGAATCTCAAGTACTGCTGTGGGAAATACTGACTTGTTAATGGTGACTACTGTCCATGTGGATTCCTCGTCAAGATTCTAGGGCTTTTAAACTTGAAATGGGTAGAATGATGAATTGTAAGATGTAAACTCTGTTTCTTTTGTTGTCATACAAAAAAGTACATCAAGACTTGTTGGTGTTCCAGGATCCTAGTCCTGAATCTATTTTGCAAATGCTCATGTCTTCAGTTATATAAAGCTGGATCTGAATAATTATGAAGAACACTGACTCAAGTCAGTGGGCATAACTGAGCAGCTCTGCTCAGCGCAGGGCTAGAGAAGATGGAGTAGAAGTGACTTGACTTTACTGGACCTGGTTCCGTTTTGTGCTAAAGTGGAGCAGCACTTTGCGGTTTCAGTAAGTAGGGCCTAACCACCAACATCTCTATGAGGCCCTTCCCACACCTCAAAGTTATTGGAGAAACAGTGATGTTCTGGTTACATACCCAACATGCTTCTAGTGCATGGTTTTCCAGAGGGGGATGACCAGCCCAGTGCCATTCAGGAGCTCCCTACCCAAGGGAAATATTCTCTTGGCTGCTTAGGCAGCTTTATGCTCCTTTATGGCAACAGAATGGCACAAAAGAACCATACTGAGGCAGAGGATTGTGCCATCTGTATCTGAGGTTTTATATTTTGCTGTTTTACACCGTAATTCAGTGTAAGCTCTTCTAGGAGGCAAATAGCTGATAACTGGGAGCCTGCAGCAACTCTACTCCAAGATGGATGAGGCACAATTCAACGCTAAAGTTTTAGGGTGACATTTTCAAAGGAGGCTTTCTCTCCTTTCGTGCACCCCCAAATGTGTGTGGGTTACTGCAGGCTATACCGCAGTAATACCAATCCTGGAACTTTTCCTTACAACAAGCCCTGTTGCCAGCTTTGTCCGCATATCTGTTCTGGAGATACCATCACTGGACCTAACCAGGTTACTCGCAAAATCATGGGCACATTCTCATGTTCCTCAACTAACATCATATATGCCATCATGTGCCAACGGTTCCCACATACTGTGTACCTAGGGCAAACGGTAAAAACACTTTGACAAAGAATAAATGGACACAAAACAGACATCAGAAAACTCTAAATTCACAAGCCTGTCAGCCAGTGCTTTAATGGAGTGGGCAATTCTGTTAATGACCTGAAAGTCTGTGTTTTAATGAAAAGGAACTTTAACAATCACCTTCAGAGAGAAAGTGTGGAACACTCTCTTATATTCAAATTAGACACATTAACACATGCTTTGAACCGGGTGGGCACTTACCTGGCCTGTTATAAGGACTCTTTTACATACTTTGCTTTATCTGACTCTTGACTCCCCCCCACCCTTACTGCCCCTCTGCTCTTCCGATTTGTCCACCTTGATTACACTTTTTCTGATTTCCACCTTGATAACAATTTTTGGTTCTCTGTGCCTTAAATATTGAGTCTGTTCTGGTACGGCTGTGGTCTGAGGAAGTGGGTCTATCCCATGAAAGCTCATCACTTCATAAATTATTTTGTTAAAGTGCTACTGGACTGCCTTTTTGTTTTGATAGAATATAGACTGACACAGCTATCTGTGTGTTACTATGCAGAATAACTAATGCTTATTAGCTGTCTCACTGATGGCTGGGCTATACTCCCACAATAAATTGATCTAACTTATGCAACTTCAGTTATGTGAGTCACGTAACTGAAGTCAGTGTTTTTAGAACCACTCACTGCAAGAGCTACACTGTGCTGTGTTGACAGGAGAGCATCTCCTCTTGACTACCATTGTGCTTCTCAGGAAGGTGGGGTACACAAGTCAATGAGAGAGTGTTCTCCCATTCTTTTAACATGTCTTCACCAGATTGATTGTAGCAGTATCGAACTACCGTCAAGTGTAGACACAGCCTGAGAGATCCTAGTGGAGACGAGGCATCTACAGTTTTTACTGTGAGGCAGCTAAGTGATATCCATGCTATATTCCTTCCCATAGAATCATAAGGCAGGAACGGGGGCACCAGGGGCATCTAGTTTGACCCCAAGCCAAGATTCAGGATATCCCAGGCCGCTGGCTCTCCAGTCTCCTTTTGAAAACCACCAGTGAAGGAGCTTCCCCAACCTCCCCAGACATCTGTTCCCGTTGGCTCACTGTTCTTACAGCTAGAACTGTTTTTTCTAGTTTTAACTGAACCTGCTATGCTGGAGTTGGAACCCATTGCCTTCTGTCCTGCCCTCTGTGGCATGAGAGAAGAGCTTTTCTCCATCCTTTCTCGAGCAGACTTTCAAGTATTTGAAGAAACCTGTCATGTTCCCCCTTAATTTCTTTTCCGAACTAAACATACCCAGTTCCTTCAGCCTTTGCTCAAGTGAGCTTGGATCTTCTTTGTTGTTTATCTCTGGAGCTTTTTTAGTTTGTCCCCAGGCTTTCTATACGTTGGTGACCAAAACGGGATGCATTATTCCAGCAAAGGCCTATGCCACACTGAGTAGAGTGATACTGTCATTTCCCATGACTTGCATGCTATGCCTCTCTCATTGCTATCTACAATTCAATTTGCTTTTTTTGCAGCATTGTCCCATTGCTGATTCTTACTGAGTTTGGATCTGCGAGTTGTGGTGGATTACTTCTCAGCCGTGCTGCTAGCAGTCCAGTTATCCCCATTTTATATTTGTGTAAGAGTTAATTACCTCTGTTTTACGGCAGTACCTTGTTTCCACTAGAATTTTACAGAGGTGTAAGTAACATGTTGGGTTTTTTTAAACCCTGCATTGAAAATACTCTTTTGCAGTGAAAACAGAGCCTGAGGGAATGTAACACTTCTGTAACGAATTCTAAACCACACTGTACGCTGAGGAGTTGGGTCAGTGTTCCCATGAATTTTTTCCACCAGTAGAAACCTATGCTGCCAGTTATGAGCACTGTGGACACTCTGCTACTCAGCTGGGTAGCCACTGAATCTCTCCTGGTTGACCTCTGAGGTTCGGTTCTAAACACAGTAATACAGAACTCTGAGTAATTCATTTTCACTACAATACAGAAATGTATTTTCCACACTCCTCAGAATCATAGAGTCCTGGAACACTAGGACTTGAAGGGACCTTGAGGGGCCATCAAGTCCAGCCCCCTGCCCTAATGGCAGGACCAAGCACTGTCTAAACCGTCCCTGATAGACATCTATCTAACCTGTTCTTAAATATCTCCAGTGATGGAGATTCCACAACGTCCCTTGGCAATTTATTCCACTGTTTGACCACCCTGACAGTTAGGAACTTTTTCCTAATGTCCAACCTAACCCTCCCTTGCTGCAGTTTGTCCATTGCCTCTTGGTCTATCCTCAGAGGCCAAAAAGAACAAGTTTTCTCCCTCCTCTTTATGACACCCTTTTAGATACCTGAAAACCGTTATCATGTCCCCCCTCAATCTTCTCTTTTTTCCACACTAAACAAGCCCAGTTTTTTCAACCTTTCTTCATAGGTCACATTCTCTAGACCTTTAATCATTCTTGTCACTCTTTTCTGGACCCTCTCTAATTTCTCCACATCTTTCTTGATCTGCAGTGCCCAGAACTGGATGCAATACTCCAGCTGAGGCCTAACAAGTGCAGAGTAGAGCGGAAGAATGACTTCTCGTGTCTTGTTCACAACACACCTGTTAATGCATCCCAGAATCATGTTTGCTTTTTTTACAACAGCATCACACTGTTGACTCATATTTAGCTTGTGGTCCACTATAACCCCTAGATCCCTTTCTGCTGTAGTCATTCCTAGACAGTCTCTCCCCGTTCTGTATGTATGAAACTGATTGATCCTTCCCAAATGGAGCACTTTGCATTTGTCCTTATTAAACTTCATCCTGTTTACCTCAGACCATTTCTCCAATTTATTCAGATCATTTTGAATTATGACCCTATCCTCCAAAGCAGTTGCAACCCTTCCCAGCTTGATATCATCTGCAAACATAATAAGCATACTTTTTATGCCAATATCTAAATCATTGATGAAGAGATTGAACAGAACTGGTCCTAAAACAGACCCCTGCGGAATCCCACTTGTTATATTTTCCAGCAGGATTGAGAACCATGAAGAACTATTCCCTGAGTATGGTTATCCAGCCAGTTATGCACCCACCTTATAGTAGCCTCATCTAAATTGTATTTGCCTAGTTTTTTTATTAGAATATCATGCAAGACCGTATCAAATGCTTTACTTAAGTCTAGGTATACCACATCTACTGCTTCTCCCCTATGCACAAGCCTCATTATTCTGTCAAAGAAAGCTATCAGATTGGTTTGACATGATTTGTTTTTTACATATCCATGCTGGCAGTTCCCTATGCCCTTACCACGTTCCAAGTGCTTGCAGATGATTTCTTTAGTTACCTGCTCTATTCTTTCCTGGCACAGAAGTTAAGTTGACTGGCCTGTAGTTTCTTGAGTTATTCTTATTCCCCTTTTTATAGATGGGCACTATATTTGCCCTTTTCCAGTCTTCTGGAATCTCTCCTGTCTCCCATGATTTTCCAGAGATGATATCTGAAGGCTCAGATACCTCCTCCATCAGCTCCTTGAGTATTCTAGGATGCATTTCATCCGGCCCTGGTGACTTGCAGACATCTAATTTTCCCAAGTGATTTTTAACTTGTTCTTTTTTTATTTCAACTTCTAACCCTACCCCTTTCCCACTAACATTCACTATGTTGGGCATTCCTTCATCAGACTTCAGTGAAGACTGAAACAAAGAAGTCATTAAGCATCTCTGCCATTTCCAAGTTTCCTGTTCCTGTTTCTCCCTCCTCACTGAGCAATGGCCCTACCCTGTCCCTGGTCTTCCTCTTGTTTCTAATATATTTATAAAAACCCTTCTTGTTTCCCTTTATGTCTGTAGTTAGTTTGAGCTCATTTTGTGCCTTAGCCTTTCTAATCTTTCTCCTGCATTCGTGTGTTGTTTGCCTATATTCATCCTTTGTAATTTGTCCTAGTTTCCATTTTTTATATGATTCCTTTTTTATTTTGAGATCATGCAAGATCTCCTGGTTAAGCCAGGGTGGTCTTTTGCCATATTTTCTATCTTTCCTACGCAGCGGGATAGCTTGCTTTTGAGCCCTTAATAATGTCCTTTTGACAAACTGCCAACTCTCCTTCAGCTGTTTTTTCCCCTCAGTTTTGCTTCCCATGGGACCTTACCTACCAGCTCTCTGAGTTTATCAAAATCTGTCCTCCTGAAATCCATTATCTCTATTTTGCTGTTTTCCCTTCTACCCTTTCTTAGAATTGTGAACTCTGATTTCATCATCACTTTCACCCAAGTTGCCTTCCACTTTCAAATTCTCTACCAATTCCTCCCTATTTGTTAAAATCAAATCTAGGACAGCTTCTCCCTGGTAGCTTTTTCAACATTTTGGAATAAAAAATTGTCTCCAATGCAATCCAAGAACTTACTGGATAGTCTGTGCCCTGCTGTATTAGTTTCCCCACATATATCTGGATAGTTGAAGTTCCCCATCAGCACCAAATCCTGGGCCCTGCTTGACTTTGGTGGTAGTTTAAAAAAAAAAAAGCCTCATCCACCTCTTCCACCTGGGTAGGCGGCCTGTAGTAGATCCCTAGCGGGACATCACCCTTGTTTTTTTTACCCCTCTTAGTCTAACCCAGAGAGTCTCAACACGTCCATCTCCTACGTCCATCTCCACCTCATTCCATGTGTGTATGTTTTTAATATATAAGGCAACACCCCCCACTTTCTTCTCTGTCCATTCTTCCTACACAGGCTGTACCCTTCAATACCAACATACCAATCATGTGTATTATGTCATCAGGTTTCTGTGATGCCTATGATGTCATAGTTGCATTTATTTATTAACACTTCCTGTTCTTCCTGCTCATTACATATACTTCTTGTATTTGTATATTGGCATCTAAGATATTGATTTGATCTTGCCTCCCTGTTTTGCCCTGACCCTCTTCTTACTCTGACATTATTGCCCATGCTCCCTCCCATTTCTGACCTATCTCCCAGGTTTCCGTCTTCTCCACTTACCTGTGGGCTTTGTTCCCCTGTCCCCGTTGAATCTAGTTTAAAGCCCTCCTCACTAGGTTAGCCAGTCTGTGTCCAAATATGGTCTTCCCCTCCAGAACTAATGGAAAAGCTTGGAGGAGCTGTGGGAGAGGCAGTAATTGCTGAGAAGGACCCTGGGAGTGAACCAAGGTTGTTGGTTAGAATGTTGTTGGTTGTGGGTGGCAGAAGTATGGAACAGGATTTTTTAAGAGTGGGTAGGGGAGACAAGAGGATTGGCAGGGTATTGGGAAGACTCCCCTGTGTAGACCCTGGCTGACTCCTGGCCTCTCCCATTCAGTCAGACACATCTGTTACCATCCCCATGTGTCCCTGCACCCCCACTCCCATACAGCATCTGGCTGCAGTCTGTCATCCCACTAGCGCTTCTGAACATCAGTCTGTGAGATTCCCCCTACCCCCATCAGCCCTGTGTGCCCTCCTATGTCTTCCTTCCTTCACATCCTCTGTCTTCCCACCCAGCCCTACAAGCAGGACACTGTGAGGAAGGCAGTCACTGCCCCTTCCCTATCTGCCTCTGGCTGCTTTTCCTCTGAGCTGGCTGCCATCTCTTCTGGTGACACAGCAGCCCCTGGAGGGTGATAGGTGTAACTGTAGTGCCACTCCAGCATAATCTGCTTTCTGCAGAGAAAAAAAATATCTGCAGAAGACTTGAATTCTGCACACGTACAGTGGCACAGAATTCCCCCAGGAGTATTAGTCCGTATCTCATATTTACTGATTTCTTTCTTCTGCTACGGTTTGCATTTCAGAACCTACTATTAGGGCTCTGATCAATGGACCAGTTTCCCAACACCTTTCCTAATTTCCAGCTTCTGATATATCATCACACAGTCTGAGCTCAGCAGAAGCTCCCAAACAGGGTAGTTTCGGGCTTGTTGCCTTGCTGTACCTTTGCACAGCAGGTTGGTTTTATTTGTTGTTATCCAGTTGTTGGAACGTGTGTGTGTGTGTGTGTGTGCGCGCGCGCTCCTTATTTGTTACAGATACAGATCATTCGCTAGTCTGCTCCAAGCTCAAGCTGAGACCCAAGAAGCTGCATCATTCTAAACCAACTGGGAGGCCCCGCATTGATGCCAGAAAGATGGCAAACTCAGAACTCTGAGGAGAATCTGCGCAGCAGCCCTGGGGATGCTGATGCGACATCCAGATGGCAGCATCTGAAGGACACAATCTACAATACGGCCTTGTCAGTGTTTGGAAGAAGAGCTGGAAACACAAACGACTGGTTCGAAGCTAACTCCAGTGAGATGATTTCAGTCATCAAAAAGAAGCGCATTGCACTTCTGGAGTATAAACGCTCACCGAGTCAGAGTACCCAGCAAGCACTCAGAGTATCCAGAAAAATAGTACAGCAGACAGCCAGGCGCTGTGCCAACAACTACTGGCTTAAGCTATGCAGCAGTATCCAGACCTGTGCTGACTCTGGTAATCTCAGGGGAATGTACGAGGGCATAAAGAAGGCAATGGGACCCATCCAGAACAAGACGGCACCTCTGAAATCCAAATCTGATGAAGTCATCACTGACAAAGCCAAAGAGATGGAGCGATGGGTCGAGCACTACTCCGAGCTGTACTCATGCGAGAACACTGTGGTTGATGCAGCCCTCAACGCCGTCGAGCTCCAGTCAGTCATGGATGAGCTGGACCAGGAACCAACTGTGGTGGAACTGAAGAAAGCTATTGGCGGCACTGCAGTAGGAAAGGCCCCAGACCAGGATGGTATACCACCAGAGGTAATCAAGTGTGCCTTGGACATGCTGCTGTGCCTGTGCTGGAGAGAGGGTGAGGTTCCACAGGATATGCGGGATGCCAATATAGTAACCTTGTATAAGAACAAAGGAGACAGAAGTGACTGCAACAATTACCGTGGAATCTCCCTCCTAAGTATCACTGGTAAATTGTTCGCTCGTGTCATCCTCAGCAGACTCCAGAAGCTCACTGAGAGGGTGTATCCTGAATCCCAGTGTGGATTCTGCACTGAGAGATCTACCATTGACATGATCTTCTCCCTGAGGCAGCTGCAGGAGAAATGCGGGGAGCAGAGGAAGCCACTCCATGCCTCCTTCATCGACTTGACCAAGGCTTTCTACTTGGTTAGTAGGGATGGACTGTTTAAATTGCTCCACAAGATAGGCTGTCCACCACTGCTACTCAAGATGATCCAGTCTTTCCATGAAGACACAAGAAAAACCATCCAATATAATGGCACATCGTCGGATGCCTTCAGCATTAGGAGTGTCATCAAACAAGGATGCATCCTTGCTCCAACATTGTTCGGGATCTTCTTCGCACTCCTCCTGGAGCATGCCTTTAGATCCTCAACAGAAGGCATCTTTTTGCACACAAGATCTGACAGGAAGCTGTTTAATGTTGCAAGGCTGAAGGCTAAGTGTAAGGTGCGGGAAGTGCTCATTTAGAGACATGCTGTTTGCAGACGATGCTGCTGTAGTGACACACACAGAAGGCCAGCTTCAAAAACTGCTGGATCAGTTCTTCAAAGCATGCATGGACTTCGGGCTTACCATCAGCCTGGAGAAGACAAATGTTCTTGGTCAGGACATGGCTGAACCTCCATCAATCAGCATTGACAATTACATGCTAGAGGTCATCCACGAGTTTACTTACCTCGGGTGCACCATCACTGACACCCTGTTGCTGGAGTCTGAGCTAAACAGAAGGATTGGAAAAGCAGCCACAACTCTGTTCAGACTTAGCAAGTGTGGAACAACAACAAGCTGTACACTCACACCAAAATGCAAGTCTACAGACCCTGCATCCTCAGCACCCTCCTCTATGGCAGCGAGTCTTGGACCTTGTACACCTGCCAGGAAACAGGGCTGAATGTCTTCCACTTGCGCTGCCTCAGGCACGTTCTTGTGATATGGTGGAAGGACAGAGTGCCCAACAGTGCTGTACTTAAGCAAGCTGGAATTCCAACCATACATATCCTCCTCAGGCAGCAGCAGCTCGGCTGGCTTGGCCACATTCACAGGATGAATGATGGAAGGATCCCAAAAGACATCCTGTATGGTGAGCTAGCCTCTGGCAAAAGACCATCTGGACGCCCCCAACTGCGCTACAAAGACATCTGTAAGAGGGACCTCAAGGAGGTGACGTCGACCCAGATAGTTGGGAAGAGCTGGCAGACGACCATAGCAGCTGGAAGCAGGAACTACACAACGGCCTTCAGAAGGGTGAGATGAAGATCAGACAGCTGGCAGAGGAGAAGCGAGCCCATAGAAAGGACAGCAAGGGCCTGCCAGACACCCACTACATATGCAGCAGATGTAGCAAGGACTGTGACTCTCTCGTGTGGGCCTCCACAGTCACAGTCAACGCTGCAAATGACAATCTTAAATGGAGTTACGAAGGGTGCGATCCATAGTCTACGCAGACTGAAGGATGCCTTGGAGAGTGGTGTTTTAAAACTCCTAGGATACTTTCGTAGCTGATGTAGTATGTAACAGTGAACTGTTATAATATGGACACACCCCATACTTAGATTACATCTTGCAAGGGGTTTTCCTTTTCATAGCCTTGACTTACAGGATAGCAAAATAGTCTCGGGTTGTCGCTAATCATTTAATAGGGAATAGTCCTGGTGTCATTCAACGCATGTGTTCCTTTGTACGGCTATTGGCTTCGTATTTTTCTTTGCTGGGATTGCCAAGTGGGTGCTGTTGGAAGCTTGCAAGGATAACAACTGGGTTTAAACTAATGCTGCAGTAGCCAGCTTTGCCATTCTGCAGACTCCTGAATTTAACTCCCCTGCTGCTTGCTGAGTCTCTTTCTTTCCATTGCCATTCCAGCCACTGGCGCTTGCTTTGGGGGCAGGGAATTTTCAGCCTTGCAGCTAAGCCAAACTGACCATCTCTGGCTACCCCATTTAATATTCTTTAAGAATACATCTGCACAGCGGAGATAAACCCACAGCTGGCCCATGCTGGCCGATTCAGGCCTGTGAGGCTCAGGCTGCAGGCCTGTTTCATTGCCATGTAGACTCCTGGGTTCAGGCTAGAATCTTCATTCTGGAACTCTGCAAGGTGAGAGGGTCCTAGAAACCAGACTCCAGCCTGGTAGACTTCCTGAGCGTGGAAGGCTACACATCAGTGAAGCTGCTCTGCAGCCATCCTCGCATCAGCAAGAGTCTCTGGGCTGGCAGAGACTAGCTTCAGTTGTCTAGTTGCTGTGTTAAACATACCCTAAGATATGCCACTTACGTGGCAGTAACTTTCTCATTCACTTCCATCATAATTTAATTTCTGATACATGAGCACCAGTGAATGTGTGCATCCAGCCTACATATTTTATTCTCCCCATAGAGAAAATTATGCAATTATGGCATGTAATTTACAAATGTAATACTAAACTAAGTGTGTAATGTTCTGTAACTGCAAGAGAATTCATGTTGTTATCCTTTGTAAAAGTTATATAAATGAATCCTTGTCTCAGCTGCTACAGGGAGGAAAGGTTGTGGATCTTGCAGCTGAACTTTGTATTTTATCTCCACTGTGAACATTGCTGGATCATACTGTTGTATTTTAGACACAAGCAACAAGAGCTTCATCAGTAGTGAATGTTCCTTCTCTCTCTCTCTCTTTCTCTCTCTTTGTATCTCATCCAAGATAGTTAATATTCTCTCCTTAGTTCAAATTCAGTGCCCAAGCAGAGATCAGTGCCTCTTTGGATTAGACCAGAAGTTCTCAAACTTCTGAAGAAGTGGGTCTGTCCCATGAAAGCTCACCTAACAAATTACTTTGTTAGTCTTTAAAGTGCTACTTGACTGCTTTTTTGTTTTCATTTTACTGCAACTCCCTTTGACAAAAAAAATTATTACATGATCCCAGGAACAGGGACAGGAGTCTGAGCCTGCCCAAGCCTTGCCACCCTGGAATGGGGAGGGCAAAGCTGAAGCCCAAGGGCTGGAGCTCTAAGTTCAGGGCATGTAACCTGAGCCACACTGAAACCCAGTTTGGGTCCCAACCTACAGTCTGAGAAACACTAGACTTAGATATTACATAAATGTCGTAAGAAACTGGCCTTGTACCATGAGGTTTATAGTCTAAACCAAGCATGTTAAACATGTGGCCCCATTGTTTTCTTTTTGCGGCTCCAGGACTGGGAGCCAGTGGGGACATGGAGCCCTGCCAGCAGCTCCAGCCCCCGGGACCTGGCTGGGCCCGGGGAACCTTGGCAGCCCCAGGCCTGGGAGCTGGTCAGGGCAGAGAGTCCCACCAGCAGCTCCAGCCCCGGGGACTCGGCTGGGGCCAGAGGAGCCCTGACAGCCCTGGGGCTGGGAGCCAGCCAGGGCACAGAGTACCTTATTACTGTATATGAGCAAATAACAATTTTACACATCAACTTTTATGAACTATTATTAAAATTATAAAACAGTACAATTCATATTTAGTGTTAAATTGTCAATTAAAATTGTGTTACAGTCAAACAAGAACTGAAAAATATTATGTGTAAAACACAGTGTACAGTAATAAATAACTGCGACTCTCTGATGGAAGAACATTTTCTGTGGCGGCCCTGAAAGTCATCAGTTTTCATTTTTGCGGCCCTCGGTAAGCTTTGAGTTTGACAAGCCTGGTCTAAACAGACAGAGGGTGGGAAGGGAAACAGAGGGTCACACAACAGGTCAGTGGTGGAGATGGAACTTAGGACATGGATCTCTTGAGTTCAGTACCCCAACCACTGGATCATTCTGTCTCCTTAAATCAGCTCAACTTGTAGATTCAAACCAAAATCCCAGGTCTTGAACACTGTGGAATATTGGGAGTGTTTAAATTCTAAACTCTTCACTGACTTTTGTTATAGCTAAGACAGATACCACCCAAACTTGTGTGCATGGTAAGCTGCTGGTTGTAGCAGCAGCTATCTTTCTTATATGTGTACGATATGTGCACAGTGGAGCCTTGATCTCTAATTGGGGGCCTGTAGTAGCTGCTTTAATGCAAATAAGAGGTTCATAATCCATTTGGCTAGGGTCCATTTCTCTGATCAACATTTTGGGGACCTGCAGGTGTATTCCAAACATCTAAAACTCCAGTTGAAGCCTGCTTCTGCATATTTTTGCGTGGGGAACCTACAGTATACCACATAGTTCTGATCCTTAAAAAAACAAACAAACAAAAGGAGCAACTGTCTCAGTGAATTCAAAAGCTTACTTGCAGGCGTGTGTGCAGGACTGCGGCCTGTACTTGCTGCTGAATGTATGCCCATCGTGGTGATGGGTAATGCAGCTGTTCGTGGTCTGATGCATCTGCCCTATCCTAGGTGTGCATGCGGTGGTGAGATGTGTCCCTCATATCCATTAACCAAATATTGAACTGTTGTGGACTGAATTGGACTCCTGTTAAAATCAGCAGGACAGGATCCCAAATAAACAGAAAAAGCTAAAGTATCATTGAAGTCTGTGAGGGAAATCGCCCCTGTGCAGAGGGACAGGCAAGGCTTAGGCACTGTGTAAGCTTCGATTCAAGAACTTGGTCATTTTGTGGTACACAAGAACATACTTGCCATTGCTTGCGGATGTTAAAAGGGCTGTTTAGAGGAGCTAAAAATTAGTGGATTGACAGATTATTAAAATTGTGTAAACTGAACGTGGTCTCGCCTTTTCAAAGGGGCTCTTCCCTGCTGTTCAGTTGCTGGAAGGTATAACCACTTTTCTAACCTGCTACCAGCCTTGCTGCTTTCAAATGCTTTTAAATGCAAATGACGCAGCCTGTCTTAAAAACCTTAGGGCTGCTCAAAGAGAATGGATGTTTACAAACAAGATAGCCTTATGAAGCACCACATAGTCTGTTTCTTTTGGATGAAAGGCAATTGGCTCAGATGAAGGCCAGAAGGAGCTATTGTAATCAGAAGGAGGCACTGTAAAAATCCAAGTTTCTGTTTTTCCCTCAGAAATCAGCTTCCAGGTGTTGCCAATGCAGTTACCAAAAACAAAAACAAAACCACCCCACTACCAAAAATATTGTGCAGATTAAGGAATCTGTCTGTGATTTGATAAAACAAATCACCATGTTGGAACTTTATGGGATTCAAAATAGCACTTAGCAGTCAGCTGTTCCTACGCTGGTATTTGTTTGTGCTCTGAAGTTTTTTGTGGGTTTGTTTCTGAACAGTGCTGTCACCAGCTTGGACAGTGAAATTCAAGCATCAGACCAACTGTACCAAGTTTATCTTGGGTAAAATACGTCTCTGTCCATGGGGCCAGCATCCGGCTGGTGTAACACTTTGACAACTTTGAGGACAGATGGTCTCGCAGTTAAGGCACCAGAGTAGGACTCAGAAGATCAGGGTGCAAATTCCAGCTCTCGCAGACCTCTTGTGTGCCTTTGAGCAAGTCATTTTATTTCTTTGAGCCTCTATTCTCCGTCTTTAACATGGGGGCCTAATCATGCCTCTCCTGTCTGTTTAAACTAAAAGGCCTTAGGAACATAACCTGTCCCTCACTCTGGCCACATGTACACAGCCCCCTTCCTTCTGGAAGGGGCATGGTAATGAGCAAAGGAGAATATTCAAATGAGGCACAGATTTAAATATCTCGTGCCTCATTTGCATAGTCCTCGGAGATTCTGCTTCCAGAAGCTACAGAGCCTTGTAGATGGGGCCCTTCTGAAAGGAACCCCCCACTTCCAGAAGCCCCCTAGTTCCTCAAATATTTCAGATGCAAATGAGGCATGAGATATTTAAATCTGCACCTCATTTGAATATTCCTCTTTGCTCATTACCATGCTCCTTCCAGAAGGAAGGGGGCTGTGTGGATGCAGCCTCTGTGTATACAGAATCTGGCACAGGGAAGCGCTGATCTGTGGTCAGAAAGAACAGGGATGATGTGGCAAAATTAACTGTAAAGGGTAAGTTTAAAAATTCAGTCACTACTATGGAAGCGTTAACGTTTTGAAACGTGTAGTCTTGAGCCAGCAGCAGAGGAGGACGTGGTCAAGCATTCACTGGTTGCATTGCAAGAGAATCTAGAAAGCTCAGATAGGGATAGGGTCTCATTGTGTTTGGAGCTGTGTAGACATACCGTCAGTCAGTCTGTGGCCCCAGGTGTAACATGTTTCACTGTTACTTTACTATAATGCCCAATATGGTATAGACTCTGAAGTGCCTTTTCTCTCCCACGCAGGGGAGTCAGAATGAATGGGCGGTGTTTGTGGGCGTGACAGCACAATATAGTAGATATGGTGTTGGAATAGAACTTGGGACAACTATATTCTGTTTCTGGCTCTGCAATCAATCTGCTACAGGACTTTAAACAAGAACCACCGCACCCCTTTGTTTTCCTTTTTCCCCTTTTGTCTGCGTATCTTATCTGTCATGCAAACTCTTTGGGGGCAGTGACTGCTTTTCCTTTGTGTTCGTACAGCACCTGACACAACGGTATTCAGATCTCAGTTGGGGGCAGGTTGGTGTTGCTGTAAATAGTAAAAACTTCCACAACATTTTTGTATCAGAGAGGTAGCAGTGTTAGTTTGTATCTTTTGAGAACAACAAAAAGTCCTGTGGCACCTTTTAGGCAAAAAGATATTTTGGAGCATAAGCTTTTGAGGGCAAAGACCCGCTTCATCAGATGCAGGAGACATTTTTGGATGAACGGGTGCCTCTTCCTATTGTGGCTGCTGAGCTAGACTTCCATTGTCAGCTGTGGGGCACAAATTGGGAAACAAAACAAGCAGAAAAGGAACACAGGTGCACACTCAAAGCAGTTTTAGTGCTTACTGGAACCCAGACAGCATCCAGGTTGGAAGTTCATATTCAGTCTTGAGCATTTTTATTCTTTCCTTTCCTTTCCCTATCACCCTCTACATATATCTGTTAGCAACAAACAAATGTTTTAATGCCTGTTTTCTATTTTTATATATGTTAAAAAAAATCTGTACTGGCATTCGTGAGCAAACCTATAATAATAAACCAGTTGGCATGTTTAGGGAAAACAGCTGGTATAAGAAGCAAATTTGAATTTCTAATAGTTTCTGAATGAGTAAAACAAAATAAAGGGCTTTTAATACTAGAAGAAGATATTTAAAATAGCGTGAAGTGCCTTGAACAGTGTCCTCCAGCCCTTAGGTATATGGAGAATTCACAACTGCCTTGACCTCCTTTCATATGGCATATTAATTTAGATACGCAGATGGCGGTAGTAAAATAACCTGTCTAATTTAATATTATAGCCCATATAGTTCTAAATTAAAAATAATTTCAGGGTTCATTCTTTTGTCTAGTGTCTAGGCACTAACTTTTTAACTGAAGTCTCTTCCACAGTGTTGTATTCCAGGTGCTTCTATGCTGAAATGAATATGAACCTGCTTTTAATTGCAGGAACATAGAAATCTACACAACATGGTCTGGTCCATGATTAGTGCTGTGCTAGGCACTATGACCATTTCACTAATAAGTAACACAAGAAAAGATTGCCTCTCTTTCTATGGTTTGGTGGCTAAGCTGAGATCACCTTATGTTTGAACCAGAGTCCTGCTGTTATAACAGAGTTGGACGAGCTAGCAGGATACTCTGGGAGGGGCTTCTCCGCACTGTAATTGGGTCTTCTCATCTCTCTCACCCCCACCCCCACCCCTCCCCACACACACACACACACACCCGCCATGCCATGGCTCCAAGTCGTCAGTAGCTCAAATCTTAAGACCTTCAGTGCATATGTAAAGCTTGTCTTCTCTTCCATGCATTTCAAAATGAGGCAGAATTGAAACCGTTGACATGGGAAATTATTCAAAAGAAGAAGGATTTGCAGCATTTGAGGTTCATCCATCACACTTGCGATGTATTTTTCAGTTCTGTTGAGAACATCAAGACCACGTGCAAACAGTACCTTTGACTAGAACTAGCAATTGCCCGGGACAATTGGGCCATCAGTCCCATACCAGCCCTTAGTTGATTGTCAGTATGGATGCTTAGTCTTAGATTTCAGTCAGTCAGTGGGAGTTGTAGCAAGCCCTCCTTCTTTTAGAGCCACAAGAGATTGCAAAGGTGAAGCTCCCATCATTGTATAGTAGACGCTATCAAACCAGAACATGGCAACGTTAAGCAAATTCTCATGTTGGACTTCATGATAGATAATGTCCGAAGAGGACACTGGGTGTTGATGTTACAAGGAGTGCAATGGCCTCAGTTCCCAGTGAAATTAATGGGAGATGACTGGTATTGCTGTTCAGGAGGGGCTGGGCAAGGACTTGCTGGATCACATCTGAAAGACGCATCCTGGGAAATCAGCAATGGTAATAGCGAATGAAAGGCAAGTTACACGTGAAGTGAAATACTGTGTAAAGCGAACATATGTGGACAGGTATCAGAGAGGTAGCTGTGTTAGTCTGTATCTTCAAGAACAAGAAGTCCTGTGGCACCTCATAGACTAACAGATATTTGGGAGCATGAGCTTTCATGGGTAGAGACCCACTTCATCAGATGCATGAGTTGGGGTGTGGGGAGGTTCAGAGGAGTGTTTAAAGAGGGGGGTCCCAGTAAAAGGTAGGGCCAGAACTGACAAGGTCTATTCAGTCAGGGTGGAAATGGCTCATTATCAGTAGTATACATCAAGAGAGGAAAAAGCAAGTCAGATCAGTCAGGGGGCATGTGGCCCATTGTCAGATTCTAATGTGGAGGTGTGAACATCCAGAGCAGAGAAACTGCTTTTGTAAGGGGCCAGCCACTCCCAGCCTCTGTTTAATTCTTGGCTGATGGAGTCAAATTTGCAAACAAATTGCAGCTCAGAGATTTCTCTCTCCATTTTATTTTTAAAATGTTTTTGTTGTAGGACTGCTTCTTTTAAATCTGTTACTGAGTGTCCAGGGAAATTGAAGTGTTCTCCTACAGATTTTTGTATATTACCATTTCTGACGTCTGATTTATGTGCATTTATTCTTTTATGTAGAGACTGTCCAGTTTGGCTGACGTAAATTGCAGTGGGATGTTGCTGGCACATGATGGCATATATTGTATTAATAGATGTGCAAGTAAAGGAGCCCTTGATGGTATGGCTAATGTTAGGTCCTGTGATGATGTAGCTAGTGTAGATATGTGAGCAGAGTTGGCAGCAAGGTTTGTTGCAGGGGCTGGTTCCAGGTTTAGAGTCACTGTGTTGTGATCTATAGTTGCTGGTGAGGGTTTGTTTAAGGTTGGCAGGCTGTCTGTAGGCGAGGACAGGCCTGCCTCCCAAGGTCTGTGAGAGTGAAGGATCATTGTCCAGGATGAGTTGCAGATCACTGATGATGCGTTGCTGGGGGCTGTATGTGATGGCCAGCAGTGTTCTCTTGTTTTCCTTGCGAGGCCTGTCTTGGAGCAGGTCACTTCTGGATACCCTTCTGGTTCTGTCAATCTGTTTCTTCACTTCCTTAGGTGGGTATTGTAGTTTGAGGAAAGTTTTTTAAAGGTCTTGTAGATGTTTGTCTCTGTCTGACGGAATGGAGTAAATACGGTTGTACCTTAGTGCCTGCTTGCATACAATGGATTGTGTAGTGTGCCCTGGATAGAACCTAAAGGTGTGTAGATAAGCATAGCAGTCTGGGGGGTTTCGGTATAGGGTGGTATTTATGTCACCATCGCTTATCTGCACAGTAGTGTCCAGGAAGTGGATCTCTTGTGTGGACAAAGGTTGATGGTGGGGTAGAAAGTGTTATAATCACGGTGAAACACTTCAAGAGCCTCCTTCCCATGGGTCTAAATGATGATGATGTCAGTGTAGTGCAGGTAAAGGAGGGACGCTAGGGGATGAGAACTGAGGAAGCGTTGTTCCAGGTCAGCCATAAAAATGTTGGCATACTGTGGGGCCATGTGGGTGCCCATAGCAGTGCCACTGATTTGAAGGTATAAATTGTCCTCAAATCCTGTAATAGTTGTGGGTGAGGACAAAGTCACAAAGCTCTGCCACCATTTGGCCTCGGTCTCATCAGGGATAATGTTCTTAACAGCTTGAAATCCATCTTCATGTTGGATATTGATGTAGGGCCTCTACATCCATGGTGGCCAGGATGGTGTTTTCAGGAAACTCACCAATGAATTGTAGTTTCCTGAGGAAGTCGGTGGTATCGTGCTTGTTTATGCTGAAATTGAAATTGCTGTTGGAAACATTTCATTTCACTATCAGTTCAAGTGACAGTATTTTGTTTGTCATTTTTGCTTTTAACAAGGCACATACATTAATGTCATCACTTAGAGCTGTGATCACTTCTGATCCTTTGAGTCAGAGAAGGGCATTATCTTCTGAGTAGTCACCTTCTGGGGAAAGGATAGAGAAGACTGTAAGACAGGGTGTTTTTAGCAGGAAGCACTTGAGTTGACATGTCATGTTGATGATAATTAATCAGGAGCATGGCAGTGTTCCAGAAATTAGTATGGAGAGATCAGGTGGAAGATTGCTCCTTTTGAAGGCTTTTCTGTAGCTAAGGTGTTTGTTTTTTGTTTAATTATTGGAGGCTGTGATGGTGGTGGTAGGGAACTTGGGGTGAGCAGAGCCTGTTTTGGATCTTCATAAATATTTTATTAGTCGAGGGCAGGTAGATGGAGAAGTTTGTTTCCATTTTAAACTAGCTTTCCTTTAGGGTTGTAAGTGGTAAATATCTAGGGGAAGTCTGATTAAAGCCTCTCCCATTTTCAAAGCACCAAGTACACCCAATCTAATTTACAACCATTAACTTATTTAGTTAATGTGCTGTTTTAAAAGACGAGTGATGGAAAGTTAAGGACAAAACTCCTAGCAGGTGTTGGAAGAGAATCATTTCCCTGGATATGCCATTATGGCCATGCTTTCTGCCAGACTGCTCTGTTCCTGGTGTTGTGCTAATCGTTCGTGGGAATTTCCTTTGTGTTGTTTATAGACTTGCTTTTGCAATTCCTTGCTGCAGCTATTGTAGCAGTTTACCATCCTGAGGTATCACAGAATTGGAAGGAACATCTAGACATCATCAAGTCCAGTTCCCTGCACTTACGACAGGACCTAGCACCCTAGGCCAGGGTGGGCAAAATACCCCCCACAGCCAAATGCAGCCTGACTAACACCAAAATCTGGCCCCACGGGTTGCATGTGGCCTGCATACTATTTATATTCCACTGCTGGGAGAGTGCAGGGGTGGGCTGGGAGTTGGGACTTTTTAAATAGCCACAGGAACCCCAGGCATTTGCCAGGTGGCGCGGTAGTGATGGGGGAGAGGAGGAACAGGCTGCAATAACAACTTAGAGGTCTGTGCTCGTGGCTCCCAGCCCCCCACCACTACCGTGCTGCGTGAACATCATCTATGGTTCCAGCTGCTATTTAAAAAGCCTGTGGCTCCTAGCCCCCACCACCACCTGAGCCGTGGGATATAAATAGTGTGTAGGCCAGATGCACCTGTGGGTGGGATCTAACCCATGAGCCGTATGTTACCTGCCCCTGCAGCAGATAGTGAGTAATTTCACTAATCAGAAGGGTTCAGGCCCTGATTCCTTTCAAAATTTGTGGAGGGTCCCTGTGACAAAAATTATTGTTCACCCCTATCTAGACCATCACTGACAGGTGTGTGTCTAATTGGCTCTGTCTTCTCTTTTCCAGACTAAACAGATCCAGTTCTTTGTCTTCCTCATAGGTCATGTTTTCTGTATCTTTCATCGTTTCTATATCTCTAATCTCTGAACCTTCTCCAGTTTGTCCACAACTTTCCTGAAACGTGATGCCCAGAACTGGACACGGTACTCCAGTTGAGGCCTAATCGGGCCTCGTGTCTTGGTTACAATGCTCTTGTTAACGTATTCTAGAATGTTTGTTTGCTTTTGTTCGGCAACAGTCTTACACTGTTAGCTCATACTTAGCTTGTGGTCCACCATGATCCTTTTCCACAATACTTCTTCCTAGACGGTCATTTACCATTTTGTATGTGTGTAATGGATTGTTTCTTCCTAAGTAGAGGACTTTTGTGTTTGTCCGTATCAAATTTCCTCAAGAATTAGCTGCTCCTTGGTTTCAGCTGCCCATCGCTGCACCTCTTGTAGTAGTGTCTTGCTCTACAAGGTGGTTTGTAACACAACCATTTCTAAGAGTCATTTCTATTAGGGTAGCGCCTGGAAGTTTCAGTTGGGATCAGAGCCTCATTGGGCTGAATATGGTGCACTCGTGACAGAATGCCAGTCCCTGTCCCATTGAGTTTGCCATCTAAGTATAATAAAAGTAGGCTTGGCAGAACTTGATTTTTTTTTTGACAGATAATACTGATATGTAAGTATTTTTGGTTTTGTTTATTTAAATTATCATAGTTGTTGGGCATTATGGAGGGGCAGGTAATTATGAGATGATGAGATTCAAAAGTTAAAGCATTATAACTCTTAAACACAAATTATTAGCATTGTGTGTCAAAATGTATGAAGTAAATAGCCTTACATCAAACTAATAAATTTGCTTGCAACATTTTTCCGACTTTGCCTGTCTGTAAATTTGTTATTCATGGAAATAGTTTTTCATTGGTTTGTTTGTGGCAAAATTGATCTTCGCTGACCCTTCACAATGAAAATCTAACCCTTCCATCCCCAGCTATAGGAAGCCACAGGTGGATAAAACAGTCAGACTGGGTGAGCACTAGGTAATGACAAGATGATTTAAGATGAGTTGTGACAGCTCTTTATTATACTCTTCGGTTGCCCTGGTAACAAAGAGGAAGCTGTGCTAGTCTATACACTATCAAAACAAAAAGCAGTCAAGTAGCACTTTAAAGACTAGCAAAATGGTTTATTAGGTGAGCTTTCGTGGGACAGACCCACTTCTTCAGACCATAGCCAGACCAGAACAGACTCAATATTTAAGGCACAGAGAACCAAAAACAGTAAGCAAGGAGGACAAATCAGAAAAAGATAATCAAGGTGAGCAAATCAGAGAGTGGAGGGGTGGTGGGGGAAGGTCAAGAATTAGATTGAGCCGAGTATGCAGACAAGCCCCTATAGTGACTCAAAGTTCCCATCACGACTTAAACCATGTGTTAATGTGCCAAATTTGAATATAAAAGCCAGCTCGGCTGTTTCTTTTTCCAAAACGGTGTGATGATTACTTTTTAGTAACACACATAACTTTAGGTCATTGCCAGAATGCCCCATTCCATTAAAATGTTGACTAACTGGTTTGTGGATCTGGAGTGTTTTGATGCTTTGTATATTGGACAAAGGGTCAACGGGCACAAAACAGACATCAAAACACTCCAGATCCACAAACCAGTTAGTCAACATCTTAATGGAATGGGGCATTCTGTCAATGACCTAAAGGTATGTGTGTTACTGAAAAGGAATTATCGCACCGTTTTGGAAAGAAAAACAGACGAGCTGGCTTTTATATTCAAATTCAGCACATTAACACATGGTTTAAATTGTGATGGGAACTTTCTGAGTCACTATAGGGGCTTGTCTGCATACTCGGCTCAATCTAATTCTTGACCTTCCCCTCCACCCCTCCACTCTCTGATTTGCTCACCTTGATTAGATTTTTCTGATTTGTCCTCCTTGCTTACTGTTTTTGGTTCTCTGTGCCTTAAATATTGAGTCTGTTCTGGTCTGGCTATGGTCTGAAGAAGTGGGTCTGTCCCACGAAAGCTCACCTAATAAACCATTTTGCTAGTCTTTAAAGTGCTACTTGACTGCTTTTTTTCGGTTGCCCTGCCATTGTTGAATGTTTTTGTAGGTATCTCAGAGGTGAGTTTTAGGGGAAGAAAAGAATAATGTAATTGCCTTATGGATTTTAATGGGGAGTTCCTCTCATGGCTCAGTTCATTGTTTCCCAAAGGTGGCAATTTGTTTTAGTGGCAAGAGTTAACGTTTGTAGCCCTTATTCCAGCATGTTTCAGCTACTGCACTTATGGGGACTGGAGCAGGTAAGGAATACATAGGGTGACCAACTGTCCCATGTTGGGCAAGACAGTCCCATATTTGGGATGCCAAAAAGGCATCCCAACTTATTTTTTAAAGGGGACAAATAATCTTGTATTTAGGCCCTGAGGAGCGGGGTGTGGGGGTGGGAGTGCCCATGGCCACCGCTTTCCTGGGTCTGAGGGGCAGAGCGTCAGCTCCCCGGGGCTTGGTGAAGCCAAGGGGAGCTGCCCCCCCATATCTCCCTGTCCTGTATTTGGGACAGTGAGATACGGTCACCCTAAGGATACAGGAAAATCAGGGATAAAGGGCTAGTGACGGGGGGGGTTTGCCCGCAGAACCACGTCTACACTGCTTGTTTTCTGCTGTGAATATGCAAATGAGCATTCATTTGCAGTTTTGTGAACCCTCATTTGCATCATGCTTCCAGCAGCTGGACTGAATCTAGATGCAGCCTCTATGTTGCCCTTCCAAAGCAGATGTCACCTGTTGGCAAAAGATGACTTTAAATGGTCAGAAGACTGAATTCAGGGGTCAGTGGAGCTCTCAGTATTGCCGACGATATGCAACTTTTAAAGTGTGGAACCACAAATACAACTGAATCTTATGAGGTAGAATGAATTTGATTTAGCTGTTAAACATTAATATGTATGTGTTATGCTGCTAGTGTACACAGATCCCCCTTTGTGGCTGGTGTATAAAGGGTATGAGGTAACTGCTTCTACAAGCTGAAGAAGTTGTTCTTTTAGTCCACATGATGGTCTCATGCTTTTAGTGCTGTAGGTCCCAGGTTCAGTCCTGACTATCTAGTCAAAATGGGTATTTAGATAGCAGGCTGAAGTCTGAGTAACAATCTTTTGTTCCCAACAGAGAATGCTGTGGCCTTGTGAGCGAGCAAAGTTCTTTGTATTACCAAGCCTGAGATATTCTATCCTAATGGATATGGGATGTCGTAACACCTGCAGTTTTTGTTTGGTATGAGTCAGTCCTTGAAGAGGAGTGAAAGCTCTTGGAAACGGCACCTTGTAGCTCCTTTGCCTCTGCACGGGGTCAGTGGACAGTGGGCATGAAGAATAGAAACACACATCGGAGCCATATCGCAACAGTTTTACCTGTAGCATAAGCCTTGAGCTGTCCCATACAGAGCCAGAGACTGCAACTGCCTGAGAATGACTCACTACCTGACACATGGTGGTGGTATTAGACATTTCTAAGGTGTTCATCACTAGCTGAGCATCTACACAACACATTAGAGAACTTTATCCAGTATAATCTTTAATTTCAGCACTGTAAACACACAGTCATGAAGCACAGCTTGTTTGCTAATAACAATACTTTGCACTTATTTAGTGCCTTCCTTAAGAGGATTCAAAGTGCTTTGTAAATATTAGTCATTTAAGCCTCCCGTCATGCTGCAACCTAGAGTGGGTTTTCAGCTGCAGATCTCACTCCTGGAACTCACTGAAGTCTGCTCTTCAGCTGTCCCATCTGAGCCCATTTGTTGGACCTTCTCTTCTTTTTTGGCTTTTCCTCTTGTCCCTCCATAGTCAAAACAAAAAGCAGTCAAGTAGGACTTTGAAGACTAGCAAAATGGTTTATTAGGTGAGCTTTCGTGGGACAGACCCACTCTTCAGACCATAGCCAGACCAGAACAGACTCAATATTTAAGGCACAGAGAACTGGGGGGGAAGGTCAAGAATTAAATTGAGCCAAGTATGCAGACAAGCCCCTATAGTGACTCAGAAAGTTCCCATCACGATTTAAACCATGTGTTAATGTGCCGAAAAGGAATTATCCCACTGTTTTGGAAACAGAAGCATCTGAGCTGGCTTTTATATTCAAATTCGGCACATTAACACATGGTTTAAATCGTGATGGGAACTTTCTGAGTCACCATAGGGGCTCATCTGCATACTCGGCTCAATCTAATTCTTGACCTTCCCCCCGACCCCTCCACTCTCTGATTTGCTCACCTTGATTATCTTTTTCTGATTTGTCCTCCTTGCTTACTGTTTTTGGTTCTCTGTGCCTTAAATATTGAGTCTTTTTCTGGTCTGGCTATGGTCTGAAGAAGTGGGTCTGTCCCACGAAAGCTCACCTAATAAACTATTTTGGTAGTCTTTAAAGTGCTACTTGACTGCTTTTTGTTTTGATAGTGTATAGACTAGCACGGCTTCCTCTTTGTTACTATTACCTCCATAGTGTGTGCTAACTGATAGCTAGGGCAGGACTACAGAGTGCAGCAATGTCATACTTGCTCTAAGCTGACAGGAGAGAGCTCCTGCGTTAGCTTAATAACTGTCCTGTGAGAGGGATTAGCTGTGTTGGTGGAAGAAGCCCTTCTGCCAACATAGTATTGTCTACATTAGGGGAAAGGCTGCTATAACTACGTTGTTCAGGACAGTGGATTTTTCATACTCCTGATCAACATAATTATATAAATTGGTGTGTAGCGCCAACATGACCTTATTCCCTTTTGTGTGTTGAGCCGGTGTGCCAGATGGTGGTTGGGTTTGCTTTTGTTCCATGTTAGAACCCTTTTTCCTTGTTAATGCTTTCTTTGGTTCTCCCAGCATTGCATTTATATAGGATGTGGGCTAGATATATAACCTATACAAGTTTGCCTTTATTAGTAGCAACAAAACAAAACCTTCCACCAAAGCATTCTCCTGAGTGTGGCTAGGCTTACAGTATTTCTGGCTCTCCTTCTGACAGTATACATATCCACCTTTCAGAGAAAGAGAAGACTTTACATTCCTGCATTACAAAAAAGATAAAGCCTGCAGGCTGGTCCAATACCAGAACGTGGTTCACTAAAATAAGTGCCACAGGCTGCTGTGTTCCCTTCCTATATGCCTTTAAAACTGCTAAAGTTATAAGTATCCCCTTGTAGAGCGCTCTGCAGTCTAAACCCTGATTGTTTGGACACTGTGTAGTTTAAGGGGCAGTAGTAGTAGTAGTAGTAGTAGGCATCCTTCAGTCTGCATAGACTATGGATCGCGCCCTTTAGAGTTTCAATTGAGGACTTCCTTTTCAGCGTCTATTGTGACTATGAAGACCCACACGAGAGTGCCCGTCCTTGCTGCATCTCTTGTAGACGTAGTGGGTGTCTGGCAAGTCCTTATTGTGCAGTGGCAGGGATCATGATGAGACAAAAGGATTCAGTATGGAGGGGTTAAGACTCTGGCCTAAGACTCAGGAGAGCAGGGTCTGTTTCCCAGCCTTCCCACAGACTGTGTGACCGTGGGCAAGTCATTTAGTCTGTCTCTGTCTCAGTTCCATTCTGTAAAAGGGGGATTGTACATGCTGTCCCCCAACCTTTTTTAACCTTAGATTGGAAGATCAGTGACTCAGAATCTGTCTCTTACACACATTAGTATGCATTTGAGTGCAGTGAGACTGTGGTCTCGGCTGAGGCCTCCCAGTGCTACCTGAGCACAAGTGAGGCAAAGGAAAGGTACCATTTTTCTTTCAAGTTGTTTTAGCTGTCAGAATTTGCCCCTTTTATAATGTTAATGGCTTTCTTATTGGTAGCATTTTTGATCATGGCATTAATCAAAACTGTGAACATTCCCTCCTTTTCATCTCTGCACTGGCAGGGTTTATTAGCCTGCCACCTGGAGAGATCCTGTAGTAATTATCAGATTTCTGAATTAGTCTGCCTACACAGTAGAAAATAAAAGCTAACTCTCTTACTATAGACTGGCACTTTGCTTTGAAGGGTATGAGGCTTAGGCTTAAGCCAGTTGCAGTGACATTTGTTTTTCTGCTGTGTTGGGTGGTGAGGCACTTGATTTAATTTGTGTACTTTAGTCTGTCTTGCAAACAGTTGCCTGTGAGCATTAGTTCTTGCTGTGGCATGTAGTCTGCTGAAATCCGATGGGCTTCTGAGAGTAGGAAGTGCTTTGCCTAATGGTGTTTTCAGGTCTGGCCTTAAGTGGACAAAACTGATGAGGCATATGAGTCTCAGATGAATGGCCAGGTTCAGGAAAGTGCAGGTCTTGTTATCTCTAGTTTTGCTGCTCAACGTTGACTCTTCGATGAAGGTTTGGTGGTCGGTCTTTGATAACCACCAAACCAGTCTACTGCTCTTCAAGGCAAAGTTCTTTAACCTGGGAGATCTGGACTAAGTTGCTTGCTGGCTTTGCTGCAGACTCCATTTTATGGCCTCGGTCAAGTCAAATGATGTCCAATCCAAAGCATACTAAATCCACAGAAGATTTGGACCCTTCATGATCTCTGTTCCTCAGTTCCATGTCTGTAATTTATGGTGAGACTTGCCTTGTCCAGTTTCTTTATTTAGATTGTAAGGTCTTTGGGGCAAGGTTTGTTTCTATATGTATATACAGCACTTGACACAGTGGGAGCCTGATCCCAGTGGGGTGCACCAGGTACTCCAGTAATTCTATTAAGGAAGTAATGATTTTACTGAAGAGAAGTTGATTTGGCATCATGGCAGAGCATTGAGCAGAAGATCCTGGGTAGTGCAGAGACAGGGTGACATTAGGAAGAAATCGGTAGGAATAATGCAGTCTGGCCCTTTGAAAGCAGACACATACGGCTTTGCAGTTAGTCTCTCCTCTACCCATCTTCTCAAGAAGTCCATGCAACATTGGCCTGTGCACGTTCCTGGCTTTTCAGTACAGGAAGTCTTCACCTTGACCAAGTTTGACCTGCGACAAAATTTTCAGGAACCAATTGTGCCGTAAGTCTGAGGACTACCTGTGTAAGCTTTGTGCTGGTAGAGGTGCAATGCACTTTAATACTTCCAGAATAAAAAGAGCTATGATTCTTAGAGAATTCTAGCTTCATTCTTTTGCTGCTGTTTTTCTGCTCGGCACTCAGAGATGATTCTGCTGCTGAAACCCTCAGATCTTTCTCATTCAAATTGTTCTTTCTAGGGACACTACAATGTACCAGAGCCAAAGGTTCCATTTGTTCACATCCTCCTAATAGTCAGCCAGAGACAGCATCTGACATTCCATAATCTAGATGTTAGGCTGCATCAGGTGAACAAGACAGTGAAACCAGCAATGAGGTATCAATAAAAGAGGACTTAGCATGAAACCAGAAGTCTCTGCTAGCCATTTGCTGAACCAGTGGTATATGGGTGCACTGATTCCCTCAAGACCCATTGCACTCAACAATATGACATTTGTTTTCTTTGGTGGCTGAATTTATGGGTGTTTATCCTGGAGCGTAAGTTCTATGTTTTATGTAAGCCCAGCAAAAGAAATTTATTAAAATGAATAGTGTGCCCTTCCTGCCTTAGGGAAGTAGCTTGCTTAGTGATTTGCCTGTCACCTCTGGCATATCAGTGTAGCACTTCAGTCTTCATTTAGTAGCCTGCGGAAGTTAAAAATACAAAACAAAAAACAACGTAACAATCAAAAATGCTCATTAAGACCTGAGTACTTAGATTAGCAACTAATGATGTACTTAGGAGTGGGACAATATAGATGTGTCCTTGTGGCATCCTAAGTGTGCTCTTAATTATCTCTAATTGAGGTTGTCTGCTCTGCATGTGCACAGATGGGTTATATTTTAATGATAATAAATAACTGCATTGTAAGGGACTTTTTAACATCCAACATTTTTTTAAAAGCAGCTTACTAATTGTTTCTGTCTCTGAGTCATTAAAATGTGGTATGCATTGAATATATATCCCTGCTTGAGAGTACAACTACCCCCTACCAGGAAAATTGCAATATCAGAAATATAAAGAGACAGGCTTGGGGACACCCGTATCCTGTGCCTGGCTTTTCCACAAATTCACTGTAGAATCTTGAGCATGTCACTTTGATGCATGGTGCCTCAGTCTCCCCATTTGTGGATAGTGATGTCTTTATGAAGCTTTTTGAGACTTGTGGGTAAAAATGCAACAGCTACTGTAATTACTTTTTAAAGTATTTATTACATTTTGGTCACAATATGGTAAAATGTGCACATGAGAAATTACAGAATTATCACAATGCCATCGATGGATTGAGGGTTTCTCATCAGCTCTGTGCAAGTGTAAAACTAAGCTTGAGCCTTTGTATCCCAGTCTGACAGGGCCTTTTAAAAATTTTAACACATTCACTGGCTTACACATGATTTGAAGAATGAGTTCCCATGGGTGTGGGGAAGGATTAGTGTGATGTGTGACCGAGAGACCGTGTTCTCAATGTTTTGGTACCAGGGACTTGCTTGTAGCCTTCCTAAACTGTTAGGGAGACCTCCAGGACTGGTGCCAGTCCATACACCAGTCACTGAGAAACACTGCTGTAGTAGAAAGAGCCCTAGACTGGAAGTCAGAAGACGTGGGGCCGGTTCCCAGCTCGGCCTCTGCTTGCTGTGTGACCTTGGTCATGTTGCTTCAGCACCTTGCACCTCTGTTTCCTTCCTTCCTTTCCCTTTGTCTTTACTTCTCTTTAGAACACAAACTCTTTGGAAGAAAAACTCTTGTTCTGCATACATGTGTGTGCATGTGTACGTATGTACGTGTAGTTTCTGGCACAATGTAGCCTGATCAGGGACTCGTTGGAGTGATTAAACTACAAGTATATACTAAGTAATTGGGGATGGGAGAGTGGGCCTGGACCGTCTACCTTCAGAATGTTCCTAATATGTTCATAAATGTTCATGGTCCTAAACCTCAGGTTTTGTTTGTAGTTTAGATTAGCCGTTGGTGACAAGCAACTGCTGTAGGCAAGCTACTGAAAACAAGGAGAGATGCCATTTGTATCAGATGAGTTTAATTTAATTTCAAACCTAGTAAGTGTAAATTGGGGCTCCCATGAAGCAATATCAACTTCTGCTCACTAACTGCTGACTTCCAGGGCCCACCATGCATGAAGCTGAATTTCTGAGTGGAGTGCAGTTATACCGAGAACTGGTCTTTGCTTAATATTACAAAGGCAAAAAGTAGCTCTGTCTCAGAACTGATACTGCTACAGACATGCCATTTCTTGGCAAAATGAAGTTTTCATTAAGGATTTTCCCATTAATGTGTTGAGAGAGTGGGGGTTGAAGGAAGAGGGCAAGCAAACACACCGTGTCTTGATGTAGTACTTAATGTGTGTTCACGCAGTGGCTGACGACCGCTGCAAAGCAACTGTAGTGGGTAAATAAAACAAGCAGCTGAAAAGACGACGACGTTTTGCCGAGCCTGCCATTATAGCTTTAGTGGTTAACCGTAGTGATGGCAAAAGAGCCTGATTGCTTTGCAAGGCAGGTTTGCACCAGAGAAAATTTGTGTTAGGGCTTTTTAAAAAAGAAATGTGAATAATTAGCTTGTTTTTACTTTCATCACCCTGGCCTTTATCTACTTCTGGTTGCTGTTGTGAGCAGACAGAATATTGTCATTTTACAGAAATCAGGTTTCTTGTGTATTTCAATACTTTGATCACAGAGCAGAGCCAGACAACTCAAGACTTGTTAGCATCTCAGACAAACGCAGTTTCTGCAATGGTGGATCATTCTATGGCGTATTTGGCATGCTGATTGTTACAGGCCTTGTTCTGAGCTGTCAGGGTCAAAACATTTTCAAACCAAACCATTGGGGTTATTTTTAGGCTAAGTTAATTTTTGGCCTGTCAGCCTTGGCAAGGGTTGCTGCAAAATAAACTGAATTTGTAATAGAAAGAAACAACGAATGTATTACATCAAGGGTTTAACTCAAGCCAAGGATTTCAGCTAAGGCTGCAATTCTGTCTTTAATTCAGCCTGGTTGGGCATAAAGAAGATATTGCCAAGGTCACAATCCTGTAACGCAGGGCTCCAGTTGGAGGGATGAGATTGCATTCTGTGCAAAACACAGAGTCATTTGAGTAACTGCAGAATCGAGGCCTGTAGGAGTAACAAGGAGTAGTCAGAACTGTTTCCTGGCTTTGTGTGCTAAGCTTTTTACTTAACTTTGGTGTCGCGTTTCTTGATGTGAATTTTCTGGAAATGGAAGCTGTATAAACAAACGTTAAATTAGATAAAGGGAGGTTGAAAAGACCCTGCTTAGTGCATCTATTTTGTAAAGGAAATATTTAAAAATATTGAACAACAAATATATATCTTAAAAAACCCCGCCCCTATAATTGGAGCAGATGGTACGGTAGTTTGTTTTCCAGTCCTTGATGTTTAAAGAGTTCTTTTTAATTTTGATTACATGTGCTTTGGCATTGCTTTCAAACTTAACAAATCAAAGGAATAAAATTAGATCTGCGGTCATCAGCTAGCTTCTTGGTTTCTGACCAGAGTTTCTCTGCTGTTGATTATTCTTGTTTCACATAAATTAGGACAACTGGCTCTGCTTTTCATTTTGTCTGGCACAAAGGAACAATTATTGATTGGCTATGCTAATATTGCTGAAAAGATTTTAGGAGCAGCTTTCATCTTGGTAATAGTGGCGCAAACATTAGCAAAAATGACAGCATGCTGTGTAAAGATTGTTTTCTAATGGTAGTGCTATTTAAATACAGATGTATCATTTACTTCAGTAGAGGTCTCTAGCAGCCATGTTAGTCTGTATCTGCAAAAGCAGCAAGGAGTGTAATAGCACCTTAAAGACTGACAGATTTATTTGGGTATAAGCTCTCATGGGTAAAACCCACTTCATCAGATGCTCCATCATGAACTAGGTTTGTACCCACGAAAGCTTACGTTCAAATAAATCTGTTAGGTTGTGTCTACACAGCTCCTCCCTTTCGGAAGAGGCATGCAAATGTGGCTGATCAAAAATGCAAATGAGGCACCAGTTTCCATATAGTGTGCCTTATTTGCATAATGGCAACAACTCGCTGTTCCAGAAATGCTGTTTTCGTGGAAAAAACCAGCCATGTAGACAGGATTCCTTCAAAAACAAACCTCGTTTTCGAAAGTTTCCTTCTTTCTGAAACAAAATAAGAAGGGATCTTTTGAAAACAGGGTTTGTTTTCAAAGGAACCCCGTCTACACAGCTGTCTCTCCCCCCTGCCCCCGGGAAAACAGAACTTCTGGAACAGTGAGTGGCTGCCATTATGCAAATTAGGTACGTGATATGCAAATTAATACCTCATTTGCATTTACATGCTCCCTCCAAAAGGGGCAGGTCATGTAGCCGCAGCTTTAATCTTTAAGGTGCCACAGGACTCCATGTTGTTTTTACTTCAGTATAGATGTTTTAACCAATAAATAGCAAGCACTATGGACCATTAGATAGGTTTGAATCCAGGATCTTTAGCACCAGGGATGCTGCACACATCTCTACTACAAGAGCTACAGGAGAATCTCCATTAACAGTAGCAGGTCATTGCCTTCTAAGGGACCATCCATCTGCTGGAGAGGAAACAGAGAAATGTGCTTTCTCTCTCTTCACCAGCACATAGCACAAGATTTGAAGGTGGGTGCACAAAATGCCTTTAAAGATGTAAGGTAAGAGCACAGTGCTATGCCAGTGCTGAGTGCTTTTGAAAATATCCTTCAAGCCCAACTTTATGAAGCTGGTGAGAGTCAAGATTGAGTTCTTGGAAGGTCTGTCACTTTGACAATTTCTGATCAGTTTGCCAAGACTTACAAAACTGAGTATGTGTGTCACAAAGCCATAGAAGTGTTTGAGGACTCTTCCACCCGTAAGGTCATTTAGTCTACATCCCTCCCCACCCCTCACTGAAGCAAGGCCATTTAAATCTAGACCATCACTGTTAGGTGTTTACCTAACCTGTTCTTAGAAACCTCTAGTGATGGGGATTCTGTACCCTCCCTTGGAAGGCCATTCCAGCAGTTAACTAGCCTTATAGTCAGAAATCTCTTCCTAATATCTAACCTAAATCTCCCTTGCTGCAAACTGAGACCGTTACTTCTTGTCCTACCTTTCATAGACATGCAGAATAACTGGTCCCTGTCCTCTTTATAACATCTTTTAACATATTGGAGGACTGTTACCAGGTTTCCCCTCACACTCCAGTCTTCTTTTCTCAAGACTGAACATGCCGCTTTCTTAAAACCTTCTTCATAGATTTTCTAAACCTTTGATAATTTTTGCTTAAACCCCTGGTGTGTCTCCAGCTGATGCAACTGATCTACAGCTGAGGACTCACCAATTCCAAGTAGATCAGGAAAGTCACCCCCTGTGTCTTCTGTAACTCTCATTAATACACCCCATGATGATAATATGTTATGCTTTTCTTGACTGCATCGTATTGTGTCTCTAATATCCTGGGAGCAGCACAGCTACAATAACACTGCATCACATTGTTGACTCATATTTAATTTGTGATCCGCTGTATACCCCAATTGTTACCAGCAGTACTACTGTCTAGCCAGTTGTTTCCCATTTTGTAGTTGTGCGTGAGGTTTCTCTCCACCCTCCCAGCATAATATTTGTCACTTGGCTTTATTTAATTTCATCTGATTGATTTCAGAAAAATTCTCCTATTTGTCAATGTTGTTTTGAATTTTAAACCATTGCTTCAAAGTTCTGGCAGTCGCTTCCAGCTTGGTATCATCCGTAAATTTTAGCTTTCTATTCCAGTTATCCACATCCTAAAGGAAAATATTGAATAGTACTGGACTCAGAACAGACGCCTGTGGGACCCCACTAGATACATTCTCCCAGGGTGACAGGGACCCAATGATAACTACTCTGACTAGCTCCCTAGGTATCTCCAAGTACTTGCAAACAGATTATACCATTATTGGTTGTGGTCTCTTTTCAGGTAGAGGGTTATGTTGACTGTTTTGTAGCTTCCCAGGTCCTCTTTTTTCTTGTTTTTAAAGATAGATGCTTGGTTTACTCTCTTCCTGTCCTTTGGGACCTCCTCGATCCTCCTGGAGCTCTCAAAGATAATTGCAAACCATTCAGAAATTGCTTCATCTAATTTCTTAAGCACCTTAAGATGATTTTGATCAGGCTCTGATGACCTGAATACATGTAATTTAGCTAAATATTGTTGAACCTGTTTTTTCTATTGTGTTCTGTGTTCCCTTCCCCAATGTTAATATGAATTGTGTTTAAAGTACCTGGTCAGAAGTCAGCTTTTTAGTTAATATAGGGGAAATAAACATTAAAGCACCTCAGCCTTCTTAATGTATCAGATATTACCTCTCCTTCTGTGCTAGGTAGAGGACCTATATTTCTTTCTCTTGCTCTTACTGTATTTAAACAACCCATTTTGTCTTTTACACTCCTTCCTCGATATACTCATTTGTACCTTATCTTTTCTGCTTTTATCCATATCAGCTTGTGTCCCTCTGTCACATTCCTCCTTTGCCATTTGCCCAGCTTTTCACTTTTTGTAAGATTCCTTTTTGATTTTCAAGCAACCAGTGCCCTTTAGCCACTTACTTTCTTCCTATCCTTTGTACCCCACATCAGTAGTTTTGCTGTTGCGCCTTTAATATTTCTTTGAGAAACTATCAGCGTTCCTCAGTTCCAGTCTGCTTCTTCACACTCCCCCGCTGCCCAGCTCTCCCACCTCCCAGTGTGCTCCCCCGGTCAGACACCCTACCCTCACCCTGCTCCTCCACACTCTCCCCATTGGCCAGACACCCCACCCCAGCCCACTGCTGCACTTTTCCTGCCCTCCAGACCCCCACTCTCAACCCTCCCCTGCACCCTCCTACCTGGCCAGACACCCCACCCCCAGCTCACTCCTGCACCCTCCCTCCAGCCAGACCTACACTCCCAGCTCTCTCCAGCACCCTGCCTCCCACCCAGGCTGCTATTCTCATACCCATCCCTATCCCACTCCCTGGCAGCCCCCTCTTGCACACTGAACCCCTCTTTTTTGGCCTCACCCAGAGCCGGGGGGGGGGCTCACAAAATCGACTAACTCCAGGACCCCAAAAGACCTAATCTGGCCTGTGGGAAGCCCTGAAGCTTGGTCCTCCCTGCTTCCCCCTGCCCTCCACTGTGGGGCTGGAGCACAGGGGAGTGACAGTTGGGGTTGGGGCCTATCTCAGTTGGGGGCTATTTTGGGGGGGGAGATTGCCTGTCACTTGTGTGGCCCTGACCCAAAAAAGGTTCCCCACCCCCATCCTAATCCATCACTTTAACCACTTTACCCCCTTTTTTCCATCCCTCTCCCCCATCATTGTATCAAATATAAGCTGCCTCCAAGGCACTGCACAACCTATCATCTCTGACTCAGAGGTGAGACTGCAGTCCACACCTCTGATCAGCCCTTGCCGGCGGCATCCCTTGCCCGCTTGTCAGATTTTTAAACAAGCAGCATCATGTTTTATTCCTGTGCTACCCATCATCATCGGGGACACATGGCGGGGGGTCGCACAAGGAGTCACATGTACCCCACTGCGTCAATTGTGACAGCTGTGCTGCTTCCGATGAGTACGGGAGCAGTCCTGTCCCATCACGTCCTGCCTCTCCCCTGCAGTGGCACCATCCAAAAATGGTACTCCTAGGCCATGCTGCTCTGGGGAGGGGAGGAACAGGACTGTCCCTGCACCCACCAGAAGTGGCACCGTGCTTCTGCAGGAAGAGGCGGGTGGGGGCAGAACAGGGATGGGGAAAGGGTGGAGCATGGAGCAGGGGTGGGAGAGGGCGGGGCCTGGGCAGTGCAGGGGCAGGGAGAGGGTGCGGAAGGGGCCCTTGGCCTGTGCAGCCCCTAGAATCCCCACACTAGCTGCCTCTCTCCCTCACACTTAGGAGGAGCTTACTGTGAACCTCTGTAAAGCTGCTTTTTTGTCCTTCAGATCCTTCCATGAAAAGTGTCTCCTTTGCTCTGGTGGCTATGAAAAACTTGACAACAGTTGCATTGTGCAGAGACCACTGTGTACCATGCTGCCTCGTTGATGCCTTGTATTCCCTGATCTGGCTGTACCCATCTGTTGATTCTTCCTGTCGTCTTAAATTGTAAACTCTTTTTCTGTCTGTACAGCGTGTAATATAGTGGGATTCTAGTCTGTGATTGGTGTGCCAAGGGCTTTGGTATTATAGATAATATTAAAAATAAAATGCAGCCGATGTTACATGGAGAAAGTGCCAGGTATGAATATCACAATCAGTTTTGGACATTCTTGACGGTATATTTGGACACTTATCACTTCTTTGTTCCAAATAATAAGACTGTAGGTAAAAGCTTCTAATTGGGGAGTGGGAGCAAATGTGATATTACAGTATTGTGACTCTCACTGCTTAGTAGTCTTATGAGAGCTGCTGAGCCAGGATTTGCATGTTCTTTCCCATGTCAGACCACATCTTAATACAGCAAGTGCATAAAGTACACATGCTGTCTCTGTATCCTCTCGCATGGAGCTCACCTCCTTCCATGGACAATCCCATCACATTGCTGCAGGATATGTAGCAATTGCATTCATATGCAGTGATGTTTTAACAAAGCTTCTTTTAATGGCGCCGGAAATGAGGATAGCCACCTGCCATGCATCCTGTCACCTAGTGGTGTACCAGCTACAGGCTGGAAACCTCTGCACTAGTGGAAGGTCTTAGATGAAGACTGATGCAACACAGGAGAGGTACCAAACACAAAAGTCCAATTGCAAAGGGAGAAGAGAAGAATTGGGTGGTGGGGGTGTTACTGCCAACAAGATGAGTTGTTCCAATTAACGTGAAGTTAGGGGCAGGAGGCTGGACTCGATGGCCTCTCAAGGTCCCTTCCAGTCCTGGTATTCTGCGATTCTACATGCCGAGAGAGAGAGAGTAGATAGCACAAATGCAAGTGTGAGGTGGTGGGGCAGCTATATAGAAACCAGTGAATCAGAGAAACCAGAGGGAGCTGAAGGATGAACTGAAAATCACCGAACAATGTCACACTGTGAAAACAGAAATAGTTCTCCCCTGTTTATAGAGTACTCTCCTATGAACAAGACAGATGATACTGCCTGCATGCAGTGCCCTGTGAGGATCATATCTGGAGTAGCGCCTGCTGTTCTGACCCTTGTTGTTTGGGAGTACAGGGGGAAACCAGAGAAGGAGCATTGGAAGTGATACAAGAACCAGATGTAAAAGTTATGGGGGCAGGGAAAACTCGGGGAGCTCAGCCCATATTGTGTAGAAGAGAAGAGAGGGTGAGGGCTCGTGTGAGGGGTGGTAATGTGATCTGTTTGAGGGTAATGTGGTCTGTTTTCTCCACTTGTGCTGCTTTCTATAGAATCTTTCTTTACAAGTTGGTGGGACAAGACTGAAGCTGAAGACAGTAATGTGTTCTGCTGGGAGATGAGGGAGAAGCTGTTAAACAGTCAGAGTATTTGGCTGCTGGACTAGTTTCCTATTCAGAGGTCACTGGCTGGATTCCTGCTTTTTGGCATTCCTGCATGTGAATCCTTTGTTACCTGGTTGTAAGCTGCTCCCTCGGTCAGCTTCTTGATTTCTGTTTCTCTTTCATGTACAGGTGCAAAGTAGGTCAACATGAGTGGCCTTGGGGATAGTTCAACAGACCCTGCTAACCCTGATTCCCGGAAGAGGAAAGGGTCACCATGTGATACGCTGGCCCAGAGGTATGTGCTCTGTTCCAAATCCATTTCTCCCACGTGGTTACTTTGTCATTCTAACTGCATCGTTCTCTCCCGGCTGCTTGAGCAGATGGAGCAGGTTTCATCTACTCAGAAATGTTCACACTTCCCACCAGAACTCAGCTCTGCTTTTCTCAGTGGCTGTGGTGGAAGAGGGAACATGATGGAAATATAACTTCCCATCTGCTCTCCTTGCTTTTTGGTAGCAACTGATGATACGGGCTCATTTATCCAAGTTAATTTATTGATTTATAAATTGAGAGCGCTGGTGGCATGGGGAGATCTTGAGAGGGCTTTCTTGTCGGTCTGGGATAACTCCATTACTTGAGAATGTTAAAGGCGGGTGTGAATCCTTCAGGTCAGGCCAAGGCATATGCCTCACAGGATGCCCAAGCAATGCATCTTCTTATCAGGTTCCAGAGACCTTGGGGATGAGATTCTTTTACACTGGGGTGGGCAACCCACAGCTCTCAAGCCTCATGCAGCTATTTGAGCCTTCAAATGTGGCTTGTCAGAGCCACGCACCAGGAGTGCTGCACCTGCTGTAGGCATGTGCCCCACTGCTTTGGTGGGAGAAGCACGTGGTGGCAGCGGCAGCTCCGGTGAGTTGCCGGCATTTATTTGGAGCCGGGGAATGAGGGAGTCTGGCTCTGGAGGGATGGGAAGGGCATTGAGCTATGCATTATATATTTATTTTTGTATAGCTATATATAACCTATGTTTATTTTATATGTCTACAGATAGAAATATAAATATATTATATGTGGCTCTTTGCGCTCTCTCCACCGCTCTTTTGCCTCTTTGTCTCCAACTGGTTGGCCACCCCTGTTTTACACCATGGTATGTTTGGGAGACAACTTAGTCTAAACTATAGCCTTTTCCGTGTGATTGTCCAAACAGCCCTCATAATTCAGCTTGCTCTGGAAATCTACTCTTTGTATGTAGTCTTTCCGGTAGTTTTTTCCATGATGTTGGCATTTGGCTTAGGGGCATGCAAATCCTACATTTATTTCGTCATGATTAGTGTATTGTGAGCATCGCAGCTAAAATGATGGCCATGCCGCGTGACCCTTGATGTGAATCTGCCAGATCTGTTTCGTTTTTCGGTTGGAATGTTAGGAACGTACGCACGGCATTTTATATTTCTAGTGCCACTGGTAAGTGTGTACCACTGATACCCATGAAGTTGTTTTGCTCATCTTCACACAGTGTGTGTGCGGTGACAATGACTAGTGTGTGCTTTTGGTCAGTGGTGCGCATGTTTAGACATTTTATGCTTGACTGAAGTTGTGACCATTTCTAGACTGTAAATATAAAGGTGGCAGTAGGTTAATAATCTAATAAAAAGGCTTAGGATGATTCTATTTGTTAACATCAGTGATCTCCTACTCACCTTTTTAGTGATCATCTCCCCCCTCCTCTTAGCAGTGAATCATCTGTGGAATTTTCAGGCCTTCCAACAATACCTAATTACAGTGTTGACTTGAGTTCATAGCCTAGCTATGCTATCAAGTTAAAAAAATCAAACACCACAGTTGGTGTAAACTGCAGTAATTTTAAAAGAAACACTTTTCTGGCAGCTCTTCTTTCCATCCCTAACAAAGACTTCTGTAGTACTGTCTGATGTTTGCCATTGGCGCGACAAGTATCAACGGGGTAGCCGTGTTAGTCTGTATTTGCAAAAACAGTGGGAAGTCCTGTGGAACCGTATAGACTAACACATTTATTGGTGCATAAGCTTTTGTGGGCATCTGATGCACCTGATGAAGTGGGTCTTTGCCCACAAAAGCTTATGCTCCAATAAAGAGGTTAGTCTGTATGGTCCCACAGGACTTCCGTTGGAGTGAGACATTCCAACCTTGTGTTGGATAGCAGGTCTTTGAATCAGAAATCCTCCACTTCTACTAGGCCTGCCTAATGCATGGAGAGTGCTTTAAAGCCCAATCCAATTAATTGTGGGGTTTCAATGGAGCCAGATCATGTCCTTAGAAATGAATACCCTTTGTCCCTCAAGTACAGTTCATGTCTAGTGTCTGTGGAGGAAAGAAGGCCCGTAAGCCAATTTTTGAAGGCTGCATTGCCTAAATAAACAAGAATGTGCATGGTTCTGTTTCCTATATTTATTATAACCCCTTTCTTTGTTAGGAAACCTGGCTCACAGCCCAGTAGTAAAGCCCCTGAACCGGCCATGCATTTTCTTTTCTAACTAGCTTATTCTCCACTCTTGTAATAATCACTCCCTCAGAAAATCCCTGGGACTATTCCAAGTACAAGCAGGCCAGGGCAGAAGGATGGATTGTACATCTCCTTTCACACGTAAATAGGGGGTTTACCAAATATGTGGCTATGAAAATTGACTAGGGGACTGTAAAATATGGCTTCACCTGTGAAATATGGTTTCTAGCTGCTCAGCTCTGACAGTAGAGCAGAGTGCAGTGACTGGTGCCTGGGCAGCCAGCTCTGAAGGCAGTGCGTCTGCAGCACAAAAATAAGAGTGGTCAATGGAGATCAACAGGCACCTCAAGCCTGTGGCCAATGTGGTAGGGGAGGGCCTGGCTCCCTACCTCAGAAGGGGTGGGGCCAAAGGCAGAAGGGGCGTGGCTTAAGGCAGTCATCTCTGTCCTCCCCCCTCCACGTTCCGTCAGAGCCTCCTGAAGCTCTGGGACCCTGGGGCAACTGCACCCTTTGCCTGCCCCACTATCAGCTGGCCTGAGGGTGGCAATACTATGGTTCCCTTATGTCTCTGCAGTTGCCAGCAGCAGTGTTGCTTTCAAAACTTTATGCTCCATCGGCCCAGCTCTGAAAGCAGAATAGAGAGCAGCGTCTGCTGCCTGGACACCCAGGACTGAAGGCAGTACCATGGCCAACAGCTGCAGAGAAATAACGGTGACATGATATGGGCACCGTTAGGTCTGTGCTGCCTTGAGATCTGGTCATGGAGCCAGCAGCTGCCGTCTTCCAGCTTCAGATAATGATGGGTGGCTGACTCAGGAGTGCAGACAGTTATATTCATTTTCCCAGTACTCTGGGCCCCAAGAGGCATCGTGCAATCAATCCCCCTTAAGGATCTGGGCCCCTAGTTTGAGAAGTGCTGTGGAGAAATCACATTTTTCATGGGCTGGTCATGGTATAACTAGGAAATGTCATGGATGTGTCACACATCTGCCAAATTTGCTATTTGTGCTGTGGCCAACCCACAAAAATTGTGTGATTTTTGTGTGATTTAAGTAGACACCCCCCTTCCCCACATAAGGTATCTAGAAGCACTTTGCGAAGTGCAAAGTGGGATACCTGTTGGCAAACATGGCAGCTACTCGGAGCTTGCTCACGGATTGACTCTGGAATGTGTTTCACCAGGAGAGGGAATGTTGGCCAGTGCCCCGGTGTTATATCCTACTCTCTTCAGAAAGTGCTAATGAGATGTTTTAACTTCCATTGGTGACTGGCAGAGACAACTTCCTGCTCTGCGTCTTGTTCAAAGGCTGGAGAATAGCATGCTACAGAGCTACTTGAATTTCAGAATTCCTGTATAAAAAGCCTGCCTCGTTTAACAGTTACTGTGATGATGCTCCAGAGTCACAAAGAACAGCCCACTGCTATAATATTCTCCTGATGCTTTTATGTAGAGAAAATTGGTCTGTTCTCCCTCCCACAACTTGAAAGTTGCCACAGCAACAGTGGCATTAAGTTTTCTTCACCAAATGAGATCACCCACAACATGTAGCTTTTCTGCTTTTTCCTATTTGATTCGCAAAGAGGGGAGGAAATTAATTTGACCTTAACTGAAATACCTATTCGACTCTATTGAGTGCTTACCTGCCCTTTAGTAAGCAAAAGAGTACCCACCTGAGTGAGTCTGAATGTTTTGCAAAATGCCTCACTGCAATGAACTTGATTTCTGTTCAGTATTCATCTGCATGGCTCAGTGTGGGATGTGGGGTATTTCTGTGACTGACTTAGTGATCCACTAGATTTTCCTCTAGTTACTTTTGCACACAGAGATTTAGAACATAAGCACGGCCAGACTGGGTCAGACCAAAGGTCCATCTAGCCCAGTATCCTGTCTGCTGACAGTAGCCAATGACAGGTGTGCCAGAGGAGGTGAACCGAAGACAATGATCAAGTGATTTGTCTCCTGCCATCCATCTCCCGCCTTCGAAAAAAGGCTAGTCACCATACCTTACCACTTGCTAATAGGCACCTATGGACCTAACCTCCAAATATTTATCGAGCTCTTTTTTAAATTCTGTTAGAGTCCTGGTCTTCACAGCGTCCTCTGGGAAGGAGTTCCACAGGTTGACTGTGCGCTGTGTGAAGAAAAACTTTTTTATTAGTTTTGAACCTGCTACCCATTAATTTCATTTGGTGTCCTCTAGTTCTTATATTATGGGAACAAGTAAATAACTTTTCTGTATTCACTTTCTCCACACCATTCATGATTTTGTATACCTCTATCATATTGCCCCTCAGTCTCCTCTTTTCTAGACTGAAGAGTCCCAGTCTCTCTAGCCTCTTCTCATATGGGACCCGTTCCAAACCTTTAATCGTTTTAGTTGCCCTTTTCTGAACCTTTTCTAACACCAATATATCTTTTCTGAGGTAAGGAGACCACATCTGCACGCAGTACTCAAGATGTGGGCGTACCATAGTTTTATAAAGGGGAAGTAAGATATTCTTTGTCATATTTTCTATCCCTTTTTTAATTATTCCTAACATCCTATTTGCTTTACTGACTGCCGCTGCACACTGCATGGATGTTTTCAGAGAACTATCCACTATAATTCCAAAATCCCTTTCCTGATCTGTTGTAGCTAAATTTGCCCCCATCATATCGTATGTATAATTGGGGTTATTTTTCCCAATGTGCATTACCTTACACTTACCCACATTAAATTTCATTTCCCATTTAGCATCTGGGGCACATGGCATAGGCCACTGTAAGAAGACGGGATCCTTGGCTAGATGGACCCTTGGTCTGACCCAGTATGGCTGTTCTTAGATTTTTGGTGTTATGGTTTTTCTTTCTTTCTTCCATCTTTTTTCCCTTTAATTCAAACTTTTATCTTTTTAACTTGTGAAATTTCTGACCTTTGTCATTTTGCCTCATATATTTCTCTTTGGTAACTTACCAAAAAAAAAATTATTGGACTCTTTACTGTGTGCTCTGTTGAGTGATTACTGTATGTTAATAGAACGTCTCTTTTTAAATGCATGTGAGAGCAGGGGAAGGGAGATCACTCTTTTCAGATAGCTGTTCTGTTTCACGTACCTCCGGGCCCCTGCCAAGTGCATTGGATCCCTGGAGCTAATGTAATTAGGTACAGGTTAGTCCTACCCTTGATTTAAGTGGGTCACTTCCTACAGCACAAGTTACTTCAGCTTTCACTGAGGCCGCTTACAAGAAGAGGTCAAGATGATATCCTGGACAGACCAATAGTTTTGCAGAAGCTGGAAATCAAGCTCGCCCCTCATGTGTTCATAGAAACATTTAACTGTTTGCTTGAATATGGTGCAGCTACTGTGATTTCATTAGCAGCTGCCGGGTGGGAGAATGAATGTATGCACTTCAGAGTCAGCAGCCAATCAGTGTGTGATCCTGTAAAAAGTTACTGAGCAGTGCTACCTGTCTCCCTGAAAAGACCTAGTAGTCACCTGTTACTTGTCACTTAATAGAGAGTTTAACTAAAGAAGTTCACATATCTGAGGGGCAACATAACATATGATGTAGACTGTAAGAAGGAAATAGTGACTAGAATAGTGAAACAAGAACGAGTTTGAAGGCAATGGATAAGATCTGGAAAAGCAAAGCAATTAGCTTAAGAATGAAGCTGAGTGTCTTGAAAACGTGTATATTCAGCAGCATGTACAGATTTGAGACATGGGTGATAACGAAAGATTCGAAAAGAAGAATATTGGCATTCGAAAGGAGGTGTTATAGAAAGTGAGAATAGGATGGATGTGGAAGGTCGCCAGTGAGGAATTATATAGAAAGATACAGCCAAAAGAGAACCTGCTGCAGAAGGTTATACAATGGAAGCTACAGCTATTTGGGCATATTTGCAGAACGAACAACGAACAAAAAATCAAGACCCTGGTATTCAGCGTAATGGATGTTTCAAATAGGAGAGGCAGACCCCACAGAGAACGGGTAGATGATATAGTAGATTGGTGCGGAGCAACTAAGCCACTCTGCGCTGGACAGGGAAAGATGGAAGGAAATAGTGAGAAGGACATCAGGCACCAACGGGCTTTGAGCCCAGGGTTATTGATGATGGTGATATAGTTTTGACAAGCTTGTGGTGGCCGGACCAAACGTTTTATTCATTTTCTCCATACTATGGAGATGCCCATTGGCGGGTAGTTGATTTTTTTTTTTTTTTTTTCAAAAAAACCCTTCAGATTCTTCTGGGAATCTTCCTGGCTGCTGATCTGCTTTAACAGCTGATCACAAAGTTAACTTTCTTTCATTGCTGGCTTCTCAAAGCTATGTGCAGCAGTTCGGGGAAAGAGAGAGAACAGTAAGTTATAGGAAGATGAAGTTCAGTCTGATGGAGGCACCAGGGAGCAGCCAGAGTTCCATGAGAGTGAGGGGAATGATGGTCCATCTAGGCATTGAGTGCAACTGTTTTTGGTTGTTTACAGGGAGTCCAGGATACAGAGAAGAGGACAGAGGGGAGTGCACACTTGTCAGGGCTCGCAGCAGCTGTTAGTAATGTTGGACCTGAATGAGGAAAAGAACAAATCTGGAAACCCAGAACATCTGTGCAGCATGTGAATAGAGTTTCCTATGTGTATAGAGGGATGGGTGTGTAGATCAGTGGTTCTCAGCTGGTGTGCTGAAACACTGGTGTGCTGTGAGAACTGTTCAAGTGTGCTAGGTAATTTTGTCAGTTTCCCCTCACCATTGCTCTTTTCAGAGCCACTGTGGGAAGGTGTATATGTGGATTGATGACCCTGAGCTATCTGGGGCTCAAGCAGTTAGGCTGCCAGAGTTCCAACTTGCATGAGATTTGTCAATTTCCCCTCCCAGTGCTGCTTTCCCTTTCCAGAGCCACTACGAGGGGAAATGCTGACCCCACAGGAGCCTGTTCACGCTGGGATGCAGCTGAAATGCTGCTTTATGCCCTGAATGGGCTGCTGGGAAGCCATCCCCCCTTTTCATTCTGCTGTGGCAAGGGGGCAGGACGGGCAAGAGCTTGTTGGAGCTGGGACCCAGTTTAAATGCTCATGCCACCTCCCCCCATCACCCCTGCAAGTGAAAAGTGGGTGTCTCATGGAATTGCTTGTCTCATTGAAGTGTGCCATGTTACTGAAGGGTTGGGAACCACTCGTGTAGATGGCTGGATATTGTGGGATGAAAGTACCTATAGACATAGTGGTCAGAAACATTGTGTGTGTCCACTTCTAACAGAGGGACAACCACATACAGAAGATGAATCTGACCACTTTTTGCAGATTTTCTCTTGTTCCTCTGCACAACCTCCTGTGACGGCTGAATGGCACTCAACCAGGTGCTCAGAGAATTTTCACTCTGCAGGCTGAATTTTCCCTGTTGTTCCGTCCAATAACTGTACCTTGTAGCATTTTTTTAAATGTGGGAATTGTTTGTTTTAGCTCAAAAGTGTCAAAATTGTGGCTTGCTTGTGACCTAGCCCATTCATGTCACATCAGCTTGTTAATGACTGAGAATAATCCATTTTTAGACCTATAGCTAGCAGTCCTTTACGACTGAAAGACTAACAAATTTGTTAGATCATGAGCTTTTATGGGTAAGACCCACTTCAGGTGATTGGAGTAGACATTTAGCATTCAGGGTTTACGTAGCCGGGGTGTGTTTCGGTGTGGGGGGTGAAGGATGAAGGGGAAAAAGGGGCCCTGAATTCTCAGTGTCTACTGCACTCATCTGAAGAAGTGGGTTTAATCAAAGAAAGCTCATAACCTAATATGTTTGTTAGTCTTTAACGTGCTACAGGGCTGCCTAGTTTTTGGGATGCTACAGACTAACATGGCTACTCCTCTTAGACTATTTATCATTTTTAGACAGTATTTTCTGAAATCATTTATTATTCTGTGTCCTTCTGAAGATTTCAAGGAAGGTGATTTGACTATTTTTATAAGAAATGTTATTTAGCCAATAATGTGTGCGTGTACATTTTTACTACTTCGTCTCTATAAGAGAATCTCCCATTACCTGTTAGTAGTATAAGGCCTATGGTGTGTGTTTGATTTGTTCTGATTCCATCCAGTAGAGAGGTAGTGATCGGGGGTGGTTGTGTCACAGAGCGGTTAATTACACTCTTTTCCTGCTCATGGGGTCTTTGGCACAGAAATGTCTCCAGAGTGACTCTTAGGAGAGCCAAGTTACAGCTCAGCTGTTTGCAGTTTGTCCACACCTCCGAATTTTGCAATAGGAAGAGAGTTCATGGACAAGTGTTTGTCCCTCTCCGTTGGCTCTGACCACAAGGAACAGAGCTGCTGTTAGCATTTTTTTGGCATGAGACCAATAGCCATACTGCTTTGCACCTCAGTCCCGCCACTGGTGATTCAAATTTTATTTTTAGTTGACTTCAGTAGACTTTATTGAGTCTTTGTGTGTGAAATTAGGGCGGTTTTGCACCAGCTTGAATACTGGCTTTGGCAAGGCAAGCTGTTCTGTGCAGGTTTATAACTTTTTGAAATAAGCAAAGTCCTCAACATTGGCTTTTAACAAACTGTCTCCTTCTAGGAATGTTTGACCTGTGTCTGCAGTGTACATGCCTTCCTGGGCTTTCATTCTGTGGCTCATTCTGCATAATAATAAACAAGGGCCCTGAACCAAATCATCCTGCATTTTGTAGACATTAAGATTTCTGCTTAGTCCTGCTGCTAAGCAGAAAAGTTTCCGCATGCCTGTTAGATACACATGTACCTGTTTGCGGGAAGCAGTGGGCAAACTATTAACCTGGAGATTTGTTTTGTCACAGCAATGAAAAGCGACGCCGGGAGCAGGAGCACAAGTACTTAGAGGAGCTGGCAGAGCTGCTGTCAGCAAACATTGGGGACATAGACACCCTCAGTGTCAAACCAGACAAATGCAAGATTCTAAAGAAGACGGTTGACCAGATCCAGCAGATGAAAAGATTGGAACAAGGTAAGCCTTGATTTCTGGGGTGGTGAGCCTGATCAGCAGGCCATTCTCTGGTTGCCTCTGCTGCATCGATTAAGTTGCAAAAAATAACCATGAAACGAGAGGCAATGCTCTTCCATATAGTTTTTCTTCTCCCACTTGTAAGTCATTTCCCTGAAAGAAGGAATAATTTGGTCTTGAGGAGTATTACTTGAAGTCATAATATTCTGTTTGTGATGATGTCTTCATTTCCAGAGTGAGCCAGTAAGCACTATACATCTGCACACTCTAGTGCTGAGAAGTTATCTGCTTTATCCTGGAAGTGCTTTACCAGCACTGAGTTCAGTTTCAGGTCTTAAGAGTCCTCCTTCCTCTTAGGAGTATTCCCATTAATTTGAACAGGACTGTGAAGTTTACAGAATTAGGCATGTTAGCTAATGACTCTCTGATGTCACTGTGAGGTAGGTACATATTCAGTAAACGCCCCAGATAGGGTGAGAGGCTGAGGGTCTGGCTTTTGGAGCTGGTTTTAGATTTTAGAAATATTTTCCCAGCTCCCAGTCTTGTGCTTGTGTTGCTAGATCAGGCAACTTTCCTATGTAACTTGAAGCAAGGAGACACAGTACCGTCTTTATAGACCAACTTTGTGTTAGTTTCCCTAGTTGTTTCAAAAGAGGAAAGAGACATTCATAATGCTTCTCTGAAGAAAATGCTTTCCCCAAGCTTTCCACCTGAGATAGGCTTTAAAGAAAAAAGGGGGTGTTTCTAGGTCAGTTTGCCAATAAATGAAATTTTTGCTTAGCATCCCAAGGGTTTCTGGGCTATGGGACAGTGATTTACTTGTTACAGCATAGGACTGGGAGTCGGGAGATCTCGGTTTTCTGCCCCGCTTTTCCGTATTTTAACTTCATCTTACAGGGTTTCCCATCTGCAAAATGAATCTAAGCATTACCAATCCATCCATTACTGATGCGTCTGAGCACGATAAACAAAATGAAGAGAACTATCGTTTCTGGCTGAGAAAGATCCACCGCCCCTTCATTTGAAGCCATTTTTCTTTACAGAAGTAATTCTTCTGTCCTTCACCTTTGTGAGGCCAAGTTTATTTTTTAAATGCTCTTTAGGATCCTCAGATGAAAGACACGGATGTATTCTTTAGGAGCTGTGCAGATTTCCATGTAAATCCAGAGGGTTTAGGAAACCAGGCATAGGTGCTGCATATAGAACCTACAAGTGAGAATGGTGTCCTTCTGCCTCAGTCTGCAGCAGATATAGTCCACAGCTGTGCTCATTCACTACTAGCTCATGGATTTATCCCTGGAGGCACCCTATTAGGGTAGCCATCACATCATCCTTGTGATGCCCCTGTACCCATTTGTAAGATAGGCTTGCCTGTGCTTGAGCCAATTCCTTTTGCCAGTGCTAAAGCTGGATGTTTTCAGAAATGAATTATGTTGCCTTCTAACAGATGTTAAAGATTTCATAACCACCATGTTTGGCTTACGTATGCGTGAGCACTAACTTCAGTCCTATTTGGTGCTTCAGCCAATACATCATTTTAGGCTATATGTGCTGGAGTGATTGGCATGGATCCACCTCACTATTATTTTAGGAATGGAAATGCAGACCACTAACTCCCTAGAGTTAACAGGGGAGGGGGCAGTTGTGAAACATCTCTGTTTAACTGTTTTGTGTGTTACTTAGCTGCAGGGTCGTTGTGAAGAAACAGGGAGATTCTTTTCAGATTTCATTTACATCATGGCTGAAATCTGAAAAGAATTTCATAGTGGGTAAGTACTTAAGAGGTTCTTAGTTAATGGCACTTCAATATTCATTAGTTTTCTTGACATTGCACAGCAGGGCTGAACATTAACTAGGACAAGCACTACTTAAAATATTGTTCCTTGAGCTCTGCTCTGTATTACCAACTTATTTGGTACTCCACCACACGGCTGAAGAAATAAAATTTCCTCTCTTCATTTTCTTAGTGTTTCGTTACAGGGGCATTCAGGATGAGAAGGTGATTGAGAGATGCTGAAATGTTGGTATATTTGCACTCTTGTCAAGAGAAGTTTCTTCGATAATTGCATTTGTACTAAATGTTACATGCATGCTGTTTGTTTTCTTCCCTCCTGTCAAATCTTCTCTTGGCTTTATTTTCATATAGCCCCAGTCAAAGACTCAGTTAGTGTCAGCTGATTGCTTAGGTTCTGGTTTTGCTTTGTAACCATCTACTGCAGAGCCAGAGGACTTGGGTGGTGATCTGTTTAGAGCAAGGAAAGCCAAAGATCTGCCTGAGGAAAAGGGTCATGTGCATCTTGTGAGCACATCTAGTGTGACCCATGACAGCACTCAGAAGCGCAGTCCCAGCTTTCACAAGTACAGCCCTTGGTCCCCAGCTAGGCAATAGCAGCCAGGACATGGTTAACGCCGTGGGGATAGAGATGGGAATGAGACTTGATGCTTGTATTACACACTGGAGCATTTGACAACAAAATGGGGCAAGGCCTACATGGGGTTCATGAGTCACATCAGCAGCTTAATGTGTAGGACAGATGACGTCTAAGACGTCTGTAAGCATGGTGCAGCTCAGTGAGTGTGCGTGCACGCTCTCCTGAATGAAAAGCTGCATATTTGTGGTATCAGACACCCAAGTGGCATGTACCCACTTGGCAGTGGGATGACAATAAGGAATTAATTAGTTTTACAACACCCACGTGTGTGTGAGAGAGAGAGAATGTGTTAGTTTGTTATGCGCTCTTTATTCCTGTCCTGCTGCTCCTAAGGCACTGCAACAGGTGTTCATTAACACAAGAATTCCAAATCCAAATCCCAGATGCAGGTGTTCAGATGGACACGTAGGTATATCAAGTCTGGCTTGTGTTACACACATCTCTCTCTATATATGTATGTATGTATGTATGTATGTATAGGGATTGTGTGTGGGCGAGATGAGCAAGCCAGACTTAAAAAAACAAACAAACCAACAAACATGCACCTAAAAGATCATCTGAGCATCCTGTTGCCTGTCTGTTAGGAATCATAGAATTGGAGAACACTAGAACTGGAACAGACCTCAAGAGGTCATAAAGTCCAGTCCCCTGTCCTCCCAGCAGGACCAAGATCATCAGGATCAGGACCAAGATCATCAGGATCTAGATCATCCCTGGTAGCTGTCTGTCTAACCTGCGATTAAGTATCTCCAGTGATGGAGATTCCACAGCCTCCCTATGCAATTTATTTCAGCGTTTAACCACCCTGACAGGAAGTTTTTCCTAATGTCCAGCCTAAACCTCCCTTGCTGCAGTTTAAGCCCATTGCTTCTTGTCCTATCCTCAGAGGCCAGGAGAACAATTTTTCGCCCTCTTCCTTATAACCCTTGGAAGCCCACTTGTGGAATTTAACCCTTGTGCCAGCAATGACCAGACTATGGCAGAATTCTCGGTGCAGTTGGAATTTTTAGTGAACAGCACAGCACTAACAGAGAAAGTTATAAACAATAATACATTTTTATTGTTGCAATTTTAATTTAAAAAAAAAAAAGTCCAAGCAAACTAAAATAATCTGCCTGGTGGGGAGCACATTTCTCCTTTTCCTATCAATTGTTACTGTGAACCTGCAATAAGAACAGCAGAGGCACTCTAAATTAAAAAGTAGGGGGCAAAATCCCTTTACATTTGGTGAGAAAATTCCTGAGTGCAAGCCTGTACAGAGTGCAGAGCACATACCAGAGTTCTCTGCAAATTATGAAGTTATGGGAGCCAGCAGGTGTAAACTCATAATGAATGGAAACAATCTACAATTCAGCCTCTTGTTGCCAAGTGTTCACTCGCTAGTGAAAGTTTTCCCCACTGTCAGCCTTTAAGAGAGTGCCTCTCCTGAAGATTTAGAGATCACATCTCCTCAGATCTTCCTCCCCAAAATCATCTTTGTCTCTCTCTCTTTCTCTGCAGGATCTTACTATTTTTTGTCCCACAAAATGGTGGAGGAGGCAGAAAGAGGCAGGAAATCTCATAAATGTATCACATACGTTAGCTAAGCCCTCCCCCCCCTCCCCATCCCCCAGCACGCCTGGCGGCTGTTATTTAAAGTATGAAGCAAATGCTTTTAGAAAAGATTCCTAGGTTTGGACACTTTCCAATGTTAGTAATGTACAGTTGGCAGAACAAGTAGTTTGCGGCTGTGGCAACAACCTGAAATTCATCTGCCAAGACAGCAATAAATGCAGCCCAGGAAGGGCCCAGAAAGTTAATTTTTCAGCACCCCTTTTGTCCCACAAAATTTTTTACATTTTGAGTTTGTGAAATGTTCTGAATGCTGCTTCTCAGGCCTCCAGTAGCACTTGAGGAAAGTCTTCTGAACAGGGACGAGAACAAAAGCTCACGGCCGTCATTTGGGTTGCACATAGCATTGGAGCAAAAGGGAAAAAATAATTGAATCCAAGTGTCTTTGTTGAAAATAATATTTTAATAGACTTGCTGTTGTGGGCACGTATGGACACAGCAGAGCAGGGATTGATTCTGAAGTCTGGAGCTTCCATCCCCTGGAATTTAGGAAACTTGTATTAAGATTTGGTCTTGGGGAGATTTTAGTTGGATGAATTTGTAGCCATATGATGAATGCTAGTTGCATTGCTTAGGGCTTTGTGGGAAGGCTCCCAGAAGTCACTGGCCGTGTCTACACTAGCCGAAAACTTCAAAATGGCCATGCAAATGGCCATTTCGAAGTTTACTAATGAAGCGCTGAAGTACCTATTCAGCACCTCATTAGCACGTGGGTGGCCGCGGCACTTCGAAATTGACGCGGCTCGCCACCGCGCAGCTCATCCAGACGGGGGTCCTTTCGAAAAGGAGCCCCGTCTGGGCAAGTTGCACGGCGGTGAGCCGAGTCAATTTCAAAGTGCTGCGGCTGCCCGCATGCTAATAAGGCGCTGAATATGTATTTCAGTGCTTCATTAGTAAACTTCGAACTGGCCATTTGCATGGCAATTTTGAAGTTTTTGGCTAGTGTAGACGTAGCCATTGTGATGGACTCATGAAAGATATCACTGCTGCACTTACCAATTGTAGAACAACCCAGTCAAGGTCCATCACACAGATCGAAGCCACTTCTCCTTAAGTCAGCTTGATAGATAAGGTGTTAATACTTGAGATAGTGATCTTTAAACCTGGCCTAGACGGGTAGGATGAACATCCAAGAGGATCCTGCTTCTGTTGTTTAATCGGTGTTTATTTTGCAAATCAGCCTGGAGGAGAAGAGATGACTTAATGACATTAAGGCCATGCTTTGCTGTATGGTAGAAGTTGTACATTTTGTAGTGATTTATCCGTGTTACTTCAAAAAGGCCAGCAAAGACAGCATGGTCTTTAGGGATGAGCGCAGGGTGGAGAATCAGGAAGTGCTGAGTTCTAGTCCAAGTTCTTCAGCTGACTGACTTTGTGTTCTTGGGCAAGTCACTTTACCTTTAGATGCCCCAGTTTCCTCATTGGAAAAATGGCTGACATATTTACCCACCTACCTCAGATTGGTGTTGTGAGGATTAGGACAAACTAATTTGTAGATCTGGGTATGGTCTGAAGAAGTGGGTCTGTCCCACGAAAGCTCACCTAATAAACTATTTTGCTAGTCTTTAAAGTGCTACTTGACTGCTTTTTGTTTTGATAGCGTATAGACTAGCACGGCTTCCTCTCTGTTACTAATTTGTAGATGAATAACTATAAGGGATGATCTAGAGCAGTGGTTCCCAAGCTTTTAGGCATCTTGCCCCACTTTTGATTTTGAGAAACCTTTACCCCCATCTTCTTTACCATCATCCAAACCCCCCTTTAATAAAAGAATTCAATTTGTAATTTAAAATAAACACAAAAACTTGATATATAAATGTTATTAAAAATTAAAAATGAGCACAAATAATTTTTCTTGGCCCCTTGCAGGTACCTGGAAAAACCCCAGCTGGCCAACTGCCTGAGCCCCATGCCAGCTGCCAGAGCTGCCCATGCAAGTCACCTGCCTAAGCCAACCGAGCCATGCGCTGCCAAGGCCAGGTGCCCACCAGCCGGCCAGGTGCCCACCAGCCAGCAAGCTGCCCGAGCTCTGCAAGCCACAGGCTGGCCGCCTGACCCTCCTGGCCCAAGCCCGGCATTGCCAGGGCTAGCTACCCAAGCCCCACAAGCTGCCCGCTGGAGCCCCTCCCCCAAAGCAAGGCACTCCCCACTCCCCATCTAACCCCATCCTCCTCCTCCACCCATACTCACTTACCTTTGTAGGAGGCAGCTCGCTCCACGTGGGTCTTCGCCAGCTGCCTGCTTCTTATAGCAGCTGTGCCGGGTCGTCCATGTAAAATGGCGGGGGCCGAGAGCTGTAAGCAAAGGCCAGCTGTTTCCTGGGGTGCGGGGTGTGACTGCGGGGGAGCTGGGTCACCTTGTTCTCCCCCTGGAATTTGTTCATGCCCCTCCAGGGGGAGGCGCATCCCCAGTTTGGGAAACCATGATCTACATCAACAGTTCTTAAACTTTCTGAGGCCACAGAACACCACACAATAGTATATTTTTTATGTGGAACACCTATGAAAATTTTCTCCCCCTCAAAAAAAAAACCAAAAAAAAAACCCAACCAATCAAGCAAAAACCCACCAAACAACCACATACACAGCAAAACCAAAATGAAGTAATTTAATCAGGTATCGTAGCAATGAAGAAGTAACAGTGTTACCTGGTTTTAATAACAGAAAATATAGACCATCAGTGTATGATATCAAAAAAGAGTCAAACACTTGACACCCATTTGTGAGTTATTCTCGGAACACCTGTGTTCCACAGAACATAGTTTAAGAAACGCTAATCTAGATGGTGCTTGGTCCATGAGTGCAGGAGACTGGACTTTATGACCCTGTGCCATCCCTTCCAGTCCTGTGCTTCAGTGATTAATGTCTATGCAGTATTTTGAACACACAACATGATAAAAAAAAGTTATATTCAGGTTCAGCCTCTATAGTCTGGCACCCTGGGGACCAGACTAGTGCTGAACTAGAGAATTTGCTTGATCACAGGTTAACCGTGGCCTGGGGGCTCCAATGTCCACCCCAAATGGAGGCCACTGGCCTGTCTGCTGCCACCCAGGGTCCCGTTCACCAACCCTGGGGTTCTGTTTCTGGCCCTGGCCCAGCACTTTGCAAGGGAAGAGGGGTATGCAGGAACTTGATAAGCAGAAAACCCGCTAACTAAAGTCATGCCGGATCTCAGATGTTGCCATACCACAGAGTGCCGGACAAGAGAGATTCATGTGGTGGTATTTAGTTGCTTGCTTAGACTGTACGCTATCTTGGGGTCGGGGCATCTTTTTGTAAGAGATTTGTACAATAATTGGCATAGTACAAAGGTAGTGTTTGGCCTTCAGTCAGGCTTCTAGGTCCTATTTGCAGAATGCTACTAATTCTCAACTGGTGGGGCCTCCATTGTTACCCTTGGGATACTGTTCCACAGGCTAATGGAGTCAGGACGTGTCTCCCAATTTACTCTGATTTTTCCCATTTTTAATTCAACCCCTTCACCATTCCTTGCACTCTTTCTTCTCCTGCCATCAATGAGTCTTCCGCCTCCTTGGTATTTACAGCCTTCAAATGTTTTGCTGATTGTTTTATATCCTCACTTACCCACAGTACTACATACACATTAAGCTTATTTAATTTTCCCTCACAAATCCAACCCCAATGATTTTGCCACTTTTTCTGAACTTCTCTCCATTTATCAATATCTTTCTGATAGTGAGGTGTGCCTAGGACTGAACATGTTGTTCCAGGTGAAATAATCCCCGAGCCAACTAAAGAGAGTAGACTGGCTTTTACCGCTTTGAGACATGATGCACTTCTACTCTGCTGTGATGTATGTCTTTGTTTGAGGCAGGATATTTTTTCTCACCCAAATTTTAAATTAATAAATTGCTTGTGTGAAGGCATTTAGGCTATGTCTACAATAGACATAGAAGTCAACCAGTTATGCGCAATTTTAGCTAAGCCAATTGCTGGCTAAAATCGATTTATCTGCTGTCAACTTGTATGTCTGTCTACATGGCAGAAGGTTGATGGGAGCTTTTCTCCCTTCAACCTTCCTTACTCCTCGCCTCTCGAGAGGAGTACAGGAGTTGACTTTGACCCATCCTTGAGAGCATCATTTCACACACATGTGAAATCAAACCCCAGAAGATCAAGCCTGAGCAGGTCAATCTTCTGTGGTATTGTGGCTGTACCCTAAGCTTTGCATTACAAAACAAAACAGGGAAAGCTCTGGAAAGAGGGGGGTCAAAAAGTCCCTGGTGCTGATGGTTTTATAGTCAGAAATAGGGTGGGGTTTTTTTTCTTCCTTTTAGACCTACCAGCCTACTTGACTCTGCCCTTTTAAAGACTGTCCTCCAGTCTTTTGTCCAAAATACTCCCCAGTGTTAGGATGTTTAATTTCTTTCGAAAGTAGTAAGTAGTTTAAATGCAGCATTTTAATGGCATAGATCAAATGGCACTGAACTTTTGAACAGGACCTACAAACCCTTATAATCATCACAGAGGATTGTCCTTGAAAACCATCCTAACACGCATTACAAGTAAATCTCCAGCAAAAAGAGATTTGCTTTTTGCTGTTTGCTTTTTTCTGCACCTGCTGTGCTGCAGTACGTCATGAGTGCTCTGTGGAGATCAGCATTTAGATCCACTGTTACTTCTGTGTTCATTAGTTCAGTGGCTGCATCCTCCTGTTTCCATGTCCTGGATATTTAGTGTGTTGATTATTTAGGTACCATCCAATAGCCCCTGTCAGTCTATGTGATGGTCACCAAAATAAGGGAGTTTATTTAATGGTTATTGTGACCGTGTGCTCTACCACTTAGAAATACTACATAGGCAACTATGAACTCTCAGGCTGTCCATGCAGACAAAGGGATTCTCTTGGCAGAAGGGAGAAGATAAAAATGACGCCCCTGCCCTCCTGTGTGGCATATGATAGTGATAGGTTCAGTTTGCAGATCTTTAATAATAGTATTTCTGTTACAATGCTGCCTACAAAGCTTGACCTGATTTGTGGGTGTTTTAATAGTGCAGTGGATTAGGAATTATTTTCTCTTATAAATATTCATTACTGTGATATGGTCATTGTGTTGTCAGCATCTTCCCTCTGCTTTTTTTCATTTGCTGTCGCATCCATATGTTTAGACGGGAAGCTCTTTGGGGCACTGTGTGCAGCATCTTCTAGACCAATGGGGCACTGATTCTTTGTTGGTCTTTCTAGGCATTACCACAGTATAAATGAGTTTCTTGGGGTCATTAACGTATATAGTTGGCTTCTAACCAAGTAAAAAATTTGAGTGAATCTAGCATTGGTGAGAGGTGGCAGATTGATAGCTCTGAACTGAGTGCTTCCACCTGTGGTACACTCCTGAGACACACGCACTCGAGTTGCGTGTATCTTGGATTAACGTGACTCTGTGCTAGTTAGTTTCCTGGCTTCTGTCAGTGACAGCAGCCCAGAGTCAGACTCTCAGCTGCCCCCACTGATGGGAGCAGAGAAACTGACCTGGGCCGTTGCCCTAGTCAGTTTTGTGGCTCTGCAAGTGGAGGGGAGCCAGGAGCCAGGCTTCTGCCTAGTCCCCTGCTCCCCCCCACTTGTTGGAGCCAAGAAAGTGGCCAGGGCTGGTGCTGGGGTCAGGTTCCTGGCTCCCCCAAGTTGCATGGGAAATCTGACTTATGTGGGGGTTGCAGGAACGCAATCCCCCGTGTAAGTCGGGTGCGGAGGTGTCTACTGTACGGAGCAGGTTCAGCAAGGCCAATAGTGGTGTGAGCTTTCAGAAGCTACCTTGCTGAAGCATCTTCATTGTGGGCTGCTGGGTCCATGTCCAGGGACAACTGAGGAATTCAGTCTCCCTGATTCATACTGTAATAATAATGATGGTAACATTTGCATGGTTTTGTGTGTGTGTGTGTGTGTGTGTGTTAAAGATCTTGAACTAAACAGCACAAAAATACTGGTACTGAATATTATATGCACTTGACAGGCAAGGAAACTGAGGCACTGAGTGGCTGTCCAATTTTACATTGCCAGCTGGTGGAGGAACTGGGTTGGTTCTTGGTGCTGTACTAGAACACTAGGCCATTACTGTGCTGACATATTGTCCACAAGGTTTCCAGTTAGTAGCTATTTTTGAAGCTTTTTGCAATGTAGACATTTGTCCTGTATGAGCCAGACTGAGACCCACCAAACTCATTTCATACCAGGGCTAATGAACCTGTGAGTATATAGACTCTTTGTATGTGTAATTCTGCATGCTGGAGCCTAGTGCTGGGCCTGAAGATTGGCTGGGGTTCTGTCTGCTTCTTTCTAAATGATGGTTGCCACTCAGTAGCCACTCTGCTGTGGTCACATTCTGTTCAGTCTTTACCTGATGTGAGTAGCCTTTGTGGATAAATACGTTATTAGTAAACAAAACCTGTGGTTAGTGATGGTTAGGTTGGGGCAGGACACACCTTATACATCCATAACCTGAAAAGCAGGAAAAGAAGAATTTCCAGGAGAGACTTGCACATACTTGCATTGCCTATAGCAATGTAGATAACCTACTCCAGCATTCGGTGTGGCTTTCATTTCCATCTTCAACAGATGCTCAAAAGAAATACATGCCCCATCTTCATCAAATTCTAACAGAAAGCCCCCCGTCCCCCCAACCTACTTGACTCTGCCCTTTTAAAGACTGTCCTCCAGTCTTTTGCCCAAAATACTCTCCAGTGTTAGGATGTTAAATTTCTTTCAAAAGTAGTAAGTAGTTTAAGTGCAGCATCTTAATGGCATAGATCAAATGGCACTGAATTTTTGAACAGGACCTACAAACCCTTATAATCATCACAGAGGATGATTTTTCCCTACTGTATTTGCCTTTTGGTGTTTGCTTTTTATATTAATTATATCAGCACATGAATGCAGAAAGCTGTTCTACTGAGCATTGCTATGGGCACCGTTAAGGTTTGGTAACAAAGCACAAGCTTGATGAAATCAGGGTAAGTATCACCTTATTTGCCCAAGTTCACTCACTAAATCTGTTTGAGCAAAGTATTGAACCCCGATAACCAGGCACTCAGTCCGGTGCTTTGAGCACAAGACGGTCTTTCCCCTGTTATTCTGTCACAATCGCTGCTTTCAGATGTTGCAGACTCCATGTCAGTGAGGCAGCTTTCTCAGGTTTTTGATGTTTGTCTTTGACTCAGGCTATGTCTACACTAGGCAAAGTAATTCAACTGCAGGTATGCATTCTAGCTGTGGCAAGTGTGTTGCTAGAATTGACATATTGGCGCTTGGCTTACTTGGCCATCCCTACTGAAGGAGGTTGACAGGAGAGTTTCTCCCCTTGACCTCTGTTATTCTTTGCTGCTTTCAAGGAGTACAGGGCTTGGCTGCGACCCCTGAGAGGTTGATTTCACATGTCCCTACCAGAAGCGCAAAATTGAACCCTGGAAGATCGACTCGGAGTCAATCACAGCTCACATAGACTTAGCCTTAGTGAGTCTTGTGATGTCCTGCTGTAAGAGTACACCATTATTATAGCCGTTAATAACAAATGGGGGGAAATGCCCAACAAACACAAGTCCACAGAAATACAGATTCTACTGGCTGCTACTTGGATAGTCATTATTCTGCATTAATTTGAATCCAGAGTAATTAGTGACTGCAAAACACCGGCTAAGATAGCAAGTCTGTGGCTGTGGAGGAAAGTTCCCAGTGCTTTCCTGGGATCCCTGTTTCTCTCTGGCTGTAGTGTGCATGGTTAGAGAGAAATATCACTCTCTAATGACTTAAAGAATAAAGCCATGTGATCTTTACTCTTCAATGGGGTGTTAGATTTTTGCCAGGGCAGCCTAATGCAACTGCACTTTCAAGACAGTGTCACTCAACCAAAATGCTGATTGTGTGAAAGGTGACACAACAGGATAAATGTTCAGTGTCTAATGTTAGTAATAATGAACCAGAAAGTTCCTATTGTTGTTGGAAAATATGGACTTCGTTCCCAGCATCTTAATTTCAGTTGGTCTCTCCCACATTCCAGATTTAAAAATGCTTTAATTTAGTCTGATAGAATCATAAAAGCTAGAGATGAGGTGGTGTGTTATTGGTGTTGTCCAATGCATCTCTGGGACCTTTCGTCCATGCTTTTGGGAGGGTATTCCACAGCCTGATCGATCTCATGTCAGTAACTCAGACTGCATTTTCTTTTACACACACAAGCTGCGTCTACATGGCCACTCCCTTTCAGACTGGGCATGCAAATACAGCAGATCGAAAATGCAGATTTACAAATCTTGTGCCTCATTTGCATACTCTCATGCCATCGTATTTCTGAAAGTGATGTATTAGAAAAAAAAACAGCCATGTAGACAGGTTCCTTTGAAGAAAACCCCTGTTTTTGAAAGATCCCTTCTTCCTGAAACAAAATAGGAGGAAGGGATCTTTCAAAAATGAGGGTTTTTTCCTGAAGGAACCCTGTCTGCATGACTCTTTTTTTTGTTTGTTTGTTTGTTCTTTAAACATAACTTCTGGAAACGCAATCAAATGAGTGTGCAAATGAGGCATGACATTTGTAAATCTGCTCTTCATTTGCATTTTTGATCTGTTGCGTTTGCATGCCCCTTCCAAAAGGGAGGGACCATGTAGACGCAGCTACAGTGTAAACCCATTTCTGCTTTCTTATGCTCTGAACATTTGCTTTCTCTTTATGGGACATCTGATTAAGGGGTGATGAGCAGCTACCTTGTGCCATAGGATTTTCTGAGAGGGATGTTTCTGCCCTAACTCACTCACTCTAGGATGATCACACCTAATATACCTGCTGCAGTAGCTAGTTTGTGTATCTTCCTACTCAAACATGATGATCACTTCTCACAACTTGCTACATTACTTTTTGTCAATTACCTTCCTTTATGGTCTGTCAGCTACTTTTCAGTTTGTATAATGTCGTTCATATTCAAAATGATCTAAATTATCTTTTCAAGTAAGAATTGAAGACAGAAAAATTTCTCATCCACTGCATTTCTTTTATTCAGTCATTTTGTAATTATACACAAAAAGATGAAGATTTTTATAGCATGCTTTTATCTTTATAAAATTCAGGTCTGAGAGGCTCATGGTTTCATTATGCTCCTGATACTTGCTTAGTTTCTTCTTAATATTTCACAATTTTACTGAAAGATTAATATCAAATCTGTTGATTTATATTGTTGTTGTTTATGTTATTGTTGTATTCGCCTCTAACCTACCACCACATACTTGGATTGTAAGTGTCTGGGGACAGGAATTGTCGTTTCATTATTGTGCTTACAGACCTGAAATGGTGGGGCTCTGGTCCTTGATTGGGTCCTCTGAAGTTTTACTTCAGTATAAATAAATAATAGCGGTAGATATTAATTGTCAGGGTCTCTTACTTCCTATGCAGGGAGGACTAGGGAAGAAACTGCTATCAGATATATCTTTCCCCCCTCAGTCTGTGTGTAACCTGCCATCTTCTGCAGCCCTTTAAACAATTAATTGCCAATGGTGTGGTATTCTTCTTTGGAAGTGACTGTAAGATCCTGGGAGGTTTAGCATCTGGACCATGCACTCAGCAGCAATCTCGTCATTGCATCCTACTTGTAGCCACCTTTTTACATTAACTGTCTTATTAAAGGGTGAGTCTGTTCGAGCTGCAAAACAGTCCTTTAAAACCCTTAGAATTGCCATTCATTTACTCTCCCTCCTCTGTCCAGTATTAATCTTCCCCAATAATCTAAAAATTCCTGAATCCCTCCAGAAGGATTATCTGCCTATATCTTCCCCTGCAAGTGGCACCTTATTCTAAATATTCCTGTGTAGGTGCCTGTACCTGTTGCCATGATTGTTGCCTTTAGCTTTGTGAGCAGTCCCTTTAAATTCCCCTTTTGCCTTGTGCTTCATCTCTTGCGATATCTATTCTTTTCAGAGGAACACCTGCCCTGTCTTAATTATAGTCTCTTCTGAAGGCTCTCTGCCTTTCTTACCCGCACCAGGATCCCTTAACCCAGCACATAGAGGGGATTCTTGGAGCCTGGATCTCCCCTCTGTAAAACAGAAGGGTTGTCTTCTATTTTCATAGCTCTGCCCCCACCTTTTATACCCTGAAGAGGGGGCACTGCAGGCTCAGGGTCCATTTGTGGGAATGAAGAAGATGGGAAGGCTGTGGGGAAGGGATGGTAGGGTTGAGAAGACATGTTGTGTTACTATCCCCACTAGTCCTGACTAGTTTAGGCCAGTGTTTCCCAAACTAATTCAGCCACAGAACACGTTTGGTCTTGGAATATGTGGACGGAACACAAACTTGCTGGTCAGGGGTGTGAGGGTTTCATATTGAAAAATTGCCTAATGTAATGCTCAGAAGTTGAACAAGTGTTTGTTTTTAGATGTCTTTTATGTTACTAAGAAAAAAATGTGAATGTCATCTGAATAAACAACTAATGTCCTTCTGATAGGAAGATGGTTAGCAACCCTATAATTAAGTATAAAAATAAAAAATTAAATACAAATCCTCGTCTCTGGATGAGGTCAAGAATTCCACTTTCCTTGACAAAGATCCCATTTTCTTCATTGCAGTAAAAATGGTCTCACCCTTTCCTTGTAGTGACAGATTCACTTCATATAATTTTATAAAAATATCTGCAAAGTACACAAATCTCAGCAGCCATGAGGAACTTGTCAAACAGTCTCACGCGTGAAACTTGGAATACCAGAAAACCAATAGTTGACCACAAAGCCCAAAAATACAAGCACTTTACCTCACAATAGCCACCTCACTTCCATATGTAGAAGAAGCACATATACACATAATTTCATATTTTAGAGAGAAAAATATCACTAACATCAAATTTTTTCATGGGACAGCTGTTCACATTGCGTGGAACACCAGTGTTCCATGGAACACTGTTGTAGGCTATGTTATTTCTTCTGAGGAATGTCCCTTCTTTCAATGATCCGTAGAGTGACAGCAGCAAGGGGGAGGTCCTGAGATCAGGGAAAGGCATCTGGGAGCAAGCCCTAGCATTGATTTTACTTCAGGAGGGGATGATCAAGGCTGTCAATTGACCTGTTGCACCAGGATCTTTAAATCGTGGCCCAAAATCTGTACACCTCACTTGGGAAAAAAATTGCTGTAGAATTCACAATCCCGTACAGTTTTGCTTTTCTGAAATTGAATACTTTTCTGTACAGTGAATTGGTTCTCCTTTGAATTCAAGTGCCTCACGGTCAGCAGGTCAAAGCTGCACAACCAATTTCTCACTTATTAAGAAGCAAATCTCTTGTCTCAATGGGCGTTACTTGGAGTTGGATCATAGTGAGGTTCGACTTTCTTTATGCAGGGAGTTCCCAGACTGGATCACACCCCCCGACCAACCTAACCCAAATATCCTGTCTCTCATCAGTGACTTACAGCAGATACTTCAGCATGGTTATGTCATCTCTGTGCAGAAGATCGAATTGGCTAGTTGATGTTGTTAGTCTAATCTGAATGAGCCATTTTTTATTCCCCTTAAATTAAACTGTAACTTGAATGTGGTAAAAGACACCTTATTCACTCAGGGATCTAAATCCTGCCATCCAGGTGACTGCACTGATAACCTCAAATTTCTTGTCATGCCTTTGAATTTGCGTGCTTTAGTCAACCATGATGATCCCAGTCAAATTGGATGAGTTTTGTTTGATAAGCCAAGTAAACAAAATACCTAGAGCATCTCTTTGCTGGAATGCAACTGCTCTTGGGATTTTGGATTTCACAATGATAGTCTTGCAGTAAATAAAGTACCACAGCAATGCATTGACTATGGAGAGCCATGTTCAGAAAATAGAGAAGCTATAAATTGTTGTTAAACGTTAATTCTTAATATTTAACCAATATCCATTCCCTTGGCGTCTCACTAGAAGCACAAGAGACCCAAGAGGGAAAAGTCTTATGAGATTTTAGTTATTTTCAAAGAAGCAAAACTACAAGAAAAGTAATTTTTCCATAAGAAACCCATATCTCTGCATATGTTGTACTGGGGCCTGAACCTGAGCAGGGCTGACCACCCACAAGCTATGTTGAAGTTATTGCTAGTTTTAGATAATGGACACCACTCGGGATTAGACCCTTAGAAGAGACCAAATATGAGCTAGATGATCTGTGATATATGGAGGTTATCCTGATTAGCTCTGTTTCCTGCAGCTTAAAAGCCAGAGAATCCTATACTTCCTGTCTTTGCTGAAATGCACATTTTCTGTGCAAAGTGATTTGTGGGGCACTGAAAGCTGTCTGCTAACTGCTAATTCTGCTGTTTAAAGTTAAAAGAAACATTATTAATTGAAGAAGTTATTTAGGTCCTTGCCCTTCATCTGTGTACATTGAGCAATACCAAACACCACAGGCTTCGTACCCTAAGCTGGTTTTGCTGTGACTTTGGCATTAATATTATATGATTTTTAAGTTACAATATATGACAGTACTCTAGAAATGGTGCCTTTGAGATTGTATTTAGACCAGGATGACACTCTTCCTTGCACAGAGGACCAGCGCATAGCCTGTAGCATTTAACTGTTGGATGTGCCTCATGCTGGCCCTCTGCACAGGCGTGACATTCCTTTACTGAGGGTGAATCTACGCTTACCAGCCTATCAACCACACCGCAGTTGGTCTTCCGGAGTTCGATGTTGCCACGTGTGTTAAGATGTGGCAAAATCGATTTCCTCAGGCTTGGCTATCAACCCTGATTCTCCACGCTATCATGTGGAGTAAAGGATATTGGTGTGAGCCCAAAGAGCCCCAATCTACACAGGAGAAGGAAGTCAATCTTGATACGCAATTCTAGCTACGCCGTTAGCGTAGCTAGAATTGATGTATCTGGGATCAACTTTCTGCCCTTGTGTAGACCAGGCCTCAGTCATTTGCAGAACCTTGTATTAGTCCTAGTTCTAGCAGGTTTTAGTGTGACTTGTGGTGTTAAAGCTGTAGGGAAGTGGCCACTTCAGAGTGATTCTCTTATGTTGTAAGCTTGTTGGCATGGGGACTAGCTTCTCAGTAAGTGTGTATGGTGCCAAGCCCAGAAAGGCATTGGTCCCAGAGGAGGCTGTGAAGTACTGCTTTCGTATAAACCAATAACAATAGTTTAAGTCTAAGATTCAGGTTTGGTTAAAACAAGTCCAACAGAATGTTGTATGAAAAGCAAGGCAAGTGGAAATGGCTTCTGGAAATAAAGTAATTTCAAGCTTTTTTAAAAGGTTTTTAATTAAAGGATTTAAAATTAATTAATTAAAATTGCATTAAAGGTTGTCACATCTCAAATTAGATTGCAGTCTCTTCAGTGTAGCACTGTGTGATCTGATTCTGATCTCTCCACTTTAAATGCATTGATTTTGTTGGTGTTACTTATGATTAGCATGGGCTGAAGGGCGGATCAAAATTGGGATCTATGCATATGTGCTGTGAAAGGCAATTAGCAGGCTCTGGGATACAATGTGAAACAGAACAGAAGCCTGAGCCTGCAACATGTCTGCATTGCTGAGCATCCTTGGATGTTGAAATCAGTAGGAGTTTGCAGGGAGAACCTGGGGATGCGGGTTGGGCTGGATGAATGAAACATTGCATCCCTGTGCTAGTGCAGGAGGATCAGAAGATCGAATTGGCTAGTTGATGTTGTTAGTCTAATCTGAATGAACTGCAGTCAGTAAGCAAATGGGGCACAAGGCGAAAAATAAGCTTGATTTTAACCATTATTCCTGTTTTAATAATCTGCATAGTTGGGATACTTTATTTTGTATAAAGTGGGTTTTGTAACTGGACAATGTACTTGTCTCTTGAGACTGTTCATTATGGATGTTACTAGGCTGCCTTACATAATAAAATTAAGTTTATCATGTTGTCCAAAATCATTAGCCATTGTTTACAAGTAATTTTTTAAAAAATATCAAGTTACTTTCATTTTGGACCATTTTAAAAAAACATTAAAATAAACCTTTTTAGCTGTTAAGACCATTATTTTTTTATTTGTGTTATGGTCATACCTAGAGGCCACAGTCAGGGCACAGAAGCCCATTGTGTTAGATGTGGTACACATGTGTAGTCGATGAAGTTTACAGTATGGGTTAAAATCAAGACTTAGCAGGTGGGTGAAACAAATGTGGGCAGAAAGGAGAGAGGCGTTACCACAGACTGTGATGTGATATATAAATATTTTGCCCATTGAGATATGAAGAGATTTCAGTGGCTCAATGGACAGCAATGTAGACATTCACCTCCCATTGATAGTCAGTTGGTGAAGGTCATCCAATGGGAACCTGGCAACCAGTTCCCAGTTCTGCCTTTGAAAATATCCTCATCCATCAGGGGTCTGAACTATGACTAGATCTGTAAAGTGCTATGATCTGGCTTCAGGCACCATCCAAGCTATGTAGGGCTGGGTTTTTAGTTCACAGTCAGGCTGAAAATTTGCAGACACCTGAGAATTTTCAAATGCAGAAATTTTGTGGATCAAAATGACTTTTCCAGCAAAGGATCCATTCACTCTGCCTTGTTCTCTTAATCTTGGTGAATTCCTCTTATTTTCCAGGTGGATGAGTGAAATGATAGGAAAGGGTGGCCCAACCTTGGTAAACCAGAGGAGCAGTAAGTGACTGCTCTGACACTAACAACTGAAAGAGGGGGCAGAATCATCTCTGTTTTTTTATTTTGCTTTATAGGAGAGAACTAATTTGAAACAGCATGATGTGCTTATTAGGCCCAGTCCTGAAACACATGAGTCAAGTTCCTCTGGGACCAATTTTCCATTGCTATGGACGTTGCATAGGCCATGTAGACCATTGTGAAGTCAAGGAGAATGCCTCTTTCTCACCTGGTAGTATTTTCACCCATTTTGCACTCACTTGGCCCTGGCACAAGTGATTGTACAAGTCAGCAGAGAACCAGGCCTGTGGTGTTTTCAGGATGGGTACCTGTGTATTGTTGGGAGTAACTAATCCCCACGTGTTCTACCACAAGTCCCATTTAGAATGTTCCTGTGAAGGAATTCTGGATATTTGACACACTCCCCTTCTCTTCCCCTCCGTTTGAGTGTTAAGTAGTAAATGGGGTGACTCTTTGCCCTCACTCTGCACAGACATTTGTAAAATTTCTCTTACTAGCCTCTGGAATCTCTTTTATATCAGGGATTGATTTCAGATACAAACTCCCTGAGGTCAGTGCTATAAAAATTTCTGCCTGTGCAGTAATACCCAGCAGTGTACTCTGTATGTGTTTATTTTATAGAGCTATACCACCTATGAAGCATGTCAATAAAATTCTTATTCCTGCACTGATGATTTTAATCTAGTTGACGGTTTAAATATAGAATGAGGGGGAGCGGAGGGTACTGATAATCACACAAACTTCCCTGAATGTGGCCTTTATTTTATAACTTCAACTGAACACTTGGTCATCACATTGTAAAGCATTAAACATTTTGTATTATCATTAAGGGCTAATAAGTCCCTTAGAATCTAATTGTAAATCATCATCAAACGCAGAGCTTATGAAGGACCCTTGTGCCAGCCAGAGTGACAGTGGCTGATGGTGTCACACTGGGTTTTATGTAGTAAAGTTCCCAGGACCGGTTCAGTCCAAAGAATCCGTAGGTCTCTGGGGTGGCCCTGGAGGCAGCACCTGAGAGGTTCTGGGCATGCACACCTGTGTGTGTTGATGGATAAGAGCATGGGGATATGGGTTGGGTTTGTCCATCTTGGCAACATGGTCATATAGAGCATGCAGTGCCACTTTTGAACATAATAAGCATTTGGAGAAGTCACTGATATCTGTGAGAATAGCATTTTGCACAAAGTCAAACTACTTAACACTCAGGCAATGTGAAATGCCTCTAGCTGCTCCAGATCTGCTTGTGAGAGGGTTCAGATATCTGACCCATATAGCAATACAGGGAGTTTAATAGATACTGAATTCTGTCTGACCCCAAAGATGCGTTTAAGAGACATGAATGGCATGCAGGAGGGAGGGAGACCTAGTCACTGAAATTTGTGATCGTAAAATCATAGGGCTGGAAGGGACCTCAGGAGGTCATTTAGTCCAGCTCCCTGCTTCAAGCAGGATTAACCCCAACTAAGTCATCCCAGCCAGGACCTTGTCAAGCTGGGACTTCAAAACGTCTAGGGATGGAGAATCCGCCACCTCTCTAGGCAACGCATTCCAGTGCTTCACCACCCTCCTGGTGAAGAAGTTTTTCCTAATATCCGACTTACACCTTTGTATTCTGCTTGCAGCCTTGGTAGGTGAACATGTCAGTGCTCTCCATGGTACTGGACGCCAACTGTACAAGGAGTTTTGGAAGCCCAGTTCTGATTATCTGGACCTCGGTCTTTTGACATGAGTTGTTCAACCCCATAGTGCAGGAAGCACCTTGTAGGGCATGGTTGAAATTCTGTTTTCTCCACAATCACGTGTTCAGTCCCATCGTGCAGGAAGTGTTGTCATCGGTGAACACTTCTGGATCAACCTTCATTCTAGTTTCTGGAGAGTAAGTCATAATATTCAGTCAGTACCCTAAGAGACTTGCGGTGACATGAGAATGCACCTCTGCAGTTGTGGAGGAATGAGGCAAAACCCATGAACCAGTGCTCACGCTCAAACTGGTATCTGTATGAAGATTGCTTAGTACATTTAGCAGAACATCTGCAACGCCACCTCCATTCAATGAAAGCCAAAATGCTGACCTGTTGACTGAAATCAAAAGCCACATGGATTTCAAAAGATGCCATGTGACATGAGTGGTTGAGTGTTTGATGCAGTTCATCCAGAAGCACAAAGGCAAAGACAGCATCCTGAGTAAGCTGCCCAACAGTGAAACCTGGTTGCTGTGGACAATGATGTCAGGTAACAAGTCACTGCATCTTACCAAGCAGAAAACTAATGAAAAGACCTTTCCAGAAACTGATGATAGTGAGATTGTTCTGCAGTTGAAACACTTGATGCAAGATCCTTTGCCTTTTGTACAGTGACACTGTCATGCCGTCTTTCCTTTCTGTTGGTACTTTTCCATATGCCCATACTTTTAAGGACAGTTGATGCTGCCCAGTGCTCACTGGTTCCGAGTCAGGGGCAATACCATTAGGTCCTACAGCACGTGCATTCCATAACTTTTGGGAGGCCTTTCGTACTTCCTTGGAGGGGACAGAGGATCTGTGTTTTGTCTACGAGCATACAGCCATGTGGCTTGATCGGTCACATAGTTCTGGGCTGTCATAAGCAGATATGTGGTTCCAGCACTCTCATGATATGTTTTCAGTCTGTGCAGGACCTTGTCCATTGATGAGGAGGGGGAGCCATCTGGCTTTGTCTGTTTTATGGCTGCCAGCAAGGCTCATGATGGCCTTGTAGGGCAGATGAGTGTTGTGCTTTTGCTTGTTCTTTGCTTTGTCAGACAAGGAGTTGATGGAGATCTCAGTCACACTTCAAGGTGAACTGTTAAATGTCTTATAGCTATTTACGTTCTTGGGCATTTCCCTGCTTGCTTGTTTCTTCCTTTTTCACTAATACATCAAAGGCCTCTTTGAAAAGCCACAGTTTCCTGCGTGCCTGTCTGATGTCAGTTGTTCCAGCAATAACATGTACTTCAGCGTTATGTATACTATGCCAGGTGATCATATCTCAGAAGCTATCATGATTATATACGTGCTCTTTGATGGCCAGTGTGTATTTTGCAGCTTCAACTGGATCCTTGGATTATGCTGGACCTTGGACTGTGGGTGGATGTCTGCTTTGCAAGGTTTCAGAGAATTCACTGAGAGCTGAGACACAACTAATCTATGGCCTGAGTCTGCTGTTGCTTTGTCACTGCCAAATATCTGGGAGATTTCACTGCAGAGTGATTTCTGATGGGGATGTGCTCCATGTCCTTCACATTACGTCCTTTGTTTGAAAGGCATGTCCAGTGGTGGTTGTTAAGGTACCCATGGCAGAGCTCATAACAGGCAAGCCCTCAGCAACACACATAGTCAAACAGTGAGCGATGCCGTCATTGGAGGAGTGTGAACCAACCTAGTACAGTTTCATAATGAGTTCAATGGGATCCAGTTATGAGGCCATTGAAATCTCCACACTCTATCACTATGTCATGACTGGCTTTTGCTAATAGGAGGTGGTCAGCTGTGTCCTTTTCTCCAGATGATGAGTCTTCTGTTGGGACACAAGCTGCGGTGACAAATAAGAAACTGACTATACTGAAGCTCAGTTGAACATAATGGAGAGATGGCGTTCCACGTGGTTAAAGCCTGTGCTACAGGTTGTCACATAATGAATGCCACACTTTGAGTTCGGTGTGGACCATCTGAGTGGAGGAAGATTTTTTCCTCCTGAGTAATCACAGTGCTTTGTGCTAGAGAGGTCTCTGCGGTGTCCCTGAGTATGGTCTTGTAACTGGTGAGGTGTTAGACAAGTTGTCTTGTACACGGTGCTGTTCAGCATTATTACATTCTGTGTTTTGATATGGCATGTCCCTCTGAGGTCTGGTTTATGCTTGGGAAGCTGGGATCGTTTCAGACTTCTTCCCTAAATGAGGCACTTGGCATTCATCCTCCAGATCCATTGAGTGAATGCCAACATTATTCTGAGCAGAGGGTCCATATCAGGTAGCACTCGCTGGAGCCAATCAGATGTGAGGCTCGTGTGGGCAGGGACAGCCACTCCCTGAAGTAGACCAGGTTACACCACAACGACTCACTACCCAAAAACTGTAATGTGGGATCCTAACATGGATGTGCAAAGGGCTGAATTTCCATTTAGGTAAAATAGTCATGTGCCTGAGGACACCAACATTTTAGGGGTGTCTTACCTCTCTCAAACTATGTGCAGCATGAAAGGCAGCTGTAGGCGGGGGCTCTGAAGTTGCTGTACTTGCGGGTGGGTAAGATGTATCCAGCCTCATGAGTGCAGTGCACAGGAGAGCTCTATGGAAATGAGAATTCCATCTCTTACTACTTTGCCTCTGCCATGCTGGGCTGTGTTTCCTGTACTTTGGTCCAGGCCTTTGTTTTTCTGAGGAGCAGGATCCCCACTCAAGATTCTTTTTTCTCCATCACCTGGTCCTGCTGAAGGATGACCAGGGCCCTAGAGCCGTGGTTCTCTAACTTCAGCAATCCCAGGACCCCCATTTTGATTTGAAATTTTTCGGGACCCCCTAAGCCCTCCCAGTGAGTCCTTGCCCTGCCCCCTTCCCAAGGCCATGCTCCGGTCCCACCCACTCTATCTTTCCACCTTCACCAGAGGAGCAGGGGGCAGAGGTGCAGGAGATGATAGAGTTTGGGTGCAGGAGGGGATATGGGGGCGGGGGCTGTGAGAGGGTGTTTGGGTGCAGGCTCTGGGCAGGCAGAGGGATTTGAGGGGGCCAGGAGGGGGTCAGCACTTGCCTCAGGCAGCTCCTGACTGGCACATCCCTCTGTTAGTAACTCCTCTGTGTGTGGGGGGGGGGAGAGGGGGCAGGAGGTCTCCATGCAATAGCCCTCCTGCAGGCACTGCCCCTACAGTTGCCATTGGCCACAGTTCCCTGCCACTGGGAGCAGCAGAATCCATGCCCAAAGACCCCCCTCTTTGGCCTCCCCAGGGGCTGCGGAAATGTTGCTAGATGCTTTCAAGACTGGCACAGAACTAAGGTCCCTGTTCTTCCCTCCCAGCGCCTCCTTCATGCTTTGAATTTCCTGGTGTGAAGATGGAGGGAGGGCAGGAGTCTCTCAGTTGGGCCCACAGAGTTCATGGAGTGCCATGGGCTCCACGGACCCCAGTTTGAGATTCTCGGCCTTAAACTACTGGACCAATGTGCGCACAGGAGATGCAGCATGTTCACTCTAACCCCGTGCCGTTCCCCAGGCAGTTTTGCCTTTTATCCATTTGCTGGGGTTTAAGTGCCTGCTGGGTATCAGTTCTCCAGTTCCAGGCTGAGCAGTCTGAAGTAGTGACTTCTGAGAGATTCCAAAAGAGCCTCGTTCATGCCTAGATCCTGGGAACCTCTTCTGGGCCAGGTCCCTAGAAGTCATGAGAAGATGATCATTAGACAAATAGCAAGTAGTTTCTGACACACTTAACCCCGGCTCTGAGGAGAGCAGAAGGCAAGGAGAGCAGGCCACTTGGTGAGTGGTACGGCTGATTGCTCCATTCATTGGGACATCACGCTGGTGTTGGCTGACATGCGAAAGGACCACATGGTGTCTTAGCCTTGTTTGAAGCTAGACATTGCAAACAGTAGCACGATGCCTGTGGACCTTCTGTATTCGGGCATCAAGTGTGTGACGGACACTTACGGGAGAGCCCATAAGGTACTTAGGAGTAAATGTATGTATACTAGATGCAGCTTATTTAGTAACCTGAGGGTGATCCCTGTTGTTGGTTTTTTGGGTTTGTTTTTGCACTTTCACTAGAGGCTTTTGGCTGAACAAATCTTAATCCTCAAAACACCCCCATGAGTTAAGTATCGAGTGAGATAAGAATCACTTCACTTGGTAATGAAATGTGGCTACCCCTGGGGTGGAGCATGGTAGCTGTTTGACAGTGCACAGCAAGAGCTTTTTAAGAGGCTGTTGAGCATGGTGATGGCTTCTTCCTCTGAGCTCTAGTGCCATCATGCTGCATTTTGTGGCACTTAGTCTTTTTTCCTTCAAGTTAGTGGATCTCTGAGGCCTGAAGTTTGGCTAGCCCCAGGACACTGAAAGATTTTAAGTATTTGTCATAATTTCAGTCATTGCTAAGTATGAAGGCAGCCTCCCTCAATACAGGACAAGTTTCCCATTAATTATACTAACTACCTTTGTAATCACGAAGTCTTTATTGGAATGAATGGCTGGGCCTGAGGATTGGGTTTATGGCTCCTTTGATTAATAGCCTGCACTGTGTTTACACTTGCCAGACTAAAATGGTAAATAGCATATTTATTCTGCATGGACCACTTCTTTGGAGAACAAGGAATAGTTCTTAGTGTATCAAGTTTTTGAAATAACAGAGGAGGTACAGTAACTGGGTTTTAAAAATGAGTTGATTTTGTCCAGTGAGGAATAGCAATGGATTCAAATGCAGAAGGCTCAGTGTGTAAGGCTTCCTGTAACCAACTGGCAATAACCCCCTCCTGTTAGCTAGTGTTGATCTTGTTGGGAAAGTGCCAAATGAGTTCTCCTGATTCCCTACGAGAGGAGACTAGTTACCCCCTCATATGCTGGGGTGTGGGGGGGGGAGAGTGAGGCTGCATCTACACTACGAGCTAAAACCAAATTTATTAAAATCGTTTAACACTGGGTTTTATCAATTTGATTTTCAGCACCCTCACCGTCCCACATGCTTCCCATAAAATCGACTTATTGCTGTCACACGCAAGTAACTTAAATCACGTGCTACAGCAGCGTATTATGGGAACCTATCCCACAGGTCCCTGAGCCCCGTAGCATTCTGGCTGTTTTCACTGGTGCAGCATGGGAAGAAAATGCCCCACAGGTAGATGTGGGTATCTGATGTCATTGTCCCACATTTAATTCCTCTCTTTCCCCTGCCACGTTACACAAACGTCCCTTTTTGCAGACGGCAGTCTGGCTTACATTCATACACTTTTTATAATTGAGGGGAGGGGTAGTAAACTTTTCCCATCCGACGTGCCTTTGAAAGCAGGATGCAAAAGCACTGGATCTTTGCAGGCTTGGATCTGGATATAGACCTCCTGGCAAAGAAGGCCTTCAGAAGAAAAAGATGACTAAATGACCCCTGGCTACAGCCGGCCCTGAAAATCATGACTGCCGAGGGAGACCCACCACCTGCCCCTATTAACAGAGTGCGTAGGCTTGGATCTAGGTTTGGACCTGCATCTGGATTTAGACCTTCTGGAAAAGAAGACCCTCAGAAGAAAAATATGTTTAAGTAGGCACGGGTACTACACTGAAACTGCAATGAATCATTGAAACAGTTATGGCTCGGGGTGGCTAAAAGACCCTATATATAGCCACTCCTGAAAATCATGTCTGCCAAGAGATACTTCCCCCGGGTGGCTAAAAGACTCCAGAGTACAGCCAGGTTTGGACCTGCTGAAGAAGACCCTTAGAAAAAGAATATTCCTTGCTGCAGGCCTTACTTCGAGGACAGTGGTAATTGTATAGCTACTACGTTGCCTTCACTGAAACAGTTATGGCTCGAGGTGGCTAAAAGACCCCAGACTATTGCCAGCACCTGAAAATTGTGACCACCAAGGGCGACTTCACCTGGGTAGCTAAAAGACCCCCAGCTACAGCCAGCCCCTTGGCCTTTGGCTAAAGCCCATTCAAAATTTTTTCTCTCAGAGGACAGCCACTCTCGTAACAAAGTATTTTCTTCTGTTGCCCAAAAATAGTGACTGACCAGGGAGACTTTCCCTAGCCGGCTACAGGACCCTTACCGCAAGCAAGCAGCTTGGCACCTCACACAGCACACCCTTTTATTGGTTCGGGGTCAAGCCACGTGATGCAGCTGGGCACGGGAAAGTTACAGACTGTGTGGCACCTCTGTGGGGAAGGACGGGCGGGGATGTAGGTGTAAGGATATCATGTAAATTGCTGAAAAGACGTTTTTTGTCCTATCAGAAAAGCACAAACACCACCCACACCCTAAATGCCACATGGGGTGGGGGCAGCAGCTGGCACCAGGCAGTGCAGAAAAAAGGCAGCTAATGGGGTGTACGCAGAACCACAGATCCCACAGCCGCACTACTAGCAAAGAAGAAGATTTTTTTAGCCTCTCCTTACTTACAGCTACAGGCTTCCAGTGGCCTAATTGTAACGGTCTTCCTGTTGCCTAATTCCTCCGCTCCTGAGAGTACTGGAGATGGAAGAGGCCAGAGCAGAGAATTGTGGGGCACATATGGGACATGTCTGGAGGCTAATGAATTCTATTTAAAGACATGGTGTATCCTCACTACACTTCATTCGGAATTTTAAATTCAAACCGAACGCTACACCCATCAGGTTACTACGATTTTATGATATCGATGGTATGTCAATTTTAGTGCTCCATAAACTGAACTGAAGACAGGCACTTGGAAAAATCAGGCTCAATGACTTAAAATCGATATTATCTCGTACTATAGACATAGCCTGACTCTCTAGAGATGGGAGGAAGGCTCTAGCGTCTGGGTTGAGCAGTCCCAGTAAGGAATCCTAGGAACAGCCACACCTGGGGAGAAGGTTGAAGCTGGACTTTGCCTTGTGAATAAAGCCAGGCTTCCAGAAGGGAGGCAAGTTTACCCTCCATGCAGTGTGCAGACTGTGTTCCAAAGTCTCGTACTTCTCCCTGTTGCCTTGGGGAGTTCCAGCTGTGCGTGCGTGCGATGTTTCACATCATCTTTGTCCACAAGGCATCTGGGCACAGTCTGGTCCAATACTAGACAGGTTCTTTCTGGAGAAGGTAGGAGTGGATGATCTCTTCTGTAGCCGTGTGCTGACAAGTTTCTGCTTCCCACTGAGTTCATGGCAGTGAATGAGGTTCATAAGAAATAAATAGAGTTGGGTAGATACTGGGATCCATAAGGTTGGTTCCATGTAGTGGAACGAATGAAAGGCAGTTCACACCTCTCCCAGAACTATAGTTTTATGCTTTCTCCAGACTCGGGCAGATATACTTTGTTAGTTCTGTTTATATGTGGGAAATATTTTAAAGACTGTGTTCGCAACTTTAAGTGAAACTAATGGCAAATTTAAATAGCCTTTTCATGCCAATAACTTTCATGGACTCTTTCGGCATGTGTAGGGTGGTTCACAGAACTTCAAAATGCTGCATATGTGTGTAAAATTGTGGAAAAGTTTGTATGTTGATACATTTTCTTGAAAAGGATATGAATCCAAAGATTCATAGATTATAATGTAGCACATTTGCCAAAGGGGAGAGTGAATGTTGTTTAGATCCAAATTAAAACTGTGTGTGGAATCGCAAAGTTATTTTTTCTTGACTTGTATGGATTTAGCCATGTGACTTTTTTTAAATAATTTATAATTATTTTAAAATAAGATAAAATAATGGGTTGTTCCTTTGCTAGCACTATAGTAGGATGCGTTTATAGTGGTTGGTCTGAAAGAGGCATATCTCTTTATTCCCATTATCAGGTCAGCATTCAGCCCTCATTAATTTTGCATTCATTCAATAATTTAATTTTTCCTGTTACAGTTCTTACAACCAGCCCTTTTACTTAGTAAGGCATCTATACAGTATTCATGTTTGTATGTGCTCTAGAGAATGATGGAGACAAACAAAAAGGAAGATCTTCCGATAGTGGCATGGTTCTGTACTTTGGTTGTTTTTTGACTTGCACTGACAATCTTAAGTGCTCCGTACAAACCACAAATGAGGGGAGTATTGTCAGTTGGTCAGCAGAGTGATGAGTGACTGGTAGGACTCCTAAAATCATAGTAGAGCTGGAAGAGACCTTAAGAGGTCATCAAGTCACCCCTCTGCACTAGGACTATGTTTACACTCCCCAGGAAGATTGACTCACTCGGGATCAATCTTCTGGTGTTCAGTTTTGTGCGTCTGGTATGGACAAGTGAAATCAACCTCACAGGGACTGCAGTTGACCCCTGTACTCCTCACAAGAGGTGAGGAGTAAGGGAGGTTGAGAGGAGAAACTCTCCCGTCGACCTTCCCCTGTATAGACAGCCAAGTTAACCAAGCACAGACCCATCAATTTTAATTATGCAATTGGCATAGCTAGAACTGCATATCTGTAGTCGACTTTCTTAGTCTAGCGTAGAGGTAGCCTAAGGCAGGAAAGAGTGACTATCCTTATTTGGTTGGACAAACAGTAATGAAATAGGCTTCATTGAAAGCTTGTTCTGGAGCCAAGCTATACTTCTAGTTGGAAAGTTTTTTTCCTAATATCTAGCATAAATCTGTGTTGCTGCAGGGTAAGCCTGTTCCTACTTGCCTTACCTTCATTGATCACTCCCCTCTTTGTGACAGCTCCTAACATATTTGATATTAATCAGGCTCCCCTGCAGTCATCTTTTCTATGACTAAATACTTCTGGGTTTTTAGCCTTTCTCATAACAGGTCATATTTTCTAAACATTTGATCATTTTTGTTGCTCATCTCTGGATTCTCTCCAGTTCATCCACATCCTTCCTGAGGGGCAGTCCCAGGAATCGGACAGTATCCAGCTGCAGCCTCAGTGTGAGGAAAGCGAACCCCGCTGAGGGTGGCGCTTGCTATCATGAGTAATCCCATTGCCATCTGGGGCTTGCTTAGGATCTTAAGCACTGTGCTTGGTACTGAGGGGATTGTAAGAACAGGCCCTGTTTGCAAGCAGTGGACAACATGGCGCGTGGCTGCCTGAAGCCGACTGGAGGAGAATGCACCTCTTTGTATCCTTTTTCCCACAGACGTGTTAAACAGCATCGCACAGTTTGTGTAAATCTTGCATGTGATAACCAGGGAGGGACTTGAATGGGGCAGTGGGAGTACAGAAAACTCTCCCCTAGTTAGGAGGAAGTCTACAATGCCAATTGTTCTCTGCTGCTTTTTGGTTTCACGGGTCAGTTACATGCAGTGTAGTAAGCCCCCCTACCCCTGCTCTGGCCAAACACCTCACCCGTCACTCAGCCCAAGGATTCTCCTACTCCTACCCCACTCAGACTGAACCCCTCCCCTTGCAAGGCCCCACCATCCCTCCCTGCCCAAGGACCCCTCCCTGCTCAGGCTGAACACCTCCCCCATTCCATCCCCACTCAGACTGAACCCCCCTCGCAAAGCCCCAGCATCCCCTCTCAGCCCAAATACCCCATCCCTGCTCAGTCCAAAATCACTTACCCCAAGCCCTGCTTGGCCCAAAGACCCCACCCCAGCTCATCCTGAAGAATCCCCTCCCACTCAGCCTGAGACAGGAAGGATTATGGGGATGGAGATGGGTGTCAGACTGCAGTAGCAGCTGGAGGGGTTCACCTCCCTGCAGCCTCCTTTCCCCGTTCCCCAGTTCACTCACCACGTGGAGCTCAGCTGCAGCCTGGTGAGCCTCGCTTCTCCACTGGTGGCTGGGAGGTCTCCAGCCACCCGGTGGGGCCGGAGAACACAGCGAAGCACCCTGTGATAAGTGCAGCAGGGGAAGGGTGAAGGAGGCTGTGGGGAGATGATTGCCTGTGTCTGCCACTGCTACTATCTGCCCACCCCCTGCCCTGGAAGTCCCAGGGCAAGCTGGCTGGGGAAGGGTACCAGGGGTCTGGGTGGGGCCAGGGCAGGGAAGAGGCGGGGCAGTCCATTGGCAGGGGAATATGTGTATGTGTACGTGTACGTGTACGCGTACGCGCACGCACACGCACACAGAGAGAGAGAGAGAGCGCATATAGGCTTGGAGCACCTTAGAGACTAACAGTTTTATGAGGGCATAAGCTTTCATGGTTAAAACCCACTTTGTCAGATGAACTGGAGTGGGAATACAAAGGCAGGTAGATAGATAAGAGAATTACTGCAAAGGAAAGAAGTTGCTGTCCCATTGTAAATGAGGGTGATCATTCAGTGCAGCTGCTGGACAGACATGGCTGTCCAGTGAGGAGCAGTTGCCTCTGTAGTGTGTGAACCAATTAAGATCCTTACTGAGGCGCCCCTTCTGGAGTGGTCAACATCTTTCCCCCTAGAACATGGGGTGCTGTGTCCCGTTTCCAGTTACCAGTGTAGGGGAATGTTATGCCCACTCCTAAGGTTTCTGACCTTGGGGAACCCTAAACAACTGAGCCATCTACTTCATATAATCCAAATTGTCCTGGCTTCTTCCTAGGCTCTCATCTCCTCCTGCTCTTGGTAGAGCACTAACTAACCAAGGTCTGCTGTCCCCAGAGTCTTCTCTAGTTTGCATGGCCTCCCTCTGACCTACTAGCTGCTCTTGTTTTCTCAGCACACCTGATCTTAGTCACTTGATCCTTTGTCACCCATTTCCCATGCCCAAAGAGGGGAGCTAAGTCAGGCTAAGTTGAGCCCTGCCCCTAAGCCCAGTATGCCCCCCCACCCAGTTTTCACCTCGCCCAAGAAGAAACCAGAGAGCATGGTGTTGGCTTTGCTCTCAGAAACACCCTTCTACAAATGGTGGAATTAGTCATGGGCGGATCAGAAAGACTTCTTCGGATCACACTTCAAACTTGCGCTGGTTCCGTCCACCTGATCAGTGCTTATGCTCCAACCCTGTATGCCACACCAGAAGTAAAAGACAAGTTGTATGACATGCTTAGCGCTGCTGTAGCGCAGACACCTGCTCGTGAACGACTGTACATCTTGGGTGACTTCAATGCAAGAGTTGGAGCTGATTGGGCCTCATGGCCTTCGTGCTTAGGACACTTCAGTGTGGGAAAAATGAATGACAATGGACAGCGTCTCCTTGAACTGTGCACGTACCACAATCTGTGCATCACAAACACATTCTTCCAAACGAAGCCACAGCACAGAGTGTAGTGGAGACACCCACGCTCGAAGCACTGGCATCAACTACACATGGTCATCACTAGGCATAATAACCTCAAAAACGTCCTTCTGACACGCAGCTATCATAGTGCTGACTGTGATACAGATCACTCGCTAGTTTGCTCCAAGCTCAGGCTGAGACCCAAGAAGCTGTACCGCTCTAAACCTGCTGGAAGGCCCCAAATTGACACCAGAAATACGGCAAACTTGGAGAAAGCTGAAAAGTTCAGAGAGACCCTCCAGGAAAATCTGCGCAGCGGCCCTGGGGGTGCGGATGTGACATCCAAATGGCAACATCTGAGGGATACAGTTTACAACACGGCCTTGTCGGTGTTTGGAAGAAGAGCTAGAAACACGAACGACTGGTTCGAAGCTAACTCCGATGAGATGATTCCAGTCATTGAAAAGAAGTGCGCTGCACTGCAGGAGTACAAATGCACACTGAGCCAGAGTTCCCAGCAAGCACTTAGAGCAGCCAGAAGAACAGTACAGCAAACAGCCAGGCGCTGTGCCAGCAACCACTGGCTCCACCTATGCAGCAGCATCCAGACCTGTGCTGACTTTGGTAATCTCAGAGGAATGTACAAGGGTATGAAGAAGGCATTAGGACCCACCCAGAAAAAGATTGCACCTCTGAAATCCAAATCTGGTGAAGTCATCGCTGACAAAGCCAAACAGATGGAGCGCTGGGTTGAGCACTACTCCGAGCTGTACTCACACGAGAATGTTGTGGTTGATGCAGCCCTCGATGTCGTCGAGCTCCTACCAGTAATGGATGAACTGGATCAAGAACCAACTGTGGATGAACTGAAGAGAGCTATCGACAGCATTGCAGCAGGAAAGGCCCCTGGCGAGGATGGTATGCCACCAGAGGTAATCAAGTGTGCCACGGACACACTCCTGGAACCCCTACATGAACAACTGTGCCTGTGCTGGAAAGAGGGTGAGGTTCCACAGGATATGCACGATGCTCACATTGTAACGTATAAGAACAAAGGAGACAGAAGCGACTGCAACAACTACCATGGAATCTCCCTCCTAAGCGTCACTGGTAAACTGTTCACTCGCTTCATCCTTGGCAGACTCCAGAAGATTGCTGAGAGGGTGTACCCTGAATCGCAGTGCAGATTCCGCGCAGAGAGGTCTACCGTTGACATGGTCTTCTCTCTAAGGCAGCTGCAGGAGAAGTGCAGGGAGCAGAGGAAGCCACTCTTCATAGCCTGCATCGACCTGACCGAGGCCTTCGACTTGGTCAGCAGGGATGGACTGTTCAAACTGCTCCACAAGATAGGTTGTCCTCCACGGTTACTCAAGATGATCCAGTCATTCCACGAAGACATGAGAGGAACCATCCAATATGACAGTGCATTATCGGATGCTTTCAGAATCAGGAGCGGAGTCAAACAAGGATGCGTGCTTGCTCCGACATTGTTTGGGATCTTCTTCGCACTCCTCCTGAAGCATGCCTTTGGATCTTCAACAGAGGGCATCTTTTTGCGCACAAGATCTGATGGGAAACTGTTTAACCTTGCAAGGCTGAAAGCTAAGTCTAAGGTGCGGGAAGTCCTCATCAGAGACATGCTGTTCGCAGATGATGGTGCTGTAGTGTCTCTCACAGAAGACCAGCTTCAAAAACTGCTGGATCAGTTCTCCAAAGCGTGCAAGGACTTTGGGCTTACCATCAGCCTAAAGAAGACAAACGTACTCGGTCAGGATGTTGCTGAATCCCCATCAATCAGCATTGACAACTATACGTTAGAGGTCATCCATGAGTTCGTTTACCTGGGGTCCACCACCACTGACACCCTGTCATTGGACACTGAGCTAAATAGGAGGATCAGAAAAGCGGCCACAACTCTGTCCAGACTCAGCAAGAGAATGTGGAATAACAACAAGCTGTACACTCACACCAAAATGCAAGTCTACAGAGCCTGCATCCTCGGCACCCTCCTTTATGGCAGCGAGACTTGGACCCTGTATGCCCGCCAGGAAAAGAGGCTGAATGTCTTCCACTTGTGCTGCCTCAGGCGCACCCTTGGAATATCATGGAAGGACAGAGTGACCAACACGGCTGTCCTTGAGCAAGCTGGAATCCCAACCATGCACACCCTCCTCAGGCAGCATCGACTCCGCTGGCTTGGCCACGTCCACAGGATGAATGATGGAAGGATTCCAAAAGACATCCTATATGGTGAGCTAGCCTCTGGCAAAAGACCTCCCGGACACCCCCAGTTGCACTACAAAGATGTCTGCAAGAGAAACCTCAGAGAGGTAGACATCGAGCTGGACAACTGGGAAGAACTAGCAGATGACCGCAGCAGATGGAGGCCGGGGTTACACAAGGGCCTTCAGAAGGGCGAGATGAGGATCAGACAGCTAGCAGAGGAGAAGCGAGCGCACAGAAAGCACACTAAGGACTTGCTAGACACCCACCACATCTGCAAGAGATGCAGCAAGGACTGTCTCTCTCGTGTGGGTCTTCATAGTCACAGTAGACGCTGTAAATGAAGTCCTCAATTGAAACTAAAAAGGGCGCGATCCATAGTCTATGCAGACTGAAGGATGCCTACTACCAGTTTTCACCTAACAGAGGTAGAAAGTTAGAAGTGAAAGTAACTCAGTGTTCCCAAGCCTGATACATGGGCGTTTTCTGAAAACTCCAGTGGCTGGAATCATGTTATGACATCAGAGTCACAGACTTCATTTAAAATAAAGGGTGTGCAGAAAGCCTGGAGAAATGTGACCTCTAAGCTACGTCTACACGTGAATGCTACATCGAAATAAGCTATTTCGATGAATAACGTCTACACGTCCTCCAGGGCTGGTGCCGTCGACGTTCAGCATCGACGTTGGGCAGCACTACATCGAAGTAGGCGCTGCAGGGGAGCGTCTACACACCAAAGCGGCCCACATCGAAATAAGGGTGCCAGGAACAGCTGCAGACAGGGTCACAGGGTGGACTCAACAGCAAGCTGCCCCTTAAAGGGCCCCTCCCAGACACACTTGTGCTAAACAGCACAAGATACACAGAGGCGACAACTGGTTGCAGACCCTGTGCTTGCAGCATGGATCCCCAGCTGCAGCAGCAGCAGCCAGAAGCCCTGGGCTAAGGGCTGCTGCCCACGGTGACCATAGAGCCCCGCAGGGGCTGGAGAGAGCGTCTCTCAACCCCTCAGCTGATGGCCGCAAGGCGGACCCCGCTATTTCGATGTTGCGGGATGCGGATCAGCTACACGTGCCCTACTTCGACGTTGAACGTTGAAGTAGGGCGCTATTCCCATCTCCTCATGAGGATAGCGACTTTGACGTCTCGCCGCCTTATGTCGATTTCAATTTCGAAATAGCGCTCGCCAGGTGTAGACATGGCGGGCGCTATTTCGAAGTTGGCGTGGCTACTTCGAAGTAGCCGGCACGTGTAGACGCGGCTCTAATGGCTTAAAAACCAGAGGGTATATATAATGTGCCCAAATGCACTAATTTTTAAATTTCTTGATATTGAAGCCAGTCATATTTTGGCGGGAGTGTGTGTTTGGGGGAGAGGGACACTCATGATTTGTGAGTGGTTTACATTGGCCATACAGCAAACTGTTGATCTGCAATGTTGAAAGGCTTGGAAAAGGAGGGCTGCATCCTTAGATGGTGAAAAGTCAGCTTAGCTCCATTGTTGTAAGCGTAGCTGTGTTGATTTACAGCAGCAGAGGATCTCGCCTTGTGTTCCTTGCATTGGTATTTCCAACTTCTATGCCTCATGGTGTAGTGAGTTTTCCACGCATGGTTTCATTTCATAGATCAAATTGCTACTTGACTCCAGGAGCAACAGACCAAAAAATTCTCAACCCCGGAGTTGTTTACTTCCCTGTAATATTTCCTGGTAATCTGTTACTCACGAAGGCCCATGAGTGGTGCTGGTGCCTGTTCTAATACCCTGTCACAGGAGTACCTGAGTGCTGTGGTTTCAGGCAGGTGCTGCTTGGCACAAGCAGTTCTACCAGTGCATCTCGGTCCTGATGTACCACCTCCCCGGCTAGTCTAACCAGAGTGTCAGTCATACTGAACCTGAAAGTTCTGTGATCTGTGCAGATGTGCTCAGCAGACAGGAGAGACAGTCTAATTCTTCCTTCTCCTTTGTTCCCAGCAACCAGTTGAAGTCAATGGGAGTCTCTTGTTTGACTTTGAGAGTTGGGAGGGGGTCCTGTAATCAGGATGTGAAAAATGTGGGTTAGATAAACAGAAGGTTACCTAGTTAAGCAAAAAGGAAGGTCACTGGAAAAGGCCCTCCGGAGGCATCTGAATCTCCAAGGCTTCCTTGGTGTCCTTGCTCTTCACTAAAGGTTATTGGCTGGAATTCCTGCTAATTGAAATTCCAACCACAGTGAAGAGAGCAGTACAGATAGTTTCATTTTCTGGCCGCCTTACAGGGTGACGGAAGGGAGCTATGTATGGGTATGTAGGTAATTAACATAAAGAACTTGATGTACTAGAACAGGGGCTCTCAAAATTTGTTGCACAGCGACCCCCTTCTGTCAACAAAAATTACTGTGATCCCAGAAGCGTGGGACCAGAGCTAAAGCCTGCCTCAGCCCTGCTTCCCTGGGCAGAGGGGGCCAAAGCTGAAGCCCTGGGCTTATGTCCTAGGAGGAGGCCTTTATCCTGAGCCCCTACAGCCCAGCGCTGAAGCCTTTGGACTTCAGATTCAGCTCCAGGCGGTGGGGCTTGGGCCCTAGGAAGTCTAAGTCACTTTGGGGTCCTGACCAATGTTCCCTCTAATTTTTCCCACCATTGAGCAGAATGAAATTTATGTGCATCCGTCTGGAGGTGATATGCGACACCATCTCCATATGACACGGGCAAATGCTTTGCCTGTGATGCTCAGTAGAGAGATGCCTCTGTAGTTGTGGCAGTCACACTTGTGGCCTATTACAAAATGAATGTGGTGGCCATCACACTCCTGCAACTCAACCCCCGCCCCAAGCCTGAGGCCCCACCCACACCCCCAAATGGCTTCCTGAGTCCAGGTCTTAAAGTGGGACTCCACACCATACTCCTTGCCCCAACACCCAGATTTTGGAAAAGACCCTCTGCCATCTCCATTCACCTGATGCTAGTCACACTCCTACTACCGTCACACACTGCACTACTCTGGCTCCTCCCATCCCTAGGAGGTGGCAGTGAATGAGGAGAAGAATAATTCTGCCACTTAAGTTTTTGGGAGGGGAATGAAGAATGACAATTGAGAAGTGCGGCTGCAGGCCCAGCTCTTTTACTGCCTGGGCAGCCAGTGCCATGTTCTGGACAGGGGCTCCTTCTCTTACTTCTACCTCCTCTGGGTCACTCAGAGAAGCTCCTGGAATCTCTCTTCTGTGGATGTTCCCTTCTGGGAGGCTGGACGGCAGCTGAAAGACAGAGATAAAACATCCCACCCCGACCTTCCCTTTATGTGTTCATGTAGCATTTACAGTCTCAAGTGGCCTGTCACAGAGCCCCTCATGCTTTATGAAAATTAGCTTATGAATATGCATAACTCGAAGACGCTTTAGGCAAAATGCAGTGTGTGACATACCATTTTAAAAGCTACAGTCTTCTGAATGTGTATATGTTATTTGTGTGTGAAATGAGAAATACGAAGTGTAAACCTTATTCATCTAGCATTTCTAGTGAAAGCCATCTGAGATACGAACTAGGGTGAGAATATGTTTTGTAACAGTTTCTCTTAGTGTCCTAGGTGTAATGCGCATGTTTTGTTTATTTTGGCTTAACTTACTTTGATCTGTTTTCCTGTGTAATCACTTAAATCCTACTTTTTGTTCTTAATAAAAATTATTTATTACCAAGCCCAATGTAAATAATTGTTACCTGGGGTGTGGGGCAGGGGGAGCCACCTCTGTGCATATCTCTTTCCCTGATAAAGGAGGCAAACATCTTTTTGAGCTTTCTGTTTGTACATTTTTATGCAGAGTAAGGTGGATTCCTCTGGGGTGTTGGTCACTTTTGACAATTGTATTACTGGATGCTGTCAGGGCCCTAGAGCTCAGCTGTATCAGTATCTGTGGGGTGCTGCTGAGGGGCAGTAACCCCAGCTCTGTGCCTTGTAAGGTGAGGGACCAGACCTTCTAGCCAGTGGTGGTGGTGAATCCTAGAGGGCAGTTAGGCAGGCTCAGCAGTTTGATCAGCACATTGGGGCCCCTGTGAGACAATTTGTCACACTTCCTTTTATATTAACAAGCTGCTCCCCCACACCTGCTTGCAGTTGTCCTTTTTTCATCTTGCTGCCATTTAAATCATTTTATGAGCCCTGCACTTGTTGGTGCACACAGAAAACCGTCTCTCCACTGGCTTATTTTTATGCTGGTTGTTCTTTCTTATTGGATTTACTGGATTAATGAATTCCATGTTGGGTACTAATTAATGGCATGGCTTTCTGTCAAGCTTTTGATCGATGGGCGCACCAGAGTCTATTACATCTGATTTTAATTAACTAAAAATCAAAGCTCTGCATTAGGGAAATTGCAGATGTATATTTTGTCACCGTCGCAATTGCTTCAAAAGTAGAAATATCGTCTAAGAGCTGTATTGTGCCAGACAGTTCTACATAGACACCACAAAAGGCTGTACCTCTCTTCCCAGGGAACTCAGGAAAGGATTATGGCTCATGGCCATGTGTTCTCTCCAGCCACCACTTCACTCTGATCTCACCACCTTGTCTTTCTGAGTCTTCCAGTCCCACCATCTCTGTTATACATATTTCTTACGTGACCCCCCCCATTGCTGCAGCGTTGGGGTGCCTCACAGTCCTTACTGTATTTTACCCTTGCAGACCCCGTGTGGGACAGGGAGTACCATCACCTAGTGCTAATCAAGATTGTTTGGTTTTTTTGGTCCCCATAAAACGTTGCAAAGAGATCTGCATTTTTGCTGAAAGGTTTGAGCATTTTCAATGAAAAACTAAAACCCAAACATTTGTCAATTTTCAGCCACTGGTAAACAAATGAGATTAGTTGCAAACTTTTGATACAGTCTCCCCCAACATTCTTGCCCATAAATGTGGGTTGGATACATGGATTGTAAGATGGATAGAAAACTGGCTTGATGGTCAAGCCTAATGGGTAGTGGTCAGTGGCTCAGTTTCTGGATGGTGGTTGGTTTCACACGGAGAGCTCCAAAGCTCGGTGCTGGGGCCGGTGTTGTCCAACATTTTTATTAATGACCTGGATGAGGGACTGGGTTGCACTCTCAGAAAGTCTGGGAATTACACTAAGCTGAGGGTTGGACCATGGTTCGTCCACATCTTGGTCACTTAGGTCACCCCTTTCAAGCCTCTCAGGCATCAGCTTGCTTGCTGACTACTTGTACAGGTTCTGCACCACGATTGCCTGATAATTCCCACTGCAACATCAGACCTAGCCGTGCCCAACAACTGCTTGCTCTGCATTGGCTCCCAGGCCATTGAGTTCCTCTGGAGGGAGTTACATGATCATGTCAGTCTTCCTTCACTATGAATTAACTATCTTTTCCTTGTATTCTGCCATTTTCCTTCTCAAACGTCATTGCTTCTCAGCTCTCCTTGAACCCAGATGCATAATTGCTCTTCCTAACTCTGTTTGTGTAACTCAGAGCACGGTTGGATTCTGGGCATTACTTTGATAGAGATAAAGAGAAGGGAGAGAGAATATGAATAAATTGACTTTTTCCCCCTCCATACAAAGCTGAAAATGTTTGCAAAGTTTGCAATATCTTGGTCATTGCAAAGAAGTAAAAGTCATTTTCAAGAGACTGTTCAGAATCTGATATCTTGCCTTGCATAATTCAGCTGTAATTTACATCTAAAGCAATAGTAAAACCTTATCCTAAGGTAGGCTCTTTTAGATGCCTGTTCTTGGTTAACTTGTGCTGCCCTTGCAGTGGTAATACATCCCCTGCTGACTGCTGAGCATGCTTCTGGTCTCCCACAGTGTTTGTTGTTGGCTGACTACCCTTACTTGGCCCTTGTGCAGACCTGTGATGATGCTCCCATGAGAATCTCCAGCAATATCTGCTATGCAGATTTCTATTTTCATAGAAACATTTCCCTTTTCAATTTTAAGGAGCTTGAATTTTTCTGTACATGTGGCTCCCTGTGCAAAACTCTTCATGTGGAGTGAAAAAAATGTAATCCTCTTAGGCAAAGACAAGATTCTAGTCAGTTCTTCGAGTGACTGCTCATGTCCATTCCAAATTGGGTGTGCGCTAGCACACACCTAGTCGCCGGAAGCTTTTTGCCCTAGCCAGTAGCCATAGGGTTGGTGCGGTGCCCCCTGGAGTGGTGCCGATACAGCAACCTACGTACGCACCGCCCAGCACCCCTCCCCACCCGCCCGCTCAGTTCCTTCTCACTGTGCTGCCGGTTGTTGGAGCTCTTGCTTCCTCTGTTCAAATCATAAGCTAGTCGTCTATTGTAGTGTAAATAGTTCATGAAGAAGTGTAAATAGTTTTAGGATTTGATAGTTAATCTTAGTGCTTTAACTAAAAGCCGAGGCAGGGCTTTTTGTCCCCCTCGGTGCCTTGGTGCTGGGGAATGCCTGGCTCCCTGGGCTTTAGGACTTGTTCAAAATGCAACAAATGTATGCCCAAACGTGACCCCCATTCAGCCTGTTTGAGTTGCTTGGGGGAAGGACACTTACATGATCACTGTTCAATTTGTAAGGCATTTAAGCCCAGAACTTTGAAAGATAGGGCCCAATGCCTTAAAGTCCTCTTAATGGAGGTGGCTCTTAAGCCTCAAGGGTCTCCAGCAGGAGCAGAGAGTGGAGCCTCCTCGGTTCAAAATGCACCAGCGCCGTCGACCATGTTGCTGCCCGAGGACTCTCGGCACCAGGAGCAGGTGCAGGCACCGTCGCCTTCCCAGCGCCGTAGGAGTCAATCTCTGGTGCCGAAGAAGAGTCAGAGGCATGAGAGGCATCACTTGCTGAAGTCAAAGTGGGTCGGCCTCAAGTCCAAGGCTCCGGCGCACACTGTCAAATGGCAGGAGGTGTGTACATTGATGCCAATGCGGAGTGGGAGTCCACAGGCGTTGCACTTGCCCTCAATGCTGGAGACGTTTCAAGTGGCACAAGGACTTCTTCAGACGATGGTGCTGGGCCCTCCTCCATCTAAGGAGGACAGGCGCCGTAGCACTGAAATGGAGTGATCGGGGCTCATGGACGTGACACTGGCACCAACCCCTGTGCTCACATCAGTGCCATCACCGACACCGTATCCAGTGCCGAGCGCTCTGGTGCTGACACAGCAGACAGTGGGCCAGTTTCAGGTGTCCTATGCTTTGGCATCGCTCTCAGTGTGCACATCAGAGCCAACTCCAGTGGCCCCGCCGTGGTCATCTGCCTCTGAATTGGAGTCGGACTCCTTCTACTGAGCTCCGGACGGAGTGGGAACCCGAGAAGGTCTCACCATAGCCGTCACAGGCACCGTAGTCATCGCTCGGACGATATGGGTTGGCCAACAGCCTCGGAGACGACTCAACAGTGGCCCTTCTGGACCCCGTGGGTATTTCACAAGGTGTAAGTCCAGGCCATTGGAGTGCCTTTAGTGGTGCTGGGGTCCTGCCGATCCCACGCTTGGCACCGTCGGCGTCACTGGGTGCCTCACAACCAGAACAGAGACAGGAAGCGGCAGTCATCGTGGAGCCACCTTGGGTCTACCCTGTCGGCATCGACCTCAGCACCATTGTTGGCACCGTTGCAGCGGAACTGGACCCCTTCGGTACCGGCGGCATCCATAATTGTACCTCCGATGCCAATGGAGCAGGCACCAGTCCAGGCGCTGGCACCGATTCAAGTGCAGGGAGTGGTAATGGTGCCGTTTGTGCCACCTGTTGTGGGGCTTTCTGGCCAGCCGGTGCCTATGCCAGCACTGCCTACGGTGCACCCCGGTTTGCCCATAATTTCTGTGGAGGGCCAAATGCCTGAGCAGTTCACTACCGCTCTTCCTCTCCAAATGGAGGCATAAGGGCTGTCGTCTTCTTCCTCCCTGGATGAGGCGGTGGCGGGTTCATCGGCCTCACCTGTGTTGGAGGATGGCAGGGCTTTTCAACAGCTCCTTAGGAGAGTGGCCCAAAGCTTGGGGGTGCAAACGGAACAGGTCTGGGATGAAATGGACCCTGTCATGGACATTTTGTCCTCTGCAGGCCTCACCAGGGTAGCTCTGCTCATAATCAAAACAGTTGTCACTACGGCTAAAACGGTTTGGCATACCCCTGGTTCTGCCCTTCCTACAGCCCATAGGAATGAGAGACGGACTTTATCCCATCCCAGGGCAATGAACATTTGTTGATGCACCCCCACAACCCCAACTTCCTAGTAATGGACACTGCTAAGCGTAGAGAGTGCTGTCATCTTCTCCCCTGGTTGTGTGACAGCAGCTCCGATGGCTGGATAGTTTCTTCAGCCTTGGCCGTCTCCATATGAAGACGGCCAAGGCATTCCTCAGGGGCACGGATGCTCCTCAGTCTAGCCACCTCTTCTTGCAGCTCTCCCACCTGATTTCTGAGAGATTCTACCAGGCAACACCTTTCAAACTGGACAGTCCCCCAGGCCTGGCTTTGAGAGTGGAAATGCAGGGCACAGTCTGCAGATCCACACCAGGATCTACAGAGAGGCATCCAGGACAAGGTCTTTGTGTGAATCTCGGTGCAAGTGAAGGAGACAGAAGCAGTGTTGGCACTGGTGATGTGGCCTTTCCTAGTCATAGCGATTATATTACGTCTCCCTCCTTCAGACTCCCGTTTGCTAGCTTGTTAGGCCCTCTCTCCTAGGCCAGCTTCGCCCTGTTGTTAATCGTACGCAGGGAGGGGGAATCACAAGATTGACTGATACGGATCAGGATGATCATGCTGGAAATCAGACAAGTACATAATCTCAGCCCTATCCACTGGCATGTCGGCCTGGAAGGAAGCAGGCTTCTGTCGATGCAACAGACAAGTGAACTCACTTCCTTTGTTTATTTTTGTATGTGTAAGGTGTTTTGAGGCAAACATCTCTATGCAGAGGGTCTAATCCAGTTCCTCAAACTGTGACCGCAATGGGTAGCTGAACTAAGGCCACAGACAGAGGAAAATGCTGTGGTCTTCCCCCGGCCCTATTTCTAAAGGCCTTGTGCTTCTCTATTAGACCATCAAAAACTACTGTTCAGTTAAATCACAGGCTCACTGATCTCAACTCATGTAGTCAATGCTGGTTAACAGAGAAGAGCTACAGAATAAAGAGATTATGGTGTAAGAACAGGAAACCTCATAGTGAAAGGGGGACTGAAGCACTTACCTTGCTTAAAATCCGGTGGGAAATGCCAGCATGTTCAGACTGCTGCCCCTCCTGTGTACCAGATACTACCCTAGTTTGTGGCTTGCTCAGTCCCCCACCCCATTCTCCTGCACCGTGCTGCTTCAGCAGATTGCCATCCCGTTGTCAGCTGTCGAATAACGGCGCCTAGCCAGGAATGTTTATTTTTTACTCCTGTAGGCTCCTGCTCCCTTTCCACTGCTGAATGCTGGAGATGACACTGTGCCCCTAGTCCACTGCATCAAACACAGTGTAGGAAGGACAGAGCCTCAGTGGGGACGGGATGTAAGATGAAGACAACCTGGCTGGGAGCACTGACGGCTGCTGGGTGCCCTGTTCTGGTGAATGTGCAAAAGTTCCCCGTCCGCTGTGGAAAATCTGTTCCCACTGACTTGCTGTGCTGTCTCTTCCTTGAGCACCTGTGCTTATCTCCTGCCCGGCCTCATGTGCGTTGCGGCATCCAAACATACGTTCCCTCTCGCGGTGCCTGGCCCATTTCAGGGTTAGCTTCCGTCCCTCCGAGGAGCCTGACCTCATTCACTCTGGACACCGACGTTTCCCTGTTGAATTTCCTTTTCTGACCCTGATCTTTCCTCCCCTCCCCTCTGGTAATACTAGCCCAGGGCTGGCCTATCAGGTAGAGACTAAGAGCCCAAATAACTGTGGATAGAGTGCAGAGAGCCACATATTACATATTCATTTGTATCTATCTGTATAACTATCGATAGATAAATATTTAATACATGGCTCAATGCTATCCCGTCCCACAGAGCCAGGCAATCCCAGCTCCCCTGCTCTAACCCAATCTTCCCCCCAGCCCAAGCCAGCCAGGCGCCCCCTCCCCCCCACTGCTCTAAAGCAGTGCCTGGGACTCGCTGCTGCTGATGCAGCCATGTGTGTCTCCCTCCAGGTGCTGGGGCTTGTTCACAGACCAACGGTGAGCAGTCTGGGTGAGTGGCTCTGGGCAGGAGCTGCATGCAGCTTGAGAGCCGTGGGTTGGCCACCCCTGTCCTAGGTACTCTGCTCAGAGGCAGACCAGGAGGCTGTGGAGTCCAGTGCCACTCCAGGAAATAGCTAGAAGAAGCTGTAAAGCTCCCTGTATGGTCATCACATTTTCTCCGTACCAAAGCCAAGGTGCATAAAGCCCAAGAAAAGCAAGGCTTGCCTCCAAAGCAATGTCTCTTACGCTGTGAAATTCCCAGGCATTGGGGTTTCTGCAAATACATCTGCGGTCCTCTCTGCAATAGCGAATCAGCTGTGGTGGGGGATCTGGTTACAAAATGATTCTCTTGACATGGTCAAAAACCACTGACCTGTTTCATTTTTCAAAGAGTACTGAGCACCTGCAGCTCCCGTAGACGTCAGTGGGACTTAGGGGGTGCCTCTGGACTGCAGGAAGTCAAGGCGCAATTTGCAGAACCCAATTAAAATAGTTCAGCCCTGTTTATGCTGCAAGAGAGAACTGGGTTTTGTCCGTGTTGCAGGACAGTTGTGTTGTAACCAAGTCCTTTGATGTGGCTGATCTTTGTAGTGTAGAGGGGGCTTAAGATGTCTTGGAATCTATAAAATTACTGGTGAACTGAACCCTAAATTGCTTATCATTATTAATGTGCTGTGACTGCTGCTGCTGCTTATCTTGACCAATATTGTCTCATAGTTTTCTTGTGTCCCCAGTGTGTGTCTGTATCTGTCTCATCTCATCTCCTTCTTTATGCTTAGATTGTCAGCAATGTTAGTGTAGTGCTACCAGAAGAGGGGAATGTGACTAGTGCGTTAAGATGAAAAACAGTGGGTTGTTGGAATGTGTTCCTTTCATATCTCTGAGGTAGGGCTTCTCAAGATGAAGAGCTAAAGAGCTGCATTTAATGCAATTTTGCATTTAAGACCATTAATTTAAGTGCTTAGTTGGGATGCTCTGACACTTCTCCTGGAAGAATTCTGCATATGCCATCTTGGAAAAGGTGAACAGGTGCTTGAACTGATACTTCTACTTTAGCTGAGACGCCCAAGAATTCTGGATGACTCCAAACGAGGGAAGGAAAAAGCTTGCACGCACTTGAGATGGCCCTGGTGTCTCGTTCTGTCAGCTAATCCTTTGGAATAATAGGCTGGAAACCAGTATCTGAAACTACTTTGCTGAAGGGGGAGGATTCTACAACCCAGTTAAGGGATTAGATCTGAAAGCCAGCACATTACCCCAAAGTATATGAATTAGTTAGGAGTGGAGAGAACATCTCTTGCGCTGTGCTGTATAGAGTGCTTCTGGCTCTGCCACAGGCTGCCTGAGAGACCTTGGGCAGGCCCCTTCTCCCTTCGTGCCTCAGTTTCCCCAGCTGTAAAATGGAAATGATGATGCACTCCAACCCCTGTGTTTCTTTCCATGCTAAATTCAGCAGTTCATGTAAAATGCCTTAAGATCTTCAGTCAGCAGGTGCGATGGAGGGGTTTTAAACATTACTGGTATTGCAATAACTCCTCAAGACATTAACATGAGACTGGAGCTTGATTGTGCTAGGTGCTAGACATAGACTTAGTGAGGTCAGTGCTCCAGAGAGTTTACTGTCTATAGGGACAAGGAAGTGAACAAAGGGTGGGAGAAGGATGTTTTGATCATCTGCATTTTACACATGAGAATCTGGGACCCAGAAAGATGAAGTGACTTGCCCAAGGCCACAAAGGGAGTCTGTGGCAGAGCCAGGAACATTCATTGTACAGGTCTTCTGGATTGCGATCCCACACCATAAACACAAGGCCATCGACAAGGTCTGGAACACCAGGTTCCTCCTCAAATAGAAGGTATTTCTGGCTTCCGGTGGTGACGTCACAAAAGCATTAAGATGGCACTTACCCTAAGGCTGGCTTCCATACATAGGATCATAGAAATGAAGGACTTGTACATTCCCACACCGAGGCACAACCACTGTTTTCAAAGGTAGCCGAGCTGCGACGAAATTGTACCCATGTGCACAAAATAGTGTGTCCGTGCTGCAGTGAAACCCCTGAGGCTAGGCCACATCAGCAGGCTCATGCCTCAGGGCTGCCCAATTGGAGCGTAGACACTCATGTCTCAGGCTGGAGCCTGGGCTAGATGATGGTCTCAGAGCTTGGTCTTCAGCTTGAACCTGAGTGCCCACCCTGCAATTTTACAGGCCTGCAGCCCAAGCCTGAGTCAGCTGCCCAGGTTGGCGGCAGGTGGTTTATTTGAATGTAGGCGCACCAGCAGCGTGCAGGCACTTGTCTGGGTGTCCAAGTGGATGAGTGAGTGGATGTTTGTGATGCACTGTCATTGTGCACGTTGCTGTACAGAGTATGTAAGAGTCGAGGCACATGCTGCCAAGGTGCTGATGGACCAAGAAAGCAAAAAGTTATCCTTTGGGGGGGGTTCTGTGCAAATATATTAGCCCTACTTCTACTGATATGGGGGATCAAGACCGCCGGGGTGCTATGCTGAGGAGGAGGGACTTGAAGAATGAGGCATTTAGGTGGGATCCTTCATTGTAGGCGTACAGCGTAGCGTGGCAGAATGCAAAGCAGGCATATGCCAGTACAATGGTGTTTTCTGACAACCGGGTCCTAGGGAGTGTTCTGAAATCAGCGTTTTCTCCTGCCATGTTGTCCTGAAACTCAAGGCAGTTATTTAAGAGGCTGGGCCTGATTTCTTCCTTCCACATGTTCTGTGCTTAGCGAGGGCTTTGTTTCTGGAAGGGGATCTGTGATTCTCAGGCTGTCAGGAGAAGGTGATCTGAGGGTTTTTTGTTTTTTTGTTTTTTTTTACTGGGTCATCCACAGTGATATTACACTGAGCTGCTGTATATCAGTCACCCGCATCACGTAGCTGCATCTGAGAGGTTGCTGCCGTTGTTTGGAAGTATAGATAGAAATCAGTCATGGCTCGTCACTTAGCTTACATTTTTATTCTTAATATTTTATTTGCATTCAAGTGGCACATAAAAGCGCCAGCCAAGATCTGATGCTCATGGTGCCAGGTGCTGTACAAACCATGTTAAAACACATGTAGATAAACTACAACTGAAATATAAGACAAAGGGTGGGAGGGGCAGCTGAGGCATGGAGATTATCTGACAGGTCAATGATAGAACTAGGAGGAGAATTCAGGCTTCTTTATTTCCAGTCCAGTGCTCTGTTCTCTGGAATATGCTGAGTGTCCTAGTATGCCATTGATTGTGAATCAGCATTGGGCAGATGGCAATTCCATGTCTCTTCCACCTACAAAAATTGCAGTACAGTTGAGGTTTGAGGTAAGAGAACTAAGCAGAAAATGTTTACTTAGAGGATCCTATGAAAATCCTATAATGATAGGGATATGAACGGCCATACTAAATCAGACCAAAGGTCCATCCAGCCCAATAGCTTGTCTTCCAACCCTGGCCAATGCCAGATGCCCCAGAGGGAGTGAACAGAACAGGTGGTAATCAAGCGATTCCTCTCCTGACAGCTATTTCCAGCCTCTGGCGAACAGAGGCTAGGGACACCATTCCTACCTATCCTGGCTAATAGCCATTGATGGACCTAACCTCCATGAATTTAACTAGCTCTTTTTTGAACCCTGTTAAAGTCCTGGTCCTCACCACCGCCTCTGGCAAGAAGTTCCACAGGCCGACCATGTGCCGCTTGAAGAAAAAAAACTTCCTTTTGTTAGTTTTAAACCTGCTACCCATTTTTTTCCATTTGATGACCCCTAATTCTTGTATGGGGAATACATTTATGTGAAAGGACACATTTGTAAGTTTCTGCAATGTGGTTTCAACTTGCTCTTTCCATCATTCGATCAAAGCGCACAGGAATCATACATAGTATTCATCTGATGCTTGTGGTAAATGTCAGGTCAATTCATCAGTTGCATCTGCTGAAGCGGGTCTTTGCCCACGAAAGCTTATGCTGCAAAATATCTGTTAGTCTATAAGGTACCACAGGACTTCTTGGGTCAATTTAAGACACTTCTCTGAAAAACTGTGAATACAGTTTAGCTTTTACTTACAGATGAGACATGGAGTCGAGTGCCAGAGTGGCATGGAGGTGAATGTCATAGCAGAGTGCATAGCAGGCTGCAGCATCTGTATGGTGAGAATGTTAGTGTTGCTCAGTGAAGAGTTTAGACTATGGCATAGTCCCCTAAGTGGTGGAAGTCCCGTAGTTTGGGAATTTTAAAAGAGGTGGGCCGAAGCTCTAGATAACTTGCTGTAAGGAAGTGATGGATTGGCTTCTAGAGATGGATTGGGTGGGGCAAATTGGTTTCTTCTATCCAGCCATCTGTTCCAGCTAGAAGCTGGGACTGGATGATGGTGGCTCACTTGATAAATTGCCTTGTTCTGTTCATTCCCTCAAAAGCATCTGGCACTAGCTGCTGTGTGAAGACAGGTTACTGGGCTAGCTGGATCGATGGTCTGAGCCAAAGCGGCTGTTCTTATGTTCTTCTCTGTACCGGTACTTTCATGGGTCTGGCTACAATAGCAGATAAGCATCTTAACTTTGTGTAGATTGATCTCCTCACAAGGAGTGTGTGTCAGAGCCAGTTATTAACCCAGATCTCCCAAGTTCCCAAGCCAAGTTCCTAACCAAAGGTCCATTCTTCTGTGTCTGTTGTCTGTGACTCTCCCTCCATCAGCAATGCTTTCACAGCCTGTTTCAGAACTTCAGTTTTGAGCCAGCAAGATGGCTGTGTTCAGGACTCCCACTGCAGTCACTGGGAGATGTGTACACGGAAGGTTTGCAGGATCAAGCAGTTGCTGAGGATGCAGCTGTCTTGGTTCTGCAGGATAATCATGTTTCCCTGTCAGTGGAGTGAGCACAGTGGAGTTAGTCTGGAGAGTTTTGCTTTGAAAAAGAAGTTATAGAAAAATGCTATGCCTGTCTCGTCCCACAGGGGCAGATCCTGTTCCTTCCGCTGTCAGACCTGTATGGGTTCGGGCCCTAAGCTTTTTCTGAGCTATGTCTGCTTAACTGCCTGGCAAAACCAAGTATTTTTACTCCTCCCTGCACTGCAGAGCCAGCAGAACTGCACAGAGGCAGGCTGAATCCTCTTGTGCTTTGCACATCATGCACCAAATTGCCTGCTGAATCCTGATCCCAGGATCTTTATCCCCACTGACAGCTGGTGGAGATACAGAAAGAACACAGCTTCATTCTCAGCTATCAGGCAGTGTGTGTGGCTCCATCACCAGGAGAATATTGTAAATGGTGCAAGTTTGAGAGACGAGTCACAAAGGCAGGGAGTGTGACGCGAAAGAGATGCGGTGGTTAAGAGTCATTTTCTGAGAGCCACAATGAGTTTCTTTGCTTAGTAACTATTCATAAATTACAATGAGCGACAGTAAATTGTGCCGGTGAAGCGGGGGAGGGGTATGTGCAGCTGCAATTTGTCCTTCCAAATTTTTGTCCCCTGGTGTTCCAAGTCTCCTAGTCTGTATGTCGTTTCTCATGCTGCTGTCGATTTGCACCTTTCCCCCTTGTTTTATGCTTTCAAAACTATCCTTTATTCTTTCCATTGACAAGACAGCAGGCGATGCTCTGAGGTTCCCAATGAATCCCAGAATCCCTAGTGCCAGCTGCAAAGATGTACAGCCCTGATGGGCAACCTGCGGCCCATTCGGGTTCTATCTGCGGCTCACAAGTCACTTTGCAACGTGCAGGATTGCCAAAGTCCATCGGTTTCTGTCCAGGGAGTTTTTTTTTTCCTACTTGCGTTACTAAAGTGACACACACGAAGCCAGGGCGCAAGAAGTGAGGTGTGTGCTGATTGCAGGCTATGCTGACTGTGAGAGCCAGGAGCTCCCTCTGGAGCCAGTCAAAGTGCTGCTATGGTTCAGTTGGCACATCCTGCTAATTCTAGGTGCACAAGTGCAGTTAGCAAAACTACCTTGTCCAGGAGACCATTTTGGTTATGACAGTCTTGCAGCCCACTGAGATGGAGGGCCCTGCATGTGGTTGACTTACTAGCCAAGGCTGCCCATCACTGATGAACAGAAACCAGCCCTAATGATCTTGATGCACACGCAGCTATCTGAATTCTCTGACTTCCATCAGAAAAAGCTACAAGAGCAAAGACAGTCCGGGCCCCTATAGTTTAGTCTAAAATGTCCTTTGTTACGTTAGCTAAATAACACCAGAAGAACAAAGTAATACAATAGGTAACTAAAGTACACTTGTCCCATCTGGGCATTATTTGTTCGGTAACACCAGTGTCCCTGTCTTGTTTGTGTTGCACCAAAAAGTAATCCACCCTAAACTGCATGCTGAGTGAACTGGGATTGTGAAGTATGAGATGTCTGTTCAGTGGAGGTCTCTTGCCACTTCTTATGCAGGTTATAGATGGTGGACTGGGGAAAGACTTTGTAGGCCATCTGTTTAGACCCATACCCAGGGACATTCTCTGTCTTAAACTTTGTGTCTTTCAGCTGGTCTATTCTTGAATGTTTCTGATAAGTGTCCCAAAATTCTCAGTCCCTAGCAAATGAGTCCAAGAACTGATCCTGGCTGTTCATAGAATCCTAGGGCTGAAAGGGACCCCAGAGGTCACTGAGTACAGGCCCCCTGCCTAAAGCAGGATCAACCTCAACTAAATCACTCTAGCTGGGACTTAAAACCTCTAGGGATGGAGATTCCACCACCTCTCTAGGTTACACATTCCAGTGCTTCACCCATCTCCTACTGAAATAGTTTTTCCTAATATCCAACCTACACCTCCTCCACTATAACTTGAGACCGTTGCTCCTTGTTCTGCCATCCATCACCACTGAGAACAGCCTCTCTCCATCCTTTTTAGAGCTCCCCCCTTCAGGAAGTTGAAGGCTGCTATCAAATCTCCCCTCACTCTTCTCTTCTGCAAACTAAATACGCCCAGCTCTCTCAGACTCTCCTCATAGGTCATGTGCTCCAGCCCCCTAATCATTTGGAAATGTTGGAAATGTATGACTAACATCTACTCTCCATTTCCCTATTTTGAGGCACTTCTTCTTCTCTGAATACCCTTTGACACCTAGTCCTCTTCTGGAGGCTTTCATCCCTTTCACGATCAGGTCTGTAGATCAGGTGCCTGATTTCTTTCCAACTTGGAATCTTACCATTTCTGATTCCTTTATTTGTTCCTTCCCTGGTTTCCTCTGGTCCTCTGCCTTACATGAGAGCTTCCTGTGCTCTCTTCAAAGCCCTGCCCAGTCTAGTTCCCACCTACGTCTCTGTTGTCTTCTTTCTTGTACTCAAGCAACGTGACGAGCAATCTTCCTAGTTGCCTCTCATGATCATTCCCTGTGCCTGGAACAGTTCTTCCCTGACTAAGGAGTGAAACTGTATATAGCCCTGTTACTGTAGCATCTGAGCACTTCACCCATGGCATTGATCCTCACAACTTGCCTGTGAAGTAGAGAGTTTCTGTTATCATCAAGTGGCAGTGCCAAGAGTTGAACCAAGGGTTTGTGAGTTCTAGTCCAGTGGCCTTCACCACAAAATGATCCTCCTCCTGTTCTGTCTCCACACTACCCTCTCTCAAGTCCTCCTCAAAACTCACTTCTTCCCCAAGGCCAGTCAACTCCTGACTCGGCCGTTGGAGTTCTATCGTGAAGGGGCAGTGAAGACAGCTCCAAGGAAAAGTAACCAGATAAACCTGAAACAATCTCACCTTTGTGGCTGATTTATTGCAGTCATTTGCCTTGTCACATTCCCCACCAGCACCTCTCATTGTGTGATACAGACAAACTCTTTGGAGTAAGTTTCATCGCTGATGATTGGAAGCTAGATGAATAATGAAGGCTGCCACCCTGGCTTTTAATTGAGCCTTAATACTCAAAATAAAACACACACGGAGCTCAGGCTTGTCTCTCTCTCTCATGCAGGGCTGTTGAAAACTTCATTAAAACCTAGCAGCCTGATTTCTAGAGGTGCTGGGTCCCTGCAGCTCCCATTTAACTCAGCTGCAGATGCTCAGCACTTCTGCAGATCAGGCCACCTATACATCAGAGCTACATCTTCGTCTGCAGAACCTGTGCCGCTTGTGTCAAACCAGGCGATCTGGTTATTTCCGGCACAATCTATTCTTTGTGATCTCCTGCTGCCCGTTGCTCGTTAAGATATTGTCAGATCTTACAGGTCAATTTTTCACTCAAATGTTTTAACAAGTGTTAAGGCTGAGCTGACTAGTCCTTTTTTTCAAAGCTTTGATGGTTTTCGGTCTTCCTCTTTAAAATATGTGCGTGGTTCCTCGATTTCCTCTGAACCCACGGAAGCAGGGACTGGGATCTAGCTCATGCAGACATTTTACTAGGATGGAATATGGTGTTTTCTTTTCACACATTGCTTCCCCTTCCAGACTGTGAGAGGGGACTCAGCAGATCCAGATGTCACTTCCATGCTTTCGGTGTGTTGCTTCACTGTGACATTGGCTATCTGGAAGTGTAGTCAGTGTTTTGTTGCTAACCATTGGCTTATCACTGGTAAGAAGACAGTTCTTTTTAACTAAAACATCTCCTTTCCCTTCCCGCAGAGAAAACAGCTGACGACGACGTCCAGAAGTCAGACATTTCATCCAGCAGCCAAGGCGTGATCGAAAAGGAATCGCTGGGACCTCTTCTCCTGGAAGTAGGTGGTCTGGTGCAATGAATAACCCCACCAGTCTTTTTGTATTTCAAATCTGAGGCTGTTCTAATGAATGCTGGACCCAGACAATAAAATACAGAAGAATAGGGAAACACAGCCTCAGTCAGGTTGTTGCAAGGCAAGATTATACCTTGCTGAAGCAATGGGTGACCTGCGTTAGTCCCTTAGTTCAGCCAATCCCTTACACAGGGGAATCCTAGCCCTATTTGGCAATACGTTCAAGTGCACGATTAAATCCCACTGAAATTAAAGCAATTTAAGTGCCTAGTATGAATCAGAGCCACAGTGAGCAATGTCTTAATACTGGTATAAAGGTGCCATGCCTCCACTTTCTCCACCTCTGTGTAGTGATGTCAGTCTTGCTGCTTAGCTGGAGTGGCTTTGTGGGGGAACATGGTATGACTAAAGGAGCCGTCATTCAACTGAGCAATTTGAAAGCAGTCAGCTTCAGGGGAAAACTTAACTTTCAATCACAGCGACCTAAGTCTCTCTCTAGGTAGACTCTTGGGAAAGTGGACTGTGCTGAAGACTTGCTAGCCCTTTCAGGCGGCACCATGGCCTTTACATGTGAGCTAGTCAATGTCTCCTTCCCAAGTAAGGCATGAGAAAACCAGAGTTAAATCCTGGAAGACTGAATGCTGAGTGCAAACCAGCAAGCTGGAGTGGGTTATCCAAGTCCATCAGCACTAAATAGTCACATTTTGAGGGCGGGAGGCATCAGCTCATTTAGTCTGACCTCCTGAATATCACTTGCCAGTAAACTCCATCCTGCTGCCTCTGCACCTAGCCCTAAAAACAGAATTAGACCCAAGTGTTATAGCCTTCAGGAGTCTAAACTTTAGGCTGAAGCCTGAGGGAGACCACCTGATGGGGCTGAAAACCTTGGGCTTTGGCTTTAACCTCCTTCCCTGCCTGGGGCTGTGAGCCTTGGCCTTTGGCCCTCCTCAGCTGGGATGATGTGAATCAGGAGGACTCAGGCTTCAGTCCCTTCCTTCCTGGGGTCATGTAGCAATTTTTGTTATCAGGTGTGAGTCCTGGTGCAGTGGCGTTTGAGAACCTCTGGCCTAGATCAGTGGTTCTCAATGTGTGTGCCACTATTTCCCAGGGGGTCTGTACAGCCATTTGAAAGTGTTTAGGGATCTGCAGACAAAATATGTTAACAACCACTGGCTGGCTGGTCTGGTGGTCCTTTCTGGCCTTAAGCTCTGTGACCAATGGCACCATTGCTCAAGATCTCTCAGTGACAGGGAAGTAAGTGAGATACATGAGTGATACTAGCAACTGACCTGTGCCCCATATTCCAGAGGAAGGTGAGGGCTGTGCTCACTAAGTCTGTGTCTTATGGCACAAGTGAAGTGTGATGGTGTATGGGACAAACAGAAAGCTCTTTTATTGGCCTGACATAGTTGCAATTGCCCAAGTGGATTATATGTTTTTACTGATTGATGAAAAGACCTGTTGGACGTTGTAAAGTGTTGACAGTGCTAAGTCATGATTGCCCATGTCTGCTGACCAGCAGGAGACTCTGGGACGATAGGATCACTTTCATGGTAAACGAAGTTACAGGGTTCACTACGGACACAATTAATGCCTAGGTGTCATGTGTCTGGATTTTTATATTGGATCTGGAAGCCATTTTATTGCCCATTGAGGTTACTGGCCCCAAATATTGTGCGGGGGGGTGGGGCCTTGCGAGGTGTCTAAGGAAAGATAATGATGCTCTGAATCTGTGTACACTGCTTGTATATCTGTGTCCTGTTTGTATGTAAAGTTATAGATTTTAGCTCTGCAGCTGTATTAGAAATGTTTCAGTGCAGAGGTTCACAATGAGAGGTGGTGCTCCACCCCAGCCAGGACAATAGACCCAGATGGCTTACACCCATTTTGTGATGGTGAGGTTTTCCTTCTGGGACTGCAATGAATGGAAACTCAGCACAGTGACCCACCGGGTCAGGTGGTGGGCCAAGACCTATAGCAGAAGAATGGAATTTTCCCTCTGCATAGGAAGAACTAAAAGATGGGCCCTGGCAGGTACTTTCTTTGTTCTTCGGTCCTCATGAGTTAAGCCTGTCTGGACTAGGGGCCCATCCCTCAGAGGAATGATGTCGACTTGGCAGTGTCCATCTTGGATCTTTTGTTTTGTGGTCTTAGGGGTCCGTGTCTCAGCATGTGGACCCCAGTGGGCTGGATCTACAATGCTCCAATGACTGAATCTATATAGCCTGAAATGAACTTCCACAGACTCTCAAGAATCAGCAAATAACATGGCTGGCCTGCATCAGTAGTTATGACTGATGCATGTAAAGTGTTGCTTTAACAATTTTTCTGTCTAACCCTGTTATTTCTTTTGTGTTAATAAATCTTTAGATATTGGATCTAAAGAATTGGTGAGCATGTTGTTTTGGGTACGATCGAAGTATGCGTTGACCAGGGTCTGGGGCCGGGCCGTGTGGGGTCTGGAAGAATCTGTACAGTGCTGGGTGAAACAGGCTTAAGAGCCTCTCACCTGAAGTTGGGGGTTGTTGGTCTGGCCTGGTAGAGCAGCTAAGAAATCTGTGGGTTTGCTTGTGTGGCTTCTGGCTGGCCAGTAGGGCTGGCAGATATGTTGTTGTGGCTGGCTGGATTTGCCTTACTAAGAAGGAAATCCCAGCCTGGGGCTGTAAGTGGCCTGGATTTTAAGCAAAGGTACCCTGGACTGATTTCTCTAGCTGTGCTCAGAAACCCTGTCCTATCACACTAGGTGAGAATGTATTTGAACTGTAGAGAAGGACCTGATTTGTGAAGAGAATGGAAGCCATCTGCCTAAACCATGTGGCCAGAAGGAAGTAGGCGTTGACTGCTCTGCAGAAGAAGTGTTATGTCTAAAGGAAGCAAAAAAGAGAAGCATCAGTGGTGGGAAAGCAGCATTGGGCAAAGGAAACAGTGAGTGAGAAGAGGTTTAAAAATGAAGAGGGATGAGATTGTCCTGAGAGAAGTGGCAGTTCCCCAAGAGCGATATGGAGCTTGGGCTACAATAAGAGAGTCGTGCATTCTCTTAGAGAAGTGGCGGATTGAACTCTGGAACTGGAAGAAGCCAGAGGAAGTGTCTTTCCAGACTAACGTCTGGGCAGCCTCTTTGTTGGCACTTAAAATGACCTAAGAGGTATCAATGAACCTGCAGGAGACCCAACATTTTACAAAGCAGCCCCTGGAAAGTCACTTCTGGTTTTAGTGCTTCTGTTCTGGACACCGAGGGTCAGTTTGATGAAGACATTAGTACAGTTTAAGAAAACTTACTCCAAAGTTGGGAGGCCTAGCCAGTGGCTCTCTGTAGGATTGAAAAAATGGGTGCTTCTATGGCATGGGGCATTAACTAGATCACCTTGTCTAAGATGGAGAATACAGTTCCATGCTCAGAGTGTAGCATTAATAAATCATTTCACCAGGGTATTAAAACAAAGGTGTGTTGTTGCTACACAGTGAGCTAAAAATGTCTAGCAGTTATGCAGACAGAAGGATAATTTTGTAACTTGAGATCCCTTACAACCTCCACACAAAACGTGCTAATGGATGGGTAAACCTCTGTGGAGTACAAATCCACCTCCTTACCTCAGGCCTCCTAACCCCATTAATTTGGTAATTTCCATTGACTCTAGCCAGCCAATTCACATTACAAACATAAACTAATGGCCCACCCTGTGAGGTAGCTGAGTGTAACCCTCCCTGTCATACATATGGGGAAACTGAGGCAGGGGCCTTGTGAGAACTCATTGGTTGAGTTTTGTGAAGTTCTGGAAGTTCTTAGTATTATTGTGGTGCCTGTCCTGGTGTTCCTAAGAGGAATGGAGTCAGATCCTGTTTATGTTAGGGCAACTCTGAAGAGTTTCTTTTTCTGTCACAGCTGGCTATGAGAGGCAGGTTTTGGTTTCAGTAGGTTTTAAACAAAGTTCAGATTCAGCTGACTGGCAGTGCTCTGGAGGTGACTCCCACTCCTGCCTGCTTGTCCCTTGTTGTTTCCTTTAACTCTTGGGATAACAGAGCTTGCTGCTCAGAAGGACCTAAGTGCCTGTTAAAGTCATTAAGAGATGCTGGCACTCAGCTACCATAATGATGGGGAACATGGAAGTACAGGCTGAACCTCTCTAGACTTGGCAGTCTCTGGTCCACCATAATTTTAGTTACCCAGATGTCCGTTTACCCTGGGCATGGCCAAGTTTTCTGTGGTTCCATAAAGTTTGTTTACAGCCACCAGTCCTGGCTCTCAGGGGTCCATGCCATTACTTAGCTCTAATTTACCCCAATTGTCTTCTAGAGCCCAGTGAGCAGGGAAATATAGGTAATGCTGCTAGGCAAAATTGACCTCCTGTGGTTTGGCAAATTCTCTCATTCAGGTCCCAAATACTGCTGGACGAGAGAGGTTCAGCCTGTACCTGCATAGGATTTGTAACCAAGGGGCCATCTGCATTCTGTCTTTTGATTTGGAATGCCATATTAATGGTCACACTCCCTTTCTGTCATCTCAGAAACCTGTTGCTGCATTCCTAGACCACCTGAGCATAGGGGCAGATCATTTTCCACTTACCTAGATGTCTTCCATTAGGGAGCTAACTTGCTGCTGTGCAAAGTGTTGATGAGAAGACAGCACAAATGTAGGATTTAAATGTTTCTATTCCTAATCTTTTTAATTAGTGCCATCTTCATGGGTAGTCCTTGTGTTCTTGGATTGTCTTGGGGCTAAAGCACAAGTATTAGGAGTCATTAGATCAGGGCTCTAATTTCCCACTTTGCTGCAAATGGCCTTCCTGTGCCCCTATAGGCAAATCTCCGTAATTCTGCTTTCTTATGAGGGATAATGCAGTTTCCCTGCCTCATAAACAATCAGCTCATTAATGTTTATTGAAGTCCTTTAACAGTGTCAAATAGAAGGAGCTGAAGAAAGACAAATTATTTAAGTTTTCTGCTCTTTGGGACCAGATCCATCCTGGATTATGGTTCACAAACTTCACAGCCAGCAGTGCTGATATTGTAAGTATTTGTAAACCCCAGAGTGGCATTTGCTTCATGTTGCTAAGTTAGGAGTAGGTCTCTTACCCTCCGTGAGTTTTAGTGTGGTAGCTTCTTCCTTCTGCAAAGCACCCTGGGGTACTGCATGCAGAGTGCTCTAGTTCGAAGCCGTGCCTTGTGCTCTCCTGCAGCCCTTATATGCCAGGCCCCCCTGCTTTCTTAGTTTCCCTCAAAAAATTAGTGTTTTATTGGCCTCTGATTAGGCTGCTCACAAGAGAGTCATGAGGTCCTCTCCTAATTTCTGGAAATGGATTATTCAGCACCAGTAACATGCTGGTTAGACATCAGTCTGACTGTGTTAATGGAGCTGTGATTGATTTACACCCAAGCTCAAACCGTTTGTTAGATGCTGATTCATTCCGTTTCTTTAGCCTCTCTTATTTCCTGTCTTTTATTCGTGCTGTTCCCCCTTTACTAAATACTTGAAAATAACCGGATCAGCTTTGTTACTGGGTGTGCGACAGAGGTGCGGAGGGAGGTGATGGAGGAAATATCAAGATGCACTTGAAAAGGAGGGAAGTTAGAGTGTAAAGTTTAATACAGGGCTTTCGAACAAACTCGTTTGACTCTTCTATAGGAGTCTGTCTCTCCTGTGGAAGCATGAAGTGCAAAAGCTGGTTGCTTGGCAACCGGCAACAGCTGTGAAAAAGGAAAATTGTGGTTGATCTGCCAGAGCAATTTTGACAGTTTCTTTAAAAAAAAATTGCTTCCTGTTCCTAGCTTTAACTGTTGCTCTGCAGCAAACCTGTTTTCCAGAAAACAGATTAAATAAAAATTAGAGATTCTGTAACAAAGTAACTCGCTTCAGACTTCACAAAACAATCAGATTGTACCATGTGCATTTGGTGGAGAAAAGGGACCTAGAATGTTGTTGTATGTAGTGGGGTGGCGAGAGAGGCAAGTAAAATATAAAATCCTGGTTTCATCCATATAATACAACTCCCTGATTTTGCAGTCTGATACCTGCAGTCTTGTGCCCTGTGTAATGCCACTGAAGTCCTTGGGGCTCCATACCAGCACTGGGGATCTGCCCAGGTAACCCACACACCTAGGGGTGGCTCAGTGTCCCATGTAGTGGCACCAAGATACAATAAGTGTCCTTTGCAGAGTAAGCTGAGCATTAGCTGGGTTTTAGCTCAAACTACAGAGGCACCTGCACAAAGCTCTAGAGGTCTCAGGTTTGAGTCAGCCTGTGGGGAGTTACATCCACCGTGGATTAAGTTGCAGGATCAGGCCCTGTGTTTTGGTATTGCTCTTAATTACTAAAAATGGAATTAAATTAGGCTTCAGGTAGGTAAAAGTCAGATCCTGGCAACATGAAGCACCCAAGGAGAGTCCGGTAAATTATCAGTTGGCCTGTCCCAGGGGTTGTTTCAGGAACATTTGGCTTTTCCATGCTGGTAAAAAAAAGTTTCCCCCTCATGAATAGTACCAAAGGGGTAAATAAGGTCTTAACCCTGATGCCATTAAACACCATGTCAAAGCTCCCGGTGGTTTTGGTAATGCCAGTTTGGACCCTGTTTGCAGAAATTCTAGTTCACTGTAGTTGCAGAGCTTTGCCTGGATTTGCCATTTGTTTGTGGTGAGTCTGCAAGATGCTGAGTCTTCTAGTTCTCAGGCCCTGATCCAGAAAAGCAAGCATGTACTTGACCTGTGCGCTTTACTGAATCGGGGCCTCATTAACCCACTGACTCTTCAAAAGACAATTATTTACATTGGGGCGTAATTGCTAGTAGCAGAGATCTTTACTGTAGCTTGCAAGGCTGTAATACATGCTTAAACAAATGTATGGATATTTGATCCTTCGCAAAGGAGCCACAGAGTCTGTCAAATATTTCCTTTCCATTAGAGTTCTTTGGCTAATCCTAGCACAGGTCGTCTTTGTGGTTAATTCTTTCTTACTGTCAAGTAGACACAGCTGGTTGTGCTTTAGATAATCTGTATTCTTGGATCATCTCACCAGACACTGCTCGTAGACAACATGGAGCCTTCCATACACCTAAAGGAGGAGGGGGGAAATCCATTACAGGGATGGGAGGTTGGGGTGAACAGAAAAAGCAAAAATGAAAGGACAGTGCAAGCAGAGAAGAATGTTAAGTATGCCAGGCCACTTGAAATGATCTATTGTGTGCATTATGGTAGTGAGTCCCATTTTTAGGTGCTGCACTCAGAGTGAGAGCATGTCCCTGCTTTGAAGAGTGTATGCTCTAAATAGACAAGTGTAGGAGGGGAAAGTGCCCAGCCCCAGCTCACAGAACAGGTCGGTGGAATAGAACCCAAGTGTCCTGACTCCTGAGCCAAAGCTTTATCTTCGGGAACATGCTGCTCTTGCGCTGACTGCGTTTTCATTTTTTCTGGACTTTTCAGGCATTGGATGGCTTCTTCTTCGTTGTGAATCGTGAGGGAAGGATTGTGTTTGTGTCCGAAAATGTGACCAGCTACCTGGGTTATAACCAGGAGGAGCTCATGAATACCAGCGTCTACAGCATCCTGCATGTAGGGGATCACGCAGAGTTCGTCAAAAATTTGCTGCCAAAGTCTCTAGGTAAGGAGCAGATGTGTTTTCCCTTCTTTAATTAAAAAAAAATGGGATTTATGCCACATTTTCCTGATGCAGCATCTGAACGGCTGGTTTCAGATTGTTAATGGCCTATCCATGGGTTTATAACCAAGTTGTCACTGTGTTACCTAAAGAGAAGAAGTGTAACCTCTGTGTGCTTTGGAGCTTACTTGCCTGTCTCACATGGTTGTTGTATGGCCAGATGTGTTCATACGTACGTATATAGTGCTCTGAGATGTTCAGATGCAAGCCATGATAGAGTTGCAAAGTGCTGTAATCAAATCAGATGTTGACAATATATATATTTTTTGGCATTTGAAGAACACTGTAGAAGGTGCTGCTGTTCTTGCAGTGAAGTTAATTCTGTGATGATTTAGTTATACCTAACTTCCTGCTGGAATTTGGAGAGCCATACAACCCAGTTAACTACATAAAGGAATAATGCAGGTATATATTTGCGTCTCAGGGTCTAATCGATCAACTGTCACACACTGACAATCTCCCTCCTACAACAGAAAACTAATATTAATGCTCTGTAAGTAATGTGCTTCCTTTTGGCTGCTGGAGCCTTTTCTCTTTGCATTCTGCTACTGATGCAATTTCTGCAGAGATCAGAAGAGTTCGGGGGGGGTGCGTGGGCACGTGTCACAGACCAAAAATCTTTCTGGGGCTTTATGTATTAACAAACGTAAGTTGTCAGGCAGGCATTGAGTGCATGCAGTACACACTTGAAGACACTAGGGGGAAGTTTGAGAAGGTCATCTGGAGAGTGAATAACTGGAGGACTGTTGGGTTTAGAGAGCTAGTATAAAGACTCATGCTTAATCCTATCGACTGCCTGCTCACTTGCCAAAATGCCTGTCGCTTAATCTGCATTTAAGCTCATTTTAAAAATAATATGCTTACTCTATGTGCCATCATGTAACTCCCAGTAAGAACCCCTGTTGGCTACTCAGCCAGAACCTCAACTAACTTTATTAAACACGCAGCTGAAAAAGCTTTGACTTTAAAGGGACATTGTTAAAGCTGATATGCCAAAAACGTGACCTGACACTTGAATTCTGGGGTGTTTTTGGCAAGTTTTGGGGCCAGGGCAAGGCACACAAAGAATGAGCTGTTTTGGTTTGTTGTTGTAGGGTCAGTGTAAAGTTGGTTTTAGTCAGATGAATTGTTGCAGCCCTTAGATCAATGCCTTGTTCAAGGTGGGTCAACTCTGTGAGTCTATCCACCTTGCCCACGTTCTACTGGTTTGATAATATAATGATACCAGAGTTAGAACCTAGTCGATGAACCCATATAAGGTCACAGGCCACTGGCCTGAACAACTGTTGGAGCACTATTGTCTTTCAGGTCCACATGGTTGTCTCCAAGTGAAACAGTGTGAAATTCTTGTTCTGTAGCAAAAATTCTCCATGTGCCAAGAATGTATTCAAAGCAAAGGGTGAGTTTGAAAGGTTTGGTTGGGCCTCAGATGCGTCTTTCCCATTTTTTTTCTCCCACTCATTGGTATTTTCCCTAAGGCCCAGGGGAATTGTATGTAGCCTCTTACTACCTCCCCAGGCTTCTGCCAGAGGAGATTTGCTACAGTTCACAAGGGCTTGTCTTCACAAACGAGTAAACAGGAGAAATAGCTCCACTGTTCCTGTTAACGTGACCCCCATCCATACGCATAAACCTATCCCTCATGCACAGTAGTGGTAATAAGGAGAGTTGCCTGTCACGTCCTGGGGGTAGTGTGTCAAACTGGAGGGAGCTTCACCCAAGAGCAGCTGACTCAAGTTATGGGCACGGGGAAGTGTGTGAATGCCCTTAAATCGGTTTAAATTTGCCTTATATTGATTTAGCTTAATTTGATAAGGAATTAATTTAAGCTGTCACCTATGTGCCAAAACTGCTAGACGGATTTTGCTTGTGTGTGATTTTTGTTTTGTTTTGTTTTTTCTGGTTGCACCTGAATTAGTTCAATTGCCAGGTCTTAGACTACAGTGGATTTTTACAGCTGAATTATAACCCATCTAAAATAATGGCTGATAACAGAACTGTTGACATGGCTGCCACTATGGAAGTCCAGACTGTCTCTATGATTAAAGCACTTCCCGGCGGGGGGAAAAATTGGAAGGTTTTTGCTTGCTATGTGGTAGACTGCAATCAGACCGCCATCCGCTCTGCAGCAGGTGCTATCTTGGCGGTCACTTGATAAGAAGTGGGACATCTCCATGTCAACCTTATATTTTTGCGTCTGTTGATAGCTGATAAGACCAATTCTGTAGCCACAGATTTGATCGGAGAAGAGGCAGGTGTTGGTAGCTGTTGGAGGAGCACAGGGCAGTTTTTGATGCTCTTCTCTTCACGTCTCCTTATCTGTACTGCAGCAGGACCTCTCAAATTTTGCCACCCCCTCACGGGTTACCGTTCTCCACTGGGGACTCTCTTTGGCAAAGTTCTCCCCAGTGTCAATGCCGAGGCTGCACTTTTTCATGTGTGCCTTCAGCATGTCCTTAGATCGCTTGCACTGGCCGCCAGCGCTCCTCTGTCTTTTCTCCAACTCGGAAAACAATCCGTTTTGGGAGGTGCTGCTCAGACATCCAAACCAGGTGACCAGTCCAACGAAGTTGTTGATTGAATGATAATGTCGAACATGACTGGCACACTAGTGTTCATGTGCCTATCCTCCCAAGAGATATTTAGATTCTCCCGTGGAAGTGTTGATGATTTTTTTCAAAGTGCCTTCAAATGACAATTATATGTTGTCCAGGTTTCATATGCCTACAGTAGCGTTGGAGCAACCACTGCACAGTGTACAGGGGGCTTTGTCTTGGGATTGTTGTCCTGGTTTTCAAAGACCCTTTGTCTCAGGCGAATGGAAGCAGAGCTTGCATGGCTCAGACAATGCTGGATTTCTGCAACAATGTTGACTTTATCAGAAAGATGACTTCCAAGATATGGGAACCTGTCCATATTTTCCAGCAGTTCTCCATTGACTTCAATAGAAGATACCTGAGATTGTCCCATCAGCGAGGGTCGGTGGACCACCTTGGTCTTTTAGATGTTCAGTGTGAGGCTGAGATTCTCATATGCTTCAGCAAAGGCACTTGAGATGGTCTGAAGGGCTGTGAGAGAAAGAGCAACAACCCTGTTGTCATCTGTGTACTGGAGCTCCATGATCGAGGTCTTGAGTCTCTTGAGATTGTCTGTCTATGGAATGAACTGGAAGTTTTTCAATCTTCGTACCATCTGGAAACTTGCCATCAAAGAGGTGAAGGCTCATGGTGATGCAGATGCACAACAGTGATGGGGCAATGACACAGACTTGTTTGACCCCCTCCCCTTGACCTCAAAGGGATCAGTTTGGGATTCATTGTCGCTCAATACTGTGGCAGTCATATTGTCATGAAGCAGCCTCAAGATACAAATGAATTCATGGGGACACCTGGTCTCTGAGGGGATGATCCACAGGGCACTACAATTGACGGAGTCAAATGCTTTGGTCAGGTTGGTGAAACTCACGTGTAAGGCTTGGTTTCATTCACATTTTTCAGGCGCTGTACTAAACTGTTAACAGCACAGTCAGCAGTTACTTTGTGACTGATTTCAGAGGGAGGCCTCAGTGTTCCATGTAAGAAATAAGAACGACTTGCCTTCCCATTGGTCACATGCTTGTTTTGGAAAGAAGTCAGGGTGAGGTGCCCCTTGGCAGAGGGTCAGCTCCAGGCCTACGCACTGCGTAGGTCAACAGAACACCATTTAAAGATAGTAAAAGCACAAGGCTCGGAGTCAGGAAATCGTCTCAGCTCTGCCACTGATTCACTATTTGACCTTGGAGCAAAGTCACCGCACTACTTTGTGTTAGTTTCCCTGTTTGTAAAAGGGGATGTAATGATACCTACCCCCATGAGTATTGAGGAGTAAATCAGTAGCATTCTCATAGCTACTCGCAAAGTGGTGAGTTCATCTCAGTTGATTGATTCAAGGTGATATTAAATACAAATAATAAATACCAAGAACAAGATTTCACTCATCATATTGCTTTGATGTGCTGGTGTGTTTGGTGAGTTTCCCATTCTTTTGTGGTTAGCAATTGCTGTCAGAGCTTGCAGCGCCTGGTCCAGAGTCTTATCTAAAAGGGAATCATAACAAATAACATAGAGGACTCCTTTAGAATCATCGGTTTGGAAGAGATGTCAAGAAGTCATTGAGTCCAACCCCATGCTTGAAAGCAGGACCAGCCCCAACTAAATCATCCCAGCCAGGGCTTTGTCCAGCTGGGACAAGTCTTAATTCCATTGGATCCACTACTTACCAGTCGTGGTTCTGGAATAAAAGTGGCCATGCTGTGTCAGACAAATGGTCCATCCAACCCTGTATCTTGTCTTCTGATAGTAACCAGTGCCAGATGGTTCTGAGGCAGTGAACAGAACAGTTATCTAGTGATCCAGGCAGTCAGAGGTTTGGGGTTGCATCTGTGACCATCGTCACTAATAGGTCATCAATGGACCTGTCCTCTGTGAACACATTTAAATCTTTTTTTTTAATCCAGCTATAGTTTTGGCCTCCATCACATTCCCTGGCAGTGGGTTCCGTAGGCTGACTCTGCATTGCTTGCGGAAGTGTACTTCCTTTTGTTTGTTTCAAACCTGATGCCTGTTAATTTCATTGGGTGACCCCTGTTTTTTGTGTTATATGAAGGGATAAATACCACTTCCTTATTCACTTTCTTCCCAGACCTCTGTCCTACCACCCACCACTCAGTCGTCATCTTTTCCAAAGTGAACAGTTCTAGTTTTTAATCTCTCTTCATATGGAAGCTGTTTCAGACCTGTGATCATTTTTGTTGCTCTTTTCTGTACTTTTTCCAATTCTAATACTACTTTGAGATGGAAAACAGCTATATAAAGTATTCAAGGTGTGGATGAATCATGGATTCACATACAGGGATTATTATATTTTCTATCTTATTATCTACTTTATTATTTATGTAGTGGTATTATGGTATTTTCTATCTTGTTATCTATTCCTTTCCTAATGGTTCCAAACAGTTGCTTCACTTTTTCTTAGCCACTGCTAAATGAGCAGAAGTTTTCAGAATTCTATCCATAATGACTCCAAGATCTCTCTCTTGTGTGGTGACAGGTAATTTAGACACTGTCATTTTGTATGTAGAGATGAGCTTGTTTTCCAATGTGCATAACTTTGCATTTGTCAACAGTGTATTTCATCTTCCATTTTCTTGCCCAGTCGTCCAATTTTGTGAGATCCTTTTGTAACTAACTCTTTTGCAGTCTGCTTTAGACTGAGTTCTCTCAAATAATTTTGTATCATCTGTCAGCTTTGCCACTTCGCTGTTTACCCGTTTTTGCCTATTTTGCTTAAGAGTTTTGGGGAAGGACCTTGCCAAAGGTGTTCTGAATAGATACATAGAGTCAGGTTGTTAAGAGCTCAGGATGTGTTACCATACTTATGGGCAGCTCTTGAGAAATCAGGATATCAAGTGCATGTTTGAGAGCTCTTGGAAAACCTGTCTATTTGTTTTGGGCACTGAGCTCTTCTGATGATCTGGTGCTTGTTGAGGATGACAAGTGGTTTTGAAACTCTGGCTTTTGTTCTGTGCTATAGGTAATGGTGTAGAGTCCTGTTAGCATTGTTAAGCCATCTTCTTACTTGGGCTGTCAGTAGTTCACTTTCTCACTTCATGTAAGCTTGGCAAAACTGACTGCAGCATGTTGTGCGGAGAAGGGCTTGACTTTCACTTCAACTACTCTGGCTTCTTAGCCTGAGGAAAGGGGTTTCCCTTTGCCTTGCAATCTAATGGTTTAGCTGAGCTACTGTCCTTGATCTTTGAAGAAGGCAATTTCATGCTGGATCAGGTTTGGGGGTGGGGATTTGATGCAAAATCCCATCAGTGTGTCCAGTATTTCTGTGTAATCCCCTGTTGCTCCTTGCATGTCCCCTCCCTGTGCATTTATGGAGCAGCAGACCTTGATATGGTCCTAATGTGACTCTGTATTTTGTGTGCTCACCACCTACACGGTAGCATCACTTTAAGACTGGATGCATGCTCTGCTGGTAGAGGGATGGCAGGGCTGTGAAGAGGCTTTATCCTGCCCTTGCAGCACAGCTTACTCTGATTTCATAGAGCCCAAAGAGCCTCATGCAAGTGGCAGGCCTGGTTCAACACCAGCAGTTGTCTTCAGCCAGCAGCTGCTCTGCAGGGAACCACAGCACTTTGCCTTGAGATTCTTTCTGAAAGAGAGGAAATAGTGGCCACGGGTAGCCTCTGCATGGCAGCGAAGGGTGTGGGTGCAGTGGGGCTGTGGTCTAGAGACTGGCCTGGAGGGTGGAATGTCCTGGGTCATGCTGACCCATGAGTCGCATATAAGCTGCTGTGGGGGGAGAGGAAGAAGGTTTATTTGACTGATGCTCTGGATGTGGACTCAAGGGAACTGGGTTATATTCCTGCTGTACCACCAACTTACTGTGTGACGGCCACGTTGGAGCACCTCTCTGTGCCTCAGTTTCCCCCTCTGTCACACTGGAATAATGGTCTGTGTTGCACAATGGTGCTGTGGGGTGTAATTCGTCAACCCTGGAATTCCTTGGATTTGTTACGCTGTAGAAGGGCACAGTGCTACCACACCATTGTCAAAAGGTAGTGTGGTCCAGCAGGCAAGGGGCTGCACTGGAAGCCAGAAGACCCAGCTTGCAGCCATCCAGCCGCTGGGTGACCCCAGGTAAGTCATTTCACTGCTCTTTGACTCTGCTCCCTCTGCCCCCTTTGTCTGTTTCAGCTGTAGGCTCTTGGAGGCACTTGGACTCTGTGTCTAGCTAAGGCACACCGAAAATCATGGAGAGGCTCAGGCAGAGATCCTTAGCACCCCCTGTTTGAAGTGTTACTTGTGATCACAATCTGTGACGCTTTCCTCCCCCTCCTTTCCCCAGTTAATGGAGTTCCCTGGCCTCAGGAAGCAAACAGGCGCAGCAGCCATACCTTCAGCTGCCGGATGCTGATCCGCCCCCCTGATGAGCCAGGTGCGGAGAACCAGGAGGCACGCCAGCGCTATGAGGTGATGCAGTGCTTCACCGTGTCCCAGCCCAAGTCGATCAAAGAGGAAGGAGAAGGTAGGGCAGAGGATCGGTCGTTTGAAAGTCTGCCTGATTGTTTTGTGCTGCCTCTTGGGAGGCCGGGGTCGGAAGAGAGGAGGACCTGCCCTCTGCTGTCCTTACACAGGGCTTCTTTATAGGAGGTTGTAGTGCTTGCCAAGAGAAGCCTTTGAGAGTTTGCTTTCAGCCTGACATGTTTGCTCTTGCACATGAGGCAGGGCTTGCAGGGCAGCTGGCTCTGGAGGAGGTCCGTTCTGAGCACTGTGCCGAGCCCCAGGGGCCTGCAGGGCTGTGTTGTTCACTCCTGGGGGTGAAATGAGGCCCTGAGCCTGTGTCAGTGTGACAGAGGTGTCACTGGCACAAAATCTACTTCCCCTCCTGGAAGGGAAATGGAAAGTGCCAGGGACATTTAACTCACCTTCCCAACAGTCAGCACAGCCAACATTTTGCCCGGCTGTTTTATGCTGTCGCACGATGACATCCTTCTCCTCCCCCATGCAGGGAGCCTGCATGAGTCTTGGGCACCAGGGGGAAAGGGAGGGAAGGGGGGAGCACAGAGCTTCCACGGGCCCTTTGCCTGAGGCAAATGGCACCAACAGAGAGAGCACAGTCTCTAGTTAGCTTACAGTACCCGTTTCCTGCAGTCTGAATTGACTCTGTCCCATGAGCAGGCCTTTACCCTCCCTCCATAAGCCTGAGTGGGGACAGCCTGCCCTTCTGTGCATCAAATAAAATCACAATGGAGAAGTATAGGTAGAAATTAAGGAAAGGGAAGTGCAAGTTGATTAGTATTCAAAACTCCTTAATAGTGAGCTCTGTTGCTACAGAATAATAATGACAGCCCCACTTCTTGGGACTGACTGCACAGAACAGTCCTCTGCCCAGAGCCCCAGCAGATGGACTCGATGCCTTAATACAGGAGTAGTCAGTAGTGGCTCATAGGTCAAATTCAGACCACCAGATGCTTTTGAATGGATCACAAAATCTTTTTCTTTGTTTACTTGCTATTGTCATCTTCTCTGTTGTGATTTATTTTTGTATTATTATCTCCTGGTGATGACCCCTGTCATGACAGGACTGCTCTAGCTATCATTTTTGTAACTTTTGTCCAGCGTCCCTAGTAGTGCTGGGAGTCTTTGATGATTGCTATAGCACTGCACTGCTAACGTTTGAAGCCCTGGACAGATTGGCATGGGTGTCCCTCTGCTCAGGCTCCTGTTGAGCATAAGATTCACCGTGTGCAGGGCCGGAGTGCATGTCCACCATTGATTTCCAGATGGTAGAGCAAAGAGGCCTTCTTTCAAAACAAGCTTAACCCTCATTTCTGTGTATCAGCCATTGTTTTCCAATTCATGAACTGGCTTATGCAGTGGATCAGAGAACCCTAGAACTGGAAGGGACCTCGAGAGGTCATAGAGTCCAGTCCCCTGCCCTCATGGCAGGACCAAGCCCTGTTTAGACCATCCCTGATAGATGTCCATCTAACCTGCTCTTAAATATCTCCAGTGATGGAGGTTCCACAACCTCCCTAGGAATTTATTCCAGTGTTTGACCACCCTGACAGTTAGGAAGCTTTTCCTAATGTCCAGCCTAAACCTCCCTTGCTGCAGTTTAAGCTCATTGCTCCTTGTCCTTCGTTATTGGAAGGAATAAATTACATTACTTTATGACCAGATACTTTCCCTGGAGCCAACGCTTGGTGGCTTTCAGTGCTTTCATTGTGCAGTACTGTCAGATCTGAAAGGCCTTACCCTTAGTTCCCCCAATAACGGAATTTTTTCCTCTCCAGCAAACATCATCGAGATGTTCTAGAGAGTGCTGTTGCTTTGAGGACCCAGGTGACAGGTTGGATAAACGCATCCCCAGCAGGATGTGGCTGACAAGTACAACAGCACTATTTCAATTAAAATGTTGAATTGCAACTGATGTCTTTAATACTAGACTTACACGTTCCTATTCTCCCCTCCCTCTTCTGTTACGGCAGATTTCCAGTCTTGTCTGATATGCATTGCACGGAGATTGCCTCGACCTGCAGCTGTCACCAGTTCAGAATCTTTCATGACCAAGCAAGATACTACAGGTACTGTTTTCAGTGAGCTTGGGGACTCTTGTGCTGGGGGATGCTAAATGTTGCTCTGAATAAGGAACCATCTTTGCAATCAAAAAGCTTCCAGGCTAACAGCATCTTTGTTCCGCTAGAGCTGCTTGATGTGGGAGCTCTTGCAGATGTAGCACGGTCCCAACTTTTCATCCGGCAATAAAATAGTGCTGCAGGGTACTAAACTAAAACAGACGATAAGGATGGCTGGCAGCCACCGTTCCCCCTTCCTTGTAGTTTATATTACGCAGTTTTGAAGGGAGTAGTCAAGTTTTGACACTAAATTGGTGACCATATGAGAAAAGCTTGGTCTCTGATGGTTCCCCCGGGTATTCATGAATGAGACAGGTTGCAGAATGTGCATGTTCCTCTGTTATGGCTCTCTTCATGTCCTCAGTCAGCCAGTGGTGCCTGGATTTCAGTATCCTCTGTAGGCAAGTAAATCTTTGGGCTTATATTTCATTTTTCTGCCTGTGTAAGGACACCCCTAGTTCATGTCAAGTTGGATACATCTGGATTTTTTGATGATGAACATCAGCTAGATGGAAGTCTTGCTGATGAGAGTAACATACAGCTGTTGCTTGATTTTTGTGGCCTCCCTTCTCTGTTACTCCAGTTTAATGGCAGTATAACATCAGCAAGGCATCTGTGGCTCAACTCAACCTACCTGCTTTGAGTACAGCTTCTAACTTCAGTTGTGAAAGCCTACTTCAGATTAAAGTGTGTGTGTACATAGAAACACTTGCCATGCCATGAGAGCCACAAAAGTGACTTCCTTTGCACTATCTCTCTATCTGAATGATCTGAATTTTCTTTCCAACCCAGGTAAAATTATCTCCATCGACACCAGTTCCCTAAGAGCCGCAGGCAGGACTGGCTGGGAGGATTTAGTGCGGAAGTGCATCTATGCTTTCTTCCAGCCTCAGGGCAGAGAGCCCTCTTACGCCAAACAACTATTTCAAGAAGGTAACTGGCATCTCTCTCTGCTTCGCCTTGCCTTGGATATTGAGCTTGGGTGGCTTCAAGCAGAGGCAGATGTGTCACTCTTGTTGCTGGAGAAGTGCTTTCTGCTAAAGAATGAATACTCAATAATAATACAGTGCCAAAGTAGCAACAAAAAGAGCTCTGTAACACAGAAGTGGCTCCTACTGGTGCAGAGGCTGCCTGTGTTTCCCACAGCATTCAACAAGCTGCCATCCACCTTTTAGCCCTGCCGCAGTAACTTGCCTAGGGGATATAATTTGTCCACAACTCGTGTGTGTCATTCAGCAAACAAAGAAATGAGAGAACCTTCCAAAGACCGACTGTGGCCATTGCATTGAAACAAGAGGCTTCTTCCCTCTCATGCTCCATGTACACACCACACCCAGTGTCAGTCTCATGCCTGGTTTTCAGGTGCTCTTTCTTTTGGGTAGTTATTTTCTAGCAGGGCTTTCCTCTAATCATGATGGGGTTTTATGACACTGTCCCCTCTTGGGGTCTGCAACACAAGCTTGATGCACTGCTGGTGAGGAAGGCAGGAAAACAAAATGTCACACTGGGAGCTTGGCTGAGCATCAGGAGGGCTTTAGTTCTGCCAGGGCTGCAGTGGTTAGTATCCTGTTGCAGCTCTCAGTACCTGGCTTGGTTTCATCAGAATATACCGTGTATGTACTATACCCTGGGGTTTGAATAATTGCATTCTTTGCTGCTTTAGCTCTGTACACTCAAGGATGGTGCTCAATGGATTTAAACAGGAGTGCATTGATAAGGCAGTCATTTACAGCGCTGACATTCATGGGCCGCATGTCCCTGCACACAGCAGATAGCATTGAGAAGATAACTCGCATCACGCTGCTCTTCCTGAAACACCCACGGAAACTGGGGTGACCAGATATCCCAAATGTACAGGGACAGTTCCAATATTTAGGGCTTTATCTTATACAGACCCCTGTAGCCCCCTGCCCCATGCTGGTTTTTCACACTTGCTCTCTGGAAACCCTCAGTGGAACAAACTGGGTTAGTGCAGCTCCAAAGGGTGATGTGAATGTGATAAGGCAGAGAAGGATGGTGCAAAGACACTGTCTGGATTGCCAGAACCTCGCTGGAGGTTTGTGATCAACTTGCCTCATTGGCACACTAATGGCAGGATCATTGGGGACTGGCCAAAATGTACAGGTTCAAATGGGCAGGGGGAGGGATGAAGGTTGGAAGGTGCATGGCTCCAAGCTCTGTGCATTACTGGCCCAGCGTGCACACAAGTGGATGGTGGAGCCCCCATTATACCCTGTCCCTACTACCTTCCCCACCTGCCGGCACCACCCCCAGCCCTGTCTGGAAGGGTTCCTTTGCCCGGTCTGAGTTGCTAAGCAGATGGCTGGATCATGTCTGGTTTGTTTTCCCCCAGTGATGACGCGTGGCACGGCCTTCAGCCCCTCGTATCGATTCACGCTGAGTGATGGGACTGTGCTTAGCGCCCACACCAAGTGTAAGCTCTGCTATCCACAAAGCCCAGAAGTGCAGCCTTTCATCATGGGCATCCATATCATCGACAGGTGAGTCCCAAGAACTTGGGGGGAAATCACGGCTAACTGCCAGAGCTTGGGACTTGCCTCGGGCCCTCAGCTGTGGCTGAGGAGTGTAAGCACAGCTCAGGAGGGAGGGTCTGTCTGGTGGCCGCTGTCAGCTAAATCAGCTGCCACTGGTGCCTAGGAGCCTGTAAGTGCAGTCAGGGGACAGCGTCAGCTGTAGGAAGGGTGGCAGCCTAGGCGTGTCAGCGCTGGTTCTGTGCAAAGGCAACTGGGGTGGTCCTCTTGTGCTGGTGTTGGGGCTGCAGTACCACGACAAGGCGCTGTTCTGGGAGCTCTTAGCCCTTGTGGTTGAAAGACAGCGGCATGAGTTCAGTCACTCTTGGACTATTACTGTGACTTTGCAATTGCATCAGATGCTTGTGCAGCTCTGCGAATTCACAGTGCGGTTTACCAGCCCGGCTAGAACTCACGCTCTGCCCCAGAGGATTTGCACTCAAACTTGCGTAGGAGGAAGAGGTTGAAAAGGAACAGGAAGGGTGGGGGAGCTTGCAGTGGGTTAGAGAAATGTAAGCGGATGGAAGAGGGGAAGAATTCTATTCTCTTAGCTCTCCTCTTCCTGACAATGCAAGAGTGCACAGCCCAAAGTAGACCTTCCCTTCTAAGGTGTATATATAGCCTGTCAGTTGCAAAACTGCTGCTCCAAGCATTGAGTCTCTGCACAGATCAGCGTAGCTGTTCCACCCCCAGATGCTGCTTAATACACTCTGTTTCCTCCTGGGAGCATAGTGCAGCGCTGGGCTGGGGAAGATGAAAACACCTTCTCTTACAAGCTGCAGCTGCCCTGCTGTGTCCAGGGTATAGCTTAGCCCCAAAGAGGCTGGAAGGGGTTAATTGAGCTGTACAAAGGGTTTATTTGAGTCATCTCCTGTGTCTGTGTGTCTTTTGTTTCTACTAGGGATCACCACATGCTCTCGCCTCAAGAGAACACTAACTCGGGAATGCCCCTTCCCCGTGTCAGCCCTGCGCTGAATCCCAGCATGTCCCCAGGGCAAGGCATGCCTCTCACACCCACCCTCCCTCCATCCAACAGCGGCATGTTGGTGACCAGTGTAAACCAGCAGCCAGGCTCTGGCCTCCACAGCAGCAATTCCAGCGCCAGCCAGGCGAGCTTTGGATGTTCACCTGGGAATCAGATGGGAGCCAGTGTTGCCTTAAGCCAGGGACAAGCCAGTCCCCAGAACAATAACCACCTTTTAAACCTCAGCAACTCCCCCATGAATAGTCCAGGGATTGCCCCAGCCCAGTTCATGTCTCCTAGGCAACGGGTTAGCTCAGGATTGGTACCGAGAGCCAGAGTGCCAAGCAGTCCATTCTCGCCTGCCACGCACTCCCCTGTGGGCATGGTGAGTGGTGGCTGCAGCAGTGGCGGCAGCGGCAACAGGCCTTTCCCCAGTGCCCCAATAAACTCTATGCAGGGGCTTACTGAAGGCCCCAGTACCCCCATGGGCTACTCCACACCACCCCCCATAATGAGGCAGTCGAGCACCCAGAACTCGCCCAGCCGGCTCAGCATGCAGCCTGTGAAAGCGGAGCCGAAGGACAGCAAGGAGATCGCCTCCATCCTGAGCGAGATGATTCAGTCTGAGGGCGGCCCGAGCGACGGCAAGCCCCTGGACTCGGGCCTGCTGCATGCCAGTGACCGCCTCTCGGAGGGAGACGCCAAGTGCTCCCAAGCCACCAGCCACAAGCTGGTTCAGCTCCTGGCCACAACGGCAGAGCAGCAGCTGCGGCACGCTGACGCCGACCCAAGCTGCAAAGATCCCTTGTCCTGCACGGGTGCCTCAGGGAACCCTCCAGGCAATACGTGTCCCTCTTCCCATAGCTCCCTCACAGAGCGGCACAAGATCTTGCACCGGCTCTTGCAGGAGGGCAGCCCCTCTGACATCACCACCTTGTCCATGGAGCAAGACAAGAAGGATACCGTGCCGAATGCTGCTGCCGCCCCTACTGCTCAGAGTCAGATCCCGGGGACTCCAGACATCAAACTGGAGCCAGAAGCCTTGAAGAAAAAGGAGTCCAAGGACCATCAGCTCCTGCGCTACCTGCTAGACAAGGACGAGAAGGACCTTGCTGTGGTCCCGGCTCTGAGTCTGGACGACGTGAAGGTGAAAGTAGAGAAGACAGAGCAAATGGACCCGTGCAATACAACTCCAGCCCCACTGACCAAGCCTTCTGCTGCAGAGGAAGTGAAGCTAGAGTCACAGGACCAGGTGGGTGTGCCCTTTAGAATCCATGCTGTTTACCTCGTCTCAACATGTAACCCCACCTTCATCCACATTGGCTGTACTCTTGCCTGGTAATGCTTTCTAGCCAATCCCCACTCGCCTCCTGGCTTGCTCGCCCAGCAGAGCTACAGTAGGCTGTTACCTGGCAAAGCGGGAGACACCTGGTAAGTCCTCTTCTAGCTATGAGAGAGATCCGGGTTGTAATAAATATGGCTGCTTTGAACCTCTCAGCCATCAGGAGTGCTGCACATTTTGGTTCCTCAACTCTCGTAGCAATAGGATGGTTGGGATTCAGTTGCTCTTGCTCCAAAGGCATAGTTATGTTAAAGGAGAATCTCTTTTAGTGGGTGGTGGCATGAGGCCTGTGACACACAGAACTTAGCGGTTCTTTTTCAGTTCATGGCACTAGAACCCGGAGTGTGGTCTCCGGTTTTGCTTCCACACAAACACTGTTAGTGGTGTGACTTGTTCCAAGGCCAACTGGCTGTTCGAGGGTTAAAAGTAGATACCTGTATGACCCCTAAATGTATTGAGACTTCTGACCATGTAAGCTGGGGTCAGCAGCCCCCAGCACGGGTGCCAAGAGTGGTGCCTGAGCTGATTTTCATCGGCACACGAGGCAGGAGCTCAGCCCTGCCCCTCCTCCTCCTCCATGCAGCCACGAGCTTGCTCACAGCCAGGCCACCTGTGCATTAACAAAAGACCAGCTAATGCTACCAACCACCACTGAACGGCAAAGCTCTGCCTCTTCATTTATTTGTGAATGAAGCTGTCGTCAGTAGGACTATTAGTGACTTTAAAAAGTATCACTTGCACTCGGCCCTTACATAGAAGTCAAAAGGTCACATTTCGGCACTCCGCCTCGAAAAGTGACAGAGGTTGCTGACCCTGATGTAAACAGTTAGGTGCCTCAGTATCGTAATTACCTCCGGGAGACAGTTCAAAATTTCTTTTTGCACATGGACATGCTGAGAAGCAGCAATGATGGGAGAGGAAAGAAAGCTTAAAGGAGGTTTATCACAGTGTGATGGAACATTCTTCAAATGCTGATGGTGAGGCTGAGGGGAGAGAAGCCATTTAGAGGCCATTCCTCCTTTGCTGAGTGAAAAAACCCTTTATATCCAGCACCGGTAGGCCTATTCAGGGCTCATGTACTGGGAAATTTTCAATCTGCTGCCTACTTGTTGGCTGGGCTTAGCAATTATAAGGGTCTTTTACTTATCCTAAAAGTATTATTACATTGAATAATCCAGTCACAGATCCCAGTGACAGAGATTTGAGAGTACAAATATTCATTACAGGTGGCTATGAATAGAAGAGATTTCTTATTTTTGAAAGCCAGGGGAGATGGTAACATGGATAAGGCTGCTTAATCCTTTCTATGCAAAGAGTATAGAGAGTGCGACGTTAGGAGCAAGCCTGGTAGCCTACTTGCTGACTGTGTCACACAGGGCTGCTGAGTTTGCATGAATAACACAGAAGGCTCTGAAAGCCTCAAATACACAGTAAGCCTCTTAATAAGGTTAAGGGCTCCATTCACTTGGGAGCCTCAGTCAGTTATCCCATCATCAAGAGGGAATCTAACTCTTTCTACCTTATTATAAAATATTCCGACTGGTATTGCTTGCTCCTTTGATACCTTAGATGTTTCTCTTCTATTCAGACTCAGCCCGCAAGATTAACATAAATTGCCTCTAGACTAGGGAAGACACCGATTAAGATGTATCTGTTTTGGAAAGAGCATTAGCTCTTTTAGATGGTGACTAAACATGGTAGAGCTTTTTGCAACTACCTGCTTTGTCCAGGAACTTTAGAGAGTTGCAGGGCGCTGTCTGACCTGCCGCAGGGTTTTGTTTAGCACCTATGTTGTGATGCCTGCAGGTGGGAAATATCATGCTTTGGTCATGGAAGAGGTACAGCCTACATACAGAGACAAGAGCAACCAAAACACACAGCAATGCATTACTAATTTTTCTGTCATTCTGGCCCTGCTATGTTTCATGTACAGCCTCATGCGCCTTTGACTGTGTTACAATGTCAAGCTTCCTCACTGCCCAGCAAAGTTTGCTTATCAGCCCTGTTGCACTGTTCAACTGTGCTAATATCTGGGAAAATAAAAGCATAGAGTCCAGGTTGCAGCAACCTGGTTACAAGAAGAGAACTGTGTGCCAGACTAGTCAGCTGATGCGATAACACTGTTAGCTACCACGGTTGTTCATAGGCCTTGTCTACACTACACAGCTTAAAATTATGAACTTTTAAAACAATAAATGTTATCTTTTTATTTCCCTTCTGGTTTCTGAGCCTTTAAATTACCCTCTGATCCTATTTCCTGGCTTTTCTTGCAGCCTGAAGGGCTAGAATCTTATTTCAGAGGAAGAAAGCTGAGAGGCTGATGGAATCAACTGCTCTTCAGGAGCTGAGGCTTTGTGAAAGATTCTAAGTATTGTGAGACTCCTGGTAAAAGTGCAGGAGCGGGGAGTGGGGTCCGGAACTAGAACAAAGGCTCCGGGCCTGCTGGGGAGTGTTTCCCAAATGGTGTTCAGTGGAACCCCAGGGTTTCACAAAGTGAAAATAAGGGTTCCACAAGAAAATCCTCTGTGGCTTCATGCCCTGCCACAGCTGAAACACCAGAAGTAAAGGTAGTAGCTTTAGCAGCTGGCAGGGAGGCAGGAGGGGTCCGGACATTAAACCAACTGACTTTAGTTCCGTTATTCCAGCAGCAGCAGGGCAGGGAGCCGCAGAGAGCCCCTCGCTCACCCCCCTACGAGTGGCCACACCCCTCTGGTGGACATGGCTCAGCTCATTCCCACCAGCGGAACACCTCCACTCCAGCCTTCCTTCCACTGGGGGCAAGTGGTCGCGTGGCATAGGCTCCCCAGCCAGCACCACAAATGGGTTAGTCCCGGGGCAGGTTTGGGGCTGACAGGAGTTAAGCGTGAGGGTGGGGGGACGGGTTTGAAGCTGAGAGTGTTAAACCCAGGGATAGGGGGATGGGTTTGGGGCTGAGAGGGGCTGAACCTGGAGATAGGGGGATGGGTTTGAGGCTGAGAGAGGATTAAGCCTGGGGATAGGGGAAGGGGTTTGGGGCTGAGAGGGGTTAAATCTGGGGATAGGAAGATGGGTTTGGGGTGAGAGGGGCTAAGCCTGGAGATAGGGGGTGGGTTTGAGGCTGAGAGGGGGTTAAGCCTGGGGATAGGGGAAGGGGTTTGGGGCTGAGAGGGGTTAAGCCTGGGATGGGGGGATGGATTTGGGGCTGAGAGGGGATAAGCCTGGGGATAGAGGGACGGATTTGGGGCTGAGAGGGGATAAGCCTGGGGATAGAGGGACGGGTTTGGGGCTGAAGAGGGTTAAATCTGGGGATAGGGGGATAGGTTTGGGGCTGAGGAGGGTTAAATCTGGGGATAGAGGGACGGGTTTGGGGTTGAGAGGGGTTAAATCTGGGGATAGGGGGACGGGTTTGGGGCTGAGAGGTGTTAAATCTGGGGATAGGGGGACGGGTTTGGGGCTGAGAGGGGATAAGCCTGGGGATAGAGGGACGGGTTTGGGGCTGAAGAGGGTTAAATCTGGGGATAGGGGGACGGGTTTGGGGCTGAGGAGGGTTAAATCTGGGGATAGGGGGACAGGTTTGGGGTTGAGAGGGGTTAAATCTGGGGATGGGGGACAGGTTTGGGGCTGAAAGGGGCTAAGCCTGGGGATAGGGAGATGGGTTTGGGGCTGAGAGGGGCTAAGCTTGGAGATAGGGGGACGGGTTTGGGGCTGAGAAGGGTTAAGCCTGGGGATAGGGAGACGGGTTTGAGGCTGAGAGGGGTTAAATCTGGGGATAGGGGGACAGGTTTGGGGCTGAGAGGGGTTAAATCTGGGGATAGGGAGATGGGTTTGGGGCTGAGAGGGGCTAAGCCTGGGGATAAGGGGGTGGGTTTGGGGCTGAGAGGGGGTTAAGCCTGGGGATAAGGGAGTGGGTTTGGGGCTGAGAGGGGGTTAAGCCTGGGGATAAGGGGGTGGGTTTGGGGCTGAGAGGGGGTTAAGCCTGGGGATAAGGGAATGGGTTTGGGGCTGAGAGGGGGTTAAGCCTGGGGATAAGGGAATGGGTTTGGGGCTGAGAGGGGGTTAAGCCTGGGGATAGGGGAATTGGTTTGGGGCTGAGAGGGACTAAGCCTGGGGATAGGGGGATGGGTTTGGGGCTGAGAGGGGCTAAGCCTGGGCATAGGGGGATGCATTTGGGGTTGAGAGAGGTTAAGCCTGGCGATTTGGGGGCAGATTTGTGGAATGCAGGATAAAGCTTGGGGATGGGGGTGGATTTGGGGGCTGAGGTGCTGAGGCAGGTAAAGCCTGGAGGTGGGGGCTGGGGCGGTGGTAGAGCCTGGGAATGGGGTTCCATAAAATTCTTTCATGTTTAAAAGGGTTCTGTGGCCAAATAAAATCAGGGACCACGGCTCTAGGGCAATTTATTTTCTTACCTTGACAGTTGTCATCTGTAGTCACTTCTCTGAAGAGATCTGTTTTTGCTTTGAAAATCTGTCTTGCTCCAGCCTATGCCTTTCTGTATTACATGCTGTCAGTAGCAGAGGGTTCTGCCATCTCTTTGGCACGAGGCTGCCCCCATCGCTTTATATCACACGTCTCAGATGACGGTGCTGGCTGACTTCATTCTTTTTCCATTTGCGGTTCTGCTGTCAAGAAGGGCCAGTGTTCCAAATCGATTAGCCCACGATCTTTAAAGGCAAAGAAGGGATTAAAAGAGATACGGCACTCCAGTAGTGCCGTTGCACTGAGCAAGAGGGAGGGACTCGTGCAGTAGTGAACGTCACGTGGGGTCTGCTGCGGCACTCACTGAAATCAATGGTAACACTCCCAGCTGGCTGCAGTGGGGCAGGATTTAACCCACGCAGCCCAAGTCCTACTGAGTGCTGCCTGACTGAGGATGGTGGTTGGCATGGAAGGTGCTGCTGGGAAATAGAAGGGACTATTCGGGCTCCAGCTAAAATGACAATGAGCCTTTCTAGTTGGTATGGAGTGTTTGGACAGCTAAAAAGCACACGGAAACCACTCACTTAATAAACAGCCCACTTTCTTTCGTCGGCGTCTGAGCCGGAGTCTGCTTTAATAAGGAAAAGGCCTTGCTCCCAACCTCAGACCCTCATCTACTTCCATTTCAGGCCGGAGGGAGCTTGTAGGGTTAAGCTGCAAACGCCAGAAAGTTGGGTTTATAATGAAAATCCTCTTGTAAGCTTAACGGTAGCAACATGAATGGGATGTAATTTGGCTCTGCAGAGTTGCGCTATCAAGGGAAGCATTAGGAGAGCACTATACTTCAGCACTTTCCAGCCTGCTGGGAAATCTGCAGCACATTAGTTTTTGTATTTGCAACTGAGAGGCAACTCGTCCTGACTTAAAAGTGCACTCACAGCTTCTTTTTGTACATCTTATGCGGCGAAGGGCCTGCAGGCTCGACAGTGCCTATTGTGCCAAAGAGGTAGCAACTTCTTGGAGTTCAGGAGGAGCTGGGGGTATATCATTTAAATGCCACCACAGGCTTCTATAAATTAAATTAATCTCATCAGCTGTAAGTAAAGTAATTGCTTCTGCACTTCGGGCTACCCATTGTGCAGAAGCAGGGCTAGAAGAAATCCTGTATCTTGTCAGTCTAGGGTCTTTGAGCAGAGTTTGATGTTTTTGGTGGAATCCAAGGGTGTGTGTTTTTGTTTTTTGTTTTTTTTCGAAGACGACTCATTCTATCCCATGCCATCACAGAGCTGTCCCTCCCACTGGTGCCCTAAGGAAGCAGTGAAATATAGTTAAGGCCCTACAACTCAAGAATTCTAAGTTTGAGTCCTGGCTCTGCAGGAGGAAACCACGTTAGACTTGGCAAAGGAAAGGATACAAACTTCTGTTCCTGGGCACAAACATTTGTGATCTTTTACCTACATTCATCTTTTTTCCGTTTAGCACCATGAAGCACTTTCCTCACTGGCATATAAACTACCTAGAAAACATGTCTAATGGGAAGAAGTCACCACCAGCTGCTGACGAGTGTACAATTACAATACCCAACAGCTTAGGTCAGGAAGTGTGGGTGTCTCCAGTGGTAATTTTGGGTGGGCAGAATGTAGTGATCTAGCATGGAATTTGGCTGGGAATGAGGGACCCCAATTCTGAAAAAATGGTCAGGGAAACTTCAGCAGCTTATTAACTGTGTAAAGAAATCAAATGATATGTCGTCATTATTTCATGTCCTTGGAAGTGGATTTATAGTAGTGCTTTCCTCTCTTTGTACTAAAGGTTCTGTCAGGGAATTACACTGAAGTCAGGAAGACAGATTATCCTCAGAAAGGGGGAAAAATAAATTTTGTTGAATTTATTTTATATTTTCTGATGTGCTTACTCTTTATTACATGATATCATTTAAAACAAAATCATCATTCAGGAAGCATTAACTTGTTCAACTGAGCTAACGCTCTGGAAGTATTTAACTTCACTTCGTGAATTTGCTGCTGCTTGGCCAGGTTCTCCTGAAACCCAGCAAAATCCTGCATGAACTCACAGTAACAGGCTTTTCGGCCAGCACCCCCTTTAAAACACAACCATTTCATTATAGCAAATGTGAATGAGTGAATGAATATGCAGTAGAATGTGCAGCTCTTTAGTACCCGTAAAAGGTTCAATCTGTTTCAATGCTCACTGAGTCCTAGTGGGGATGATGATCATTCTCTTATGAACATTAACATTCATATTGTGAACCACAAGAAGTCTTGTAGCACCTTATAGACGAACAGATATTTTGGAGCATAAGCTTCTGTGGGCAAAGACCCGCTTCATCAGATGCATGAGTGGAGGCGGGGGGTGGTTTCAGAGGGTATTTAAAGAGTGGGGTCCCGGTGAAAGGGAGGGTCAGAGCTGACAAGGTCTATTCAGCAAGGTGGAAATGGCCCAGTATCAGTAGTACTTATCAAAAGAGGAGAAAACAAGTTAGATCAGACGGGGATGTGAGCCTTTGTCAGAGTATAATGGGGAGATATTAACGCCCAGGGCAGAGAAGCCGGTTTTGTAAGCTGCGAGCCACTCCCAGTCTCTGTTTAATCCTTGGTTAATGGAGTCAAATTTGCAAATGAATTGCAGCTCAGAGATTTCTCTCTCCATTTGATTTTTGAAATTTCTTTGTTTCAGACCTGTCACCCTTAAATCTGCCCCTGAGTGTCCAGGGAGATTGAAGTGTTCACCCACTGGCTTCTGCACATTTACTAATATAATATATGCCATCATGTGCCAGCAATGCCCCAGTGTAGTTTACATTGGCCAGACTGGACAGTCCTCCATAAAAGGATAAATGGACATAAATCAGACATCAGGAATGGTAATGTACAGAAACCGGTGGGTGAACACTCAGTCTCCCTGGAATCTCAGGGGCAGATTTAAGGGTGACAGGTCTGAAACAAAGAAATTTCAAAAATCAAATGGAGAGAGAAATCTCTGAGCTGCAATTCATTTGCAAACTTGACTCCATTAACCAAGGATTAAACAGAGACTGGGAGTTGCTCGCAGTGCAATTGGGGGATAGACAACAAAAATAACCAGGGAGTGCCGTTCCGCCCTTTTCACTTTGTATTTGTTTTAAAGATATTTATCACCTGCTTGCGGACCCTTCTCTTTGTGCAAAGGGCTGAACCTTTCTCTTTAGCAGGATATATGTGATGCATTCAGTCTGTGGACAAGTGCCTTAGCTGAATGTTTAGTACATTGATCTCTACAGAAATGATTGTGTATTGGCATTTCATCATCTTACTGCACCCTCCGCTGCATACAGCAGAAGTCAAATGGCTCCTGTCATTCTTGTCCTGGGCTCATTTGTTCAAGTCTTTCATGTTCAGATATAGTAATGCCGGTCCATTCATTACTTTGCTGCTGGGGGCCTCTATCGGATGGCCTCTCTATCTTTTGTCTGGGGTTGCCGGAGAAATGCGTCTTTGGGTTGTTTCTTATTGGGTGAGCTTAGTAGATATCCCAAGTACATCCATCTTTTCTTCCATTCTGCTTGTATCACTGTAGGTAGCTTTGCCCTCTCTAGGGCCACTTAGTTGCTTAATTCTGTTTACTTTGAATATTCTGTGCAGACACCTACGTTGACGGTTACTTAGTTTTGCACTGGAGCGTTTAGGACCCTGCTCAATGTAGGAGGATCCGTGGGACGTTCCTGCTTACAATTTTTAGCTTAATGTTGTTGCTAATTAATTTGGACTTCCATAGTATATGGCATTATTGAAGTACAGCCCTTATTTTTCCTATTCTGGATTTTACCTCAAACATGCAGTGACCAGATTTGCAACTGATACTACCCATGGAAGATTAATGTTTTCCAAGGCTTCACCTTCCAAATAGATTTTTTCATTGGTAAGTTCACTTTCATAACTACCCTCTTTGATTTATTGGTAAGACCTATTGGTATGGCAGAATTTGTTAAACATGGAGAGATACACAGCTCATAGAACTGGAAGAGACCTTGAGAGGTCATCAAGTCCAGTCCTCTGCCCTCCCAGCAGGACCTATCACCACCCCAGACCAACTTCTTTCTTTTTAAACCTAACCTGCCCGAGAACCTTGAAAGGCCCCTCCAGGCTTGAGCTCTGGGTTTACCAGGCCAGTGCTCTATCCACTGAGCTATCCCGCCCCCCAGTCTTTCACTGCGTCTCTTCAGCTGATTAATTTGTAAGTTAGGTAACATTGGCGAAGCCTAAGATACCAGCCTTGCCATCTATCCCCTATAATGTCCCTTTCCATACTGGCAATATGTTGCATAACAAACTCATTGATGTCATTTAGGGGACCATAATTAAACCTCAGCATTAAGAGACTTGAGGGGACAAGAGCAGGAGTACAGGGGGATAACCACTTCCCAGTGCTACTGTTCACTCCACTTGGGTGCAGAGGCAGTACCCTGAGAAGCAGTTTAGTTTATGCACCAAACCTGTCTTGGAATCAGAAGGGCTGGGAGACTTCATTATAAATGCCAAGATTCTGAAGTCTGTCCACAGCCAATGGATGAACTGAATTTTCAAAATACGGGTTGAACCTCTCTGGTCTGGCACCCTGGGGATTTGACTGGAGCTGAACAACAGAATTTGCTGTACCACAGGATGTCAATATTGTCTGGCAGCATTACCAACACTTCCAATGCTGACAAGGCTTCTAGAAGACATTTAGGGGTAAATTACAGCTAAATCACAGCACAGAACACTGAGAGCCAGGACTGGTGGCTGGAAACAAACTGTTATTAACGAGATAATTATATTAGCTATTTTAAAAAGGGCTTTACCTCATTATGTTGACCCTGATGCATGAAGGCTTCTTGTTGCAACTTCAAGGTACACCTCCTCCAGGTACTGATTCAGTCTGCACTGCTTCTAAATAAGTTACCGATCCAGAATACTGCTTAGACTGAAGGTAAAGTTAGATGCTGTGAACTAAAGCCATGCCTACACTAGTGAGCTTGGAGAGGCAAAGCTTTGTCAGTGAGAGAGCTCTCTTGTCAACATAATTAAAGCACCTCCAAGAAGACACAGAGCTTCTGCCAACAACACTGTATACGTCAACACTAGAAGACTGATTTAAGCAAGTTTAAGTTTCTAAGGGGAAAAGATGCTGGTGTCAAAGGCCCAGATTCCATCCGGGGATACCACGTCCTCCGGAGTTAGCATGAACGCTGCGTGTGTGACTGTAGAAAGACTTGGCCGAATGCATTTAGGCTATGTCTACACTAGCATTTCTATCAGTGTAATATATGTTGTTCAAAGGTGTGAAAAAATACCCCTCTAAGCAAGATAAGTTACACCGACAGCACAGATTTTCAGGCCAGAAAGAACTCTTATGGTCATCTAGTCCTGGGGTGAGCAAACATTTTTCCTTGGGCTCCAATTTTCAACACCTCTCCACCTGTCCGCCCACCCACCCCGCCCTCCCCAAGTGTGTCTAATGTAATCCAAGCCGATGGAAGTTTCGATTATGTTCATATGGAAAAAAGACCTTTTTGGCATGTGTAAGAAAATAAGTATGTAGCATTTATTAATCAGTAGATAAATGTGAATGCACCAAATATAAAAACAGTAACATATTTCGACATTTTTAATGAGATGGATGAGCCTGAGACCCAGCAGCCGACTGTGTTGCACCCCTCCTTTACAGAATTTCATACACTCCCCACTTTACGCACCCTAATCTAGTCCAGTCTCCTGCAGGCCCATTGATTCCTGTTTCTAACCCAACAGTTTGTGGTTGAGCAGGGGCATGCCTTTTAGATGGACATTCCGCCTTAAATTCTCCATCAGTTAATCTTTTAAATTAGTACCTCCCTTGATTGTCTGTTCCAGTAGTTAATTATCCTCACTGTTAAAAAATTGCTTAGCATTTCCAGGCGAACGTTTTTGAATTCTACTTCCAGCCATTGCCTCTTATTCTGTTAGATTAAATGGCCTGTAGAATTAGGTGTCTTCTTGCATAGATACTTTATAGACTCAGATCAAGTCATCACTTACCCTTCTTTTCAGTAAACACTGAGCTTTTTCAGTCTATCATTGTCTGATGTGTTTTTCAGATCACAGATTATCTTTCAGGTGGAGACCAGATGCTCTGATTGAAGTTGATGGGAACTGCAGGGGCCTATCTGAATACAGTAGAACCCTGAGATACGCACACCCAAGTTGTGTGTATCTCGGGTTAATATGACTCAGGGTGGTGGGGAGCTGGTGCCTGGCTCGGGCTGTCTGCCACTTAGGGGAGCTGGGAAAATGACCAGCACAGCAGCGCTGGTCAGTTTCCTGGCTCCTGTGCATGGCAGGCAGCCAGGAGCCAGCCACCACCTCCCCACCACTCTAAATAAGTGGTGGAGAAACTGACCAGCGCTACTACACTGACTCTCAGCTGCCGCCACTGACAGGAGTGGCTGCTGACACTGACAGAAATGGGGAAACCGCTCCTCTGAGGCGGGGGAGAGTCAGGCTGCCACTGCTGACAGGAGTGGGGAACTGACCAGTGCAGCAGGGCTAGTCAGTTTCCCCTTTCCAGTGAGCAGCTGGCAACCCAGAGCCAGGCTCTCAGCTGCTGGACACTCACAGGAGACAGGAAACTGATGAGTGCTGCTGTGCTGGTCAATTTCCTGGCTCCCACGAGTTATGCAAAATTTGACTTATGTGGGGTTGCACAAGAACACGAACTCCACGTGAGGTGAGGGTCTGCTGTACCCGATATGGCCCAAGTTGTTAAGTTCCTAAAGTAAAATGTGCACGCTGGGTTTACTACCCCTTCACACCCCTCTCTCCCTGCTTCAATTGCCATCTCTTTCCATGCTGCCTGGGCAGTGTAACCGGTCTCATAGCTTTCCTTTTCTTTTCTCCGTGCCACAGGTCTTACATGTTCACTGTAAAGTTTATACACACACACACAAAACAAAAGGTAGAACACGGAAAAGAGCTTATGTCTGTCCTGTTAAAAAGTCTCCCTGCGCTACAGTTTGCAAGCGTCCCATACATGTGTGTGGTACTAAACAGCTGGCTACATTTATTTCTTGTGTTGCAAGACTTCTAGCAATCTTGTGTGCTAAAGAATCATAGAAGATTAGGGTTGGAAGACCCCTCAGGAGATCATTTAATCCAACTTCCTCCTCAGAGCAGGACCAAACCCCAATAAATCATTCAAGAAAATCTGTTGTTTCAGGAAGGAATATTTCTGTGAGGAATGAGAATTATATTCCTCTTGCAGAGGCACTGCTGAGGCTCCATTTCCTGAATTTTATTGTCTCAGTTAGTGGGAGAGATGATGTTGATAAAGATGTTCCTTTCCTAAGGACTCTGGGCTTAAAGCGTGATGGATAACATACACAGCCTGAAGTTAATGGGTGGACAGGCCATTGTAAATCATCATATTTATTGTCCTTAAAGTGTTTCATAAACATTCTTTAGTCTTCACAATACTGTGGGCAGAGTAAGTACTCATTCTATCACAGAAACATTATAATAAAATCCCTAACTGTCTAGATGCTTAAGTGACCCTAGAGTAAGGTTCAAATGTGAGCCTCCGTTGAACATCTGTGAAGAGAACTCTTTCTCTGTCATGCAGCACAGAATGCTCAGTGTCTCACCAGTGTATATAGTACAGCATTACTTGTGAATATTGTGGTAAAGACTACTAACAGTTGAACGGTTGGTTATAAGAACACAACCACCGTCTTCTGCTTTCCGTGGTCCAGTAGTGTCTCCTTTTCTTATGGTACAGCCCTGATGTGATTTGTGTTTTTCAGTGCTTTCCCATCTTCGAGTAAAAACAACAAGAAATCCTGTGGCACCTTACAGACTAACAGATCTGTCGGAGCTTAAGCTTTCATGGGCGAAGTCCCACTTCTTCAGATGCATCATGATGTGCAATGAAAGTTTATGCTCCAAAAAATCTCTTTGTCCATAAGATGCCACAGGATTTCTCGTTATTTTTGCAGATGCAAACTAACATGGCTACCCCCTGATACTCAGAGTACATTTCTTCTCTTATCCCATTGTTGCGGGTTGAGATAAATGAATGAAATCGTGTCAGTGATGAGAGAGACATAATCTAAGCAGAGCGGTGCTGTCTTCTTGCAGTACTTGAATAAATATGGAAATAAGTTTTTAAGTTGGTTCCGTGGAGAACGATAATCTTGTGCTCATGCTGAGGAGAAGCAGCAGCACTTCATCAAGGCTGTTTCCTCCTTACAAAGGGCCTAGCTGCAGGAGACAAGCCTGCCATTTCATGAGGGATTGGTGGTATGAAACACCAATGTTCTGTTCTCGCATGGCACCAAGGTGTGCACCTCCTAGGGAGGGCCCACGCATCCTCCTTCGGGTCCTGGATTAATATTGTTTTAACCAAATGGGGATGCAGGAGGCACTTTCGCATAAATTCCTGTCGCAGGAAGCAAAGCATCAACCTTCCTCTTAAGCGGCTGCTGGTGGTCACTCATGGAGACAGGATGCTGGACTAGATGTGCCATGAGTCTGATTTCCTCTTACAGTTGCAGTGTTTCTAAACTTATTCAGTGGTCTCGGGCTGCTCACTTGACGGCGACAGCTGAGGTCTTTTGCGCCACTTGCTGTCTGGCCTGGGCCTTTCTGCATCTGAATGGGAGAAAGTTTAGCGGTTACTAGGAAAGGCTGCCCAGTCTTCCCAGTGTCTTATGGGCTCTAAGCGCTCATATGAGAGCTTGTAGGTGGTTTCATCACCAGGGAGGAGGAAGACTAAGTGTTTGTAACTTCTATGTGTCCATAAAAAGAGAGAAGGAACTACCTGACCCTTGTTTGCAAGAGGGATCTGAATGTTATTCTGACTAGGAAACCATGTCCTGCCATCCCTGCAGCTTGCGGGAGGGCTTCCCTGGCATTAGTTCCTATACTGCAGAGACACACCCCTGGCTGGCCCATGCCACCTGACGTGCTCCTGGGGCTTGAGCTAAGGGACTCTTTAACTACACTGCAGACATTCAGGCTGGAGACTGAGTCATGAGACCTTCCCACCTTACATGGTGCTGGAGCCCAGGCCCAAATGTCTGCACCATGTTTAAACAGCTTCTTAGACTGAGCCCCATGAGCCAGAGTCCATTGGGACAGCTGAAGGTGTCTTCTTACAGCGTAAACATACCCAGAAAGGCTGTTTCCTTCGAACACTCTTCAGGTTGCACCTCCTAAAACCAGCACCCTCTGGTAAGAACATAAGAACGGCCATACTGGGTCAGACCAAAGGTCCATCCAGCCCAGTATCCCGTCTGCCGACAGTGGCCAGTGCCAGGTGCCCCAGAGAAGGAGAACAGAAGACAATGATCAAGTGATTTATCTCCTGCCATCCATCTCCTGCCCTTGTACTGAAGGCTAGGGCACCATACTTTACCCCTGGCTAATAGCCATTTATGGACCTAACCTGCAAAAATTTATCAAGCTCTTTTTTAAACCCTAATAGAGTCCTGGCCTTCACAGCCTCCTCCGGCAAGGAGTTCCACAGGTTGACTGTGTGCTGTGTGAAGAAAAATTTCCTTTTATTAGTTTTGAACCTACTACCCATCAATTTCATTTGGTGTCCCCTAGTTCTTGTATTATGGGAAGAGGTAAATAATTTTTCTATATTCACTTTCTCCACACCATTCATGATTTTATATACCTCTATCATATCGCCCCTCAATCGCCTCTTTTCCAGACTGAAAAGTCCCAGTCTCTCTAGCCTCTCCCCATATGGGACCCATTCCAAACCCCTAATCATCTTAGTCTCCCTTTTCTGAACCTTTTCTAATGCCAATATATCTTTTTTGAGGTGAGGAGACCACATCTGCACGCAGTACTCAAGATGTGGGCGTACCATAGTTTTATATAGGGGAAGTATGATATCTTTTCTCTTATTATCTATACCTTTTTTAATAATTCCTAACATCCTATCTGCTTTACTAACTGCCGCTGCACACTGCGTGGATGTCTTCAGAGAGCTATCCACTATAACTCCAAGATCCCTTTCCTGATCTGTTGTAGCTAAATTTGACCCCATCATGTTGTACGTGTAATTTGGGTTATTTTTTCCAATGTGCATTACCTTACACTTACCCACATTAAATTTCATTTGCCATTTTGCTGCCCAGTCACTCAGTTTGCTGAGATCTTTTTGTAGTTCTTCAAAATCCCTTCTGGTTTTGACTGTCCTGAACAACTTGGTGTCATCTGCAAACTTTGCCACCTCACTGCTTACCTCATTTTCTAGATCATTGATGAACAAGTTGAACAGGATCAGTCCTAGGACTGACCCCTGGGGAACACCACCCCCCTCCATTGTGAAAATTTACCATTTATTCCAACCCTTTGTTTTCTGCCTTTTAACCAATTCCCGATCCATGAAAGGATCTTTCCTCTTATCCCATGACCGCCTAATTTACATAAAAGCCTTTGGTGTGGGACCATGTCAAAGGCTTTCTGGAAATCTAGGTATATTATGTCCACTGGGTGCCCCTTGTTCGCATGTTTATTAACCCCTTCAAAGAATTCTAATAGATTAGTTAGACACGACTTCCCTCTGCAGAAACCATGCTGACTTTTGCCCAACAATTTGTGCTCTTCTACGTGCCTTGCAATTTTATTCTTTACTATTGTTTCTACTAATTTGCCTGGTACTGATGTTAGACTTATCGCCAGGGATGTTCCTAGACCAGAGAGCCAGGGTAGGAGGGCAAGCAGCAGTCAGCTTGTGGGGGAAGGAGGCAGAGAGGCTGGGGCCAGAGGCAGTGTCCCTGGCAGCCCCACAGGGGGACTGGGGCTGGAGTGATGGCATTCCCCAACAGCCCCAAGGAGCTGAAGCGCTGGGGCTGGGGCCAAGGGCCAGTGAGGATCAGCCAAGGACTGTGGGGCATTAACCTTTGCTGGTCTGGCAAAATCCCTCATTTGGGACCTCTGAGGTGCCAAAGGTGCTGGATCCAGGAGGTGTAACCTGTATCAACACACTGTAGACACTTGCCAAGGTTCACTGTTGCTAGGGCCAGGCTACTCAAGAAGGCAGGTCTTTTAAGAAGCTCATGTCCATTTTGCAGAGCAGCACAAGAATGAGGCCAGGCCTGAGCTGCCCCAAAGTGAGCAGCCCTCCAGGCAAAGGAACCTTTCCCTGGTTGGAGCTGCAGTTACAGCTCTCAGCTGATTTCTCCATAGCATTGTTGACATATTGACTCCTTTGTGAAATGCACAGATGTTTATATACCCCAGGCCATTGGTAAATCTGGTTCTATTTATCATAGGCATAGGGCCTGTCAGCTCCAACCTTGTGTCCCAGCTAATCAGCCAACTGTATGCTAACCCTCACTGTGACTTACACTTAATTCTCTGCAGCTGTCAGTCAAATGCAAAGGTATTTCAGGCTAATCATCTGGAAGGGAATTGCCTGTAAATGCGTATGTCACTCAACACACATGCTCTTTTCTGGCTTTTGTGGGAGCATGTTTAAATGTGTTCTTGGATTGAGATTTTCAAAAACTTGACTTCACTTGGGATAATTTTTTTTAAAACCCAAATCTAATTTTGCTTTGTCCTTTTAATCCCAAGCTATTGCTTACCAAGATCTCCAGGCTATCCCCGGTGCAACTTGCTTCCTTGGTGACTTCCCCCATTGAGTCGGGTCCCCAGGCCAAACATCTACTCTCCTGTTCTTTGCCATGATGAAGATTAGAAAAGCTAAATGATATATTACTAGTCTGTCAAGAATAATTACTTGCCCTGGGCAAATGTATACGTAGAGGTTTGGAGGGCTGTTCTGCAGAGTATCTTGCGTTTTTCAGGATAGGCCATTTTTTTAAGTCTGTGTAAATGTATGCATATTAACAGAGCAAATTATTTCCTGCTAAATGGCCGTAGTTATCCAGAGGCCATTTGAGCCAATGCCTGTGCAACCCATTAATAATTTGTCGTATTGTGGTGCCTAGAAGCCTCCACTGAGATCAGGTCTTCATTGTGTTCCATATTGTACAGATGTAGTGAGAGAGTGTTGCTGCTGCCCTGAACAGTTTGCAGTCTAAATAGACAAGACTGACACAGGGTGGGGAAAGGAAGCATCTTCCCCATTTTACAGGCAGGGAGTCGAGGCACATGGGAGGCTTACACAAGGTCGCACAGGAAGCTGGTGGCAGTCAAGCATTGAACCCAGCTTTCCTGAGTCCTAGTCAGTGCTGTAACCACAAGACCATCTGTCTCTGCATGTGTTGGCAGAGTGTGCTGCCCCTTTCTGGGTGGCTCTGGCTACCTAATGGACATGAAATGGTGGCATCTCATACTCAAGATGTTGATTCTGCACCTTCTGTGTAATGCTCTAGGCTCATTCTAGAAGCTAGGGGCCTGATTGTCCCATGTCCCAGCTTCACAGGGGAAAATCTGCTGAAATCAGTGGCAATCGGCAGTCAAAAGCCAGGAGGTAACATGCTGGTGAATCAGGCCTAGTTTCTGTGCTGCTGCTTTCCTGTGACCAAGGGTACACAGAAATACTTCCAACAGAGGCCTTCACATCAGTTTCTGAATTTTTATCCTGTGCATAAAGAGATTGTGCTGCCCAAAGAAGCTTGATGACTGTTCTGTGCTCTTGTTTCTGGTGTTAGATTGTTGCTGACCTCGACCAGCTGGACCAGCTGCTGCCGCCACTGGAGAAAGCAGCCCAGTTACAGGGCTTGTGTGGGACAGAGCGAACTGAAAGCAGCATGGTTGGCGTTGCGGTCAAACCTGAGATTCTGACAGCCCCTCTCCAGCCCAGCGCTGCAGCAAGAACGCCAATGGCACTTAATAGTAAGTGTCAGTGCTAATAACTCTTCTCCCTCTTGCTAAGCCACAAGACTGTTGCCAATATTTCAGGGGAAGGTTCAATCTCTTGTCATTGCAGTGGACTGTGAGGGACAAGGTGTTAGTTTTGTGTGTTTTGTACCTTAAAGCTTTGTTCCCTGGCTGATCTGTGTTTGGATTTCAAACAGCCATGACAGGTGTGAATAAGAGGACAGAGACACATTCCTTCAAAAATTAGGAGTTGGGGAGTCCAAGCTCAATAAGGAGTTGGTTTCTGCATGTGGTTTTGAAGCATCACTATCAATTTGGGTGCCCAGAATTTGATCACCCACGTTCTTTTTTAGATACCTGAATAAATGGCCTGATTTTCAGAGGTGAGGCAGCACTAAACAACTTTAGTAAAGCCCCAATTTCCAGCTCTTTGCAGTGAAAGTACAATAAACCGGTGCTTTTACTTAGGACTCATGGCCTCCCTTTCCCCGGGAACACTGTTTGTATTCCTTCTCATAGATTTCATTGAACTGAGGCTGACCTCCCCTATTAGCTTCAGTTCTGTGAAATACTCCCCTTTGCAGTCCCAGTGTATAGCATGTAAGCAGATTCCAGCTTCATGGGGGCTTACCTATACTGGGTTTTCATGCTGAGGTTTGGCTGAAACCGAGTTGTGCGTGTTGCATCCACCAATTCGCCACAAGTGAGATGAATACATTTATCTTGTCACTCAGAATTCCATTGAGTCTTTAAAATGGAGGTGCAGATTTTTGCTAATCTACAGGACTGTCTGAAAGAGGGAGCAGGAGAGGGCGTGGGAGGGGAATTCTGAAAAGAAAACTAATGGTGGGCAGAATAATCCCACGCATAAACCAATTAGCTGCTATTTAACATTCTGCCCTGGGATGGATAATCCACACATCACTTATTCAGCAAATAGAGATAAGGAAGCTGTTGGCTGGCTCTGCTGTCTCTTGCAGAAATCAGGACAAAGCCCACAAAGTAGGTTTGTCAGGAAGTGGATAAATGAACAGCCTGGGTTGTTTTCATAGGACTCTAGTTTTGGGTGTCCATGGAGGAAGTTTTGGAGCAAATTGATAAACTAAATGTAATAAGTTAGCAGGGCCAGATGGTATTCATCCAGGAGTTCTGAAGGAACTCGCATATGACATTACCAAACTACTAATTGTGGTATGTAACCTGTTGCTTAAATCAGTCTCTGTACTAGATAACTAGAAGATAGCTAATGTAACACCCATTTTTCGAAAAAGGGTCTAGAGGTGATCTTGGCGATTTCAGACAGCCTGCAAGTCTGACTTCAGTATCATACAAATTGGTTGAAACAATGGTACAGAGCAGAGTTATCAGAGACACACATGAACATGATACAGTGTTGTAAAGGTAAATCATGCCTCCTCAATCTATTACAGTTTTTGAAGGCATCATCGAACATGTGCAAGGGTGATCTCAGGCTAAAGAGCCAGAGTAGCGGTAGCTGCAGTGAAGGAGGGAACACCAATTTGACAAGTTCTTCTCAGCACTATTAAAGTGCTATAATCAGTTATGCCAAGCTTACCTTAAGTGAGAAAATGAACTACTGACAGCCCAAGTGAGAAGATGGCTTAACAATGCTAACAGAACTCTACACAATTACATGTATAGCACAATAGTACCTACTGAGCACAAAAGCCAGATTTTCAAAAGTGCTTGTCATCCATGGCTGGTGCTAAATCATCAGAAGAGCTCAGTGCCCAAAACAAATGGCCGGGTTTTCTAAAGATTTCAGCTCCCAATATGGACGAAACATCCTGAGCTCTCAAAATCTGCCCGTAGTGCTGTAGTGAGTTCTGAGCACTTGAAAATCTGACCCCACATTCTTATTTGTGTACTTGGACTTTCAGAATGCCTTTGGCAGGGTCTTTCACCAAAGGCCCTTAAGCAAAGATCAGTAATTGGCTAAAAAATAGGGAACACAGGGTAGGAATAGTCAGTTTTCACAGTGGAAATAAGTAAAAAAGCAAGGTTCCCCCATGAATCTGTAGGGGACCAGTGGTGTTCAACATACTCGTAAATGATCTGGAAAATGGGGTGAAGAATGAGATGGCAAAGTTGACAGACAATGCAAAATTACTTAAGACAGTTGTGTCCGAAACAGACTGCAAAGAGTAACAAACAGAGCTCACAAAGTTGGATGATTGAGTAACAAAATGGGAGATTAAATCTGGTGCTGATAAATGAATAGTGGTGAACACTGGAAGACATAATCCCAACTATACCTACAAAATGATGGAGTATCAGTTAGTTGTTGCTACTCAAGAATGAGATCTTGGAGTCATTGTGGATAGGTTTCTGGAAAACATGGGCTTGATGTGAGGTGGTAATCAACAAAGGTAAGAGTGTTAGCAACGTGAGTAAAAAGATAGATAATAGTACAGAAAATACTATAATGCCACTACCTAAATCCATTATACACCCACATTGAACAGTCTATGTGGTTTTGGTCACTCCCTGGCAAAAAAATCTATTAGAATTGGAAAAAGTACAAGAAAGAGTAACAGAAATGATTACGGATATGGAACAGGTTCCCCACGAAGGGATATTAAAAAGACTGGGACTATTCAGTTTAGAAAAGAGGTGGCTTAATGGCGTATATGCTAAAAGATTGGTAAAATCATGTAGGGAGGTGGAGAAAGTAAATGTGTTATTTACCTCTCACGTAACACGAGAACTAGGGGTCATCAACAAAAGTAACAGGCAGCAAGTTGCCAACAAACGGAAGGAAGGAATTCTTCCTGCCACACACAATGTATCTGTAGGACCTGTTGGCTGGGACAGTTGTGAAGACCAAAAGTGTAACTGGGCTTGGAAAAGCATTAGAGAACCATTCGTGGGCCTATCCTCCATGAGGCTATTAGCCAAAATGGACAGTGAGATAACCCTGTGCTCCGGGTGTTCCAAAATCTCTGACTGTCAGAGGCCAGGACTAGACGACAAGGGATGGATTGCTAGATAACTGCCCTGTTTTGTTCATTCCTTCTGAAGCACACGGCATTGATACAGGACACTGGGTGAGCTGGACCCCACTATGGTCAGTCTTATGTAGGTTTGGCATCCTTAAAAGGGTAAAAAATCCCATTGTATGAGGAAGAAGAGCAGTGTTGTAAGCTGGAGCAAAATTCTGCTCTGGAGGCCTGAACTCTACACACCCACCAGTCAGTTGTCTGTCACCTTGGACAAGAGACCTCCAGCACCAAAATAAACCGACGAGGTTGTTGTAGTCAGCGGGACCAGCCGCTAGAGGGGGACTTGGTGGTGCGTTACATGCGCCTTAGGCAGCGTAGATTATCTGACTCAGGAGCCCACCCTGTGACTCTCAGATCAGGGTATCGGCTGTGTGGAAGCTCAAGTTGCACAGGAGATCCTGCACTGGGCCAGGTGATAGCTGCACTGAGACAAAATGTATCAGAGAGCCATGCTGAGCCTTTCCACACTAGGGGGAATGTCTGGCAGTTTGAAAAGGAGCTGTCAGCTCTAATCACAGCCATTGACCAATTTGTCCCATCACCTTTCCACTGAATTAATAACTCAAGATCAGACAGCCACTTATCAGTCAAGCCTATTATTTGCATGCCAGGCACTCCCACTCTAAAGACTCAAATGGACAGCATCTTCAGGGAGCTGACTACTAGGGCATTTATAATGTAGTCACACGAGTATGATAAGGGGGCGTTTTATTGTCTTTGGGAGAAAGGCCTGAAATGGAGATTGGCAAAGAGGAGGAGTGCATGGTGAGATGTGTCCAGCTCTGTCTTTCAAACTCCAACACCTACTTCCCCTGTAATCCGGAATGTGCAGTAATATTTCCCAGCAAGACTGGGTAACCCGAGCCCAGACGCCCCAAGGAAACCAGTTTCCTTGAAGATAGTGCTGTTGGGTTAAACAGATGCATGCGTTACAATGGTGAGCTGTGAAGAACACACTTCTTCTTTGCAGTGAGTCATTGCACTGACACTGAGCCTGTGCAAGGCCTGTGGGCAGGGGTGAAACCAAGCCTAAGTCTTGACCTAAATTTATGTAGATGAACCTAGAGGGTGAATAGTGAAGGGACCCCACTACAGGCTTCTTCCATTAAGTCACAGCTGAATAGAGACCACTGGTGAATGGCAGCTGAAATTCAGCCCTCTGTAGTATGGGCATGGCTTAAATCCTGCTTCAGCCTGAGCGCTGGCCCATTGAGCAGGATTGACTCTCACCTGGTGAGGATAAGTGAGGTCCTGCCTTGTGTACTTGCATGACATTCTGACTGAAGTGAGTGGGCAGCTGTGAATTACGACATGATGACCTGAAGGGAGAGCGAGGTTTGTGTCTTGCAATGGGGTTCAAGACTTGCCTATTTCAGACAATACATAGGCACGAAAATGCTGTCAAACCTAGCTGCCTCCTGCAGACCCTCTGGCTTTTAGTTGCAGCTACCCTGGGTATCTCTCCACTTGCCCAATTCAATTATCAGGGCATCGGTCCCTTTCCCTACAGCACCCACGTGGAGTATCACGGGTTGCCTGCCTTCTGGTGAAATACTAAATCAACACCACCTTGCTGTCCAGTGCTGATCAGTGGCCCTTGTGATCAGTGGCATGTCCTTGCTTGCACGCATTCCCTGGGGTGGCCTCTTGGTGATGACATCACATCTGTCGGTCCCTAGTCTCAGGTGCCATGAATAGGCCAATCCCACTCCAATGCAACCTCTTGCCCTCCTGAGTCACTGAATTCAGTGCTGTTGGCTAGAAGGAAAAATTTGTCAAGCACTGGTAATGTTGTAATGAGCCCTCGGAAGCTGTCTGAATTATGCTTATTTATTATTTAATGAATCTCTAGCTATTAACAGCGGGCAGGCCATGCAGGCTGGCCGGTCCCCATTTGAGTTCTGCGACCCCGTGGAGCCAGTTCAGCTCAGGCCAGCTTATTTTCCTGCAACGAATGGCAGCAGTCCGCATTCCGGGTTACCGTCAGAGCAGGGCAGGGGGACAGTAACTGGACCAAACCCCTTCCAGCCCGATACAGGTACGTGCTCCTGCAGGGATCCATTGACCTGGGCCTTCTCTCCCTACTAGGTTATGCCTGCAATTTCTGGGGGATCTACCAATATAAAAATGTAGCACAAAGGGCACTGAGAGAAATGAAATTTACCCTGTGCAGCTCAGAAGGTTTACATGGGACATGGGCCTTGTGTCTGAATTTCACTCTAGGAAAGGGGAGGTAAGGTCAGACCTGTGGTTTGAAAACCAGTTCTGACAGTGGTACCATGCAGACTGGGTTGGGCGAAGTAATCCCACCTCGCTTTCTCCAAGCAAGAAGGACAGAAAATGTGATTTAATGTTGGTTTTCAAGGACGAGGTGGGTGAGGTAGTATCTTTTATTGGTGAGAGAGTCAAGCTTTAAAGCTTTATGTAGCTGCCCACAGGCATTGGAACTTGGGAGCTCTGGAGCGAGCTGAGTGCAGGAGCTGCTACAGTCTGAGCTAAAAGCCAGCTGGCTGTCAGCTTAGGCTGTAGAGGAGACTCATTCTTTGTGAAGTGGTCTAGGTGTCACTGCATGGGACAGTGACCCACACCTAGGGGTGTGGGTTACACTTACACAGATCTTCTTCAGCTCTGTGTAGGCTTGGAAGCTTGTCTCTCAACAACAGAAGTTGATCAGCCACCCTTGTCTCTCTAACATCATGGGACCAACACAACTACAATGTATGTTGGTGCCGAAAAACCAGACTGAAGTTGCTGCCACCTTCACTGCAGTACCTGGAAAAGGGCAGACAATACTGTGCCAGCCCCTTTCCTTTATCCCGCTTACCTGGTGGGGAATCCTGCAATGGTGTCTCAGAACGGTAACCCGGTTAACCCACCTCAGTGTAAATGTCTGAAACAATCTGGGTATTTTTTTTTAAACTTCTGCATTATTGGGGAAAAAAAAAAAAGAAACAACCAGACCTTGCTTTCCTGTGCCTGTTTCTAGACGGATCTAGTCAGACTAAATTGCCAGCTCCAGGTAAAGCTATGTAGAGTTTGGTGCAAAGGCCATATTCCCCTGGAAGTTGGTCTAAATAGCTTTCTGTAAAATTTGGGAAGAATAAGCTGCTTTTGAGTGGCAACATTAATGAGCAGGCTGGCATTTCATGGCTGAAAATGGCTTTGGTTGCGCTATCCCCTGATGCTCATAGAAAGGTGTATAAAAAGCTTCAGGAGTAAGGATCCCAGCTCAGGCAGTGCATTAAAATTGGTGTGCTGGGCACCTGATGGTACTTTTGGCACAATAGTGGAGACCATGGTATTCCTTCTCTCCAGACTGTGCTACAGGCATCTCCAGGAAGGGAGGGTATTGCTACTCAGTTGCCACATTTTCCTATCAATGTGGCATGATATTAAAGATGGTTTCAGAAGAGACCCATGTGTTTCATCCTTAGTGAAGGAAAAGAAGTGCTGTAATGGCAACTCCACAGCAGGGAATACATCACAGGAAGTCACAGACCCAGGACCACCCACCTTCCAATGGAATGAAAACACATGACCATAGGAAGTGTCAGATTGGATCAGACCCAAGGTCCATTGAGTTGTCTTCAACATGGCTCAGAACCCATAGAGAACTACATAGGTCTCTTCCTGATATCTGCCAGTTAGACACCAGCATGACCCCTGAAGCACATGGTTTACTACTATTCCTTCCAAGATTGTTTTTGTCCTTAATTGTGATAACTCAGAATATTCTTGACCTGGATATAACTGTCCAGTCCTATTTATTCTTGTTAAATTCTTGGTTTCAGTGACTTCTATTGGCAGTAAGTTCTACCTTTTAATTACATGTTGCGTGAATAAAGTATTTCCTTTTATTGCCTTTTGAATTTACCACCCTAACATTATTGCATGTCTCCTTGTTCTCATTGTAGGAGACTGGTAGAACAAATGCTCCTCATCCCCCTTCTCCAGATTATTAATCTTTTCAGTCTGTCTATATGGAAGAGGTTTTCAAGGCCTTGGTTATACTTGTTGCCTTCCCTGAATCTCCTCCAGTTCTTTTGGAGATGAGGTGACCAGCAATGTGTGCAGTGTGCAAATGAGGCTGCATCATTGATTTATTTAAAGGAATTATACTTCCATTATTCTGCATCTCCCTCCTCATATTTTTAACTTCTTGTTGGCATTGTTGACTGCAGCTGTACACTGAGCAGAGATTTTTATTGATCTGTCTACAGTAATGCCCATGTTCTTTTCTTGGGCTGACAGTTAACATAGATTGCACCCGTTTTAAATTTTGCCTTTCGGGTGCATTACTCTTCATGTATCAATGGTGAATGACATTTGGTGTCGTGACGCCCATTCACTTAGCTTGGTTAGGTCTCCTTGAAGTTCTTCACATGTCTGTCTGGGCTTGACTAATGTAAATAACTTTGAGTCATCTGCCAATTTTGCTGCCTCGCTACTTATCCCTTTTCCTGATCACTAATAACTATATTCAACAACTTGGGACTTGGTACAGAACACTAAAACTCCCTGCAGCTAACCCTTTGCCAAGATAAAAGTTGACCATATAATCCTACTCTTTGCTTTCCATCTCTTAGGCAGAAAACTTAAAGACTTTGGAGGCTGTAATGCAGAACTCTGTGAGCTAAACCCTGTGAGAAGCTGTGTACTTCCTATGAAGTACTGAGTGTCCTTTTCTTCTGAAGTCAGTAGGGGCAGGAGATCACAGATCTTATATGAAATACAGGGATTGGTTTTGTGGAGCTTTCCAAGACTGGAGAGACACGTTGAGGACTTGCTTTGGCCCACAAATGACATGAGCTGGGCAGTTTGTCATTCTCAGAAGACAGTGAGGCCAAAGCTCTATCATGCCAAGGACAGCAGTAGTAGGAAGGCCATGACTGAAAGGCAGTGGTAGACCTGTGTGAGGCAGTTGCACACTGGTTTTCCATATTGTGCCTTGTTCCAGCTCTTGTGGTCATGAGTACTGACTTCCTGTGGTTCTGCCCACAGCGGCCTGCAGCTAAAGGGCTTATTTAGTTGCATTTATAAGACTGGCTTGAGACAAGTTAACTCAGTACCAAAAGAATATCTGGATTGGGAAGTGGTTTATCTGAAGAAGGAAGGAAGTTGCCTGTAGCTTGATTTCTGACTCGTTTCATCTTGCCGGTTGGTTCACGTGGACAACAGCTGAACGGTTGTTTGGAGAAGACATGAGCAAATATATGAAAACATGTCAAAGAAGCTGATAAGGAAATTGAATTAGAGCATAGAGCATTCGTGCCCAGCTGGAGCTGACGCTGCTGCTGCTAGAATTTCTTTTATTCTTCTGTTGCCAAGCAACCTTAAGAATGTTGACTTGCTGTAGAGTAATTTCATGAAATAAATGAACACTTGCAAGTTGACTTTACTTGCTGATGCATAGCTATGATCAGCTTAGCTGATCAGCAAAACCATGGCAGCTAGACCCAGGCAGATTTCTCAGCTCCCAGGACTAGCTTTGCAAAAAGCTGGTGACTACCTGCAACAGCAGTAGGGTCATCTGTGAGTAGTGACCACTTTGTAACTATGCACCTGATTGAGGGCATCAGTGGGAATGGTAGCTGGGACCTTGAGCTAAGGGACTAGGGCCATGAAGTTTGAAGCAGCAGCAGAAGCATGATCCAGCTGCTAGAGAAGGACAAAAAGGCAAACTCTGCCAGTATACGGTATGCTTAGATCCTGTCCTTTGAGGACTCTGTCCCTCTGGAATCACTAATGTGTTACCTATTTTTGATGAAAGAATTTAGCATGGCTGAGTGTCATAAAAACACCAAAAATAAAGACTTTTCATTGTAAGTACTCGAAACCCTAGCAATAATAGGACTATAAATGCACATGGGGCGCATGTCTAGAAGTGATGTCACCACGGTCAGATTTTCTTATCCCTTGCAGTTCTCTGTTCATATTGATGCCCCATGGTTAGTTTAACCAGGATGTTATTAGTTATAAATATCAATTTGCGTTTCAAATAAGTTGATGGTGTAACATCTCCAGACCTCATAAATTGCTCTATTCGGGGTGAGGCTCAAACTCCTGAATTTGAATGGGCTGAATTGGCTTCTTCCCCGGTAGAATGAGTTTCTTCAGAATGGAAAGTCAAAAGGCATGAATATGTGTGTGCTTTATTTGGGATGGGTTTTTTTCAGGCAAACTCCCCAGTGGTAACACAACTTTCAGTAAAGGATTCTCTCACAGGCTGTATTTGTAAAACATTCGTAGACCTCCGCAGAAGAGGCGCTTACAAAAAGCCACCATGTTCAGCCTTTGAGGCCGACCACCTCTTCCTACATAAATGTACCCAGAAGCCAGTGTCTGTTGGTATGAGGGACGATCACTAATGTATGCCTAGGGGCTGGAAAAAACAGACACATAATAGTCCTGCCATTAGGAGCAAAGCTCCCTGGGTCTTATTGTATAAATCACAAACTCTCTGAGCTGGAATGTTTGTTTTCTGAAAACTCATGTCATTTATTTTGAAATCTTAATGCACCCAGCCCCTTTCCTTATCCTGCTCTTGCAAAGCGTTAGAACCAGTGTGAAGCAAGTCCTTGACCCTGCTTCAGTTAGTTGCCCTGCTGGACTCCTGATTTGAGATGGTGGTAAAAGGGGCCTGATGAGAGGTTTCATGTTTTTGTTTAATCACTGTTTTTGGCATGTATTCTCTGTCATCATCATCATATCTGACCATCATGTATGTAAGAGCTAAGCAGTCACATTTCTTATACTTTTATTAGTGGTGGTACTTCTCTACATCATCAGCTCATACTTATATGTCACATAGGTTCTGGGGCTGGGTACTGCTAATGGATCTTTGTGAACAAGGAATTATCTCAGCTGGCTCTGAAAGGATCTCAGGCCTAAGCAGGCATTAGCATGTGTCTGAACAGTTAGCTTCCTTTGCGTTTTCCCCACTCCGCCTTCACCAAAACACTGAAGGTATTTGGCACATAAGCAAATAGGAGGATGAACAGGGAGAGACCTGTAATGCCCTTGTATGGTGGTTTATGACACCTCTTTTGCTCTGTAACACTTACTCTCTCCCGCTGTCACTTTACCTATCAGGAGTGTCTGAACTGGAGCTGGGAGTCTCAGACCAACAGCTTGGACAGCCTGGAATGGGCGACCAGATTCCATGGGCAGACATGAATCGCGTATCTCTGAATAAACCGGATGAGTAAGTACTGCAGGTTTGGGTAATCTGCCTTCCTGCCACCCTACTCCCATCTCGTCTCCTACGATATATTTTTAATAGATTCATGGTTTGCTGTAGTCCTGTGGATGAAGATTGCTGTGCCAACCCTTGGGTAAAGATCACTATAGGTGCATCCACACGGCAAGCGTCAACCCACGGCATTGAGTGTCAAAGCCCAGATAGACCATCAGAGATTCACACTGTAGCTAAAAATAGCAGTGTAGAGCTTTGGGCTCTGAAGCCATCCTACCCACCTCCTCAGGCAGCAGCTAATTTTAATGCCATTGCACCAGTGTGGTTCTCTCGAACTGGGCTCTGAGGCTCGGTTCCACTGGCTGCGTAGGCGTTTCAATAGAAGCTCGTATTCTCTAGCCTGCTGAAAATAGAGGGAGAAAGAAATGTTCTGGAGATGCAGTAGTACAAGGATGAAAATGTTCACTGGTGCACAGACTTTGTGCTGGTCTTTTGCACCTGCTGGATTAGATGAATTTCACCTGTGCCAGTACAAATAGCATTCGTGCATTGTCAGCTATGAAGGGTGCCTCACAGATCAGTTACACGGAAATCGTTATTAAACCAGTGCATCCGATATTTTTCCAAACATGCAGGGATAGCTCACAGAGTCCATTAATTTAAACCACTGCCACCTAGTGGTATTGTTATAAGTTTGTGAAAACTGCAGAAACTTTTCTTTGACCTGAATTGAAGCAGAAGGGAGGTATAGTTCTGCTTGAGCAAAACCTCTCAATGGGGTTTTCCATGTAGCTATTAACATAGCTGCAGTTGGGCTTTGTCAGCGATGAATACATCAAGCTTGTGATGGGGAGATAGACTGTCTGCTAAATGACCAGCTGTGCTCCTGAATGAGAACAGAACATTAAGCACCAAGGTGGAACTATTGGAATATAATTAGGGCAGAAAAAAATTAGTTTCCCTGGAAGCAATGGACATAAATAAATTAAAAGTATTTATTAAAAATGCCATCACTTGTGAAGTCCCAGGAGTGACCAGGGGATGAGAGAGCGCCTGCCTGTCACTCATGCTGCATTGAATGCTCACATACCAAAGGGATGGGTGCTTTGGAGAGGGTGAAATGACTTCCAGCAGTGGTAGGAGTTTTAATGGTGCTGCCTCCTTGCATGTGAAAGCAGCACCTCCAGGAATCATGGGGAGTAAGCAATCCTCTGCCTTGCAGTTAGGTGACAAGGGGGAGGTTTTTGCTATTGCTAAAAAGATTCCTGACCTTGAATGGGCAGAAGACCTCAATAACCATAAACAAGAGCCACTAGAGCCAAACTTTCACATAGTCCAGAGGGCTTTCCTGGAGCAAACGCCCCGCACCCCCCACCCCAAAGGTCTCTCTCCAGTCCTCAGTGCAGCTTTAAATAAAATAAAATGTCTGTCTAGAGGCTCTTAAACTGCTGGAGCTGTGTGTGTGACAGAATCTGATTACAGGTTACTGGCCACATGCTCCAGTTTTCAATTTGACAGGCCCCATTAAAGCTCAAATTGAACTTCATATGTAAAGCTTATACGGTTATGTTTGTTATTAACAGAGCTTTCCCTGGAGGCAGGTGAGCATTGCTCTGCTTCAGGGTATTTGTTAACTGGAGTGCAATAGAGCTGCTGTCTTCAGGTTAGGAATGAGAGCAGTTTGCGGTCACTCTGAGCTGCACGTCTTTGGAAGACTTGGCGTTTCTTTCTGTGCTCTTTGGTACACACGAGGAAGCCGTGGGGAGGCTGAAGGGTTTCTCTTCCTGTCTGGCTGGTTACCTACAAACCATTTTGCTGGAACATCTCAGCAGACCCTTAGAAATGGGTCTGGGACCTGTGATTTTTTTTTTTTTGAGGAACAGTAGTTTCATTTGTGTTGCCACACAAAGGAATAACTTTGAATTGACCTGCAGGAAGTAAAGCAGCACATCAATCCAGAGGCACAGTGAGCTGGCTGTATAAAGAACACTCGTGCTGTAATCAAGGTGCCAGCTGGGAGTTTGGAATTCCAGGTTCAGTTCCCAGGCTCCTTGGGTGACGTGTATCTCTGTCTGTGTCTCTCCTGCTGACCTGGGGATACTGCTGTTCCCTTTCTTTGTCTCTGGAGGCTGTAAGGTCTTCAGGGCAGGGGCCGCCTCCCTCTGCGTTTGTATGGGCCTCGGATCACTACCGTATTGCACTGTGGTGTCAAACGTACCACTTGCCGGGTGACTCGGGCCCACGTGATTCTCTGTGTGACCTACATGGCACAATCCAGTGGTGCGGAATCTAAGCTTCCACTTTAATAAAAGAAAAAAAAAATCTAGGCCTCCCAGGTGGAGAGAGACCCTTCCAAATGGGAACCAAATGTAAGTGACATCATGATGTCTGCATGGAGCCTGCCCCAGTGAGGCCTAGGGGTGATCTCCCTGCCCATGCTAATCCGATTGGAGCATCAGCCCTGAGTCCAATGAAGTCACTGCAGTACCAGAATTCACTGGCCGTTGTAGTGTGCAGTACTGGGTCGAGATGGGAATGGTGCCCTCAACAGGTGCTGGGGGAGAGCTGCTGCAGAGAAGGACATACAGGACTAAATCACAGTTGAGTGGCCGGTAATGGCCACATTGTTTGGTGGATCTCTGAGCGAACCTTCCGCTGAGGTCATTGGCATCTCCAGTAAAAGGCACTTTGCCAACTCCAGCCCATGGTTTTATCTGCAATCAGCCTTCTCCTCTGAATTTGATGCTTCTCCTGTGGACCGATGGCATGTGTGTATACAGCAGCCAGTACAGCTACTTGTGTAGCTGCGGCATTAACACTTAGAAAGATGGTTTGATAGGGAGCAGGAATCTTTTACAGACTGAAGCAAGACCCTTTTTCCCCCTGTCCTTCCCCATCTTCCTCTGCTCCTCTACTGTAGTCCTAAGAAATTCCAGTGCCTTCTATTTCTTTCCCTGAATTAAGCTATACGTATTGGCTGCAGTGTTCATGACCAGATTGGTTTCGGTTACTTACTGTACATCTGGTCTTCATCTGGAGCTAAAAGGATAAACATGTCTGCTCCTTGAGAATCGCTGGCATGTTTCACTTCTCTTTGTGCTCTTCTAGAAGCACCATGTGCCCCGGCTCCTTTCATTGCGTCAAGCCCAGCAAATCCCATTGCCACCAATTAGTCACATCATCTGAACGGCTCTCATTACGTATTAACCTTATCCCCAAGCATAGTGAGATACTGTTCCTCTGGCTTTTTATTTTTGGGCCTAAACAGTTCCCTTTGCCTTCAGGCGCTTCGGTGTCAGCTGTTCTGGATTTGCCAGACTATGGGAGGTCAGTATTGTCTAGCAGCATTACCAGTGCTTCCACTGCTTACTGGGCCCTTAGAAGACATTTAGGGGTAAATCAGAGCTAAATAACAGCACAGAACACTGAGAGCCTGGACTGATGGCTGGAAACAAACTTTATGGGACCATGGGAAATATGGCCACACCCATGATCCAGCTAACTAAAATCATGCTGGATTATGGCTGTTGCTGGACGAGATTTCAGGATTAGAGAGGTTCAGCCTGTAGTCTGATGTGGTGCCAAAACCTGGTGCAGGGATGAAGTTCACCCTGGTGCATTACAAACGCCACTTGGGTTTGCTTGCTAGATCACAGAGCAAGTCGTTGCATGGACTCAGAACCAGTTAGGCCAATGAGCAAACCCCGCCGAGGCAGTTCTCCCATTTGTGGGTCCTCACTGCTGATCTGCAGAGTTGTCTTTGGCACTTACCATGTCTTTTTGCCTTATCATTCATACAGCCAGTGCATCACATCCCAGCTGGATGAGCTCCTGTGCCCTCCCACCACGCCGGAGGGCCGGAATGACGAGAAAGCCCTGCTTGAGCAGCTTGTGTCCTTCCTGAGTGGCAAAGATGAAACGGAGCTGGCGGAATTAGACCGGGCTCTTGGGATTGACAAACTGGTCCAGGTAGCAAGCGATGTACTTTGGGAAGGCTGGGACTGACAGAGGTTGATTTACGTGGCCTGATGCTGAGGCCTGATAATGGGTGCAAAGGAGGGCTTCCAAAATCTGGGGCTTGCCAGATGTGGACGGGAACAAAAGACCACATTAGGTTCAAAGAGGATACTTAATACCATGGCATTTTCCAGTGTGCTCTATCAAAAGATTGGCAAATTTCCTGATGTAATATGATAGTGTGCCCTTGTTTCTCAGTGTGATCCCTTGTGGGAGACGCCAGGCTCTCAGAGATGGTGCAACATGTTTAACCTTTAATGGCTCCTGCCGTGGGAGGTGGGAAGAGCTGGCAGGCTTTCCTGCCTCCCCATCATACTTCAGGGTTATGGTGCAGATTTCTGAGCCTTAATTACAGTGCATAGCATATGCCTAATGGCCTTGCTGGTATGAAAATGTACAGCCTTTGCCACCAGGCCTGGCTTTTGTAGCAGCAGCCTCTGTCTCCAATTTAACCACAGGCTGATGGGTTGATTTTCCCCCTCCCCCTAAAATATTGCCATGTGCAGTGCAGTGCAGGCAGTGGCCCCAATCCTGCCTAAGAGTAGCACAAAAAGATCCTAATTCATAAACCCAGGCAGGGTTCGGCCATGGTGCACACAGATACAATGGGTCTCTAGGAACAGGCCGGGTTTTCATTAATAATGAAGAAGAGGACTCTGGAGATATTCTGATCATAGGAGAGATACAGAGAACAGAGACGTAAAACTAAGGAAATAGTTTGTGACTGTTTTTATCATTTACTTTTCCAATTGGGACAATATTGACACACGAGTGTTTTGTTTCCGTAAAAATTATTAGAACCCACATCTGTAATTAAGTTTAGTGCTCTTGGATGAGCCCCAGAAAGGGAGCCCTGGGGAGCGAATTCCTCTCCTTTTCCAAGGCCTGCTCCTTTGTTATGCAACTCCAGGGGACTTCTGCCATTGATGGGTGCATGGTTGAGCCTTCCTCCCTCCCCAGGAGCACTCACAGTAGCAGTGCAACTTCTTTATATCACCTCATCCCTATGCCTCAGGCATGTTTGAGAGACAAGCCTCGGCTTTTGTAAATGGTGCCTGAGTTGGGGTGAACAGCTTGAGACACCTCAAGGGGATTTGGCTTTCAGAAACTGCTGAGCATCTGCCCTCTCAGTAAGGCATCTCAGCTTGGGCCCCCCACCCCGCAATCACTAGCCACTTTTATAAGGTAGGTGTGAGACTGGGAGTTCAGTCTCTCTGGCACGTCCAATCACTGAGGCTGCCAGTAAAGATGCCAGATGTGGTATGGTGGTTTTTGTTGTCCCCTATCTGCCAAGACCTGGATTACAATCTCCTGAACTCATTTCATACAGGCTGCCTACCAGCCAGAACTGTGCCAGCTAACGCTGGGGGGGTACTAGGCATTCAACTTCATCTCTAAAGGACTGAAGTAAGAGGCCTTGGAAGAGAGAGGCTGGGGCCCAGAGTTCTGTGAGAATGCCAAGAATCTTGCCTCCTGAGCCAGCAAATTCCCTGTCTAACAGTCTGTGGCTCAGAGCCTCGTCTCATGTTTGGAATTGAAATCCAGCTTTGCTCCCTTCCAAGTATCATTTCTTCAATATTAATCTTGGGCTTTTTCCATGGCTCCAGATGACTCTTGGTAATAGCTTATGTAATGCCATAAAATACGTACTGGACATAAATATTTATGGGAGCAACGTTCAGAATGCAGTCACCTTTGGGAAGAAATTTGTGTTGATGGTTTTCCTTTCAGATACCTAACTGAAACGTATCCCATCCCTCTAAACCGGCGTGTATCTCCTTGGGTACGTTGGTCAGACCTACTCTTCCTCTTACTTTCGAGTTCTTTTGAATCAGGCCCAAGTGCTCCAGACCCACCTGGAATCACCTCGGTGTACTCCAGCCTTAGGATATTTCTTCACCATAAAGGGCGCAATCCATAGTCTATGCAGACTGAAGGATGCCTACTACTATACTACTAAAAAGAGTTACCTTAGCAGCTGATCCTCAGGGCTGCTTTCTCTCGGGCTAGTCACCTACCTGCTTTGCAGTGAGGACACGGTCCCACTGCACCTTCCCATTCTCTCTCCCCCGTCGCACTAGGGAAGAATCACAGAGCGGCTCGGCCCACTGCAGTGCAGAGCGCCGTGGGATCGCTGCCAGCTGTCGTCGTGACACACGTGGGCACATGCTGCAACAGTAATGTGGCAGTAATTTGAGCCTGGTATTGCATGCAGAGCGGCTGCTTGCATGAGCTCTGGTCCCCTGGGAGAACTGCATTGAAGACATACCTTTAGAGTAGCAAAACCTCTGGGTTAGCTTCCCTGACTCAGCCCTGATGCTGAGGGTTGCTGATTGGTTTCAAACACCAGATGGGCTAGGACTCCTGATCTGGTAACCAGTCATGTCTTAAGACCCCCCCACCCTCTGCTGCAGCATCAGACAATGATTTGTGCTCAGGTGAAGCGCTTGAATTAACCCACCTCCCAGCTTAACGGGGAGAGCTGAAATCGGGGTATTTTCAGTGAAGGGTTCTCTGCCATGGAAGTTACCTCCACCATGGAGCGCAAGGTGCTGTTTGAAACTGCCCATGGTTATGGGTAACTGGCGGAAGCCATGCCGTCAGCCTAGCAGTTTACTCTCTGCTGGGTCACCGATCTTTTGCTTTATCTGGACTAAAGCTAAAGCGGAAGAGTTTGTCTCCAATTTCCCTGTGTGAGCTTCCTCGGAGTGACAGGTTTGGTTTACTTACATATACGGCTCCTGGTCCCAGACTGTAGCTGAGGCACTCCCAGCACAGCTCAGGAAGGTGTGCACCTGTCATCTAGAGCTGGTCAAGCACTGCTCTGCTCACCCTGTGCAAGTGGAAGCAGCTCAAAGGCTATGACTCCAGTTGTGAAAGACTTCTAGGACTGTCCTGGTACCTGGGGATTGCTATGGCACAGGGAACCCCCAGTAGCAACTGGTTTCCTCCAGCCCTCTCCCCTGTGCAAACTGCAATAGGAGGTAGTGTAGGAGAAACCATGCTGTTCCCCTGCCCTTGTCACTGTGCCCCAGAGATGGAAGCTTCCAAGTAGGTGCCTAAATAAATGGCTAGTTTTTTCAGACAGCTCAGTTCCTACTGCAAAGCATGGAGAGTGTGACTGGTGAATGCCAGGCCCCGCTCCAGCAGTGGGGTTAATCCTAGGAGCGGTTGAGTCTGGCCTGTGCTCGTGGAGCCTGAGAAGTGGAGCTGGGCCCTTTGAGTTGAGGTTTGCTGCCTTCTGTGAGAAGTGGAACACGGAGCAGTTGCTTTGGGTTTTAGAAACTCTGCTGAGATTTTTGTCACCTGAATCATCGTTTCACTGCCATCCTCCTTTTTAAACAGGGCGGTGGCCTGGAAGTGCTGACTGACAGATTCCAAACCCAGCAAGGGACACCATCTCTTCTAATGGATCAGAAGCCTGGCCTGTACTCCCAGCCTTATTCTTCTGCTTCTCCTGCTGCAACTCTCCCCGGCTCTTTCCCAGGCATGGTCAGGCAAAAATCTTCTTTTGGGCCTATGCCAGTCCAGGTACCACCACCCCGAGGGGCTTTCCCCACCAACATGGGAATGCAGCCACGGCAGACGCTAAACAGGCCACCGACCGCTCCCAACCAACTGAGACTTCAGCTGCAGCAGCGGCTACAAGGGCAGCAGCAGGTAACTCTTCCCTTTGGTTTTCTGGGGAGTCCAAATCCCTCAGCTGGAGCTGCCCAGCTGTCATCCTCTTCCTCCAGCCATGCTGTGCAAGTTACAGAAGTCTGTAAACTGCCACCCCGTGGGTTCTGCTGTGTGCGCTCCTCTTCCATGGAGCCAGCCGACCTACAAGTGCTATCATTAAGGTGCGCCATTGTGGTAGCTAGACGTAAGCCAGGATAACGTCAAGGAACCCAGCTAAATGGACATTTCTGTGTTGCCCATTGTGCAGTTAGAAGAGATTGTGGGGAAACTATTAGGGGTCCCGTTAAATGAACTACCTGCTTCTCAGATAGGAGAAATGCTGTTGGAAGCCAGTTGTCCTGGGGAGAGGGGCTGTAGGTGTGTTATTCCGGTGCAAAGCTGTAAGCTCTGTCTGATTCCCTCCTCTACAGCTGATGCACCAGAATCGGCAGGCGATCCTGAACCAGTTTGCAGCAAATTCTCCGGTTGGCATCAACATGCGTGCAGGCATGCAGCCACAGATTACACCGCAGGTAACAGAAGGAAGCCACATGTTTGCACCTTTATCAGTCCAGCAGAAACTAATCCTCTAAGGGCCGAAGCATTGATTCAGAAGCAGCGGTAGGCTCTGTCTATTCCACTGAGAATGATGCAGAGTGAAGTACTACTCCACATGAGTAAGAAGAGCAGAATACAGCACCAAATGAGTTTTCTGTGGTGCTGCCTGTAGATAATCTCTCCAGCTTCCATATAGCATTTCCAGCTGGAAATTCTCTGTTACTCCTGGAGATGAGTGGTGCTGGCCTGGCCTTCACTGAGCAGGGTCTCTTTGTAACGTAGGACATTCTCTTATAGCTGAACCTCTAGTGAAGCTTTTGTAATGAACTCGCAAAGCCCCAGGTCCGGGAGCTCTAGCCCAGGTTCGTTAAGTGGGAGCAGATTCTGCTCTGTATAATGGGCAAAGACAGTGAAAGGTGTAGCCGTAATCTGGTAACTTTGTTCCATGCCAAAGTTCACGTCTCTAACCCAGTTATTTTGACTGTAGGGCTGTTTGAAACCATCTCTTGCCAGAATTGTCTATAAATGACGGGCTTGTTTCCCAAAGGGCTGAATCAGATTTATTCCAAGTTAATAAAATACCAGGGTGGAAAAAATTTTAGCCCAGTGGTGAAATATGAAAGTGAGCAGCAGCTGAAAACAAAGGGTTACAAGGGAAACTGTCCCCGTTGTTTTCTCTGGAGCTGTGGTGCCTGAGAGAATAACAGGGATGTCCAAAAAAAATCATCAAAACAGTTTGGAGTCTTGTTCGAGACACTGGAATCAGTAATGGCTTGGGGCTGGCAAGACGCGCCCTGGGTGCTGAGCTTGCCCTCACAAACAAGAGGTGTCTTTAAGTGTCTCTGCGAAAACCGGGTGTGATTTGAACAAGTTATGAATGTTTGAAAATAGCGTGTTCTGCGGGTGCAATGGAGTTGCCACATTTCTCACTACTATCATTATTATAGTGGTGACAAGAGACCCTGTCAAGCCGGGAGCTGTATGTATACAGAGAAAGACAGAGGCCCTGCTCCTGAGAGCTTACAGTGTAAATAGACAAGACTGGCAAAGGGGGTAGGAATCGGAGACACAGAAAGGTGAGGTAACTTGCCCAAGGTCCCAGAGCAGGTCAGTGCCAGAGCTGGGAATAAAGCCCAAGCCTCCTGGTTTCCACTGCCGTCTCCACTAGGCAACACTGCCTGGCTCGCTAAGGGTGCACGTGGTAGGCAGAGTCCATGGCAACAGTTGCTTGGGTGACTGCAGCTCTCATACAGCACATCGATGTAATGAGTGTGTATGGTGCTACAGAGGCTGGCAGGAAGACAGGTTCCTGCCCAGAGGAGCTGAACAGACAGAGCTCAGACAAAGAGAGAGGTTGGGGATAAGGTTTGACATTAAAACCCAAGTGACTGAGCACTTAAAGCTGCTATAGCCCACGGAGCCCATGCGATCATGCTGAACGGCTGCAGGCTATTGGCTGCCAGTGAGCGCAGGTCAGTTACTGAGTTGTGATCAGGAGCTATGGATTAGAGTCAGGGCTGAGCTGGGACAGGACACGAGGAAGTCAGGCACCTGGTTTCAGAAAAGAGCTAAGTAGTGGAGCGGGGAAGGAATCGGGGACAGAACCCCAAGCCTAAGGTTCACCAGAAGGCGAGGTCTGGATAGGGTGACCTGAATAAAGGACACCTGGTAAAGTTACACATATTCAGGTCAGTTCAATGGCAGTCGATCAGAATTATGCCGTCCAAACATTCCAGTTCATACCTAGTTAACTGTACCCCTGTACTCCTGTGTAGCTGGAGTCTTATTATTTACCATCTTATCTCTAAGCTTTACGTGGAGAGCGGTGACACACACACTCCTGTACGTCTTTCACATGGGACCAGCCTGATCTATCTCTCCCTGCCCCCTGCTCTCCATCCTACATGCCTAGTTGGGTCCCCGGGAAGGACCTACCTGTCCTGGTACCCAGTGCTGCATCTTTGAGGCCACCAGCCTTGCACTGTCATCCCCACCATCAGCCACTGGCCCTCCCAGTCATCGTCGGTGGGTGGCAGCTGGCAGCTGGAAAAGGAGGACAGATGGGACAGATGGGAGAGGAGACAGAAATACGGACCAATTGGTCCATTTAAAAAAAAAAAAAAAAAAGGAGGGACAGCTGCAGAAAAGCTTCAATACAGAACTGTTCCTTTAAAAATGGGGCATCTGGTCACTTTAGGTCTGGACCAGAAGCAGGTAGGTGGTCTGAGTCCTTGCTCAGACAGTGCCCAACCCCACTGGCTTATAGGCCAATCAGTGGACTGTGAGGCTGCCCCTCGGGCTCTTGTGGGTGGTCGTTCCCGCAGGCTTCACAGGGTACCCCAGCAGACATCTGACCTGAGGTCTGGGTGGTGATGAAGCTTTATGGTCCCAGAACCTCAATGGTCCCATGTTTTGGTCTTGCAGATGTTTACGCCGTGAGGGGTGCTCAGTCCGGTGACTTGTGGGCAAAGTTTGGAAGAAAGCCACCATCTTTCTTCCTCCTCAATTTCACCCTGAGTGCCAGTGGTTTATAAAATGTCATTTGCAACAACTGTGTGATGCTAGGAGCAGGGCAGAAGGATTATGATGCCAACTAAGAGCAGGGACAGGTGTGGCGGGAGGGAGCAGGGACAGAGGAAATCTGGAGAGGAGATCAGCAGGCTGGAGGAGAGAGCTTGCCCGGTATGAAGGGAGCGATCGTGCTGAGAGGGTCCAGCAACAGCTGTTCTAGAGGCAAGGTTGTGGTAGCAAGGCAGGATCTGGAGCTGCAACAAATGGTCTCTTTTGGACAGACGTTAGCAGCTGCACAAAATGACAAAGCTGAAATTTTTGCCAGTAGCTGCCCCTGCAGATGGGGAGCCCCTTGCAAAGGTCGTCTGTTCAGAGCCAGGCTGAGAACATGTGTTCCGAATCCCAGCTCTCTGGAGTCTTTCAAGCACTTATGGGCTGAGCCTGAGAGATTTTCCATTCACTTACAGGAACTAGCAGCACAGGGGCAGCTCTTTATTTCCAATCTGCTCTGCCTTTGAACTGCACAAACTGGCGGATTTACAGAGCTTCCCCAATTGCTCTTTAGGGTTTTTAGCTTTCTTTGCAAAACGATGATTGACACCACAGGCACCAGGAAGGGTCACTTGTCCATCCCCCGTATAGTACAGTTACTCTGACAGGAGGCAGAGTTATCGTAACTTTTAACATCTACCTCCTCCTCTGCAGCCACCTCTGAACGCACAGATGCTGGCCCAGCGCCAGCGGGAGCTGTACAGCCAGCAGCATCGGCAGAGGCAGCTCATGCAGCAGCGAGCCATATTAATGAGACAGCAGAGCTTCGGAAACAACCTTCCTGCCTCGGCTGGACTCCCCGTGCAGATGGGGGCCGCTCGCCTCACCCAGGCGCCCCCCCAGCAGTTCCCCTATCCCTCCAACTACGGTACGAATCCAGGAAACCCTCCCACCTCCACCAGCCCCTTTTCGCAACTGGCCTCCAACCCTGAGGCAGCGCTAGCCAGTCGCAACAGCATGGTGAACAGAGGGATGATGGGGAACGTCGGAGGGCAGTTTGGTGCCGGGATGACCCCTCCGATGCAGCAGAACATCTTCCAGTACTCTGGGTCAGGTACGTCTGGAGTTCGCCTTCAGCATCTGGTTCCTCGGGCAGTGTTATAGGTGTGTGGAGGTGCGAGTGAGGGCAGCAGGTGATGCAAGTAAACAGAGATACTGCACAGCTGACGTAATGACTTCCCCATGTACCCTTAGCTCCAAGTGGAGGAAATCCAGGTCATAATTACGTGGCACTTTTCACTCATTGATCCGAAGCTTTGCAAAGGTGGTTAGAAATCAGCATCTCCATTTTATACATGGGGAAGCTGAAGCTCAGAGAGTACAAGGCTTGCCCAAGGCTTGCAGCCCAGTTCTGACTGCCAGTCCAGCTCCTGTGTCCAGTAGCCCGTGCTGCCTTTGTATTTTTAATTAAACTACTTTAAATGTCCATGCGGAAGCTAAATGTCTGTAAAAGACCAACCCCTGTGCATGTGCTGAGGAGGTGTCTGAAATCAACTGCAGATGGAGGTTATTTCCTGTGTACAGATTATGTGGGTGGCTCAGATTAAATCAGTGAGTTTGTCCACAATTGGCTGCAGATGGACCTCTTCTTACTGCACCTGCTCCACACGTTTTATAGTTAAACAGCCCTTTTCCATCATTTAAAAAGAATCCAGTCTGAATCTGGCAAGGTATATCTGGTGTCGACAGTGAGTCCATAGGGGCAATTCCCCCACAGCAAGTGTGGTTTTGGAAATCAACTGAAACAGTCCTGCAAAGTAAATAGTGGCAGTGGCTTGTTCCCCAGTACAGTTGTTTCATTCTTTCTCTGGGCACTTACACACTGGAATAATAATCCTTTCTTGTTGGCACACAACCTCTGGGTCTCTCCCATCCCCATTTGGCTGCCAAATGCAGTACTTGGGTAACACAAAAGCAACAAAAAAGGGGGTGGGGAAGACACAGGGTCAAAACTCCAGGCTGATGCTTGAGCTTTAACACCTGCATGAGAAGGGAAACCCCCACAAGACCCTGCTGGAGGAGTTAGGAAATACTCTGCATGAGCAAAAGTGACAGAATGGGGTCCCAAGGGATTAAGAAGCAGCTTGTTAATTAGCAGCGTGGTCCTCTGCACAATGGCATGAAGCTCTCTGTCTCTTCTTCCCAGGCATGGGTCAGCAAAGTGAGCCTGCATTCGCTCCATCCCTCAGCCCCGGCAGCCCTCTGATGTCACCGCAGATTCCTCCTTCGCAGAGCCCCATGCTCCAGCCAGCACCGCCCACCCCCGGGTACCAGTCCCCGGACATGAAGACTTGGCAGCAAGGAACAATGGGGAATAATAAGTAAGTCTAACCTAAGGTCGGAGTAACATACACACAGATCGTAGGATAATGTCCTCCCAGTAACTGCTGAGGTCTGTGCTTTTGCCTCCAACTGGTCTGGAAGCAAGGGCCGAGGGTAATAAAACACGGCTATAAGACTATTAACATTAGTCATCAAGGGAGTGGAACTTGGCACCTTCAGTGTAAACAAAAGGCTTCTGCCCCAGCATTGCTCCTGGTGCTATGAGTTCGCTGGAGGTTGTGGTGGTCACTGGGCCCAGACACTAGAGAGACACAAGATCTCACAAGCCCGAAGCCAGTGTGGTATCCCAGCTTGTCCCCAAGCCATTCACCCTGCTGCTTAGGGCGCTGGGTTTCTTGTAGAACACCCGGCCAGCAATGGACTTTAACTGCGTAATTACCTGGCACAAAAGCAGTGAGCTCTCTCCAGTTCCTGCAGGGACTAATCCATGGGAGTTTGGGAGTGCTCAGATACAGGTGGGGGAGATACCATCAGGATACCATGGTGATAGCCACACAGGTCACCCTCCCGCAGCTCAAGCCCCTGCCTGAGTAGGTGAAGACCAGCCTCTGTTCCAGTTTCAGTACTGACACACCAGGAGCATCTCCTTACGCTCTGGCGTGTTCTATTTTGCCGTCAGATTCTCAGCTTTCAGAAGCCCACACCGAACTGGTTTTCTAAATGAGCACGTACATCCAATAGCCCACAGAGCAGTTCATTTGCTTTAATTGAAACCATTGTGTAGGTCTGTGTGAAAGCGAGGGACTTGTGCAAGCATTCATTCTGCCAGCACACCTCAGTCCTGTCCTGCTACTTAGGCGCTGGCTACCTCTGAGCAGAGGTCTGCCAATCTGTGCCGAAAGTTGACTAGTGTGAGAAATCTCTCACTCTGGTTCCCATTGGCTTAGCAAGGCTTTGATGTCAGATCTCAAGAGCTCGAAAGCTCCTAATGTATGAATTGACTTTGCAGTCTGGCTGTATCCGTTTGGAATGGGCTGTCCTTTCATTGGATTAACAGCTCCAGCATAAAGTGCTTGTGCTAACTCTGCTGCAAGGGAGCCCAGAAAACAGTGTCTTTGTTCAATGCAGTATGCTTCTGACTTGCCCTGTAATAGACGGCTGTGTCAGTCTCTAGATCAGGAAGACAAAAGGACCAGACTGGCAGGAGGGGAACTAGACATCTAACAAAGTGGGTCTTTGCCCACGAAAGCTGATGCTCCACAGTATCTGTTAGTCTATAAGGTGCCGCAGGACTTCTTGTTGTTCTCAAAGATACAGACTAACACGGCTACCTGTCTGATACTAAGCACAATTACTGCACTCTCTCATATACTGTACAGACCAGGCCTACGCTTTGTTTCTGAGCAGAACTGTAGTTTAGCTAGAACTCCTGTACCAATGGCCTTTCTCGTCACCATTGTTTTTCATGCTGTAGCCAGAATTACCAGACTGGATAAATGCTCCATATAAACTGGGGTGAATATTTCCAAGACTCACAGTACTGTTCATGCTGCGGAAGGGAGCTCTAATCTGCAAAGCGTTTGCCTGTGTTTCCGTATGTGTCATTCTGGCATGAGGTGCCGTGTGAGCTTTGGCCCACTAGGTTTCTGTGCAGTGCCATTGTTGTCAGCCGTGTTTCTAATTTCTGGAGTCCCCCCTGCTTATTAATGGTATTTTAGAATTCCTAGGAGTTCTGAGGGAGAGAGTCAGGTCCGCACCTCACCGAATGGCTTTTTACATTCATGGGGTTTTATAATCTCTTGTCCTTGTTTGGAGCTGGGCATTTTTAAATCCATTATGCACCAGTGGTGCTCAGCTAACAAGGCTCGGGCACTTTATGCAACCAGACTAACTAGGAGGCCAGTCACTGGGTAACAGCATCACGTGTTTGAACAAGACTTTTCCTTTCTGTGCCTCTGTCTCTGCTGACCCTTCTGCCAGTGGTGGGAGCAGCTGACGGAGCTGTGCCAGGGCAAACCCCAAGCGTAGATAGGGAATGCCTGGATTCACACCAGTTCTCCTTCCCCCAACTCGGAACAATCCAGGCTTTGCTTGCTCACCTGCACTTACATTTGTACTGGCTGCTGGGCCCCAGTTGCTGTACTGTGCAGGTCCCTAGGTAGACACAGTCTGTGCGTCTGTGTTTTTGTGCCCTGTGGAGCAAGTTTCTTAACAGCCTCTCGCCCCCATTTATGCTACAAAAATAATTATTTCTAAACACAGTTTGGGAGCATGATTGTGGCAAATCTGCACTGTGGTGTTGCCCATATGGACAGAAGCTCCTGCACGAGCCAGGGGTTAAACCTGGTGGATGACTAGGTGAAAAGATAGTAACAGAGAGGTAGCTGTATTAGTCTGTACTCCAACAAAACAAACCAGCAGAAATGTAGCGCTTTAAAGACGAACACAACGATTGATTTGGTGATGAGCTTTCGTGGGACAGACCCACTTCTTCAGATCAGTTTCACTGCCAATATAGACTGACTTATACAAGTACAGAGGACCAGAAAGAAAAAAATTGCAATAAAAACTGTCAAACCTAATAGGATAGGAGGAAGGGAGTGGCAGGGGGGATGTTAATTGTCCTGTCTGAGATAATTACGAGCATAATTAGGTGAAAAGATGGTTCTAACAAGTTTTTCTCAGATCACACCAGCAAGAGGAGGTTGTGCTATAAATAAACCACATGGGGAACAAGACCATATTTCACTACAGGGTTTAAATGTGGGGTTTTCCCTTCTCTGTCCTGTTTCCCTCTTGCACCCCGGCTATTGCAGCCCCCTAGAAGTGCCTGTAACCAAAAGAATGTTCTGTCTTGGGTTTGGCTTGTCATGATTCTGCTTCTAGAATGACGCACATTCTGACTGGGAAGGAAACAGGAAATCTATCCTGTAGGGTCTGACTTACAGAGAGTAGGGTCAGCTAAGGCCTGAACTGTAGCGCAGTGGTGCTGCGTGTTATAATACGAGGTAAGTACTTGTGATGGGGGAGGGAGGTGTGGTCAGTCTCCCTCTGTTGCCTTCAGGTCACACACAATGCCTCAGGCGCCCATCAGCCTTGCCTCTCCCACCAAAGACTTCCATAGTGACAGCACATCCTACACATTGGGCACGTCACTCCACTCAGAGCTGCTGAACTGGGATTTACTGCTTGCGAGCAGGATCCTCCAGCAGGTAGACTCCAGCATCAGAACAAACCATCCTTGGGGGGTGGGGGGAGCGGTGGTTACAGGGCTGTGGTTCGGCTCGGCCATGGCGCTCATGCTAGCTTTTGTGGGTTACAGTGCTGTAAACTGAAGGGTGAAGCTAAAAATAAATGCATTGATTCCAAAGCTAAAAGGGACCATTGTGATCACAGCTGGCCAGTAATTTCTACAACAGAGCTTTTAGAAGAGCCCATTCAAAAATTGTCCCCGCAGCCCTTGGTGAATTGAGGCAGTGGTTAATCCCTCCCATTCTGACTCTTGTTTGCAGTCTGAATTTGTTTAGCTTCAACTTCTAGCCGCTGGATCACGTTCAATGTGCCCTCTGATTTTTCCCGTCCACGTGCGGAGTGAATTTCATGTGCACCCATGTGGAGGTGATGTGTGTCGGGGGTGGGGCTGAGGAGTTTACAGTGTAGGAAGGTGCTGAAGCTGGGGCAGAGGGTTGGGGTGTGGGCTCTGCAGTAGGCCTTGGGATGAAGGGTTCAAGCTTGCCGGAGAGGGCTGAAGCTGGGGCAGATGGTTGGGGTGCAGGGAGGTCAAAGCTCCAGCTGGGGGGTGCAGGGTTTGAGGTAGGGCTGAGGGGTGTACGTTGTCCCAAGGCTTCAGCAGGGAGAGAACACTCTCCCAGGGATTCTCTCCCTACAGCTGCACCTGGACTGAGGGGTGGGGAAGTATCTCTCTCCATTGCAGCCCTTGGTAGGTTGCTGTGTGGCCACACTGCCATGCAGCTTAGAGGGAACTGAGATCAGGATGCATGTTCCTCTGCTATATTGGAAAGCCATTATTAAATACTTGCTCCTCCATGTAGCTATTTAGAATCAAGTCAGTCCTAACTTTGCAGATTAAGCAAAGCAGATTGAGCTCCTTTGGTCAGTCTCTGAGGCAAGGGGGGGCAAGAATTTTTGATGGGGGCTGCTCCAAAATTGTAAGTGGTCAAGGGCCGCACTTTTCAATGGACGGGGTGTGGGTGCAGAAGGGAGCTTGGGGGGCGGATTGGGGTTGGGGGGGTATGGAGTCTGGGAGGGGGTTTGGGCAGGGGCAGGGGGTTTGGACAGTGGGAGGGGATCATGGCAGGCTGGATCCAAAGCTTTGGTGGGCTGCATTCTGCCTGCCCTTGCTATAAGGCATCTTTTCTAAGCCCTCCATCACTCTCGTGGCTCTTCAATGAGCCTTCTCCTGTTCGTCAACTTCCCTCTTGAGTTGCGGGCCCCAGAGTGGGACACGGTATTCCTGCAATGGCTGCACCAGTGCTGAACACAGAGGGAGATAACCTTTTCCCTCCTTGAGAGTCCCCTGTTTGTGTGTCCCTGGGAATGCATAAACTCCAGCAAATCACTTCATATTCTTTGCAGGCTCCCTTCATGGCAAAGCAGAGCAGGCAACTCAAAATGCCTCAGCAACTTGAGGCTGTATCTCCCTTCTTTGGCACTCAGGCTGTCCCTTACGTGTTCCAAAAGTCTCATTCCCTGGCCCTCGGGGTTCTCAGTCTGTCCTGCAGGACTGCATTTCCCAGAACACCTGCCCACCCTCCGAGGGCCATACGGGGATGGTGTGTGCGTCTCAAGGCCCAGTACCCTGTTAGAAACACACTGTTAATATTGCTGCTGTTTGCTATTCCACAGCAGCGCAAGACGCTAGACGATCTAGTCCCTGCCCCATAGAGCAACATCTAAATCTCAGGCATGATGCAAAAAGACAAGCAGGAGCGAGGAAGTGGGACCCAGATGTACAATAGGTCACAGGGATGCGGAGCCAGACTAGGGAGGGGACGTTACCCCGGGTACAACTGGAGAGATCCCAAATAGAGAACTAAGTCCAGTTCTGGTGTGCCCACGCCAGTGTGAGCGCTGCAGAACGTGCCTGGCAGCGAGAGACCAAAGGAGTTCAGTGAGCTGGACTGGTTGAAGAGGCAGCTTAATCCCAATCTGTGTTGCACAAAAGGGTTCTTCAGTCCGTCAGAAAAGTGTTTGGCAGGCCCGTGGCTGACCAGCTCTACTTGTGACTCATTTTCGGGGGTGTGAGCAGTGTGTTTTGGTGCGCAGCTTGGCAGCGGAAAACAGCCGCCCCTGGGAGTCCGTGGACCCAGAAGCTGCCAGATGGCGTTTGCCTTCTCCACCACGCGTCCCAAACAAGCTGCCTGCTCATGTCGTGTGCCCAGTGACAGCCAAGGCAGAGGAATCACTTCACTGACTTGGTTCCAAGTTGATGCCGTGCAGTGCGGCTCCAGGACACTTGAGCTATGTCTACACGTGAAGCCTACATCGAAGTAGCTTATTTCAATGTAGCGACATCGAAATAGGCTATTTTGATGAATAACATCTACACGTCCTCCAGGGCTGGCAACGTCGACGTTCAACATCGATGTTGCGCAGCACCACATCGAAATAGGCGCTGCGAGGGAACGTCTACACACCACAGTAGCACACATCGAAATAAGGGTGCCAGGCACAGCTGCAGACAGGGTCACAGGGCGGACTCAACAGCAAGTCGCTCCCTTAAAGGGCCCCTCCCAGACACAGTTGCACTAAACAACACAAGATCCACAGAGCCGACAACTGGTTGCAGACCCTGTGCCTGCAGCATGGATCCCCAGCTGCCGCAGCAGCAGCCAGAAGCCCTGGGCTAAGGGCTGCTGCACACGGTGACCATAGAGCCCTGCAGGGGCTGGAGAGAGAGCGTCTCTCAACCCCTCAGCTGATGGCCACCATGGCGGACCCTGCTATTTCGATGTTGTGGGACGCGGATCGTCTACACGTGCCCTACTTCGACGTTCAACTTCGAAGTAGGGCGCTATTCCCATCCCCTCATGGGGTTAGCGGCTTCGACGTCTCGCTGCCTAATGTCGATGTTAACATCGAAATAGCGCCCGACACGTGTAGCCGTGACGGGCGCTATTTCGAAATTAGTGCCACTACTTCGAAGTCGCATGCACGTGTAGACATGGCTTTGGAGGATCATTTCACTCTCTGTTACGTGAGAAGTAGTAACTGGCTGCCTGGACTGATCAAGGTGCTTGGCTGCACTTGGCCATTTAGTAAGTCTCAGAGGCTGTTTGTTGTGGCACTGCAAAACAATACAGATGATGGCTGCTAGACAGACCACCAGAGCCAGGCACTGTAGTATTGTATTAGTTCTCACAAGTCCTGGGCTTCCTCCTGGATTTTCCACACACACCCTGCAGCTGAATGGAGGTGTCTGGGGCCATGCAGAGAGAGGCAGCCTGATCTAACAGCAGTGGAAGTCAGTGGAAAGCCTCCTGCTGCCATGGCTGGGCCTCGGCTCAGGTCCGTCATGCTCGGGGTGAAGTGCACTGCAGCAGAGGGCTGTTTCCTTTCTCCCTTTCTTTGGGGGGTCATAGCTGCCTGATTGTTCCAGGAGCTGTCTGTGTGAACACTGGAGTGTTTCTCCAGCAGTCGGTCCCAACCCACCAGTGGGTTGCAGGGCCCTCTGCAAAGACAGACTTCTCCCACACTGGTGTGGAGGAGAGGCCCCCTGGGTGGAGCTGGAGTCCTGAGCCTACCCCACATCCCCCCCTCAGCAACACCCTCTTGCTGTGGGGTTGGGCCTTGCTTCACACTCTGGGCATGACAGAGTGTCTTGTAGCCTTGCAGTGCCATATAGGTTGGCCTGGCTCCTCTGGGACCAAGTCAGGTGAGCGTCGTTGCATGCTGGTGCATGGGCTTGCAGTGCCAGTCAGGCCTGGCTGTGTGCAGGGTGGCGTTTTCGGCGGCACATGGAAGTAGGAAGTCTGGCCCCGCTGCAGTTCCCAGAGTTGGGAATCAGGCCTTGTTGGGCTGCAGCGCAGGCAGCCAGGCCGTGAGTCAGGCCGGTTGGGGGTGAGGGGTGACCTGTGTCACCATTGTGGAAGAAAGGAGGATGTTACATTTTTCTGGCTGGGGACTGGCGGCTGTCTTAGTCTTGTATTCTAGGAGGTACTTACAGAGGTGGCTTAAGTCCATGGATTACCAGACACAGGTCTGGTCAGGCTCCCCTTGCTGGTGGCCCACCAGAGTGTTGTGAGAAGGTCCAGATACGGACTCCCTCACCTGCGTTAAGCTTCCCTGGGTTTCGGCAGGCTGCAGCCCTGTTTCTTTCCTGGGCTTTTCTGGCACATTTCCTGGGCATTAGCTCTGTTATCCTCCATGGAAAGGGAGTCCACGCCCAGCCCACAGATCCAGCACTGACCCCCAAGACATCTCAGTAGCTTAAGTACTATCCCAGAATCTCATGGAAGGTGTGAGCCTTCTGGTTCACTCTTCAAGAGGTCACGTGGTATGTGGAGCATAGAACACAGAGGCGCCATGCCCAGAGTTTTACAGCGCTGTTCCTCTGTACTCAATAACCCAAGAAATACACAGTTCTGTGACAAATAGTGTATCCTAGTGTATTTTCCAGCCTCTGTTTCCTCTCCACTCCAGTGCATTCCTTGGGTTGGGGCCAGGGGCCACCTACCATCCTTCTGGTTCAGTGCATGGTGTATGGACTGAAACGTGGAGTCTTCTCTGACCATGGCTGTCCATCTGCTTCCCAAACATCCCTCTGTGGGTCTTCCCCTGGTCCACCCAGTGTCTGTGAATTCTTTGTGTAGCATTTGAGGATTTTCTGCTGTTCTACATGCCAGCCCCAGCAGAGGCAAAGTGGAGAGAACTGCTTTCCTCTAGGAAGCAGTTACTTTTTTTTTTCCCCCCTCCCCGGGTAAGACCTATTCAGGTGCTGATAGTCTTTACCCTATTCCCTAGCGTCTCTGTCCTGGCAGAGACATGCATCTAGCCTTGTAAGCTACTGAGGGTGGACCCACAGACCTAGGCTTTCCTTGATGCAACAATTTGTGCTAACTGCATCCACATCAACCAGAATTCATAAATCACACGGTCAGAGCCTTCAGCTCATCATACCCTGAGATGTTCCATTTGGCCTTTTGTAACATGCAGCTGTATTTTCTAGGGTTCTGTTTGCAGGAAAGTATTTTGTACTCCCAGTGATTTCATCAGGCGTCTTTGAAGGCGAAATTTGGCCCTTATACTTGTGGGATTTAAAGGGAAGAAATTAATCAGGTTCTTTAGAAACTAAATAAGATTTTCATCGACACCGCTCTGAAAAGAACATGATCCTTTCTAGAGAACTTGTAAAGCCACTGATGGAGTTAGGTTAGTTTGAACATTCCTGTGGAAAGGGCCTTTCCATGATAAATTCTGTAAGCCATTTCTGGAAGGGTGTTGTTTTCTTCAGTGGATAGAAGCAGGAAGTCATGAAATTTACTTCCCAGGGGAGGATAAACCACAGAGATATGGCTGCTGTAAATATTGTATCAACTATTTTAAAAACAGGCTTTCTCACTCCAGAGCCGTTATCCGCCTCCCACGACCACCTTCCCCCTTCCCTCTCTATTACAGACATCTCTCTGGTTCCATTTCTGCAAGGATGTCTGTTGCTGGAGGTCTGGCTCATTGCCTTTGTGAGCGTCTAGCAAGTAGCAACTCTCCTAGCATCTGACACTTACGTAGAGATGGGGCTGTTAGTCCAATTCCTTTGGAGACACTCCCTGGCTCCAGACTTTGCTCTCCATGTTAGTCTTACTGAGCTCCTGACTGTGTAATCCCTCTTCCTTTTTTTGTCTGGATCAACAGTGTATTCAGCCAAGCTGGGCAGAACCAGCCCACACCTGCACAGCAGGGAATGTACAACAACATGAGCATCACCGTATCCATGGCCGGAGGAAACACGAACGTCCAGAACATGAACCCCATGACTGGCCAAATGCAGATGAGCTCACTGCAAATGCCCGGGATGAACTCCATGTGCTCTGAGCAGGTCAGTGCAGCAGCGTTCTCATTCCCTATCAGCCGAACACTGGGCACTCCAAGAGCCTGAGCAGTGGTACCGCCACCCCGCTGACCACCAGCCTGTTCCACTGGGGCGGGGGGTAGGGGGAAGGTGTCTCTTAACAGGTCTCTAACTGTATTAGGTGAATTTGTTTCTGTAGCTTTCTCCATGGGTGAGGAGCATGTGTCCCACACTAACGTTGTGGTGCTCTCCCAGGGAGCTGCCTGAATTCCTGAGCCAAAGAGCTAATGAATTTAATGTGTTTATTTTTGGTGTGCTGGGGTTTTTGCCTACCAGATGCTTGCTGCTATAACTTGGAACACATCACATCTCCCCTGCTCTCTGCGTCATGCATACCCCTACCTTAGCTGTCTATTGTCCAGCCTGCTGGGTGACCAGAAATCCTGGCTCTGGAGTCATTTGGTGTTTTATAGACTCAGCTTTGGGATCTCCATTTTCTCAGGGATACTTACTTTTAGGTTATCGTCTTCCTGTGCCTGAGAGGCAGGAACCTACTTCCACAAGTACACTTACGCATGTGACACTGCAGCAAAGGGCTGGAAGGAAACAGGCAGAGCGGTCTCTCTTCCTGCATTGTGTCAAGTATCAGAGGGGTAGCCGTGTTGGGCTGGATCTGTAACAGCAACGAAAGGTCCTGTGGCACCTTATAGGCTAACAGAAAAGTTTTGAGCATGAGCTTTCGTGAGCACAGAGTCACTGAAATGAAGTGAAAGTCTGTGCTCATGAAAGCTCATGCTCAAAACTTTTCTGTTAGTCTATAAGGTGCCACAGGACCTTCCGTTGGTCTTCCTGAATTGGCACCAACAGTTGTAAGCTTAGCTGTGTTTTGAAGCCTGGTGCAACAGGCACCGGTTTAGTCGAATTGTGAGATCATTACAACAGATCACAATGAAAATTAAGAGGCGTGCATTCAACCCGTCAAAGATCACGGTAGCTGCATGCAGAGTCCCCACTGCTTCCTCAGCCTGTAACCCTCAGGTGTGTGCTGAGGACTCCTGACTGCTAATTAAAGAGAATTTGACCTTTCATGGGAAGATGAGGCAGGTTGGTTCATACTTAGACACAGCAGGAAGACCCTGAAGTTGGTGGTGGGTCTGATTGGTAAAACTCCCATGACGTCAGGGCAAGCAGGGCTGAATGCTTTCAAAATTCCCAGCCAAAATGTGGCGGCTCCTGGTCTAGTATGGCTGCTTGGATAAGGTCTCAGGCCAGGGGGCTGACTTTGGATCTTGTCTTCTAGAGTCACCAAATCCTTGTAAAGTATCAGAGGGGGAGCCGTGTTAGTCTGTATCTTCGAGAACAACAAGAAGTCCTGTGGCATCTTACAGACTAACAGATATATTTTGGAGCATAATGGTACAGATGTCAACACATACAAATGTGTGTGTGCATGCACCCCCTTGAAGCCAGGCAGATACGGATCTCCAGTTAGTGCTCTCCAAAATGGCCAGAGAGGTTTCCTGGCTGCAGTTTGCTACAGGACTCGCGCCCTGAGGAGCTCATTTCAGGAGACCTTTGCTTCAGTGTCTGTACAGAGAAGTAAGAATCAGATGATAAGCTGATTCAGTGCACAGAGGGCGAGGTGGTGGAGTTTGCCCAGAATCCTGTGAGGTGGCACTGGGGAGCTGCACCAGCCTTGAGGGAAGCATGGCAGACATTCTGCCTCCAGAGAGTGTCTCTCCCAGGGGTCTGGTGTACGTAGCTGCTCATGCTGCATCACCATGTAGGCTAGTGCAGACTGCTTCGTCTAGTGGTGGGAGGCGACGTAGAACCATAGGGTTGAAAGGCACCTCGAGAATCTAGTCCACTCCCAGAGCTGTAGCAGGACCAAGTAATCGAGACCATCCCTGACACGTGTTCGTCATACTTGTTCTTGAAAGCATCCCATGATGGGAGTTCCACAACCTCCCTTGGAACTGTATTCGAGAGGTTATTTCCTGGTAGAGTTATCCCGTTTTTCCTACTATCAAACCCAATCTCCCTTACTGCAGATTAAACCCATTACTACTTGGTTTACCTTCAGTGGCCTTGAAGAACAGTTGATTCCTGTGCTCTTTATAACAGTAGTTCATTCATTTGAAGACCATTACCTGATAGTTAGTTGCTCTCCTGGATTCTCTCCACTTTGTCCACATCTCTCTTGAAGAGTGGTGTCCAGAAATGGACACTGTACTCTAGAGGAGACCTCACCTGTGCAGAGCAGTGGCTCCATGCCCTCCCCATGGCTTTCCAGTAGCTTGGAAAGACCAAGGAGTAAGGACAGTGACTGCTGTTGCGATGGGGCATGCAAGTGGCAAGGGCAGCTGCTTGCACGTGCCCTCGTGCCTGCACAAGGGCTACGTGCATCTTGTCCAGTGTTTCTTTGTGTCAAGTGGTTGGTCCCTTTAATAGCCGCTCAGTCTGGGAGAGCTTCTCTCCCTGTTTCCAAGGCCAGACATGAGCTCTCTCAAGCCCAGAGGGGGCTCTAGCTGTTTGGGTTTGTGACTCAAGAATGTGATAGAGCACCTTGGGGATCTGTTGCGTGATGAGAGGGAGCTGTACTGTGTTGCTCTTGGCAGCATCCCTTTTTAATTAGTTTCATGTGCGAGGCTTTGTCTGCCTGCACTTAAAGCTCCTCTGAGCCTTGCTTCTGACAGTTGACCCCTCCCTCCCAGCCTGTTCTGAAGGGACTGAGTCACGTGGGTGGGGGGCTCTGACCTGCTCTTTATAGCTCTGATAAACAGTTGGAAACCAGACCTAATTGCGCCTTTGTTGTAGAGTGAGCTGGGAACCAAGGGAGCCTGGTTTTGAAGACACAATGGCTCAGCCCTGCTTCACAGGCTACATTTAGGTCATCATGTCCTGGCTAGCACAGGATTAGTCCCTGGTGTCATCTGACGCCATCAGCGTGGAAGCGAAGTGAAGGCTGGGCCATTTGTTCTGCCCCTCCTGTCAATTTACTGGAGTTTCACACTCCCAGGAGATAAGATGCTGTAGGGAACCTACCAGCAGCCCAAGTGGTGGGCAGGAGAGAGCTCTCCTCTGAAGGAATTCACTTGGGTAATCAGTCCAGGGTGCAGTCAGAGAAGAAGTGGAGGGTTTCATGGAGTGAGCCATTCCTTGCAGCAGGAGCGCTGGAAGCCTGGGTTTGATGGAAGGAATGCTGGGTCCCCAGCCATCTGCTGGTTATATTGCTTTGGTTAAACATTCACTGGCACCTTTGCAGCAGGGAGTGAGCTGCTCCCAAGGGTAACAGCAGGCAGGAGTGCTACTCACGCTGTCCGGTCTCCCCAGCTCTACAATCCTGTTTAAAGCTGTGAGGGGGCGAACATCCCTGCATCCTTAGAAGATTCAAGCAGCAGAGGCTGTACCTTGTGGGGGAGGCAGTGGTGAAGCATCGGGGAAGTAGCGACAGTAAAACAAGCCCGACAGTTTTGATTCTCTGCGAAGCTCAGGCATTGTGTTGTGAGGCAAAGCAAGGGAGCACTGAAATAAACAGGCTGAGTCCAACAGCGTCCCACTCAGAAACTTCCCCGAGGCCATTTCTGCCTGTCTCGCAGACCATGCCAGCATATCCACAACCCAGTGCGAGAGCTCTCCTGGGATCCCTCGCTTCCTGCAGAGGTGATGCAGACTAGGGAGAGGATCGAGAATCCTCCTCTGAAAGCATGTGAACCATTACTGAGTCTTGACCTTGCTTTGACAGGTAAATGACCCGGCGCTGAGACCCTCTGGCCTTTACTGCAACCAGCTTTCCTCCACTGACCTTTTGAAAACAGAAGCTGATGGGGCGCAGGTCAGTAAGAAACTCCTAAGCACAGACCCATCTGAGGTACAGAGAGGAGACAGTTGGCATGTCTGTGTTGGTCACCTCAGTAACTAAACTTTATTGCACCTGTTTTATCAGAGGATTTGGCATCAGGGAAAGTTTCTGTAGCAGCAGAGAAAAAACTGCAGGGCTCAGGCCATTAGGCCCTTCTGTTTTCTGTGCAGTGTAGAACTAGATTCTGCACTTGATGACAATGACCTGTCTTAGAAATCTTGCTTTATTCTCCTGCTCTGATTTAAGCCTGCATGGATCAAAGCTCATTACTTTGACAAGAAGGGTAATCAACCCCAGCAGCGTGAGGCGCACATCAGCACAGTAAGTTGAGCTGGAAAAGTAACTGGACATTGGAGAGACAGACATCACTAAAATGCTTGGTGTCTCTTAGGCTGGCCCCAGATACAATGACAAACGAGACGTTTGTGCCTTTTAAGGGTAAGATTTACTGGTACAACCATGGCAATAGGAACGTTCCCGGTCCGAATCTTTGTCTCTGCGACATATGTTGATCACAAGTCCCTTTGTAATATGTCAGAATCTGTTTAGTGCCACACTGGGAGTCCACTGAGCTCAATTACAACTGAACCATTTGTTCTTGTCAGAGAAAGGGGCTTAGCACTTTCTGCAAAACAGGCCCTTTTAAAGGATCTCACGCTGGATATCCAAAACCACAAGCCACTTTTGAGTATTTTGCACCAAGTATTGTCATTCTGCTTTGCAGTGCTGTCAGTTTTCGCCCAAAGCATGTGTACGGCCAGCAGTCTGGAACGAACCAGCATTTTACCAGTTTGTGTAGAGGTGATATGCTCTGCTTCAATGTGAAAGACTTTGTTCCCCCATTTGCTAGTGACTTAACCACACCTCCTGTTCTGCTGTTGTGTTCAGTCAGTCTTGCAAAATTCTGCTTGCCCACAGCAAGGAATTTTGGGCTTTTGATGGGCTTATAAATAGCACCACATAGTATATTTCAGTGCATTACCTTTAAAGAGAATGGGTGAGTAGATTTTTGCCCCGTGCTGGTTACCATTTTCAAAACTGGTAATAACTTTTAATTTGTTTTAAATACTATGTATGTTCCTACTTGTGTTTTGTTAGAAACCCATAAGGGTTACAAATCAATTGTACTTATCACTGCTGATGCTGTTTGGTTTTTATTTTTTCATCTTGCTAAGTTTGGTCAATGCAACTCAACCAATTAATTTCCTGGTCAGTTTCACTTTGTGGCTTTTATGCATTAGCTGGCTGCAGCAGTATTTGGTTTGCAGACTGTAGGAAAATATTAATACCCAAACAAAACAAATCCTATTTTTATTGGACTAGAGAAGAAAAATGTGTCCTGCTTTCTGTGTCTATGAAACTTCATTTTGGACCTGACTCTATCTTGGTATGGTCCCTTCGATAGCCCCTTGTAGCGAGTAGGAAGCCATGATGTACCCTATTCAGCAGCATTGAATAAGCATTCTACCTTGTGTATCTGGTCTATGTGGCTGCAATCAAAGGGGTTTGAGCAGCATTAAAACAGGATGGAGATTGGTTTCCAGCCTTTGATACTGTGCTCCCCTCAGAGCAGGTGTCACGGACAAGGTGGCTCTCAGCACAGTGGCGGCTGGCCGGCAGCTGGAGACATGGGAAAGCCATTTTTTTCTTTTTCTCTTTTTTTCTTTCTTTTTTTTTTTTTAATGAAAAACATGTGAACCTTTCAGAGCTCTGATCCAAATGAGTGCAGTAGTTTTCTTTTTATAGGACAAGAAGACAGAAGAGTTCTTCTCTGTGGTGACTACAGACTAGAGGAATTCTCTAGTGAGTTTCCACTTCACGTAGTACCCAGTCCATAAGCCAAGGGGCCTGTTCCCTTTTTCCCTCTAAAAATCTCTCTTGTTTTTTGTGTCCCAGCAGGTACAACAGGTTCAGGTGTTTGCTGACGTGCAGTGTACAGTGAATCTGGTAGGCGGAGACCCTTACCTGAACCAGCCTGGTCCAATGGGTTCGCAGAAAAGTGCAACAGGTCCTCAGACCCCTCAGGCCCAGCAGAAGAGCCTCCTTCAGCAGCTACTGACTGAATAACTGCTTTTAAAGGAATGTGAAATTTAAATAATAAGACATACAGAGATATATAAATATATATATATATATTATATATTTTTCTGAGATTTTTGATATCTCAAACTGCAGCCATTCTTCAGCTCGTAGTGTTTGGAGCAAAAAGGTTTTTTTTTGTTTGTTTGTTTGGGGGGGTTGCTTTTTTTTTTTTTTTTTTTTTTTTTGGTAAAAGGCGTTGGATGTTGGCAAAGCGACAAGGCAGGACAGTCGGTTTCTTGAGCCAAAATTACAAATGATTCTTATTTTTGTAATCAGTTGCTGGCATCTTACTCCAGATGAAGATTTCTCGGGGAGGTGGGGGAGGGGATGAGGAAGAAGCGAGCTGACAGAGACTGCTTCGGAAGGAGGAAGATAATCTCAGTTTCAGCTGGATCTGTCACTGATTCGTGTCTCAGCCTAGTGGGAAGGTGGGAAATTGACGGCGAACTTCTATCCAAAAGGCTGTTTTTATTCATGCTTAAAAATCCCAAACACCTTCTTTCCCCTCTGCCCCAGTCCACTTGTGCGTACAATCAGCTTTTTCTAGCAATCGTGAGTTTGTCAGTTTTAAAGAAAAACAGAGTATTTTGACCCACCATTTTTTCCATGTTTTTTGCTGGTGTTTAAAGACTCCTCTTGAGAGAGGCCACGATGTGTATATGAAATCGGGGGGTGGGGGGATGATAAAACAACAAAAAAAGAACAGTTTGGGGGGAAAAAGCTGCAATAATTTTTAGGGGGGAGGAGGGGGAGGGCTCTGTCAATTACTGTAGATAAAAATTTTCTGATTAAATATTAAATAAAATTAAGCAGTTGTTTTTTTCTGCTTTGATTGTGCTTAACAGCTGAGGTAGCGTAAACTATTTAAAATAATAATAAAAATAATAAAAATTCAACTCTGATGGGAGGTAGCTTATTTTTCCCCTCAAACCTGTCACTGTACATAGCTCTGATCTCTTGTATAAATGTGGTTTCTCTTTTAGTTGCGAACGCTCTCAATAGCACATCTTATTGGATTTATGATTTTTCCCTCTTTCTAAAATTGTGCCGGCATGTGGAACAAGTGTAGCTTTATTGGCTGATGTTGTAAGAGTCAAAAACAAACCAAGTTGACAGATAACGTTGCGTTGCTTTCTGATGAGTGTGCTGTGCCATGTGCGGACTCCCCCTCTCTCTCCCAGGGTTGGAGCAAACGGGTGGCTGCGGGAGGCCTACGTTTCAGAGGTGCTGAACGTTCCTCATTCTCACTGCTCAGTAAGAACTGCAGGAGTGCTCAGCACTTATGCAGTTGGCCCCTTATGCTTTGAAGGGCTAGTTCGGCCTGTACCGTGGAACAGTGGGATGTTTCGCACTTCCAAAAGCTCACCGTTGGTTGTCGTTGCCACCACTGGAGAGAGGAAAGCTTCCTGCCCTGACACTCTGGCAAGCCACCACCAGTCACAAAGCAATATTTAGCACTGACTGCTCCCCTCTTGTCTATAGTATTTGCTCCATCACTGCCAGCCACATTCAGCTGGTGCAGAGCCACCTCAGAAAGGGGCTAAGGAAAGCCTGGCTGCTAGATACAGGCCTGGCAGGAGGGATGGGTGCAGAATGTGTCAGGGAGTTCTGCAGCTCTCTGCTGTTGTGTCCTTCAGGCCTACACTGCAGAAAAAAGGCTTTCAGAAGCTTCCCAAGCTCCCTCTCTAAGTGCAGAGGGAAACAGATCTAGACCCATAGGTGGGCTGGAACCAGCCCCACCAAACCCCAACACTCTGAACTGGATGAAGAGCAAAGCCCCAGAGGCAGCAGGACAGATACTTGCTACTTGCTGTCTGCCAGAAGAGCAGCGTGCTGACATGTAACTTTGTCTCCTTGTGTCGCAGAGCCTGTGACAGTCCCACAGAGTGCAGGCTCTTTGCTCCATTTAACTTTTTCCCCCAAAAGGAGCTGTCACAATTTAAGGTTTCACTTGTGTCAAGTTTCTTAGACGATACTGGGCAAGTGGAAAGAAGTACATCTTTAAAACACTACAAAAGATGTCCGGCACAGTATTTTGAATCCCAGTGCACAAGGTACATCTCACCTACTGAAGTGAAACTGTCTATGGGGTGTAACATAACAGCTGTGTAGTACCCTGCACAGTAACACTGTACAAGAGTGGTGGGGATAGGGTGAACATGGAAATAGCTGGGGGAGGGGCTAGATTGCAGGAAAAAGTAATTATCCAAGTGTGAATTTGGCCCAAACTCCAGGGTTAACATTCTACCAAAAGTTCCATGTGATGATCTTTTACACGACTGCATGATCAGAACATTCCTCTTACATCTACCTCAGGTGATGACTCTGAAATCAGCCAAGTGCTCATAATAGCTGTCTAAGGAGATTTCTTCGCCATATTTGATGTGAGACTCAAACCTCCACATTCTCACTGCATGCAGGATTTTTACTAACCATGATAGTGAATGTCATGCTGGGTCCAAGGCACCTGGGTTCATCCTAACATCAGCACCCTACAGCTCCACCAAGCTGAGTGTGATGAACAAGGGCACCCTCAGACAAGAAGGGATCCTACGTGGGACGGGGGCTGAAATTTGGAGCAGAAACGGCAGCTCCGTCCAGGAGTCTAGAAACCTCCAAGACTATACAAGGGCTTTGGCCATCTGGACTCAGCTGGATACGATGCCACACTCCTGTAGCAGGACTTGCTTTGTGCAAGGAGAGACGTATTACGACCAGGATTCTGAGGAGCGTTCTGCTCCAGCACTCAAAGTATGCTGTGTGTCCAGTTGTGAGCCTTACGGGGATACTAGCGCACTCCCCTACCATGGACAACAGCGTATGTGTTCGTGCCATGGCAGTACCTGGTACATGACAAGACTGAGGCAACCTGCTAAAATAAGTATGAGCCTCGGACTGGGCAGGGGAAAGAGCTCACAGAAGTGAATTCCCTTTGGAGCTGTTCTCTTTCATTCGATCATCTGGACAAGATTTAGAATGTGGGGAACCTAAGAGAGAGAGTCCAGTACAAAGCCAGTGTCATTCAGATGCCTGGTTCTCTCAGTTGCGGAGCCAAGAAGCGCTTAGATAGGGACCCTTTTCTCAGTACATCCAGGACTGCTTCCTTGTTAGGTCCTTAAATCAAGGACTTCCCAGCCCTCCTTATTTCTGCCCTAGCTTCCACTTCCTGTACTGCTCCTAGTTGTAGAGGAGATCCAAACAGGCACAGTTGCAAGACAAGCATGGTTTGTCTACTCCAAGGCTGTCAGTACAGAACACTCACCTGTCCTTTCTGAGTCTGCCCAACCTAGGACAGCAGAAGGTGTACAGGCAAGTCAAAAAAAGCCACGTATCTCAGTCCTGTGAAAAGCTCATGGTGAAGTTCATATTGTGTCCTGTGTGAGGACCAAGGAATCCCAGCTACAAGCCTGGTGTAGAGTTCTTTATTAACCCAACCCACAACATTAGACCAACGGTCAATTTCTGAACTCCCCTGTGGAGCCTAAACTTGGTATTAGAGAGAGACTAGCTGTGTTCCTGCTGCATATGGAATCCCTGCCATCTCTAGCCTTTCCTTGTCCAGCCACCAAACCATTTCACAGCCTCTGTGAGGAAAACAAAGGTCTAGCATTTTTAGTTTTCCAAAGGTCTTTTTCCTCCAGGCTTCATCTAGCACAAGAAACCTCCTTGCCAAGTTTGCAGCATGAAGAACTGAAGGAGTCCACACAATTTCCATGTGCAATTGGAGATGAATGGACTTTAGTTTGAACTGAAGTTACACAGCCCAAATAGGCATGCCCAAAACAAATGACGGTTTGGAGAAAGTGAATATAGAAAGTGAATATAGAAAAATATAGAAGTGGAGAAAGTGAATATAGAAAAATTATTTACCTTTTCCCATAATACAAGAACTAGGGGACACCAAATGAAATTGATGGGTAGTGGGTTCAAAACTAATAAAAGGAAATTTTTCTTCACACAGCGCACAGTCAACCTGTGGAACTCCTTGCCCGAGGCGGCTGTGAAGGCCAGGACTCTATTAGGGTTTAAAAAAGAGCTTGATAAATTTTTGCAGGTCAGGTCCATAAATGGCTATTAGCCAGGGATAAAGTATGGTGCCCTAGCCTTCATAACAAGGGCAGGAGATGGATGGCAGGAGATAAATCACTTGTCTTCTGTTCTCCTTCTCTGGGGCGCCTGGCATTGGCCACCGTCGGCAGATGGGATGCTGGGCTTGATGGACCTTTGGTCTGACCCAGTATGGCCATTCTTATGTTCTTATGTTCTTATGTTCTTATGTTCCCATGTGTGGAAGGTTGGCCCTGCCATTCAAGGCCCGGACCTCGCTTCCAGGCTCTGCTGTAGGTTTCTATGTAGCCTTGGTGGATTACGGTGGCTGTCTGCCTTCCCAGGGGACAACAGCAGGGACTAAAGGTCTTTTCAAGCTATCCCAGAGAGGCAAAACAAAGACTAATGACTGGACACTGACACCAGATGAATTCACGTTCAAAATAAGGCACAGATTTGTAGTCGTGAAGGGGATTAGGCATTGGAACAAACTACTGTGGTCTTTTCAAATCAAGACTGGCTGCCTGTCCAGAAGATTGGCTTTACCCCAGCAGATGTTCTAAAGCTCAACGCAGGGTAACTGGATGAAATCTAATGGCCTGTGCGACCCAGGAGCTCAGACTGGATGATCCAGTCACCCCTTCTGGCCTTAGAATCCCTGAATTTGAAATCACTCAGGACCAAATTGTCAGAAGCGGCCTCTAGTGGTGGGGGCCTGGATTGTGGGGCTCCTAGTTTCAGATTTCAGTGGGGATGAGTACCTGCAGAGCTGAGCACCTCAGAACCCCACCACCTGCTGTTTAAGAGGCACCTAAAAATGGGCATATCCAAAATTAGAGGCAGCCTTTTGAAAACATGGACCTCAAGCACCCTGCCTCAGTTTCCCCATTCCCTGCATTGCAGTACTACCCATCCTGCAGGGCTGTCGACACACAGCTCCCTGCTCCTATAAACTCACACTATAAAAAGCCACGCAACATCCCTAAGGGAGGAGGAGATGGGTAGAAACACACAACCAGAATGCTGTCAATCCCAATGGTGTACCTCAGCTGGCTGACTTGCAGGCAATATAGCAAAAATGGGTCTTGACAAATCTACAGGAATGTTGGTGTGCTGTCTGCTTCAGCAACGCTTGTCAGTCTGTGGATTTGCAGCCCTTGGATGGGGAGTGCTATAGAAGAAAGATGATCATGAGCCTGCTATGGCCATTGATATAATTCTACTGTTGGTATACCTTGCTGCTGGTGTGCCTTAGAACCCATCTGTCTTAACCAACAGCAACCCAGATCCCACCACGAATCTGTTGCCTGGTAAAATCCCAGTGTTTCTGGAATGTGGAGTTCCAGTTCAGAACCCTGGCCTTAGGTTTAGCAGTCATTAAGTCAGAGAGGGTAGATGTGGAGTTTTCCCTTTCTCCTTCTGCTTCGTAAAGCTAAGGGGCAAATGAACTGGAGAAGGAAGGGGATGAACGTAGATGAGTGGGTACCTAAATCCTGTGACTGTTGGTGGCTCTGCCTAAGTAACAGGTGTCACACAGGAGCTGATATGGTGGCTGGATTAGGGGCTTCCCAGTTGATCTCTAGGTAAAACACTACTTTTGCTTTTTAGATGCTGTGGTCAGTTGCTGCTGCCCTGTGGAAGGGGCTGTGTCTGGTAACTGCGTGAGTGATGTCAATGCATACTTTCCCCCGTCCCCCTTTTCCTCTGGCATGGCCAAAACCTAGCCACCAGGGGAACTTCCAAATGCTGCCTAATTTTCTATGCTGCGGTGTGGGAGTGTGTTCTGTTGTGGTCACAGGAGGGTGGGGGCGAGATGTAAAAGGCCATTCAGCTCATTTCCTTTTCTAGTTCTGTCTTGACCTACTCAGGCATGAACAGTTCCTGTAGGGCACCTGATTGCTCACTGAGTTCAGTGTCCCATGTGCAAAACACCCATGAGAGCTGTGACAGAGAGGTCTCCGTGTTAGCCTGGATCCTATCAAAACAAAAAAGCAGCCCTGTAGCACTTAACAAAGTAAGAGGTGGGTCTGTCCCACAAAAGCTCGTCGCCTAATAAATTATTTTGTTTGTCTTTAAACTGCTACAGGGTGGTTGTTTTTTGTTTCCATGAGCACTGGGAGCAGCCATCACTTGGCAAGACGTAGCCTAAGGATTTGAGGCGCAGCAGTAACGGGCTGGGCCTTGAACTCGTCTGTGGAATAGCACTCCCGTTGCGATGTGCACGCACGGTGCAGTTCCTTGCAGGCCGCTTCCCAGCCCCTGTTGGATGCCTGCCCCAGAAAGCAGTGGACTCTAGGGGTTCGTGTGTGTTTGGGAAGGAGAGGCAGCGCTTGTGCATTCCAGCCCCAGCTGTTACTGACCAAAGCAGGAGACAGGTGGCAGTCAACCAGAAATTAGTGCCAACAGTGCCCCCCCAGCCAACACACTCTCTATGTGGCAGTCTACCCAATTCAAAGCCGTCATATTTCCTGCCCAATCAGCCGTCCTGAAAACCTAGTTTGTTTTGTTTGGCATTTCAGAACAGGATCGCGCACGTGTGGTGTCATGTTGCATTGACACCAAAACATCCCCAGCCAGAGGAGGCATTTAGAAATGCATCTCAGGGTCACTAACTCATGAGACAGGAGTCTGGAAACTGCTGCGCAGAGGAAGTGTATAAATGCAAAAGGCCAACAGAGCCTTGGGATAGATCCCAGAGACCGTCTGGATAAGCTCTGGGATTCAGAGACCCAAAGAACACACTTTGATTCCAGCTAAGTAGGAACCATTCAAATGATTGCAAACAGGCTTCTGCCCTGGTATTGAATTCCCACCAACAGCTCCAGTAGTAACACCAAGGAACAACCCCCTATCTAAAACAGCCAGTGCAGCATCTCCCCCTGTCTCAGCACAGCAACAGCTTGAGCTCTGTGAGCAGGTGACAGGCAGGCCCCTACTCCCAGGCAAATGGAGCTGTGGGATTGGAGGCCTTAATGATTGTTTGCCATAAGGGGCCAATGAAATTATGCCATGACCCTTTCCCAGGGAGTCTTTTTGTTTCAATGGAGGTGCCTGATAACAACATATGATCCCGAGAAAGCCCAGTTTTCATTAGTGAAGCTGCCAGAAGAGTGGCCTGGCTTCATCAGGGGAGGGATAGCTCAGTGGTTTGAGCATGGGCCTGCTAAACCCAGGGGTGGGAGCTCAGCACTTCAAGGGGCCAGTTAGGGATCTGAGGCACAAATAGATTAACCAAAAAAAAATCTGCCAGGGAGGGTGAGAGGCCCTGCTGTGAGGGCAGGAGACTGGACTAGACAAAGTCCCCTCCAGTTCTGAGAGGGTTTTTTTTTCCTCTCTCTCTCTCTCTCTCTATATATATATATATGTATATAAAGCAAGGGGAGTTTATCAGGGCTGGCAAAGACATGAAGAACTGAACATCCAAAGCCTCAAATTAGTCACATAAGTGACTGGGGGTGTTTTCAGTGGGGTTGCTTAGCTAATGTTGTCCATGTTACCCCAATCAATAATTATATGCAAGTAGTTTATCTTTGCACATTTTTTTTAATCCAGGAAACACTCTCACACATCCATATCGTTCTTTGCCACAGTTCTGAACATTTAAAGATAGAAATCCAGATCCTAGGACAAGAAAGTGGCAGCTATTTTGCAGCAGAGCCCCAGTGCATGCTGGCTGTTTTTTCCCCCAAGAGGCATAATTTACCTCCTTGCTGCTTGCATGCGTTCCTCATTCAGGGATTAGTTTTCAGTAGGTGGATTTTTTTTTTAGAAAAATTGTTTGCAAGTGATCTAAGTGAGAAAACACAGTGGAATAAATAAACAAACTTGTATTCTGGTCATTTATAAGCCTACCCTCTTTGCTGGTTTCACCTCTAGTCTTATTAAATAAAAAGTACCATCATACCCTACTAGCATGGTTCCTGACACGGTACGAAGCGTGGGCAGAGGTGTAGTGGTTTCGAGCATTACTAGAAAATGCTGTGGAATTTTTTAGTTGACTATAACGTTTTCCTATGCCCTGGGGTTCCACTGTGATTTTTAAAGGAGATGCTGAAAAAGGATAGAAAACTGGTTTTTTTCACCTCTTCTTGCTTCTTTATGATGTACGGAGTGCCTGAAAGCATGCTGGCTTGGATTCCTTTCACATTTATTTGGCTGCTGATTGTTTACATTACAAATTCAGGTCTTGGCTCACCCGTTTCTCCTGAGCACGTCTTCAAGGAATGGAGATTTTATAGATTATGTAAGAAACTCTGCACATGTAACTTGATTAAGAGGGAAAACTATTTCTAATGAGACTGTTTAACTCATAATGGACAGAAAAATCTCTTCTCTTAAAATTCATTTCACACACATTCTTCTATTTCTGTTTTCATTAAGGCCTCAGCGTCCACAGAGCTGAATCCTCCAAGGGTGAAAGTAGGTTTAACATGCCCAGTATTTCAAGTAAAAAGCAAATGGGCAAATAACGGTTTAAAAAAAAAAAAAAAACTCCTGCCCCCAACAAAACATTTTTCATGGAAAGAAATGTTCAAACCTATTTTTCCCCAAGTCACCTTCAAAAGTAGATGGGGCTGCCTGCAAGTGAACAAATGTATAAATCCAAATATTCCTAGACTTGCCACCAACCCAGGTAGGAACTAAGTCACAGCTTTATCCTTGTAATTAATGTTAGTACAGTACTTTAAAGCTTCAGCAAGTCTCCCAAAAGTGCAGTGTAATACTGATAAACTCAGCTGACTCATCACCTCCTCTTAATCAAGGAAAAATATAGATAAACCTGTGTGCAATCTTAGGGAGAACCAGCTGCTTGATATTGAAATCTGAGGCCTTGTCCATAACTATTGTTCATCCCTTGTGCAACTCCTGCAGGAAAAATCATAATATAGATAGTGTGTGACAAGTGTAATCACACCAGAATCCTGGCTACAATGAAAATTCCACCATTGCTGTTAGGGATGGAGCTGCACCAGGGTTGACTTGCAGAGTTTGCCTGAAGACGCTCGGGCTTCGGGTATTCTGTAGCATCATAGGCCCAGTGATGGACACTGCTCTGGGTCGGTATGTAAACCTGGAGTAACACCACTGAAGTAAAGTGCTGCTGGATTTACACCAGTCTGAAGGGAGAGTCTGTCATCCTGTTTGTGTGTCTCTGGTCATGTTGTTAACATTTAAAAGTAGCAGAGGGGTAGTGGTGGTGGTTTGTATCCTGGTGCACCCTATAGACTAACACACTTCAGAGCATAAGCTTTCGTGGGCAGACCTGCTTCATCGGATGCAATGTAGTGAAGTGGGTCTTTGCCCACACAAGCTTGTGCCCCAAAATCTTAGTCCACAAGGTGCCACAGGACTTCTTGTTGTTCTAGCTTTAACAGAATAAAACCGTGACTCAAGCGCTAAAAGCATAGTCTCCATTGGGCATTGAGAAGAAATTACAAAGTTTTTAAATGAAGTTGTTGCTGGCCCTGTTTTAGGGCTGGACAACATTAAGTGTCTAGTTGGGTTGTGGAGCTCAGGAGCTATCTTCATCAATCATGTCACTGCATGAAAAGATCTAAGTGGTTAGGATGGTGGTTGTACATCTTGCCTGAACAATGGCGCCTTTAGTCCAATGCTTGGGGTTCAATATTGACTCAAGGCACAAGAACAGCAAGGACTTTATGCTGCCTGCTGCTACTGGAATGCTGATCTCCACCCTGTCCCCCAGCTGCTCTGGCATAAGATGAGCTGATGGCCCAGACTGTTCTGAGCCATCCTAGAACACCTCAGAAGCTCTAATGTGCATTGTTCTCCCATGAAACAATGCTGTTTTATAAAGGCATGGATGAAAGCAAGGCACTGGCTATGAAATGGTTTCAGTAGTAACACTGAGGGCTTCTATGGCCTGTAACTCAGGCCCTGAAACATTAGGGTACATCACTGTCAGATTGCCAGCTAGGGAAAAACCATATTCAGTGGTGTTTTCAGTACCTCCCTATCACAGCCTCTGCTGCCTGGTTACAAGGAACTCTAGAGAAGCCATTATTAACTCCCTATTAAAACAGAGAGGGGAGAACATGAAAATGAATCAGAGAACATAAATCCTGACTTCCCTCCCATTTTAGGTTAGTGCTGGCCATGCCAACAAAGTTACTCCTGATTGATGGTAATGAGAAGAGAATCAGTCACCACAGATCTTAAGTATTTCCTTTTCAAAAAGTGCTTCATATGTTCCTTTTTTCCAAGAAAATTCCCATAGAGGAAAGCAATTTTGTAATTTTAAAAAATGACCCAAACTTCCTCCGGCATGAACTTGTATTTTGGTTTCGCCAAATACCATTTTATTTCAACTGATCCTACTTAAAGATGAATTCATATTCTGAAAAATCTCATCATTAGGTTTCCCTGGTTAGGGAAAATGGAGAGACTGCACCGAAAGATGGAAAAATTGATCAATCTTGCATTTAACAACTCTGATTTGCAAAGAGGCATTTAGAGAGCACTTTTGTCTTAACATAAATGCTATTTTTAACAGTGACTCTTTTGAATCTTTTTCCTGTATTTAAAATGACGCATATTTCTTCAGCTGCTTGATTAACTCTTGCTTTCTGCTGTTACAGTATCAGCTTTATTCAATGTTTAATTATATTGTTTATTGTAAATAAAGTCATTTAAAAATTGGCTTTCTGGTTGCAGTCTGCTTATTCTATCCCTGACAAGAGCAACCAGCTTTAGCACTGCACTGAATTAAACTGGAAGCCCAAAGGGAAAGTTTCAATAGACTATACAGGCAAACTGGAATGAAAATACCATCTGCCTCCAGTTGGGAGAACTCAGCCAAATGCTCCTCTCATGAGGCTCCCCATTAGCTTGTAGGGGAAGGACAATTGTGCGCCAACCCCAGATCGACATGTAGCCTTGCCCCTGTATCGCTAGTCAATGGGAATAGCAACTGACTCTCTCTAGATATTAAGAGAGATACTGCAGGAGGATGAGGCTCAGGACGCTTATCTTTTGCTCTCACCTGCTCCACTGTCTCGCTGGATGACTGACTCCAAATCTCCCCTGCTGCCCTCCCACCCCAAGGAAATATTACCTCACAAGAGCATGGGGTGCAATCCTTTAGTGTCTGCCTACTGCTTAGAGGCATTTGGCTAAAAGTCATTCAAGAATTAATAATGTTTAGACCCAGGTGATCCTTTTCAGGGAAGCTTCCCCATTGAAGTTACTGGTGAGCTGATTTAAAGAGAAATTATTTAGTTGCTGTTCATCAAAAAGGAGGCAGTATATTTATGAAAATGTCCAACGCTGTCCTGACATGAGTAGCTTACTGCACAATTTATGCTACTGGTGGTATTGCAGGATTTGGCCCATTTAGCCAGTAGTTTTCCCTTCTCTTGTTTAACCTTATATGGAAACAGCCATCATACAAAATAATTATGTAGAGTAACACATCAGTAGAGGTTTTAAAGCTGGTGCCCTCCTGGCAGCCAACCACATTTTCTTTATCACAGGAGATATGCAGCTGCAGTAAAGTGCAGGATCACCCATGAGCAGGTCACAGGTGCATGTGAATTTAAGATGGTTCACTACAGCCATGCTTTCTTGAGGGGTATTTGAAAAATCCAAGGCCTCACCTCCAAACATCTATTTCCAGCATGGCCAACCTGCAGCCCATTGGGGGGGTTCTATGTGTAACCCATGAGATATTTTGTTTACTGTTGCCCAAGGACAGGGTAGCCAGATTCTGCTGGTTTCCATCTACATAGTTTATTCCTATAAAAGTGAACACGTAACACAAGGGCACATGAAGTGTGATGTGGGCTGACTGTGCACAACATGGACTGTGAGAGCCACTGCTCCCTTTGCAGCCAATCAAAGCATTGCTATAGTTCAGAAACACCCCACCAATTCTAGGCGCACAATCGCAGTTAACAAAACTACCCTATCCCGAGACCGTCTTGTTACGACAATCTTGGAGCCCATTGAGCGGAAGGAGGGTCGTCCGTGCAGACCACTCACAAGCCTCAGTGGCCTATGGTTGATCTATTCAATTCACCTGTCATCAGTGATAGCAGGAATTTTGTCAGTGTTAAAGCCTGAAGTAGACTGCAGGTGGTGATGCGTTTCCTGCCATCCTCCATTCCCCCAGGACAGGACTCAAGACCATTACATAAGTAAGCACATTTGGCTGCAAGCCTCTTGAGACAGGCTAATAATTATATGGAATATACCGCCTTCCAGTGGAAAGGCAAATGCACACACCTGTCACTCCTAGAGCAAAGCCTCTCTGTCTGAGCACATCTGCTCAGACCTTCAAGGATGGACGCAGGAGCAACTGTACTTGGATGGCTAGGGTCTATAACCCCTCAAATCGTATCAAAGGGGCCTCTTAATAGCGCTCAGTCTGCAAGCCCAGTAAGCTGAAGCCAGAGCAAACATGAGACTGGTAAAGAATTATTTATTTTCAACCCAGAACAACTGAAATAAGAACTGGCACTTCACAGCCCCACGTGAGCAAATGAGACTTACCTGCACAATGAACTAATGTGGTTTATGAAACAGTCAAGCCTTTTCCATGGCCAGCTACAGCTGCATGGAGCCATACCTCGGGGGGGGGGAGGGCTTGCTGAAGTGGAGCTCTCTCACCAGCAGCCTGCTTTTTGCATTTCCTTTAGCTTTGACAGGGCTCTTTGATCGGCTTCCCTTCAACAGCAAGCTAATGGCCCAGAGCTAGGCTGACTTTGTACCTAATTGTGGGACTTTCTAAATTCTATCCAAGAAACAGCTATGCTAACCCTTTCTACAAAGGGCATCGTTAACCCTTGCTGTACATATTGCATTAACCCCTTGAGGGGATGCAAGCTGAATGCTTGGCTTTAGTCAAGACACAGCTTTTTTTAAAACTCACAGTTAGACCCTGCAGCAATGTGGCATCACAAAACGCCAACAAATGAGGCCTCAGGCAAAAGGCATTTGTATTTAACAGTGGGAGCATTGAACAGTTGGCCCACAGGTTAAAGCTGTGTCTTCAGTAACAGCTCTTCTTGCCTCCAGCTATGAATTGTATTTACTCTCACTCATTCCTTATGTGAAGAACAAATTTTTAAGCTTTCCCTTGTCTTTTGCTGGGGGGAAAAACAGCATCAGGACTTGTGCTGGATGCAGAGCTGCTGCAGTTCAAATGAAGGTAAAAAGAGGGAATTTGAGGGAGGAATGTGAGTGATCATGAGGCTGTTGGGTGCAAAAGAACTGGGATTTAACTCCCAAGCAGAGAAGCAGCATGGAGGTGAATCAGAGAGAGACAAGGCAATATTGCCAGTTGTACGTGGAACCAGGCGAAGGAAACCTACCACGGCTGAGCAGCAGCAGAGCTGGCAGTACCACACAGGGCAGTTATTTGATGGTTCTGATCTTCATACAGAACTAAAACAGCTACAGCAGGACAGACTATGTGGGATCTCACTGTTACCTACTCTCTGCAGGCCATGGCAGGCGAATTCAGCATCAGAGAGAAGCTGAATGGATGAGAAAATTTCTGTTCCAGGACCTGCTGATCTAAAGAATATTTTCCCCCAAGCTGCAGAAGCTCCTTTCCTGGAATGATCTAAAAATAAGTGCAACTATCTGGTCAGTCTATTGTAGGGAAAAGCCCCACTTTGCCTGGGACAGACACAAAATGTTCCATTTAATCTTTTCCATCTTTGCTCCATGCAATTTTGATGGCTAAAGGCTGAGAAGTGAATATTTATTCTGGAATAAGTGACATTAATACATTCCACAGAAGCAAAAGGCATGAGTGTTTCATCATCTCCATAGAAAAGTATTGGCTTTAACCATTTAAAATTGCCAGCAACATGCAGTAAAAGAGGTATGCGTTTTTCAACAGATGCATCTTAAAATGATGCTCTTAGGACACATGCAGCTTTATTGTCTCCAAGTTTTGCAACCAGGAAAGCTACATGTTCTGGTTCAATCTGTACGAGGTGATGAAGGTGAGGCTCTGCAATGGGAAGCCACTGTGAAGGTCATTTGAGCAATTTGAACTTCTTCAGATGTTGGTGCACTTCCTCCTTGGGATAGGGTCTAAGCGCAATGCAAGTAGCTATGTTCTCTGGCTGTTCTATCCAAACTTTATGATCGACGTTGTGTTCCTTGAGAGTCTCAGCTAACATCGTCAAGGCACCTTCATCCAGCGCCTAGAGAAAAGGGGAGTGAAAAATTCACTGTGAGCTCAAAGTGAGATTCTGATGGGAATATAGCAGTAAAGGCAACTCTTGTGGTGACTGATCAGACATCCACACTGCTCCTCCCCACAGACACAGATATTCTAACACCACTTTCTAGTTACACCCTATCAAAAGGATTTCAAAGCAGTTTGACGATATATGCAAAACATAGAGAGAAGGATCATGCATGTGTTACTGAAATGCAGCCAGTTCTGATGGAATACAGCAACCATTGCTGGTGCAGAATACTTCACAGCTTTCTAGGAATAGAACAAGAATAACTATGCCGCTGAAACATCACAGGGACCCACACAAAGTTAATCCCCAGTATCGTGGTAACTCTTCCAAAGGTGTCTAGAAATTAACCCTTCCAAAGGCACACAGAAATCTTGAACTGAGGCAAAGCCTCCATTTTATTTATTGTCCAAAATAAGTCCAATTCTGGAAGGTAACTCAAGTCTGTAATTCACCAGGAGTGATGGGGAGACTTCACTTTCCTGTGATTCAAAGGACTGCTAAGGACTATTACTGGGGAAAGTGTCACAACAGGGCACACATGATTAGTAATACACCATGCTGAGGAGTGCCTAACACTTTAGATGTCACAGTCTAGCTGCGTCTACACGTGCACGCTGCTTCGAAGTAGCGGCAGTAACTTCGAAATAGCGCCCGTCGCGGCTACACGCGTCGGGCGCTATTTCGAAGTTGAAATCGACGTTAGGCGGCGAGACGTCGAAGTCGCTAACCCCATGAGGGGATGGGAATAGCGCCCTACTTCGACGTTCAACGTCGAAGTAGGGACGTGTAGACGATCCGCGTCCCGCAACATCGAAATAGCAGGGTCCTCCATGGCGGCCATCAGCTGGGGGGTTCAGAGATACTCTCTCTCCAGCCCTTGCGGGGCTCTGTGGTCACCGTGGGCAGCAGCCCTTAGCCCAGGGCTTCTGGCTGCTGCTGCTGCAGCTGGGGGGTCCGTGCTGCATATACAGGGTCTGCAACTAGTTGTTGGCTCTGTGTATCTTGCACTGTTTAATGAAAGTGTGTCTGGGAGGGGCCCTTTAAGGGAGCGACTTGCTGTTGAGTCCGCCCCGTGACCCTGTCTGCAGCTGTGCCTGGCTCCCTTATTTCGATGTGTGCTACTTTGGCGTGTAGACGTTCCCTCGCGGCGCCTATTTCGATGTTGGGCTGAGCAACGTCGAAGTTGAACATCGACGTTGCCAGCCCTGGAGGACGTGTAGACGTTATTCATCGAAATAGACTATTTCGATGTCGCTACTTCGAAATTAGCTATTTCGATGTAGCGTGCACGTGTAGACGTAGCCTCTGTGTCCTGACAAGCTCAGAGTCTAAACTTTAATCTACGCTACAAAAGCACAGCTATGCTAGCAAATCCCCTGATGTACATGCAACTGAGCCAAAAGAAGAGTGCATCTTATGACATAGCACTGTTTGGGGTAGTGATTTACTTAGACAGCAGGAAAACTTCTTCTTGTCAGCTTAAACTGCATCTACATGAGGGGGAGGTGCCTGGACAGCTAGTGTGAGAAAGGCACTCTCTCCCTGGAACCAGCAGAAAAGGACTCTGAAGGAGAATTTATTAGACAATCCAATCAACCCATATTGGACTGGCACCCAGATGCCACACTATTAGCACATTATAAACAGAGATGATTATTAAGACTATGATTTTATCATGGAGGTCACCAACTATGTGGCTTCCAGAGATTTCTGTGACTTCATTGAGCAGCTGGGATACCTTGCAGCTCCCAGCCACGACCATGCAACAGGCTTCAAGGAACTCTGAGCCATCGTGGACAGCAGGGGGACGCTGCAGCCCCTGGCTGCTCGGAGCTCCAACCACGGTAGGTGCAGGCTTACACCACAGCTCTCGGTTGCCACAGGCCCCCAGAAGCTCCAAGCCACTGCAAGGAACAGAAGGACCCTGCAGCTCTGATCTGTTGCAGCCAGCAGGGGTATTCCAGAGTTCCTGGCAAGCAGGAGCAGCAGGGCCCCCAGGCGCTCCAAGCTGCCACAGTTGGCAGGAGAACCTGGATCTTCCAACACATGCCTGGTTGGTGGCCCCTGGAGCTCCAAGTGGGTCCTCACAGGTGTCCAGCCACTGCAAGCAACGCAGGGACCCCATTTTGTCATGAATATTTTTAGTTAGTCATGGACCTCCATGAATTTTTTGTTGCCCGTGACCTGTCTGTGATTTTTATTAAAAACTTCAGCCATGATGATTATTCAAGTGCCCAACGTATTCAGAAATGGGGAACAATGAACTAAAATGGGCACCCAGCATATACAAGCTCTACATCCCATGGGCCTTGCATAGCTCCTCACTAAACATTTCAGGTGTTTCAGCCACCACACTGCTCAAGGCTAGATAAAGGTTGCCATGTTTCTTTCCCACACCTGAGCCCCACCACCTTCTTCAGCCTGCTGAAACTGAAGCAAACACCAGCTACATCCTGTCCATACAGAAGGCTGTTCGGCTCCTGCACATGACAGGCAGGTAAGCAGCTTCCTTTCCAGGTGCTCTCCCCACACATCGAATGGATAGTGCAGGGGGTTGCAACCACGCACAGCTCTACCCATGTCTACTTTTTTCAATGAAGTGACATGTCAACCCAACAGACAGCACACAGAACCCTTCAAATTTCTTCTCTCTAGATGGCCTCTGGAATTTTCAAGGTTGTAAGGAAGGGATAAGCTCAGTAGTTTCAGCATTGGCCTGTTAAACCCAGGGTTGTGAGCTCAGCCCTTGAGGGGGCCATTTAGGGATCTGGGGCAAGTAAATTAAAAAAGGATTGGTGCTTGGTCCTGCCAAGAGGGCAGGGGACTGGACTCAGTGACCTCCCAAGGTCCCTTCCAGCTCTGGGGTGTGGTACAGATCTCTTAAAAGGAGGAGGGATAGCTCAGTGGTTTGAGCATTGGCCTTGTAAACCAAGTGTTGTGAGCTCCATCCTTGAGGAGGCCATTTAAGGATCTGGGGCAAATAGATTTAAAAAAAAAAAAAAAAAAAAGTCTGTCAGGGGTGGCGCTTGGTCCTGCCAAGAGAGCAGGGACCAGACTCGATGACCTCTCGGGGTCCCTTCCAACTCTATGAGATGTCTATCTCCATTAGCCTTTCTACGAAAAGAACATATGGCCATGAAGTCCAGTGTTACCAGTGACAACACTGCAAGGGACCAGTTTAATCACTTCCACCCATGTGTGTTAACCCTTTGAATGCTGAATACAAATCTGCTTTGCAGGAAATTCCTCCCTTATCCCTGAACCCTCGTTGCTTCCACAACATCACCCTCCCTTCCCCACAGATGTCCATGTTCTATCAAACCTGAGCTGCCACCCCACCCTCTCAGTTCTTTCTCCCATCTCACTCTCACACCACTGAGTACATAATCTATCCTTCAGCATCCAGATTTGCATCCTCAACACCTCTCTTCATCCATCCAAGCTCTTGCCAAGCCCTGCTGCTGCTTTCTTTACAGTGTATCTCCAGCTTTCCCTCCCTGCCCTCTCTCTCATTTGCAGCCTTTTCCTTCCATTATTCATCCAGTTTAGAGTGGAAGCTCTTTAGGGTTAGGTTTCAATTTCCTAAATGCTTGCAAGTCTCATGTGGTTCTTTCAGGTGTAGCTTTCCAGGCTCCCTCCAGGAGCACTGTGGATTCGTGGTGCTCCTAGAAGAAGGGAGCCCCCCCCCGCCAACCCCCAGGAGCGTGTAGGAACAGAGCTAGTTTTGCCCAGAGACAGAACAAGCTCTGGGAAGGACAGCTCTTCTTGTTGGCCCTGGCACAAGGGCTGAGGATATAAGGAATGTTGTAAATAGCATTGCTGCATGGACTGGTAAAAGTGTCGGTGAAAGCAACAAACTTAACAGCATGGTGTGCTCACCCAACCAATGTTTAAGGTAAACTTAGTTTTTGTTGTATTAAATTTTTTTAGAGTATTTGGTTATACTTATAGTTATATAAATAATAACATTGTGGGGGGAGGGGGTAGTGCACCAGGCATAAAATAGCCCTGGGGCTCTTTTGGTTAATGGTGTTTGCAAATGTGGCTCCCAAGTCACATAACTGTGAGTATCCCTGCAGTAGATGGTACCATATAATAAGTCTGTCATCGCAGGACAGTGCTTAAGGGCTCGTTTGTCATTCTAAGCAGGCTGCAGTGGGCTCATCTGGCATTTTTGCTAGAACAATGAAAAAGTCTCATTGTGACATCAGACCATCTTGTAACTCAATGCTAACAAAATATTAATGTGACCTTTCTGAGGTGGATGCACATACAAAGACTTGAAGCCAGATAGGTACCAACAGCTACAATTTCACAGAGATGGCACGTGCACGCACGCACGCACGCACCCACCCCCTACCCCCCTCTGCAGATTGTACAGTGAACTTGTTCCATGCATTGCTACAGTCCGGCTATACCAGAATACAAACAACTGTGGAACAAAACAGATTTCACATGCAGAAAACTACCAAATACACATCTCAAAGCCCCAAAAGCTATTTATGAAAAGAACTATTGCCACCTACTGGTCTTCCACTGTCTATAGGCAAACAAACCCATGGTTCCAGCAGCAAACGTACTTGCTGAAATAGATAGGTTAGGGGAAGAGATGATGACTTACCACAAACAAGTGAAGGAACAACAGGGAAGGATACCTTTTAATATTTGTGGTTCAACTGAACAACTATATTTTTCTTCTGAATGAGACCAGTTTATATGGAATGAGGGACTGATAGCGTCAACTAATGCCAAAAATAGCTTAGACAGGTAATCCGACTGCAGCTAGATAAACAAGAAAACCTTGTCACCTTACAGCATGTCATTATCCCCAATTATACAGGTGAGGAAATGAACTAGAGAGAGGTCACACAGGAAGTCGCTAACAGATCCCAGATTTCCTGACTCTCAGTCCCAGGTGACAGCCACTGAATACAATGCCTTTGTAGAGGCAAAGATGGCTAAAAACTGGATAATTTTTTTCTAACAACTGTACTCACATTGTGCTCATAGAGATGCACAGGGAAAGCAGCATTCAGTAAGACCTCCTGCATTTGAGATAGAACATGTCATTATGGAACTTATATCCCATCTATGCTTTGAGCCGTTGATGTGCAAGGTATTTGAGAAGTGCATGTAGTGTCCTTCTCATTTAGTCTACATAAACAATGACTTTCTACTACTGTCAAGCAACAAAAATACTTCATTAGCTAATGATTTGGGATAGGGATTGTTATGCCTGCTGTTATTTTTATTCTGGCTATTCAGACCAAGGGAAGGCATCGTAGGCAGAAGTTTCTGACAAACACAACTTTCTAATGTGTTGAATAGTAACAGAGAGGAGGCCGTGCTAGTCTATACACTATCAAAACAAAAAGCAGTCAAGTAGCACTTTAACGACTAGCAAAATAGTTTATTAGGTGAGCTTTCGTGGGACAGACCCACTTCTTCAGACCACAGCCAGACCAGACCAGACTCAATATTTAAGGCACAGAGAACCAAAAACAGTAAGCAAGGAGGACAAATCAGAAAAAGATAATCAAGGTGAGCAAATCAGAGAGTGGAGGGGTGGGGGGGGAAGGTCAAGAATTAGACTGAGCCAAGTATGCAGACGAGCCCCTATAGTGACTCAGAAAGTTCCCATCACGACTTAAACCATGTATTAATGTGCCGAATTTGAATATAAAAGGGTTGTGTTGTGATCCTCCACACTCTCCTCTCCCAGGATAGAAATAAACAATAACACCCTACTGACAGATGGTCTAGGAATTCTGGTACTGCAGTGTTCTACCAGGCACTTGACTGTACCAAATGTAGCTGTCCTGACAAATGCTTCTCTCTTTGTGCCAATGGCATTTCTCTAATACAATTAATGGGTGGGACTTGTAGACCCCACAAGTACACTCATCCCTCACTATACGAGCACAACGGATTCCCAACTTTCTGCTCATAGGCGAAAACTCATAAGGGGGACACTAAATTATCATCAAAATACATGTAAAAGTCTCTGCTTGCTTCCTAGTGCTCCTAACTTGAGGAAGGAGTGGCAGCATGTGGTGCTGCTTTTGAAAGGTAAGTGAACCTTGGGTTAGGGAGGGTTAAAGACTGGGGCAGTTTGGGGCCATGAGTGGGAGAGAGGATTAAAATCTGGTAGCAGGTAGGGGCTGTGGGGGTGGAGGATGGGCAGACGGTTGGAGGGGGTTAAGGCTGCAGCGGTTTAGGTGTGCAGGGCCGGGGGGTGGAGTTAAGGCTGCAGTGCTTTAGGTCTGCAAGGATGGCAGGGGGGTTACAGCCACGGCGCTTTAGGTATGTGAGGCCAGCGGGAGGGTTAAGGCTGCTGTGGTTTGGGGCCGGGGTGGTGGGTGTTCAGGTTGCCACGGTTTGGGGTCACAGGGCCGGCAGAGGGGGTCAGGCTGCTGGGTCGACGGGGGGTTCAGGCTTCTGCGGTTTGGGGCTGCAGAGTCGGTGGGTGGGGGGGCAGGGGAGAGAGATCAGGCAGCCACGGTTTAGGGCCGTGGGGCTGGCAGGTGGGCAGCCTGCAGCAGGTTGAGGCTGTGAGTCTGGCAGGGGTCAGACTATGGGGGGTTAGGCTCGTATTAGCAGGGAGGAGTTCACTTGTTGAGTGAACTAGAGTAGGTGTGTGTGTCCCTCACTGAAGATTTCCAAGACCAGCATCTGACAAAGTGAGTCTGTGCTCACGAAAGCTCATGCTCAAAACTTTTCTGTTCGTCTATAAGGTGCCACAGGACCCTTTGTTGCTGTTACAGATCCAGACTAACATGGCTACCCCTCTGACACTTGACATCATTGAAGGAAGTACTCATAAATAAAGTACTCATTTAACAAAGGATGAGTGTAGTTTGAATTCCAGGGTTTCATGTGCTAGAATCTGCCAGCAACGGAGTATTGGGACTGAGAGGTAACCTACAGGGTGACCAGATCCTCTGGTTTTGCTTTCCTTGATCCTCTTTTCTGCAGTCTTACTTGCTTTTTGCCTTCTCTAAAGCAGAGGCTAACAAATATCCTGCTTTTTGACAGCACAGAAAATAAGCTTGCTGCTTTGCAGAGCCACAAACCTGTGCAGGCGCCTGCATCCGTGTCACAATGCTCTGTGAGACATTTTCCTGGTTCACATCACCAGATGCAGAGTGCTTCGTAGCTCTTCCTTTTGACAGGATGTCTCTTTAGTGTTTGAAACACATGCATAAGGAGCACAGCGCTAGCCACATCCCTAGCAGGCTTTACCTTTACATTTAGGAATGAAGATGTTTACAGGGAAATGCAGTACTGACACATTCCTTAGCACTAGGTGAAGCCAGGCAACCAAGGAGCTGCGCCTTATGTGGGCATTTTGCACAGAGCACCCTGCCCTCCTGTGTCTCCTACACATAGTCCTCAAGCTACTCGATCCTCAGCAGGTGCCTCATGAGCCTCTCCCCTCATAGACCTGAGCCTCCCACCCCTTGGTCCTTGTGACACCCCACTGCCAGCTGCCACCCTCTTCTCCTGGGCTTCTCTGTTTCCTCCTCCCCTTAGGGTGCTATTGGCACCCTGTGCTCCAAAGGCTTCAGCCCTCTTCCCAACCTCTCCACAGCTCCCCACTCCACCTCAGCCTTACACTGCCCAAGCCCCACTCCCCCACCGGCTACAGTCACTCCCTTTGGCTGGGTGCAGCTCTTCTCCCACCCAGACCCGCTCCCCGCCTCATACCTTACCCCAGGGCCATACGATGCCCCACCCCTCATGGGCCCCAACCAGCCCCTTCTCCAGGGCAGGATGCCGCTCCCACCCAGACTCCCTCCGTGTAGGCCACACACAACCCCAGCCACCTCATGAGGCTCCACCACTCCTGTAGACTGGGGGGGAGCCGCTGCCCCATGCCAACCCCTGCCCTCCCCGCGGACCAGCACCCCGCCCACGGGCCATACACTGCCCCATGCCCCGCTCACCTCCAGCACCACAGTCCTCATGCAGTCCCCCTCCGCCAGGTAAGCGCCGGTGTCCGCGTGCCCGCAGTGCGCATGCACCACCGCCAAGGCCGCGTGGCAGGCCTGAGCCACCAAGGCGCCCAACGGCCACGAGAGCGGCTCGCGCTGCAAGTCCCCCCTCAGCACCACGTACTGCACCAACCGTCCCGCGGAGCCACGACCGGGCGCCGCCATCTTAGCGTACGGACACCGGTTCAGGGAGAGGGAGGCGCGAAGCATGCCGGGAAAGGGGCACAGTCCCGGCTAAGCGGCAGAACGGGTCTCCACGCATGGCACGCTGGGAAAATGAGTCTGGCTCCGCCATCTTAGTGTACGGAATCAGCCTCAGCAGGCAGGGAAAAGCAAAATAGGCGCTGCCATCTTGCGGTACGGTGACCGGAAACGAGACGGCTGTGGCATACCGGAAATAAACCCTGAGCGCGGCGCTGCCCTCCCCGCGGTGTATGCTGGGAAAGAGAAGCCCTCGTGATGTATTTCCGGGGCGGGAGGTTTGAACGCGGGATCTAGAGCTGGTCTCTGTGGGGCCTGCGGTGAGTTCTGAGCTGCTGTCCGTTCCCAGAGTGCCGGGCGGGGCCCTGGGTACGGCTGAGCGCCTCGCGCCGGGAATCTCGGCTCGTGGCACCTCTCCCTCCCGCGGGTCCGTCCTCAGTCTCCCAACAGGAGTCCTGCCCGCCCCCCCCGCCCCGGCCCGGGAGCGGAACCCGGGAGTCCTGCCCCCCCCGCCCGCCCCGGCCCGGGACCGGAACCCGGGAGTCCTGCCCCCCCTCTCCCCCCGCCCGCCCCGGCCCGGGAGCGGAACCCGGGAGTCCTGCCCGCCCGCCCGCCCCGGCCCGGGAGCGGAACCCGGGAGTCCTGCCCGCCCGCCCCGGCCCGGGAGCGGAACCCGGGAGTCCTGCCCCCCCCCCGCCCGGCCCGGCCCGGGAGCGGAACCCGGGAGTCCTGCCCGCCCGCCCCGGCCCGGGAGCGGAACCCGGGAGTCCTGCCCCCCCCCCCCCGCCCGCCCCGGCCCGGGAGCGGAACCCGGGAGTCCTGCCCCGCCCCCGCCCCTCAGTCGGGGAGGAGGTGTACTTGTTCCTGCTCCTAATCCTACCAGAACCTCTCCCCAAACAGGCTTCTGGCCCCCAGTCCCTCTCTCCTTCCAAACACCACGACCCCTCCCAGGGTCCAGTGAGCACTTGCTTCAACAAGGTCATTGGGGGTGAGGGCTGCTCCAAACCATTTTCATGCAACCGGTATTTGTGAAAGTGGCTTTTCTTTTCCTGTTCCTCACTTCCCTGTTTGAGGAAGAGCAGGGATTTTCATGGGCTGGAAACATTGTACTATCTAATTCTTTCAGTTGATAACCCTAAAGTGGAGAAGAATGATCTTTTGTTTACAGAACAAATAAGCCTGATCCCTAGTGTCTTTGCAGTGTAATTCCATAGGGAAAGTACCTGCCACGCAGATCACACATTTCACATCACGCACTGTTGGCATTGTGTAAAAACTAGACCTCACAATGGAAGAAGCAACAGCTTACCTGAGAGATGGTAAGTTGCAAGGAAACTATGGAGCAATAGTCTGCAGAAGCTGTGGATATTAAGTGTGCAGAAAACTCCCAAAATGTGTGATTTCGAGTTGGGCTTAATTTGTGTTAACACAAGTTAAGTGCAACTTGAAGCCACTCTGTGCCTCTCTGCCTGCCCGGCTCCCCTGGGTGGGCAGCTGCAGTGGTGCAGCTTCTCCCCTGTTCCCTCAGCTGGGGGAAGTCATGGAGAAGCTGCACATGGCTCCCCCACTCACTGTGGGAGCCAGGAAACTGACGAGTGTTGGTCAGTTCCCTGTCTCCTGTGAACTGCGGAGCTGGAGCCTAAGTGGTAGCTCTCTGCTGCTCCCAGGAGGCTGACCAGCGCTGCTTTCGAATTATGCAAAAATTCAGCTTAAGCAGAGGTTGCCAAGAATGCAACCTCCACATAAGTTGGGGGTCTACTGTAAAGTGCTTTCCAGCTTGGTGAAAGTGATATTCCCATTTGAAATCAGGATCCATTTCTTTCATGATATTAATATCAAGCTCTTGTGTAGCATCTTCCATCTGCAGCTCTCCAAGTACTTTGCAAGGGAGTTAAAGATCATTATTCCTATTTTGCAGATAGGAGAACTCAGGCAGAGGTGAGAAGTGACTTGCCCAGTTATCCAGCAGGTCTGGAAACCTACATTTCCTGGGGTCCAGTTCAGTGTGCTATCCACTGACCTACAGCACCTCAAAAATTAGCCAGCTAGCAATGGCTACATCAAGGGGCATTTAGGATCCAGTTTTGTGTGTAATAAGAGAAATAAAATCCTTAACTGTAGGTTGTTTCTCTTTCCACTACTCCTTAGAAATATATAGTGATTCGGGTCTCTCCATGTATCTGTCCTGTGCCCATTTTGGTCTGTGCTGGGGTAATATAAATAGGCTTAGCGAAATGCAATCATTTTTTTTCCAATTTTGACTGTAGATTAAGATTTTTCTCAGTGGCTAGTATCACTTTGTTTGTTTGTTTGTTTGTTTTAAAACATTCGCTGGAAAGTAAGCGAGGTGGAGTGGAGTTAGGACAGCACTTACAAGGGAGGCTGCCCAGATGGCCCAGGACATCGGGGTGCAAGGTAGACTGATCCTGGGAAGGCAGAGCAGAGACCCATGACCAAGGCTGTGTGTGAGCCTAGCCTGCTGCTGAATGGCTCCTGCTTGGGGTTGGAACCATTCAGCAGCAGGGTGGTCTTATCACTGCAGTCCTAGTCAGGGTCTCTAGGCCTGGAAAACAGTCTTTCCTGCACTTTTGAGCTTGCCAGGATTGAGTGTGACTAGCCCTAAGGCCACGCTGAGTGCTCTCTGCAGCCCTGCTGTCCCAAGGATGAAGGAATGGGCGTGTGATGACAGCTCCACATAGAGCTCCCTGTGCAGTTACTAATTTTTTTTGTTGCTTTCAATGTATCAGCATAAATAACTGACATCTATAGATTTTAAATCCTGCCCAAGGTAAATATAAATAATTGCAGACTGTCTTTAACTCTTCCTTTCCTGGAGGTGTCCTGTCCCATCTGGAAAACCTGGAAGCTCATGCACGGAAACTAGCGCTGAAGCAAGAAGAGACTCAGCGACAGCAGGAGAACTTGGCCAAGCTCAGAGCAAGAGTCCAGGAGCTGAGACTTCAAAGAGATGAACTCAGGAACAAAGTGAATCTGCAGCAAGTTGGGGTAAGAGTGAGGTGCTTGTCACATACAAGTGGCAGAAAGTCCCTGATCACTTCTGTCCTTCCAGACTGTATTTGACATATTTAAATGATTTTTGTAATAAAACCTGAAGCGATTTTTTTTTTTTTTTTTTTTACCCTTCACTCTCTTATTTAAAATATCTTCTTGGTGCTGGCATGTGGAAACCCTCTGCTCACAGAGGAAGTACAGTTTCTTACAATGAAACGGTAATGCCTCTGTCATAGAACTCCTCCTGTTTTCTTTTCCTGTCATAACAGTATTCCAAACAGTTTGCCTTCTCCTGCTCTGAGCAGAGCAAGTCCTCAGCAGCAGCCTGGCCATCCTTTATACAGTGAATACTTACTGTTTCTGTGATTTCTGACCTGCTTTTCTTTCTTGGCTTGTCTTCTGCAGCTCATCAGGCAGGAAGGGGCCACCAGCAGTAATGTGGAGCCCATTCAAGCAGTGGCCGCCGGGCAGCAAGCTCTTCTAACATGGGAAGTAGAAAATGTAAAGGCCATGCTGCAAGCCTTTCATCTGACAGGTAAAGCTTTGGCTAGTGCCCTGCAATCCTTAGTCAATCCCTCGTACATAGGCTGGTCAGTATCCTTGGGCCCAGCCACTGCTTTTTTGTAAGTTTCTTGTTTTTGATGGGCAAACTTGATCTCTAGCTGATTTGTTGCTATTAATAGTACTTTCATTGTCTTTTTAAGTAACAGTCATTAGGAGTCTGGAGGTGCTGGAAGAATAACTGCACTTAAAAGATATTAATTAATCTGGGTTCCTGTTTGTCTTTATGGATTCTCCATGGAGCACAAGAGCTGTCCAACGTACTGCGTTAACACCCTCTGTCCTCAGAGAAAACTTACTGGCTGAGCCTCCCTTAAGGGCAAGATAATGTTTCTAACTATCTGAGCCTTATGAAATGTGGGTGACTTTTCACCACAGTTTTCCTTTTCTAACTGAAATATAACTAACCCAGACTTTCCACAATGCAGATAATCTGATTAGAGGAGCAGTTCCCAACCTGTTCAGATGGGTATATATCAGTTCACTGAGTCTTAGACCTTGGTTATGGCAGCCAGAGCATGCTGCCTTTCTCCAGTCAATTGTGTCAACATTGAACTCAGGCTACTCCTGATTATAAGACTGATTTGGAGTAGCCCAACCTCCACAGCAGGCTAGAGTGTATGGAGCTGTGAGGAAGTTGAGCAGAAATCTACCAGAACCCAGCACTGAAGCTCAGTGTGAGAAGCTGGGAACCCAGAGTACTGGGCACAAAATCCTGAACCCACTAGAAGGCTGAGGGGAGGCTTATAATAAATAAATCGAGGGTTCATGCTTCTTAGTTCTTCCAACCCTTTAATCCTTTTAGGAACCCTGTCTATGGACTATATATATGTCATGTATTCCATATGTAGCAGAAGCACAAATTTAGAAAATTGTTCCCCTTAGCAAAGCTTCCTCACAATAATGTTCTAGAATGGTGCTGAATAAAGTCCCCTTTTTGTATCCAAGGGATTAGTGGGAAATTGACCAAACACGGAGTCTGTTTCTGCATCAGCACTGCTTATGAAGGCACCTACCTGGATTCCTACTACCTGGACCTCCTCATACAGCAACCCGTCCAAATTCGTCGCCACTCCATCCCCGTTTTCATCCCCTTGGAGCAAATAGCTAAGAAGTACTTACAGACCAACATCAAACGCTTCCTGACTGTGTTGTCTGATCACATGAATGCTTATGCTGGAAGGAAATACCAGGCAGATCAGTTACAGGTACTGATGGCCCAGATAGCCACCTTAAGCTATTCTTTACCTTTATATGTATCAACAGGGAGTGAAATGGTATGGGATTGTTTTCCACCTGCTCCCTGGAATAGAGGTGGGTAAAGTCACAGTAAATATGGGGTAGGAAGGATACAAGTTTGTTTGGCGTGAGAATCAGGAATCTGAGTTTTAATTCCATTTGTGACAGAAATATGCCATCAAGTAGGCTGTCTAATTGTTCTACCTTGGTTTCCACATCTGTCAAATGTGGAGAGATACAGGGCATTAAGGGGATTAATAAGGTAACATAACATATAAGCTCTTTGTAAACTTATGTGAAGCAAATATTACATTCCAGATATGTGCACTGTGGGGAAAGAGAAAAATACGCATGCAATTCTGTCTTTTGTTTAATTCTTTATATGTGTCGGGCTGTAAAGTTCATTAAAGTGTCTAGGCATCGGAGCCTGCATAGTATTGTTATGTAATGAAAACTGTGCAGATAACTGTTGTGTCAGAATCTGCCCAAGGAGTTGCTAAGCAGTCTATCCTACATTCAAGGTTCCAATTCCAAGTGTTTCATTGTCAGTTCTAGCATGAAGTATGAACTCACTTGATGGCTGGAATATCTTACATGTGTTATCATGCTGCATTAAAACATATACATTTTATTTTTAGAGTAAGGAAACTCCAAAAGCACAAAACTTCCAAACATAGAATTCAGTTTGGAAATACACACCTAAAAACCAACTCTCTGGAATAGGACTTGAAGAGAAAAAAATGCAAGTCAGGAAACTTGGAATTAAGATTCCCACGAACAACTTTAATGCTGTTCCACCCCCTATTCAATACAGCCCATTTATATAGCTGAGACTCAAACTTGTACCTCTTCCAGATTTCCAGCATGAGCCTTGTATGGTCTTGTGCTCTGCCTGCTAAGCACTTGTCCATTATATAGTGTGCTAATCTCTCCATAGTCTTTTCTCTAAAATGCCCTGATTCTTTTATCTTCTGTATGCAGAACAGACATGTTCTCCTCCTCCTTGCACCTGCCCTTTATGCTCACTTCTGCAGCATCTTCCTATCTTAACAAGTGCCCTCTGCTAATAACCATTCAGTTGTTATCCTCAAAAGCCTAGTCTGTCATGTTCATTCTCTCTGCCGAGTACAAATGTCAGAATCCTCATGTGTTACAGGGATGACCATTCATGTCTGAGGATATGGCATGGGATAGAGTTGAGAGATTTGGGGCAGCCTGAACTTTAGGTTTTCTGACTCAAAACAAAAATGTGCCAGCTCTGATGTTTTACTGTGAGGTTATTGTTTGATGTATGTACAGTATGGTTCCAATCTCAAATCAATCAAGTTTTAGACCTCGTTTTGAAGAGTTAATAAAATAGTATATTCTTGGGAGATATCCCATCCTTGCTCTAAGTCCCTTTCATAGCTTATTGCTTATGTTTGTCTTCATCCCTTTAGAAACATTTTTCAGCCTTCCTTGAAGGAACCTTGCAGAGAAACTCCTTGCATAATGTCCTGCTCTTTAATTATGATGTGGAAACAAAAAGCAAGACCTTTCCATTCAGAGCGAAGCTGGTTTATGGAGACATCACCTGCAGCCTTCCAACAGAGGCTGTTATTACATGTAAAGGTAAAAGGACATCTGCCTATTCACAGAATATTTATATTGGAGCAAAACAATCTGAATTAAGGCTTTCATAGCCTGTTTGTGGTTGTCATTATTATTATTCACTATTTGAACTTCAGGAAAAGAAATGAGCAGCTTGTCTTATTTCTTGAGCTCTGTGGCAAAGCAGGTCACACAGTTCTTGAGGATCTGGGACTTTGTTCTGAAAAAGTTGTGGCCTTGTGCTACAAACCTCTGTAGCCTTCCTATGACTCCCATCTTAGCAGGGCTGTAAGATGCATCTGGCTCCTTAGACATGGCTGGGTGCGAGGGGGATCTGCGGTACCAGGGCTGGTGGGGGTGGGGAAGAGAGAGAGAGAGTGTGTGTGTGTGGGAGTGCACAAGTAATCTCAAAAAGATGCATATTAATTTGTTACCTTGAAGAAACTCAGTTAGCAAAAACAATGCCAAGACCGATGGCACCTTTATAGATCAGCATAAGAACATAAGAAGAACATAAGAATGGCCATACTGGGTCAGACCAAAGGTCCATCAAGCCCAGCATCCCATCTGCCGACGGTGGCCAATGCCAGGTGCCCCAGAGAAGGAGAACAGAAGACAAGTGATTTATCTCCTGCCATCCATCTCTTGCCCTTGTTATGAAGGCTAGGGCACCATACTTTATCCCTGGCTAATAGCCATTTATGGACCTGACCTGCAAAAATTTATCAAGCTCTTTTTTAAACCCTAATAGAGTCCTGGCCTTCACAGCCTCCTCGGGCAAGGAGTTCCACAGGTTGACTGTGCGCTGTGTGAAGAAAAATTTCCTTTTATTAGTTTTGAACCTACTACCCATCAATTTCATTTGGTGTCCCCTAGTTCTTGTATTATGGGAAAAGGTAAATAATTTTTCTATATTCACTTTCTCCACACCATTCATGATTTTATATACCTCTATCATATCGCCCCTCAATCGCCTCTTTTCCAAACTGAAAAGTCCCAGTCTCTCTAGCCTCTCCCCATATGGGACCCTTTCCAAGCCCCTAATCATCTTAGTCGCCCTTTTCTGAACCTTTTCTAATGCCAATATATCTTTTTTGAGGTGAGGAGACCACATCTGCACGCAGTATTCGAGATGTGGGCGTACCATAGTTTTATATAGGGGAAGTATGATATCTTTTGTCTTATTATCGATCCCTTTTTTAATAATTCCTAACATCCTATTTGCCTTACTAACTGCCGCTGCACACTGCGTGGATGTCTTCAGAGAACTATCCACTATAACTCCAAGATCCCTTTCCTGATCTGTCATAGCTAAATTTGACCCCATCATGTAGTACGTGTAATTTGGGTTATTTTTTCCAACATGCATTACCTTACACTTACCCACATTAAATTTCATTTGCCATTTTGCTGCCCAATCACTCAGTTTGCTGAGATCTTTTTGTAGTTCTTCACAATCCCTTTTGCTTTTGACTGTCCTGAACAACTTGGTGTCGTCTGCAAACTTTGCCACCTCACTGCTTACCTCATTTTCTAGATCATTGATGAACAAGTTGAACAGGATCGGTCCCAGGACTGAGCCCTGGGGAACACCACTAGTTACCCGCCTCCATTGTGAAAATTTACCATTTATTCCAACCCTTTGTTTTCTGTCTTTTAACCAATTCCCGATCCATGAAAGGACCTTTCCTCCTATCCCATGACCACCTAATTTACATAAAAGCCTTTGGTGTGGGACCGTGTCAAAGGCTTTCTGGAAATCTAGGTATATTATGTCCACTGGGTGCCCCTTGTCCGCATGTTTATTAACCCCTTCAAAGAATTCTAATAGATTAGACAGACACGACTTCCCTCTGCAGAAACCATGCTGACTTTTGCCCAACAATTCGTGCTCTTCTATGTGCCTTGCAATTTTACTCTTTACTAGTGTTTCTACTAATTTACCTGGTACTGATGTTAAACTTATTGGTCTATAATTGCCAGGATCTCCTCTAGAGCCTTTTTTAAATATTGGTGTTATATTGGCCGTCTTCCAGTCATTTGGTACCAAAGTGGATTTAAAGGATAGGTTACAAACCACTGTTAATAACTCCGCAATTTCACATTTGAGTTCTTTCAGAACCCTTGGGTGAATGCCATCTGGTCCTGGAGACTTGTTACTATTCAGCTTATCAATTAATTCCAAAACCTCCTCTAATGTCACTTCAATCTGAGTGAGTTCCTCAGATTTGTCGCCTAAGAAGGCTGGCTCAGATTTAGGAACCTCTGTAACATCTTCAGCCGTGAAGACTGAAGCAAAGAAATCATTTAATCGCTCCGCAATGGCACTGTCTTCCTTGATCGCTCCTTCTATATCTTTATCATCCAAGGGCCCCACTGCTTTTTTAGCAGGCTTCCTGCTTCTAATGTATTTAAAAAACATTTTACTATTGTTTTTTGAATTTTTGGCTAGCTGTTCCTCAAACTCTTTTTTGGCTTTTCTTACTACATTATGACAGTTAATTTGGGAGTGTTTATGTTCCTTTCTATTTTCCTCACTAGGATTTGACTTCCACTTTTTAAAAGCTGCCCTTTTCTCTCTCACTGCCTTTTTAACATGGCTGTTTAGCCATGGTGGTTCTTTGTTAGGTCTCTTACTGTGTTTTTTTATTTGGGGTATACATTTAAGTTGGGCCTCTAGTATGGTGTCTTTAAACAGTTTCCATGCAGCTTCCAGGGATTTTAGTTTAATTACTCTACCTTTTAGTTTCTGTTTAACTAGCTTCCTCATTTTAGTGTAATTCCCCTTTTTGAAATTAAATGCCAGAGTGTTTGACCGCTGCGGTGTTCTTCCCAACACAGGAATATTAAAAGTTATTATATTGTGGTCACTATTTCCAAGCGGTCCAGTAACAGTTACCTCTTGGACCAGATCCTGCGTTCCAGTCAAGACTAGATCGAGAATCGACTCTCCCCTTGTGGGTTCCTGTACTAGCTGCTCCAAGAAGCAGTCATTTAAGGCATCAAGAAATTTAATCTCTGAATCCCGTCCTGAGGTGACATGCACCCAATCAATATGGGGATAATTGAAATCTCCTATTATTACTGTGTTTTTTATTTTGATAGCCTCTCTAATCTCCCTTAACATTTCAGCATCACTATCACTGTCCTGGTTAGGTGGTCGGTAATATATTCCTAATGCCATATTCATATTAGAGGAATGAATTGTTATCCATAATGATTCTATGGAACATTTTGATTCCTTTAGGATTTTTACTTCATTTGATTCTATATTATCCTTCACATATAGTACCACTCCGCCACCCGCACGACCTGTTCTGTCTTTCCGATATAATTTATATCCCGGTATGATAGTGTCCCACTGATTGTCCTCATTCCACCATGTTTCTGAGATGCCTATTATGTCAACTTCCTCCTTTGATATGAGGTACTCCAGTTCACCCATCTTATTAGACAGACTCCTAGCATTAGTGTAAAAGCATGTTAGAAAACTACCACTATTTATATGTCCGCCTTTCACAGATGTGGTGGATTTTTTTATGTACGATTGTTTCACATCTGATCTTGCCCATATATTATTTCCCACGTTCCCTATCTGACTAACTTCTAGGGAATCCCTGTCTATGGAGCCTCGTGTAAGAGAAGTCTCCGTCCGATCCAGGTGCTCCCCCGCACCAATCGGCTTTCCCCCACCTCTTAGTTTAAAAACTGCTCTATGTCCTTTTTAATGTTTAATGCCAGCAGTCTGGATCCACCTTGATTTAGGTGGAGCCCATCCTTCCTGTATAGGCTCCCCCTACCCCAAAAGTGTCCCCAGTTCCTAATAAATCTAAACCCCTCTTCCCTACACCATCGTCTCATCCACGCATTGAGACTCTGAAGTTCTGCCTGTCTATCTGGCCCTGCGCGTGGAACTGGAAGCATTTCAGAGAATGCCACCAAAGATGTTCTGGATTTCAGTCTCTTTCCTAGTAACCTAAATTTGGCCTCCAGAACATCTCTTCTACCCTTCCCTATGTCATTGGTACCAACATGTACCACGACGACCGGCTCCTCCCCAGCACTGCCCATAAGTCTGTCTAGATGCCTCGAGAGATCCGCAACCTTCGCACCAGGCAGGCAAGTCACCATACGGTTCTCCCGGTCATCACAAACCCAACTATCTATATTTCTAATGATCGAATCCCCCACTACTAAAACCTGCTTCTTCCTAACAGCTGGCGCTCCCTCCCCCGGAGAAGTATCCTCGGCACGAGAGGATACAACATCACCCTCTGGAAGGAGGGTCCCAACTATGGGATGGTTTCCCTCTGCTCCCCTTGACTGCTCTCCTTCCCTGAGCCTTTCATCCTCCGTAACAGCCTCAGGACTGTCAGATTGGAGGTGGGACAGCCCTACTATGTCCCGGAAAGTCTCATCCACAAACACCTCTGCCTTCCTTAGCTCCTCCAGTTCAGCCACCCTGGCCTCCAAAGCACGCACTCGGTCTCTGAGGGCCAGGAGCTCCTTGCATCGAGCGCACACATACGCCACCCGCCCACAGGGTAGGTAGTCATACATACTGCACTCGACACAATAAACAGGATAGCCCCCACTCTGCTGCTGGGCTTCTGCCTCCATTTCCTACTCTAGTTATATATGAGGGTTAATTAAATGTTTCAGATAGAGGTTGTTATAAAGGATTTAGTTTAAGGGCAACAGAAGTCACTGGCTCCCTCCAAGCTCCCTCTCCAAACTCCCTCCTGTTAGCACGCACCCTGTTTGCCAGCACCCGGTCGCAAAGCTCCCTGGTCGCTTACTAGCAGGGTTTAAGTGCTCGGCCTCCCTGATAGCTCCTCCCTCTGCCTACAGCTCAGCCAATCAGCACACGGTGTTTCAATTCAAACCTAATCAGCTTCCAACTGCCTGCCTGCCTGCCTGAGCACACGGCCTTTCAAACAAACAAACACTCAGCTCAGCACTCCAAACAAACAAACTCCAAACTCCAAACAAACACACAAGCCCAAAACCTCCAAATATAAGCAGCCACTTACCCCAAGGTGCTTTAGTTTGCTCCTTCCTTCTCCTCCTCCAGGAGAGCCTCTCCAAACTCCCTCCTGTTAGCACGCACCCTGTTTGCCAGCACCCGGTCGCAAAAAGATTTTTTTTGGAGCATAAGAATGCATGCATTTGACGAAGTGGCTCTTATGCTCCAAAAAAATCTTAGTCTATTACAGGGGTCAGCAACCTGAGGCGCTGAGACCTGCCGCTGCTGACTTCTCTAGAAGCAGCTGCTGCTTAAATGGAATTTATTTATTTAAAAATAAATTCTGTTTAAGCAGCAGCAGCAGCTGCAGAGCAATCAGAAGCTGCAGGACAAGGAGCCGCCCCATGTGGGCCGAAGTCTAGCTGGAGAGCTAGGGGAGGGGTGGCCAAGCCTGCCTCTGTGGACCCATGCTAGGGAGGAGGTGGCCGTGGTGGGGAGCGGTGGGGGAGAGGCCGCAGCAGAGCTATGCACTGAGGTTAGTTAATCTTGGGGTTGGTGCTCAGAGAGGCTAAGCCTGGGGGTGGTGGGGTTTGTGGGATGAGGGGTAAAGCCTAGGGACTGGGGGGTGGATTTGGGGGCTTACGTAGATAATGCCTGGAGATGAGGATAACTTACCTTTCTAACTGGTACAAATCATTGTGTGCATGCTGTTCTTAAAATGGGGTGATAAAAAGCACAGTTTGCCATTACTTATTAAGGACTGTCTCATATTCACGTGCATTGCAGCTCTTGAAGGATTGATTTTTGTAACTTTATATGAAAAAAAGATGGTTCTCGCGATTTCAGTTGCAGACACCTGGTCTATCACGTACCACAGAACTTTGGCTTGTTTTTGTCTGCACTGGGGTGGGTGGGGGTGGCCCTTTGGCTCTGCACGTGCTCCAATGAGGGGCTTGCTTGGACCTCTGGGAAAGGGAGCAACTCAGGCTTAATAGTAGCCAGTTGCTGGTTGGTTAAACAGTAGAGCCAGGGTGGAACTGAGGCCCAGCTCTGTAGGCTGAATGCCACCTGGAGACTCCCAGGGGTGCTGTAGGTGGTAGAGGGGAAGCAGGAGTCTGATACCCCTGACATTTTCTTTTTTTCATCTAGGCCTCTGCAGGCTAAATAGTGGTCTTTGCTTAGCCAGTCCAGACCCTACACTTCTGGGTGCTGGTGTCGGAAAGCTAGATAGATGACAGATGAAATCAGAGAGGACTCCAGCCCTTCCAGGGATGGGGGAGACGGAGATGAGAAATCAGATGCAAGGAGCTTAGTTGGGGGTACTGCTGAGTTCCTTTCAGCGACACTGATTTGCTGGTTTCTTTTTCGAGCAGAGGATGTTTCTGCATCTCTTATGGAGAAGACCGCAGCCCATTCAAACTTGTTCTGCCACACAGCTCTGCACAAAGCCTTTGATTCCTTCAGAAGAGCAGCAGGAAATCTGGCTCAAACCACATAAGCAGACAGTGCCTGTCCCCAGATCAAATGTACTGACTGTGCCTTCTGATCAATGGAAAGCTCCCTGAGAGGCAGCAGCTGTGTAAACGCTTTGCAAACTGGACTGCAGCAGAGTTGCAGGGAAATGCATGAGAAACAACTAAATCAGGTCACAGTACTGAGAACGCTGGCTCCTTGACTGGCCATTAGGTGCTTATTCTCCACATACCTTTCTGGAACCTCTGCATATTTTAAGGCGCCTCTCCTCTCACGTATTGCTGAAGGATTGCTGGCAGACTAACAAGACAGTTGCCACTGTGCCTCCATAGTGCTTTGTCAGACTGGACAGGAAATGGACATAGGAAATCTCCCTTCCCATTGGAATGGGAAACCAGAGACTTTCAGCATTGTCAGGTAAATGTTACCAATGCATAACAAAACAGCCCTAGTGAAGGCTGGTAGGGAAGTGGCCCCAGGGCCTGCAATCTCTCCTGTATCCACCCAGCAGGTCCCAAATGGTATAGAGTAAAAGTAAGCTTCCTCTAGGTTGCCTTGCAAATGGCAGGTTTAGTTCTAGGCTTCATGCTGTCATTGGAAACAAAGTCTCCAGTTCTGCAACCGGATTCATGCAGGACACCCTCCAGGACCTTTGCAGTGGTCCTGCTGCATGGGTTGGGCTTATGTTAGCAGCTGTTACCAGCTGTGGTAGTGGGTTTTGTGACGAGCACTTACCCTCTGTGAGATGGACTAAGGACTACTGTGCATTGGTACACACCATACTGCACATACTTGAGTATCACACCTTTCTGTGGACTAAACCATGATCCTCCATGGAGGGCACAGAACGCCCTCTGGTAATACTTCCAACATCAGCTACATTTAAATCAAGCACATACACTCCGCAGTTAATATAGCGCTAGCTGAATCACCAATGCATTCCGAACAACCCTTCAGGAAAATGGTTAAAATTTTCAGCAGTTGTGGAAGCCTGACTCTGCCCTGCATTCAGCTGCTTTCTGCATCTTGGTTTAGATGAGACTTTGCCCTCTTTTTAAATTCATTATTAAGGCACTTTCCCATTTTTAACTTGTTACTAAAATGTCCCATGATTACAGCAGCAATAATCTTAAAAATCTGATTTATCTTTCTCTGTGGGAGTGTGTTCTTATTTCTCTGAAGCCTGAGGAGCGATATTTGGCGCGGCAGTGTTTTTTCCACCAGTAGCACTGCAGGGTTTAAGTTGCAGATGTTGCAGGGAAATATGTGATTTGTTTTGTTTTGTTCCAGAGGAACTCTTAAAATATTAGAGTCTATGATATTAACTAAATAGTTTAGGACACAAAATTTAACCTGCTTTTCCCTTTAAATTGCAACCTGAAGTTCTATGGCATATTGGCCAAGATTTTATTACAATGAAATTGACCCCGGCATTGCTCAGGTATTTAAGTGAAGTAAGGTTTGGGGTTTTTTTCCTCTCAATTTGGAAAATAAAAGGAAAATGTATATGGTTTTTACAAATGATTGTATTTTTGGAAAATGAAGAAGAAAAAGTTCATATGATAGAAGTCCTGAGAGTGATTCAGTGATTACATAGTGCTTGTTGGCAGATATTTGCAGTCTTCTCTGCTTTGCTAAAATAGAAAGGTAGGCAAGTGTTTGCGTGTGGATGGGCTGTGGTGTTTGTGTGTGAGAATGGGGCAGAGGGTGTTGCGGTGAGGGTAGGGACAGAGGGCTTGAGTAGTGGTGCTGAGGGTAGGGGTGGGGTGAAGTGAGGGCAGGGGTTTTTGTGGCGGGGGTGCACTCAGGACAGGGAGTTGGGGGTACTGGAGTGACTGTGTAACCCCCACACCTAGGTGTGGTTAACTACCCTATGTAGTGGTACCTAGACCAGTTCACAGAGAAGAAATAAGTGTTCTCTAGAGCCTAAACTGAGAGCCAGCTGCCCTTTAGCTCAAGCTGTAGAGGCACCTGCACTAAGCTTCAGAGGTCCTAGGTTTGAGCCTGGCTGAGGGCAGTTACAATGGCAGTGTGGTGCTTTCAGCACAGTGTTTGTAGTGGGGTGGTCTGGGTCCGGGTAGGCGGCAGATGTCTCAACAGGGTTTTGGTGTGGCGCTGGCTTAAGGTGGGGTGGAGTGTGGTAGAGTGAGGTCAGAGGCTGGTGGACTGCATGGGGGCTCAGAGTGTTGAGGTATGGGGTTGGCGTGGTGAGGACAGGATTCAGTGTTGGTGGGAGGGTCAGGGCCCTGGGTGGGGGTGCAGCCGTTGAAGTAGGGGTCTGTTGTTGGGGTTCAGGGCAGGAGCTGGAAGGTAGTGGAGTGAGGACAGAGTTTTGTGGTGTGGAGGGTCAGGGTCTCTTCCTGAATAAGGGGCCCCTTCCTGCTGGCAGCTGGAGCCTGGCTGGGAGCCCCGGCAGCTGGGGGGGAGGGGGGCATGCTGTGAACCCACCACTGGGGTGGTGGTGGTGAAAAAGGAAATTCCCTGCCCATGCCGCTGCCCAGAAGGCCCCTTGCTCAGGGCAGATGGAGGGTTCATGGCTCTGGCCTGGTTTGTACTATGGCCTGGCTGTGGCTGTGAGGGCCCAGGACCCCAGTCAGGGTGAAAGTCACATGCCCAGCTGGGGGAGCTTTGGCCCCATCTGCTGTGGGAATGGGGCACTTGGTGGGGTGGGGGAAGAAAAGAAAGCTGGGGGCTGTGCCCCCACCCCCTGTGCAGAGGCCTGTGCCAAGCAGTTGCCCTGCTTCCTATCCCCCAGCTTTTATATGCAGAAAACAAGTTGTGGCACAGGTGGGCTGTGGAGGTGTCTAGCAGATTGGGGTGGGGCTGAGAGAGAAAATGGTTGAGAAGCCCTTCCCGTGGTGGTGCCTGACTCCTGTTCCTTCTCTGCAGTAGCCCCGTGTGAGAGGGAACAGCCCTAGTCCCTCTGTTCCCAGCTGCTTTCACAGGTCCCCATCAATGGAGACAGCCGTGGAAGCTGCTGGGACCACCATGGCAGTGGGACTAGGACAGTGTGACCAAGGCCCGGGCTGCCTGCCACTTGCGAATTCTGGGAGGTGCAAGTGTTTCTGAGCAGTTCTTCCCACCCCTTGTGAGCCTGGTCGTGGTGGGGTTTGAAGCTGAGTCTCAGCAGAAACCTTTCCTTTCAGGTCCTGTTTAGGCTCCCATTACCTGTGCTCCCCATACTCTGTTCATCACAATCCCTCTTTAAGACTGGCACGTTATCCTTATTTGAAGCTGGGTGAGGAGGAGCCCATGAGACTCCAGTCCAGATCATAGATGTGCAGGGGAAATAGGGGCCCAAATGCCTCTGAAGTGACTTGCAGCGTCCCCAAGACAGGCTCACAAAACAGGGCCTCAAAGCCAGTTTTTCCAAGGCCTAAGCAGGTGCTCTAACAAGCAGACCGTGCTCCTGTGGACAGGGAGTGTAGCCACCCACTTTGCACAGCTACGAGTGATGCTACAAGGCAGTGGTTCATGAAGCTCACTCTTTAGTGATGGCTGTACTGACCTTGAGATTCTTGGGCTCAGACTCTGCCCTGCCATAAATGGTTGCTCTGAGCTCAGCAAAGCTACCCCCCCACTTGGAATAGGGCGGCATGCCCAATGGGAGTAAAGGCAGTGTCGGCTGCCGACGACAAAGCAGGTCTTTGCCCACGAAAGCTTATGCGCCAAAAGATCTGTTAGTCTGGGAGGAGCCACAGGACTTCTCGTTGTTTGAGTAAGCTTGAAGCACGTTGCTTATGCCAGGCATACGCTAGAAATCTAGGTCTGTTTAATCACGCTGGGCATGCACGTGAAAAAAGCCACCTCTGGGTGCAGGGTAGTAAAGGTGAACTAAGTCCTGGGTACCCCTTGACTTCACTGCTGCTTCTCCAGGAGATGTGCCTACAAAGTACCTGTAGTACTTGTCCTCAGTAGCTTCACTGTTCAGAGAAGCTATTTACAGGAGTGAAAATTCATGTGAGGGTTTGTGCCACCCCGGGTGTGCCTGAGTGGCGCCCTTCCAGGGGGGTGAGACTGAGTTGCTTGAACAACCCCGAGCCTAGGACAGAGCATAGACTAGACATGAAATTGCTGTCTTTTAAACTCAGCTTGTTCTATTCAGGAAACTAGAGAAATAATTACACGGCTTTTGTTTCCAAACAAACTATTAGATGAAGGCTTTAATAAAACAGTCTTGTTCTTTGCCAATACCTGTCCCTCTCTTCCTTAAAGCAACAGCAAAGGTGACAACAGCAGAGAGCAGAGTGCAAGGCAGTAGCGGAAAGAGAAATCCGCCCATAAAGTCTAAGAGACAATTAAAAATATAAATGTCAATCTGTATCTTTTTATATATATATATTTATATATTTGAAATACACAACATTGGTTTTTATTTCTTCACCTCCGCGTCAACAGGAAATATATTGCACTCTCTGAGCTCCTAGCAACGGTGGCTTAGGACGAGCATCGGAAAACCCAAGTGCTCCTGGGTTAATTCTGGTGCACACCAGAGATTTTTCCTCTCGCTGCCCACCCTGAGTTTTTAACCTCTTGGCAACATGCCTGAAGGTGGAGGTTGGATCGGTGGCCCTAAATTAAATCCCTGCCATCTCTCTCTCCATTACACTCACAGGGTGTACAGGGGCTCGCTGGAAGGGTGAGAACTCCTGAAATGCTGTGTGAGGGCTTCCACCTTCCCACCATGTGGCCCCACGTCAGCACAAGGCAGCACGCTGAGCTGTAGATGTGGCTCAGTCCCTCCCCCATCTGCTAACCTGTAGGTGTGGTGCTGGAGTCAGGCAGACTCCTCTAAGATAAACCTCCAGGGAAAAAGGATCAGGCCAGGGGTTGGTTTCTCTTAAATCTAGACACTGGTATGAGAGGTGTTACTATAGTCTCGGTTCTAGAGCGCTGGGCACTCAAAGCTGCTGGCCTCTCGCCAATGGGAGATGCTGGAGCTCTTTCGCTAGGGGGAGCATGGAGCCCGGCTCCATCATGAGCTGTCCACCACCTGGTGGGGTAGAGTCACTGAGGAGCCATTGATGAAAGAGCCCTGCTTCTCCCGGCCCTTCAGGAAGAAGGTCAGCAGCTCCCCTTTGCCTTTGACGTAGATGGCCCCCCGGCGCACAAAGCGGAAGCCGTACTCCTTCAGGACGAGATGCGTCTCCTCCACCACCTGCGCAGAGGAGCAGTCGTGACGCACGTGGCTGTGCATACTGGGCAGTGCTGTTGCAAATGGCTGTCACACCCCTTCAAACACCTCGCCCGCGGCTTGTAGGCTCCATCTCGGGGCATGAAGCATTTATACAGCCCCGTTCCTTCAAGGGCCAGCTGCTGTGTTGCTGCAGAAAGTCACCTGGGAGGTTTCAGGGACCAATGCAGCAGCCCTAGAACACAGGGCTCTTCCCCCTCACTCCCCAGCTGCCAACCACTACACTTGCTTTTGTGTCTCCCTCTCTGCCCCATCTTCTCCCTTATGCCCAGCTGCCCTTCTCCTTTCTGCACCCACCCCATTGCCTTGAGCAGCCCCCCACCAATCACAAGACCTCATGCTCCAAACCTGGCTCTAGCAGTTAGCTCCCCTCTCCAGTGCTACAAGCAGGCTCTCTTGCTGCCATACTTCATACCACCTTGCCTGTCCAAGTGCACGTGCTGTCTCCTGGCGCTGGTCTCTTCCTAGGGTTAAGGTTACCTAAGAGTTTCCACTCTAACCTCCTCTTTTTATGAGTCCCCAGCTGGCATTTGATGGGGGTGTGCTCACCCACCTGGATGTTCCCCATGACACCGGTTGACTCCATCCTGCTGGCCACGTTCACTGTGTTCCCCCAGATGTCGTAGTGCGGCTTGCGGGCGCCGATCACGCCTGCCAGCACTGCCCCTTTATTCATGCCTACACAGCGGGCACAAGGAGAGCTTGGCTTTACGACCGGGTCCTGAGTGCACAAATACGCAGAGCCCACCACCCCTACCGCACCGCATGTCATAGGCACAGCCGCAATACACACGGCAGGCGCCCAGCACCCACGGCATGTTCCTGGCGTGCCCAGGGGCACAGTACACCCCCCCGCCCCCAGGGTGCCAGCATGTGCTTTACGGTCATGTGTCTTAGCAGCAGCATTCCAGCCGGAGGCATGTGGCGATGGGCCTTTCCCCAGCCCATATCGGCTCCCTGTCTCCATGCTGCTGGCTCCCTACCCATCAGGCACTCGCTACCTGCCCTGGTGCTAGCAGCTCGCCCAGTCTCCTGCCAGGCTAACGGGGAGGTGTCTGGCCGTCGTTCGGCCCGGCTTTCCCCTTCTAGCTGAGTAGTTTCTTCAAAAGACTGATAACTACGTCTCTGATGGCACAGGTTCGGTGGGGCTGGGCTCAGCTCCGCCATTGCTTCTGTGGCCAGTAGGCGTTCAGAGGTCATGTCCTATGCTGCGCTCCAGCTGCTTGCTGAGCTGTGGCACGCTGGAGTCCAGCAGGCCGGCTTCTCTTGCGGCCAGGAGGGGTTTGTATCCGTTTGCTTGTGCCGTCATGCTCTGGTGGGGCCTGCCCCCTGCCCCCACAGGGGGCTGGGCTTGTTACCCGGGCTGTGCCATTTCCTAGTGCTATGAACGCAACCACTCAGCACTGCAGAGCTCTGGGCAGACAAAGTCACTCCTACGCCCCAGCTAAGTACTAGCAGCAGCGCCATACGGGGAAACAGAAGGTCCCGAAGGGGGAAAGCAACTTGTCCAGTCTCAGCAAGTCATGCTCAGGGCCAGGATTAGAGCTGGAGTGTCGCTGGGGCTCAGCCCAGCTCTAACCACGGGACAGTACAGCTGCCATGACAGCAGAGTGCTCAGCCAGCTGACCTGCGGCTGCGCAGGCCAGGCCAGGACTTGAGCATGGAGAACATGTACGTCGACAATAACTGAGCCCTGCCCTAAAGAAACATAATGTAGGCGAGAAAGCGAGTGCTGGGTTTTAGGGACAGCCCTGTGCGCTGCATGGCAGGGCCGGGTTGGCGCCTATGTGGCTCCCTGGCTGGGGGGGTCTCAGAGTGGGTATATACAGACACGGGCTGACTTCTCCGCCAGCTGGGAGATACTCAACACCCGCCCACTTCCCCAAGCCCTGCCCCCTCCCACCCCTTCCCCAGCCCCTGCTCCACCTCCCAGCCCTGTTCAGCCCCCACCCTGCCCCCTCCCACCCCTCCAAGTGTGCCGGGTCCCTGCCCCTCCCACTCCCTCCTGCAAGGTCCCAAATGCTGTGAAGCACTGTTTCTCCATGGGCAGAAGGTGCCGGGGGGGGCGGGGGTGGTCAGCAGGGCCACAGGCAGGTGACAGGCACCGGGCAGGTGGGGAACGGGGGGGGGGAGGGGGTGCTGAGCAATTGGACACCCCCTGCCCCCCGGTAGCAGACTCCAGTCCCACCCGCAGAGCAGCACTTGCCTATTCGGAGCATGAAGTTGTTGAAGGACTGGTAGTTAATGTTCATCAGCGTCACTTTCATGGCTAAGGCGAAGTCGGCCAGGTCAGCCAGGTGCTGCCAGCGCTCCTTCTCCGAGAGCTCCTCCTTCTGCAAGGGCAGGGCAGAGCGCAGCGCCTGAGGGGGGCAGGCAGCGCCCAGCCTGCCCCGTCTCCTGGCTCCACCAGGCCTGCCTGTACAGCCCCCCCCCGCCCAGCGTGACTGCCGCGCGCCTCCCTCCCGCTGCTGGCCCCGTACCTTGACGGTGGTGGTGGTGTAGCCATTGGTGTTGACGTCAGGGGTTACGCCAGAAGCAGCCATGTAGGTGCTGCCGATGGTTTTAATCTTGGTGATGCACCGGAACTGCGGCTCGTCCAGGAGCTGAAAGACACAGGAGAGAAACCCGTGGACACAAGGCAGGGCTGTGCCGGGGTGGCGGGGAGCACGGGGCCTGGGACAACCCCCTCCGCCCCCACCCTCACCCCACTCCCTTCCCCAAACCCGGTCCCTGCTCCCCTCTGCCTCTTTTCCTGCCTATTCTGCCCTGCCCGCAGGGGAGTGCACTCACCGAGGCACGGGCAAGTGGAGTACCCTGGCTCCAACCCACCACGTTCCCCAAGCCCAGCTCAGCCCCAGCGCCTTGCTCCCACCCCCAGCTGCAGCGAGGCCGAGCGACCTGGCTGGGGAAGGGCAGAGCATAGCAGGCCAGGCTCGGTGGCTCCCCACCCAGAGCTCCTGCTGCCGCTGGTGAGTGTGGAGGTGGGCTTGGTCCTTGCTGCTGGAGCCCCGCAAGTTGTCCTGGGCCCTTCTGCCCCCTCCCCAAAGCACAGGGGCCAGGGCAGCTGCCGCCAACCCTGCAAGGACAGAGCCACTCTGATGCAGAGTGGCTGAAAAGCGCCTCCAAGGCAGAGAAGTAGTGAGGCGATAGCAGGGGTGGGGAACCCTCCTGACCCAGCCTGCGGCTTGCCTGGATCCAGCTCCTGAGGCTCGGGGCCCCTGTCCCCCATATCTGACCCACTGCGGGAGAGGGAACACACCCCAAGCCTTGCAGGCCGGAGCCAGGCAAGCTGGGCCAGATCCAGCCCATGGGCTCGGCCCAGTGCCACTGCTACTCACTTTCATTCCCCCAGCTGGGGACGGAGGGAGGGGGCGGGGGAAGGAGCAGTGCTTCCGGGAGGCTTTATCCTCCCGCTCTGATTGGTCAAAATTCTGGCCAATCAGTGCATCAGAGGGACGTGTCTAGCAGCGGGTGGGGGTACCCAAAGCCATGTGCACACTGGGGTGTGCCACAGCTCAGCTGCACCCCGCCAGCTGGATCCTGTACCCCTAGACCGCCCTGCACCCTCCCTCCTGCCCAGACCCCCACCCCCACCATGCTCCTGTCCCTCCTTCCCAGATCCCTCACCCTAACCCCTCCCTTCAGATCCCACACTCAAAATCCTCCCGCCCAGACCCTGCACCCCCCCCCACTGCCACCCCCCCCTGCACCGAGCCACCCCCCCAGCCCACTCCTGCACCCCACCCACTGCCACTCCCTCCTGCACCGAGCCACCCCCCCCAGCCCACTCCTGCACCCCCCCCCATTGCCACCCCCTCCTGCACCTCCTGCATCGAGCCACCCCCCAGCCCACTCCTGCACCCCACCCACTGCCACTCCCTCCTGCACCGAGCCACCCCCCAGCCCACTCCTGCACCCCCCCACTGCCACTCCCTCCTGCACCGAGCCACCCCCCCAGCCCACTCCTGCACCCCACCCACTGCCACCCCCTCCTGCACCTCCTGCACCGAGCCACCCCCCCAGCCCACTCCTGCACCCCACCCACTGCCACCCCCTCCTGCACCTCCTGCACCGAGCCACCCCCGCAGCCCACTCCTGCACCCCACCCACTGCCACCCCCTCCTGCACCTCCTGCACCGAGCCACCCCCCCCAGCCCACTCCTGCACCCCATCCACTGCCACTCCCTCCTGCACCGAGCCACCCCCCCAGCCCACTCCTGCACCCCACCCACTGCCACCCCCTCCTGCACCTCCTGCACCGAGCCACCCCCCCAGCCCACTCCTGCACCCCCCCCATTGCCACCCCCTCCTGCATCGAGCCACCCCCCAGCCCACTCCTGCACCCCACCCACTGCCACTCCCTCCTGCACCGAGCCACCCCCCAGCCCACTCCTGCACCCCACCCACTGCCACTCCCTCCTGCACCGAGCCACCCCCCCAGCCCACTCCTGCACCCCACCCACTGCCACCCCCTCCTGCACCTCCTGCACCGAGCCACCCCCCCCAGCCCACTCCTGCACCCCATCCACTGCCACTCCCTCCTGCACCGAGCCACCCCCCCAGCCCACTCCTGCACCCCACCCACTGCCACCCCCTCCTGCACCTCCTGCACCGAGCCACCCCCCCCAGCCCACTCCTGCACCCCCCCCATTGCCACCCCCTCCTGCACCTAGCCACCCCCCAGCCCACTCCTGCACCCCACCCACTGCCACTCCCTCCTGCACCGAGCCACCCCCCCAGCCCACTCCTGCACCCCCCCACTGCCACTCCCTCCTGCACCGAGCCACCCCCCCAGCCCACTCCTGCACCCCACCCACTGCCACCCCCTCCTGCACCTCCTGCACCGAGCCACCCCCCCCAGCCCACTCCTGCACCCCCCCCATTGCCACCCCCTCCTGCACCTCCTGCACTGAGCCACCCCCCAGCCCACTCCTGCACCCCACCCACTGCCACTCCCTCCTGCACCGAGCCACCCCCCCCGCACACTCCTGCACCCCCCCCATTGCCACTCCCTCCTGCACCTCCTGCACCGAGCCACCCCCCAGCCCACTCCTGCACCCCCTGCACCGAGCCACCCCAGCCCACTCCTGCACCCCCCCACTACCACCCCCTCCTGCACCTCCTGCTCAGAGCCACCCCCAGCCCACTCCTGCACCCCCCCACTGCCACTCCCTCTTGCACCAAGCCACCCCCCAAGCCCACTCCTGCACCCCCACTGCCACCCCCTCCTGCACCTCCTCCTCAGAGCCACCCCCAGCCCATTCCTGCACCCCCCCCACTGCCACTCCCTCTTGCACCTCCTGCTCACAGCCACCCCCAGCTCACTCCTGCACCCCCCCACTGCCACTCCCTCCTGCACCGAGCTACCCCCAGCCCATTCCTGCACCCCCCCCACTGCCACTCCCTCCTGCACCTCCTGCTCAGAGCCACCCCCAGCCCACTCCTGCACCCCCCCCACGCTGCCACCGCCTCCTGCTCAGAGCCACCCCAGCCCACTCCTGCACCCCCTACACTGCCACCCCCTCCTGTACCTTCTGCTCAGCGCCACCCCCAGCTTGCTCCTGCACCCCCTCTCACCTAGACCCCCCCACACCCCAAGCCCATTTAGTCACTCCCACAATGACCCCTCATTTTTGGCCCCCTTCCAGAGCCTAGAGGAGCCATAAAATGTACTTAGCCCCCCTCCACCCCGCCAGGCCCTGGGGATGGTGTGTGAGGGGAATGAGGGAAGCCTCAGCTTTGTTTGTTTTCAGTTGGCAACCACATCAGTGAAGGGCTTGGGGGGTTATTTTTTGGGGCAGGGGCTTCTCACGTGTGCCCCCTGACCCAAAACTGGTTCCCCACCCCTAGGCTACAGGACTGGCTGTCAGACCAGTACTAGCTGCAGGTACAGCAGATCTCAGAGGGACGGACCCCACGGTGACACGTCCCCGCTGGAAACGGGAGGGTACAGCCAGGCATCAGCAGAGCCCTGCAAACCGAAAGCAAGCAACCACATTGTCCCGCGTTAAGCATTGGCTACGGGCGGGAAAGATCTGACGCGGTCAGGAAATGGTTTCTTTGCTTGCTTCCTTTACATGCCGATGATTAAAACCAGCAGTCTGAGGCCACAGGGTGAGGTTAGAAAGCTGGGTTAATTCAGAGCCGCCTGCTCGGGGCGGTCAGAGTTACAAACTACCTGCCTCCCCGAGGTGTCCCCCTCTGAAGTCCTACTGTACAGTACTTACAACACCAGCGACGCCCTATGGCTGCTCTGCAGAATCATAGAATCATAGAACACTAGGACTGGAAGGGAACTCGAGAGACCATTGAGTCCAGCCCCCTGCCCCAATGGCAGGACCAATAACTATTTAAACCATCCCTGATAGACATCTATCTAACCTGTTCTTAAATATCTCCAGAGATGGAGATTCCACAACCTCCCTTGGCAATTTATTCCACTGTTTGACCACCCTGACAGTTAGGAATTTTTTCCTAATGTCCAACCTAAACCTCCCTTGCTGCAGTTTAAGTCCATTGCCTCTTGTTCTATCCTCAGAGGCCAAAAAGAACAAGTTTTCTCCCTCCTCCTTATGACACCCTTTTAGATACCTGAAAACCACAATCATGTCCCCCCTCAATCTTCTCTTTTCCAAACTAAACAAGCCCAATTCTTTCAGCCTTTCTTCATAGGTCACATTCTCTCGACCTTTAATCATTCTTGTCGCTCTTTTCTGGACCTTCTCTAATTTTTCCACATCTTTCTTGAACTGTGGTTTCCAGAACTGGACAAAATACTCCAGCTGAGGCCTAACCAGCGCAGAGTAGAGCAGAAGAATGACTTCTTGTGTCTTGTTTACAACACACCAGTTAATGCATCCCAGAATCGTGCTTACTTTTTTTGCAACAGCATCACACTGTTGACTCATATTTAGCTTGTGGTCTGCTATGACCCCTAGATCCCTTTCTGATGTAGTCATTCCTAGACAGTCTCCCCCCATTCTCAAAACAAAAAGCAGTCAAGTAGCACTTTAAAGACTAGCAAAATAGTTTATTAGGTGAGCTTTCGTGGGATAGACCCACTTCTTCAGACCATAGCCAGACCAGAACAGACTCAATATTTAAGGCACAGAGAACCAAAAACAGTAAGCAAGGAGGACAAATCAGAAAAAGATAATCAAGGTGAGCAAATCAGAGAGTGGAGGGGTGGGGGGGAAGATCAAGAATTAGACTGAGTCAAGTACGCAGACAAGCCCCTATAGTGACTCAGAAAGTTCCCATCACAATTTAAACCATGTGTTAATGTGCCGAATTTGAATATAAATGTCAGTTCGTCCACTTCTCTTTCTAAAATGGAGCGATAATTTCTCTTCAGTAACACACATACCTTGAGGTCATTGACAGAATGGCCCATTCCATTAAAATGTTGACTAACTGGTTTGTGGATCTGGAGTGTTTTGAGGTCTGTTTTGTGCCCGTTGACCCTTTGTCTAAGGGAGTTAGAAGTCTGTCCAATATACAAAGCATCTGGGCATTGTTGGCACATGATGGCATTTATGATGTTAGTAGAGGAGCATGAGAAAGTGCCCATGATTCTGTGAGTAACCTGGTTAGGTCCAGTGATGGTATTTCCAGAGAAGATATGTGGACAAAGCTGGCAGTGGGCTTTGTTGCAGGGAAAGGTTCCAGGACTGGTGTTCCTGGGGTATAGACTGTGGAATAAGTCAGACTATGAACAGGAGGCAGCCAGACAACTCTCCAACACCACATTTTACAGACCTCTCTCTGCTGATCCCACTTTGGAATTCCAAAGGAAATTACAACAACTACTGAAGGAACTCCCTGCTGCTACTCAGGACCTCATTAACTCAGACACACCATCTGAGCCGCAGCCTGGATTATTCTATTTGCTTCCCAAAATCCACAAACCTGGAAACCCTGGACTCCCTATCATTTCAGGTATTGGCACCCTTACCACCGGACTATCCAGTTACGTGGACTCCCTCCTCAAACCCTATGCCACCAACGCTCCCAGCTATATCCGAGATACCACCGACTTCCTGAGGAAATTACAAAACATCGGAAAAGTTCCTGATAACACCATCCTTGCCACCATGGATGTAGAGGCTCTGTACACTAATATTCCACATAGAGATGGATTACAAGCAATCAGAAATACCATCCCTGATGCACCACAGCCAATCTGGTGTCTGACCTCTGTAACTTTGTTCTCACACACAATCATTTCCGTTTTGGGGACAATTTATACCTCCAGATTAGTGGAACTGCTATGGGCACCCACATGGCCCCACAATATGCTAATATATTTATGGCTGACCTGGAACAATGATTCCTCAGCTCTTGTCCCCTATTACCACTCCTCTACTTAAGATACATTGATGACATCTTTATGATTTGGACCCATGGTACAGAGGCTCTAGAAGAATTCCACAGAGACTTTAACAGTCTACACCCCACCATCAACTTATGCCTCGATTACAACATGCAAGAGATACATTTCCTGGATGCTACAGTACTAATCAAGGATAGCCTGATCAGTACTACACTGTACCGAAAACCTACTGATCGCTATACTTATCTACATCCTTCTAGTTTCCATCCTGCACACGTGACTAGATCCATTGTTTACAGTCAAGCTCTTAGGTACAATCGCATTTGCTCTGATCCAACTGACAGAGACCAAAAACTACAAGAACTTTACCAAATATTCATAAACCTGAATTACCCACCAGGAGAAGTAAAAAAACAAATCGACAGGGCCAGACGAATACCCAGAAACCAGATACTCCAAGATCAGCCCAAAAAAGCCAAGAACAGAACACCACTGGTCATCACCTACAGCCCCCAGCTCAGACCACTGCAACAAATTATTAAAGACCTACAACCTATTCTTAATCAGGATGCTACACTCCAGAAGGCCCTGGGTGACATGCCTGTTCTCTCCTACAGACAACCTCCCAACCTCACGAGGATCCTTACTAACAGCCACAGTCTATACCCCAGGAACACCAGTCCTGGAACCTTTCCCTGCAACAAAGCCCACTGCCAGCTTTGTCCACATATCTTCTCAGGAAATACCATCACTGGACCTAACCAGGTTACTCACAGAATCACGGACACTTTCTCATGCTTCTCTACTAACATCATAAATGCCATCATGTGCCAACAATGCCCAGATGCTTTGTATATTGGACAGACTTCTAACTCCCTTAGACAAAGGGTCAACGGGCACAAAACAGACCTCAAAACACTCCAGATCCACAAACCAGTTAGTCAACATTTTAATGGAATGGGCCATTCTGTCAATGACCTCAAGGTATGTGTGTTACTGAAGAGAAATTATCGCTCCGTTTTAGAAAGAGAAGTGGACGAACTGACATTTATATTCAAATTTGGAACATTAACACATGGTTTAAATTGTGATGGGAACTTTCTGAGTCACTATAGGGGCTTGTCTGCACACTTGACTCAATCTAATTCTTGATCTTCCCCCCCACCCCTCCACTCTCTGATTTGCTCACCTTGATTATCTTTTTCTGATTTGTCCTCCTTGCTTACTGTTTTTGGTTCTCTGTGCCTTAAATATTGAGTCTGTTCTGGTCTGGCTGTGGTCTGAAGAAGTGGGTCTGTCCCACGAAAGCTCACCTAATAAACTATTTTGCTAGTCTTTAAAGTGCTACTTGACTGCTTTTTGTTTTGATAGTGTATAGACTAGCACGGCCTCCTCTCTGTTACTATTGCCCCCATTCTGTATGTGTGAAACCGATTGTTCCTTCCCAAGTGGAGCACTTTGTATTTGTCCTTATTAAACTTCATCCTGTTTACCTCAGACCATTTCTCCAATTTACTCAGATCATTTTGAATTATGACCCTATCCTCCAAAGCAGCTGCAACCCCTCCCAGCTTGGTATCATCTGCAAACTTAATAAGAGTACTTTCTATGCCAGGCTCGTTTCTGCTCACAGGGCCCTGGCTGAACACTTCCTGCGGCCCTGGGCCTGGACTCACCGCGTCGAAGTCCGAGATGATCTCGTTGAGGAAGCGCAGGCATTCGATCCCACCGTTGTTGATACTCTCCTCCGTGTAGAAGTCAGCGAAGTTGGGGAGGGAGGCAAACATGACCCCGATTTCGTCATACGACTGGCTGTACAGCTCCTGTGGGACCAGAAACCTGGCTGGCATGGGGGACCGCAGTGTCCTGTGGCGTAGTGCACTATAGCAGCTCTATCCAGCCACAGGAAGGCACCCAGCGGGCCACGTAACCAACCCACTTATTGCACCAGGGCAGCCCAAGCCTCCTGCTAATAGACGATGGACAATGTCTGGACAATGCAAGTGCTTCTGCTACCCTTTGTCTTAATTCAACCTGCAGCTTCTGTGCCTCTAGGCCGTTAAAGGGTATATCTGCACTTGGACAGGGTAACAAGCCTCGTGGATGGGGGGAAGCAGTAGATGTGGTACGCCTAGATTGCAGTGAGGCTTTTCATACAATCTTGCACCACCTTCTCATTAACAGAAAAGGGAAATACAGCCTAGGTTGAACTGCTCCTACGTGGGTATGTGACTGGCTGGATAACCTTGCCCAGAGTGTAGTTATCAATGGTCCACCGTCACGTTGGAAGGGTATAATGAGTGGGGTTTCTCAGGGACCAGTTCTGGGGCTGGTTCTATTCGACATCTTTATCAACAATTTAGATTAACTCAGAAGGAATGTGCACGTAAAGTTTGTGGATTACACCAAGCGGTGAGGGGTTGCAAGCCCTGTTTCCTGTAAGCTGAGCGCTTGGGTAGCTGTGTCGGAGAGAGTCAGGTGCCACCCAGCTGATTGGCAGAGCATGCCCAGCCGCCGACAGCCAGCAGCGTGTTTCTACTGATGGCACATGCCTCGGTGTGCACACATTTTATTCCGCACATGGATGAACTCGTTGCTTGCCAGCCTGTCCACCCTGATCTCCACTCAGCGGAAAGATGGACCAGACTTTCCACTCCCTCGTTAGCAAGGTCCTAGTGCTGCCGGGCCCAGCTGCAGAGGCATATGTGCAGGGAACGACCTAGCACTGGCTCTGAGTGTGGGACGTAGGGAGGGTGCCTTCCACTGCTGGTTGCTCTGTCTTGAGCTGGGAAGTCAGCAGGAGTAGACTGGAAGCTTCAGCTCTCCCCAAGTCATGGTGTCTGGCTCTCCTGTTCTCACCTCATCCCGTTTCTTGGAGCCCAGGAAATGCCGGGCCACGTGCTCTGGCAACATATTGGTGACCAGGGCCTCGTTCCAGCGCCTCATCTCGTACACCCGCTCCTTCTGGTCATGGACGTCGATCTTCCACAGGAACAACGTCCGGGCCAACTTCTCCACCTGCAGGAGGGGAATGTGCCCCTGTGTCAGGCTGGGCCTCCCAAAGCTTCAAGCACAGCAACCTCGCCCATGGGCTCACGGAGGCACAGGGCTGGGGCAGGGTTAGCTTACAGCACCGTGGGCGTTTCTGTGGCAGAGTCAGAACTGGAATATGAGAGTCCCACCAGCCAGGTCTCTGCTCTAACCACTCAACACCACTGCCCCTCGCTGTGCCATGCTAGCTCCCCTGCATGGAGGTTTCGGCTGCCATGATGCAGTCACTGCAACACCCACCAGTGGGAGCTCTCCAGGGCAGTGGGTTATGGGTTTGCGCAAAGGGCGGCTGTTTCAGAGAATCCTGGGCCACCCCAGAGCCATGCAGGGCAGCTTGGTACAGAACAGATGGACGCAGCTCTTCCTGGATCTCTGGGCCACGCCAGAGTCCCATGCAAGAGGGATCGCTAGACCTCGCAAGGCCCCGTCAAGAAGCCAGAGCACTGGGAGTGCAAGTGCAGTCAGTGAAGACCAGGGGAGGAGGGCCAGGGAGAGAGAAAGGGAGAACAGGTGGCGTGGGGAGAGGGACGTGCAAGTACCGGGGGGAATGAGGTCTGGGGAGGGAAACCTACCCCAGCCCTTCCAGTTCAGCGCTGGGCTGCAGGGAGCTAGTGAAGGAACAAGCAAGAAGAGGAACCTCCAATGAGAAGGGAGGGCAGAGATGGACAAGGAAGAGGCAGAGACACCCGTCACTTGGGAGGGGACGTCTGAGCACCAGAGAGCTCAGAGCTGAGAGAGAGAAGGGGCTCTGCCTGGACAGAGTGAAACCACCCTGCACTAGGGCAGTGCAGCGTGAAGGGGCCCTGTGCCCCAGTGCCCTGTGCTGGCAGAATGCCAGGGACCCCAGACGGCTGAGGACAGGAGGGGGAGGAACCACTCACATGGCGAGAGAAGTAGTAGAAGCTGAGCATCATGATGAAAATCATCACCGTCATGGAGTACTTGGAGGGGACGAGGGCAGACCTGAGGGAGAGAGAAGAGTGAGCCACGCTTGTCCCACCCTGGCCGTCTTGCCGTCCATTCCATGGCACCCAGAGCTTCACCACGCCAAACCCAGGCACCCAGCACCCGCGTGAGGGCTTTGATGACCCTCGAGGGGCTTTCCCCCATGCCGAGCCTATCAGCTGAGACCAGCTGCCTTTGGACCATCAGGGAGCACCCATGTGTTACAGCCTCCCCCCGCCCCAAAGGCACCAGAGCAGACACGACCAGGCGTCCGCCTGCAGCAGAGCAGACTCTTTTGGGTGCAACATGAGCAGAGTACCTGGCAGACAGGGGATGGATCAGTGTGCGGTGGGTGGGAGGGAAGGGGCCCAGGGAAAGGCCTGGAACTGGATCAATGAGGGACCATCACAGGGAACGGTCCCACGTGGCTCCCGGCACCCTCCCCTCCTCGAGGCGCCCGGTGCCCTTACGCGTTCTCCTTGAAGCGTCTCTGATCGTACTCGTCGAAGATCTGCTGCCAGGAGAAGATGTTGACCACTCCCATGGCCCAGGTGATCATGATCATCAGGGTGAGCTTCACCATGTGGCTGACCTGCACCAGCATGATGGTGGCAATGAGGGCCAGCACGGCGATATAGCTGTAATACTTGGGGTTCTCCACGCAGCCCCCCGCCGGCAGGGTCACTGCGGTGCTGTTGCTGGCGCTGCTGTAGTACTGGAGGCAGCTGAGCTGTGGGGCGGCAGAGAGATGGGTGAGGGCCGGCAGCGGAGGGCCCCTCTGGACTCGTGCTTTGCTATGGAGGCAATGGCCTGGCTGGGTGGGTGCAACAAGGACAGGCCTTCTTTCGCCTTCTGCCATCGCTCGGTTTTTCGGGGGGCCCGATCCTGAAGGCCCCACCCTCTGCAAAGTCAGTGCCCTGAGGCTACCGAGCCTGTGCCTGGCCTGCCCAGGAAACGAAGAGCCACCTTGCCTCGGGCCCTGGCTGAGGAACGCCAGGCTGGCCCTGTCAGCGTAGCAGCCAGTTAGTTCCCCAGGAGGCGGCTTTCCTCGCAGCGTGGCAGGATTCCCAGCGCCGCAGGCTTCGTGCAGCTCTCCAGGGGAACGGCCGGTGGTTTCCTCTGACCCAGGTTCACTTTGAACCAGCGACTCTGGGTGAGAAGCTCCCTTGCTAGTTAGTCTGTTTAATGCAGGACATGTGCCCAGACGAGATAGGGACTGTCTGGGCCACAGAGATGGGCAGGTGCTGTCGGAAACCCAGCCAACCACTACAGACCCTTCCCCGGAGACCCACTCGCCACCACCCCTGCACACAGCTGAGTACTGTTACCACCATGGAGTTGGCAAGAGAAGGCCCTGGTCGGAGGAGGGCAACGCTCATGCGTCAGGGCATAAGCCGACCAGCAGCTGCAAGGCACTGGGAAGGGGTGAGGCAGGCGGTACTGGAGACTGTATCTGTATCATTAGCCCTTGGAAAGTCCGACCTCCTCCCATTAAAACAGCTGAGCTGGATGCGGCTGTGCTAGACGTATCCACGCTCTGCCCCCTTGGCAACCTGTCAGGCGCCTGGGACTGCACCGGGTCTTTCCGTGGAGGTGTCTGAGCTGCCCTGCCCTCTCATGTGCAGCTGCAGAGACAGCCTCTCATGAGGACCAAGGCAGAGCACGCCGGGGCTGTCCCCTTGCAATCAAGCACTGATGCCCGCTGCCCTTTCAGATCACTTCAGCGGGTGTAAATGCAAACACAGGGGCTGGCTGTCCTCACGGCTGTGTAAAACGGGGCCTCTCTGTCACACCCAGCGGAGTGACACTGCAGCGGAAGGGCTGTTGGCATCAGGCCCCCCAGGGATTTAGCCCATTAATAACGGGGCTGAAAATATCCGGCTGCCGTCAATCTTTGCTGCTTCCGATCAATGCCCCCGAGGGCAGCGCGGTCTGAACAATTATCGGCGCCCCCAAAACGGGAAGGTCAGAATGGACGGACGAACCGAGACGGCATTTCGAGGTCACCGCCTGCAAGGCATATGCACAGCCGCAGCACAGGGGGACGGCTCAGCCCCCCACCGAGAGGTTTTCAATAACTACTGTGGTTTAGCCAAACACAGCCCTGGCATCCGGCCACACCGATCCATGGAAATGCCCCCTGCGCAGGCCCCAGCACAGTTAACAGGCCTTTCAGGGCACCTTCTCCTGCGACACTCATCGCCTTCCTAGCAATGCAGGGCGGAAAGGCAGCTCAGCCAGGCTCTGAGACCAGCCCTCTGCACTGAGGCAGGAACAAGGAAACCTAGACCATCCCTGACAGGTGTTTGTCCAAGAGGGTCAAACACTTGCAGTGACAGGGAGACCACGCGTCCCTTGGAAGCCTATTCCAGAGCTTTGCCAGCCTTAGAAAGATTTCCCCTAATAGCTCACTTAAATCTCCCTTGCTGCAAATTACCCCATTATCTCTTGTTCTTCCTCCAGCAGGCGTGGGGACAATGGACACAGTCCTCTGTAACAGTTCTTAATAGGGTTGAAGACTGTTCCCAGGTCCCCCTCAGGATTTTTGCAGAGAACAGGGCCAGTTTTTTTTCCTTCGTCGAGCTGGTCTTTTAACCCAGTGGTCTCCACCTGTCCAAACTTCCCTACTGCCTTCCGGAGTTTGAACTGTCCAGTTTCGCCTCATGCCAAAAGGACTTGCTTACAAAGTGAGACCTACAAATACAGAAGGGGCCCAGCCCGCTGGACTGAAAAGCGGCTGCCCGCCTCCGTATACCATAAAAACGTCAAAGAATTCGATTGCAATAGAAATACTGAACGAGCAGCTTAGTGCAGCGTGTACAGAGCAGTCTAAACAAGTCACCGATGGCAGGACATTTCGGTTTGCACTGACTTTACGAGGGCTTTCTGTGTAGCCTGTTGTAAAACGAGGTAAATACCTAGATGAGTGACGTGCCCCTTGGAAGACGTCTGTATGCCCCCAGGTAAGCGAACCAGGTTCCCTCTAAGCTGCGTAGCCATGTGGCCGCTCAACTGCCTAATAAGCCCCGAGCAGGAGTTCAGAGCTGCCGTGCACCAGGCTACGTCTGCCACCTTTCCCCAGCTGCGGCAGCTCCCTGCGGCTGGGCTGGATTCAGAAAGGGGCTTTAGGAGCTGCAGTCTGGGGCCCCTTTAGCTCAAGACCCTGGGCTGCAGCCACTAAGACCCCTGCGTTCAGGGCCAGCCCTACCTGGCCAAGGGGTGGTGGGCGGCAAAGAAGGCTCTGCACGCTGCCATTCCTCCCCGCGGCTGCAGCTGTCCCCGCGTGCTGCTCTTGTGCCGCTCTCGCCGCGAGACGCCATCCCCACAGCTCCCACTGGCTGGGGATCGTGGCCAATGGCAGCTGCAGGTGAGCAGGGGGCAGCGCAGGTAGCACGGAGCCACCGGTTCTGTATCCCACCACCAAATGAGAGCTGCCCCAGGGGACTGCCCGGTACCGCGACTGCCGGCCCCAGCCCTGAGCTTCCCCTCACCCCAGCCCTGAGCCCCCTGCACCCACCCCCACACCGCAGCCCTGAGCTTCCCCTCACCCCAGCCCTGAGCCACCTGCACCCACCCCCACACCACAGCCCTGAGCTTCCCCTAACCCCCCTCCCTCACCCCAGCCCTGAGCCCCCTGCACCCACCCCCACACCGCAGCCCTGAACTTCCCCTCACCCCCTCCCTCACCCCAGCCCTGAGCCACCTGCACCCACCCCCACACCGCAGCCCTGAGCTTCCCCTAACCCCCCTCCCTCACCCCAGCCCTGAGCCACCTGCACCCACCCCCACACCACAGCCCTGAGCTTCCCCTAATCCCCCTTCCTCACCCCAGCCCTGAGCCCCCTGCACCCACCCCCAAACCGCAGCCCTGAGCTTCCCCTCACCCCCTCCCTCACCCCAGCCCTGAGCCACCTGCACCCACCCCCACACCGCAGCCCTGAGCTTCCCCTAACCCCAACTCCCTCACCCCAGCCCTGAGCCACCTGCACCCACCCCCACACCACAGCCCTGAGCTTCCCCTAACCCCCCTCCCTCACCCCAGCCCTGAGCCCCCTGCACCCACCCCCAAACCCGCAGCCCTGAGCTTCCCTTCACCCCCTCCCTCACCCCAGCCCTGAGCCACCTGCACCCACCCCCACACCACAGCCCTGAGCTTCCCCTAATCCCCCTCCCTCACCCCAGCCCTGAGCCCCCTGCACCCACCCCCAAACCGCAGCCCTGAGCTTCCCCTCACCCCCTCCCTCACCCCAGCCCTGAGCCACCTGCACCCACCCCCACACCGCAGCCCTGAGCCCCCTGCACCCACCCCTCCACACCCCCACACCGCAGCCCTGAGCTTCCCCTCACCCCCTCCCTCACCCCAGCCCTGAGCCCCCTGCACCCACCCCCACACTGCAGCCCTGAGCTTCCCCTCACCCCCTCCCTCACCCCAGCCCTAAGCCCCCTGCACCCAACCGCACACCGCAGCCCTGAGCCCCCTGCACCCACCCCCTCCACACCCCCACACCGCAGCCCTGAGCTTCCCCTCACCCCCTCCCTCACACCAGCCCTGAGCCCCCTGCACCCACCCCCACACCGCAGCCCTGAGCTTCCCCTCACCCCCTCCCTCACACCAGCCCTGAGCCCCCTGCACCCACCCCCACACCGCAGCCCTGAGCTTCTCCTCACCCCCTCCCTCACCCCAGCCCTGAGCCCCCTGCACCCACCCCCTCCACACCCCACACCGCAGCCCTGAGCTTCCCCTAACCCCCTCCCTCACCCCAGCCCTGAGCCCCCTGCACCCACCCCCTCCACACCCCACACCGCAGCCCTGAGCTTCCCCTAACCCCCTCCCTCACCCCAGCCCTGAGCCCCCTGCACCCACCCCCTCCACACCCCCACACTGCAGCCCTGAGCTTCCCCTCACCCCCTCCCTCACCCCAGCCCTGAGCCCCCTGCACCCACCCCCACACCGCAGCCGAGCTTCCCCTAACCCCCTCCCTCACCCCAGCCCTGAGCCCCCTGCACCCACCCCCTCCACACCCACACCACAGCCCTGAGCTTCCCCTAACCCCCTCCCTCACCCCAGCCCTGAGCCCCCTGCACCCACCCCCTCCCACCCCCCGCACCCCAGTCCTGAGCCCCCTCCACACCCCACACCACAGCCCTGAGGCCCACCCACACCTCAAGTCCTTAATTCCCTCCCAAATCCCCCCTCCTGCCCTGTAACTCCCACCCTGACCCAGCACCCTACCCCAGCCTCTTGCCCTGAGCCCTCTCCCACACATTAAACCCCTTGGCCCTGGCCTGGAGCCTCCTTTAGTACCCCAAAAGCCTCATCCCCAGCTACAGCCCTCATCCCTCCAAAGCCATGAGTCCCCTCTCATATTCAGAACTCCTCAGCCCAAGCCCATCACTGATCTCTGCGTGCAGAATGAGGTTTGTCCTGTGCCCCGATACGGAGGTGACGGGTGGCACGTCACTGCCATATTGGTGCACAGAAAAAAATTCATTCTGCACATGGACATAAAAGAGCCGAGGGAGCACTGACGCGGACCCCTGGCTGGGAGCTGTTGTTCTTAGCTTCTCCCAGCTTTCTTGCTCTCCTCTGGATTTTCTCCAGTCGATTAGAATCACAGACTCCAAGGGCGGGAAGGGACCCCAGGAGGTCGTCTAGTCCAGCTCCCTGCCCAAAACAGGATCTACCACAACCAAGTCATCCCAGTCAGGACCTTGTCCAGCCGGTACTTAAAAACCTCGAGGGATGGAGAATCCACCACCTCTCTAGGCAACACATTCCAGTGCTTCACCAGCCTCCTGGGGAAGTAGTTTTTCCTAATATCCCACCTAGTCCTCTCCCTCGTCAACTTCAGACCATTGCTCCTTGTTCTGCCATCTGACACCACTGAGAACAGTTTCTCACCCTCCTCTTTAGAGGCCCCCTTCAGTAAGTTGAAGGCTGCTATTAAATCACCCCTAAGTCTCTTCTGTAAACTAAACAAGCCCAAACCCCTCAGCCTATCCCCATAGATCCTATTCTCCAGTCCCTTAATCATTTTTGTCGCCCTCTGCTGAACCTGCTCCAGCAAATCCACATCCTTTTTATACTGGGGGGCCCAAAACTGGACGCAATATTCCAGATGTGGCCTCACCAGATCCACGTCTTTGTTAAACTGAGGCACTCGGGTCTGGACAGAGCGCTCCAGCTGAGGCCTCATCACTGCTGAATACAGTGGGACAACTTCCCAGGTACGTACAATGCTCCTGCTAAGTGACATTAGGCTTTTCCACAACGGCCTCACGTTGCCAACTCATTCAGTTTGTGGCCCAGGACAACCCCGGCCCCTCTCCCGCCCTGCGACCCTCTGGCAGCTATTCCCCATTCTGCAGCCTCTTGATTCCGGCTGTCGCCAGGTTCCTCTTCTGAGGTGCCCACTGAAGTGACCTCATTCTGCTGTGAGGTGGCAGGAAAAACAGCAGCAAGGGAAAGGGTTCTCACCATATCCACGACGTCGGCCAGCGTGAGGATAAAGATGGCCGACATGGCCCAGGTGTTCCGAGCCCAGCGGGTCCTGTCGATCCAAGTGGAAAAGGCTACGAGCTTTTTGGGGAACACCTACAAAGAGAAGAGGCTTTTCACTCTGTGACTCTCAGTCCTGCGGCCCAGGGGCTACAGTGACAGGAGCCTGGTAAGTACCCAGCACCCAGAATCCCAAAGTGCTGTGCCAACGCTCAGTTCAGTGGGAGTTCGAGACCTAAATCCCTGTGAGGCTGTGGCCCAACTGTTAACCCCCCCATCGCAGCTTGGGGAGAGCACTCCACATGGGGGCACTTAGTGGCTGAACCCCAGGCTTTCTGCATGTCTCTGGCTGAAGGGGTTGGATCCCCCATAATCTCAGCTTTCAATTCATATCAAAACCTACTCTCTAGCCCTTACCCCCGGGAAGGAACCCTGCCAAACACAGGGCAGCCTTGCCTTCCTGGAGCTACAGCCAGGCTAATACAACAGCTTCCACACAGGCGAGAACAACCCCATTCACTTCTGGGGCTGGGGGCGTGGTGTTCACTGCACAGCTGACTTAGGAGCACTACAATGGAAACACAGTTTGCTGTTCCAGCGCTGAATGCTTTAGCACCAACATCCAGCCAAGGTACCTGCCTGCTGTTGCTTCTCGCTGTGGTGATGGACGCTGGGCCAAAGAGAAACCGCTGATCAAGGGGGAGGAGTGAGTAACATCCAAGCATTTCACTTCACCTCTGCTCACACCTCAACCATGATTTCAAAGCACATGAAGGACTGAAGGCTGGGCGCAGGAATGGCTATTAGCCAGGGTGGGCAGGAATAGTGTCTCTAGCCTCTGTTTGCCAGAAACTGGGACTGGGTGGATCACCTTCTGCTCATTCTCTCTGGGACATTAGGCACTGGCGTCTGTCACAAGCCAGGACGCTGGGCTGGATGGACCTTTGGTCCGAACCAGTGTGGCCGTTCTTACATTCTCATGGGGACCTACAGCTTAGCCCCTCCTACTTCAGAAGTTCCCCGCTCTCTGATCACATCTTACAGGGGACTCTCCATTCGCTATTAGCAATATGGGGTCTATGGCACACAGTGGAGCAGGGCTGATTCCATCCGCCTCCACTGACTGCTGAGGAGCTGTGGGTGCTCAGCCCCTCTCAGGAGCAAATCGTCTGCTCTCTTACCCTGGGGAAAATGGCGGCCAGAGAGCAGAGCGTCAGGATGAGCAGGAGGATCTCTCCGATAACAAACGTCACATAATTGGCCACCAGCCTGCAGAGAGAGAATCCAAAATCAGTGCTGCGTGCGTGTTTGTGTGTGTGCGTGTCTAGTGACGGCGCTAGCCGGGCAGCTGGGGGGGTTCCCACAGGATTCCCTTGCTACCCCCACGGGCTTTCCACCACAGCATCAGATACCGGCGTGTGCTTACTCAGAGCAGACTGCATCTGGGCTGGGAAGTGCGGGCAGCACAAGCAGAGCATGGAAAACAGCTGGCACGGGGCTGAGAAAGCTGCCGGGCACGTCCCAACCTCACGTGCTCAACAGGGCAAAACAGACATGAAGCCAACACGTGCTGCCTGCAGCCGGTAACTCAACTGGCTCCTCCTCCAGCTGAGGTGGAAGAGGCCTGGGCTGTGGACAACTCCTGGCAGGCAGGATAAAGGTGAGAACAAGAGCGTAACAAAGTGCTACTGTGGAAATAGGTTCAATTCCTGGCTCAGTCACAGACACAGAGCAATCTTGGACATGTCAGAAGCCCTTCTGTGCCTCAGTTTCCCCATCTATACAATGGGGATAATAGGGCTGCTGCAAAAATGGCTACATGCCGGATTGTGAAGTCCTTGGATACTACAGGAAGAGGGCCCCCGCTGCTGCTGCTGGAGAAGGGGAAATGATCTTTTCACACACTTTTTAACTCAGTTTCATAAAAATCTTTTCAGCAGCTGTGAACACCAGGTGGCTTTTGCAGCATCATGGATGAGAAGGAGCATTTGCAAAGCAGCCACCGTGGGTGTGGTTCTGTGCAAAACAGACACAAAACCAAAGCCCTCGGGGTCTAGCCAAGCTGGAAGAGCTGGAGGCTCTGCACAGCGGCAGATTTCTAGGCTGTGTTCAATTCCCCTCTGCCTTTCCCCTTTTACACTGGCCGGGTACAACAGTCTCGTAGCCCTGGTCAAGCGCACAGCCAGGGATTCACTCACAGCTAGGGAGACCGAGGCCTGCCTTGGGTGCTAATCGTTTAAGCATTAGGCCACAAAGTCACCTTCCCGCTAGGCTTGAGGCAGGGGACCAGCCCCGGCTCGGCACAGCAAACGCGTGTTCTCACGAGGCATCCCCATGGCAACCTGCCCACACTCAGAGAGAGGGCGGCTGGCCCTGCACGGTGACTCGGTCCGGTCGATTCACTGTTCCATTGCCCTTCCCCAGGGTTGTGGGCAGAGGGGGCCGTCAATAGGATGAAGCCCAAGAGCAGCCGGAGAGAAAAAGCAGAAAACACGGCTGGTGGGGCGGGAGGGGTGGTGCCGGTTTGAGGGAGGAAGGAACTTCCCCCCCTGCACAACCCCTGCTGCAGCCAGGCTGGGCCCGTTCCAGGCGGATGCCCTTTGATGGCAGCGGAATGGCCCACGTGCAATGAGTTTGGGGAGGTCTCAGCCCAGCCTGCGGAGTTCGCAACATGTGGCCCAGCGAGCACAGCTGGCAAAGATCGGCAGGGCCACGGGGGGAAAGCTGGGCCTCGAGCTGGTCCTTCTGGGCCAGGGCTGGGGAAGCTACAGCAGCTGCTGCCTGTGCTCTAGCTCCCCACCAGGCACACCGTCCGGGAGCCACGCCTGCGCACCCCGGCCTCCCTGGGGCACCTCTGGGGATGGGAGCGCTGGGAGCGGTGTGCCTGGCCCAGAGGGAGGAGGAGGGGATTCCCGCTCAGCCCCGCAGGCCCCCAGCCCGGCACAGAGCCCCACGGTGCTGGGGGCGGCACAGACCATCCCCGCTGCACGCCCAACGCCAGCCACTCACCAGGGGTCGAGCGAGACCTCCGCCAGGGCGGTGAAGACCAGCACCGCACAGGAGCAGCTGAAGGCGGCCCCGCTCTGCTTCTCCTTCTCCACAGAGTAGCGCGCCTCCATCTCAGGGGTGACGAAGCGCATGGAGAGGCGGTACGTGGACTTCCCCTTCAGCCTGCCCGAGACACCACCAACCCCAGTGAGGTGCCACAGGCTGGGCACAAGGGGCAAAGGGAGAGGCAGGCGCTGCCGTCGCCGGGACAGGCCCCACGGCGGGAGGCAGAGGGTCCGTGGGAGGGGACAGGCCCCATGGCAGGAGGGAGAGAGAGTGTCTGTGGGAGGGGACAGGCCCCACGGTGGGAGGCAGAGGGTCCGTGGGAGGGGACAGGCCCCACGGCGGGAGGCAGAGGGTCCGTGGGAGGGGACAGGCCCCACGGCGGGAGGGAGAGGAACTTGGGAGGGGACAGGCCCCACGGCGGGAGATGGAGGAACAGCTCCTGCCCCCACGCCTGGTGCTGCGAGGGGCACACCGAGGGTACGACCACGCGCTGCTCCTACGGCACTGCTGGGCCGGCGGACGCCGCGTGGGTGACGCCCCTCAGCAGCGCAGTGAGACAGGCCAGCCGCAGCTCAGTTACTCTCTGGGCGAGGGAGGCCATGGTGGCAGGGTGCAGGCGGCTGGGCGGTGTCCTGGGTGAGCCCCACGGAGGCGGTGGGAGGGGGGCAGGGGGCAGGGCGACTCTGCCTGGATGCACTGGGGCGTTCCCCGTGAGAAGGGGGGGCCGGGGCCCCACAGCAGGCTGCACGGGGGAGCACTGCATGACAGGGGGAGGCTGGGTGGGTCCCGACAGCCGGGCTGCAGGGGGGAGCTCCCTGGGACCTGGCGACTGAGGCCCTACAGCAGGCAGAGCAGGGGAGCTCGCCGTGACCCGGGAGCCCGGGGCCACTCACGCCTGTACGGACTCCCTCTCCAGCAGGGCTTCGTTGAGCAGGTTGTTGAGCTCCTGCTCGTTCTGCGAGGCGTCGACCACTCTCTCGGCCAGGTCGCGCAGGCGCAGGCGCCGCCGGGGGTTGGGAAAGGAGGGGTTCACCACCTGGGGAGGGGCGAGAGTCAGGCCAAGGCAAAGCCTGGGCGTACTGGCTGACCGTCTCCTCCCGAGAGCAGCTTGGCAGCTGGGGCCAGATTCCCAGGGAGAAGGGGTGTGAAAAAGGGCCCTGACCAGCTCACCAGCTACAGGCCTGGCCCCCCCACTTCCAGTCACACCCCGCTCCATATGCATGGGGCGAGGATCCCCGTGGCCAGCTCCGTTCAGACCCTGGCAGAGACGCACAAAGCCCCAGAGCGTGTCCCCCTTCTCCTTTGGTCCCGGAACAGCCTTCGGCGGCCGGGACAGAATTCCCCGGGGTGCTCCAACCCGAGGGGTAACAATACCCTCGCCCATGGTCACCCTCCAGCCTGCTGCTGGGCTCCGATACCCCTCCCCTGCCTGGCCTGCCCCGGGCGGCTCTCACCCGGGTGTCCAGCTCCTCGGCCTCGTCGGGCGTGGTGCAGGTGGTGTTGATGCTGCCGTTACACTCCTTGGTGTTGATCAGCAGCGGGGAGTCCCCATGGGAGGACGTCAGGGACAGCTTCTAGAACAGCAGGGGTGGGTGGGAATTCAGCCAGCGGGACCTCAGGCTGGGAGCCGGTGTTCTATTCCCTGGCCCGCAGCCCAGGCCGCGTGCTGGTCCCTCTGCAAGGGCTGGGGGGCAGGGTTCTCGTATTTTCTCCGAGGGAAAACGGGACACCCCACAGGCCCAGCCCGAGGTCATAGACACATAACACCAGAACTGGAAGGGACCTTGAAAGGTCCTTGAGTGCAGTTCCCTGAACTCATGGCAGGACCATTCAGACCATTCCCGGCAGGTGTGTGTCTAACCTGTTGTTAAATATCTCCAGCGATGGAGATTCCACAACCTCCCGGGGCAATTTATTCCACTGTTTGACCACCCTGACAGCTTGGGTGTTTGACCTCATGTGCTACCTAACCCTCCCTTGCTGCAGTTTAACCCCTCATGCTCCATGTCCTACCCTCAGAGGCCAAGGAGAATAACTTTCCTCCCTCCTCCTTGTAACACCCTTTTAGGTGTTTAAAGCTCTTATGGCCCCTTTCAGCCTTCTCTGTTAACCCTAAACAAACCCAGGCCTGTCAGTCGTCCCTCAGAGGCTCTGTTTTCTAGACCTTCAACAATGTTTGTTGCTCTTCTCTGGACTATGCCTGGGGCTGCAGTGAGCCCTCTGTCACCCACCCGCATGGGCCGGCCTGGCCTGAGCCGCTCTCCTGAGCCCTCCCATGCACCCAGGACTGGCCTTGCCACCTCCCTCCATACCTCCCACCCCATGCTTCTCTGTACCCTGCTGGGGGTTACCCCCCACTTTTCTGGCACAACTGTGTGTTTGTCCCATTTGCTTTTGTCTGCTGATGATCAGTTGGCACAAGCAAGTGGGGAAAAGACCCTGTTTTTCCCCAAAAAGTCGGGACGGCCCAGACAGGGCTTTAAAAAGGGACCAACCTGGCCAAAATGGGACATGCAGCTGCCCTGTGTGTAACCCACACACCTATGTGTGGGTCGCTGTCCCCTGTAGTGGCCCCTAAAGTGCTTCACAGAGAAGACTCAGCATCCTCTACAGCCCCAGCTGAGAGGGAGCAGGCTTTTTAGCTCAGACTGTAGCGGCACCTGCACAGAGGTCCCAGGTTCAAGTCGGCCTCTGGGCGGTTACAAAGGCATGGATTGAAATTCACCCTGAGGCCACCCATATGGGAAAGACGAATGGAGGCATGGGAGGAAGAGAGCGAACGGGGCAGAGGAAGGCGTAGGCTGGTTATCGGGGAGTGCTAGAAGCTATGGAGGAAGGAGACAGATTGAGTCTCTTTAGGAAAAGGGCATGAGCTCCGGCATTTGGGGCGCACGTGCTTCTCAAGGTCCACCACAGGATTTTGAGCCGGAGGCTCCAAGGAATGGGGAGCCAGGAGAGCCGAGGCGCGGGCCAAGAGTTCAGACCTCTTTACGTGGGTGAGAAAGGCCTTCACAAGCTGGTGAAGGGAGCCCCAGGCAGGCCACAGAGCGGGGGGAGGAGGAAAGAGGCTGGAGACGGGGGAAGACAACTCACCACTCCATTGATGCCGTTCTTGACGGGTGGCTTGGGCACCAGGATGAGGTAGGTGACAATCCCCTTCTCCTTCAGGTACTCGCACCTCGTCCCCCCCTCTCCGGGCTCCACCTCAAACTCCCCTTTCAAGCAGTCCATGGTGCTCTGGGAGATGTGCACGCGCCTGCGGGCCGGGGGAAAGGCAACAGCATGGCTCCCTTCGAGCCAGCCCCAGGTGGAGCTCAGCAGGTTTCAGGGAGGAAGTCTTGTGAAGCACCCAGAGCTTAGTGGGTTACCTCCACTAAGACCCTTTCGCCTCCCCCCACTGGGGAAGGAGGCAGGGCCGAGTTCTCAGAGGGAAGCCTGGGTCCCAGCAGTGCTGTGTTTGTGGGGGAGATGGGACCGACTGAGCAAAGCAAAGGCCCACGTCTGGGCAGGTGGCGGATGGAAATACAGCGGCAGATGCAGCCGGGGCAGCAGCAGAGGGGCTGGAGCATGGGGCTGGTGTGCTTCCAGCCACCTCGCCTGCTAAGGAGACGGCGCTCTGCCGGCGGACAAGCTGGAGTCCACAGCCAGTCAACACGAACCAGGCATTGGCACACCACCCCTGCAGGGCACCAGCCCAGCCCTCCCTGTGGCCGACATCCCTCCTTCTACGGGACCCTCCTCCGTTATGAGCAATGAGGCTCCCTTTGGCTCCAGCTGCCAGGCAGGCAATCCAAATGCAGAGCCCACATGGGAGAGCGTTTCACGCTGAGGTTTTGCTCCGAGGACCCTCCGAGGCGTCTGCCTGTCTCCAGCTGTTTCCCTGCACCTCAGTGTGGCTGCTGCTCCTAAATGGCCGCGCCCGTTATGAATAACCAGGCCTGGCAGCTCTGTCCAGGCAGGCCCAGGGCCCTGAGGCTGACCCCAGCCAGAGAAAGCGGATCTGTTACCATCCTGGCTTTCCAGCTGGCTGCGCGTGGCTGCTCCTCGCCCCAGGGCTGTGCTTTCTGAGCAGGAACAAGACCAGGTGTACTGTGCTGTGTTTGTACCCCGCTGGGCCCGCAGGGCTCCTGGCCACGGAGGAAACGCTCCCAGAACAGGGTCCCCGTCCTTCTGCCGCCTCCCTGCCCCACAGGCCCTGCCGGTGACCATGGGCCCCCCGCCCCCGCCCAGCCATTCTCCTCAGGACTGCGCCTGGAACAATCTCCGAGTGCAACTCCCAGGACTCCAGTTCAGGCAGAGCTGTTGGGAGCGGAAATACATTCAACCCCCCTGGAGTTTTTATAGCATACCTGGCGGGGGGGAAAGGGGGAGGTGGGGGGAAGGGCTCTGGGAAATCCTCAGTGACTCCAGCTGGCTCCAAATGTGGCCCGGGGACGTTTGCCGCATAGCAGCCTGGACAGGTTCCTGGGGGCCAGGCAGGCTGGGATTTCTGGAAGGTGTCCTTCTTCCCCCCAGCCCTGGCCTGCTCCCTTGATGGGCATCACCTTTCTGTCTCTGCCAGCTCCTGGCCCCTCCTTCAGACCCCACCAGCCGGCCAGGCTAAGAAGCAGTGACAACACCACCTGAGGCATGGAGAATCTGAGCACACAAAACCTTGCTGAGATGCCCTGGGGACCAATCCTACCCTGAGTGGGACCGAAAGGGGCAAGTACTGGCCCAGCTCCTGCTCGGAGGGCAGAGAGGGGCTCAGGATGCTGCTATTGGTGGCCGGCGGGCTTCTTGCCTGGGAGTTGAATGGGGACAGCGCTCAGCACTGCGTTATGCGCGGTTGCGAACTAAGACCAGGAGGAGGGGAGCGCAGCGAGGCTGAGCTGGACGGGGCCCTCCTGGGCCCTCATGCTCTTGCCGCCACCCAGCAAAGCACTGGGTAAGCGCCGGCACCTCGGCAGGAGCCGAAGGGGACACACGGTGCTGCACACAGCGAGGTTAGCAAGAGGGGCCCCAGAACAAGCCACGTCGCCAGCTGAAGCCGTGGACACATAGGCCACATGTAAGAGGAACGTCAGGGCCGGTGGACAGCGACGGACCAACGCCCTTCCGGTTCGGATGCCGCCTGGCCCCGCGGAGGGCAACTTGCAGCCCACGGGCCATAGGCTGCCCATCGAGGTTCTGCGTGCGGCCCACGCGCCGGGCTGCCGGATTCCCCTGGCTTCTGTCCACACAGGTTTTTCCGACCGGTCTCACTAACGTGGCACACACGCGAAGCCAGGGCGTGTGAAGCGCGGCATGCGCTGGTTGCGCACACCGTTGGCTGAGAGAGCCAGGCACTCCCTCCACAGCCAATCACAGTGCTGCTATGGCTCCTTCAGCACGCCCTGCCCGCTCCAGGTACATCCCGGCAGACTGTCTTGGTTATGACAGTCTTGCAGCCCACGGAGGGGAAAGAGGGCCACTCGTGTGGCCCACTCGCTAGCCCAGGTTGCCCATCGCCGGTCTAGCCTCTGTAGTCTTCCCCGCCCCCCCCCCAAGAGACACTCACCCTGGGATGCCACCGGCCTCCATTTTGTTAGCCACCGTGACGTCTGTGGACCACACGTCATACTGCCAACGCTTCTGGCCCAGCACCCCGCCCAGCACCGTGCCGCTGTGGACCCCCACACGCATGTCCACGTCCGTCTTGGTCTTCTCTCGCACGTAGCTTTGGGAGAGGGAGAACAGGGGTCACACACAGCACTCACTGGATCCATGTCTCCGCAGGTAAACTTCAGGAAGGTTCATGGTTAAACAGATGAGCCTTCCTGGTTCCAGTTGAATGGGAGGACGGCAGCAGTCCTTGGCCCTGCACAGACAGGGGGTTGCTCCAGCCCTGTGGGGCTGTCACAGGTGGGGAGTTACTCCAGCACAGCCAGAGCAGCCTCCCTCTGTGGTGGCCGAGGGTGGGGGAAGGCACTGGGGAGGCTGCCCAGCCCAGCTAGACCGGGGTATATCGGGCCCCGTCACCATTTTGTCAGGGCACTTGGCAATTTTCAGTGTATCTATCCTTCAACTACCTTTGTGAGGGAAGGCCAGACTGTACCGGTGGGAAATTCGGACGTGGAGAAGCTAAGTGACTGACCCAAAGCCACACAGGGCAGCTGTGTCAGAGCACAGGATGGACTCAGGTCTTCCAAATCCCAGGGGAGTGCTAATCAGGTGTGCTGAAGTGCCTCAGCTAGGATTTTTAAAGGCTTGGCCGACCTACCTCTTCTAGGTGTCTCTGAAAAGCCCATCTCTTTCCCTGCAACTCCCACCTCACAACACTCCTGTGTACGCTACAGCTGGGTTTTGTGTGGACACGAATGCTCAGACTCAAACCCCAAGCAAGGGGATTTTTTTTTTCAAATTCAGGCTTGTTCCTCTCCTTCCCCTCCTCCAACCCTTTAAAAAACAAATCAGGGAAATCACATGCAGCCAACTCCGCCGGCGCAAAATGAAGGCGGCACGTCCGAACCCACAGACGTGCACTTCCGAAGTCATGCCGGGACCAAGCTGCCGTCTCCACAGCAACAAAAACACACAGCGTTGGGTCTGGGGAGGGAAGCGGTGGACCCAAAGCCATGATACAGAGCAGACTAAAGGAGCCACGTGAGTGTTGTTCATCTGCAGAAAAGCGACGGGGCCGGGAAGGTGTGGGGAGAAGGAAGAGGAAGGGATGAAGGGAGAGATGCTTACGATATGGCTTCCACCATGGCCAGTCCCATCAGGATGGAGCAGACGGCATGGTCCTCGCGGTAGTCGGGCAGCCCGCAGATACAGTAATAGCAGTCTCCAAGGATCTTGATGCGCAGCTGGTGGTATTTCTGACAGGAGGGGAAAGCACGTGACCGACACTTGGTAACAGTTGGGAGACAGACTTCACCACTCTCCTGGTGACATCATTTTCCCTAATACCCAACCTACACCTCTGCCTCCGTAACTTGAGACCGTTGCTCCTTGTTCTGCCACCCGTCACCACTGAGAACAGCCTCTTCCCATCCTCTTTGTAATCCCCCTCCAGCTAGTAGAAGGCTGCTCTTAAATCTGCTCTCACTCTTCTGTAGCCTAAACAAGCCTGAATCCCTCAGCCTCTCCTCATAAGTCACGTGCTCCAGCCCCGGAATCAATTTTGTCGCCCTCCGCTGGACTCTCCCCAGCGCATCTACGTCCTTTCTGCAATGGAGGCCTCACTTCCTGTGACAGACCCCGCATTTAGTAGTCTGTCAGATTACGAAACCGTCTTGGCCTTTATGGGTAACGTAAAGTCTCCCCTTACCCCTTCCCACTCATTGCCTGATATGCTGCATACTCACAGCACTTTCCCAGGCAGAAGCAGGGGCAGGACTTGACCTGTGTCTAAGGACTCACATCCCCAGGCCACGCAGAAATAAACTTATCGTCCATCCCACTCCCTCCCCGAAGGACGAGGGCAGGAGGCAGCGGTGCTGGCAGCAGGGCACAGCTCGGTGCAGCTGGGAAAACATCCCAATCAGGACCAGATTCTTGGGACTAGACTCTCAGTTAAACACCAGGGGAGTGGGCGGGGAGAGGAAGGGGACAGGTGGAAGAGCTAAGAGAGCTTTCAGCTGCCTCTGTTCTCCCTTTATCCTGAAGCACCCTGCCCAGTGCCCAGTGTAACTTAGAGCAGCCTCTGGGCTGGCAGTCAGTTTCCCTGGCCTCTCGGGAAGAGAGAACAGATGGGGCACACCGCTCTGATGTGCTGAGAGCAGGGCTGGGGAAGATCCCCGATGCCAGTTCTGCACTGGCGGGGCTGCCTTTTGCACCCCCTTTGGGACCCTTTCTGCAGTCTGCGGGGCCTGACTGCGGGTAAGGCTTGTGCGTCTCCGGACCTGCTCCTCTGGGCAGGCACAGCAGAGCTGCTCCTTCCACTCCCGTTGGGGGGCAGCCCCCACACAGGCTGAACCTTTCTGTGGTCTCAGGGCAGCAGTGACAGCTCGGGGGCCCCTTATTCACCCTGACAAAGCACAGGCAGCCGCAGTGTCTAACCCGCTTGCCCTGGAGGAGTCAGAGCAGAGTTCAGCTCTTTTGGCCTTTAAACTGAGGCCACCGACAGGTGGGCATTGGATTCCAGAGAGGTGGCAGCTTTTGCTCTGAGAACTCCTGAGCACAGGGTACTAGGCTGAGACCCACCCAACTCAGTACATGTAAGTCAGCTAAAAGCCATTGCATGGTGGCAAGGGTCACTCATGGCCAGGTTGACTCTGAGAGAACCGGGAGGTAAAAGGCCAAGGCCTCACATCTTGGTGAGTCCCACGCTGCAGGGGAATGGGCAGACCAGACCCCCTCTGGAGCTCTCCAGGGAGCTCCAACTGTGGGCAAGGAGCAAGGCTCTGCCACCGTGGTGTCCCTACCCCCACCAAGCCCAGGGGAGACTCGGAGGTGGGTGGAAAAGTGCTGACCCCCTCATCAGGCTTGCGCTAGCTGTGGTGTGCTGAGCCTGTGGGCTCTCCAGGGCCTGCTGTAAAAGAGCACGTCCAGCCCGACCGGTGCTGCGGGGGCGTACGTACCGCTGCCAGCTTGTCAAAGCGGGCAAAGAGCTCGTTCAGCAGCTTCACCAGCTCCTGGGCGCTGCAGGAGGACGACAGCTGGGTGAAGCCAACTATGTCAGCAAAGAGGATGCTGGGAAAAGAGGAGAACACAAGCCAGAAAACATGAGCTGGTTTCGCACATCTCAAGGCCAGAAGGGATCATCCAATGAGAGCTCCTGTACGGCACAGGCCAGAGACCTGTCCCCAGACAAGTCCTAGAGCAGATCGGGTAGAAAAACATCAGTCGTGATCCACAGTGATGGAGAACCTGCCATGACCGCTGGTAAACTGCCCCAGTGGTGTCAACGGGCCAATTATCCAGAGCTGGAGTCCAATCGGGAACAACGGCGAGAGCCCTACTCCTGCCCCAGCCATCCAGCTAGCCACAGGGAGGCTTGCCAGCCTAGCGTACCGGGATCCGGAACAGCGCCTTGCAGACGGCCAGGCTACAGTGGCCATGCAGAGGAATGCAGAGAAAGCCAGAACCAGAGGGAACAGCGATGCTCAAGAACTAGTAGCTCTGAGGCAGTCCAGGGAAGGATTGTTCCCTGCAGTTCGCTCCGCAGGGCATTCTTCGGTGAACTATCCCGCACTGTTCCCTTCATGCCGAGGAATCCTGGGGCTTTCCCAGGAACCTAAAAACTGCCCTGCTGAAGCAGACCAGGTCCATCCAGTCCATTATCCTCCCTCTGACACTGCCCTGCAGCTTCAGAGGAAGGCACAAGAAACCCCATAGGGGGTGACAATGGAATTACTTCTTCTGGGGGCAGGTTTCTTCCTGACCCTGTCACTGGGCCATTGGTTTGTGCCCTGAAGCATGGAGGTTTATACACCTGCTCGTAATTTCTTTTTATCCTTTCAAATGAGAACTTTCTTAGATCCTCAACTGTCTGTCCTTTGTGCGAACCCTTCCAATCTTGCGTTCTCAGTGATACCTTGCAGCAGCAAGTTTCACTGGTTAATTACCTGCTGCTTAGGAGTCAGGACAGCCAGCTCCTTTCATCAGCATTGAACTGGCTGCCTTCCAAGTTCTATGAACGCCCCTTTGGTCTTGCATTATGACTGACTGCCCCGTATACCTGCTCTACCCCATCTACTATTTCACGTGTGGAACAGGGTGGGCCAGGGGGCATGAATCCAGCCATCCCTGTTCTCAGACAGAGTCTAAGTGATTGCCTGAACACCTGAGTCCTATAAAGCTGAATTTACCTGGCTCTTTTTTGAACCCTCTGACAGTCTCAGACTTCACATCATCCTCTGGCAAAGAGTTCCCCAGGTTGACTGTGCGCTGCATGAAGAAATATTCCCTTGGTTTTAAACCTGCTTCCTGGTGACTTCATTTGGTGACCCCCCTAGTTTTGTGTTACGGGAGGGAGAAAATAACTCTTCTTTATTCATTTTTTCCGCACCACCCATGATTTTACAGATCTCTATAACATCCCCCTCCTTCGTCTCTTCGAAGCTGAAAAGTCCCAGTCTTCTTAACCAACCACAAGAAGTCCTGTGGCACCTTATAGACTAACCGATCGTTTGGAGCGTAAGCTTTCGTGCGCAGAGACCCGTCTTTGCCCACGAAAGCTTACGCTCCAAACGATCGGTTAGTCTATGAGGTGCCACAGGACTCCTTGTTGTTCTCAACGCTACAGACTAACACGGCTACCTCTCGATACTAGTCTTGTTAATCTCTCCCCGTACGGCAGCCTTCCATACCTCCAGTCTCTCAGCTCCCCCCCACACTGCATAGAGACGTCCACTCAGGCCCCTGACTAGCCTTGCTCCCCACCTTTCTCCTTTGTCTGTTGGCAGACAGAGTGACCGGATGCAGCGCAGCACAAAAGCACCCCCTACACACACAGAACGGCCTTGCTCTTATGGTTCATCCCTCTCTCCGTGCAGCCTAATGCCCTGTGCGCCTTGTGACGTGGAGAACTGGACTTGATGGAGCCCAAGTGTTTTTCTGCTTGCTTATAATTGATTTATCCCTCCCCCTGACACACACACCGGAAATGCACGTAGATCATACACATTATGCCTTCCAATCTGCATTTTTCATCAGTGAACTGAATGCAGCCAAAGCGACGGCCATAAACGTCACGTGTCACTTGGAGCTCAACTCCCCACCCCTGGAGCGAGGCGTGTCCTTTACCTGACGTTCTCGTGGCGGTACATGTACATGGTGTTGAACTGCTGCATCTCCTTCTGGCTTGCGTCCTTCTTCATGTCCTTCAGCATCTCATCTGCCACGTGCTTGGGCAGGATGGAGAGCATCAGCCGCTCCTGGGATGGAGGGGAGAGGTTAAACCAGAGCTCAGGGCAGTCCAAGGTAAAATCCTACTGTCTTGAGCAGGGCTGCCAGCACAGTAGGTCGACTCAGACTTGTGGTGATATCAGAAACCCCAAGGAAAAGGGCCCATTTACCCAGCTGGCCTGCACCACCCAGTCAGTCCCATGGGCCACGCCTGCCCAAGCAGCTGTGACCAGCTGCACCTCTGGGATGGGACGTGTGGCTTGTGACAAGGGTCAAATGTGCCAGTCTGCGGCTGTGATAAATACCCACCAGAATGATGCACTTTGGAGCACTTCTCGGCAGCAGCTGTCCAGGTGCTTCCCAAAAGAGGTCAGCATCTGGATGTCCATTTTACACCCGGGGACACCGAGGCCCAGAACAGAGAAATGACTTGCCCCCGGAGAGACGACTGACCAGCGGCAGAGTCAGGAATAGAGGTGAGGCCTCCTGAGTCCTGGTACACTGCTCTGCCCACCAGCCCCCACTCGCGCAGGGAACAGGAGCAGCACAGCAGGACGAGCGCGTGTTTGGGGGAACCTGATACAACCCGGCTTCGACGCGCTGTCCATCAACTCCCCACTCCCCAGGCACCATTTCTGTCCCACGCGCACTGCCCAGCCCCCGCCTGTGGCCTCAGCATTGTACACGTCCCCCACCTGCACCTTCGCCGGAGTCCTGATTCAGCAGCGAGGCTGGTGAGACCCCTGCCACTTGCTCCCATTGACACAAACGGCAACACTCGCCCCTTGAGCACAAGGGGGGTGAGATCAGGACCACTGACTCCAGAGGGAATTTATGTCAACAGGGGGCCTTTGCTCTGGCTCTCCTGCAGGAAACGTCATGTTCGACCACCACTGCCCGCTCACTCATTGACACTCCAGCCAGGCTGCTGGCTAGGGGAGCTCACATGAGCACAGGGTGGTGCTCTCTCCCCCTCCAGCGGTGGGTTCACGCATGTGTCCACAACCGCCTCCAGCCCAGCAAGCTCTGTCCTTTAGCTCAGGCCCTGGTGCTTTGTGGTTTTAGTGCAAGCCACCCAGATTCAGGCCACTCCTGGGCCTCGGCCACCTGGAGATCCCCCCCAACTCTACTGTTCAAAAGCCTCAGGCTGAGCCAGATTTCCAGTTGGTTTTGTGTCCCGCCCATACATGCAACGCACCAGGAGCTAGGATCTGGCCCGAGGTCCTTGTCCCAGAGATCTCATCTGCCTGTACCACATTATGAGGAGCTGCAGGGAACCCCCTCCTGCCTGGCTCAGGGGGCTCGTTCTGCAACATACTCCAGCAGACAAGGGGAAGGGAATTGAGGCACAAGCTCTTTCGCTCAGGCTCATGGCCAGGCTGGACAAAGGGGCGGTGTGTTATCTCCCCAGTCACGCAGGTGCGGGGCTTGTGATGCTGCCTCTTGCTAATCTGAGCACAAACAGCCTCGAGAGCAATCTCCCGGCCAGGGGTTCCCAATGCAGCTTCAAAGCCAGAATGACTCTCATGCTCAGCCCCCGGGGTCGGAACTGCCACGAGCGCCAGACGTTCGGGCAGGTTTGTATTTCAGCCACTAAGGAAGGACCTTCGACGGGGGACAGGGCGAAGGAGGCAATTGCTCTGGGGCCTGGCAATGCAAAGTGGCCCAGAGCGCTGGCTGCACTAGCAGCAGTGGCAGCCGGGACCCCAGGCCCTTTAAATAGCACCCGGCGCACCGGGCTGTGCCCTCCGAGCAGCGCTAAGGGCTAGGAGCGGGCACGCTCTAATCCAGGCAGGAAAGGAGGCCGGCTGCCCTTGGCCCCGCCCATTCTATCCTCCCCCCACATTGCCCAGGGGCCCATCCACTGCTCTAAGGGAGCAAGCTCTGGCAGACAAGAGGGAGGATGTGGGACAGACCATGGTCAGTCTCAGCTTTCCAGGTAACCTAAAACCTGCAACACAGCAACTTCCCTCATCGGACCGTGGTGGAAGCCACAGACTGGCAGAAGATGCAGAGATCAGGTGCTCTGGTGGGAGGGAGGAGCTGTCGTCTGGTGACAAAGGATCCCTTGCTCTGCGATTTGTGCGTGATGGGTGGCTCATCAGCAATGCCGTCACTGATTTTGCTGATGCCATGTTACAGGGGCGTCTAAAGGCAGCTGCCAGGGACCAAGGCCCCAATGTGCTAGGCACTGTGCATGCAGAGAATAGAAAGACAGTCCTTGCCCCAAAAGCTTGCAGTCTAATTTAAAGCCTTACAATTAGGAAGGGTTGTTTCGTGGCAAAGGCACTAGACTCAACTCTGACACAGATTCACTGGGTGACCTTGGTCAAGTCACTGAGGGTGTGTCTCTACCAGGTCTGCAGAACTCAGGATTGCGGACTTGGTCTTTCTGGGTTTGAGCATCCACACTTTTGGGTTTACAGCTGTTTGGCCTGGGCCTCACCGCCTTACTAATATGTCCAGGCTGCACCGCCCTGAGCTTCAGACTCGGGTCTATGGATTGAGCTGTATCCACATGGCAGCAGAGGGCTTGGACCTGAGTCAGAGCAGTGCTTGGGCTCTGACTCACCCCTCAACTGGAGACTAGGACCTGGGTGCTTGCTGACCCAAAGCAGACTGATTTGTGTGTGGACGGCAGGGGAGGGTTGGGTTCAAACCTGATTCAGAACTTGGGCTTCTTTTGCAGTGTAGACGTTGTCTCTCCCTGCCTAAGGCTACGGCTACACTACCCTAGATGATCGACCTGTGCAGGATCGAACTTCCGGGGTTCGATTTTGTGCATCTAGTTTGGATGTGTGAAATCGACCTCTCAGGGGTCGCAGTCGACACCCGTACTCCTCACAAGACGAGAGATTTCCCCAGCATGGACTGTCAGTTAGCCGAGTGCAGACACGTCGATTCTAGCTTTGCAATTGCCACAGTTAGAATTGCATATCTGTGGTCAACTCACTTTGCCTAGTGTAGCTGTAGCAGGAATTATTCACCCGTAAGTGGAGAAGATAATACCGCATTTCTCCCAGGCTCACTAATGGGGAGCCTGCAGCGCCTGGCAGCTCAGCCTACACTCCAGTCAAAGGGGCATCCCAGCAGCAGTGCGACCCAGCAGGGAGTTCTGGAGTCCGGCTGGTGCAGGGATGGGCAGGGGGCAACTGCACCCGCATGGAAAGCAGGGGAGAGCAGCTACACAGCTTCACCAAAGAAAGCAGCTGCTCCCTTTCTCCCGCACTGGAAGCAACACACTGGACATCCAGAGAACGGCTCAGAACCAACCACAGCCAATGCAGAAATAGCTCACAGGAGCATGACCAAAACACACAAGGCATCAGAGCCTCTTCCGCTCACCCGCTACCCGGGACCAAACAGCCAGCACACAGGACGGCGCACGTATTCGACTATGGAGGCTGCTGCCAAGGCCCTGACTCTGATGAGTGGCCCAGGCAATCTCTGCAGGCATTGTATGCTTTGTGGTGCCTGCGGAGGTTAAAACTTTCACCTACACGCACAGACAGCTGAGCACGGACAATGCACCCAGATCGGACAGATCCGCTTCTGTCAGACTCTTGGAACCAGGGATGTCCCACTATTTGGTCTCTCCCAGAGTAGACCATCTGTCTGGGGCAATGGCACAGCCCTTCCCTGTGGGCCTTTGTTGAGTCCAGTTTTAAACGTCTCCAGTAATGGGATTTCTACTGCTCTCCTCTGTATTCCTCTGTCCCTAGCGTTGTTATTGGCACTCCAGAATCCCCAGGATGGGGGCTCTATTCCAGTAGGTGCTGTACAAGCACTAGGAGAGAGACATTGCCAGCTCCCAAGAGACAAACGGTGGAAAGAGAAGTGACTTGCCCGACACCCCACGCCGGTGGCTGAGCCAGGAATGCCACCCACCTACCCTGGTTCCTAGGCCAGCGGCCGAGCCACTACACCAAACAGCCTCTCTGATCAAGCCCTCTGTGAAATCAGACTGTAAGCCCTTCTCTTCGGACGTTGTAAATCACCCTCATGCCAAGTGACTGCATTAGCAGATTCCCATCAGGGAGACATGGAGGACCAGGCGGGACGCTGCAGGAAAGCAGCTCCCCGCAGCTAGCTCTGAAAGCCTTCCCCGGGGGGAAGTTGGGTTTTGCTTTTTGCCACAAGGAGCTAATTTGAGCCGGAATTAGCGAGTCTAGTTTCAAATCCAGTGGACATTCTGTTGTGTGAGGTGCTGCATTCAGCTCAGCGACCCACGTACTCTGAGCCGGTGGTGTCTAAAACAGATGTTATGGATTGCCACAGGCCCCCCACCCAGATGCCCCCTGACCCATGCAACACCCCCCCCCTCAGTACGCACGCCAGCCACCCCAGGGCCGGAGCCCGCCAGGACCACAGGAGAGCCTCCACTTCTGCTGGCCCGTGGTGGGGCGCGTGCGTGGAGCGGCCAGAGAGGCGCCCCACGCTTGCCACAATCCGCAGCCCTGTTCACCACACATGGCGAATGGAGAGCGTATTGGATAACGCGGCTCTGGGCAATTCTTGCAGCTCCGCGGCGGCAGCTGGTTAAACAGCAGGAGGGGTGCCCGCATGCTAGTGAGACGGGCACGGTGCAAATCAAACAGACACAGACAAACCTCCCTCTGCCGTGGCTTGGAGCGTCCCCCTCTAGGATGGATTGGGAGCTAACGCTCCAGATTCATTCCATCTATAGCTTCTCCATTTAGCTCACAAGGGAGCCAGCTGTGATGGGGTCTGTGTGTTATACACCCTCGGCCAATAGAAACTAGATAAAGGACATCCAGCTTGTTCCACAACCACCTGAGGATAAGTATCAGATGGGGCAGCCGTGTTCGTCTGTAGCTGCAAAAACAGCAAGAAGTCCTGTGGCACCTTGTAGACTAACAGATTTATTGGAGCATAAGCTCTCGTGGGCAAAGAGGCATCTGACAAAGTGGGTCTCTGACCACCAAAGCTTATGGTCCAATAAATCTGTTAGACTATAGGGTGCCACAGGACTTCTCATTGTTTTTATGTGAGCATAAGGTATTTGGATCACTGCTACCTTGAGCTGGACTCAAACCTGGGTCCTAGGATGAACACCCACATGCAGGAGTCCTGCCCAGCTTAGCACCACACTGTTATTTCCAAACTGCATCTGCATTGTTGAACCAAGTGAAAATCATCCTCATTAACACACTGGCAGAGAAGGATCAAATTAACCCCACTGCATCCTTGGCTACTTGCTCCCAGTGAGCCCTGCCAAGCGTCACACAGCCCAAGAGCGACCTCCCCCAGGGTCCACAGGCTGCCAGGTTTGCAACTCTTAGCCGCTTGGACTGTGACGGCTCTGTGGGCCTGCTGCAGAGCCTGATGCTCATCACGGCCACAGCGTTGTGAGGGAGGTGCAGTGCCCTGTGCTGACTCGGCACTTACACCCACGTGGGAGAGAAGGTTCCTGCCCTTTGCATACGGCTAGGAATTTGCTCAGAATACTCATTCGTGCCAGACGACCATGGCCTGAAACAAGTCACTCTTGGGCACCTAAACTTCACCGCATGGAAGGCTGAGGAAGCTGCAGCCATACAACTATGCACTGAGACAAGCAAGCAGAGGCACATCTTCCCAGGTTCATCTCATCACCAGCGCGGATTGAACTCAAGACTTTCTCCCACTACAGAGAAAGGCACAACTCCACAGCCTGAAATTAGCAGCGGTTATGACCTCAGGGGTCACACCAGGCTCCCAGCAGATCCAGCCAGCCTGAGCTGCCCCTAAACACAGGCTCTCACAAGCAGAGAGCCCAGCTCACAACCCCATTTCCACGCCTTTCCAAGCAAAGCCTTCTGCACCCTGTGTTTTCTCTCCAAGACTTGCACTCTCTCCTGAGATCTGGCGCGAAGCTGCCTCTCCCCAGTGCCCAAAGAGAGGATCTTCATGCTGGATGACACGGATGGGGGGAGGCAGGGAGACACAATCATTGTTTTCTCTAGATTTTTCCATTCACACGCAGAATAAATTTTATGTGCACCGAGGTATGCGCGGATGCACACCACCACTGGAAAAAAAAGACGCTGGCTGTGGGTGCTCTGCAAATCAGCTGGGCGGCATTTCAATCCCTCCTGGGAGGGCCGCTCAAGTGCACATCTTACAGGGACCACGGGCACAATCCTGTTGGTTGCAGGAGCACAGGCGGCTTCTGCAAATCCCCCTGCCCCAGGGACTTTATTCACAGTTGCAGCTCCATTGGCTATGCCCCTGCCACTTCCCCAAAGTGTAATTGCCCATGGAGTCAAGTATCAGGGAGGCAGCCACGTTAGTCTAATGTGTCTTAGACACGTTAGTCTGTATCTTCAGAAAGAACAGGAAGTCCTGTGGCACCTTATAGACAAACAGATATTTTGGAGCATAAGCTTTCACGGGCAAAGACACGTTTCGTCAGATGCAACAGCAGGTCGTTGCCCACAAAAGCTTATGCTCCAAAATATCTGTTAGTCTGTAAGGTGCCACAGGACTTGTTGCACATGGAGAGTCATCAAGCAGGTTCTCGAGAGGCCCTACAGGTCTTGGCCCTAGGGCTACTTAATATTTTTTATCAGCGGTCCAGACAAAAGAAGAAAATCAGAGGGTTTTTTTTAGTTTTGTTTTGTTTTTTAATCCGTCTCGTGGATTATCACCAGCTTTCTAAGAGAGCCACAACATCCTCAGAACGGCACCGGAGCTATCAAGCCGCTCATGGCAATCTGTAATTTGTGGGCACGCTCCCTCGCCGGGGCAGGGCTAGAGGCAAGGGGGTGCAGTGGAGCAGGGACAGATAGGTTTTTTTTTCTCTGTGCGCATAAGGGCAGAGCCGAGTGCATTTCACCTACTCCCCCTCCTCCTGCCCCGTTCATTTCCTTTGGCTTCCTGTAATTTGCCTTGTATGTCAAATTGAGTCACTGTGGCAATCTGTTTCCATGGCACCAAGTGACAAACTTTTCCACTGCTAGGTGACCCCCACCTTGGCTGCCTCAGTGGTGCAACAACAAACACCGAGACAGGGGGAACAAAGATCCCTCCACTTCCCAGAATACAGGGGAATCGTCCTTCCTTCTCCTATTCAGCAGTCTCTCTCTCCTTGGCTCCATCACACCTGGCTAGCTAGACTAACAGAGCTGGGATGCAGGCTTTGAGCAGTGGCCTCTGGGAAGAAGACATCTATGACTCACTTGTAATGTGCTGTCTGCCGGTGCTTTGAGCTCTGGATAAGATACTGGGCTTCTCGTCAATCAGTCGCCTGGGGTTTGATTTAACTGGTCTAATAAGGACTCACTAAATCGACCGTTACTGGTGCCTTCCTCAACCCCGGTAACCCACTAGGTCGTGAGGAGTAAGGGAACTCAGCTGAAGAGTCTCTCCCGCGACCTCCTGCAGTGGTGATGCTGCAGAAATTTGATCTAAGGAAATTTGATCTCAGGTACGTCAACTCCAGCCGCGCTATTCTCTCGCTGGAATTGCGTCTCTTAGGTTGACTGTCTCCAGCAGGCTGGGCCACAGATTGTCCCTCTGGCCCTGCTTCATGATGAAAGCGGAATCAAAGTAGGTGGGGCATCCACCTGGCTCTGACAATGGGCTTCCAGGACTTTCAACCACAAGACACTTGTTCAAAGCCAAGTCAAATCAACAGTCCCTGAACGACTGTGACTGTGATATGCTACGGCAGCTTTGTGCCAGGCTCCTAATGCAAAGCTGTCCTCAAGCAGCTAGAGGAATTCCCTGTCCTGTGTGGGAATAGCAGCTCTCAGCTGCCAGAACAGCTCCTAAGTGCCTTAGCAGCTGGTGCAACCTAGAGCAAACCTGAGGCTGTTCTACTGTATGCCAGGGCCCATAGCTCAGTAGTTTGAGCATGGGCTGGCTAAACCCAGGGGTGTGAGCTGGGGCAAATAGATTTAAAAAAAAGGAAGTGAAGGTGCTTGGTCCTGCCAAGAGGGCAAGGGACTGGACTGGATGACCTCTCAAGATCCCTTCCAGCTCTATGAGATGTGTATCTCCATATATTTAAGCTTATGTGTACCCAGCCTCAGGACTGAGGCTTTGGGGCTGTGACAGGATCCTTTGGGTCTCTCTTCAGCTCTGTCTAGCAGCTAAGACTCCAGCCTCCTCTGAATTGGTGTCTCTCAATCTTTCCAGGCTCACATGCCTCTTTCAGGAGTCTGACTTGGTACCGCACGGTTCACCTCGCTTAAAAAATCTGACATCAAATCTGTTCTCATTTTCACCACAGAATTATAAACTAAATCAATTGGATGATAAATATTGTACTCACATTTGAGTGTAAGGCATTCAGAGCAATGTAAACAAGTCACTGTTGCATTTTAGTTTGCACTGCCTTGGCTAGGGGTTTTCATGCAGCCTGTTGTAGAAGTGGGCCCGTACCTAGACGAGTTGATGTATCTCCCAGAAGACCTCTGCCTCCCCCACAGCTCTGTTGGCTCTGTAGTGGCCCTTATGTAAACAGTTTAGATCAGTTTCTCAAGGGCAGGTGTCCACTCACTCATGCTACACTGGGCTCCCTTGAGGTGGACACAGCAGGGAAGCCCTGAAGACTGAATTCCCCCGCCCTGTGTGGGGAGGCAGGGAGAGGGTGTCCCACCACAAGGGCAGGAAAGCTACCTGAGCTGTGACCATTCTGCTGCCACCTGAGCACCCCCCCATGACACTCCCATGTTAAGTAAAACCATCGCTGGGCATATTGGATGTCGCAGGCAGAACTCATCTTCCTGCAGAGTTCCCTCAACTTCAGCAGGCCACATCTAACAGGCCCTGCTCCCACGGACTTCGCTGGCCTCAAGGCAGAAGGCAGACCAAGTCTGGGCATCGAGATCAGGCCCAGAGAGGCCATAAGGAAGCTTCTAGGATCAGGCTCCTCCTTTGCAACGAGCTTTAAAGTGCTGCGTGAGGCAGGCACCGCCCTTTCCCCAGGCGGGCCGCAGAGCTGAACAGTCTGTACCGTTCCTCCGCGGTGGGGCGGCACTTGTGCCTCTGCCTGGTGGTAAAACACGAGGGGGTTGGGGGAAGAATCTAATGAGTCAGAATGGAGAAATCGCAGCAGGAACAAACTGTTTTCCCCTTCCGGGGCTGGGCAGTTTCACAGGTACAAGGGGCAGCTCTGCACACACACTGGTGTGGGGGAGGGAGAGGGCTTGCTATGGCTGGTGGGAACAGCTCCATCCCTCTCAGGTGCCTGGAGAGGAACACACGTGACTTCCCGGGGACAGGCACCGTCCAGAATTCCCCTTGCACTCCTTTGCGACCTGAGTCCCCGTTGTCCTGGACGACATAGCAGGGTTCAGTAAACTACGGGGAGAGGCAGATACACTAGAGGGTGGGGACAGGGTCCAGAGTGACCTAGACAAATTGGAGGATAGGGCCAAGAGAAATCTGATGAGGTTTAACGAGGAGAAGTGCAAACTGCTGCATTTAGGACGTCAGAATCCCGAACACTGAGAGGATGAGGAGACCCTGTTCTCAGCAGTAACAGATGGCAGAACAAGGAGCAATAGTCTGAAGTTACAGAACTACTTCAGCAGGAGGGTGGTGATGCACTGGAATGCGTTGCCTAGAGAGGTGGTGAAATCTCCATCCCTGGCGGTTTTTAAGTCCTGGCTTGACAAAGTCCCGGCTGGGATGATTTAGTTGGGGTTGGTCCTGCTTGGAGCAAGGGGTTGGACTTGGTGACTTCCCGAGGTCTCTTCCAACCCAATGATTCTGTGACTAAAGGACAGTGAGCTGCAGTTGCTGGATGGTGAGCAGCGAGAGAGTCCTTTCTTCTCCTTTTCTGGTTTGGCAACCACCAAACCTTCAAAATGTGACCCACTAGACCCATGTCTGCCTGAGTCTGCAGACAGCTGGAACCAGAGGTGGGAGCTGCCCCCTGCCGTTTCAAATGCGCGTGGACTCTGAAGCCAGTTGAATGGCAACACTGCAAGACCAGCGCTTACTGCTGGAGTAGCATCTCATCTTGGGGTCAGGAGCAGCCAGGGCTTAGGCTGTGGGTGAAATCTAGGAAAACACCATGGTGTGGGGGTTTTTTTGTTTGCTTTGCTGAAGGTGTTGCAAAGCAGTAACAAACACCATGGGCAGTGAACAGAGGGTTTGGGGCCTCTGAGTGAGACAGAATAAGGCCAGCCTTGGGGTTATGAGGCTGAATCAGGCCTAGGTTGGGGTTCAAAAGCATCCCAGTCTCATGGGCTGCCTCAACATGACCCTCGCCTCATGCAGGGTCGTGCCATCAGCTCTGATTGTGGTGTGGTGGGTGGAGATGCCCTGGAGTCCCCACTAGATCACAATTTGAGCCAGAATGGGGGAGCCTGGCCCTCCCCTCCACATTTCACCACCCACACTAGTAACGGAGGGATGGGACAGAGAGGAGTGAGAAGGGAGTAGGTCTTTGGGGGAAGAAGCATGGTGGGGGTGGGGATCTTAGGGGAAGGACAGTGCAAGACAGAAGCTCAGGGTGAAGGTGTCATGTGAGGGTGGAGACCCAGGGGGTGGCACAGGGCAAGGTCACAGTTCAGGCATCTGTGGGGGGCAGACACGTCCGCCACTCTTGATATAGGTAGTTTACAGAGTCCTCCTCCTGCCTGTGGCACAAAGGGAATCCACCACTCAGGTGCAAGGGGGTCTTCGCCTTCCCATCCCCAGGGAAAGGGGGAAATCACATAAAAGAAAAAGACAAAGATGGCCAAGTCTTTTGCCCACCCCTGGGGGCTCTGCCTGATCTGGACTTGACTGGGGTGTGCCTCCTGTCCCTCCTTTGGGTAACCCCCACTTAAAACCTGGCCCATGTAGTGTCAGGGCAACTGTATTTGCAAGTGGCTTCATCTTCGCTGACCTGTCCCTGTTGCTAGCAACATTCCTGGCAGTCACTACCCCTTGGTGGGTCGGGGCGTGCATCCTTTTCTAAGCCTCTCCCTCCAGCAGAGTGAACCTTACAGGGATGCCTGGGCAGTGCTGGCTGAGCCCACCACCGCTGACGATCTAATTTCCCTCTCAGATGCTCGGCGGTACAGATTTCTAGTAAGCCCCACGCCTTGGCTATTCAGCCCCACGCATTGGGGGGGGTTGGGAACTGGCCAATGGGAGCGTTGCCTGTAGGCGAGTGAGAGCTGCACACAGTGCGTTGTGGCATCTCACGCCCCCATCCTCCCAGAGCCGCATCTGCCGGCTGCTTCCAGGCCACAGTGTGGTGCCCCAGGACAGGCAGGTACCAGGCAACCCGCCTTCCAGCCGCTGATCAGGAGCCACCCCGGTAAGCCCGAGCCTCAGCCCCCAACCTGGAGCCACCTCCTGCACCCCAAACCCCTCCACCCCAGCCCACTGCAGAGCCCAGACTCCCAACCTGCCCCACCCAAGAGCCCCTCCCACACCCAGAACCCCCAACTTACAGCCCTCACCTCACCCCCTTGGCCCCACCCCCGTCACAGGCTGGCCGGGAGCGGACTGGCTTCTGCGACGTGGGGGTCCATCAGCTCCGTACTGGTGCACAGAGCGAAAGCCATCCTGCACGTGGGCATAAATTAGAGACGTCCCTGCTAGTGGCCCTGGCCGTGCCCCCGAGAGCCATCTCCTGGGGGTGGAGGGGCGGCCTTAGTGCAGCCAGAGGCAGAGAGCCACCCAGTGGGGCCTAGCCAGGATCTAGTCCTGCCCATTGCACTGGCTGGCAGGCTGAGGCCTGTCTGGGGACAGGCAGGATCCTCTTGGCCCTGCTCTGGAACTGAATTCACTGTGGAGCAGCAAAGAATGGACCTTGCACTGGGGAGAGGAAAAAGTTCCACTTAGTGGCAGGGTTGATGGTACTGGCCTGGTGCCAAAGGCTGATGCTATGGGCCCCTCCTTTGGCGTGGGCGAACAGAGGTGTCTCCCCCCTCTCCTGGCTCAGTGCCCAACTGTCAGCAAGGGGACGCCTGACTCCAAAACCTGCCGCTCTTAAAACGGCCGCCGCTCTTGGCCAAGCAGTCCCATTGGTGATTCGAGGTGGGACTGCAGAAAGGGGAGTGACGGCCAAATAAACACACCCACTTCACTGCTCTGCCATGGGGCTGGGATGGATGGTCCAGATCAAAGGCCTCTGAGGCTGACAGCATGGCTGGCACCATATGCCCTCAGCCGATGACCCATTAGCCCTAGAACAATCTGACAGAGCTTTCATGGGGAGTTTTACCACCACAGATGCTCCAGCGTCACTCAGGAGCACAGCTGGAGGGACAGACGGAGTCACTGGGCTTACACTGGGTTTCCAATGGTAGCAATGCAGAATGTGGACCAAGGGACAGAGCACGTGAGAATCGTCCTGATCTCCTTAAGTCCTTATCCCCCAGTTTATTGGAGCACCGTGCCAGTGCTCGGACACGTCTTCTACTTGTGCTCCAAGTCCTTTCCTCCCTTAAGGCCCTGCTCCTTCCCTCATGCCTGTTCGAGGAGCTCACATCGCTGGGCCGGGTGCACCCACACTGGTCAGAGACTGTGTGCTCCCAGGATTGGGGCCACAGCTCCGATCTGTAGTGAGCTGAGTGTGCTGCCAGCACTTGAACAATAATGGTGCAAATCACTCCCTAGGACTTCCTAGCTGCTGCTGTGCCATACACCCTTGCAACAGGAAGGGTGGCATTCACAGCCACCTGCTCCAAGCGCATGGGACCTTACCAGCTGAGTAAACAGAGAATCCCCACTAGCTGCAGCAGTATACTACCTATGACACACAGCCAGGCAGTTCTGATTCTCTCCAGCGGAGGTAGCATATAAACACTAGCTGGATCACGACCACATTAGCATCTTCCAACAATAGCAGGTGAAGCAACACAAGATCTCGGCCTCCTCTAAGAATACAACCCCTCCCCTCAATCTGGCCTCTCTTTAACTCAGCTTTCTGCGCTGTCTCTTTGACAGCCCATTGGTTGATGTCAGGCAAACACACAGCTCACAGCAGAGGCTTTCACAGCAGAGAGGATGCTCACCACAGCAGGCCGTTGCCAAGGCAACCGGAAGCGCTGATGAAGTGCCCTTTCCTACCCTGACAGAAGAGGTTAGAATAACATGTTGACTCTGTTCCCATGAGCAGCAGCGAGCTTGGAGTTCCTCTCAGAGTCAGAAAGTGGGGATCAGGTAGCAGCTGGCAGGGCAGAGGCTGTGAGGCACCGACAACAGAACCAGGATGCTCAGAGGTTAAAATATCACCTGTGAAATTCCTGCAGGCAAAGGTTTAGGGTCTGGCAGTTCCAGGCAGTTCACAGTGGTGGTGTGTCATGTCTGTTGGCAGACCAATACGGCGGTACACAAGCAGCGTAGGGAGTTTCTGGAGAACGTTGAGGATCACTTCTTGGTACAAGTGCTGAAGGACCTGACCAGAAGTTGTGCGCAGCTCAACCTTCTGCTTACAAACAGGTAGGAACTAATACGGAAGGTAAAGGTAACAGAGAGGAAGCCGTGCTAGTCTATACACTATCAAAACAAAAAGCAGTCAAGTAGCACTTTAAAGACTAGCAAAATAGTTTATTAGGTGAGCTTTCGTGGGACAGACCCACTTCTTCAGACCATAGCCAGACCAGAACAGACTCAATATTTAAGACACAGAGAACCAAAAACAGTAAGCAAGGAGGACAAATCAGAAACTTTCTGAGTCACTATAGGGGCTTGTCTGCATACTTGGCTCAATCTAATTCTTGACCTTCCCCCCCACCCCTCCACTCTCTGATTTGCTCACCTTGATTATCTTTTTCTGATTTGTCCTCCTTGCTTACTGTTTTTGGTTCTCTGTGCCTTAAATATTGAGTCTGTTCTGGTCTGGCTATGGTCTGAAGAAGTGGGTCTGTCCCATGAAAGCTCATCTAATGAACTATTTTGCTAGTCTTTAAAGTGCTACTTGACTGCTTTTTGTTTTGGAAGGTAAAGGTGGGTGACAACCTGGGAAGCAGTGATCATGAGATGGTAGACTTCACGATCCTGACCAAAGGCAGGAAAGAGAGCCATAAATTACACACCTTGGACTTCGGAAAAGCAGACTTTGACTCCTTCAAGAACCTGATGGGCAGAATCCCCTGGAATGCTACCACGAAGGGAAAAGGAGTCCAGGAAAACTGGCAATATTTTAAGGAAGCCCTATTGAAGGCGCAGAAAGAAACCACCCCAATGCACACCAAGAGAAGTAAATATGGTAGGAGACCAGACTGGCTTACTGGGGAAATCCTTGGAAAACTTAGGCACAAAAAGGGAGCTTACAAAAAGTGGAAACTTGGACAGATGTCTAGGGAGGGATATAAATGTACAGCTTGAGAATGTAGGGCAGTTATCAGGAAGGCAAAAGTGCAACTGGAATTGTGACTCGCGAGGAATGTTAAGGATAATAAGAAAAGTTTCTACAGGCATGTTAGCAAGAAGAAGGTGATCAGAGAGGGCGTGGGGCCCCTACTGGATGAGGGAGGTAACCCAGTGACAGATGATGTAGGGAAAGCTGAAGTACTTAATGCTTTCTTTGCCTCTGTCTTCCCGGACAAAGACAGCTCCCAGACTAATGCGATAAGTGATGCATTGTGGGATGAAGGTGGACAGCCTTTGGTGGGGAAAGAACAGGTTAGGAGCTATCTAAAAAAGCTAAACATACATAAATCCGTGGGCCCGGACCTAATTCATCTGAGGGTTCTGAGGGAGTTGGCGTATGTTGTTGACGAGCCCTTGGCCGTTATCTTTGAAAAGACGTGACGACCAGGAGAGATCCCGGATGATTGGAAAAAGGCAAATGTAGTGCCCATCTTTAAAAAAGGGAAGAAGGATGATCCAGGAAACTATAGGCCGGTCAGTCTTACATCAGTCCCTGGAAAAATCATGGAGGGGCTCCTCAAGGAAGTCATTTTGAGGCACTTGGAGGAGGGGAAAGTGATCAGGAATAGTCAGCATGGACTCACGAAGGGCAAGTCATGCCTGACCAAGCTGATTAGCTTCTACGATGAGATAACTGGCTCTGTGGATAGGGGAAAATCAATGGATGTGATTTATCTTTATTTTAGCAAAGCTTTTGATACAGTCTCTCACAACATTCTTGTCAGCAAGTTAAAGGAATGTGGATTGGATAAATGGACAGTAAGATGGATAGACAGCAGGCTAGAAGGTCAGGCCCAGCAGGTAGTGATCAATGGCTCGATGTCGGGATGGCGGTAGGTTTCTAGTGGAGTGCCCCAAGGTTTGGTTCTGGGTCCTGTTCTGTTCAACACATTTATCAATGACCTGGATGAGGGGTTGGATTGCACCATCAGCAAGTTTGCGGATGACACTAAGTTAGGGGGAGAGGTAGATATGCTGGAGGGCAGGGATAAGGTCCAGAGTGACGTAGACAAACTGAAAGACTGGGCTGCAAGAAATATGATGAGGTTCAATAAGGACAAGTGCAGAGTCCTGCACTTGGGCTGGAAGAATCCCAAGCATTGTTACAGGCTGGGGTCCGACTGGCTTGGACGTAGTTCTGCAGAAAAGAACCTGAGAGTTGTAGTGGATGAGAAGCTGGACATGAGTCGTCAGTGTGCCATTGCAGCCAAGAAGGCTAATGGCATATTAGGTTGCATCAAGAGGAGCGTTGCCAGTAGATCCAGAGAAGTGATTAATCCTCTTTATTCAGCTTTGGTGAGGCCGCATCTGGAGTATTGTGTCCAGTTCTGGGCCTCCAGTAATAGGAAGGATGTGGACACACTGGAGAAGGTCCAGCAGATGGCGACCAAAATAATTCAGGGGCTGGAGCATATGACCTATGAAGAAAGGTTGAGGGAATTGGGACTGTTTAGTCTGCAGAAGAGAAGACTGAGGGGGGACTTGATAACAGCCTTCAACTTACTGAAGGGAGGTTGCAAAAAGGCTGGAGAGAGGCTGTTCACAGTGGTCACGGATGGCAGAACACAGAACAATGGTCTCAAGGTGCAGTTGGGAAGGTCCACGTTGAACGTTAGGAAAAACTTTTTCACTAGGAGGGTGGTGAAGCATTGGTATGGTCTACCCAGGGAAGTAGTGGAGTCTCCATCCCTGGAGGTGTTTAAGTCTCGCCTTGACAAAGCCCTGGCTGGGCTGATCTGATGGGTTTGGTCCTGCCTAGGGCAAGGAGCTGGACTTGATGGCTTTTTTAGGTCTCTTCCAGCTCTATTGTTCTATGATTCTATGATTCTATGCAGCAAGGCACCAACAAGGGAGAGGGCATTGGGGACGCTCTTATTCTGGGGCAGTCGGTCATTACCCCTGAGTGCTCCTTCCTCTTGGAGCTGCTGCTTTCCAGCTTCCTTCACCCATTCAGAGAACTGTTACCACACATATTCCCCAAGAGATGGATTCAGCACTTGCGAAAGGACTGGGAGCAGCAGCCACAGAGCTAGATGGCCTCTTGGCTCAGGCATGGTCACCACTCGGCCAGCTGCACTGTGAGCTGAACTCTCCTGCTACTCCTCTCTGCCGAAGGGGCAGGCAGGAGGTACTCTGCAGGCAAGAGGGCAAATGCAATACAAATGGATCATTCTAATGAAAGGAGCTAAGGACATGCAAAAGATTAGGCCAGCTTCCCTGCTGCACCTAGTGACAGAGGCACAGACTCCTAGAAATGTGGGTCTGGAAGGGACTTCGAGAGGTCATCTTGTCCTGGCCCCTGTGCTGTGGCAGGACCAAGTAAACCTAGACCTTCTCTGACAGGTGGTTGTCCAACTTGATCTTACCTGAAGTGCACACGTGATCGATTTATCCCACCCTCTTTATAACAAAACTTAACATAGTTGAAAATCGTTATCAGCCCTCCCTCCAGGGTTCTTTTGGCACAACTAAACAGGGCCAGTTTTTTTAACCTTTCCTCATGGCTCAAGATTTCTAAACCTTGGTCATTTTTCACAGAATCACAAGACTGGAAGGGACCTCACGAGGTCATTTCATCCAGTTTCCTGTACCGAGGCAGGACTAAGTACTATCCAGATCGGTGTTTCTTAAACTTTTTGAGACCACGGAACACCAAACAATCATATGTTTAATGTGGAACGCCTAGGAACATTTTCTTTAAAAAAATGGTCAGACCAAAACAAACAAAACCAGCAACGCATACAGCAAAAACAAAACGAAGTGATTTAACCAGGTAGCAGAGCAATGAAGAACAAATGTATCCAGTTTTAAAAACAGAAAATATGGACCATCCATGTACGATAACAAAAAAGTATCCAGCGCTCAGAGCCCATCTCTCAGTTGTTGATGGGACACCAGTGTTCTGCAGAACATAGTTTAAGAAACGCTGCTCTAGACCATCTCTGACAAGTGTCTGTTTAACCTCTTCTTAAAAATTTCCAATGATGGAGATTCTACAACCACCCTTGGCAATTTATTCCAGTGTTTAATCACCCTGACAGTTAGGAAGTTTTCCTAATGTCCAACCTAAACCTCCCTAGCTGCAATATCAGGCCATTGCTTCTTGTCCTATCTCCAGAGGTTAAGAAGAACAATTTTCCCCTTCTCCTCCCCTTTCAGGTACTTTAATTGCTTTATCTGACTGTCTCCACTTTGTCCACATTCTCCTAAAGTGTGGCACGCAGAACAAGATGCCGTACCACAAGACACGAGCCTCACCAGTGCCAAGCTAACTGGGACAATTATTTCCCATGTCTTACATGACACTGCTGTGTAAGAATAAAACTTTTTTTGCATCAGCATCACATTCTGGATCTGCATTCCAATTTTGATCCACTATGACCCCCAGATCCTTTAAAGTGGCATGACCCATCAACCACTTACTCCCTAGTTCACATCTGTGCATTTGATATTTCCTTCCTAATTCAGTACTTTGCATGTCTTATTGACTTTCATATTCTGGATTTCAGAACACTTCTCCAATTTCTCAAGGTAATTTTTAATTCAAAACCTGTCCTCCAAAGTCCTTGTGCCTTCCCAGCTTACTGTCATCCAAAATTTTTTTAAACTTGGTCTCCCCCAGTTATCCAAGTCACCAATCAAAATACAGAATAGCACCAGACCAGGGCTGACCCTGTGCAGCCAACTTCAAACATCCTACTAGTCTGAAAGCAAACCACTGACACTTTTTTGCACCCACCTTACATTAATTCCTTCTAGATCACCATTTCCCTAATTGGCCTATGAGAATATCATGTGGGACAAAAATCAAGGTCTATCAGGTCTACAGCTTTCTCATCCCCCAGCCAAGAGGCTACTAACCCTGTCAAAGAAGGACATTCCCATGGCCTGGCATGACTTGTTCGTGGCAAATCCATAATGCTTATAACTCAACTGACTTCTACAGGTTGAACCTCTCTAGTCCGGCATTCTCTGGTCTGGCAACTTCTGCACTCCAGGATGATTTTAATTAGCTGAATGTCCACTTACCATGCGTGTGGCCAAGTTTCCCATGGTCCAGAAAATTTGTTTACAGCCCCCAGTCCTGGCTCTGAGTGTTCTGTGTAATTTAGCTGTAATTCACCCCTAAATGTCTTCTAAGAGCCCAGTAAGCAGTGGAGTGTTGGTAATGCTGCTAGACCATATCGACCTCCTGTTGTCCAGCAAATTCTCTTGTTCGGTACTCATCAGGTCCCGAGGGCGCCAGGCTAGAGAGATTCAACCTGTCGATGGTTTGTCTAGACTGAGAGTTTAATAATTTGTTACTGAAGTTAGGTCTATAATTCCCCTTCCATGAGGCCTCTTTGTTCTCCTTTTTAAAGACACACGCTAGATTTGCCCTTCTCCAGCCCTTTGGGACCTCATCCACGTTCCATCAGTTCTCCAAGTTAGGAGCAGCAGAACAAGGGGGCTAGCAGGTAGCTAGCTTTGGCCCCTTGCTTCTCTGCCCAGCCCTGGGTCAAGCTGTCCTGATCCTATGAACCATCTATCGGCTGGGGGTGCATCACATCGTGGCCAGTTCTTCCCAGGCCCTTCATGTCCTGGGTCAGGAGGCTGCAGGAAGGGGATGTACAAGTCAGTTCTACGCTGCCCTGTCCCATCCCTTCCTCCCACGACTGTTATCTTTGCATCACCCAAGTGGCACCTGGGGCATGGAACAGGGGTGCTAATCTGCCCCTTCTCACAATGTAACACACCACAAAGCCACACCCGGCCATCAGAAGATGGGATGGTAGCAACTACTAGCGCTTGCCTCACGCCTGGAACCTTGGAAGTGACCCAGACACAATACGCTCTTGTTGACCTGAATGGCTGGCTGACATGTGAAGCATTCCTCTCATCAGGCCTTTGGAGACCCGGCCGGAAGTGCTCTGTCAAGCTGCACTAAAAGGCTAATGAGAAGTTGTTCACAGGTGCCGAACTCTAACTGTGGGGGAAGGGGGACACTGGATTGGGATGACTAGATCGCTTGGATAAAGGGAATGTGGAGCACTGGGATTACATGACATTCGGTGGGAGAAAGCAGGCCTGATTCTCCTCCTGCTCACGCCATCACTGCCCTCAGAGGAGTTACTCCTGATCCAGGCAGGCAGGCGTGCAATCAAAGTCAGGCCCTTCGAGGAGCCCCTCGCGTGTACCTACTTCCAGAGTGCTGGAAGCAAGTAGGGCTCCCCCACCCTGGCTCCCCGGGAACGGACTCACCCGCTCTACCCCGGGCTCCACATGAATGCGAGCACGGGACCAGGCTTGTCCCTGTCTATGGTCTTTAAAAACAGTGGAAGCTTTAAATAGTTGTCCCTGGGCCTCACAAGCAGGCGATTGTAATGCAGTCAGCAGACAGCCATGGGATCTAATTAGGTAACACCCCTGGCCCAAGGAGCAGCTAAAACTGTCGTACTCATGACACAGTCACATGCCAACAAGCTTGGCTCCATCCCTTCCCCTACCCCGGAACAGTCACCCTGCCCAGAAACTTCATCCTCCAAGAGGCCTTACCAGAAGGCTGCCACACAACCTTACCTAGTCCCACTCCCTGCACCAGGGCTTTGCCTTACCCTCTCCCATCCACACTACAACCTGAATCCTCCTGCACTGGGGACTCGCCCGAGGCCCATGGGGATGCTGACAGCTTTTGTACTCCAGTAGCAGGCTGAGATCAGGGTCCCTCTCAATCCACATACAAAGTCAGAAATAACCCCTGCTCTGAGGAGCTATAAGCAGTTCCTGTTTCAGAGGAGCCACCTAGCTCCAGAGAAGTTAAACAGAGAAGATACCGGTCTTTATATTTTGCCCTTAAATCTAATATTCCTTCCACTTGGCCCAGCTGGTTCCTCCAAAGCCTGAGCCATGCACAGTGGCACATGACTAAAGATTTATCCCAGAACAGCTATTCCTGAATAATTCCAGGCACAGAGGAGCCCTCAGGGATTGGCACCTGTTTAACTGAACAGGTTTAAAGTCAGACCTTTAGCTGAACCACTGAAGCACACACAAGCCAACAGCCACTTGGATTTTCTGAGGGTCAAGGGCTGTAGTGAATGAGCCATGGCACTACCTCACCCTTGGCTTGGTGTACAGTGCTCCTTGGCATTTCCAAGCACTTTCCCAGCACAGAGGTCAGTGTCACTTAGGGCTCAGCACAGGTTGCTAAAGGAGCTGAAACATGCCCCCCCCAGAAGATGGTTAGTACCTTCTGGGGAGCTGCAGAGAGATTTTAGAAATGTAATAAAATACAAGATGATTATTTTAAATTAGACCTGTTGATTAACCACATATGAACTCACACCTAATCATTACTACAAAGTAACAGAGAGGAAGCTGTGCTGGTCTATATACTATCAAAACAAAAAAGCAGTAAAGTAGCACTTTAAAGACTAACAAAATAATTTATTAGGTGAGTTTTCGTGGGACAGCCTCTCTTATAAAAAGGGGTAGCAGAAATGGAATACTGTGGTCAAAATAAGCACGCTATTTCAAGCATGGTATTTAGCCACAGTGTTGCTATTTGGGGATACATTTATATCCTGAAAAAGCAACTGTAGTGTAGCCATACCCTTATTGTTTAAGAGCATGATTTTTAATCATGCACTTAATCGCAATTAAGATGTTTGATCTTTTGACAGTTCTATTTAACATTTCGTTTTCATAAATCAGGGGAGAAAGCCAGTACTGTCAAAAATAGGAACTTAAAGGTAGGCTTCAAAATTCTGATTTAGGCTTCTATTAATATTAACTATCTGTACTGCAGTAGCACTCACAAGTGCCAGCCATGGTCCAGGACCCACTGTGCCAGGTGCTGTACAAACCCAGAACAGAGACAGTCTCTGCCCCAGCTCCTGAATAGATCAACTTACAATCAAGAGACACAGTATGGATTTAGAAACCTAACTTTGGGCACTTGCTTTTGAAAACCTTGGCCATGTCTACACGTGCCCCAAACTTCGAAATGGCCATGCAAATGGCCATTTCGAAGTTTACTAATGAAGCGCTGAAATGCATATTCAGCGCTTCATTAGCATGCGGGCGGCAGCAGCGCTTCGAAATTGACGCGGCTTGCCGCCGCGTGGCTCATCCAGACGGGGTTCCTTTTCGAAAGGACGCCACCTACTTTGAAGTCCCCTTATTCCCATGAGCTCATGGGAATAACGGGAATTTGAAGTAGGCGGCGTCCTTTCGAAAAGGAGGTGCGTCAATTTCAAAGCGCCGCTGCCGCCCGCGTGCCAATGAAGCGCTGAATACGCATTTCCGCGCTTCATTAGTAAACTTCGAAATGGCCATTTGCATGGCCATTTCGAAGTCTGGGGCACGTGTAGACGTGTCTCCACGGCTCATTATCACAATACGTCTGTGGGGTTAGCAGACCAGTACAAATACTTTTTGGAACAGCAAACTTTGCCAAGCCCAAGGCCTGGCCCAGTGACCTTGGCTCCATTGTATAGCTTAGCAAACCTCAGCATCTGGTACCACACTGCCTCTTCCAGTTCCCTCCTTAGGTTACTGGTACAATGGTGGTTGGGTTGTTTTGGTGAGGTGGGAGCAGAAGAGAACTTGAGATTCTTGCAGCATCTCGCCCAGTCCTCTGACAACAGAGAGATTTCTTCCCCTCCCACCCCCCCAGAGATTTGATTATACCCTTGAGAGTTAATTATACTGGCAGAACCTGGGGCAGGATTTTACTAAACAAGTTATGGCTTCCAAGTGATGGCAGCTTGGAAAATCTCTCTCTGCACTGCATGAGCAGCATACCTACGCACTCGCTGATGGACAAGACAGATTCGGGAATGTATGCTAATTCATGCAGCAACTGCACAGTGAGCACTGCGACACTTACACAACTAAAGCTTCGTGCTGGGTGTCCCCTGGGTCTTGACAGTAATAATGATACCTCCTGCTATCTAGTGCTTTTCATCAGTGGGGCTCAAAGTGATTTACAAAAGAAATAAGCACTGTTACCCCCATTTTACAGGTGGGTAAAGTGAGGCAGGGGAAGGTGAAACAACTTGCCCAAGGTCTACCAAGCAGGCCCACGGCTGAGCAGGAAGTAGAACCCAAGATCCCAACCACACATGCCTTCAGGGAATATACTATATGTCATACCCGAGCCCACTAGAGCCTGTGGAGAGGGTCCCAACTGGCTGCAAAGGACTTTCAATCAGGGCTGCTACAGATATCCATATTCAGCACCAGTTCCTGCGCCCCATATGCAAAAAGGGACTTGTGGTGCTGACCCCAATGGGAGCAGGATCAGGGCTTTATTCTCCCTCAGTGACTTGCAAACTAAACTTGCACACTTCCAAAAATCACTTTCTGCCTGGGATCTCTCTGCCTCTGCGCTGGGCAAAAGGGTTCTGCGGCTGGAACTTGGCTATCAGCGTTGCTGCTGATGTGGAAGGCAGAAAAGAACCTACGTGGCTTGGTTCTGCGGGGGTAGGAGGAATCACATCAGAGGACCTGTCTCAAAGACACACAGGAAAGAGAGCTGTGGAGTGAAGAGGGGCCATTTCCCCCCCTCATGCACATCTTTTAGGGTTCACTTATTAGGAACACAGAGCTAAAGTTCTCATGGGAGTGTTCTCTGCCACATGCCTCTGAGACATCACTACAGGCTCTATAATTACACGATTACATGATTTTACAGCAGATGCAATAACTGTATTACAATGATCAAATGTATTACTATGATCTGAAAAAGTGGGTCTGCCCCAAGAAAGCTCATCACCTAATAAATTATTTTGTTAGTCCTTAAAGTGCTAATGGACTGCTTTTTTGTTTTAACTGTATTGCATATATTTAGGGCTTTTTTTGGGGGGGTGGCAGGGGAACATTATTCATTTCATTTTGAGGGGTTTCTAATTTTTTTTTATGCAGATGTTTAAAAATCTGGGGTTTTCAGGCCTTTCTCCTTTTATGTACACATAATGCTGTTTCAAACAGCTCTAGCTTAAAGCAGTGGTTCTCATTCCAAGGTATGTGTATCCCTAGGCATACCCAGAGCTCTTTAAGAGGGTACAGTAACTCAGTCTTTATGTTGATCTAATTTTTTTATTTATCCTTTTGCACAATCATTGTAAGTACGATGGCAAGTTAATGGCCTCTAGGTTTCTTCCAACAAAACAGTTATGATTAAGTTGCTTAAACAAATGTGTTGCAATGGTAGAAAAAAAACTTGTCTGAAATTGTAGTTACTGGGTTTTTTTTTTTAGTTAATTTTTTTAAAGGGGTACTTTATAAAAAAAAGGTGAAAAACACCAGCTTAAAGCACACTAATGAGCCTTTCATTCACACCAACAGGATCTAGGTGGACCAACTAAACACAACACATCAATGGACTTTAGAAATCTTACCTCTGTGGCTGGCATTACTGCTCTGCACAGACAAGTCTTTACATCTGAGCCAAAGAGCAAGGCAACTGCCCAGATAAACAAACTGCACTGGGAAGGAAATGTGAAGCCAACACAAATGAAGTAATCCTCTATGGTATTTTCCCAATGCTCTTCAGTGAAACACCCATGTTTTTTAAAAATTGGGAGTGATTTATCAGTGTTCTCAGAACCTAAAATCAGAAGCCTCATTCATATTGCAGTAACACCTAGCCAGGGATCAGTTCCCCACTGTGCTTGGTGCTGTACAAACATGGAGCAAAGGGACAATTCCTGTCCCAACAAGCTTGCAATCTAAGAAAATACACCTTTGACACCTTGAGCAAATATTAAGGGCTCTATTTGCTATTTAGCCTCAGGTCTGAGCACCAGCAGGTGGGGAGCTAACCTGTCCCACAGGGATCTTTCAGCATACACAGACAAGAGGTGCATGCCTGCTGCTACCACCCCTACTGCCCCCCGCCCCAGGGAGTTCCCTGTGCACCCCTCTGAATGGTCTGCCAGTCACTGAGCAATGGGAAGAACTGGATCAAGGATCCTCCTCCCACTTGTGCCAGGGTGCTGTCCCTGCCATCAGGAAAATATAGGAACAGAGACTCTGTCCACCACCAGAGTACTCAGGCCAGCCACAATTTGACTGTTATTAATCAACCCTCTGTATGAGGCAGGTAAGTGTCATTGTCCCCCTTCCACAGATGGGGCAATGCAGGCACAGAGTGAGGAAGGGATGTGGCCAAGGCCACAAAGTGAGTCGGTGGCAGAACCATGAATAGCACCTAGGAGTTCATGGACACCTGTCCCATGCTCAGGCCTCTCCTGCACCTCTGCTCCTTCTATGACACATTGCAGCAGCAGCAGCAGCTCCCACTCCCTTGCCTTTATCAGCTCTGCCCCCGAATACTGAAATAAAGGCAGAGCAGGAGGACGCCCTGTCCTGCTGAGAATTCCACCTTCCCTCGGCGCCCTCTTGCAAAGAACTCAGGACACAGCAACCCTGAAGAAAGCTCCTGATGACACAGGTAGAGCTCTGCTAAGGCAGAAGAGACCAAATCCCTCCCTCTCCCACACTCAGCTCTCCTGGTGCCCTATTATGAAGTTGAAAGATGAAGATTGCTGGCTTAATGGAAACTGCTGTGGCTCGGGTAATTGGGTTGCTGCTGACTAGGCCAGAGCAATGCTTGTAAGAAAAAGTCAATGCTGGAAGAAACATGAGACCAACACAAACTACGGCATCCGGTTGGGCAACATGATTTTAAGCGCTGAATCTAAGCAGATGCAGGGGAGAAACTCTCTCCCTGCAGCTGGCCACCAGCGCCCACTGCTTCAGCTTAAAGAGGCTGTAAGGACAGACTTCCCAGTGGGCCAGAAAGCAGGTCACTAGACGGATGAAGACAAGCCATACAGGGCTGCAGGAAACAGAATGGCTGACTCAGTAGCGAGCTAATATTTCTCAAAGGTGTGGTGGGCCATGTGAAGCCAAGAGGTGACGTTTAGGCAACCCATGGCACTTTACACTTGCAGAAGAGAATTAAACTCCTGGTATACTGGCAGAAGTCCAGCTTGGAGAAGAAAATACCTCCTACTCCAAATCCCTTTGCAGTTGCAATGGGATACAGCATTCTTCTTCACTGCTGGTCCCACACTACTTGGAAGTATAAATAGTAACAGAGAGGGAGCTGTGCTAGTCTATACACTATGAAAACAAAAAGCAGCCAAGTAGCACTTTAAAGACTAGCAAAATAGTTTATTAGGTGAGCTTTCGTGGGACAGACCCACTTGGAAGTATGTGGCTGTGAAGAGTTAAATGGCTACTGTGTTTCGACACAGAGGTGGCTGCATTTCACTGGTGAATAAGGAATTGCTATACAACATTTATAAAGCATTTTGAGGAAAATTTATTGTTAATATTACACCCAATCTTAGCAACTGAGGGCAAGAGAGAGGGAGTCAGGACTCCCAGCATCTATTGCTAGCTCTCTTGTTGATTTTCTGCACGACCTGAATCTCTCTCTACCTCAGTTTCCCCATCTGAAGAACAAGGATAACAATGCTTTGGACTGCACTCTGGGGCCTCTGGACAGCAGCTTTGTAAGAGAGATTTTCAGAGGAATTCCGCTCCCACGCAGGCACCTGACCCAGGAGCCTCTGGAAGTCTGGCTGCAGTCAGATGTTGACGATGATTGGTGCTGCTGATAACGCAGTGGGTGGTGAGCCTTTGAGAACGTGGCCTGACAAGCACCAACCATTGCCATGACTCCCCCACCCCAGACAGAAGGCAGAGCAGAAGGGAAGATGGTATCATGGGCTGGCCAAGAAAAAACAGTTATGGGTCCCAAGGGAGCGCAACCGGGCAAGTGATATCAACTGCAGCCATGGGCTGGGCTGTATCGGGCTGGGCCGAGGTTCCAGGTCTCTGTTACGCCACCTGGGTGACATTCCTGGCAGCACACAGCAGCACTGGAACGTTCAAAAAAAACCCACCAATCTTTCCAATTTTAATTTGGGGATTTGCACTGACCATAAATAACGTGGTTAATTAAGTGGGTTTTCACTCGGAGCCTACAGGGGTTACTCTGCTCCAGCTGCAGATGCAGGAAGTGCGTTGCTATGGGAACCGCGCTTTGCCATTTGGATCCCCATTTCCAAGTTCTTGATTTCCCTGGGAACTGCTGGCAATAAAATATAAAGGCGGCGGAAACCTTCCGACATGGAGATCTGCCCTCCCCGCAGAACAATGGGCCACAAGCTCCAGGGAGACGCTGGCCACCCAGCGGGGTCAGGAAGGAATTTCCTATTACTCCTGCCTGGTGAAGGTTACAGCTTTGTCACACATATCTTACTGTTGGAGACCAGACATCGGGAATTGTGGGCCATCAATCTGGTCCTCAGTCCTACATCCTCCTTCTGTTTGTCTCCTCCTTGTAAATACAACGAGAAGCCCTGTGGCACTGTATAGACTAACAGATATTTTGGAGCATAAGCTTTCCTGGGCAAAGAACTGCTGCACCGGATGCATTGGACGAAGCGGGTCTCGGTCCACAAAAGCTTATGCTCCAATAAATCTGTTAGTCTATAAGGTGCCACAGGACTTCTCGTTGTTTTCGCAGCTACAGACTAACACGACTACCCCGCTGATACTTGTTTCTTTCTAGTGGTTCACCGAGTGTTTGCTTGCAGTCTCTTAAGCTACCCCTTCTCCAGCAATCAGCGGGTACCAGATGACCTTCTAGCTGGAAGTCATTTGCCATTGCTAAGTGGCTAACATGCTGGGGAGTAAATCCAGCCTTTCACCCAGCAAATCTCAGGAGGTCACAACTTGGGCAAACCAGAAACCTCTCCTCCCCATTCTTCATGCCAGTGACAGGCAATGCCAGCCGAATCTCAGGGGTATGCTCAGTTCCTTCATGAAAGGATGGTCCACTGACCACGATGATGGATGGCTGACAAGCATTCATCGAGAGGAGGAAAAGGTGGCGTGGGGCAGGGACTTGGGGAGAAGGGAGAGTGTGAGGGCAGAGCCTCGGAGGAGGGAACCTGGTTCCCACACCTGTGATTGTCCTGCTTGTAAGAAGCTTCTGCTGCTCCTGGCGCTAGTTACAGCTCTGCCCAATTCGCAGTCCATTTTGATCTGTTTCATGGTCGAATTTAAAAAACAGTCCACGTCACGATTTCAGCTATTTCCATCTGAAATTCCAATTATACGGCTCCTCATGGAGGAGGACGTGTGGGGCAATTCTGCTTCCCACCCTGACAGGTTTGTAATTAAGTGCAAATGTGTCAGCTTCAAGCAGAGGCCCCCGCTGGGCCTGTCTCTGGGCTTTGAAGCTCTGAAGCAGGCCAGGGCCAGGCCGCCGTCTGTGCAGTAGGGAACCCCAGAGAAGGTAGAGCTGTAACGGGGAGCATCTCGTACACAGCAAAAACCACTGAGGAGCTGGATACATGTGCACAAGGCCCTCTGACCCAGAGCTGCTGCAACCACTGAGAGCCAGCAGTTCCTATTACTGCAGGAGGCAGCTCAATGCAGAAGCCACAGCTCCAAATCCTGGCAGGGCTGCCTCAGGCCTCCAGAGCCTTTATAGCACTGATACACGGAGCTCAATGGGCGCAAAACTAGCAGGGGGCGAGTTGAGAAAACTGAGGTCTAGCTACTCTGCAGGCACATTAAATGGTCCAAGGCATTTCTTGTAAGACCCGGGGGTTGCCCTGGCGTTCTCAGCCTGTTCCCCTTCTCCGCTGTTGTGCTGGGTGGTGGGTACTGCTCTCTGCCATTCCATAGGTGGGTGCATTTGAGCGGTAATGCAAAGAGTACATATCCACTTCCTTTCCGGCTATGGTGCAGTCAGGCCTGCATCATATCCAATCATCAAAATATCAAATGTCCATATACCAAAAAAGCCTGTCAGCACCTCTGGACAAGGGCTGTCTTCTTGCTCTGCGTTTGTCCAGAACTGAGCAAGTCTGGGCGTGGAGATCAAAGGCGTTTCCACAGTCCCATGTGAGAGAGAGAGAGAGTGTGTGTGTGTGTGTGAGAGAGAGAGAGAACACGCAGACCACTGAAAGCACAGGGGAGACTTTCCTTACTCTTAGTTCAGATGCCCAGAGCTGGAGTAGCCTGTAGCACCTCACAACTGGAAGGAAAGTCTTGCTCAGCCCCTACAGGCTTTTAACAGACACAGGACAATAAAAAAATAAAAAAAGACACAGGTCCCTGGAAGAGCTGGGCTCAAGTCCCTGAGCTAGTAGGAGCAAGTGCCTCAAATCACTCTGTAGACTAACAGAAAAGTTTTGAGCATGAGCTTTCGTGAGCACAGACTCACTTCATCAGATGCTGGTCTTGGAAATTTGCAGGGCCAGGTATATATCAGGTACAGGTATATATCTGGCCAGGGCCAGATTCCCAAGACCAGCATCTGATGAAGTGAGTCTGTGCTCACGAAAGCTCATGCTCAAAACTTTTCTGTTAGTCTATAAGGTGCCACAGGACCCTTCGTTGCTGTTACAGATCCAGACTAACATGGCTACCCCTCCGCTACTTCAAATCACTCTGTGCCTCAGTTTTCCCACCTGTACTATGGGAATAATAGCATTGCTCAACCTCTTGGGAGTACTGCAAGGGTAAGTTTCCTACAGAGGGTGAGGTATTCATACACGATGGTAAAGGAGCCACAGAACTGTCCAGATATAAAGAGCCAGACCTCTCGACTATCTTCCCTTTGCAGGACATCATTCATTTTGGCCCAAAGTTATCCATGTGAATTTGGTGCCTCACCACTCTTTTTGTGAAAAATGAGTTACAGCAGAAATAAAGGACCATGGAGTGGAGGATGTAGAGCGTCATTTACGCTACACTGTGAATGCTGCCGCACTGTACGCCTCCTGCACAAACACACACCCACAGCCTCAGCTGCACCACAGCACAGAAAACAGCTCTGCACCCTAGGCAGACCCTGCTAAAATGATTTGCCAGTGTAACTGTCAATGGAGTTGCTTTCACATCAAGTATCTCAGTGATGCTGCTAGTGCTGGTGTTGGTCAAATGGACAGACCTGTCAACACAAGCGGCAAATGTGAACTGGATACAGTGACTACACAAGGGTGTCAGGGCTATGCTCCCTTCCTTCTCAATACATCCATAATGGAAGTATAAGGAAGGTGTATTTCCTTTACAACATGACCCTGCCACAGGAGGAGGGGAACTATCTCAAATCTGTATCAGAGCGGTAGCCGTGTTAGTCTGTAGGTTCAACAACAACAAGAAGTCTTGTGGCACCTTATAGACTAACAGATATTTTGGACTATATCTCAGCTCTGGAAGTCCTAATGGTGACAGCCATTCAGTATAGCAATCCTCATCCCTCATCTATAGGCGTAGGGTTCTGTACAGCCCTACTGCATTCCACTGGACTTTCCCACAAGGCTCCGACCGACACCCAGGAAGTTTCAGTTTCAGGAAGGTCTCAGGGAAGAGACCCGTGGAGGCTACCTACAAGAACATTCAGTGACTCACCCCACCCAAGGGGTTTTCCAGACATTTTGCACCGGAAAAGTTTAGCAGAGGTGAGGTTCTACCATCCACCTGCAGGGTCAAAAGCTGCCGTCTCTCACAGGAAAGGTGAATAGATTGCTATGTACAGCTGCCCCCAAGCCCAAACCAGCATCCCAAAAGGCCACTAGCTTGCCCTCCACCACTTGTTCCATCCAGGAGGTGGTTCATCCTCAAGTGGGAGAAGCCAGGTGGTCTGTTGTCTTCCTCCCCCGCAGGAAGCTCTGCAGGTCCAAAAAGGACCATCTACTATTGTGTCTGTACAGCACCAGGAATAATGGAGCCCAGATCATTATTGGTCATTAGACATAACATAATAAAAAATGATTAATCATCATTAAGGGTCTAATCTGGCTCTTGGAACAAACACTATAAGAAATTCACAAGCTAACAAATGCTGTTTAAAATAAACACTGTGAGGTTGAGAGAGTATGTTTGGGTAGGTTCAGTGCAGGCCCCCTGCGCAGAATTATACTTTCCTGTGTCACCAACTCTTATGGTTGTATCACCAGGCTTATGACATGCAGTGGCTTTTGTTTTCTTAAAGTCACAGCCCCTGGAGTCACGTTATTTCATGCTTGCGTTTTTAACAAGAAAAGAATTGTTCTAGCCCTTGTGGTTGCAGAGAAAAGCTTGAAAAAGCAAAACCCTAAAGGCTCCAACATCAAAAGGCAAAAAGAGATCCAAAATGCATCATTAAAAACAATAAAACAACAAATCAGTTTTATGACAAGTGTCTTGATTTTGAAGGCCTGGCTCACAACTGAGTAATTTGGGCTCTCTTGGGCTTGTCTTTGCATCCTGGACAGCCCAGAGTACACTGTTAGCACGTCAGGACTCACTCAGAAATACGGACCCTCCTTGAAACTGAGAGATGGAAAGTCTATCTGCTTGTCTGTCCATCCGTGCTCTGGGGCCTCAGGAAGGATTCTTCTCCACTCTCTGTTTTCTGGTGTTTTTTCCCAGCCACGTTTTAAATGCCAGGGAATAGACGTTCCTAGCATGCTCTTGGGAGCCTATTCAACTGTCTACTGCACAGTACGGTCAGAAGAGTTCCCAACATGAAATTCAATGACAGATGCAATGCAAATGAATCAACTGGAAGGACTCTGTCAGAAGACAATGAATGCAATGAGACAGGGCGCCCACTGAAAGAATGGTTTTTGGGGAGAGGACAAGCTGGAACAACAGCCCACCAGCCCACTAGCAACTGAGCAAAACCTCTCTGGTTTGGAATGTCTTTTCCCTGTAAAGCATAGTGGGGCTAGCTGGTGCCTGAGGAACCATTGTGGGTTTGGGGCTGCTTTCAATGACAGCACTGAGCTTGTGTGCTACCTCTGGAAATGGCAAACTTTTCAAACGTTAGGGAATCCCCACCAACGGACCCCTGTTCTGGTGGATCCTTCAGCACTGGAAAGCACCAGTTCAACCAGAAATTACGGGCATAGGCCAGGAATCACAGGGTTATAGCGTCCAGGAGAGGCAGTCAGATTAGATGACCTTAAAGGCGCCTTCTGGTCTAAACATCTATTAATCTGATCGTCCCCTCCAGCTGCCTCTGAACGGATTCATTCAGATGACACACCCCAAGATCTCTACTTTAGGTTCACCTCAGAACCTGCAGCAGTGCAATAATAATGTGCATCTCGCCTTTCAGCCTGATGATGCCAGCGCCACTCCAAATCAGACAAGCTGTTCATAGAGATCGCTTCCTCCACAGCACTGAAATGCAGCCAACTCTGAGGTGAAACAGAAGCTCTGCTCCTGTCCATGGCACAGCTAACTACACAAGTAAAGGCAAGATCAATTTTACTGTCCATACTGAATAGTCACAGAGACACCCTGCAGCATTCGACTTAAAAACAGGACATTTGCAATGCAAGTTCCCCGGCATTAACTCTGCCCTGCCACTTACACTGGGTCCCACCGGGCACCATGGTCTGCTTAAAAACCCACTGAAATCAACAGAAGGACTCAAATTCATTTTCAAAGATTTGCTCAGGCCCTAAGTTACACTGGAAGTAGATGAAATGGTCCCTGTGCAACTGACAAGCATCGGGCCCCCTGTGTGCATTTTAAGAATGACAACGTGGCACGGGTCTTATGTGAACTGAAGTCGGTGGGAGAGTTCCCATTAACTTTAATGGTGCAGGATCAAGGTTTAAAGTCAGTTAATTGGGTACTGGCACTGAAATCTGCGACTTCGTCCTCAGCTTTATACGTGTTTAAGTCAGAGCAGAATTTATCCTGTTTGAAATTAAAGAAGCCTTGTAGCTTATTTAGCCCAACAGCTCTCCATCTTTTCAGACTACTAGACCACTTTTAGGAGTCTGATTTGTCTTGCATAACTCCAAATTTCACCTCAGGAACAACTACTTGCTTACAAAACCAGACGTGAAAACACAAAGTGACACAGCGCACTAACTGAAATATTGCTTGTTTTCTCATTTTTATCATACAATTATAAAATAAATCAGCTGGAATAGAAATATTGTACTTACATTTTAGCCTATAGAGCTGCACAAACAAGTCATTGCATGAAGTTTTAGTTTGAACTAATCTCAATAGAGCCTTTCATGTACAGTAACTCTTTCAGAGCCAGCATTCTATCACCCAGAACTCTCAAATAACCGGCATTTTAACCATAAGTAAATTTCAATTTAATTTTCCATGAGCATAGTGAAAGTAAACACAAATAAATATAGCAAATGCAGTCTAAGTTTACCAGGTACAATACGACTGTTGCTGGTAAGTAAAGTACTCTGCATACATTTTTGTTTGTTTCTTAAAATCTAGTCTTTTTTTTCCTTTAGTGTTATGCATTGCTAGGTGTACCCGTCTATTACTCAGAATATTTGAATATCCAGTACCCTCCCAGTCCCAGAGCTGCCGAATATGAAAGAGTTCACTGTGGATTCTTGTAAAACTAGGCACATATCTAGATGAACTGATGTACCTCCTGGAAGACCTCTGCGAACTCTGCTCGTATGTGTGCTCTGGTTGAGAACCACTGATTTAAACCGTCCAAGTTAATGCAAGGTTGTTTGTTACAGACTATTTGCCAGTGTTTTGTCCCATGCAGATTTAAAATGTCTCAAGTCCTGGGTCTTTTCTCTTCTGCTCTGGGGACAGGCCACTCCTTGTAGTTCCTATTGACACATGAAGTGGGTCTGTCCCACGAAAGCTCATCACGTAATAAATCATTTTGTTAGTCTTTAAAGGGCTACATTTCCACACTTTCCCTGATACTGAAGCTGAATTGACATTTGCTTTAGTCTATTCCCTGCTACTGTTTATCCGGTCACAGATGTGCAGCATGGCCGAATGCATGTTGCTGTGGGAACTTTCCCTCTCCAGTTCTCCCTCACGTCCGTGCATTTGAACTCCCACCCTGGATGCTCTGTTATTGTTGCAGGCAGGGGAAGCTTGCAAGTATTTTTGCAAAATGCTTTCAAAACCAGCCATGAAACAGCTATACATTACCAAGAGCAACGGCAGAGCTGCTTCCAGTAATGACTTGCCTTTTGCATCATGCTTAGTCTATCACAGAAGACACTTATCAGAGATTTGTCTGGCTCTCAGCATTCCGTGCTGTTATTAGCTGTAATCTACCCCTAAATGAAAACATATAAAACGGCTGGAGCACACGGAGCCTGAGGTCAATACTGCACATTCGATGGCAGGTGAGTTACAAACTTGGAAGTCCTCGACAGAGCAGGAACCACAAGCATTGAAGCCATGATTCTGAAAGCCCACCTTCACCGGACAGGGCACGTCATACAAATGGAGGAGTCAAGAATCCCTAAGCAACTCCTCTACGGTGAACTCTCCCACGGCAAAAGGAATCAAGGCAGGCCTCGCAGGAGGTATAAAGACTGCATGAAGGCCAGCATTGCTCATGCTGGTTTAAAACCAGATCAGCTAGAGCAGCATGCAAAAGACGGAACAGGCTGGTGTGCACTCATATGACATGCGTATGACAACTTTGAAGAGCAGCGACACGTACGCCTCATTGATGTTCATGAGAGGAAGAAAGCAACAACAGGAACCGCACCAACAGAGCAAGGACAATTCCCTTGCCCCCACTGTGAATGCTCATGCTGTTCAAAGCTCGGACTCCTAACCCACATGCGAGTCCACAACTGATGTGACTGTGCAAGCTCAAGACGTCATTGTGTCGGACACGACGGATGACCTACACTTAAATGTCTTCTAAGGGCCCAGTAACCAGTGGAAGTGTTGGTAATGTGCTAGACAATATTGACCTCCCATGGTCCGGCAAATTCTTGTTTGGCAGCGGACAGGTCCTGAGGGTGCTGAACTAGGGAGATTCAACCTGTACCTAAATCTATATTTATCGATCACTATAGTTTATGGTGTTGGGTCGGAACCTCAAGTCGCTCACTTGAATAAAATACCTGTCCCAGGGCAGAACGGCTCAAGGACCAAGGCATGTGCTGGTTCCAGTATTTGTATGTGGGCTGTCCAGCTTTAGTTGTGGTCTTTCCTAATATCAGAGGGAGCTGCTTCTAGGGAACAAGTGATGTCCTCCTGATAGGCAATTGGTGAAGAACCATTCAAGGTAGAGGGACAATGAAAAGAGAAATACAGGTGGAGAGGGAAAGCAGAGCAGATGGGAACCAAACAAGGAAGGAAGGAAGGAAGGAAGGAAGAGGACAACTGAACTGAGAGAAGCCTGCAAGGATAGACTCATGACAACAAAAAGACCTCTGCAAACACAAGCTATGTTGATGATAGAGGCAGTTTGATACACGCAACCTAATTTGCAGCTCAGATATCTCGGGTTCCAAAGTTCAATTCAAACTCCAGGATTATCGGGTTCATGTCACTTTCCACTCAGAAGAAAAGACGCAGAGATAGGGAGAGAGAGAATCCAGTGGCAAAAAAAGCAGCAGGTGGGCGAGCAGGGAGAGGGAAGAAGTAAGGCATAAACCAGCTCCTGCAGATTGATTGAGCCTATTTTCGCTGTCTTTTGTGATGCAGAAGCCACGAAGGCTGGTTTGGGCCAACAGACCTCAGAGACTCTCTGGCCTCATATGCACAGACACAACAGTCATCAGCAGGCCTTGCATCTGTCATGCCTCAAACCTAGCCCTGGTTGATCATGGCCGCAAGGGCCACTATGATAACCGGGGAGCCCTTCTTGCGTAGCCTCTGCCCCTTCACCCTGATGGCAGAGGGTGCAGAGCTGCTTAGGGCACTAACAAAATACCCCACTGGCTGCACGGCCAGAAAATGCTTCCCTCGTGATAATCCCAAAGATTCCCCTTGGAAAGAAGCCACAACCATCCAGCCAGGGAACTGCTTCCTGCCCCGCCGCCCTCCCCTCCCCCTGGGGGACCAGTGCAGATGTGAGGGCTTTGATCAGAGTCCTTGGTCCAACAGGAAATGCCTGGCAGGGAACGGTCACCCAGTCAGCGATCTGGAGAGGTGCGTGCCTCTGTCGCTCTTGGGAGCAGACTGCTGGCAGGGCACTGGATGCGTAAGGGGAGGCTAAGAGAGTGGAGAGAGAGCGTCTAGATCAGGTACTAAAATTAGCCCAGCTTGTAACAGGACACAGGCAAGAGGCTTTTAACCAGGTTCCTGTCAGCGAGATGCCAACTCTCCGCTGCCAGCTCTTTTGTGAATGGACACGGGAGCGGATTCACGCACAGGGCTGGGAGCCCCCTGAGACAAGCCCGGAGTCTCCTTTCATACCTGTTTGTTAGAGTCACTCCATGGCCATCTAGGGAGCTCGTCCCAAATGAGAGTGAAAAAAGGATCAGGCCCGTACACCCTGTCTCAGATCTGCCAGGGTGACTTGCAGGGTGAACTTGGGCGAGCCACTTGCCTGTTCTGTGCCTCAGTTTCCTGGTCTATACAATAGAAATAGCAGCACGTCCCCCGCAGGGGGCTCCAGGGTTTGATTTAGTTGGTAAGGCCCTGAGATGTGCGATGTTGGACAAGGGTGACCTGCGCTAGGTTGGCCAACCACTCTGTGACGTAGAAGGTTACAAACACTACAGACTTAGAAAGGACCCACCAAGCTCAGTTCCAAGTGAAAGAGCATCACCATGTGAGCCCAGGGGTGACTAGACTGGATCCGATCCAGGATCCACCTCATTGGTGCTTAAAGTGGTCTGCGCAAAGGGTGTGAGCGGGGCGAGGTCCATCACAACCTGAGAGCTGTGTTTGCAGTGATCCCCTCTGCAATCCAGCTCCATATTTAATTGCATTTTCTCCTGAATCTGTCACCCCTCACAACCCTCCTCTCTTTAAACCTTGTCTACTCCATGTCCTGTCGCTATAAAGCCAGCAAGAGCTGCTCAGGGGAGGAGACAAGAATCTCTGTAACCAGCAGATGGGGCCAAACATGCCCCCACGTAAAATTTCTTCCTAACCCCAATAGTTAGAGGTCAGCTCTCGGTCTATCAGGCATGTTAAACTTGAAGCCTACGGAGGGCCACACAAATGAAAACTGATCACCTTCCGGGCCACCAAAGAAAATGTATTTCTATCAGAGAGTCACATTTATTATTATACGCTATGTTTTAGGCGTAATATTTTTTCAGGTCTTGTTTGAATATTACACAGTAGTTTTAATTGAGAATTTAATACTTAGTATGAATTGTATTGCTTTAGAATTTTATTAATAGTTCATATAATTTGATGTGTAAAATTGTTATTTGCTCATACATAGTAATTTTTAATTTAAATATAAATTTAAGGTACTTTTTAATTATTTTTATATGATACATAACTCTGCACACCAGCCAGCTCCCTGCTGCAGGGACCCCTACTTGCTGCTGGAGTGGGTATATGTAGTTGTGGGCCACAAAAAAATGCAACCGGGCGGCACGTTTGGCATGCTTGGTCTAAATGCTGGCCTCGGGGGGAAATCTAAAGCCTCTATAACCCCAGTGTGGAGATCCTGCTGCATCCTGAATTCCATTCCCCAGACCACTGTTGCCTCTGGGAAGAGAAAGCTGGAGCCTTTGAAACGGGAACAGGACAGTGCAATCTTTCAGCGTAGGGCCTGGGAAACTTTCCCACCTGACATTTGCTGTCTGCGTGGCTACAGGTTTTGCAATGTGAAGGAACAAGCCGGCAGCTGTGTCTTCCCAGAGCTGTTCCGAGTCCCCTCTGCAACATCAGACCCATGTGGTTTGTATCACATGGCTCATGGGTATGATTAATAATTACCCAGGAAAGCGGAGCCCACTTATCGCAGCATCTGGTTCTCAGGGAGATGAGATTTCCTGCTCTCGGTTTCTATCCAATATTCCAGCTGGATGGAGAAGAGGCAGAAGGGGGCCCAGTGACTCATCAGACGTCACGCAGAAGGGAACGATCAGCCCTGCCAAAGTCAGGCTATGGCTATGCTCAGATTCTAGCTACTGGCACAAACCCCTGGAGCAGACCTGATTCGCTCAGGTGCAAATCATGTCTACCCTGGTGCTGTGTGCTGCTGCAGTTACTGCGACGGAGTGGCTCAAATCTCAATAGACCAACAGCCTAAAAATAGCCACCGATAAACAAACAACAATGCCACCATCTAACTCAGGGGGAGCGAACCCACGGCTCGTAAGCCGCATGCAGCTCTTTGAGCAATGAAGTGCGGCTCCTGCTGGGAGCCGTGTTCTGGGTGTGCCATCTGTCGCTCTGCACACGGGCCCCAGCGCTTGGCCGGAGAAGTGCGTAACGGCAGTGGTGGCAGCTCCAGTGAGATGCCAGCGTTGAGTTAAAGTAAGGGAGGCTCAGGGGGGTGGGGGCGGGGGCTGGTTCTGGGGGAGGGGGAGGGGGAGGGCATTGGGTTAAAGTGGGTGAGGTGGGCTGGGGGTGGATTGGGTTATAGCAGGGGGCTGGGGGTGCCTGGCTCTGGGGGAGGGGGTGGGCATTGAGCCACATATTATATATTTATTTGTATCTGTCTAAATATTTATTATATCTACATAGACAGATAGATAGATACAAATAAATATATAACATAATACGTGGCTCTTTCCAAGCTATCTGTGGCTCTTAGTCCCTAACTGGTTGGTCTCCCCTGACCTAGCTCTTCAGCGGTGCTTTTCATGAGTGGATCTCGAAGTACTTTACAAAGAACATCACCTGCTTTTTGAAGCTGGGGAAATCGAGGCCCAGAGCCACAGGGTGATTTGCTCAAGGACACCAAACGGGTCAGTGGCAAAACTAGAAATAGAACCCAGGCCTCCGAGTCGCAGTGCCACATACTAACCACTAGGCAACACTATCTCCAAGTTCGCCTGGCTCCCTGTCCTCTGCTCCGGCTGCACGAATTCAGACCTTGGACTACAATGCAAGCCGCGGAGGTGCTGCCCTTTCAAGAAGAAGGTAGCGTAAGAACCTGCAGGGACCTCACAGCGCAGGAACTCAGGTCACAGTCGCACACAGCCAGAGGTTATGCAACCTCTTTAAAGTCAGGGGCACTGCGGCAGGAACTGGAAGATAGAGCCCAAAGCCAAGACAGTGACCCAGATCTCAGCTCCATTAGTCACCCCTACAAAACAGCCACATTAGCTCAGGGATGGGCAGAAGAACTGACTTCCTCTGCCCAAGACAGCCATTCTTTAGGTCAACGTCCTCATCTTTCAGCACCAGCGCAGGATCTGACACTCTTCCTTACACATACCATAATCCAGTCCTGGCCCTCCCCAATCCTGCTTTGCCAATGTCCCTCAGCCCCTCTCTCCTTACTTCCTATTTATCACAGTAGCACCACGAAGCCGGAGTCACGCACCCTGGCCTGTTTGCAGATGGTCTACAGACAGAACACGAGGACAGTCCCTTCCCCTAAAAGCTGGTCCTCTCAGTCCAAGGCTCCCCCCACACAACTGGGCTGGTACACCCTGGTGCTGAAAGCAGCAGATCACCTTGCTGAAAGCACAGCCCTTGGCTGGTGTCAGGATTCATCATTTAGTACAAAGGTCTCTTTGCGAACCCTTTCCATGGGTACCAGGGTTGTGGGGAGCGTGATGGAGCCAACCCCAGAGCAGAATAGCTTTCCTCCATCTTCAGCAAGTTCCCCACCGCGCGAGATGCCAGGCCAGCTACAAGCCCTCTGGCAGGAAACCACAAGCATCTGGCTGTAACGGCAGATGAGTTCTTACCTGCTGCTGGCTTTGCTCCTCCAGGTTGAGCTTGACCTCCAGAGATTGCCGTGCTTCCAGGAAGGCCTTGCGGTGTTTACGATCTGCCATGTAGTAGGACATGATGCCCACTGTGATGGTGCACAGGTAGATGGCAACATTGGACAGGATCTTCAGAGAAAGAGTGAGAGAGAGAAGGGGGGATGTCATCAGTATGGAAGGGAAAGACAAGAGGGAGTTTGAGGTGGCATGGGGTTGGGGGGAGACAAGGACATTGCTGTCCATAGTCACCACCCCCAGAACTGCCCCCACCGGGACTGCACCACGCTCCGTTTGTCCACAATCACCTCTCCCACAGTGGGCTGCTGCAAATATGTTTCAGAAAAAGAAACAGCCAACTCCGTCCCTGAATTAGCCTCAACAGCCACCTGCAGGAACACAGGATTCGCCAGACTGGATCAGACCCTAGGTCAGTCTAGTCCATTGTCCTGTCTCTTACACTGGCCAGCACCAGCTGCTCCAGAGTAAGGTGTAAGAAACCCACAAGCGGCCAATGGAGGACAGTTTGGCCCCCTCATAATGTCTCATCCTAACCCACAGTCGTCCTGATACATGAGGCTTTACAGCCTCCCACCATTCTTATTCCTTGGCATTTATCGTTAGAACTCTGGATATTCTTGTTGTCTTCCTTGCACTTTGTTCACAGCGTCAACAACTTCAGGTGACCGGGAGTTCCACAGCCTAAATCCAGATTGGGTGGGAAAGTACAGGTTGAACCCTCTCTAATCTGGAACTCTCAGGTCCAGCAACAGCCATAGCCCAGCATGATTTTAGCTGGCTGGACGACCACTTATCATGTTTCCTGTGATCCCATAAAGGTTGTTTACAGCCCCCAGTCCTGGCTCTCAGCGTTCTGTGCTGTTATTTAGCTGTAACTTACCCCTAAATGTATTCCAAGAGCCGGGTCAGCAAAGGAAGTGTTGACAATGTGCTAGAAAACATGACCTCTTGTGGTCTGGCAAATTCTCTTGTTCGGCACCAGTCAGGTCCCGAGAGTGCTGGATTAGAGAGGTTCAGCGTGTATTTGTTTATTGGTTTTGAATTTGCCACCTTTCAACATCATTGAACATTTCATGGGTCAAATCCAGAATTTCCCAGGACTTCCCAGGAGATTTGTTGTCACTCTGCCATACAGCATGGTCGCTCAGAACTTCATGGTGACAGTGCAACAAGATCTCAGCTCCTCCTGCCCTATACCGTGAATTAAGGGAGAATACTCTTGTAACTACTAACAGTAGAAGGCCTATGACACACAGTTGAACAGCTCTGATTCCATCTGGTAGAGGGGAGTAATGCACACATACACATACACACATCTCATTGAACTGGAAGGGATCTCAGGAGGTCATTGAGTCCAGTCCTCTGCCCTCTTGACAGGACCAAGGACCAAGCATATACTACGCAATTTGTTAGGATCCTTTACCATGTAGAGAAATTCAGCATTCCATAGTGGTAGTGTTAAACCTCTGGCAAGAGCAAGGAAGCACACCCATCCTACCCTCCAGCACCAGCTGTGAGTTCCCCTCTTTGCTAAGCAAGGTTCTGGTGTGACTTCATATCTGAACAGCCTGTAGGACAGGCACACTGCACTGTCAATCTGAAAGCATGGTAACTTCTTTATTGGGGTTTCAATTTGACAGTCTGGCCATGCCCAGCTGTGCTGCTATATATAGATGTTAAATAAACGACCAATAACACTAGCAGCAGTGACGCGATCATTTCATTATTTCACCCTGGCCCTCCCCTCATCACATCATGCTCTTGTTTGGATTATCTGCCTTCACTCAGGAAGGGATGATGTCTGTTCCTTCTCTAAAGGGTCACACTCATTCACAGCACTGTATAAACAAAACCTGAGATGGTGATATTGATTTATGAGTAACCCAAGGAAGCCCTGAGCTAAGGGGATGGCTGACCAGCCTGAGCATCCGATTTGAAATTCCTAGGTTCCTGGGAACCCCAGGTTCAAATCCTAGCAGTGCAGCTGTACCTGCTCAAGGTAGACAAGCAGAGTGATGAACTGAAGACCACTGAAAGCAAATTGGCAAAGCTTTTGTTCTGGGCAGACATGGTACTTCATGGAGGACAGGTCCAGCAATGGCTTTTAGCCAAGAAGGGCAGGGACACAACCCCTCTGGGTGTCCCTAAACATCTGACTGCCAGAAGCTGGGATGGGATGTGTCTCTAGATAACTGCCCTGTTCTGTTCATTCCCCCTGGGACTCTGGCACTGGCCACTGTCAGAAGACAGGACGCTGGGCTAGATGGATTTTTGGTCTGACCCAATACGGCCGTTCGTATGTTCTTGCTTCCTGTACGTTTTATTACAGTGGTTCCCATCCTGGGGGCTGCAGACCCCTGAGGTTTCACGACGGTATTTCAGAGGGCCCATGAAAAAAATAAAAAATAAAAATGAACCTAGAAAATAAGTTTTAAATAAATTGCAAAGTTACAATCATTATTTTTAAATTAATATCTTCCACTAACGTTATTAGTCACTGTCCCAAAATCTATGGTGCAGTTTCCTTTTCCATTTAATGAAGGGTACATAGCAGCTAGAATTGGCTTTGATGGTGGTCCGCAAACACTTTGAGGGGGCACTGGGGGTCCGTGAATGCTTTGGGGATGATTGGGGGGAGAGAAAACAAAAGAAAAGAAAAGAGAAAAGGTTGGGAACCACTGTTCTATTATTTGTATTTCCTTAGTGCCTGAGAGCTCCAGCCACGAAATAGGACCCCATTGTGCAAGGTGCTGTACAAATGCAGGTTTGCTCTGGTCCCCCTTCCAATTACTCTTCTTTGCTGTGCCAGGTCTCAGCCTGCTGGACTGACAGACAAAGGAGACCACGCTGCTCCCTTCGGGCCTTAACATCTGCCAATCTTCTGCTTCTCCCCCCATCCGCCCCTCACACATGGCCCCTCACCTCAAGGACAAACCTTGCTGTTCCTTCTCCACCATCAAAGACCAGCCCTGCCTTTCTGGCCTCCTCAGCCCCAACACTGCCCCTTTCTTCCAGCACATTCAAAACACTCCACTAAAGATGTCTTTGTAGCCGGTCCTTCAGAGCAGGGCACCCCTCATGCACACATACGCTCCTGCCTTCCGCTTTCCTGTAAGAGCCTTCAGCCTCACTGCGTTTGGGCCAGGATGTGGCTATTTGCCCAGCCAGGGAGCCGAGTTACCATTGACACATCAGCCTCCCTCTTAAATGGGGAGTTGCGGAGGGGCCGGATTTTCAGAAAAAAAACATACCGCTACGATACAGTGTCTTCACTACTGGTCACCTTGGCCATCACTTGTGCCCAGACAGCAGGCCACTAATGAGCGCAGATGTGAGAAAGCCACTTCCATAGCACAGGCCAAGCTGCTGCGGTGTGTTCTCTACTGGCTGTACAGCCCTTTCGGTTGCCCGTGGGGAGACCCGTTCTAACGTCTCTTCATTAAAAGTTGCTGGGCTGTTTTGGAAAAAATCGTCATGTCTACAATCTCCCGGGAAGGCCTCAGGGGAAAGGAACTTCTTCGGGAGTTCTGCCCCAGGCTATGCCGAACATGGAGGCTGGTGGGGGGAAGGACGGGTTTGCACAGATACAACATTGTTGAAAGGTGCTGTACCCATTTATGCTACGTCCAGATACAAGCAACTCCAGGCACCAATTCAGAACATACTTCTACAGACCTGGTCAAGCCAACAGAGAACATACAATTGATTTGTACTTGTTTCCAGTTTATTTCACACTCTTCAGTTCTCAAAAAGCCAAAACCACTAAAAACAGTCTTGCAAGCTCACAGTTGACCAGCTTTCCTCAATCCCAGTGATTAATAATAATCCTGTCAACTTTTCAAGCTCCTTCTCTCAGAGATCTCACAGCCCCATCCAAACACTAAGGCAATAATCTGTAAGGTGGGGAGTGGAACCACTCTGGTGCTACAGATGGGGAGACACACGCTGAGAAAGGAAATGACGTGCACAAATGGGATTTAAGCTTAGATCTCCCAAGTCCCAGCCTCGGGCTTTGACTCCAAGGGGATCCTTGATTGAGCAGTCTGGACGACAGACATGCCCACAGCAGCTGCATGGTAGGGAAAGATAAGCACAGCTTTTTGAACATAGCATTAACCCTAGTCCACGGGTCTGCAACCTGCAGTTCTGGAGCCACATGCAGCTCTTTAGGGACTTCTTTATGGCTCTCGATGCTCTAACTGCAAAGTAAAACCAACCAAACAAACAAACAAACCTTGATTATTCTCGATAAACGGTGAACATCTAAAAGCCCAACACTGAATAACTCACATCTAAATAGCACATCATATCTGACCTCCAAATACCGGCTAACTCCCCCTTTAATATGCGCAGTGCATTATGGGATACGATAGTATAGCTGTGTTTTGATCCTGTTACACATAAAACCTTGAATTTGAAATGGAAAAGGAAGCTTACAGCATTCCTGCTGGGAAGGGCAACCTGCATTTTCAGTAAGAAAACTGAAATTAACCATGAAGTAAAATTGGCGTAATTAAAATGACAGGCGGAAGCAGATGACCTCTAGCATCCTCCAGCGAGACAGAGAGAAGGTTTGGCAGTTAAAGTCGGAAGAGAGTGGTACAGACACACACATAGTAGCATCCTTCAGTCTACGTAGACTATGGATCGCGCCCTTCGTAGTTCCATTTGGGATCCTCATTTGCAGCGTCGGCTGTGACTGTGGAGGCCCACACGAGAGTGACAGTCCTTGCTGCATCTGTTGCATGTGTAGTGGGTGTCTGGCAGGTCCTTGCTGTGCTTTCTGTGGGCTCACTTCTCCTCTGCTAGCTGTTTGATCCTCATCTCACCCTTCTGAATATGAATACGTAGAAAGTTTGTGAACATCCTGCAGTAAGCACGTGTCGCATTACAAACCACTGCGTGTGCGCCGTTCTTAAAATAGGGGTTAGAAAAAGTACGGTTTGGGGTTATCTATTAAGGGCCATCTCGTATCCACGTGCACCGTGGCTCTTGAATTACTGAGTTTTGTACTGAATTTTAAAAAATGGGTCTTCTTGCTATTTTGGTTGACGAACCTGATCTAGAGCAATGGGGAGTCATCTCCAGCGGGTCGCAGGAATCTTCACTTTGCGGAAGAGGTGGAGAGCCACAAACACCGGCACGTCAACATGAACCACACGTCCCGAGCGGACACATCGCCACGTTAAAACAACGCTTGGCTCCTGACCGTCGGCACATCTGCTCAGGAGAGACCCACGAATGGACTAACCGCGGGGCCGCAGGTTAGGAGGGAGGGGCATAGGCAAAGCTAGGAGTGACCAGCACAGGACTGGAATGGTGGAGGCACTGGCAGAGCAGTGTGCAGGGAGCCTGGGGCTGGATTAGCAGGGGCTGCAGGTCAGGACTGAAGGCCACCGCCAGAGTTGGCGGAGGGAGGGATGGCTCGGCGGTTTGAGCATTGGCCTGCTAAAGCCAGGGTTGAGAGCTCAATCCCTGAGGAGGCCATTTAGGGATTGGGGCAAATAGACATCAGGGAGGGTGCTTAGCCCTGCCAAGAAGGCAGGGGACTGGACTAGGTGACCTCCCAAGGCCTCTTCCAGCTCTAGGAGATGCGTATCTCAACCATATCTTCACTACTGCAGTGCTTCAGCACATCTTAATGACACAAATACCATCACCACCCACCCCTACTCCCGCAGAGAGGAACGGTTGCATCTGTTTATCACCACTGCATCCCCTATCCCTCCAGAGCTAGGACACAGACAAGGAGGATGAGTCCTGTCAAGGACCAGCAATGGGGATGTTCATGTTGAAGTGATGGTACCTGCCCCTGGCCTTCTCTTCACCACAGCACGAAAGCAAACGCTCAGTGCAGGGCAGCCAGGATTCTCAGGAAACCAAGCTGCTCTCTCACGCCGCCGGCCCACCCCTCACGCATCATCCCCCTCACTGGAACTCCCACGGCTGTCTCACAAATTCTGAGCAATGACTGTCAAGCCAATGGAATTAGCACAGTGACTTAAACAGCCCTAGGCCAGTCGCCTGCCCCCATCAGCCACTAATGTCAGCCCCGTAGTGCAACACTGTCCCAGAGGGACACAGGAGAATTCCTGCTTGAGCCAGGGGCCGGCAATTATCCACCTCACTCGTCTTTGCTAGCGTCGCTGCACCTTCCAGCATTATTCGGGGATGTGCCTGGCCCTCTTCTGCAATGCTCTGAGCTTTGCCTCTGCCTGGAAAAACAGCATTGTGAGAGCCCAGCCCTCTCCAGCTGCTGGGACCCTGGGGAAGAAGGGAAGCCCCCAGGCTCTTTGCTGCTCCAAAGAGAAATCCACCCACACTTGCAACATGCAGCTCTCACAGCAGGTCACAGGGGAGGGGGAGTCCCAGCAAATTCCCTCCAGCACCTTCTAGAGCGCAGCCTTGCAGATTCCCTCTCCCGCCCTCCAAAAGTTCCAGTGGGTCCCTATTTGTGTCAGGAGCCAGAGCTCATCTCAACCTCCCTGGACTTTCTTTGGATCCAGATACTGACCCCTTATGGCACTCCAGCAGCACATGGGAGCCAGAGATGGGGGCTGAGCAATGAGATTCCCCCCGGGCGGAGACTGATGTGCTGGGTCCCATGCTGCCTCCCCTCACAGCCAGGGAATACTGGAACAGGAGGTGGAAGAGGCAGTGTTCCAGACCAACTACCCTGAGCTGAACAACACGCCAGCGTCGGCCGAGAGATGCTCTGATGTCACCCTCCCTGCCTCCACGGTGCCCAGAATCTGTAGGACACGAGGCCACCTCTGCCCCCGGCCCCTCAGGCTGCCCCTCTAATGCTGTGCTTCCTGAGAGATGCCGCACAGAACGCAGCCTCCACAATGGACACCCCATCCATTCATTCAGCACCAACCTCCTCTGCGTCCCTCCACAGCAACACCGTCACTAGAGCAGGAACCGTCTCCTGAGCAGCACCTGCCTCGCAGTGCAGCCGCCTCCCTCCCCAGCAGAGAGGCTTCGAACAAATTTCGGAACATCTACCTTCTCCCGCTACCTCTACCTTCTCCCGCTACCTCTGTTATTTATTGCTGTAGACCTCAGGGCTGTAACCAGCTCAGAGGCCAAAGGCCAACAGCCTATTAACACACACTCTGGCAAACCTCAGCTTTCAGAGCAGAGATCATTAACTCGGAAGTGTGGTTCTGCTCCACAGAGTACGTAAAAGTAGCCCCCGGTTCACTCCCCAGATCCTCTTTCCCATGTGCCTCCAGCAGTCTTGGGTGACCACGGTAAGTCTTTACTGCTTTCTCCTCCCCCTTACCGCTGCACAGAGAGTGACCTGGTGCCTGCTCCTTCAGACACAGCGACAGAATTGCTTATTTTGTTTGGATCAGTTACACCCCTTCAAACACACGGACGACACAGCCGTCAGCAAGGGCTTTATCACCAGAGAGCGACTGTGGTTTTGTCTAGACCCAGGGTGCTTTTCTTTAACACATCTAACTGGCACATGCCTGGCACAGACAAGATGCTAAGTCACAGCTCCATGGTGGGACTCTGAAAACGTAGCTGCTCACGTGACCTAACACAACACTTTTTATCCAAGCCTAGGAAAAGCTTGAGGGCATAATTTAACCAGCAGAGCCTTTATGGTAGGTGATGACGCAGGAGAAGTGAAAAAAACACCCAGCTCGGCTCTCAGATCCCAGGGGGAATGGGAAGAACTTGTTGTTTGGGAATAACACTGCCTTACTTTTAAGGGAGCTCATTTTATCTAGAGTCACTGACACAAAATAAACAGTGAATACCATACAGGTGATCCGATGGTACGTGGGAAAAATTGAGACTGCTTTTTTGCTGCAGGGGAAAGGACACAGTTGCCGATGCAAGAGAAAGCCCCTAACATCAGAATGGTTCAAATAATACTGGAACACCCAGTCCTCTGGGTGCCCTAGCAGCATCTCTGCAGAGTCACTTTTCAGAGCAGAGCTGCACTTCAGTAATAAAATCCCACCACAAAAACAAAACTCCTATGGTGGGAAAAGGCAATGTATCTTTCCAGTCCGGCAAACAGCTCCTACTGAAGGGATAAGTGAAATACAATAAACTCTTTCATATCTGGCAGCCCGAGGGCTGGGAGGTTGCTGGATATTCAAATCATCTGGATAATGGAGAGGTACAAGGGAAGTTACAGCTCTTCAGGCAGATCTGCAGAATGAACGACGAGCGAAATGTCCAGACCCTGGTATTCGGCATAATGGATGGTTCGAATAGGAGAGGCAGACCCCACAGAGAATGGGTGGATGATACAGTAGATTGGTGCGGAGCTAGTCTATAGAAACTAAGCCACTCTGCACTGGACAGGAAAGAAGGAAGGAAATCAGGTGAAGGAGGAATCAGATATCAGCGGGCTCTGAGCCCCTAACTGATGATGATGATACCTAGCAATGCATAACACTAGAGAAAAACAAGATTAGATATTAAAAAACAAACATGTACGCAGAGTACTTTATTTCCCAACAACAGTCGCATTGTACACTGTAAACTTCGACTGTATTTGTTATATTTATTTGTATTTACTTTCACTACACTGCACTTATGGACAAGATAACTAAAATGTACGTATGGTCAAAATGCTGGGTATTTGAGAGTTCTGGATAATAGAATGCTAGACAGGAAAGAGTTTTCGGTAGCAGGGAGAAGGCTAGAAAGGTTTCATCTCTGAAGCTTTGAACTTATTCACATTGGAAGTCATAATCCCAAAGAGACATACAAAATGATGGGCTCTAAATTAGCTGTCACCACTCCAAGAAAGAGACCTTTGAGTCATTGTGGATAGTGCTTAGAAAACATCTGCTCAGTGTGCAGCTGCAGTCAAAAATAAAAAAAGGAAAAAAAAAGAAAAAAGCTAACGTTGTTAGGAACCTTTAAGAAAGATAATAATAAGGTACAGAAAGATAATAAAACAGACAATATCATAATGTCACTATATGAATACACAGTACACCCACACCTTGAATACTGCATGCAGTTCTGGTGCCCAACCTCAAAAAAAAAAAAAGTGGAGAAAATCCAGAGAGAAGCAGGAAAATGATTAGGGGGGTGGAGCCACTTCGTTATAAAGAGAGGTTAAAAAAAAGACGGGACTATTTGCTTTGGAAAAGAGATAACTAAGGCAGGGGGTATGACAGAAATCTAGAACATCATGATTGGCGTGGAGAAAGTGAACAAGGAAGTGTGATTTACCACTTCACATAACAAACAAGCTTTGGTTCATCCAGGGAAATTTACAGGCAGCAGGTTTGACATAAACAAAAGGAAGTACAGGTTGAAGTTCTGTAATCCGGCATCCTCAGCACCAGTCAGTCCTGACAAAGAAAATTCGCCAGACCACAGGAGGTCAATATTGTCCAGCACATTACCAACACTCCCACTGCTTACTGGGCCCTTAGAAAACATGTAGGGGTAAATTACAGCAAGTAAGAGCACAGAACACAGACAGCCAGGACTGGGGGCTGTAAACAACTTTACGGGACCACCGGAAATTTGGTCACACCCATGATGAGAGATCATTTGGCTACCTACAATCATGCCAGATTATGGACAGTGCTGGGCAAGAGAGGGCCAGATTAGAAAGGTTCAATCTGTAGTTCTTTACACAATGCACAACCTGTGGAACTCATTGGCAGGGGATGTTGATGATTTATAGCCAAGATGAGTGGAGCTGTTGGGGGGTGGGGGAGAGAGGAAGGAGCTCACGGCAACCCTCCCCCACGTCTCAGGTCTGGGAAAACCCCATCACCACGGCACAGTAGGGACAGATGCCACAGAGCCTCCAGAAATGTGGGGCTTGGGGCAGCCACCCTACTTCATCCTGTGGATGGGACCCTATGCCTCTAGCTGCCAGAAACCAGGAGTGCACAGTAGTGGATGGATCACTCAGTAATTACCCTTGTTCGTTCCCATGGAAGCATCTGGCCCTGGCTGCTGTCAGAAGACAGGACACAGGGCTGGAATGACTATGGAGCTGACCTAGTCTGGCTGTTCTTATGTTAGGCTCTTACTCATTTTTAAACATTGCTTTACACACCCCATTCGATGAGCCCAGCTGCCCTTTTAACAGCCGCTTATGGGCCAACAGCCGCTTGTGTTCGATTATAAAAGTTAACCTGGGACTAGTGAGCAGCTCCTGATCTAACATAGAGTCAAAAGTGTTGCACAGAGCCACAGACGTCTGCTCACTAGGCAGTCCAGCCCACTAAGAGGAAGGAGACATTTAAAAGTTATCCTCTCCTTCAGCTCCCCCACAAAAGCTGAGCCCTGCACCTTTCACTTGGCAGCCTGCCCTAATCTTTGTCCATTACCCTGTCCCTGGGGCGTAGGGATATTTGTGTGCTGTGGTCCCTTGGGCACAGGGATATCATGTCTGTGGTGGTGATCAGGTCTTAGCTCTAGGTGCTGGCATACAGTTAATGAATGCAGCCAGTCAGTACAGGGAGTTGTACAGTCAGGCTGGTGGTGGTTGGAGCACAGGGCTATGAGCACCCAAGTCCTCACCCCACCACATCCCACTTGATCACTCCATGCCTCAGTCTTCCCACCCATAAGCCACCTGTTTCCTTTCCAGGGGCTCTGTGAGGATTAAAGAGCTGGTGTTTGTCAAGCCCCATAGAAATGTTGAGTATTATTAGATGTCTTTAGCTTTACAAGGCAGCCCCAGAGATTAAAGCACAAGTGGCCAATTAATCAAGACAGCAGATTTGACACATGCTCCCTTCCCGCCTTCTCTCAGAAGGGCAGCAGACTTGCAACACTGGCTGTCTCTCTCCACCCCGCCCTGCAATGGCTGGTCTCTCTCCCTTCTGGAAAGGGAAACACCTGGCATCCCCCTCCAGCCGGGAGGGGAAAGGAGCAGGTCACAAAACCCAAATGCTCATGGCTACCCAGGCTAGAAGGGACCGCTGGGATTTGAAATAGAAGTCTGGGTGGGGCAAACAGGGTGCTTAAAGACGGTGGCTTCCCTTCTCCTCCCAGCCTGGGACCAGGGACTTAGCCCCCCTCCCACACACACTCAGGACAAGCAGGTCAATTCCACCCTTGGCAGGGGGGCCCAAGGTCTAATTCTTTTCCTGCCCTTCCACCAGGGAGAAAGGAAAATGGATGATCCTGGACAAATCTAGAGGGTCCACCCCCATGGCTCTGGCAACTGCTCCCGGATCTTCCCTGGGCAGGAGAGGAAAGCACAGCGTTAGAAACCCCTAGACCAGGTGTGTCCAACCTGCGGCCCACGCGCCGCATGCAGCCCTGGACAGCTAGTAATGCGACCCCACAAGATCGTAAACTTTTAACATTATTACATGATTTATATACATTAACTATATTATATATTTTATACGCGGCCCAAGACAATTCCTCTTCACTCAGTGCAACCCTGGCAAGCCAAAAGGTTGTACACCCATGCCCTAGACACAGGGAAGGGATAGCTCAATGGTTTGAGCATTGGCCTAATAAACCCGGGGTTTGTGAGCTTCATCCTCGAGGAGGCCATTTAGGGACTGGGGCAAACAGATGTCAGGGATGGTTCTTGGTCCTGCCAAGCAGGCAGGGGACTGGACTAGATGACCTCCCAAGGTCCCTGCCAGCTCTAGGAGATGTGTATCCCCAATTTCTTATTGTAGGCACCACTCACCAAGACAGAGGCAAAGACCCTTTCCTCCTGGCTCAGTGGTGGCTAATGCACAGCCTTTCAGATCACAGCTCTCGCACGAGGGACAGAGTAACCTCAGCTGGGTGCTGTCCACCAGACCATCCTTTCTGCCATAGATATCGCGTCAGTCCCAAACCAGCTCTCTTGGGCTGTGCCAACCCCCCTCTGCACTTGTTGGCATTCCCAAGGTCTGGTCCACATACTATCACCCTGACAGCACTCTGGGTGCATCTACACCAGAGGTCCACAACCTGTGTGCCACAGCACACTGGTGTGCCGTGAGAACTGTCCAAGTGTGCCAGGAAATGTCATCGATTCTCCTCCACTGTGGCTCTTCACTGCCTGAGTCGCAGCTGGTGCCAGGTTCGCCAACTGCCACCCTCTCCACCTGGGCTTTGCAGAGCTACCATGAGGGGAAATGCCAAACCCCACAGAAGCCCATTCGTGCTGGGGGACAGCTGAAATGCTGCTTCCTGTCCTGAGCAAGTTGGTGTGCCCTGTTACTAAAGAGGCTGGGAACCACTGGTCCACATTGCCTTGTAAACCCTCGGTCCGACTCAGGTTTGAGCCCAAACCCCTCTGCTGACCCAACACAAAGCAGTCTGATTCAGGGAAGGAGTCAGGACCCAGGTCCCTGTGGGGCTGAGTCCAACTCCCGCTGTGACTCCGGTCCAAACCCTGTTGTTTTACTGTCTGTGTAGCACAATATGGATGCCCCAGCATGGCTGTGAGACCTGGGTCCAGGCTGTGCCACGCTGTGTGGATGCTCAAGTGCAGGCTGGGAAACCACTCAAGTGGAAACAAGTTGGTGGCCCACAGGCCTGGGTTTACGATGCTGTTTCGATGCCTCTCAGTCGCCCTAGTCAGGACTGGGGCCTTGTGCTGCAATCAAGGCAAAGGGCAGATGTCTGGGCCAACTCCCGGAGCTGTGCTGAAGGGCAGCTGGCAGCCAGCAAGGAGCAGAACTCCCTCTTTTCCTCCCAGAGGGAGCCAATCTGCTCTAAAGCCAGCAAGACCCCACAGGAGCAGCAGCTCACCTGAACAGGTACACAGAGTCAGCTTCTCCACCCATAATGCCCAGGAATGGCTGCACAGTACAGTCACGCTGACAGGAGAAGATGGGGGACTCCCAGTGAACAGGCACCTCCCTCAGCAGGAACTCTTCAGAGGCAGTGAGAGAAAGTTCGGGGGAAGGGGCAGGACTTTCCAAGCACCAGCCACTTGCTATTTTAAACCCCCGCCCATTGTCATGACAACAAATTGTTCTGTCTGCTCCGAAGGCCCTGTGGTGTTTTGCAAGCACCAGGGCTGAGCAAAATCCACCTCTCCAAGGGGGCGTCTAACAGCTGAACCCAGCCTAGTCATGAGTGGCTGCAGAGAGAGGCCTAGGATGGGCTTGGCTGGTGGAAATCTTTTCAGGCCATCTTAGCAAGATGGAACTCACCCCTCTCCGGTCCCCGAGGCTCATTTCCACCTGCCAACTTCGCCTCTGCTCTTGGGTTTCTGTGCTTTGGCTCACCACTATGGAACTACGACTTGCCTCAGCCGAGGACCTGAGGTTTAGCCTCCTCTGTGTTGACTCCTCTCCAATCATGCATGCAAAATGTCCATTGCAAACCTAGCACTTGAGACGGCCTTTCCCACCACAGGTACTGCCTGACATACCCAGGGACCAGGGTGGAACCACGTTTTCCCCTTTCCCGTTTACAGAAATAAGCTGAGCCAAAGCACAGAACTTTTGCTACCCTGGAGCAAGGTTAGAACAAAATAAATCAACCCCCACTTATTTTTAACACACGGAAAATCTCATAATTTGAGCCTCAGGGTTGTGTTTGAAGGGGGCTGCTCTATACCAAGCGTCCCAGAGGAGAGCAGCATTTCTAACCCACCTCTTGATCACACCAAAGAGGAACGTGAGAATAGACCTTAAAGCGAGTGGCCGTCCTTCTGATGGACTTCAAATCTGCTTACTCTGCACTAGACTCCAGACTCAGACCACCAAAGAGTCGTTCCTGTTGCTCGCTGCTGACTCGGGCTGGATTTAAACTTGGGACCAAAGACAATGACCTTCTGCCAAGGAGCTCCTGGCGGAAAGCAGGGAGAAGCACTACACTGAGGGGGGAAGCAGAAGTAGCCCTAGTGCTAGAGACAGAAGCCACCAGGGCAGTGGTTCCCAGCCAGGGGTCCATGGACCCCTGGGGGCCCATAAGGGTGTATTACAGGGGGTCTATGGGGGAAAAATAAATTAAAATGATCTGGAAAATAAGTTTTAAATAAATTGCAAAGTTACAATCCATTATTATTTTTAAATTAAATTATCTTCCAATAATGTTATTAATTGCTGTCCAAAAATCTGCTATTGGGGTTTCCTTTTTTATTGAATGAAGTATACACAGGGGATAGAATTGTCTTTGATGGGGGTCCATCTGGTGAGCCCGCTCTAGTGAAAGGGTTGGGAGCCACTGACCTGGAGAAAGAAGGTTATGCTCCAGGCCTACCCCCAGTGGAAGGGTTTTAGGACACCATTCGCTGAATCCTTGCTAACACCTTTAATTCAGTCCCAGCCACCTTGCCGCACTGCCTGTGGCTTGGGAGGCAGGAAATTCCCTGCAGGCGCTGCCCTGGGCTTCACTTACTTATCGCTAAATGCACACAATTAGCTAGCGCCGGCTCTAAAGAGAGAGACTAAAACACAAACAATCCCCAAGCTGAGAGACGGTGCAGGCGGAGAAACAGAGACAGGGTTAATAGCCTCCCAGGTTTGATTGTCACCACTGCGCTGTGAGAACGGAGCAGGCTGCACTAAAGACACATGGCATCAGCCATAATCATAGCGATCCGCCTCCCAGGTGATTGCTGCCTCCAGGGGCCAAAGGGTACAAAGGCCTGATCCTCAGAGGGTGTAAATTGACCTCAGCTGGTACAATGTGGCCACAGAAGGGCTGGTTTACAACGTATGAGGAGCAGTCCTCCAGACTTGGTTTGTTACAGCCCTGTGCTCCACACATTTTATGCTAACCACGGCATCTGAGCCATCCCAAGGCTGTCATCAGACTTGAGAGAGAGTTACCATCCCATCACTACACTGCTCCCTGAACTGCTTTATAATCACCGTCTCCTAGCACCACAGAAGCAACAGATAAAGCCAACATCATCTCTCTGGGCCCAGCAGTTGGGAGGATCCTGAGCTCCACCTGAGAAGCTATCCCTAGTATGAGAGGTAAGTACACAGCTTCACATGGGATTCATCAAGAGACATGGCCAGGAGAGGAGATTGGGAGCAGCACAGAGGGGGTAGATATGGAGGCAGAGATAGATTTATGAAAAGCGTTGCAATTTAGGAGACACCTCTGACTGTAGAAGAAACTGGGAACGCTGTAGAGAGAATGAAGGTGGCGGGGGGATGATCTTAGAAGTGGCATTTGGACTGACTGGAAAGAATGAGGTCATAAAATTTGGGGGTGCCAGGGTGGTATTTATTATTTCTATCAGCACAGCACTCAAAGGACAGGCATCCCACTGCGTCCGGCACTGCACGGAGATATAACATGCAGGCCGGTTCTGCCCAAAGAGCGGACATGCAGCTGCTGGCAAGACTTAATACATTTTGACAGCAGGAAGGAAGAAAAAAAAAAAAAGAAGGCCAAGATTTGCTCTCTTAGTTGCGTACAGCCAGGCATCTAAAGGTCTATATTTAGCCAACTAATGAAGAGGCCTGGGAACTGTGGAGGCTCATCAAGCATGACCCAGGCAGTGCAGACCTCCTGAGTCCACGACCATGTGCCTGAGAAGGGTGATCTCCCTCCATTTAGCTCAATTTTGATGTTGACTCTGAAGCTTAATGGCACTTGTCCCAAAGTCAGCAAGGTTAGTTATGTGGCAGTGGATTATTTCAGCAGAAGCATCCAGCTGTTCTAGGACTGTGAAAGGAGTGTGATTCATGTACTTTCCCTTTTGCCCCCTCCTTTCAATCTGACCAACAGGAAACACAGTTTAGAAGACCTACCCTTCATCCATGGACTAGTCTCTGGGCCTGCCCCTAAAGAATTACCACACACACAAACACACTCAGAGGAGGCAGACAGTTCCGTGCCTGTAATGTGGCGTGGATGAAGGCACAAAGGAGAACTCTGTGGGTCCCTATGTATATCCCAGGAACCTCCCCCCAAAGAGGGTTCAAGGTGTTTTTATGATGAAAGATCTTCTCCCACCCACCCCATCTGGGAAAACTGCCTCATCCAATAGTCTCCGTGAGCTCAAGATTTTGTGAGGTTTGACTCATATTCTCTTTTTTCTCCCCCATTCTTTTTCACTCCCCAGGCTGTCCCAACACCTCCAGGCCACTCTTGGTCACACAACAGCCCAGCCTCCCAGTGACTTCATCCCAGGACAATTCAAAGCCAAGAGAGCTGGAGAGCCTTTGATGTTCTCCTACCCACGGACCTACCCGATTCTCACAATGGCAGCATCTGTATGTCCTTGCAACACCCCTGCGAGGTAAGTCGGAGCTACTATCCCTGCAGTACAGCTGGGAAACTGAGGCACAGAAACTACAGAGTGGTTTGCCCCAAATCACCCAGGGAGTCTGTAGCAGAGCAGAAAGCTGAAATCAGGTCTCCACTTAGTGCGCTAACCACTGGACCATCTGTCCTTACAGTTTTCTTATTGGAACCCAAACTCTGATCCCCTGCTTATGTTCATCGTTCAACAGCCTCTTTTTCAGCTTGATCAGGAGCAGCACTTCTTGGCTTTGCTCTTTCCAGCCCGGATTAGCACTGCTCCAGTGTCACTCTATTAATAGAAACACCCTCCAGGAACCATATAAATGTCTGTAATAATAAAGAGTGTGTTTATTTCTGGACACAATGTCCCTCTTTTCCAGAGTGCAGAGACTCAGGCACACCAGGTTGCCAAGGTTTTTCTGGCCCTGTACACTCTGTACCACACAAACAATTAACACAGAGCACTGAAAGGCTGGTGCTGAGGTGGAGGGCTGGGTTTCAGCGGATGCCACGGAGCAGATCATCCCTTTGCCAGGGATTCACAGAAACGCTTTAGCCAGGGAGTCCCATTGTGAACTTTCAGGCCTGATCTTATCCTGGGGACTTTCTCCATTTCCACTCCCCAAAACCACTGAACCCTTAGCACAGGCAGAGCTGGGCATGTTAGCCAAGGTCTTCATTGGCGCTTTCACCCAGCGATGAGCTAGATCAGTTTTCTCTCCACAACAGCTCACACAGTACTGGTAATCTCCAGGGAACAACCAAGCCTTAGGCCCATATGTTTTCAGCCTCTTGAAGAAGTGGCCAAACCTGTGTATACTGTCCTTACTTACACACACATACTTTTAACCAACAGAAGCTATTTGGTTAAGGTAGCTCTGTTGGACCAGCCATTTTTGACAGGAGAATCGTGCTCATTTGGTAATTACTGTCCTGAAATCTCTTCAGGTCACCGCATCACGAGGCTGGTGACCGCTGGGATGCCCTAACACCGTGGTTCTCAAGTAGGGGTGACTGTATCCAATGGGGTACTTAGACATCTTCCAGAGGGTACAACAACTGATCTAGCTATTTGCCCAGTTTTACAGCAGGCTACATAAAAGGCATTACGGAAGTCGGTACAAATCTCATACAATGACATCTGTTCAGACCGACTGAAGAGCATGCAGCATCAGTCTCCAGACTCCAGAAGTGGTTCAGACAGTGTTTCTCAACCTTTTTTGTATTTTTTAATTAAATACACCGCTTTTAAATATATATATATATACATATAAGTACCCCCAGTACCTACAATTTTCAGACACTTAATTTTTTTTCTACCACTGTAACTATTTCTTTTTTTTTTTTTTTAAACTTCTGAAAACGCTTTTTGAAGACTTGCCTGAATATTGCAGAGCGGTGCTTCTCACTCTTTCCAGGTAAGGGTAATCTTTCAAGAGTCTGATGGGACACGCCAGAGCAAAGTTTCACCTCACTTCTAAAAACTACTTGCTTCCAAAATCAGACCATAAAATAGAAAAGTGTTGCAACACACTATTACTGAGAAATTGCTTTACCTTCTCAAGTGTACCATAAAGTTATAAAATAAATGAACTGGAATACAAAAATATTGTACTTATATCTGGTTGTGTAAAACACAGATCTGTACCATGGATGGAATGCTCCAACTCTCTCTATTTGCACGGACACGTGGGCAAAAGACAGAAACAGAAAGAGGTGGAGCATTTCATCCATCATAGCCCTGTGGAACACGAGATGCAGCCACACTAAAGACACACGCAGAGCTCAACATAACCAGCGCCCCCACAGCTATGATGTAAACAACCCTCCCCAGAGATAAGTGGTGCTTGAGACTCCACTAACCTCAAACAAGATAACATACTGCCTACCGGACAACACAGAGGGAAAATCTTCCCACCAAGCTTAAGAACCCTTCAAAAATCCAGTGCACAGATACCTTACTTATGCAGAATGTCTAAAATACTGTCAGATTCTTCCCCTTCAGAGTCAAACTGGAAATAAAAGCCAGGCAACAGAGGGCCCTCAGGAAAGCTGAGGAGGACAAAAGAGTTAGTAGCTGGCGTGAGAGAGAGAATCCGACTCTGAGAGAGACGTTCTGCTTCACAAAATAGCTCTTGAGAACAAGCAGATGGTTTCTGCTAAGAGGCAAGGAAGGGAATCGGTGTGCGACTTAGGAAGAAAGAAAGGTACAGCAAAATGTATTCATGATACATGACAGCCAGTACCTTATCTGAAATGGCCAGAAATATAAAAAGGACACCTTTGAAGTGTGGGAAGGTTCTAGGATTCATAGTGTAGTTGTGGGGAGAAAGTCTTGTGATGAGGACTATGGACTGAGGTTCCTGAGAGCTGGGTCCCCAGCTCTGCCACAGAATCCTGTGTGCCCTGGGCAAGTAATTTAATCTCACAGATGCTCAATTCTGTAGTTGTAAAACAGGAATAATAACCTATTTTGTCCGTTACGATTGTAGGCTATAGTAAAGTAAGGGACAATCCCTGCTTCTATCAAGGGCTTGAAGTGATAGACCCTGGATCTCAGCCAGAGTCTCTACAGTCTAATAATGAGTATATAGATTTTAATTTGTTTTAATTGCCTGAAGGAGACAGTGTTGGGTTTTTAACCAACACGGTCTGGCCTCCTGAAGCACACCCCCACTACAAGGCCCAACTTATTATTTTGGCTGCACAAATGGCATTCCATACAAATTACTGAGCTGCTTGGCTCGGCAAGTTCCCAAAGTCCAGGCCTCCTCGTTTCTATTGCGAAAGGCAAGCCCAGACACATGATGCATCATTTAACGTCATGCCAATAAAGTTACCGACACCGAGGCAGGAAAGTGCCCTTCCATCGAGTGCATTGGTAGCTTCCGAGATGCCCACTGCTGATTTCTGTTAATGGGATGGGGATTTAGTGAGAGGGATATTGAGGATTTATTATAAAGGAGGTCCCAATTAGTACACACAAATACACATCTCCTAGAACTGGAAGGGACCACAGGAGGTCATCTTGTCCAGTCCCCTGCCCTCTTGGCAGGACCAAGCACTATCCCTGACATCTATTTGCCCCAATCCCTAAATGGCCTCCTCAAGGATTAAACTCGCAACCCTGGGTTTAGCAGGCTAATGCTCAGACCACTGAGCTATAGGTCCAAGGCAGTAAGAGAATCATGAATGCTATTGCTCCAGTGGCCTGGCATGGTGTCTAAAAAAATCTTGGATCAAATTCACTTTCGCATGTAAAAACCCCATCAACTTCCCAGAGGTTCCAGCAGGGATGAACTTAGACCCTGAGGTTAACAGACATCTTTACACCACCTCTGTGCAAGTGTTCCCAAGGCAGTTGTTTGACATACTGTATAACATCTACCACTCGGCAGTGCTGGACTAGTTTGTCAGGCCAATAAAGAACCTGCTGAGTTGAACGGTCGAACATGGAACAGTCTCGTACTACAAGTTTTTTAAAAGGTGGCAACGCCCTCAGCCATAAGCACATTCTTTTGCACCCAGCCTCTGCTCTGCTGCCAAAACATCACTCCCGCCCCTTGGTCCCTCTCACACTCACACACCAGGGCCCGGTCACCCTCTTGGACAACCAGAGAACAGCTGTGTTAAAACATCTGCTGAAAACCTGCAACAAGAGGAGAGAACCCATCAGGTGCAACTCACAACCAAATGCCCCCTTGCAAACAGCTGAGGCCTTTCAAGCACAGGTAAAAGTCCTCCAGGAAAGGACCGTGGGCTCATGAAGGAAGTGTCACGGACATTTGACTCGGCGGTGACTACAGAAACAACAGAGATGCGGATTGCCTGCAAAAGTACTGGGCAGAATTCTTTCCAATACAAAGGTCATGGGCCAGTGGCTGTGCCTGGAGTGAGATCACAAGCCATTACTGTGCTTTGACTTGTATACCGGTGCTAAGGCAAAGCTGTTCTAGCTCACAGAGTTAGGAAATGTGGGCGAGCCGTGGGAGGGTCCTAGTCCTTTCTCCACCACTGATTTGCTGCCTACTCTTGGGCAAGTCATGCAGCTGCTGATTTTCCACCCAGAAAGCAGGCACAATGATACTTACGTATCATTAGGAGCACCACATGAGAAAGACATTACTGAAAGGCAAAATATCACCCTTGATTCCCACACCAGCCAATCCTGATTCATACTTTTGCTCTGGAAGCCTGATCCTGCAGAAGCCAGTGAAAGCAGGATCCAGACCACAGCAATCTCTGCTCTTACAGCAGGGGCTAAAAGCTCACTGTCTGCTAAGAGCCGTGCAAAGCACTACAAAAGGGAAGCCATTACAGTAACAGCAAGTTTCACTAGGTCTGGGAAACCCAGAGTTATATTCTGTGTTTCTGAGTACCATTTCCTGGCACCTTACCTTACAACTACCTGTACACGGAAGTTGGGCCCTCTTTTCACACTGTCTTTGGCTCAATGTCTAGTGAATTTGGGGGCGCCAGTTTCCAGAGGCCCAACCTGAAACCCCTGAAAAGGAGCCTGACTTTCAGATGGTGGATGCACTTGAGAAGATTGCTTCCGTGTGTCTCACCTTTACAGAAACAAGCTGGAGCCACAGCCTGTTCCCGCTGATCTCAAACAGCACAGCACCTAGTGGTACCAGTGTCTGGCCACTGGAATACTGGCAGCCCACTTTCCTCGTGAGAGCATCACCCTTGTGATGGATTAGAAGATGGGCAAGTCCCAGCCATCACAGCAGGTCTGACACAGCTGCTGCCCCCACCCAACTGTGCAAACTCCATCCGCTTTTGAACAATGGTCCTAGGGCATCTCTGCTTATATTTTCTCTCAGCTGGTTTAATACCCCTAGCAGACGTTTAGGAGGTCAAGAGAGAGAGAGATGGCAGGCCAGATTGCCACCGTAACACCCCAAGAAAAAGTAAACGTGCAAAGAAGGCACCACATGGGGAGTGAGGGCCACTGACTCATGCTGTTGAGGGCCACCGACAAACGCGGTGACCTTGGGCAAGTTGCTTCCTTGCCCTGTGCCTCTGTTTCCCCAGATGCAGAATGGGGAGATTGGGATATGGTTGGAGGTCTCTGGATGATCAGCGCTATCCAGATACACAAATGGAGATTGGCATCTCAGACTCTTTCCCTCTGTACCTGACGGCACTGCTAAAATGCCCATCACCACAATGGTTAGGTGCTTGGAGTGTAATGCACAGAGCACAATGAGCAACCAGGAGGTGCTGGGGGAATTGCATGATGCTGCATAGCATAAAATGGCCCTGGCTACTGTTGCCAGTGCCTATTTTTGCTTCAGCAGGAGCTGGGGAACATGAGGAGATTTCTGATCCTCTGAATAGCTGCTGGGAAGCCCCTCTCGAGAGTTGACCTCCCACGGCTCAAGAACCACGCTCTTGGGGCAACTAGCAGCCCCATGGACAGAAATGCTGTCCCCTTATCCCAAACTCAGATGCACGGGGCTGGGGGTACATATAGGTAAAGACCATGGTGTTTAAATGTCCCTAGGAAAGGGAAGAGACCCAAGCCTGACCTGGGATTGCTGGCAAGGCCATTGACATGCACTCTTTGGGACCAAGCTGCCAGTCATGGCTCAACTGAACGTAAGCACAGGCTGCCTCACTACCTCACCTGGGGAGCCTGCGAAATGGGTGACAGGAGCCTTTACTCCTTTTTCCCCATCCCTGAAGGTCAGCAATGTATGAAACATCACCCCAGCCCCACTGCCCCCTGACATCACAGGTCTACCAACCTCCTGTCCATCCCAGGCCCCTTCCCACCGGCCTACCTCCACCTCAAGACCCCAGTTCGCCTCACCTGCCGAAGCAAAGTCATGCCATCGATCGAGTCTTGCTGCTGCTGGGCGATGGTGACCCCCAGCACCAGGGTGTGGATGCCGCAGGAGGTGGCTGAGATGAGCACGATGGGCGTGAGGCGCAGGGGCAGAGTGATGAAGAAGGAGAAGATGAAGAAGGCCTGCCAGCCCACGGTGTCACTGGCCTCATGGAAGTGGGCGAAGTTGAGGCCCAGGTAGCAGAATACCTGGGCGGTGATGAGAATCCAGAGGATGTAGGGCATGAACTTGCGGGAGATGCGGTCTGGCAGGAGCCCGTACTTGCACAGGATGAAGAGCAAGATCTGGGCAGCCAGGCCGACGGAGGCCACCACGATGGTGGCCAGCTTGTCCGCGGTGTAGACCACAGCGCACATGACGACAACGTAGCAGTCAAAGAGGGCTGCAAAGACCACCAGCACCAAGAGGGTCTCGTGGCGCTGCCGGCGGAAGTAAGTCTGGTAGAGGTTCTCCAGGGACTCAGGTGCAAAAGTGAGCCGCATGAAGCGTGGCAGGCAGAGGCACGAGCCCGAGTTCCTGACGGTCACCTCATGGGTCCGGCCCACCCCACGTTCGGGGTCCGAGGGCAGGCTGACCGAGTAGTCGGCAGAGTACTCTGCCGAGTACTCCGGCTCGGTGAAGCCCCTGTTCCCCTGCATTCTGCCTGCCTACTTTTCCCAGCCGACCCTTGGAAAACAGGCACCGTCTACGGCCCACGGTTACGCCAAGGAGCTCAGGCTCCCATTTACCTCAGGGTAACCGGGATGCGAGCATAAGGAGGCAACAGCGATGGCATCTCCCCCTCAAGCCCACATCCTCCCTCACCCCGACCTTCTGATCAGAAACCCCGGCCCAGCCAATGGGGGAACGTGCCAACGGGGGGTGGGGGAGGAATGACTCCACTGCCTCCCCCAGCGCTGCAGCCGTCAGCTGGCTGTTCTGCAACACCCCCTCCCTTCCCACTCACACCCCCTTCCAATGTCACCAAAATGAAATTACATTAAAAAAACCTGGTGAGGCGCCAACAAAGAGAATCACGAGCTGCAACCAGCAACTTCAAGCTCCCTCCAGCCACCCTCCAGTACTAATCCAAACAGCTTCTAGCCTACCAAGGACAGAAACATCTCACGGCCGCCTTAGCGGAGAAGCCGAGAATCTGAGGCGTCTCTCCTCCCTTCCCAATTTATTCCCCCTTTAACTGTCCGTCTCCAGCAACCGTTTGCAATCTGAACCCAGGAAGATGTTCCTCAAAGCAGCGGGGTCTCAAGTCCCCAAATCACACCTGCTCCCCCCTCCGCAGGGGGGCAAAGAGAGGAATAGCGCTGCCTGGCCATGCCATGCACTTTGTGGGTTTCTGAGTCTCATCCAGCTGAGAGCAGGAATGGAGGAAGGTGGGTTAGTATCCAGATGCCTCTAACAAAAAAACAAAGCAAGCGCAGGGGGCACAGGAGGTCAGCCGGGGAGGCAATGATCTGTCAACCCTGCATGCTCCAAACTGTTGCTTTCAGCCCCCTCCTCAATCCAGGCAGTCCTTCGCCCGGCCTGTGCTGGGGAGAAGCCCAGCTCACCATCAGCCCTGACAGCAGGGGGTGCTCCTTGGGTGCTGAAATTACAGCTGGGCTCTGGGAAATGGTCGCCTCCTTCCCCGGGAGAGTGCAGGCGTGGGGAGCTGCTGGCACGCCCAGGACATTCCTAGATTCCAGGCTGCTCTGGCTTCGGCTCGCTCTCGGCCGAGCCCACGTCCAGCCCGGAGGAGAAGAACGTCTCGGTGGCGGAGTCCCAAGCAGAGCGGCGTCTCTTCAGGAGCTGAGCGCCCCTCTCAGCAGGAAGCCTCGCTCAGGGCGGCCCCTCTGCCTCCGGGTTCTCGCCTCATCCATCTTCAGGCTTCCCCGCTCTGCATCCTCCTCCACGCCCAACAGCTGGTGTCTGGGGAAGCAACTGCAGCGCCTGTGCGTTTTCCGCCTCTCCCTTCCCCGGGCTGGGCTGGGCTGGGGCGGTGGCAGGGGGTTGTTCTGGGGACAATTCCCTTCTCCCCCCGGCCGCCCAAGTGGGGCTCTTGCAGGAGCCGGTGCGCAGAGGGGGGCGGGTGGGATCTGCGGGGCACAGACACCCGGCGAAGAAATGACGGGGGGAGGGGCGTCGCTTGCAGTTATTGAAGGGAGAAGAAAATCACCCAAGTGCGCGGCCGGCGGCGCACGTGGGCAGCCCGCCCGCCCGCCGGGGCTGGGCTCGGCTCGGCTCGGCGCTCAGCCCGGCAAACCCCCGCGCGGGGCGGCGCTGCAGCCGGCTGCTGGGCTGGAGCCAACTGCGCCGTGCAGGCGGGGAGCGGGAGGCTGCCGGCAGCGCGGAAGCGGGCGAGGGACCGGCTGCTGCGGGGACAGAGGCGGCTGCGGGTCCGGCTCAGGGGGAGGCGGAGCGGAGCCCGCTCTGCAGCCCCCGCCGGCGGGGCGGGGCGGGGCTCGGCGGCCCCGGGGCGGGTGGAGCGGCAGGGCCTGCGCGCGCCACTCCCGGGGAGGCTGCTGCGGCACCCGGGAATCCCCCGCTGCGTGCGGGCAGCGGCCCCCGCAGCAACGCGCCTGGCCGCCGAGCGGTGGCGGGCGGGAGCTCGGGGCTGCCCGGGTGGAAGAGGGCGGCTGAGCGGGGTTTGCCCCGGTTGCGGGCCGAGGCTGAATGCATGGTGATGTCTGGGGTGGGGGAGAGGAGATGGAAGGCGCTTAGTGGCTGGGGGGCAGTAGGTGAGTGGGGCTTGAAGTAATGGAGTGACCTGGGGGAGAAGCTGGGCTTGGGGTTGTGTGGGGGGCTGCAGGGTTTGGGGGTGGCTTGGGGGAGAAGGTGGGCTTGGAGGCGTGGGTGGGGGCTGCAGAGCACATCAGGTGGCTTAGAGGAGAAGCTGGGTTTGGGGGGTGTTGGGGCTGCATGGTGCCTGAGTGGCTTGGGGGAAAAGCAGGGTTTGGGAGTGTCAGGGGTGCAGGGTGTGTGGGTGACTTGGGAAAGAAGCTGAGTTTGGGGGGGTGTCTGGGGGCTGCAGGGTGCCATGGCTCAGCAGTACTGTCAATACCATGAATCAACCTTATGGAACTACTGTGGATATTATCAAAAATGGTCTGGCCTAGGACAGCGTATGGATGGTTTGTGTCTGCCAGCACAGATTAGAGCTGTAATAGGATAGCTTTAGCTGCGATCCTGTGGTCTATGCTGAATAGAGATACCGAACATCAGTTCTGCAGTCACATCACTTCCCTGTCTTCAGCAGCACAGCAAGCAGGGCCCACCTACCTGACAAGGGGAGCTCCTACTCTGAGATCAAATGATGGTAAAGTCCAGGCTGAGGATGTCCAAGAACGTGCAGTAAAACGCCATGGTCAGCCTGTCAATGCCCAAAGATAAATTGGTGGGCATCAAGCAACAGGCTTTCGAGAACTCTGCCAGAGAGGAAAGACCCTCCAGCCTCACTCCGCAGCACTGAGCAGCCACTGGCAAGGGGTTCCATGCATGGCCCATGAGACACTGCATTTACCTTTGCCCACATGCCACGTTGCCAGATTCTGCTGGTTTTCGTCCTCATAGGTTTTTTTTCCAACCAGAACACCAAACCCGCCAGGTGTGGACGCAGCCCCGAGCAGCCACAGGCAATGGGTTCCATGCATGGCCCATGAGACACTGCATTTACCTTTGCCCACGTGCCACATTGCCAGATTCTGCTGGTTTTCGTCCTCATAGGTTTTTTTCCAACCACAACACCAAACCCGCCAGGTGCGTACACAGCCCCATCTGAGCAGCACAGAGCCTTCAGTGTATTTATCATCACAATACCCTAACTGTCCCCATCCACAACCATCACTGTACTGAGATGAAGGAGGGCCACTCATGCAGCCCACTCACTAGCTGAGGTTGCCCCTCGCTGCCCTAAAGAGTTCGTCTCCCAGGACCTTGCAAGCATTGGTGCTGGTTGGAAGTGGGGAGAAACAGTCGTCCTAGAAAGCCATCATCTTTTCCTGCTTCCAATGGATCAGTAAGAGGAGAGCTGTCCTCTGCCTACAGGCAAGTGATGTGCACTTACATGCCTGCCCCCTCCAGGGCATAGACGAAGCATGAAGGAGCCTGATGTGTAGCCAAACAAAAGGGCCCAGGATCAGAGGGGCTGGAGTTCACCCTCCACCTGAGTGACCCTCTGCAGAGGGATGAGTCCCCAGAACCTGCAGGCAGGCAGTCACTCAATAATGAGTAGGACGTCTTCATCTCACTCCCTATTTGTGAGTCCGTTGGTGGTTGGTCAGCCCAATTCTGGAGCAGCAGGTCTTATCACAGAAGGGGCAGGTGTTGGTAGCTGTTGGAGCAACGCGGGGTAGTTTTTGCTACTCTTTTCTCCTAGCCCCCACCCCACATGGGGAGAGCACAGCGGATCCTAAACAGGGCTGCTCAATTGTGGGTGCAGCAGCTGGACCGTTCTACCACCTCGGTCCTCAAAACGGAATGGATGGTACGTACGTCCACCACCTACGTGCTAGTTCATGACAAACCTTCCTGATTTCACAATCCTGCTCCGGTTGCCATAAGGCTTAAGTTTGAGAGTAGTGCGCAGAGGAAGCTGCCTGTGTGTGTGACTTCTTTTAACATGGGGGGACTGTTGCACTGCAGCCACCACACAATCCGTGATGGATAGAAAGCTCAGGTTTAATGGCACGGGATCCACGACAGTGGGGAGTCTCCTGTCCACTGCAGCCTTCATCCACCTTCACAGCTGCTGTAGCATTACCCTCGCCATCCTCCGCCTGTTCTGCCGTTGGGGACTTTTAGCATTGTTCTTCATCTGGGACAGTTTACATCTCTTAGGCTTTGTCTACACTGGAGCATATAGCAGAGAGGTAGCCGTGTTAGTCTGTATCTTCAAACACAACAGGAAGTCCTGTGGCAGCTTAAAGACTAACATATTTTGTCTTTGCCCACAAAAGCTTATGCTCCAAAATATCTGGTAGTCTATAAGGTGCCACAGGACTTCTAGAGCATATAGTCAATTTTAAGGCACTTAGCTCGATTTTACAATGTGACTTTCACTGCAAATACCATTAGGTTGACTTTCTTGCCTGACTCCTCCCAACCGGTGTAACACCAAGTTCAAATTTAAAAGGTCTAATTAATGTTTGTGTGGAAATAGCCTTCCTTTAATTCAATTTTATTGGCCTCCAGAGGTATCCCACAATGCCCCATTCTGGCCGCTTTCACTTCCGCTGGTCTCCTGGTGCACAGGAAATAGGTAACAGGAAGCACGGGAATTTGATTCATTTTCTTCCTGGCCAGCATGGAGAGCACACATTAGCATCACACCTCAGGAATGATCACATCTGGTCATCATGAGTTCTCAGGGTTCTAGTTCTGATCAGAGGTCTAAGAGTCACAAAAGAGCCCCAGCATGGAGATGAGGGATCCCATTTCTGCGTGGGGTGATGAAATCTGTGTTGAGCAAACTGTGAACCAGCAAAAGAAAGATGGACGTTTATGGGAAGATTTCCCAGGACATGGTAGAGAAAGGATACACCAGGGACGCTCAGCAATGCTGGGTCAAAATCAAGGACCTCATGCAGAATTATCAGAAGGTGAAAGAAGCCAATGGACGATCTGGGCCATCTCCCAAAACATGCCACTTCTACAAGCAGTTCCATGGGATTCTTGGGAAGGAACCAACCATGGACTCCTCAGGAGACACCGCCCAGCTCTCTGGTGAGAGCAGCAAGGGTGAGGAGATGGAGGCCGATAAAGAGGAAGACACCAGTGAAGCAATTCATCAGCTGGCTGAGGAAGCTGATCTTGCCAGCCAGGAGCTCTGTCTGTCTCACCCTGGAGCCAGTCCACACATCAACACTGACTGCTCTGGAGTCCAGCAATGCTGGAGAGGGCTCTTCTGCTGTGTATGTTTTTTTAAACTGCTTCAAGCGGATCGCGGCTGGGTTAGGGCAGAGGTTTACTTCTGTTGGGCATATTTTTTTAAACTGTTACAAGCAGGCTGCAGGTGGGGTGAGGTGGTAGAACAGCTGGTTAATATTTCTGGGGATGGAGTGCTTATCCACTTTGGAGAGCTCCATTAAAGTCTCAGCCAGGTATGCTTATGTTTCACACATTTTTGGGGAAGTCTGACTTACTGCAGCATCCATGATAGCCCACCTTGCCATGCCGTGGCACCATACCACATTCTTGCAAGTTTCCCAGCCCTGTGCCCATAGAGCATGAGCATATTTTCTTTACCACTTTCTCATTCTTAGGAGGCTGATGTCTCTCTTTGCCACCTAGAACACACCTGGGAAGTTTCATGGAAGTTTGTCCCTTTAGCATTACCACACTGCTTCCTGGCCATTTGAATTGCGTAGCTGGAACTGATGAATCTAAGATCCACCTACCAGGCTGTCCACACAGAGGGAGGTTGATGGGAGAAACTCTCCTGTTGACCTCCCTTACTCCTCACGAGAATTACTGTCTAGCCCTGATGGTTCAATTTAGCACATCCCCCATTAGGTCTGCTAAATTGAACCCTCAAAAATCAGCCCTGACTGGATCAATCTTCTGGTAAGTTTAGACATACCTTTAGGCCTGATCTCCTTTAGAAAACTAGGTCGTGTGGCAGGAAGGAAAAGGGAGGACTGTGTGCAAATTTTCTATCCACTGAAGCCCTAAGCACCTGGGAGCCTGCTAACAGCACCTTGCTTTTCTATGCACTTTGGCTAACCAACCTCAGTCCTGATCTACAGCCCTCCCCAGCTTCTGCACTTCTGGTTATCCAGCACAGTTCGGTCGATGCTCCACAGTCCTGACCCACAGCTCTTCCTGTTACCCTGGTCCCAAATAAACCCTGCTTCGCATGTTTACAGGCTGTTATTCCAGGCACAGAGGACAGTCTCTACGTAAAAGAATAAACGCGCACAAATCAGATATCAGAAATGGCAATATACAAAAACCCTTCGGAGAGCACTTCAATCTCCCAGGCCACAAAGTAGCAGACTTAAAAGTAGCTATCCTACAGCAAAGAAATTTCAGGACCAGACTCCAAAGAGAAATTTCTGAGCTACAATTCATCTGCAAATTCAAGGCCCTCATCTCAGGCTTAAACAAAGACTGCGAATGGCTGGCTAAATACAAAAGCAGCTTCCCCTCCCTTGGTGTTCACACCTCCAGATCAACTGCTGGTAGTAAGCCTCATCCTCGCTGACTGAGCTAACCTTGTTATCCCCACCCTTGCTCTGGCTTATTTATACCTGGCCCTGCAGATTTCCATGCCCAGCATCTGATGAAATGAGTCTGTGCTCAGGAAAGCTCATGTTCAAAACTTTTCCGTTAGTCTATAATGTGCCACAGGACCCTTCGTTGCTGTTACAGATCCAGACTAACACGGCTACCCCTCCAATACTTTCCCTGCTTTGAAGCCCTAGTGGTGGGCAGGCCAAATTATAAGGCTTGTGGACCATTTCTTGCCCATCCCTGTTTTACTGTTAGCTTTAAACATGATCTCCCAAGGCTTGCCAGAATCCACTGCAGCAACTTAGTCTCTTCACATGACTCTTCATGGCGAACTGCTCCAGAACAAGCAAGTCCCCTTCCATGGCCTTTACATGTGGCGCAATGGTAAAGTAACAGTACAGACATGGGTCAGAAACATGCTGGATTCTCCAGATTTGGTGCTCACAGCTGCATAGGGGCAGAGAAGACATTTCTACCTGTTAATTACCAGTGACAATATTCCGTTTTGGGGGAACGAAATACATCTCTGGCTATGGCTACACTAGCCCCATCCTTTTGAAAGAGGGATCCTAATGAGACATGTCGGGCTATGCTAATGACATGCTGCATAGTCATTGAAGCACCTCATTAGCATATTCCTGAAGTGTCTCATTAGCATCTCCCTTTTCAAAGCAGGGGGCTAGCGTAGTCATAACTTCTAAGTCCTGCAATAAAAAGCAGCCTGACAGAGACATACCATGTCCCTAGCCAGGATTTTCTGAAGTTCCTCTTCTCTCAATAAAGAAAAGGAGAATTTTACCACCGTCTTCAATAGGAATTGACAGGCCCATGCCACTTGGTTTTGAGCTTGAGTATTATCTTCGCAGAAAGGGTCTGATCACAGTCACTGGCCTGAAAATGATTTCTGAGCAATCGTTATTCAGTATGTTACATCTTAAGGCTCTCTTGGTGACAATGGGTTGGAGATATTCTGGGTTTAGTTTCTTAGAAAAAGTCCCGAGTGTGTTACAGAGAAAGGGGAATAACTCCTGCTAAAAGGCGGGCCCTGATGCAACTTTCATCTGCATAACACTATTGTGGTTTTCAGCAAAACACTGTAATTGGTTTCACACTAATGGGCCTGAGGCATCAGATCCATAAATCTGCCTGTTCTCAACCAGGCTGCAGTAATGGGAAGTGAATGTGGCAGATGTAGCTATTTGTTTGTCACGTTGCCTTTGACCTTATACCTGCCAAGCTCCAGAAATGTAGAGGCGGAATTTATGCCACAAAGAGGACCAGCAAACCCCATGTCAATGGGACTTTTTAAAAGAAACACAAAGAATAAAAATAATCTAAAATTAAAATGAGACTGGAGTGCAGGGTCATTCTTGGATGGAAAAACCTGGCAGCTATTACACAGAATGACTCTTCAGAGCAAGCTATGGATTTCACTGCCAACAGCAAACTGACACCCACACTCAGATAGGTATCTCAGTCTTAATTCATGCAGGCATTACAAAGGGTTCTCACCTCCTACTGAAGACTCACAGCCTTCATTAGGCAAAGTGACAGATGCCTCAGGTTCTTATTTTCCTTCTGGCTAAGCTTGGACCACCAGGTAGCACGTGTTACCACATTTCCCACTAAAGACCATCCCAGGGTTACGCTCATGTATTTTATTAAATGCCACTCTTGGATTAAAGGAAAAAGGGGGTCTAGCTTTCAAGCACACACCCTCATACCCTCCTGCACTCACCTGCTTACACAGGCGAACTCATGCAGGTGACGAATTGCATGGGGACAGCAGAGGAAACCAAGGCGTAGGGGGCCCAGTGTGTCTGGCTGCAGTCATGAGTCTGGGGTGGCAAACTGTGCTACGACTCCCTTGTCAGTGTAGTATTCAGGACAGTCAGTACCATCCATCCTGGTGAGGGGGAGAGGCCCAGGCCCAAGGCCTCCTCCTGCTTCTCCAGCCAGCCAAGACCAACTCCTGCAGAGTAGTGATGGCAAGAAGACCCCCCCTGTAGCTTTGCACCTTAGAGGTTTCAGTCCATAGCTTGTCAGTGCTTTTTTTCTAGGGGAAAAAAAGTGCCAGCTCTCAAGTCTGACGAGCCCCCCTATGGCCCCAAACCACCCACCCTCCTACCCCCAGGCTTAAAGCCCTCACATATGTAAATATGCAGTACCAGTAGAAACAAAAACCTACCTGCTAATGGGTGGGCACTCTGCTAAGCTGGTTGAGGGCAACTGAATCTCTCCTGAGTAGCCACACAAGTGAAACAGCTCACAGGAAACGCTGATGCTGAGGACCTGGCCCCAGGAATCCAGCCATTTGCAGCTCCGGGATGGATTATGGTAATTCTTCGCTTCCAAAGCTGAATATGAAGATGCTGCCTCTCCATGACTTAGGCCACTGCAAGCTCACCAGGTACGTACTCAAGTTCCTCCAGCCGCTCCCTGTCAGCTTCTGGAAGCCATCTTAAGGTCCAAATTCTCATTTTGAAGCCAACTAATCGAACTAGCTCCAGCTACAATCAGAGACTGAATTTCCGTCTCTGAACCACCATGGAAGCTATGTTCCTGTGGGACAATGCAGCTCCCACAGCCCAGGACATAGCTTTCGCTAGCAAGTGGATCCCAATGAGGAACAACCTACCAGAGGAGAGCAAGCAAATTCAGACTAACTGACCTATATTGCAAAGCTTCCTCTTTGAAGAACTCCTTTCTGTAATGGTCTTAAATCAAACACCCCTTATATACGCCCCCAAAACCTACTCCAACCAGAATCCTGATGTCTAAAAAGGAGATGTGCAGGCACTCCACAAAGTCCACTCAGGGTTTCACTCCAGATTTTATGGAGAAGGAGCTCAGACCTACAGTGATAGGCAGCAGTGTAAGACAGGCAAATGTTCAGACACACATTATTCCTATTGCTTTATATAAGGAGGCTCAGGCCATTGACTGTTAGGTACAGGGGATTATTAAATGAGCCTCTCCATAGTGTAGAGACTGTATTCAGAGCCCTCTGGCGCCCACAAAGCCAAGTTCATTCTAGACCTAGCAAACATTTATCTCCATCAACCAGATCCAGCTCAGCAGCGGAGCAGAAAAACAGTGTGTTCTAAGTGATTCAAACTGCAATCAGACAGTAAAGATCTTCTACTAGTACAAGTTACAGTGGGTCAGAAAAATACACAATGCTGCTGTTGTTTTAAACTCTGCTTTTACTATATAAAAATACACCACTTAAAACTACATCCAGACCCTAGACAAGACATGCATGTGTAGAGTCATTTCAGTATTTCCAGTAAGTTTGTCTCAACAAAAAAAAAAGCAGCCATAAATCCAACCAAAAAACAAAGGGCATTTTTGTAAGCATAAAATACAGTGCATTCAGTGTTCATATGGACAAATACATAAGAAGGGGTAAGTGCATCCCTGAATATTAATAAACATAGGAAGTAGTTCAGAACACTAATCAGCCATTAACAAGACTCTTCCTAGAAGCTGGCCTTTATGGCTTCGAATTGCACCATCCAGCAGCAGACATTTATTCTTCCTTGCTGGAAAATACACAGAGAACTAGGTTGGAAGCCCAAACCCAGTGGTTTCCTTAGCACGGGAGATGAGGAGGCCCCCAAAGCGTTTACAAGTACTATAAAGACTTGTAGGGCCAGATCGTCTGGTAGTGTAAACTGACACAGCTCCAAAAACTCCAATGCTGATTTAAGACGAGCACATTTAAATTTGCATTGGGAGAGAAGAAATGTTGCTAACTTAAAGTTAACCTTACGGAGTAATGACTTAAATAATTATGTATCTGTCAGCTTTAAAATCGTTAATTTTCAGCAGATCTCCCCCAGCCCCGCATGCCCTCCCTGCTCCTCCCTTCCATCCTCCTGCAACCTGGGATTCGAAACTTGGTGCAGAACAAAATAATTTAGTCCTATGAAATTCCTGAAATTCGCTGCCAAACAAACAAAAAGTCAACTATTAAACTGTTTGGACAGGGCTGGGAGGAGAGACAGAAAAGTTGCCTTGAAAGTGAGAGGAACAGGATGTCTTGAATCAACTGCATGAAATAATGGCTTTTAAGAACAGGAATGCTGTTGGTGGTTGCAATTTGTCTTTAATTTTCTTTTTATTTCCCACTATTTAGTTTTTGCATTGCTTCAACCCTTTGTCCTCTACTGATTGTCCTTTTCTATCTGGCGCACAAGGAAATGCAAGGGAGAAAGCTGCAGACCTGCAGGGGGAGCTTGCAGCTTTGTTCCTGTATGGTTCCAGCAAAAATCAGGCTCTCATTTCCCAGAAAGAGTGCAATGGCCAAATTCCAGCCTAAATTGCTGACAGCGGCCTTGCAAGAACTAGGTCACGACATCAGGCAAACACTGACTAAATGAGATGCCTAGAATGCAACACAATGTGCAAGACAAAGCAGCATATGAAAATGCAAACAGTGGCACATGAGCTTACGGCAATTCTATCTTGCACAACATGGGCAATGGTCAGAAGACCACTCTTCCAATCCAACAGGTTAAGCAGAGCGAGAGACTTACCTGAAGTCAGAGAAAATACACCCATAAGCAAAGCTGACTCTCCACATAAAATAGGATATGGGGTCAAAGCTTAAAGTGCACAGGTCAATCCAAACACAGTCAGGGGGTGGGGGATATTCTTATTTTTGGCCTGGAAGGCTCACCCTGGACCACTGTAAGAGCTAAAGCCTTCCCTTCATTCTATCATAACATGACTGCAATGGTTTCGCTCCCCTAGAAGAAGCTGGACAGAGCTGATTGTAATTTCCAGCACTGTCTCAGACACAAGCATGCGCCTCCAGGCTCAGAAACATCCTAACCCCCTTTGCTGCAGGACCCCTAAGAAGCTGCATTACTGACATGCAGATTTGCAGTGAAGGGATTGTAAAAGAAATTAACAAAGTGTGCACCACCTGAGAGCCAAAATGGCACTTGGTTTTCAGAGGTGCACAGCAAAGCCTGGGTCCCTATTTTCCTGAATAAATTCCTCACTGTGTCAGTTTCCTCATCCTGTGTGCGAGGGCTGGGGGCATGCTGTTCACTCAAACACGTCCATCAAGACAGTCTGCACCTCTCATGCCTCATTGGTACCATGCCAGCAGCCTGTGGAGGACCAGAGACACACATGAGAGGGTTAAGCAGCTGCAGAGCTTGTGCACCCCTTCCCGTTGAGGTTATTTCAGTGAGGCAAAGAGGCCCATGGGGAGGGTGAAAGGCGATTCCAGTCTATGGCTGGGAAGATATGGCAGGGGTGCTGGCATATTCAGAGGGACGTTCATGCTATCATTATTAGTCAGGTGTAACAACGGAAAGAGCATGCGGGGAAGCTCTGTTGTCACTGAGCTGGAAGGTTTACAGGCCTTAGTCCTGCAGGGCTTCTTCTGGGCTGGCTGGTGGTTTGAGCCTGCACTTGGGGAGAGGTGTGAGCGACTGTATGCGGGCAGTAGCAACAACACCCTGTAAGGGTGGAGCATGTCCTGTCCAGTAAAGCAGCCTGTCTGTAGCCAACGCAAGACCTGCTGCCCTATCCATGCAGAGTCCGTGTCAGTGCCCCCCAGCAACTCCCACCCTGAGAGGGGAGGAGAACAGACTGCTCTTGGTGCTTGAGCAGCCAAGCAGGAGCAGAGGGATTAACAAGGATGCCCCTTTCACCCACATGCAGGTTTAGGTACCATCTAATCCTCAGTTTCTCCTTGGGCACTCCCATCTTGCTGGGCTTAGTATTGCCAGGAGTGCGGCTAATGCAGCCTGGTTCAGGGGCAGAGAAAGAACTAAGCCTTCCCGGGAAAGGCTCAGGACAGCTGCTTCTGCTTAGCACATGAAGAAACACAACACTGGCTTGTCCATACGAAATAACCTCCAGGTGCCATTTCCTGACAGAGCCCAAGAGAGCCTGAGCCTGAGAGGAGCTGAGCACACTGTCATCTGTGACATCAACTGGGACTCAGGGTGCCCAGTACAGGCCCTCCCTGCTGAAACAGGAGTCTGGCTACGCCTGGTGTGCATGTTTCCTTAAGTCAAATCTTAGGGCCTAGGATTCCCTGGCGTATGGTGCGCAGGCCAGGCCCTCCACACAGACCATTGCCCGCAGGGACCTGGCATTCAGTTATAAACACTCACGACCCTCCTTTCATCCCCACTCTGTGCTTGTTTGTGAATACGCTGGGCTGGCTGCAGGGCCCAGAAAGCAAAGGCCTCCTGCACTCAAGCCACATTCAAGAAGCTGCATTCCTCTGCTGTCTCTACCCTAGTGACAGCGCTTCCCTGTCTGACCCGAGATGGTTTTCCTCCTACCCCCGCCCATCCAAGTTCCGTATTGGGTCCTAACGTAAGAGCCTAGGAAGTGGACAGGCCAAAGATCACCCTGCTGTGGCCAAGAAGTCAGCGCCTCATTCCATATGTCAAACACAGAGGCCACTGACATTCTCTGCTAGTTCCAAGGACTCGGGTACTATATGCTGAGCTTTCCTGAACCTAAGAGGTATTTGCCGCATAGACAGCTAAGCCAGGTACAAGGCGGCTGCCTCTGCTGGCATCCCTGCCTCTGCATTTAGAGCATGCACAAAGCCAATGCTATAAGACGAGCATTCAGCACATGCGACTTGTTTGGGCTGGGTTAGGCCAGCGTGCAGATGGGATCACCAACCACAACGATGCATTAGAAACCAGCCCCTTGCCACCCATCTGAGGAGAAGCCTCAAGGGCCAACAATGCCTAGCAGGGGAGGCCTCATTCAAGAGCTCATGCAAAACAAGACTGGGGTCCAAATCCACTCTTGGTGAAAACTGGAGCAACACCCCTGTTTCAGGGGTGCAGCACCTGCTTAGCCAACCATGGATGTGGGTCTCAGACTCGGTCAGGAGCCCTCACCAGGTTGCGTGCACTGAGCATCACATCCCTGCTCAGCTCTCAACATAGAAACCGGTGCAGCGGTGACATGCAGCTACTGAGGGCCAACTCCTGCTCCTACATCAGTTGGTGGAAGTAGGGGGAGGCTCCTCGCCCCCTTTACTAAGATGGAATGAGTGCTGGGGAGGAGAGGGTTGCCCTGGTCAACTGGCTCTCCAGGAACGGTGGGTGTGGTGTCCGCCAGGGTGGGCCTTCCGGCTCTGTCCCCTATTTGATGTTTTTGAGAAGTGCCGTTCGCGCATTCACAACAGCCTTGAAGGCGTCCTCACTGCCGGGGGCCACGCACTTGTCCGGATGGAGCAGCACTGCCAGCTTCCGATAGGCTTTGTTCACCTCGTCCCTAGGAGAGATGAGACAATCATCAGCAAGAGGGTGATGTCCAGAATCCGCCCTTTATGTACCGCTCCATGTTAGGATGCGCCGTCAGCCCTACGATGGTGAGCGGGGGCAGAAGAGAAAGTACAGAGCTCTGCCCCTTCCAACCTTCCCAACTCCTGGCTCTTTGCAGTTGCTTATAAACTTCCAAACCCTTCCCCTGAAGGCTGATATTCTCCAGGCTTGGACTGTGCCTCAATGTAAATATGACAGGAAGCTATTGGGAAGGCACAGGATGAACTTCTCAGTACAAGGCAAGTGGAAAGAAAAAAATACTCACCTTCCCCAGTGCAAATATATTCTCCCCAATGGTTTGTGAAGAGGTCTACAGCCAGCCCAGCTGGAGTTCCGCAAGGAAGCGACCCTTCTGGAAGAGTAGCATGTGGCTCTTTTTCAGAACGAACTTGGGTTTAAGCTAAGAGTTATGACTGTTTCAGATTACATACAGCGCACATGCAGGAGTTTTCGTGCCAGCTCTGTTCACTGTGGGTTGGAGGACTGCACAGGCTGCAGAAATGAAGTGATGGTCAGGCCTTGGGCTGTACCCTATTTGCGTGCTGAAAAGAAACATGGAGATATACACATCTCATAGAGCTGGAAGAGACCTCAAGAGGTCATCAAGTCCAGTCCCTTGTACTCAGCAGGATCTACCACCATCCCTGACTTTTTTTTTTTAAAATCTAACCTGCCTCAACCCTGGAAAGGCCCCTTCAAAGACTGAACTTGCAATCCTGGGTTAACAAGGCCAATGCTCTAACCACTGAGCTAGATCTCTGCTCCTGACGAGGAGAAAAGAGGGCTGAGGGAGGAGCTCCTGTGGAGCAAGTGAAGTCACCAATTCCCTTAGCATGCTTCTTCAGCTGGAGAGCTACTGAGCTCTGCAGGAGGGTATGGCTCCTGGTCAGTGGCAAGTCCTGAACTTCTGCCAGGGCAGAACTTGCAGGGAACATTTGAAGCTTAAGGCACGGCAGTGCAGCCCTAATGTTCTCTTCTCGGGCACATTAAATAACCCCCTTTGCATTTTGATAAGCACCTTCCTGCTGAGGATTTCAGAAAGCTTTACAAACATTTGTGGCGCCTCCTTGCGCCCTTCTGAGATAGACAGTCTGGGAATTTCAGGTAGGGCACTGAGCACAGAGGTGAAGTTGACTTGTTCCTGTCCTTCAGCAGAGCCAGGAACCCAAATTTTCAATTCCCTGCTCCAATCACTCGCAACACTCTGTAGGATGGGTATGAATGACCACTTCCACCCAGCAGTCTGCCATCTTTAGAAAACAGGGAAGTCTTTTTTGGAGGAAAAACCCCAAACATGCACCAATTCCTAGCCTCAAGGGCTCTGTCTACACTAGACCCTTGCTTTTGGAAGGGGCATGACAATGAATGAGTTAGGAAGATGCTAATGAGGTGCTTCTATGAATATGCAACACCTCATTAACATAATGGTGGCTGCCCGTGATTCGCATGTAGATAGGGGCCTTTCAGAAGGACCCACCAGACTTTGAAAGACCCTTCTTTCTATTTAGTTTTAGAAAGAAGGGGCTTTTGAAGTCCAGGGGTCCTTCTGAAACACCCCCATCTACATGGGCAGTGCATGATTCAAAAATGGTGCTTTCGAATCGCATGCAGCCATCATTATGCTAATGAGGTGGTTCATATTCACGGGACCGCCTCATTAGCATCTTCCCAACTCGCTCATTATCATGCCCCTTCCGAAAGGGGGGAGGGGCGGGGCTAGTGTAGATGCAGCCAAGGTGTGCAGAAAAAACAGCAGCTTTAGGGCAGCACAAAAACTTCCCTACAGCTAGGGAGCAAGGGAAAGATACTGCTTCACATGTACAAATCTCAACACCTCTCTCCTGGAAAGATCATAAGGGTTCATTTCAGGACAGGACAAAGCAGCAGCAAGAAAGGGCAAAAGACTATATACACTTGCCAGCTGAACAGAGTTAAAAAGATTTTATCTGTTGCAGTCCTCTTCTCACCCACAGAGCCAAACAACTTGACAGTGGCAGCAAATATAATTATCCCCATTTTGGCACATGGGAAAACCCAGGTACGGAGAAGTGAAGTGACTTGCCCGAGGTCACAGAGCCTGGCGTCTGAGTCCAGTCTGCTGCCCACTGGACCACAGCGTCTTCTGGTTACTTCACTCTGATCTGACATGTGGCAAGTCAAGTGAAGCTTCATCTTTTGTTCACTGTGTCTCACAACTGTATTACTCAGCACGAGCTGCAACTGTTGGGCTTTGCACAGGAAATCCACAATCTAGACGACCAGCGCTACAACCTCCCAGAGGAATGTATGACAATGCTTCCACGCGCTGCCTAACAAGGTGTACTTCACATGAGGCTCTTGAAGTGACATACAAACGTTAGTGACGCAAGTATTTAAATCTCTATTTTATAGACATAAAAATGGGAGGCAGAAAGGAATTAAGCAGTTTGTCCAAGGCCACAGAAGAAATAAGAATCACTGACGAGGTGTTCAAGTAGGTTCTGTTCCCAGACCAAACGACTTTCTCTCTCTAGCTGGAAACTCACATTGGCTTCCTTGTTAATTAAAGGACAGAAGCATCATTAATTTCAAGTCCAAATGCTTCTATGGAAAATGGGTCTTGTCATGTAAACTAGTTATTTTTGATTCAATGACATGTTTGGTTGACCAGGTAACTGTTGACTTGACACGCTTAGATTCTGTAAGGAATTTGGTCTAGTCCCACATAACATTGTGATTTAAACAAACCCCACTTCTCCAAATCAAGGGGGACTCGTATTAAGTAAGGTCATATTAAATCCTAGCTGGTAACGTAAATGGAGAATTGTCATTTTATGGAGGTGCTTTGCATGGCATCTGTTCTTGGCCCAAACAATTCAGTATTTTAATCGACGACGTGCAAGAAAAGGAGATGGTATTACCTCTGACCATATCATTAGCAAGACCAATGCTGGAATACTGTGTCGAGTTCTGGTGTCCACACAGCAGAAGAGAATGATGAAAAACTGAAAGGGGTTCAGAAGAGAGCTACAAGAATGCTATTATGTCTGGAAAACCTGTCTTGTAGTGGAAGACTTCTGAAATCAACCTCTTGAATTTATCCAAGAAAAAGTTAAGACTAGCTGATGACGGCTGTCTATAAGTACCTACCTACACGGGGAAGAAACTTCTGATAGTAGATGACTTTTTAGCAGAAAAAAGATTAGGTGTTGGATCCAATGTTTGGGAATTCAAACTAAATAAATTCTCTCGGGCTGTGGTGGACTCTCCATCACCTGAAGCCTTTAAATGAAGGCTGAATGTCTTCCTAAAGATCTGCTCCAGCTCAAACAGAAGTTATGAGCTTGATGCAGAAATTAGTGGATGAGGTGTTTTGGTCTGTGTTCTGAAGGAGGTCAGACTAGATGATGGTAACAGTCCCGTTCTGGCCTTAAAACAAAATCTGTGACTCAAGTTGCAATAAGTCAAAGACAACCAGGAAATCTTGAAGTGGCCTTTACCTCGTGGCTCCAGGTTTGACTCCCAACATGTCCCAGCTGTCTTTGCTGCTGCGAATCCTCCGAATGGTGTCTGCCTGCTCTTTGGTGAACCCCACGCTCATGCTCGAAGTGGGGCGTTTCCCACCATTGTCACACAGATCAACAATTGCGGAATAGAAGGCCTGAAAATGCAAAGAGGAGTTAGCTGACAGCTTCCCCCTTTTCTGGAAGAAGCCAGCAGAACCCATTTACGAAGCTGAGCAATAAGACCATCCTGAGTATATTGCAACACTGGCTGTGACAAGGGCTTGCCGGTTCTTGGCTCATCCACTCAAAGCTCTACGAGCACTGACGTGAGCTGCAGAACATGACCTATCAATAGTTCCTCCACAAGCAACACTACCAGAACTGCTCTGTTGCCTCCCAGAACAGAAAAGACACCCCTACCTATAGTAACTGACCCATGGTATGCTACATCTTGTCTTGTCTATCAACTATGGAGCCATGTGCCTGGAGTCCCTGATGTACAGTCAGATCGATCTCTCACTCTGAATACAGATGTTACCAGACAGGAGTTTTCAGGATGCTGGGCTCAGAGCAGAAAGCTGGAATTTTACCATGATGCAGCCTTTATTATCAACAGTCAATAGATTCTATAGCTCAAAGTACTTAACAAACATTCTATTGACAAAAGAAGGTTACACATGGGGGCCACATCCTTTTCATTGTAGTTTCAAGTTACCTGGAACATCTCATTGATTCCTTCTCCTGTCTGTGCCGATGTCTCAAAGTAAAGAAACCCCCGACTTTCTGCCCACAGTCGCCCTTCACTTTCATCCACGCAGCGGTGCTTGGGGCAGTCAATCTGAGCCAAACAAAGTAGAGAAACAGACTTGTGTACCACAATCCATGAACAGCTGTCACAACAGGGCTACCTAGAGGGCTGTGATTGCCTGGATCTCACACACTTTCCCACAAAAGTGCATTGCCTAATAAATTAAATTGTTAGTCTTTAAAGTGCTACAGGACTGCTTTTTTAGTTTTGCACTGAAACCCGTTTTACCATCTCACTGTAGCATCAGCGATGGACTTCCCAGGACAGCCTCGTGAAGAAGCCTACATTTTTTGGAAAGGGAACCTAAATAGAGGATTCTGAAATCATGAAGAGAATCTGCACGCAAGACCCAAGACCAGAGTACAGGGCAACACAGCAAACTTGGCAAACGTCACAGCTACTAGTGTCTTGTTCAGAAGTTAGAGTCTTAGCAAGTTCCAATTCACCGCACACTAAACTCATTCCTAGCTGCTGCACAACAACATGTTTCAGCCAGGAATTCCTGACTCTTATCTTCTCGCTTCACATGGCTTACCTTGTTGGCACAGACGACAAAGACAATGTTTTCCATGTTTCCATGCGGTCCAAGCTCCTGCTTCATCTCAGCCAGCCAGGCCTCCAGTGCATCAAATGACTCCTTCTGTCCAACATCGTACACTAGAACAACACCCTGAGTGTCCTTGTAAAACTCATTGCGCACCTACCCAGGACAGAAAGAGCGAGGACAGTGTGATGAACGCCACCTTGGCTGATCCTAGTGACAAGACCAAGAGAACCAACCTCTGTATGACTCGCATCCTCTATGAATCAGGCACAGAGGGAGGATGTGTAACACACTTTGGCCAGTGGGCTAAACATATTAAACTATCCTAGACTGTAAGCGCCTCAGGGCAGGGAATCTGGAGCCTTAAATGTGCACATACAGTGCCTTAGGGTCTGTGTAAGTAAGAAATAATATCAGTAATGTTATTTGGGGCAGTGAAAAAACAAGGCCTGCTCAATGAGGATAGTACAGGAGCCACTACAGATTTCAGTATTGTAGTCAACCTGAACACTGACTCCCTTTTGTGACCTCAGGCAAGTCACTTAAGTTAGCGCTTTTGGGAGTCCACTGGTGCTCCCTGTATTTTTTTGCATCCATGTGCAGAATCTGCTAATCAGCTGGGAGGCATGTGACTCTCTTCTGGGTGACTGTCCAAGTGCTCAGCTTACAAGAAACGGTGGAGACCACTTATTTTGGGTTCCCAGGCCCAACTGGCTTAGAACCTCACCTTGAGAAGTACTTTACTGAGCACCCACAGTCTCAGGTATGATACAGGTGCCTGATTTCTCTGAAAATGAGGGCCTAACTAAATTTGCCCAAGAATACAATGAGTCAGGGACCCTGCCACAGCTAAAATACAGGCGTTCCTGGGTCACAGTGTCATGCTCTGTCCATTGCATCCTGATGTCTCAATTACACCTTTACAGATTGGCAAGTGCTGGGTTGGTGATGGAGGGCAGTGTTACAGATTTGTCAGTATTATCCACCTTCATTCTACAGCCAATGTGCTTAAGCAGAAATATTTATCGCTCTGACCCATAGAAGCTCATTCATAGTATGTCGCTTGTGCAGCACAGTATTTTAACCTGGGATATGGGAAATAAAATTTTAACTCCTGAAGCAACCGCTCTCTGTCAGGATAAGAATTCCTGCAATTATGCCAATTTATGCTCCCTACAGATCTCTTCTGTTACCTGCCTCTTACCATCACTTACCTATTGCTCACAGCCCTGCTGATCTACTTATGTAAATGACCGAAGTTAATCCAAACCTCACAGCACAGAAGAAATTGGTTCTCCCTTACCTCATAGAAGAAGGGGTGCCCAGCCATGTCAAAAATGTTCACTTTAATTTCTCGATCTCTGATTTGGACTCTGAAATGGCAGAGGAGAAATATTCAGAAGGGGTATGAAGCTCACACAGCATGACCCAGTGAAAGTGAGTTCCCTCCCAACAAGATTCCCTGAGTTCTCATTTCAATGTGCCCATTTTTCAGAAAGAAAGATATGTAATGTTACCAAATTAGCAAGATTATTTTTTTTCTGGTCTAGTTTCACGTGATAAAAATACAAGAGGGGATCTTGTGAAAGTAAATAACTGTTAAGCATGGCAGCCAGGCTATCAAGGGGGATAAAGCCAACCAGATCTCTAGCTCTCTTTAGTTGTACAGGAAACTCTATCAACTTGATTTTTTGTACAGACCAGAAAAGGAGCAAAGAGCTGATAAGAAATGACCACTCAGTCTTAAACTGTTCGTACACAATCGGTAATATAATTCAAGCCTCCAAACACCAGCGACATTACAATCTAAAAACCACCCAGTCAACAATGACCACATTGAACACACAGTATGTTTTGATACATATTAAAGGTATCATAAAACAGATAGCAACATTAAGACACATATCACAGTGTTTAGAGATTGCCTCATTTTGCCGTGACTTCTTTCCCTTCAGTGCTGAAGTTCATATTACATTTACTCATCTCGATCTTTTCAGTTAGTGTCAAATGCAGCACTGACACATATACACAGTCAGCATGGGGCAGGCAAAAACAACAAGAAGTCCTGTGGTACCTTAAAGACAAACAGACCGGAGCATAGGCTTTCACAGGCAAAGACCACTTTGTCAGATGTATGGAATGGAAATTCTAGAGGCAGGTATTAATAGACAGGCACAAGTAAAGAAGGGAGTACCAATCAGGAGGAAGGCCAGAGTTGATGAGGTCAATTTAGTCAGGAAGGATGTGGCCTACTTCCAGCAGCTGACGAGGAGGTGTGAACACCAAAAGAGGAGCAAACTGCTTTTGTAATTGGCCAGCCATTCCTGTCCTTGTTCAATCCTAAATTGATGGTGTCCAATTTGCTAATGAATTGTAGCTCTGCAGTTTCTCTTTGGAGTCTGTTTTTGAAGTTTTTTTTGTTGCAGGATGGCTACGTTTAAATCTGTTACTGAGTGTGCAGGGAGATTGATGTGTTCTCCTACAGGTTTTGGGATGTTACCATGACTGAAGAACTGAAAGAGATATCTCCACCGAGCATGGAGACTGAGACTGATATTTTGAAGGAGAAAGTACAAAAAGCAGTGAAACAACTAAAGCACAACGAGAGCCCTAGAAATGATGAGATCATGTGAGGGATCAAATACGGTGGAGAAAGCATGATTCAGGAAATACACCGACTATGTAATACAGCATGAAAAGAAGGGAAGGCACCTAAGGAATGGACAAGATCTGTGCTAGTGACAAGACCCAAGAAAGGAAGTACATTGGAATGCAAGAACTACAGAATGATTGCCCTAACAGGTCATCTAGGTAAGGTGCTGATGATACTGACTGAGAGACTAAGAACACAGATAGAACAGCACGTAGCAGATGAGTAAACAGGGTTCAGAAAAGATAGAAGTACCATACAGCAGATATTGGCACTAAGACTGATAGCGGAAAAAGCTAGATGAAAGAACAAGAACGTATATGCTTGCTTTGTCGATTTTCAAAAGGCATTTGACAGTATGGATCAGAAAGTGACTTGGGCCGTGCTAGAGTCATACGGAGTGGATAGCAGGCTCATATGGTTCTTGAAGCATATGAATGACAATGCGGAGGCAGCGGTGAGAACATGCGGGGAGTTGGGAAGTTGGTTTAAAACAAGTAGAGGTACGAGACAAGGAGATCCAATATTGCCAAGTATCTTCATCGCACCTCTGGAGAGAGCGATGGACAAGATCAAGGAAGAGGTAGAAGGGACAGCTGTGCACAGGAAAAGAATTAACAACTTGAGGTTCGCGGATGATATAGTTATCATTGAAGAAGATGAGGAGAAGTTCGTGAAAACGGTGCATGTGTTAAACGAAGAAGGGCGGCGGTACGGACTTGTGCAAAATTACCTGGTGACCCTTAAGGGAACGGCCACGCTTGGGCACGTTAGGGTGAATTGCATGGGCACTTGACCAATGCAGTGAGGCACGTGGGTTGGAGGCAGGGTCCAGAGACCCTTTTAAATTGTTATAGGGAAATATGCCCCAGCACAAACAGACTAAACCACTAACCCCACACCAAGAACTGAGGAACCAAGTGAATTGGGCAAGTCTAAACCAGTTGCAGGGACTGGCTCCTGAGCTGGAGTTACTGTGGTGTGGTGTATAGTTGCTGGGGAGAATTTGGTTCAGGTTGGCAGGCTGTTTGTAGGTGAGGACAGGCCTGCCTCCCAAGGACTGAGAGAGTGAGGGCTCATTGTCCAGGATGGGTTGTAGATCATTGCTGATTGCTAGAGAGGTTTTAGCTGGGGGCTGTAGGTGATGGTCAGTGGTGTTCTGTTACTTTCCTTGTTGGGCCTGTCATGTAGCAGGTGGCTTCTGGGTATACGTTCGGCTTTGTTAATCTCTTTCCTCGGGTGGGTATTGCAGTTTTAAGAATGCCTGGTAAAGGCCTTGTAGGTGTTTGTCTCTGTCTGAAGGATTGGAGCAAATGTGATTGTACCTTTGTCCTTGGCTGTAGGCAATGGATCGTGTGGTGTGCCCTGGATGGAAGCTGGAGGTATGCAGGTAAGCACAGCGTGGGACATGGTTTTTCACTTTGGAATTGTTGTTACCCGTAAAAGTAACTAGAAAAGGGTACTTACTTGGTGACGCCATAGTCGATTCCTATTGTCGCCAGGTACTTGGGAACAAACCTCTTTTCACAGTACCGCTTTATGATACAGCTCTAAAAAAAAATAAGACGCCCATTTGAACATGTCTGCACCATATCACAGAGAAGGCTGTTTCACATTATTATTATTAGTCATATTATTTATATACAGCACCATAGGCATCTGTAGCATTTTGCACAAATGAAGACATTGGCACAATCCTGGGAAGAGTGAGGGGAGACCCAGAACGAAAGAACCATCCAAAACAAATCACCTGATTGTGACCAATTTTTCTACTTAAGAGTCCATTAGTGGTGCTGTTATTGCCAATCCATTTTGCATGGAAGGTGCTCAGATGCTATAGTGATGGGCAGCAAAACCCTGAGACAGGAAGAGCTGACAATGTACCTGACTTGATTATGACAAGATGGGGCATTGGGGGATACCACACGTAAGGGACATGGAAGAAGGACTGATCTGCTGCTCGCGAACAGGGAAGAAATAGTAGGAGAAATAGAAGTGGGTGGCAACCTGGGCTGCAGCGATCATTAGATGGTAGATTTCAGGATTCTGACAAAAGTAAGAAAGGTGAGCAGTAAAGTACAGACCCTTGATTTCAGAAGTGCAGCCTTTGACCCGCTGAGAGAACTAATCAGCAGGATCCCCTGGGAAATTAATATGAAGGGGAAAGGAGTTCAGAAGAACTGGCAGTATTTTAAAGAAGTCTTATTGAAGGCACAGGAACAAACCATCCCAATGCACAGTAAGAAAAGCAAATATGGTAGGCAAACAGCTTGGCTTACAAGGGAAATCCTTGGTGAGCTTAAACTCAAAAAGGATGTGTATAAGAAGTGGAACATATGGCTGGAGAATGCTGGGGGTAATCAGGAAAGCAAAAGCCCAATTGGAACTGCAGCTAGCAAGAAATATCATGGGCAACAAGAAGGGTTCCTACAGGCATGTTAACAATAAGAGGGTTGTGAGGGAGGGTGCAGGACCATTACTGCACTGGATAGGGGAGGTAACCTGGTGACAGATGATGCGGTAAAGGCTGAAGTACTCAATGCTTTTTTTGCTTCAGTCTTCACGGACAAGGTCAGCACCAGACTATGACACTAGGCAATGCAGTATGGGACAGAGGTGGGCAGCCTTTGGTGAGGAACGAACAGGTTGAGAGCTATTTAAAAGAGCTGGACGCACACAAATCCCTCCACCTGGATTTAATGCATCCAAGGGCACGGAGAGAATTGGCAGAGGTCATTACAGGGCCTTTGGCTATTATCTTTGAAAACTTGTGGAGATCAAGAGAAGTCCCAGGTGACTGGAAAAAGGCAAATGTAGTACCCGTTTTTTAAAAAGGAAAGGAGGACAATCCAGAGGACTATAGACAGGATAGCCTTACCTCAATCCCCGGAAAAATCATGGATGGGATCCTCGAGGAATCCATTCTGAAGCACTTGGAAGAGGGAAAAGTAGTCAAGAGTTGTCAACATGGATTCACCAACAGCAAGTCACACTTGACCAATCTGATTAGCTTCTACAATGGTTCTGGCGACATGGAGAAGTCAATGGATGTGATATACCCTGACTTTAGCAAAGCTTTTGAGACAGGTCTCGCACACCATTCTTGCTCATAAGTTGAGGAAGTATGGATTGAATACATAGACTGTAAGATGGCTAGAAAGCTGGCTAGATGGTCAGACCCAAGAGGTAGTGATCAAGGGCTCACTGTCTGGTTGGTGGTCAGTTTCAAGTGTGGCGTTCCAAGGATCAGTTCTACAGCTGGTATTGTTCAAATCTTTATTAGTGACCTGAATGAGGGGATGGATTGCACCCTCAGTAAATCTGCAGATGACACTAAGATAGGGGGACATGTAGATATGCTGGAGGGCAGGGATAGGGTCCAAAGGGACCTAGATAAATTGGAGGAATGGGCCAAAAGAAATCTGATGAGGTTCAACAAGGACAAGTGCATAGTCCTGCAATTGGGACAGAAGAATCCCAAGCATTGTTACAGGCTGGGTGCCGACTGACTAAGTAGCAGCGCATTAGAAGAGGACCTGGGGATTACAGTGGATGAGAGGCTGCATGTGAGTTAACAGTGTGCCCTTGTAGCCAAGAAGGCTAATGGAATACTGGGGTGTATTCGGAGAAGCATTTCCAGCAGATCTGGAGAAGTTGTTGTTCCTCTCTATTTGGCACTGGTGAAGCCACATCTGGAGTATTGCGTCCATTTCTGGGCTCCCCAGTGCCGCAACGCAATATCGTCTGGACGGTGATGGTAGGATTAAACGAGGATAGGTGGTCGAATGGGCGCGTCGCTGATGAGGGGGGCCGGGGCCCTCCTGGGGTATCCCAAGGACCCGGTCAGACCCTGCTGTGACCCCACCAGAGGACGGTAGGCGAGAGCTCCACCCGGGAAGATGCACGTGACTCCGCTCAGATAGCACCCGGGGGGAAGGAGCTAGCGGAGATGGAGAGAGCGAAAGAAAGGAAAAATCCGGGACAAGAGAATGCTAGTGCAAACAAACTCGCTGTGTTTATTAAGTACAACTACCTATTAATGCTATCTATATTGTGTTATGCTGTGCTATATTGAACTAGTCTCTATCTATCATGTTATACCATACTATACCCATAAATACAAATATACATCGATTAAAGAGAGTGGGGAAATTAAATTAGGTGTTCAGATTCTCAAGCCACTGGACGAGCGGGTGGTACCACATCCCATCATCTTCAATTATTATATATAAACTCGGAAAACAATAAATAACTAATAAATAAAAGTTACGCGGGCAGGGGAGCTACCTACTCCCTACCTGCATAGGTCGCAAGTGAATTTGAACAATAAGGTTAGGATGGGGTAATCAGTTATCCTTATGCTACTTATTTATCTATATTTTAATTGTCTATACTACTTATTCATCTTAATACTATCAGTACCAATAATACTATTTAACGTTAATCTTTACATTTATATTACATAGGAAAACCTGGCCTGGGCCTTTAGGCCCGGCCTATACAAAGTTAAATAAAAGATGACAAGTCCGGCAGTCTTTATTCATAGTAGGTAGTCAAGTCCAGTAGTCATTTTAAGGTAAGTTGTCTAATCCGGTGTTTGTCGTATTTAGGTGAAGTCAGTAACTAGTAATAAAGTAGTCAGTACTTGAAAGGTCAGTTACTGTGGTGGGAGTGATATTACCACAGCTCGTTCGGCGAGATGTCCACTTTAGGTAAGGTTGTCATGTCTCACTATGGGGGCGGCGTGCAGGCGGTGGAATGGCTGGAGGAGCGGCGGCAGCAAGATGGCGTTGGTGGGCTTCCGGTTTCCTCACTGGGTACGCAGTACCTGTGGCCAAAGCCATGGGCCAGTTTGCCACCCAGTGAGTACGCCAAGAAGCCCACTTGCCGCTCCTAGAAGCAAACGCGGTGCTCGGGTGCGGAGAGGCGCTTGGGCGACGGCACCGCTTCACAGCTGACAGGCTCCTCCTCTGAGGGGAGCTGCAGCTGCGGTGTTTCAGCTCAGGAGCGGCGCCACCCAAAGGGCAGGCGCCGCAGTGAATTCAGCTCTTTGCTCTATTGAGCTAGCCTCAGGATCAGCGGATGCCTGGCGGCCAACGCTCTCCTCTATAGGGTCTGTGGAGTCCTTGTCCCAGCACCCAAGGGCCAGGGACTGAGCTGACAGCTCAGAATTTACAGAGTTCTCATGGTTATTCATTAGCTCATTATAATATTCATGATTCTACACCAAGGTTTTCAAACAGGTCCTCCTTTCTGCCGAAGGTTCTGGAAACTCTTCACCCTCGGCCAATTGGAGGACTCCATTTCAAACCTGGCTTCATGAATTATTCATGAGTTCAGGTTACCGGGGAGACCAACTGACTCAGAGTGACCGTTGCAGGGGCTGCTAAATGGCAGCCTATGAGACTTTAGATTTTTCATGTGCCTGCATTGATGTTTAATGGCCAAAGGCTTGCCTCCCCTGACCCACAGGGGCGATGATGCCCAAGGGATAGATGGAAAAATCCCTGACACCCAGTATATAGAAAGGATGAGGTTACACTGGAGCGGGTCCAGTGAAGGGCAATGAAAATGATTAAGGGCTCGAGCACATGACCTTTGAGGAGAGGCTGAGGGACTTGGACTTAGTTTGCAGAAGAGAAGAGTGAGAGGTGATTTTATACCAGCCTTCGACTTCCTGAAAGGGGGCTCTAAAGAGGATAGGTGGAGGCTGTTCTCGGTAGTGACAGATGGCAGAACAACAAGCAATGGTCTGAAGTTAAAGAAGATGATGTGTAGGTTGGATATTAGGAGAAACTATTTCACCAGGAGAGTGGTACAGCTTTGGAATGTGTTACCTAGAGAGGTGGTGGTATCTCTGTCCCTAGAGGTTTTAAGGTCCTGGCTTGACAAAGTCCTGGCTGGGGTGATTTAGTTAAGGTTGATCCTGCTTCAGGCAGGGGGCTTGACTAGTTGACCTCCTAGCCTCCCTTTCAGCCCTAGGATTCTATGATTCTAAGTACTGAATTAAATACACAGGCTTGCATATGATGAGGCATGCAGGTCATTTGGTATACCTAGTAGGTGACCAAGATGCCTGCCCCATACCCACAGAGGCCCTGAATCCAACTCACAGATCAAAAAGATTCCCAGAGAACTCTATTTGCTCTGCTTCTTATGCTGCATCCTGAGGGCCTGAAACATCAGAAATGCAAATTGATACGGCAAATTGTGCTCTTTGGGGCCTACTATAGGTTGGATGAAGTAGACCCAAACATGTCTGGAAAAGAGAAATTCTGACATTTGAGAGTTCTACTCTCAGATCAGGGGTGACAGATTCTTCCTAAAAGTCGGTGGGCACTAGTCTCTGCTTCTCCATGATCTCGCCCCTGCCCCTAATTTTCCCCCACCCCCCCAAGGCCACACCCACAGCCAAGCCAGAACCCAGAGCGGGGCAGTCCAGGCCCCTCCACCTGCTTGGGGGGAGAGGAATCCCCAGCCCATGTCCTCACCCTGGAGCCATCTGCCAAGATAGGAAGTGGAGGATCCTCAGCTTCCCACAGCTGCCTGTGTGGCTGTCCCCCAGCCTGGCTCCGCTGCAGCCAGGTCATCGTAAGAGCAGCCCAGGCAGCAGCGAGGAGCCACAGAACCTCCACCTGCCTAGGGCAGAGGGCCTGGGAGCAGAGAAATGAGCTGCTCTTGGGTCCCCCAAATCATGCAGGTGGACGGTCCATGCTCCCCACAGCTGCTTAGATTCCTTGCTGGGCTGCAGCTTCTGACTGGCTGGCACTTCATGGGAAGAGAAGGGGCAGGGGGTCAGATCTGGAAGAAAAGTGGAAAGGCCAAACATGTCCACTTTCAAAAGTGGGAGGACCACGGCCCCCTACCCTTCGACATCCCCCACTCCAGAACCTAAGTCCCAGATGACAGGTTAGGATTAAGTTTACTTAGAAAGCACTGTGGCAGCCACAGATTCCACAGTCAGCCATTCCCACTATGACAGAGCTCTTGTTGTCAGTCCACCCTGGAGCTGACAGTGAGAGCTATTGCCACACATGGCAGCCACTGCCAGCCCTGGGCAGCTGGTGTTCCTGCTATCAGCCTGTTAAGTAAGAGAGGGGACCCTACTGAAGCCCCCCAGGCCTGAGGAGAGTGAAGACCCCTAAGAGGAGCAGAAGTGAGTCTCTGAGGGGATGGGGGGGGGCAGAATTATAGCCTGGGGTGGAAATGAGGAGGATGGATGTGTACGACAGTAGGTTCTGAACAGATGAGCTGAGTGCTGGAAGGACTGACAGAGGGTGGCGGGTGTCAAGGATAGGGGTTGGGGGAGGCTGAACTGATGAGGGGGCTGGAGACAGAACTGAGGAAGAACTGGAGAACAGGATTAATTGCTGAGCAATTAATTGACGAGCAGATGTGGGAGGTGAGAGCTCCTGCAGCAGGGCCAGAATCCCCTCAGCCAGCACAGGTGGGAGAGCGGGAATGGGGAGGTCAAACATAAAGAGACCAGCCTAAGGCAAACAATGGGGTCTTTTTTTTTTTTTTTTAATATATAAAATCCAGTGATATGGGGCCACCCGCGGGATTTCGGGGGGGGGTCTCCCTCCACTCGTAATCGCAGCCTTCTGGGCACAGGCGACACGGCACGCAGGACACCCATGCATTGGGGTCACTAGACTGCAGGTCACAGGCCCTATACTGCTCTTAGCCAAGGGAGAGTCTCCCGTGGGAGTGCAGAGAGGTGGCGGGGGCAGCTCAGGAAGCAGCCCAGGTAGGCAGAAACCTACAGGCAAGAGGAGGGGCATCTGGACGCCCCGCCCACAAAGGAGAGGGACAAAAAAGGAGCAGCGCCAGGTTTTCTGGGCCAATGAAAGTGCAGAGGCAGTAGCCCTCCCTCTGAACCCAGTAACCGTCACTCAGAGGCTCCGCCCACCGCTACTACCTGTTTTTTGACACTGTTGCCTTCTGATTGGTTAAACGATGGTCAAGTCTCGCCTCCCCACGCCTATGAGGAATTTAGGAGGATTACAATTGGAAGACGGACTCCCATTGAACAGTCCGCTTGTCAGTCACTCCCATAAGAGCCAATCCCCTCCCCGTGTTGTTACCTCGGCTCCAGCCTCACCTTGCCCACCTCGGCGTTGCCCATGGAGATGACTTTGATCCTCAGGGACTTCCGCGTTTCTTTCCGCTTCGGCAGATTCGCCTCCATCCCCGGGAGAGACGAATCTGCCCATGAACGCACGCGAGGCGGGAGCCACTCAGGAAGCTGCCGCTGTGCACCTCAAAGGCGGGGAAACAACTGCCTCGAACCCACCGCTGCCCATGCTGCTGAGGCCGGGATTTCCCTCCGCTTCTCGCGTGCAGGACCAAATCCCTCGAGACTTCCATTGAGTCCTCGTACTTTCGCGAGAGCTTCCGTTGCGGAGGGTGGGTCAGTTCTCGCGAGAGAGAGCGACGCGAGGGGCGGCCTCCCTCCCCACTTCCACCCCCCACCTTTTTTTTTTTCAATTTCAATAACTTTATTGACACCCAAAGGCGGGTGAACACGAGATGGGCCTGGCGGCGGGGGGACCTGACACTATTGTCCACAGGGGGAGGGCTCAGGGCCTGGTGGTGAGGGCGGGCGAGCGGGCGGGAACACCAGGCCGCGGGACTCCTGGTTCCAGACCCTGCTGACGGCGCCGTGTGGGCCAGTGCTTAGGGCGGGGGTGGAGCCAGGACTGCTGGGTTCTCTGCTCTAGGGGCAGTGCGGTGCAGTGGTTAGACGAGCTCACCCTATGCCCGTGGGTTACAGTCCACCGCCCCCCCACTGCAGGTTGCGTCGGGCCTTTCCCGTGCTGGACACAGCCACGCAGCTCTCACCGTGGGGCACAGACTGGTGTCGCCCCTCGCGGCTGCAGCCCGTCGCTTACTCCGCTCCCCAGGGCGACGCCGACTCCCCCGTTGGGGATCCACCTCTGCGAGCCCAGCCTGTCTCTTCCCGGCCAGCCGGGACCATTCTCCTGCCCACCCTCCTGGCACTTGCCACATTCCTGCCTGGCCAAGGGCTGCTCCCCCAGTTGCTCATTTAAGTAACCCGCCCTTGTCAGCCTGCAAACCATGTTAGCATTCTGTGCCGGGGCCTGGTTCCCTTCTGCATAGGCTCCCCCTGCCCTCAGGTGGCCCCAGTTTTTAATCAGTAAAACCCCCTCCCTTGTGTACCATCTTGTTATCTACACAGCAAGGCTCAGATGTCCCTTCTCCCTGAGCGGCCTTGTGTATGGAACCGGGAGGATAAAGGTCCTGTCAGGCCCTTAAACCTCTTTGCTCTCAGTGGCATCTTATAGGCTAACATATGATGGAGCGTAAGCTTTTGTGGGAATAGACCCACATCTGACAAAGCGGGTCTTTGCCCACTAAAGTTCATGCTCCAATGTATCTGTTAGTTCATAAGGCGCAGCAGGACTTCTTGTTGAATTTTCAGGATACAGACTAACATTGCTAGTCATCTGATATTTGCTCACAGTGGAAGTGTGGGTGCAGGATCTCTGTCTGGCCCTCCCTGTCTCACTGGAACTGACACGTCACAGTCACATGCTGCTGCCATCTCAGCATGCAGTGGAGGTGTCTTTGGGTAACTCATGAGACCCCAGCTGGCAAGTCACCAGTTGGGTTTCACTGTGCCTTGTATGTCTGACAGTGGTCCTCCCAGCACATCTGGTCTGTGCCTCACTCCTGGAGCCCTGTCTCATGGGGCAGCCTCCTCAGGCCACGAGGAGTGAAGGATCTGCTGCTGCGACAACAAGGTGGGTCTCAGTTCCCTATGTGGCTAGTATCCCTGGCTGTGTCCCCCACTGTCCCCAGCACCAGTGCTTGTCTGTCTCAGGGCTCTTTGTGTGCCTCGTCAGGAGGGAGTTTAGCTGGGTGTCCGCACAAACTGCCTTTCAGCTCCTCAGTCACTCTGTGCTGTGCTAGGCCAGTCCTACCTTTGCCATGGACCTTAACAGCAGATACCTCCCTCTGCCCTCACTCCCACTCCCTTTGAATTGATCCCCTGTGATATCCAGCCCCTGACACTTGCTACGCACAGAATTCCCAGATCCTAGGGCCCCCCTAAGAGCAGTGTGCCCCATTCACCCGTTTCACCATAACCCTGTTGAATTGCCAGGCCTCAGGGCAAGTGCCCTCTTTCCCCGCTGCCCTTGTCAGTGGGCCTGAAGTTACTACAGAGCATTTTTAGCAGGTATTTGGCTGGTGGGTCTCGCCGAAATACTCATCAGCCCATGTTAGGGGGTGGGAAGGAATTTTCCCATGAGTCAGATTTGTAGAGCCCTGGGGAAAGGGGCAGGTTCCTTCCTCTGCAGTGTGGGGCCTGGGTTGCTGGCTGGGTGCCACTGGTGAAAGTGGCAGGTTCACCATCACTTCACATCTTTGAGTCAAGATTTGGGGACTTCAGTAACCAGCCAGTGATGGTGGGTCTATGACAGGGGTGAGTGGACAAGGTCATGTAGCCTGCAACACACAGGTCAGACAAGGTGATCATGACGGTCCCTTCACACTTGAAGTCTGAGTCTGTGAGACCTGCCTCATGGACACCTGACCCCAGCTCTGACTCATGGTTCTGAATCCTGCTGTGTAATGGCTACTTGGTATTGAAAGCTGGTTGTATAAATTTTGGCTTATAAAAGTGGCAGGTAGACAGAGTGTTTTTGGTGCCCAGTTACAGGTTTCTTTATACACAAGTAAATACAAAGAAGTATCTGGCCAATCCAGGAGGAGTCAAATAAAAAAAATCCCAAAACTGATTTAAAATAATAAGATTAAAGAGAAATCAATAAATGAACAAGTAATTAATTTAGAGTTTGCTTATATGCCTTTGCTTGCCAAGCCATGAGGACACACCTGGGTCAGGTTTTCAAGCTTTTTCTCTGAAAACCTGAGGATCTGAAACACATTTTTCATGAATCTGAAGGGGCATCTACATTCCTGAGCTTATACTGACAGAGCTCTGCCAGCATTTCTATGTAGCTTATATGCCACCAACACACATACAGAAAGCTTCCCAGAGGATCAACAGCAATTTCTGTGGAAGTGGTGGGAAAGGGTCAGCAGCACAGAAAGTAGGGGCAATACCAACCTTCCTTTGGCCCTGCTGCTGATGTTATCTTCTGAGGTAGGAGACACCTGCTAAGGACCACTGCTCTAAATCTGAGTCTGGAAATAAGGCCTGTACTGGTTAGCATGAGTCCACCCTCTCCACCCACCTGGGGAGCCCATGTGGGGAAGGTCATCCTAGCCTGGACAGAGACTGAACTCATAACCCTGTGTTAAGCAGGCCCCTGCTCAAACCACTGAGCTATCCCTCCCCATCTAATGGATTCTATAATTGTGAAAGGGTTCCTAATCAAGTGAAACAATACTTGATGGAGAAAGGGCCTAATCAGATTCCAATCAACATCTCAGGAAAGTGGTTATAAGGTGTAACCCAACAGAGGCAGTGGCAGGTTACCTAAAAGGGACATAGACAGGTGATCTGCTCATATGATGGACTCCATCTCAGACTTGCTTCCACACAGGGAAGAAGAATGGAATTCCCTCCACATGGGCAAGAATGTAAGAGGACCCTGAGAGTTCCTCCATCTTTGTCTTCAGGCCTGAAACGATTGCTGATCCATCCTAACAAAGGATGTGCTGGTTAAACCTCTCTAATCCAGCGCACTCTGATCTGCCATCATCTGTGATCCAGCAAGATTTTCGTTAGCCGGACGACCACTTATCATGTGTGGCCAAGTCACCCGTGGTTCCATGAAGTTAGTTTACAGCCACCAGTCCTGGCTCTCAGTGTTCTGTGCTGTTATTTAGTTGTAATTTACTCCTAAATGTTTTCAAGAGCCCAGTAAGCAGCGGAAGTGTTGGTAATGTGCTAGAAAATATTGACCTCCCATTGTCTGGCAATTTCCCTTGTTTGGCGCCAATGAGTTCCCAGAGGTGCTGGATAAGGGAGGTTCAACCTGTACTCCAGAGACTTTTAAAATAGCAGCCTACTTCACCTCTGCTGCAAGCCGGCATCAAGATCTTCGAGACTGGTGTATGTGATTTGATTGCTTTAACAATTTTCCTGTCAACATATTCTCTGTTTTTAGCAGTTTCTCTCTCCAGTTCAGCATTCTCTTCCTTTGCTTTTACACAAAGATCTGCACGTTCTTTTTTCATGACCAAAATCTGCTTTCTTCATTGCCTCCTTCTCTCTGACTGTTTCTGCAGTATCTATGGCCACTTGCAAAGATCTCAGTTTTTGATTAGTACACTCATCCCTCACTAAACAAAAGTACTTTAGTAATAAGTACTTGCTAGAAAGGGGAACATACCTACCTACCTTTATTCACTATGGCTACGTCTACACGTGCACCCATCTTCGAAATAGCTTATTTCGATGTTGCGACATCGAAATAGGCTATTTCGATGAATAACGTCTACACGTCCTCCAGGGCTGGCAACGTCGATGTTCAACTTCGACGTTGCTCAGCCCAACATCGAAATAGGCACAGCGAGGGAACGTCTACACGCCAAAGTAGCACACATCGAAATAAGGGAGCCAGGCACAGCTGCAGACAGGGTCACGGGGCGGACTCAACAGCAAGTCGCTCCCTTAAAGGGCCCCTCCCAGACACACTTTCATTAAACAGTGCAAGATACACAGAGCCAACAACTAGTTGCAGACCCTGTATATGCAGCACGGACCCCCAGCTGCAGCAGCAGCAGCCAGAAGCCCTGGGCTAAGGGCTGCTGCCCACGGTGACCACAGAGCCCCGCAAGGGCTGGAGAGAGAGTATCTCTCAACCCCCCAGCTGATGGCCGCCATGGAGGACCCCGCTATTTCGATGTTGCGGGACGCGGATCGTCTACACGTCCCTACTTCGATGTTGAACGTCGAAGTAGGGCAATATTCCCATCCCCTCATAGGGTTAGCGACTTCGACGTCTCGCCGCCTAACGTCGATTTCAACTTCGAAATAGAGCCCAACACGTGTAGACGTGACGGGCGCTATTTCGAAGTTACTGCCGCTACTTCGAAGTAGCGTGCACGTGTAGACGCAGCTTATATGAGTGAACTTCCCCCGCTTATATGAGCAGAGTCCCTGGCCAGGGGCAGGGAGACCCAGAGCCCTGCGGCTGGAGCCTTCTCCCTCCATTCCCTCAGACATGCAGCTGTCGCTCCCTTGAGTTTTCGCCTGCGAGCAGAAATTTTGGAACCGATTGTGCTCGTATAGCGAGGGACGAGTGTACCTCTCTTTCTCAAGGTGATTCCTGTTTTAAAGCACAAACCTTCCAGGACGTTCTTTACTAAGGCCCTCATACTGTTGCTGACTCATTGCAACTACACTTTTAACAATAAAACACTCTAATGCAAAGTTCAAATTTAGAATAGCGGGGGGCCCTGATCCAAGGTTCAGTTGACCTGGTTCTGTGGATGGAAGCAAGACTAGGCCACTGTAATCTTGGTGGTTTTTCCAGGCACTGCTGAGAGGACCAAATCAGGGCACATTGCTTAAAACAGGGCTACTTCCAGCCCAAGGCTGGGGTCAGGGCAACACTGGGAGACAAGATCAAATCAATGTCTTAGATGCCTATGCACAAACGCAAGAAGTGTGGGTAACAAGCAGGAAGAACTCGAAGTGCTAATAAATAAATATAACTGTGAGATCATTGGCATCACAGAAACTTGGGGGGATAATACACGTGATTGGAATGTTGGTATTGAAGGCTACAGCCTGGTTAGGAAAGCCAGAGAGGGAAAAAAGGGGGGAGGTGTTGCCTTATATATAAAAAATGTGCCCACTTGGACTGAGGTGGAGATGGACATAGGAGATGGACGTGTTGAGAGTCTGTGGGTTAGTTTAAGAGGGGTAAAAAATGAGGGTGATGAGCTGTTAGGAGTCTACTACAGGCCACCTAACCAGGTGGAAGAGGTGGATGATGCTTTTTTCAAACAACTAACAAAATCATCCAGAGCCCAGGATTTGGTGGTGATGGGGGACTTTAACTATCCAGATATATGCTGGGACACTAATACAGCGGGGCACAGACTATCCAATAAGTTCTTAGACTGCATTGGAGACAATTTTTTATTCCAAAAAGTTGAAAAAGCCACCATGGGAGAAACTGTTCTGGATTTGATTTTAACAAATAAGGAGGACTTGGTCGAGAATTTGAGGGTGGGAGGCTGCTTGGGTGAAAGTGGTCATGAAATCATAGAATTCACAATTCTAAGGAGTGGTAGGAGGGAAAATAGCAAAATAGAGATGATGGATTTCAGGAAGGCAGATTTTGGTAAACTCAGAGAGCTGGTAGGTAAGATCCCATGGGAGGAAAAACTGAGGGGAAAAACAACTGAGGAGAGTTGGCAGTTTTTCAAAGAGACATTATTAAGGGCCCAAAAACAAGCTATTCCCCTATGTAGGAAAGATAGTAAATATGGGCAAAGACCGCCTTGGCTTAACAAGGAGATCCTGCATGATCTCAAACTAAAAAAGGAATCCTATAAAAAATGGAAACTGGGACAAATTACAAAGAATGAACACAGGCAAATAACACAGGAATGCAGGAGTATAATTAGAAAGGCTAAGGCACAAAATGAGCTCCAACTAGCTACAGGCATAAAGGGTAAGAAGAAGGCCTTTTACAAATATATTAGAAACAAGAGGAAGACCAAGGACAGGGTAGGGCCATTGCTCAGTGAGGAGGGAGAAACAGGAACGGGGAACTTAGAAATGGCAGAGATGCTTAATGACTTTGTTTCGGTCTTCACAGAGAAGTCTGAAGGAATGCCTGACATAGCGAATGCTGGTGGAAAAGGGGTAGAGTTAGTTTTTGAAATAAAAAAAGAACAACTTAAAAACCATTTGGAAAAATTAGATGTCTGCAAGTCACCAGGGCCGGATGAAATGCATCCTAGAATCCTCAAGGAGCTGATAGAAGAGGTAGCTGAGCCCTCATTTTTGGAAAGTCATGGGAGACAGGAGAGATTCCAGAAGACTGGAAGAGGGCAAATATAGTGCCCATCTACAAAAAGGGGAATAAGAACAACCCAGGAAATTACAGGCCAGTCAGCTTAACTTCTGTGCCAGGAAAGGTAGTGGAGCAGGTAGTTAAGGAAGTCATCTGCAAGCACTTGGAAGGTAGTAAAGTGATAGGGAACAGCCAGCATGGTTTCGTAAAAAACAAATCATGTCAAACCAACCTGATAGCTTTTTTTGACACGATAACGAGACTCGTAGATAAGGGAGAAGCAGTGGATGTGGTATAGCGAGACTTTAGTAAAGCATTTGATACGGTCTCGCATAATATTCTTATCGACAAACTAGGCAAGTCCAACTTAAATAAGGCTGCAATAAGGTGGGTGCATAACTGGCTGGCTAATTGTACCCAGAGAGTAGTTGTTAACGGTGCTCAATCCTGCTGGAAAAGCATAACAAGTGGGGTTCCGCAGGGGTCCGTTTTCGGACCAGTTCTGTTCAATATCTTCATTAATGATTTGGATATTGGCATAGAAAGTACGCTTATTAAGTTTGCAGATGCTACCAAGCTGGGAGGGGTTGCAACTACCTTGGAGGATAGGGTCATAATTCAGAATGATCTAGATAAATTGGAGAAATGGTCTGAAGTAACAGGATGAAGTTTAACAAAGATAAATGTAAGGTGCTGCACTGAGGAAGGAATAATCTGTTTCACACATACAGAATGAAAAAAGACTCTCTAGGAAGGAGTACAGAAGAAAGGGATCTAAGGGTTTTAGTAGATCACAAGTTAAATATGAGTCAACAGTGTGATGCTGTTGCAAAAAAAGCAAACATGATTCTGGGATGCATTAGCAGGCGTGTTGTGAACAAGACACGAGAAATCATTCTACCTCTCTACTCTGCGCTGGTTAGGCCTCAGCTGGAATATTGTGTCCAGTTCAGGGCACCCCAATTCAAGAAAGATGTGGAGAAATTAGAGAAGGTCCAGCGAAGAGCAACTAGAATGATAAAAGGTCTGGAGAACATGACTTATGAAGAAAGGCTGAAAGAACTGGGCTTGTTTAGCTTGGAAAAAAGAAGATTGAGGGGGACATGATAGTGGTTTTCAGATATTTTAAAGGGCGTCATAAGGAGGAGGGAGAACACTTGTTCTTCTTGGCCTCTGAGGAGAGAAGAAGAGGCAATGGACTTAAGCTGCAACAAAGGAAGTTTAGGCATCTCGCTGGATGAACTGTGGTAATATCACTCCCACCATAGTAACTGACCTTTCAAGTACTGACTACTTTATTACTAGTTACTGACTTCACCTAAATACAACAAACACCGGATTAGACAACTTACCTTAAAATGACTACTGGACTTGACTACCTACTTTGAATAAAGACTACCGGACTTGTCATCTTTTATTTAACTTTGTATCGGTCGGGCCTAAAGGCCCAGGCCAGGTTTTCCTGTGTAATATAAATGTAAAGATTAACGTTAAATAGTATTATTGGTACTGATAGTATTAAGATGAATAAGTAGTATGGACAATTAAAATATAGATGAATAAGTAGCATAAGGATTATTGATTACCCCATCCTAACCTTCTTGTTCAAATTCGCTTGCTACCTCCGCGGGTAGGGAGTAGCTCCCCTGCCCGCGTAACTTTCATTTATTAGTTATTTATTGTTTTCCGAGTTTATATATAATAATTGAAGATGACGGGACGTGGTACCACCCACTTGTCCAGTGGCTTGAGAATCTGAACACCTAATTTAATTTCCCCACTCTCTTTAATCGATGTATATTTTTATTTATGGGTATAGTAAGGGACAGCATGATAGATTAGAGACTAGTTCAATATAGCACAGCATAATACAATATAGATAGCGTTAATAGATAGTTGTACTTAATAAACACTGCGAGTTTGTTTGCACTAGCATTCTCGTGTCCCGGATTTTTCCTTTCTCTCGCTCCCTCCATCTCCGCTAGCTCCTTCCCCCCGCGTGCTATCTGGGCGGGGTCACGTGCATCTCCCCGGGCGGAGCTCTCACATACTGTCCGCCGGTGGGGTCGCAGCAGGGTCTGACCGGGTCCTTGGGATACCCCAGGAGGGCCTCGGCCCCCCTCATCAGCTACGCACCCATTCGACCACCTATCCTTGTTTCATCTTACCATCACCGTCCAGACGATATCGTGTGGCGGCAGTCTGGCAATTTCCCTCATTTGGCACCAATGAGGTCTCAGAGTAGCTGGATGAGAGAGGTTCCACCTGTACTCCAGAGACTTTTAAAATAGCAGCCTACTTCACCTCTGCTGCAAGCCGGCATCAAGATCTTCGAGACTGGTGTATGTGATTTGATTGCTTTAACAATTTTCCTGTCAACATATTCTTTGTTTTTAGCAGTTTCTCTCTCCAGTTCAGCATTCTCTTCCTTTGCTTTTAAACAAAGATCTGCACGTTCTTTTTTCATGACCAAAATCTGCTTTCTTCATTGCCTCCTTCTCTCTGACTGTTTCTGCAGTATCTATGGCCACTTGCAAAGATCTCAGTTTTTGATTAGTACACTCATCCCTCACTAAACAAAAGTACTTTACTAATGAGTACTTGCTAAAAAGGGGAACATACCTACCTACCTTTATTCACTATATGAGTGAACTTCCCCCGCTTCTATGAGCAGAGTCCCTGGCCAGGGGCAGGGAGACCCAGAGCCCTGCGGCTGGAGCCTTCTCCCTCCATTCCCTCAGACATGCAGCTGTCGCTCTCTTGAGTTTTCGCCTGCGAGCAGAAATTTTGGAACCGATTGTGCTCGTATAGCGAGGGATGAGTGTACCTCTCTTTCTCAAGGTGATTCCTGTTTTAAAGCCCAAACCTTCCAGGACGTTCTTTACTAAGGCCCTCATACTGTTGCTGACTCATTGCAACTACACTTTTAACAATAAAACACTCTAATGCAAAGTTCAAATTTAGAATAGCGGGGGGCCCTGATCCAAGGTTCAGTTGACCTGGTTCTGTGGATGGAAGCAAGACTAGGCCACTGTAATCTTGGTGGTTTTTCCAGGCACTGCTGAGAGGACCAAATCAGGGCACATTGCTTAAAACAGGGCTACTTCCAGCCCAAGGCTGGGGTCAGGGCAACACTGGGAGACAAGGTCAAATCAATGTCTTAGATGCCTATGCACAAACGCAAGAAGTGTGGGTAACAAGCAGGAAGAACTCGAAGTGCTAATAAATAAATATAACTGTGAGATCATTGGCATCACAGAAACTTGGGGGGATAATACACGTGATTGGAATTTTGGTATGGAGGGGTACAGCTTGCTCAGGAAGGATAGATGGGGAAAAAGGGAGGAGGTGTTCCATTAGATATTAAACATGTACCCACTTGGACTGAGGTGGAGACGGACATGAGAACCTGCTGTGTTGAGAATGTCTGGGGTTAGGCTAAAAGGGGTTATAAGCAAGGGTGATGTGCTGCTCGGAGTCTCCTACAGGCCACCTACCTAGGAGGATGAGGCTTTTTCAAAAGAACTGACAAAATTATCCAGGGCCCAGGCTTTGGTGGTGATGGGGAACTTCAACTATCCAGATACATGTTGGGCAACTAACACAATGGGGCAGAGACTGTCCAATAAGTTCTTGGACTGCATTGGAGACAACTTTTTATTTCAGAAGGCTGAAAAATCTAGCAGTGGGCGGGGGGGGAGCTGTCCTAGATTTGATTTTAACAAATAGGGAGGAACTGATTGAGAATTTGAAAGAGGAAGGCAGCTTGGGTAAAAGTGATCATGAAATCACAGAGTTCACAATTTTAAGGAAGGGTAGAAGGGAAAAGAGCAAAACAGAGACAATAGATTTCAGGAAGGGAGATTTTGGTAAACTCAGAGAGCTGGTAGGTGAGGTCCCATGGGAAGCAAAACTCAGGGGAAAAACCAGCAGAGGAGAGTTAGCAGTTTTTCAAAGGGAAATTACGAAGGGCCAAAAGCAAGCTATCCCGCTGTGTGGGAAAGATAGCAACTATGGCAAAAGACCGCCTTGGTTTAACCAGGACAGCTGGCATGATCTCCAAATAAAAAAGGAATCATCTAAAAAATAGAAACTAGGACAAATGAAAAGGCTGAAAATAGGCAAACAACACTGCAATACAGGGGCAAGATTAGAAAGGCAACAGCACAAAATGAGCTAAAACTAGCTACAGGCCTAAAGCAAAACAAGACGACTTTTTATAAAAACATGAAAAGAAGGAGGAAGACCAAGGACAGGGTAGGTCCATTGCTCAGTGAGGTGGTGGAGGAGACTGTGCTTTTCTACAAGAACCGATGGTTTAAGTCAGGCTACATTTGAGCAGGGCTAGCCACTGACAGGATCACCATATAAAAACGGGGCCATCCCTGAGAGGGAGAGTATCTGTAGCAGTATCTATCAAGTCATGTTGTGTTACTGTGTTGTAGTATATCAAGGACATGAATCCAACGTGAGTGGGTAGATACTGATATAGATACACTCCCTCTTCGAGGTGGCCTCTTTTTTGAAAGTCAGATACGATAATCCTACCCAAACCTCCCCAGAGGCTGTCCAGGGTTACAACACAGCCATATAAGGCAGGTTTGGTGTGGTGGAGACCTCACAAAGGGGATAGAAGGTGGAGGTGGTGACATCACCTCCTGATCCTGATATAAGCCAGGGTCAGGACAGAGGCACAATGCAGAGGCCACCTCTCCAGCAGCAAGACTCCTTCTCAAGGTCTCTCGTTGGGGACTGAGAGAATTAGGAGTGATGTACTTGAGCATGAGCTGGAAACTCGTTGGCGTTTTCTCCTTCCCTATTGCTGATTTTGAGGTCAGCGTTTCGAAGGTAAGAGTCTGGATGCGGAATGGCCAAGCGGGAGTCTCTGGAGTGGGAGGAGGAGGAGGTTTTCCCCAGTTTCCCAGTTGTGATCTATGGCTCTTCCTTTTTTGCAGGCACTGCAGAAGGCCTTTGTCTGACCAGAGGGATGTCATGGTGGGGAACTTGCTGGGGGGAAGTCCCCAGACAGAGATGGTCTCCAATGCATCTTGGAGGTGAGCACGGTCAGCAGTGGCAGGGGGCAGGTTCACTTTCCATTCAGAGGGGAAGTGGGAAAGAGAGTTATGCAAGGCCTTTTCTCCTTCAGTGACAGGGGAAGGGGTTGGGAATTTCATGTTAGGGCCCTGGCTGTGTTTGGGCATGAGAGTCTAACGGTTAAAGGAATCCAATCACATGCCCAAATTGCTAGTCCTTCCAGGCTTGTGGCAGAGGAGGGAGCATCAGTAGAGCGAGTGACACCTTTCCATAGCCATCTCACTGGGCCACGTTCCCCAGCATTTGGTGCAAACCTAGAACAATGGCTGCAACAACTCTTTGTAGGTTCATCTGACAATCCAATAAGATCCAAGAAGGCCCTGTCCACGTCCCTTTGCTCTAGGGCTCCTTGGGGGCCGAAAGAGCTGAGGATCTAGCTCTAGTTCTTTCCGCATGGTGTCTTCAGAAGAGGGACTCGAGGAGAAAGACTGCTGACCTCGGGGTGATTGGATGCTGATGGTACAATGCTAATGGAGCCCCCCAACCCCTCCTTCCTTTCTTTTAGAAGTCAGCACAGCTCCCCAGACTAGAGAACTTGGTGATAAGCTGTGACTGTCCATACCCCAGCCAAGGACATCTACCGGCTGACCTGGGAGGAGATTTTCCGACTCTGCAAGGGCTGCTAGAGCAGAGATAACCCCAAAGAGAAAAGGGGCCCAATAGAAAAGTGATTCTGACAAAACCCAGAAGTCACTGAGGCTCCATCCTGTCACCTCCATTGGGGAGGAAGAGGAGAGAGACATGGTCGTCCGGAGGCTCCATCTGATCCTGTGACTTCCATTGGGGAGGCAGAGGAGAGACAAATTGTCCTTCAGAGTCTTCATCTGACCTGTCACCTCCATTGGGGAGGAAGAGAAGAGAGACATGGTCGTCCGGAGGCTCCATCTGATCCTGTGACTTCCATTGTGGAAGAATACAATAGATACATGGTCCTCCAGAGTCTCCATCTGACCTGTAACCTCCATTGGGGAGGAAGAGAAGAGAGACATGGTCCTCCAGAGACTCCATCTGACCTGTAACCTCCATTGGGGAGGAAGAGAAGAGAGACATGGTCCTCCACACCATCTGATCCTGTGACCTCCATTGCGGAGGAAGAGAAGAGTGATGTCGTCCTCCAGAGGCTCCATCTGAGCTGTGACCTCCATTGGGGAGGAAGAGGGGCGACATGGTCCCCTGGCTCCATCCGAGGCAAGGCCCTGACCCAATCCAGCCAGCAGAGACCCACAAGGAGGAAGTTGTGGGAAATGGTAAGCCATGTTGGACCTCGGGGTCATTGTGGAATCTCCAAGTGCAGCCTTTCTCCCACTGGGTGTCCCAACCCGGGAAGGGGTGGCATGGCCGGAGTAGGACAGTCGCGAGCGGGCTCACCACCGTGCAGGCTTTCCCAGGCATGACCTCTTCTTCGGTCCTCAGATCTCCCTCCGGGCCGATCTTGGAAATCTTGGAAAATGTCCATGATTTTTCATGGCCTTCCCAGCTGGGTGGCTGGAGAGCAGTGGTCACTGTCTGGGCACTCAGGTCGAATGGCAGCGCTGCCTCCAGCAGCAGCACAGAAGGACGGGCGGCACGGTCTGATTTGGACTGCCACTCTTTCTCCTGCACTGCTGCTGGTGGCGGCGCTGTTTTGGAAGTGGGGGGCAGCAGAGCAGTGACCGCTGGCAGGCCATTCCGTTCAGAAGTCAGTGCCGCCACTAGCAAGAGCACAGAAGGAAGGTCGGAAGGATGTGCTATTGCCTTCCTTCCCTCTGCACTGATGCTGGTGCTGGGGCTGTCTTCCAAACGGGGTGGTCAGGGAGTGGGTGCAACTGGCCAGGCACCCAGCTCAGGAGGCAGCACTATCACCAAGAGCAGCACAGCTGTCCTTCCGTCTGTGCCACTGCTGGTGGTAGTGCTGTGTTCCAGTAGGGCAGCTGGAAAGGCAGTGCCACCCCCAGCACTGGTGCAGAAGGAAGGGTGGCATCCTATGCTATTGTCTCCCTTCCTTCTCTACTCCTGCTGGGAGCAGCACTGCCTTGTAAGGGGAGTGGCTGGGAATCAGAGGGGTGTAGCTGGGAATTCGTGGGAATCAGTAGCTGGGCATTGGTGGGAATGAGAGGGGGCGTGGTTAGTGGTTACTGGTAGAACATCCAGCTCAGAAGTCAGTGCCACCACCAGCAGCAGCGCAGGAGGAAGAGTGAGGTGGTACTTTCTTGCCATCCTTCCTTCTGCACTGCTGCTGGCCGTGGCACTGCTTTCTCGGCTGGGCAGGTGAGAGCAGCTGCCCCTCCAGCCACCCAGCTGGGAAGGCCAGGAGAAATCATGCACATTTTCAGATTTCCAAAGTCCACCTGGACAGAGACGGGAGGACTAGGGAAGAGGTCATGTCTAGGGAAACCCACACGGATGGCGACCCTGCGAGCGACCCTCCTGCTCTGGTCTTGCCACTCCCCTCTGGGGTGGGACCCCCAGTGTGAGAACTGCTGTACTTGGGGATTCCTCTACGACCCCGAGTTCCAACATGGCTACAGGCGATCGGCGTCTATTTCCCACAACTTCCACAGGGGGTGGCTGGATTGTCAGGGCTGACGTGGATGGATGGAGCCTTAGAGGACCGAAGAGGAGGTCATGTCCAAGAGCCCTCAGGTGCATTGTGCGCCTGTCCAACATTAAAGAGAATTAACCAACTCATTCATTGTGGGTCTGTTTTTGGGTCTTTGCTTTCAGAGTCTCAAGGATAAATTTGGGTCTTTTTTTTCAGCTTGAGACAGTGGAAGGTAATCTTCCCTACCCAAGGTCTCCGCAATTTTTATTCAATTAAAAACTGATTCCCCACCCCAAACATGGGCTCATGCAGACCAGAGGATTTTTGCAAAAAGCCACCAGCCAAACACCTGGGAAAGACTAGTCTGTTGTAACTCCTGGCCCCCAGATGCCACAGCAGCAACCACTCCACGCCACAGCCCGAGGGAATCACAAGTCCCTTGCCTCCAGGTGCCCCTTGAGTAACCCCTTTATCCCACAGCCAGAGAGAGAACCCAGGAGTGCTTGCCCCCAGATATCCCACCCCTAACCTCTAGACTCCAAAGCCAGGAGGAAGAACCCAGGAGTCCTGGCTTCCAGATTCTGCATCTCTGATCAATGGTGCCTACAGCCATGGGGAGTATGCATGAGTCCTGGCCTCCAGATGCCCCACCTAAACCTAGGCCCACCCTACAGTCATGGGGAGAGAGTCCTGGCCCCCAGCTGCCCCACCTCTCAGCCCTAATCCCCACAGCCAGAGATAGAAAGCAGGAGTCCTTGCCCCCTAGATATGCCACTTTTAACCTGCAGACCTCACAGCCAGTGGGAAAACCCAAGAGTCCTGGGCCCCAGATGTTCCACCTTCAACCACTAGTCCCCACAGCCAGAGGGACATCCCAGGAGTGCTGCCCCACAGAAGGCCCATCTTTTAGCACGGATGGCAGCCACAGCCAAGGGGAGACTCCGGGAGTCCAGGCCCCCAGATGTTGCACTTTGATCCAGTGGCCCCACAGACAGGGGAGAACCCAAGAATCCTGGCCTCCCGATGCCCCACCTCTCCCCTCTACAGCACAGAGCCTGCAGGAGAACCCAGGAGTCCCCTGCAGATGCCCCACCTCTAACCCCTGTAGCCCCCAGCCAGAGGGAGAACCCAGATGTCCTGTCCCCCAGATGTGTCACCTTTAGCCTTTAGACCCCACTGCCGGGGGAGAACCCAGGAGTCCTGCTCCGCCCCACCCCCCCCACGAGCCCACAGCCAGGGGAAGAACTCCAGGAGTCCTGGCTGCCAGCTCCCCTCCTCTGAAGTCAGTGCTGGAGTGGGGAGGGGGCGTGGCAAGGCCCATTGCCATGGCGACCCTGGTCCTTCATGGAGTCTGAGTGTTACTGACAAGTCCAGGTTACCAAACAACAATGTAGGGAAGAGATTCTGTTGGTTTTCCAATGGTGGGTATTGTGTTTTTCCAGAAATGATCAAACTTTTTATCCCCATGCAGAAAAAATGGTGAATGCCAACATCTTAGACTAGAGCAGCATGCCGTGTAGTTACCTCACACGTTCCTCATGGTCAGTGCATCTCACAACTGATTGTAATAATTGTCTATATTTACAAGTGACATTTGCTGACCAGATCAGTGTCACTTTGAAGATTGCGTCTCACTGGCAGCAGAGTGTGTGACTGTAGTTTGCACAGCTCTGTGGGCAGATATCAACATCCATGAATTCCTAATGCAGGGTTTCTCCATTTGTCAGTTTTGTGTGTACATGAGAGTATCTCCACTGCCTGGTAGAGGATTCTAGTTTGTCATGGCCTGATGATATAGAAGATTGGTGTGGAGCTAGTCTAGAGAAACTCAGCCACTCTGCACTGGACAGGGAAAGGTGGAAGGAAATAGCGAGGGAGGCATTGCACACCAACAGGCGCTGAACGCATATTTGCTGTTGATCAAGACGACGATGATGATGATGATGAATCTATTCCAACTTTGTTGCAAGCCTGCACCAAGAACTAGGCAATTGGTGTGTGTAATTTGATTGCTTTCACAGTTTTAGTTTCAACTTATTCTTTTTTCCTATTTTTAAGAAATATCTGGATTTTTAGATTCGAAAGAATTGTTTTCTTTTGGAGTGTGTTCTTTTTGGTAAGTAACACAATAATTCAATAGCCACAATGCATGTGAGTATGAGACAGTCATTAATACATAAAATCAAATCATACCTTTTATAACCCCTATTTGAAGAACAGCACGCACACAGTGATTTGTAATGCGACACGTCTTTACTGCAGGACAGTCACCAACTTTTTATATTTTCCATTTCCTCACTTTCCATGTGTGTTTGTCCCACTCTCATCTTGATTTTCACTGCTGAACCTTCTTTCTCTCCGGAGGACAGTAGGGGGAGCCATCCAACCTTTAAAGATCACATATCATTTGCTCTTTAGATAGGAGTTGTGCATTTTGGGCTTTTTAGACATTTGAGACATTCAACATTTATTGAACATAATCAGGAGAATGATTTATTTTTGTTTACTTTGCAATTATCATGTCAGAAGCCAAAAAGAATTCCTTAAGAGTCACTTGCAGCACTGGAGCAGAGATGGTCCTGAACTGATGAGCTGGATTGAGGACAAAGCTGGAGGAACCTCGGCGTCCTTTTTATACTCTTGCCCGTGTGGAAGGAATTGCATTGTTCCTCCCTGTGTGGAAGCATGTCTGAGATGGAGCTTATTGCATTCGCAGGTCACCTGTTCATAACATCACAGCAGGACACCCAGCTGAGAAGTCAGGGACAGCACCAGTGGTGGTGCAGAGGGAAGCAGTATTAGCATACCACGCCACGTCTCTGTGACTCAGAAGGAACCCCAGCAGCAGTGCAGAAGGCAGGGAAGCGAAGCCATATTGTTCCAGGCTTCCTTCTGTGCTGTGGCTTTTGGTGGCACTGACTTCTGAGCTGGGTGTCCTGCCAGCAGCCACTGCTTTACTGCTACCCAGTTCCAAAGGCAGAGGCACGACCAGCAGCAGTGCAGATGGAAGGGTGAGAATACCGTCCCATGCCACCCTCCCTGCTGTGCTGCTGCTGGTAGGGGTGCTGCCATCTGAACTGTCTGCCCAGGCAGCGGTCACTGCTCTCCAGCCACCCAGCTCGGAAGGCCAGGAAATGTCACAGCCAGTTTTTAATGTTTCCAAAATCTGCCCAGAGGAAGATTTGAGGACCAAGGAGGAGGTTTTATTTGGGAAAACCCGGATGGCTGGTGATCCTACTCACAACGCCCCCACGCTCATCTTGTGACTTCCTTTTGGGGTGCAAGCCCTAGTTGGAGACAGGCTGCACTTGGGGGGCTCCCCAATGATCCTGAAGTCCAACATGGCCAAAAGTTTCTGGCAGACCATTTCCTACAACACCCACTGACCCGGGGACAGATAGGGCCCTACCAAATTCACCTGTGTTCTGGGCAGTGCCACAGCCCAAGGTTGTACAAATCGGTCAATTTCACGCCTTTAAACATTTACTTGTGAGATTTTAGCAAGTGCTCACCCTGCAGGCCCTGACCTAACCTGGGATTGTGCAGGGGTTGGGGGCAGGGGGACATTGTTTGCAAAGTTGTTGTGGGGAGGGGCCCCCAGAATGCCACTTTCACTGCTGTGCTGCCCTCAGGGTAGGGCTCGACAGGCCTATGGATGAGGAGTTTGAGGGGCAACGGCCTCCGGGCTCCTTTGAAATGCCACAGCAGCGCTGCTTCAGCTGCCCACAGCTGTAAGGGTTGGTGGGGGGGAGCCCAGTGCCAGAATCTGGATGGCACCGAGAGCTGCCTGCCCTGGCCCTGCCCCTTCCCCTCTTGGCCCTGCCCCTTAGGAGCCAGGTCCCCCTCCCATCTTGCCACATAGCCCACAGTGACTTGGTGTGGCTGGAGGTAGAGTCGGTGCCCCCCTTGTTTCTGCACTGCCTCTCAGGGTGGCTCTGATCTCCCCTCCAAGAGTGGCTGTGCTGGGGAAAGACAACTCCTGTCCCTCCCCGGCCCGGCCAGAGGAGCAGATTCCCTGCCGCACGGGGAGATCCGATTTCATAGCGCAGGGCAGGTTTCACAGCCCGGTACCATTTTACACAGCTGTGAATTTGGTCGGACCCTTCTCAGAGAGTCTCAGGGACCTTTTTTTCCGCTCGTGGTCTGCACTGGGTGGTCGTCTCCATGGGAATTGTCTGGCCCTGGAACAGCCACCAAGGGGCGTTCTTCACTTCATTGTATTTCCTGTTCCTTTTCAATCCAGCATCATGGACTAAGGGGCTGGCAGGCCGCACTCGGGTTCTGGTGAGAAAGGTGGGGGAGGAGGAGGGGTAGGTAGGGGGAGGAGGAGGAGGTCCTCTTGGTCTTTTCAAGTCTTCAGTCCATCCACGTGACACAGCCTCTGTCTCGCTCCTCTTCCCCTCCCTGGATGGCGGATTTCAGCATCAGCGGCCCTGGCCCTGTTTTTAACCTTCAGTGCTCCTGGCCACTGGGCCAGCAGATTTGACTTCAAAGTTAGATGCTGTACCCACTGCATTGTGCCCTCCCACCACCACGTCAGCACAGCGTGTGCTGGACAGCCACTTCCCTGCTGCTGTAGCATGGAGGAGAGAGGTCACGGTCCCTGCCTGGGGCAGCAGCAGCAGCCCCATTGTACAGGTGGGCAAAATGAGGCACAGCAATGAAGAAGCACTTGCCTACAGGCCACTGGCATGCTGCCTGAACATGCACATTTCCCTGGGGGAAAGGGCTCTGGGAGGCACAAGGAAAGGCTGCTTTTGTGGGGAGCGTTGACAATTTCCAATCTTTTGACGGCAGGATGGAGGATGCTTCAACCTGGAATGATCCAGACCGGGGCGTGGAGCTTTTCTTCAGGTTACCATTTGTCACCTTTGCTGTTTCCCTCCTGACAAGGCCGGAGTTTACCATCTCTAACAGCAACCCACTCGCATGCTGCATGGTGCTCTATCCCCTCCTGGCGGGTCTTTCACACGCAGGGTCGAGTGTTTTCTGAGCAGAGTGTCTAACGACAGGCGTGGTTTAGAGTAGACAGATGAAAGCTCAGGCATTGGGGTGTCACACCCTGCCCTGAACTGACCCTAAGGAGAAGACCCTGCTCTGTAAGCAACAGCTATAGGAAGGGGCTCTCCCCCTATGGCTCCATCTGTGCTGCTGTTCGCCGATGGTCAGGTGAGATGCCACTATGCCCTTGTATTAATATGAGATTTCAACTGCCAGGGCAGAGCTCACTAGCGACCAGGCTGAGAGCCGCTGAAAAGCCGCTGGGTTCTTTGTTTTGTGTTCAGTTTGCACAGGAACAGGAGGAGTCAGGTTACCCCTTAATCAATTCCTTTGTTTATTTACCTAAGAAGTTAAGTTCTTACTGTTACATTGTTGCTTTATTTGTTTACCTAACGAGTTAAGCTCTTGTGGTTCCAATTGTTATAAGGTTTCTCCTTGGATTACAAATAGCTAGCATACACTCTAATTCATAGCTCTATACTTGTGAAATGTGCGCAAAAGAAATAAAAAGTAAAATACCTAGCAGGTCTTATCCTCACCCCTGCGTTACCAACATGGCTTGGCCAGTTTTCCTCTCAATCCCTCGGGAAGAAGTCCTTTGTCCCTTTTTCTCCAGGAGTCGGGCGTCCCCGGGGACCTGGGGAAACCCCACCCTCCTGTCCGGCAGGAAAGATGATTGGAGCTCAAGTAGGGGGTCTGCCGGACCCCTCTTTTCTACCCATTGGGTCACGTAGGCTTCTTCCTTGGTTTAATTGAATTAAACTGTCTGACGCTGGTTCTCACAGGCAGTTCAAGGGTGTAGTTCACACCTATGAGGTAGACAAGTGAGGGCATTTGTGTCTTAATGGGCTGGAGATTTTTCCTCCTGTCTGGGACCCTGTGGGCGAATCAACTGATGGTAATTAGCCAAAGGCAGTCCGAGGCCCAGCTGTTAATGAGCCCATTGTTCTTAGCTTTGCTCCGGAGCTTCAAAGACCGTGGCTAAGAGAAGCCCATCTGCGCTCGCTCCCGGGCATTCCAGGGCTGGGCTATTCCTTTTAACCCTTTCGTGCTCTGAAGCACCTAGGGAAGGCAAGATGGAGTAGAGCAAAAGGCGGGGTTCTGTCTGGCGACAGCTGCCCTTGGGGCTGTGACTGCAGAAGTGTAACCGTGCCAAGCTATCTTTCGTCCAGGCAGTTTGGGCACCGAGAGCAGTGAAGCCTTGGCCGCAGGGGCCGGCTCCCCAAGTACCCAACCATGCTCCCAGGGATCAGGCCTATTTTTGGCAGCTCATCTGTGCACTGGCCTGTGCTGTCCTGACCTCGCTAGTGGTGGGACCTGAGCTGGCTAGGTCAAAGCTAGAACTGGTTTGTTGGCACATCCTACAGTCATGTGTGTTGTCCCCCCTCACGTGCTAGACAATACATAGTCCATTAATTCACTACAATGGCTCCTCAAGGATACTTAGCCTTGGAAGGCCCGGATGGCTGACATTTGTCAGGAACTGGGCCCTGTCTAACTTAGAGCAGGGCCCTGCTGCTGCTCTTCATCAAAAGGCAGCCTGACTGCCTTCGTTCCTGGGCCCCTTCCCTCGGGCCTCCCTCCAGGCTCAGCTGAGTTCTCCCTTCCCGCCGCAGAGAAACGGCCCCTTTGCCAGCCTCTCTTATGAAATTCATGGGTGGTTTCAGGGCTGACCCAGGCTGACCTCAGGGCCTCTGCTGGCTTCATGACTTACCCAGAACCATGCAGTGAAAGCGGAGGGCACTCCAGCCCTAGCCCTTGGTAAGCTGGGGAGATAGTCCTGTTCCCTGAATGCTAACAACAGCCTTGGTCAGCCCATACTTGCCAACCACAGACTAGCCCCGAGGAGCAACTTAGATATGTCAGTGGTGTGAGCACCGGCCTGCTAAACCCAGGCTTGTGAGCTCAGTTTTTGAGGAGGCCATTTAGAGATGTGGGACAAATAGATTAAAAATAAACCTGTCAGGGATGGTGCTTGGTCCTGCCAAGAGGGCAGGTGACTGGACTTGATGACCTCCTGAGGTCCCTTCCAGTTCTATGAGAGTCATATCTCCATTTCTTATTATATACAGGGCAAAATTCTCTGCCAGGGTAAATGGGCTATGCTCCCCCACAGTCCATGAAGGATCCCTAAGCATCTGCCACATTCATGAAATCATACAATACTAAACTGGAAGGGACCTCAGCAGGTCATCAGATCCTGTCTCCTGCCCTCACTGCAGGACCAAGCCCCATATCGATCATTCCTGTTAGATGTTTATCCAACCAGTTCTTAAATAGCTCCAATGATGAAGATTCTACAACCACCCCAGGCAATTTATTCCAGTACTTAAACCCTGACAGGGAATTTTTCCAAAGCTATGTGTACATGGCACCCCAAACTTGAAGTAAGTTACGCGATTCATGCTGTGTATCTGATTTTGAATTAATGTGCTATTTTGAAGCATCCCTTACTCCTTCTGAAGCAGCATGCCTGTTCTCTCAGCAAATTTTGAAATAACCAGTGCATTTCACAGACATGCAGAAGGTCAGGCAGGCAGCCCCAGCTGAAACTGAAACTCCCTCCGCCTCTACCTGGAATCAAAATGGCAGTTCAATTGCCAGCAGTTCAAGCACACGCTCACTCACCCAGAGATCAGCACTCTCACCTGGCAGCTTCTTCAGCGGCGGGCTCACTTGCTCTCCTCCCTCTTAAACTCCCCTGTCAGCAGCTCCCTGTGCGCTACTCTCCCTGGTCGCTCCTGCCTCTGGAGCCTGCTCGCCTCTCTCAGCTGGCACTGCCTGCCGGACCTTTTGCTTCCTTGATCAGTCAGGGATCTGGACTCTCCAGTGCCTGACGGCAAGAAGAAAGGTCTCCTTCCTGCCTGCCGGACCTTTTGCTTCCTTGATCAGCCTTCCCCTGTGTGACTTATAGGGGGAGGGCCTGAGAGAGGCCAGCAGGCTTAAAAGCCAGAGGCAGGAGCGACCAGGGAGTGTAGCTGACAGGGAGCTGCTGACAGAGGAGTTGAAGAGGGAGTTTGACAGAGGGAGTTTGGCAGAAGGGAGGCCTACGATGGTCAGTAAGACCCGCAACACCTGTGCCACCACTACTGCTGTCTCTTCCACCTGTGCCTGTAGCCAGACAGCCTGCCTGACCATGGATGCCTCTACCCAGACCCTGGTGTGGCCTTGCAAGGACTGTGCCTTGCAAGTTCCAGTTCCAGATATCCAGGCTGGGGGGACCGTTCAGTGCGATAGGTGCCTGCTGGTGGAATCTCTCAGGCAGCAGGTGGGAGAGTTACAGGAGGAGGTGTCCATGTTGAGGAGTATCCGAATCCATGAGCAGTTCCTAGATAGTATTCATCTGGAGTCTGCTGAGGTGACTGTCCCAGTGTACAGGAAGGCTGATAAACCGCTGGTGGAGAAAGAGGTAGACCAGGGTGGGCACTGGCAGCTGGTTACTTCTGGCAGCAGACAGTGTTCCACCCCTGCACAGAACCCTCCCGCTGTGGTACTGGAAAACCCTTATGCTGTACTTGCTACAGCAGATGAGTCACCCAGTACAGAAGAGGAGAAGCCTCGTACCCCCGAGGCTGAGAAGTCTCCTGCCACCGCTGCAAGAAGGAAAGGCAGAGTAGTGGTGGTCGGAGACTCTCTTTTGAGGGGGACGGAGGCACCCATCTGTCGCCCTGACATTTCGTCTCGGGAGGTCTGCTGCCTGCCTGGGGCCCGTATCCGAGATGTTACAGGGGCATTGTCGAGGATTGTCCGGCCCTCAGACTACTATCCCATGCTTCTCATCCATGTGGGCACTAATGATACCGTGAGGTGTAATGCTGAGCAGGTCAAGAGTGACTACAGGGCTCTGGGGGCACGGGTGAAGGGGTTTGGGGCGCAGGTGGTATTCTCTTCAATCCTTCCTGTTGCGGATGGGGCCCAGGCAGAGACAGGTGCATCCTAGAGGTGAATGCCTGGCTGCGTGGATGGTGTCGCCAGGAAGGCTTCAGTTTCTTTGACCACGGGATGCTATTTCAGGAAGGACTGCTAGGCAGAGATGGCGTTCACCTTTCGAGGAGGGGAAAGACCGTATTTAGAAACAGACTTGCTAACCTGGTGAGGATGGCTTTAAACTAGGATTGCCGGGGACAGGGGAGCAAAGCGCGCAGGTAAGTGGAGAACATGGAAACCTGGGAGATGGGTCGGAAGTAGGAGGGAGCATGGGCAACAATGTCAGAGTAAAAAGAGGGCCAGGAAAAAACTGGGGGGAAAGTTCAAATCAATATCTAAGATGCCTGTATACCAATGCAAGAAGTATGGGTAATAAGCAGGAAGAACTGGAAGTGTTAATAAATAAATACATCTATGATGTCATTGGCATCCCAGAAACTTGGTGGGATAATACACATGATTGGAATGTTGGTATTGAAGGCTACAGCCTGGTTAGGAAAGCCAGAGAGGGAAAAAAGGGGGGACGTGTTGCCTTATATATAAAAAATGTGCACACTTGGACTGAGGTGGAGATGGACATAGGAGATGGACGTGTTGAGAGTCTGTGGGTTAGTTTAAGAGGGGTAAAAAATGAGGGTGATGTCCTGTTAGGAGTCTACTACAGGCCACCTAACCAGGTGGAAGAGGTGGATGATGCTTTTTTCAAACAACTAACAAAATCATCCAGAGCCCAGGATTTGGTGGTGATGGGGGACTTTAACTATCCAGATATATGCTGGGACACTAATACAGCGGGGCACAGACTATCCAATAAGTTCTTAGACTGCATTGGAGACAATTTTTTATTCCAAAAAGTTGAAAAAGCCACCAGGGGAGAAACTGTTCTGGATTTGATTTTGACAAATAAGGAGGACTTGGTCGAGAATTTGAATGTGGGAGGCTGCTTGGGTGAAAGTGGTCATGAAATCATAGAATTCACAATTCTAAGGACTGGTAGGAGGGAAAATAGCAAAATAGAGATGATGGATTTCAGGAAGGCAGATTTTGGTAAACTCAGAGAGCTGGTAGGTAAGATCCCATGGGAGGAAAAACTGAGGGGAAAAACAACTGAGGAGAGTTGGCAGTTTTTCAAAGAGACATTATTAAGGGCCCAAAAACAAGCTATTTCCCTATGTAGGAAAGATAGTAAATATGGGCAAAGACCCCCTTGGCTTAACAAGGAGATCCTGCATGATCTCAAACTAAAAAAGGAATCCTATAAAAAATGGAAACTGGGACAAATTACAAAGAATGAACACAGGCAAATAACACAGGAATGCAGGAGTAAAATTAGAAAGGCTAAGGCACAAAATGAGCTCCAACTAGCTACAGGCATAAAGAGTAAGAAGAAGGCCTTTTACAAATATATTAGAAACAAGAGGAAGACCAAGGACAGGGTAGGGCCATTGCTCAGTGAGGAGGGAGAAACAGGAACGGGGAACTTAGAAATGGCAGAGATGCTTAATGACTTCTTTGTTTCGGTCTTCACAGAGAAGTCTGAAGGAATGCCTGACATAGCGAATGCTGGTGGAAAAGGGGTAGAGCTAGTTTTTGAAATAAAAAAAGAACAACTTAAAAACCATTTGGAAAAATTAGATGTCTGCAAGTCAGCAGGGCCGGATGAAATGCATCCTAGAATCCTCAAGGAGCTGATAGAAGAGGTAGCTGAGCCGTTAGCTCTCATTTTTGGAAAGTCATGGGAGACAGGAGAGATTCCAGAAGACTGGAAGAGGGCAAATATAGTGCCCATCTACAAAAAGGGGAATAAGAACAACCCAGGAAATTACAGGCCAGTCAGCTTAACTTCTGTGCCAGGAAAGGTAGTGGAGCAGGTAGTTAAGGAAGTCATCTGCAAGCACTTAGAACATAAGAACATAAGAATGGCCATACTGGGTCAGACCAAAGGTCCATCAAGCCCAGCATCCCATCTGCCGACGGTGGCCAATGCCAGGCGCCCCAGAGAAGGAGAACAGAAGACAAGTGATTTATCTCCTGCCATCCATCTCCTGCCCTTGTTATGAAGGCTAGGGCACCATACTTTATCCCTGGCTAATAGCCATTTATGGACCTGACCTGCAAAAATTTATCAAGCTCTTTTTTAAACCCTAATAGAGTCCTGGCCTTCACAGCCGCCTCGGGCAAGGAGTTCCACAGGTTGACTGTGCGCTGTGTGAAGAAAAATTTCCTTTTATTAGTTTTGAACCCACTACCCATCAATTTCATTTGGTGTCCCCTAGTTCTTGTATTATGGGAAAAGGTAAATAATAACTTGGAAGGTAGTAAAGTGATAGGGAACAGCCAGCATGGTTTCGTAAAAAGCAAATCATGTCAAACCAACCTGATAGCTTTTTTTGACACGATAACGAGACTCGTAGATAAGGGAGAAGCAGTGGATGTGGTATAGCGAGACTTTAGTAAAGCATTTGATACGGTCTCGCATAATATCCTTATCGACAAACTAGGCAAGTCCAACTTAAATGGGGCTGCAATAAGGTGGGTGCAGAACTGGCTGGCTAATTGTACCCAGAGAGTAGTTGTTAACGGTGCTCAATCCTGCTGAAAAAGCATAACAAGTGGGGTTCTGCAGGGGTCTGTTTTGGGACCAGTTCTGTTCAATATCTTCATTAATGATTTGGATATTGGCATAGAAAGTACGCTTATTAAGTTTGCAGATGCTACCAAGCTGGGAGGGGTTGCAACTACCTTGGAGGATAGGGTCATAATTCAGAATGATCTAGATAAATTGGAGAAATGGTCTGAAGTAAACAGGATGAAGTTTAATAAAGATAAATGTAAGGTGCTGCACTGAGGAAGGAATAATCTGTTTCACACATACAGAATGGGAAAAGACTGTCTAGGAAGGAGTACAAAGAAAGGGATCTAGGGGTTTTAGTAGATCACAAGTTAAATATGAGTCAACAGCGTGATGCTGTTGCAAAAAAAGCAAACATGATTCTGGGATGCATTAGCAGGCGTGTTGTGAACAAGACACGAGAAATCATTCTACCTCTCTACTCTGCGCTGGTTAGGCCTCAGCTGGAATATTGTGTCCAGTTCAGGGCACCCCAATTCAAGAAAGATGTGGAGAAATTAGAGAAGGTCCAGCGAAGAGCAACTAGAATGATAAAAGGTCTGGAGAACATGACTTATGAAGAAAGGCTGAAAGAACTGGGCTTGTTTAGCTTGGAAAAAAGAAGATTGAGGGGGGACATGATAGTGGTTTTCAGATATTTTAAAGGGCGTCATAAGGAGGAGGGAGAACACTTGTTCTTCTTGGCCTCTGAGGAGAGAAGAAGAGGCAATGGACTTAAGCTGCAGCAAAGGAAGTTTAGGCATCTCGCTGGATGAACTGTGGTAATATCACTCCCACCATAGTAACTGACCTTTCAAGTACTGACTACTTTATTACTAGTTACTGACTTCACCTAAATACAACAAACACCGGATTAGACAACTTACCTTAAAATGACTACTGGACTTGACTACCTACTTTGAATAAAGACTACCGGACTTGTCATCTTTTATTTAACTTTGTATCGGTCGGGCCTAAAGGCCCAGGCCAGGTTTTCCTATGGAATATAAATGTAAAGATTAACGTTAAATAGTATTATTGGTACTGATAGTATTAAGATGAATAAGTAGTATGGACAATTAAAATATAGATGAATAAGTAGCATAAGGATTATTGATTACCCCATCCTAACCTTCTTGTTCAAATTCGCTTGCTACCTCCACGGGTAGGGAGTAGCTCCCCTGCCCGCGTAACTTTTATTTATTAGTTATTTATTGTTTTCCGAGTTTATATATAATAATTGAAGATGACGGGACGTGGTACCACCCACTTGTCCAGTGGCTTGAGAATCTGAACACCTAATTTAATTTCCCCACTCTCTTTAATCGATGTATATTTTTATTTATGGGTATAGTAAGGGACAGCATGATAGATTAGAGACTAGTTCAATATAGCACAGCATAATACAATATAGATAGCGTTAATAGATAGTTGTACTTAATAAACACAGCGAGTTTGTTTGCACTAGCATTCTCTTGTCCCGGATTTTTCCTTTCTCTCGCTCCCTCCATCTCCGCTAGCTCCTTCCCCCCGCGTGCTATCTGGGCGGGGTCACGTGCATCTCCCCGGGCGGAGCTCTCACATACTGTCCGCCGGTGGGGTCGCAGCAGGGTCTGACCGGGTCCTTGGGATACCCCAGGAGGGCCTCGGCCCCCCTCATCAGCTACGCACCCATTCGACCACCTATCCTCGTTTCAGCTTACCATCACCGTCCAGACGATATCGTGTGGCGGCAGTCTGGCAATTTCCCTCATTTGGCACCAATGAGGTCTCAGAGTAGCTGGATGAGAGAGGTTCAACCTGTACTCCAGAGACTTTTAAAATAGCAGCCTACTTCACCTCTGCTGCAAGCCGGCATCAAGATCTTCGAGACTGGTGTATGTGATTTGATTGCTTTAACAATTTTCCTGTCAACATATTCTCTGTTTTTAGCAGTTTCTCTCTCCAGTTCAGCATTCTCTTCCTTTGCTTTTAAACAAAGATCTGCACGTTCTTTTTTCATAACCAAAATCTGCTTTCTTCATTGCCTCCTTCTCTCTGACTGTTTCTGCAGTATCTATGGCCACTTGCAAAGATCTCAGTTTTTGATTAGTACACTCATCCCTCACTAAACAAAAGTACTTTACTAATGAGTACTTGCTAAAAAGGGGAACATACCTACCTACCTTTATTCACTATATGAGTGAACTTCCCTCGCTTCTATGAGCAGAGTCCCTGGCCAGGGGCAGGGAGACCCAGAGCCCTGCGGCTGGAGCCTTCTCCCTCCATTCCCTCAGACATGCAGCTGTCGCTCTCTTGAGTTTTCGCCTGCGAGCAGAAATTTTGGAACCGATTGTGCTCGTATAGCGAGGGATGAGTGTACCTCTCTTTCTCAAGGTGATTCCTGTTTTAAAGCACAAACCTTCCAGGACGTCCTTTACTAAGGCCCTCATACTGTTGCTGACTCATTGCAACTACACTTTTAACAATAAAACACTCTAATGCAAAGTTCAAATTTAGAATAGCGGGGGGCCCTGATCCAAGGTTCAGTTGACCTGGTTCTGTGGATGGAAGCAAGACTAGGCCACTGTAATCTTGGTGGTTTTTCCAGGCACTGCTGAGAGGACCAAATCAGGGCACATTGCTTAAAACAGGGCTACTTCCAGCCCAAGGCTGGGGTCAGGGCAACACTGGGAGACAAGATCAAATCAATGTCTTAGATGCCTATGCACAAACGCAAGAAGTGTGGGTAACAAGCAGGAAGAACTCGAAGTGCTAATAAATAAATATAACTGTGAGATCATTGGCATCACAGAAACTTGGGGGGATAATACACGTGATTGGAATTTTGGTATGGAGGGGTACAGCTTGCTCAGGAAGGATAGATGGGGAAAAAGGGAGGAGGTGTTCCATTAGATATTAAACATGTACCCACTTGGACTGAGGTGGAGACGGACATGAGAACCTGCTGTGTTGAGAATGTCTGGGGTTAGGCTAAAAGGGGTTATAAGCAAGGGTGATGCCCTGCTCGGAGTCTCCTACAGGCCACCTACCTAGGAGGATGAGGCTTTTTCAAAAGAACTGACAAAATTATCCAGGGCCCAGGCTTTGGTGGTGATGGGGAACTTCAACTATCCAGATACATGTTGGGCAACTAACACAATGGGGCAGAGACTGTCCAATAAGTTCTTGGACTGCATTGGAGACAACTTTTTATTTCAGAAGGCTGAAAAATCTAGCAGTGGGCCGGGGGGGAGCTGTCCTAGATTTGATTTTAACAAATAGGGAGGAACTGATTGAGAATTTGAAAGAGGAAGGCAGCTTGGGTAAAAGTGATCATGAAATCACAGAGTTCACAATTTTAAGGAAGGGTAGAAGGGAAAAGAGCAAAACAGAGACAATAGATTTCAGGAAGGGAGATTTTGGTAAACTCAGAGAGCTGGTAGGTGAGGTCCCATGGGAAGCAAAACTCAGGGGAAAAACCAGCAGAGGAGAGTTAGCCGTTTTTCAAAGGGAAATTACGAAGGGCCAAAAGCAAGCTATCCCGCTGTGTGGGAAAGATAGAAACTATGGCAAAAGACCGCCTTGGTTTAACCAGGACAGCTGGCATGATCTCCAAATAAAAAAGGAATCATCTAAAAAATAGAAACTAGGACAAATGAAAAGGTTGAAAATAGGCAAACAACACTGCAATACAGGGGCAAGATTAGAAAGGCAACAGCACAAAATGAGCTAAAACTAGGTACAGGCCTAAAGCAAAACAAGACGACTTTTTATAAAAACATGAAAAGAAGGAGGAAGACCAAGGACAGGGTAGGTCCATTGCTCAGTGAGGTGGTGGAGGAGACTGTGCTTTTCTACAAGGACCAATGGTTTAAGTCAGGCTACATTTGAGCAGGGCTAGCCACTGACAGGATCACCATATAAAAACGGGGCCATCCCTGAGAGGGAGAGTATCTGTAGCAGTATCTATCAAGTCATGTTGTGTTACTGTGTTGTAGTATATCAAGGACATGAATCCAACGTGAGTGGGTAGATACTGATATAGATACACTCCCTCTTCGAGGTGGCCTCTTTTTTGAAAGTCAGATACGATAATCCTACCCAAACCTCCCCAGAGGCTGTCCAGGGTTACAACACAGCCATATAAGGCAGGTTTGGTGTGGTGGAGACCTCACAAAGGGGATAGAAGGTGGAGGTGGTGACATCACCTCCTGATCCTGATATAAGCCAGGGTCAGGACAGAGGCACAATGCAGAGGCCACCTCTCCAGCAGCAAGACTCCTTCTCAAGGTCTCTCGTTGGGGACTGAGAGAATTAGGAGTGATGTACTTGAGCGTGAGCTGGAAACTCATTGGCGTTTTCTCCTTCCGTATTGCTGATTTTGAGGTCAGCGTTTCGAAGGTAAGAGTCTGGATGCGGAATGGCCAAGCGGGAGTCTCTGGAGTGGGAGGAGGAGGAGGTTTTCCCCAGTTTCCCAGTTGTGATCTATGGCTCTTCCTTTTTTGCAGGCACTGCAGAAGGCCTTTGTCTGACCAGAGGGATGTCATGGTGGGGAACTTGCTGGGGGGAAGTCCCCAGACAGAGATGGTCTCCAATGCATCTTGGAGGTGAGCACGGTCAGCAGTGGCAGGGGGCAGGTTCACTTTCCATTCAGAGGGGAAGTGGGAAAGAGAGTTATGCAAGGCCTTTTCTCCTTCAGTGACAGGGGAAGGGGTTGGGAATTTCATGTTAGGGCCCTGGCTGTGTTTGGGCATGAGAGTCTAACGGTTAAAGGAATCCAATCACATGCCCAAATTGCTAGTCCTTCCAGGCTTGTGGCAGAGGAGGGAGCATCAGTAGAGCGAGTGACACCTTTCCATAGCCATCTCACTGGGCCACGTTCCCCAGCATTTGGTGCAAACCTAGAACAATGGCTGCAACAACTCTTTGTAGGTTCATCTAACAATCCAATAAGATCCAAGAAGGCCCTGTCCACGTCCCTTTGCTCTAGGGCTCCTTGGGGGCCGAAAGAGCTGAGGATCTAGCTCTAGTTCTTTCCGCATGGTGTCTTCAGAAGAGGGACTCGAGGAGAAGGACTGCTGACCTCGGGGTGATTGGGAGCTGATGGTACAATGCTAATGGAGCCCCCCAACCCCTCCTTCCTTTCTTTTAGAAGTCAGCACAGCTCCCCAGACTAGAGAACTTGGTGATAAGCTGTGACTGTCCATACCCCAGCCAAGGACATCTACCGGCTGACCTGGGAGGAGATTTTCCGACTCTGCAAGGGCTGCTAGAGCAGAGATAACCCCAAAGAGAAAAGGGGCCCAATAGAAAAGTGATTCTGACAAAACCCAGAAGTCCCTGAGGCTCCATCCTGTCACCTCCATTGGGGAGGAAGAGGAGAGAGACATGGTCGTCCGGAGGCTCCATCTGATCTTGTGACTTCCATTGGGGAGGCAGAGGAGAGACAAATTGTCCTTCAGAGTCTTCATCTGACCTGTCACCTCCATTGGGGAGGAAGAGAAGAGAGACATGGTCGTCCGGAGGCTCCATCTGATCCTGTGACTTCCATTGTGGAAGAATACAATAGATACATGGTCCTCCAGAGTCTCCATCTGACCTGTAACCTCCATTGGGGAGGAAGAGAAGAGAGACATGGTCCTCCAGAGACTCCATCTGACCTGTAACCTCCATTGGGGAGGAAGAGAAGAGAGACATGGTCCTCCACACCATCTGATCCTGTGACCTCCATTGCGGAGGAAGAGAAGAGTGATGTCGTCCTCCAGAGGCTCCATCTGAGCTGTGACCTCCATTGGGGAGGAAGAGGGGCGACATGGTCCCCTGGCTCCATCCGAGGCAAGGCCCTGACCCAATCCAGCCAGCAGAGACCCAGAAGGAGGAAGTTGTGGGAAATGGTAAGCCATGTTGGACCTCGGGGTCATTGTGGAATCTCCAAGTGCAGCCTTTCTCCCACTGGGTGTCCCAACCCGGGAAGGGGTGGCATGGCCGGAGTAGGACAGTCGCGAGCGGGCTCACCACCGTGCAGGCTTTCCCAGGCATGACCTCTTCTTCGGTCCTCAGATCTCCCTCCGGGCCGATCTTGGAAATCTTGGAAAATGTCCATGATTTTTCATGGCCTTCTCAACTGGGTGGCTGGAGAGCAGTGGTCACTGTCTGGGCACTCAGGTCGAATGGCAGCGCTGCCGCCAGCAGCAGCCCAGAAGGACGGGTGGCACGGTCCGATTTGGACTGCCCCTCTTTCTCCTGCACTGCTGCTGGTGGCGGCGCTGTTTTGGAAGTGGGGGGCAGCAGAGCAGTGACCGCTGGCAGGCCATTCCGTTCAGAAGTCAGTGCCGCCACTAGCAAGAGCACAGAAGGAAGGTCGGAAGGATGTGCTATTGCCTTCCTTCCCTCTGCACTGATGCTGGTGCTGGGGCTGTCTTCCAAACGGGGTGGTCAGGGAGTGGGTGCAACTGGCCAGGCACCCAGCTCAGGAGGCAGCACTATCACCAAGAGCAGCACAGCTGTCCTTCCGTCTGTGCCACTGCTGGTGGTAGTGCTGTGTTCCAGTAGGGCAGCTGGAAAGGCAGTGCCACCCCCAGCACTGGTGCAGAAGGAAGGGTGGCATCCTATGCTATTGTCTCCCTTCCTTCTCTACTCCTGCTGGGAGCAGCACTGCCTTGTAAGGGGAGTGGCTGGGAATCAGAGGGGTGTAGCTGGGAATTCGTGGGAATCAGTAGCTGGGCATTGGTGGGAATGAGAGGGGGCGTGGTTAGTGGTTACTGGTAGAACATCCAGCTCAGAAGTCAGTGCCACCACCAGCAGCAGCGCAGGAGGAAGAGTGAGGCGGTACTTTCTTGCCATCCTTCCTTCTGCACTGCTGCTGGCCGTGGCACTGCTTTCTCGGCTGGGCGGGTGAGAGCAGCTGCCCCTCCAGCCACCCAGCTGGGAAGGCCAGGAGAAACCATGCACATTTTCAGATTTCCAAAGTCCACCTGGACAGAGATGGGAGGACTAGGGAAGAGGTCATGTCTAGGGAAACCCACACGGATGGCGACCCTGCGAGCGACCCTCCTGCTCTGGTCTTGCCACTCCCCTCTGGGGTGGGACCCCCAGTGTGAGAACTGCTGTACTTGGGGATTCCTCTACGACCCCGAGTTCCAACATGGCTACAGGCGATCGGCGTCTATTTCCCACAACTTCCACAGGGGGTGGCTGGATTGTCAGGGCTGACGTGGATGGATGGAGCCTTAGAGGACCGAAGAGGAGGTCATGTCCAAGAGCCCTCAGGTGCATTGTGCGCCTGTCCAACATTAAAGAGAATTAACCAACTCATTCGTTGTGGGTCTGTTTTTGGGTCTTTGCTTTCAGAGTCTCAAGGATAAATTTGGGTCTTTTTTTTCAGCTTGAGACAGTGGAAGGTAATCTTCCCTACCCAAGGTCTCCGCAATTTTTATTCAATTAAAAACTGATTCCCCACCCCAAACATGGGCTCAGGCAGACCAGAGGATTTTTGCAAAAAGCCACCAGCCAAACACCTGGGAAAGACTAGTCTGTTGTAACTCCTGGCCCCCAGATGCCACAGCAGCAACCACTCCACGCCACAGCCCGAGGGAATCACAAGTCCCTTGCCTCCAGGTGCCCCTTGAGTAACCCCTTTATCCCACAGCCAGAGAGAGAACCCAGGAGTGCTTGCCCCCAGATATCCCACCCCTAACCTCTAGACTCCAAAGCCAGGAGGAAAAACCCAGGAGTCCTGGCTTCCAGATTCTGCATCTCCGATCAATGGTGCCTACAGCCATGGGGAGTATGCATGAGTCCTGGCCTCCAGATGCCCCACCTAAACCTAGGCTCACCCTACAGTCATGGGGAGAGAGTCCTGGCCCCCAGCTGCCCCACCTCTCAGCCCTAATCCCCACAGCCAGAGATAGAAAGCAGGAGTCCTTGCCCCCTAGATATGCCACTTTTAACCTGCAGACCTCACAGCCAGTGGGAAAACCCAAGAGTCCTGGGCCCCAGATGTTCCACCTTCAACCACTAGTCCCCACAGCCAGAGGGACATCCCAGGAGTGCTGCCCCACAGAAGGCCCATCTTTTAGCACGGATGGCAGCCACAGCCAAGGGGAGACTCCGGGAGTCCAGGCCCCAGATGTTGCACTTTGATCCAGTGGCCCCACAGACAGGGGAGAACCCAAGAATCCTGGCCTCCCGATGCCCCACCTCTCCCCTCTACAGCACAGAGCCTGCAGGAGAACCCAGGAGTCCCCTGCAGATGCCCCACCTCTAACCCCTGTAGCCCCCAGCCAGAGGGAGAACCCAGATGTCCTGTCCCCCAGATGTGTCACCTTTAGCCTTTAGACCCCACTGCCGGGGGAGAACCCAGGAGTCCTGCTCCGCCCCACCCCCCCCACGAGCCCACAGCCAGGGGAAGAACTCCAGGAGTCCTGGCTGCCAGCTCCCCTCCTCTGAAGTCAGTGCTGGAGTGGGGAGGGGGCGTGGCAAGGCCCATTGCCATGGCGACCCTGGTCCTTCATGGAGTCTGAGTGTTACTGACAAGTCCAGGTTACCAAACAACAATGTAGGGAAGAGATTCTGTTGGTTTTCCAATGGTGGGTATTGTGTTTTTCCAGAAATGATCAAACTTTTTATCCCCATGCAGAAAAAATGGTGAATGCCAACATCTTACACTAGAGCAGCATGCCGTGTAGTTACCTCACATGTTCCTCATGGTCAGTGCATCTCACAACTGATTGTAATAATTGTCTATATTTACAAGTGACATTTGCTGACCAGATCAGTGTCACTTTGAAGATTGCGTCTCACTGGCAGCAGAGTGTGTGACTGTAGTTTGCACAGCTCTGTGGGCAGATATCAACATCCATGAATTCCTAATGCAGGGTTTCTCCATTTGTCAGTTTTGTGTGTACATGAGAGTATGTCCACTGCCTGGTAGAGGATTCTAGTTTGTCATGGCCTGACGATATAGAAGATTGGTGTGGAGCTAGTCTAGAGAAACTCAGCCACTCTGCACTGGACAGGGAAAGGTGGAAGGAAATAGCGAGGGAGGCATTGCACACCAACAGGCGCTGAACGCATATTTGCTGTTGATCAAGACGACGATGATGATGATGAATCTATTCCAACTTTGTTGCAAGCCTGCACCAAGAACTAGGCAATTGGTGTGTGTAATTTGATTGCTTTCACAGTTTTAGTTTCAACTTATTCTTTTTTCCTATTTTTAAGAAATATCTGGATTTTTAGATTCGAAAGAATTGTTTTCTTTTGGAGTGTGTTCTTTTTGGTAAGTAACACAATAATTCAATAGCCACAATGCATGTGAGTATGAGACAGTCATTAATACATAAAATCAAATCATACTTTTTATAACCCCTATTTGAAGAACAGCACGCACACAGTGATTTGTAATGCGACACGTCTTTACTGCAGGACAGTCACCAACTTTTTATATTTTCCATTTCCTCACTTTCCATGTGTGTTTGTCCCACTCTCATCTTGATTTTCACTGCTGAACCTTCTTTCTCTCCGGAGGACAGTAGGGGGAGCCATCCAACCTTTAAAGATCACATATGATTTGCTCTTTAGATAGGAGTTGTGCATTTTGGACTTTTTAGACATTTGAGACATTCAACATTTATTGAACATGATCAGGAGAATGATTTATTTTTGTTTACTTTGCAATTATCATGTCAGAAGCCAAAAAGAATTCCTTAAGAGTCACTTGCAGCACTGGAGCAGAGATGGTCCTGAACTGATGAGCTGGATTGAAGACAAAGCTGGAGGAACCTCGGCGTCCTTTTTATACTCTTGCCCGTGTGGAAGGAATTGCATTGTTCCTCCCTGTGTGGAAGCATGTCTGAGATGGAGCTTATTGCATTCGCAGGTCACCTGTTCATAACATCACAGCAGGACACCCAGCTGAGAAGTCAGGGACAGCACCAGTGGTGGTGCAGAGGGAAGCAGTATTAGCATACCATGCCACGTCTCTGTGACTCAGAAGGAACCCCAGCAGCAGTGCAGAAGGCAGGGAAGCGAAGCCATATCGTTCCAGGCTTCCTTCTGTGCTGTGGCTTTTGGTGGCACTGACTTCTGAGCTGGGTGTCCTGCCAGCAGCCACTGCTTTACTGCTACCCAGTTCCAAAGGCAGAGCCTCGACCAGCAGCAGTGCAGATGGAAGGGTGAGAATACCGTCCCATGCCACCCTCCCTGCTGTGCTGCTGCTGGTAGGGGTGCTGCCATCTGAACTGTCTGCCCAGGCAGCGGTCACTGCTCTCCAGCCACCCAGCTCGGAAGGCCAGGAAATGTCACAGCCAGTTTTTAATGTTTCCAAAATCTGCCCAGAGGAAGATTTGAGGACCAAGGAGGAGGTTTTATTTGGGAAAACCCGGATGGCTGGTGATCCTACTCACAACCCCCCCATGCTCATCTTGTGACCCCCTTTTGGGGTGCAAGCCCTAGTTGGAGACAGGCTGCACTTGGGGGGCTCCCCAATGACCCTGAAGTCCAACATGGCCAAAAGTTTCTGGCAGACCATTTCCTACAACACCCACTGACCCGGGGACAGATAGGGCCCTACCAAATTCACCTGTGTTCTGGGCAGTGCCACAGCCCAAGGTTGTACAAATAGGTCAATTTCACGCCTTTAAACATTTACTTGTGAGATTTTAGCAAGTGCTCACCCTGCAGGCCCTGACCTAACCTGGGATTGTGCAGGGGTTGGGGGCAGGGGGACATTGTTTGCAAAGTTGTTGTGGGGAGAGGTCCCCAGAATGCCACTTTCACTGCTGTGCTGCCCTCAGGGTAGGGCTCGACAGGCCTATGGATGAGGAGTTTGAGGGGCAACGGCCTCCGGGCTCCTTTGAAATGCCACAGCAGCGCTGCTTCAGCTGCCCACAGCTGTAAGGGTTGGTGGGGGGGAGCCCAGTGCCAGAATCTGGATGGCACCGAGAGCTGCCTGCCCTGGCCCTGCCCCTTCCCCTCTTGGCCCTGCCCCTTCCCCTCTTGGCCCTGCCCCTTAGGAGCCAGGTCCCCCTCCCATCTTGCCACATAGCCCACAGTGACTTGGTGTGGCTGGAGCTAGAGTAGGTTCCCCCCTTGTTTCTGCACTGCCTCTCAGGGTGGCTCTGATCTCCCCTCCAAGAGTGGCTGTGCTGGGGAAAGACAACTCCTGTCCCTCCCCGGCCCGGCCAGAGGAGCAGATTCCCTGCCGCACGGGGAGATCCGATTTCATAGCGCAGGGCAGGTTTCACAGCCCGGTACCATTTTACACAGCTGTGAATTTGGTCGGACCCTTCTCAGAGAGTCTCAGGGACCTTTTTTTCCGCTCGTGGTCTGCACTGGGTGGTCGTCTCCATGGGAATTGTCTGGCCCTGGAACAGCCACCAAGGGGAGTTCTTCACTTCATTGTATTTCCTGTTCCTTTTCAATCCAGCATCATGGACTAAGGGGCTGGCAGGCCGCACTCGGGTTCTGGTGAGAAAGGTGGGGGAGGAGGAGGGGTAGGTAGGGGGAGGAGGAGGAGGTCCTCTTGGTCTTTTCAAGTCTTCAGTCCATCCACGTGACACAGCCTCTGTCTCGCTCCTCTTCCCCTCCCTGGATGGCGGATTTCAGCATCAGCGGCCCTGGCCCTGTTTTTAACCTTCAGTGCTCCTGGCCACTGGGCCAGCAGATTTGACTTCAAAGTTAGATGCTGTACCCACTGCATTGTGCCCTCCCACCACCACGTCAGCACAGCGTGTGCTGGACAGCCACTTCCCTGCTGCTGTAGCATGGAGGAGAGAGGTCACGGTCCCTGCCTGGGGCAGCAGCAGCAGCCCCATTGTACAGGTGGGCAAAATGAGGCACAGCAATGAAGAAGCACTTGCCTACAGGCCACTGGCATGCTGCCTGAACATGCACATTTCCCTGGGGGAAAGGCCTCCGGGAGGCACAAGGAAAGGCTGCTTTTGTGGGGAGCGTTGACAATTTCCAATCTTTTGACGGCAGGATGGAGGATGCTTCAACCTGGAATGATCCAGACCGGGGCGTGGAGCTTTTCTTCAGGTGACCATTTGTCACCTTTGCTGTTTCCCTCCTGACAAGGCCGGAGTTTACCATCTCTAACAGCAACCCACTCGCATGCTGCATGGTGCTCTATCCCCTGCTGGCGGGTCTTTCACACGCAGGGTGGAGTGTTTTCTGAGCAGAGTGTCTAACAAGAGGCGTGGTTTAGAGTAGACAGATGAAAGCTCAGGCATTGGGGTGTCACACCCTGCCCTGAACTGACCCTAAGGAGAAGACCCTGCTCTGTAAGCAACAGCTATAGGAAGGGGCTCTCCCCCTATGGCTCCATCTGTGCTGCTGTTCGCCGATGGTCAGGTGAGATGCCACTATGCCCTTGTATTAATATGATATTTCAACTGCCAGGGCAGAGCTCACTAGCGACCAGGCTGAGAGCCGCTGAAAAGCCGCTGGGTTCTTTGTTTTGTGTTCAGTTTGCACAGGAACAGGAGGAGTCAGGTTACCCCTTAATCAATTCCTTTGTTTATTTACCTAAGAAGTTAAGTTCTTACTGTTACATTGTTGCTTTATTTGTTTACCTAACGAGTTCAGCTCTTGTGGTTCCAATTGTTATAAGGTTTCTCCTTGGATTACAAATAGCTAGCATACACTCTAATTCATAGCTCTATACTTGTTAAATGTGCGCAAAAGAAATAAAAAGTAAAATACCTAGCAGGTCTTATCCTCACCCCTGCGTTACCAACATGGCTTGGCCAGTTTTCCTCTCAATCCCTCGGGAAGAAGTCCTTTGTGCCTTTTTCTCCAGGAGTCGGGCGTCCCCGGGGACCTGGGGAAACCCCACCCTCCTGTCCGGCAGGAAAGATGATTGGAGCTCAAGTCGGGGGTCTGCCGGACCCCTCTTTTCTACCCATTGGGTCACGTAGGCTTCTTCCTTGGTTTAATTGAATTAAACTGTCTGACGCTGGTTCTCACAGGCAGTTCAAGGGTGTAGTTCACACCTATGAGGTAGACAAGTGAGGGCATTTGTGTCTTAATGGGCTGGAGATTTTTCCTCCTGTCTGGGACCCTGTGGGCGAATCAACTGATGGTAATTAGCCAAAGGCAGTCCGAGGCCCAGCTGTTAATGAGCCCATTGTTCTTAGCTTTGCTCCGGACCGTGGCTAAGAGAAGCCCATCTGCGCTCGCTCCCGGGCATTCCAGGGCTGGGCTATTCCTTTTAACCCTTTCGTGCTCTGAAGCACCTAGGGAAGGCAAGATGGAGTAGAGCAAAAGGGGGGGTTCTGTCTGGCGACAGCTGCCCTTGGGGCTGTGACTGCAGAAGTGTAACCATGCCAAGCTAGCTTTCGTCCAGGCAGTTTGGGCACCGAGAGCAGTGAAGCCTTGGCCGCAGGGGCCGGCTGCCCAAGTACCCAACCATGCTCCCAGGGATCAGGCCTATTTTTGGCAGCTCATCTGTGCACTGGCCTGTGCTGTCCTGACCTCGCTAGTGGTGGGACCTGAGCTGGCTAGGTCAAAGCTAGAACTGGTTTGTTGGCACATCCTACAGTCATGTGTGTTGTCCCCCCTCACGTGCTAGACAATACATAGTCCATTAATTCACTACAATGGCTCCTCAAGGATACTTAGCCTTGGAAGGCCCGGATGGCTGACATTTGTCAGGAACTGGGCCCTGTCTAACTTAGAGCAGGGCCCTGCTGCTGCTCTTCATCAAAAGGCAGCCTGACTGCCTTCGTTCCTGGGCCCCTTCCCTCGGGCCTCCCTCCAGGCTCAGCTGAGTTCTCCCTTCCCGCCGCAGAGAAACGGCCCCTTTGCCAGCCTCTGTTATGAAATTCATGGGTGGTTTCAGGGCTGACCCAGGCTGACCTCAGGGCCTCTGCTGGCTTCATGACTTACCCAGAACCATGCAGTGAAAGCGGAGGGCACTCCAGCCCTAGCCCTTGGTAAGCTGGGGAGATAGTCCTGTTCCCTGAATGCTAACAACAGCCTTGGTCAGCCCATACTTGCCAACCACAGACTAGCCCCGAGGAGCAACTTAGATATGTCAGTGGTGTGAGCACCGGCCTGCTAAACCCAGGCTTGTGAGCTCAGTTTTTGAGGAGGCCATTTAGAGATGTGGGACAAATAGATTAAAAATAAACCTGTCAGGGATGGTGCTTGGTCCTGCCAAGAGGGCAGGTGACTGGACTTGATGACCTCCTGAGGTCCCTTCCAGTTCTATGAGAGGCATATCTCCATTTCTTATTATATACAGGGCAAAATTCTCTGCCAGGGTAAATGGGCTATGCTCCCCCACAGTCCATGAAGGATCCCTAAGCATCTGCCACATTCATGAAATCATACAATACTAGAACTGGAAGGGACCTCAGCAGGTCATCAGATCCTGTCTCCTGCCCTCACTGCAGGACCAAGCCCCATATCGATCATTCCTGTTAGATGTTTATCCAACCAGTTCTTAAATAGCTCCAATGATGAAGATTCTACAACCACCCCAGGCAATTTATTCCACTACTTAAACCCTGACAGGGAATTTTTCCAAAGCTATGTGTACATGGCACCCCAAACTTGAAGGAAGTGACGCGATTCATGCTGTGTATCTGATTTTGAATTAATGTGCTATTTTGAAGCATCCCTTACTCCTTCTGAAGCAGCATGCCTGTTCTCTCAGCAAATTTTGAAATAACCAGTGCATTTCACAGACATGCAGAAGGTCAGGCAGGCAGCCCCAGCTGAAACTGAAACTCCCTCCGCCTCTACCTGGAATCAAAATGGCAGTTCAATTGCCAGCAGTTCAAGCACACGCTCACTCACCCAGAGATCAGCACTCTCACCTGGCAGCTTCTTCAGCGGCGGGCTCACTTGCTCTCCTCCCTCTTAAACTCCCCTGTCAGCAGCTCCCTGTGCGCTACTCTCCCTGGTCGCTCCTGCCTCTGGAGCCTGCTCGCCTCTCTCAGCTGGCACTGCCTGCCGGACCTTTTGCTTCCTTGATCAGTCAGGGATCCGGACTCTCCAGTGCCTGACGGCAAGAAGAAAGGTCTCCTTCCTGCCTGCCTGACCTTTTGCTTCGTTGATCAGCCTTCCCCTGTGTGACTTATAGGGGGAGGGCCTGAGAGAGGGCAGCAGGCTTAAAAGCCAGAGGCAGGAGCGACCAGGGAGTGTAGCTGACAGGGAGCTGCTGACAGAGGAGTTGAAGAGGGAGTTTGACAGAGGGAGTTTGGCAGAAAGGAGGCCTACGATGGTCAGGAAGACCCGCAACACCTGTGCCACCACTACTGCTGTCTCTTCCACCTGTGCCTGTAGCCAGACAGACTGCCTGACCATGGATGCCTCTACCCAGACCCTGGTGTGGCCTTGCAAGGACTGTGCCTTGCAAGTTCCAGTTCCAGATATCCAGGCTGGGGGAACCGTTCAGTGTGATAGGTGCCTGCTGGTGGAATCTCTCAGGCAGCAGGTGGGAGAGTTACGGGAGGAGGTGTCCATGTTGAGGGGTATCCGAATCCATGAGCAGTTCCTAGATAGTATTCATCTGGAGTCTGCTGAGGTGACTGTCCCAGTGTACAGGAAGGCTGATAAACCACTGGTGGAGAAAGAGGTAGACCAGGGTGGGCACTGGCAGCTGCACAGAACCCCGCACAGAACCCTCCCGCTGTGGTACTGGAAAACCGTTATGCTGTACTTGCTACAGCAGATGAGTCGCCCAGTACAGAAGAGGAGAAGCCTCGTACCCCCGAGGCTGAGAAGTCTCCTGCCACCGCTGCAAGAAGGAAAGGCAGAGTAGTGGTGGTCGGAGACTCTCTTTTGAGGGGGACGGAGGCACCCATCTGTCGCCCTGACATTTCGTCTCGGGAGGTCTGCTGCCTGCCTGGGGCCTGTATCCGAGATGTTACAGGGGCATTGTCGAGGATTGTCCGGCCCTCAGACTACTATCCCATGCTTCTCATCCATGTGGGCACTAATGATACCGTGAGGTGTAATGCTGAGCAGGTCAAGAGTAACTACAGGGCTCTGGGGGCACGGGTGAAGGGGTTTGGGGCGCAGGTGGTATTCTCTTCAATCCTTCCTGTTGCGGATGGGGCCCAGGCAGAGACAGGTGCATCCTAGAGGGGAATGCCTGGCTGCGTGGATGGTGTCGCCAGGAAGGCTTCAGTTTCTTTGACCACGGGATGCTATTTCAGGAAGGACTGCTAGGCAGAGATGGCGTTCACCTTTCGAGGAGGGGAAAGACCGTATTTAGAAACAGACTTGCTAACCTGGTGAGGATGGCTTTAAACTAGGATTGCCGGGGACAGGGGAGCAAAGCGCGCAGGTAAGTGGAGAACATGGAAACCTGGGAGATGGGTCGGAAGTAGGAGGGAGCATGGGCAACAATGTCAGAGTAAAAAGAGGGCCAGGAAAAAACTGGGGGGAAAGTTCAAATCAATATCTAAGATGCCTGTATACCAATGCAAGAAGGATGGGTAATAAGCAGGAAGAACTGGAAGTGCTAATAAATAAATACATCTATGATATCATTGGCATCCCAGAAACTTGGTGGGATAATACACACGATTGGAATGTTGGTATTGAAGGCTGCAGCCTGGTTAGGAAAGCCAGAGAGGGAAAAAAGGGGGGACGTGTTGCCTTATATATAAAAAATGTGCACACTTGGACTGAGGTGGAGATGGACATAGGAGATGGACGTGTTGAGAGTCTGTGGGTTAGTTTAAGAGGGGTAAAAAATGAGGGTGATGTCTTGTTAGGAGTCTACTACAGGCCACCTAACCAGGTGGAAGAGGTGGATGATGCTTTTTTCAAACAACTAACAAAATCATCCAGAGCCCAGGATTTGGTGGTGATGGGGGACTTTAACTATCCAGATATATGCTGGGACACTAATACAGCGGGGCACAGACTATCCAATAAGTTCTTAGACTGCATTGGAGACAATTTTTTATTCCAAAAAGTTGAAAAAGCCACCAGGGGAGAAACTGTTCTGGATTTGATTTTAACAAATAAGGAGGACTTGGTCGAGAATTTGAGGGTGGGAGGCTGCTTGGGTGAAAGTGGTCATGAAATCATAGAATTCACAATTCTAAGGACTGGTAGGAGGGAAAATAGCAAAATAGAGATGATGGATTTCAGGAAGGCAGATTTTGGTAAACTCAGAGAGCTGGTAGGTAAGATCCCATGGGAGGAAAAACTGAGGGGAAAAACAACTGAGGAGAGTTGTCAGTTTTTCAAAGAGACATTATTAAGGGCCCAAAAACAAGCTATTCTCCTATGTAGGAAAGATAGTAAATATGGGCAAAGACCCCCTTGGCTTAACAAGGAGATCCTGCATGATCTCAAACTAAAAAAGGAATCCTATAAAAAATGGAAACTGGGACAAATTCCAAAGAATGATCACAGGCAAATAACACAGGAATGCAGGAGTAAAATTAGAAAGGCTAAGGCACAAAATGAGCTCCAACTAGCTACAGGCATAAAGGGTAAGAAGAAGGCCTTTTACAAATATATTAGAAACAAGAGGAAGACCAAGGACAGGGTAGGGCCATTGCTCAGTGAGGAGGGAGAAACAGGAACGGGGAACTTAGAAATGGCAGAGATGCTTAATGACTTCTTTGTTTCGGTCTTCACAGAGAAGTCTGAAGGAATGCCTGACATAGCGAATGCTGGTGGAAAAGGGGTAGAGCTAGTTTTTGAAATAAAAAAAGAACAACTTAAAAACCATTTGGAAAAATTAGATTTCTGCAAGTCACCAGGGCCGGATGAAATGCATCCTAGAATCCTCAAGGAGCTGATAGAAGAGGTAGCTGAGCCGTTAGCTCTCATTTTTGGAAAGTCATGGGAGACAGGAGAGATTCCAGAAGACTGGAAGAGGGCAAATATAGTGCCCATCTACAAAAAGGGGAATAAGAACAACCCAGGAAATTACAGGCCAGTCAGCTTAACTTCTGTGCCAGGAAAGGTAGTGGAGCAGGTAGTTAAGGAAGTCATCTGCAAGCACTTGGAAGGTAGTAAAGTGATAGGGAACAGCCAGCATGGTTTCGTAAAAAACAAATCGTGTCAAACCAACCTGATAGCTTTTTTTGACACGATAACGAGACTCGTAGATAAGGGAGAAGGAGTGGATGTGGTATAGCGAGACTTTAGTGAAGCATTTGATACGGTCTCGCATAATATCCTTATCGACAAACTAGGCAAGTCCAACTTAAATGGGGCTGCAATAAGGTGGGTGCAGAACTGGCTGGCTAATTGTACCCAGAGAGTAGTTGTTAACGGTGCTCAATCCTGCTGAAAAAGCATAACAAGTGGGGTTCTGCAGGGGTCTGTTTTGGGATCCGTTCTGTTCAATATCTTCATTAATGATTTGGATATTGGCATAGAAAGTACGCTTATTAAGTTTGCAGATGATACCAAGCTGGGAGGGGTTGCAACTACCTTGGAGGATAGGGTCATAATTCAGAATGATCTAGATAAATTGGAGAAATGGTCTGAAGTAAACAGGATGAAGTTTAATAAAGATAAATGGAAGGTGCTGCACTGAGGAAGGAATAATCTGTTTCACACATACAGAATGGGAAAAGACTGTCTAGGAAGGAGTACAGAAGAAAGGGATCTAGGGGTTTTAGTAGATCACAAGTTAAATATGAGTCAACAGTGTGATGCTGTTGCAAAAAAAGCAAACATGATTCTGGGATGCATTAGCAGGCGTGTTGTGAACAAGACACGAGAAATCATTCTACCTCTCTACTCTGCGCTGGTTAGGCCTCAGCTGGAATATTGTGTCCAGTTCAGGGCACCCCAATTCAAGAAAGATGTGGAGAAATTAGAGAAGGTCCAGCGAAGAGCAACTAGAATGATAAAAGGTCTGGAGAACATGACTTATGAAGAAAGGCTGAAAGAACTGGGCTTGCTTAGCTTGGAAAAAAGAAGATTGAGGGGGGACATGATAGTGGTTTTCAGATATTTTAAAGGGCGTCATAAGGAGGAGGGAGAAAACTTGTTCTTTTTGGCCTCTGAGGAGAGAAGAAGAGGCAATGGACTTAAGCTGCAGCAAAGGAAGTTTAGGCATCTCGCTGGATGAACTGTGGTAATATCACTCCCACCATAGTAACTGACCTTTCAAGTACTGACTACTTTATTACTAGTTACTGACTTCACCTAAATACAACAAACACCGGATTAGACAACTTACCTTAAAATGACTAGTGGACTTGACTACCTACTTTGAATAAAGACTACCGGACTTGTCATCTTTTATTTAACTTTGTATCGGTCGGGCCTAAAGGCCCAGGCCAGGTTTTCCTATGTAATATAAATGTAAAGATTAACGTTAAATAGTATTATTGGTACTGATAGTATTAAGATGAATAAGTAGTATGGACAATTAAAATATAGATGAATAAATAGCATAAGGATTATTGATTACCCCATCCTAACCTTCTTGTTCAAATTCGCTTGCTACCTCCGCGGGTAGGGAGTAGCTCCCCTGCCCGCGTAACTTTTATTTATTAGTTATTTATTGTTTTCCGAGTTTATATATAATAATTGAAGATGACGGGACGTGGTACCACCCACTTGTCCAGTGGCTTGAGAATCTGAACACCTAATTTAATTTCCCCACTCTCTTTAATCGATGTATATTTTTATTTATGGGTATAGTAAGGGACAGCATGATAGATTAGAGACTAGTTCAATATAGCACAGCATAATACAATATAGATAGCGTTAATAGATAGTTGTACTTAATAAACACAGCGAGTTTGTTTGCACTAGCATTCTCTTGTCCCGGATTTTTCCTTTCTCTCACTCCCTCCATCTCCGCTAGCTCCTTCCCCCCGCGTGCTATCTGGGCGGGATCACGTGCATCTCCCCGGGCGGAGCTCTCACATACTGTCCGCCGGTGGGGTCGCAGCAGGGTCTGACCGGGTCCTTGGGATACCCCAGGAGGGCCTCGGCCCCCCTCATCAGCTACGCACCCATTCGACCACCTATCCTCGTTTCATCTTACCATCACCGTCCAGACGATATCGCGTGGTGGCAGTCTGGCAATTTCCCTCATTTGGCACCAATGAGGTCTCAGAGTAGCTGGATGAGAGAGGTTCAACCTGCACTCCAGAGACTTTTAAAATAGCAGCCTACTTCACCTCTGCTGCAAGCCGGCATCAAGATCTTCGAGACTGGTGTATGTGATTTGATTGCTTTAACAATTTTCCTGTCAACATATTCTCTGTTTTTAGCAGTTTCTCTCTCCAGTTCAGCATTCTCTTCCTTTGCTTTTAAACAAAGATCTGCACGTTCTTTTTTCATAACCAAAATCTGCTTTCTTCATTGCCTCCTTCTCTCTGACTGTTTCTGCAGTATCTATGGCCACTTGCAAAGATCTCAGTTTTTGATTAGTACACTCATCCCTCACTAAACAAAAGTACTTTACTAATGAGTACTTGCTAAAAAGGGGAACATACCTACCTACCTTTATTCACTATATGAGTGAACTTCCCCCGCTTCTATGAGCAGAGTCCCTGGCCAGGGGCAGGGAGACCCAGAGCCCTGCGGCTGGAGCCTTCTCCCTCCATTCCCTCAGACATGCAGCTGTCGCTCTCTTGAGTTTTCGCCTGCCAGCAGAAATTTTGGAACCGATTGTGCTCGTATAGCGAGGGATGAGTGTACCTCTCTTTCTCAAGGTGATTCCTGTTTTAAAGCACAAACCTTCCAGGACGTTCTTTACTAAGGCCCTCATACTGTTGCTGACTCATTGCAACTACACTTTTAACAATAAAACACTCTAATGCAAAGTTCAAATTTAGAATAGCGGGGGGCCCTGATCCAAGGTTCAGTTGACCTGGTTCTGTGGATGGAAGCAAGACTAGGCCACTGTAATCTTGGTGGTTTTTCCAGGCACTGCTGAGAGGACCAAATCAGGGCACATTGCTTAAAACAGGGCTACTTCCAGCCCAAGGCTGGGGTCAGGGCAACACTGGGAGACAAGATCAAATCAATGTCTTAGATGCCTATGCACAAACGCAAGAAGTGTGGGTAACAAGCAGGAAGAACTCGAAGTGCTAATAAATAAATATAACTGTGAGATCATTGGCATCACAGAAACTTGGGGGGATAATACACGTGATTGGAATTTTGGTATGGAGGGGTACAGCTTGCTCAGGAAGGATAGACGGGGAAAAAGGGAGGAGGTGTTCCATTAGATATTAAAAATGTACCCACTTGGACTGAGGTGGAGACGGACATGAGAACCTGCTGTGTTGAGAATGTCTGGGGTTAGGCTAAAAGGGGTTATAAGCAAGGGTGATGTCCTGCTCGGAGTCTCCTACAGGCCACCTACCTCGGAGGATGAGGCTTTTTCAAAAGAACTGACAAAATTATCCAGGGCCCAGGCTTTGGTGGTGATGGGGAACTTCAACTATCCAGATACATGTTGGGCAACTGACACAATGGGGCAGAGACTGTCCAATAAGTTCTTGGACTGCATTGGAGACAACTTTTTATTTCAGAAGGCTGAAAAATCTAGCAGTGGGTGGGGGGGGAGCTGTCCTAGATTTGATTTTAACAAATAGGGAGGAACTGATTGAGAATTTGAAAGAGGAAGGCAGCTTGGGTAAAAGTGATCATGAAATCACAGAGTTCACAATTTTAAGGAAGGGTAGAAGGGAAAAGAGCAAAACAGAGACAATAGATTTCAGGAAGGGAGATTTTGGTAAACTCAGAGAGCTGGTAGGTGAGGTCCCATGGGAAGCAAAACTCAGGGGAAAAACCAGCAGAGGAGAGTTAGCCGTTTTTCAAAGGGAAATTACGAAGGGCCAAAAGCAAGCTATCCCGCTGTGTGGGAAAGATAGAAACTATGGCAAAAGACCGCCTTGGTTTAACCAGGACAGCTGGCATGATCTCCAAATAAAAAAGGAATCATCTAAAAAATAGAAACTAGGACAAATGAAAAGGCTGAAAATAGGCAAACAACACTGCAATACAGGGGCAAGATTAGAAAGGCAACAGCACAAAATGAGCTAAAACTAGCTACAGGCCTAAAGCAAAACAAGAAGACTTTTTATAAAAACATGAAAAGAAGGAGGAAGACCAAGGACAGGGTAGGTCCATTGCTCAGTGAGGTGGTGGAGGAGACTGTGCTTTTCTACAAGGACCAATGGTTTAAGTCAGGCTACATTTGAGCAGGGCTAGCCACTGACAGGATCACCATATAAAAACGGGGCCATCCCTGAGAGGGAGAGTATCTGTAGCAGTATCTATCAAGTCATGTTGTGTTACTGTGTTGTAGTATATCAAGGACATGAATCCAACGTGAGTGGGTAGATACTGATATAGATACACTCCCTCTTCGAGGTGGCCTCTTTTTTGAAAGTCAGATACGATAATCCTACCCAAACATTCCCCAGAGGCTGTCCAGGGTTACAACACAGCCATATAAGGCAGGTTTGGTGTGGTGGAGACCTCACAAAGGGGATAGAAGGTGGAGGTGGTGACATCACCTCCTGATCCTGATATAAGCCAGGGTCAGGACAGAGGCACAATGCAGAGGCCACCTCTCCAGCAGCAAGACTCCTTCTCAAGGTCTCTCGTTGGGGACTGAGAGAATTAGGAGTGATGTACTTGAGCATGAGCTGGAAACTCGTTGGCGTTTTCTCCTTCCCTATTGCTGATTTTGAGGTCAGCGTTTCGAAGGTAAGAGTCTGGATGCGGAATGGCCAAGCGGGAGTCTCTGGAGTGGGAGGAGGAGGAGGTTTTCCCCAGTTTCCCAGTTGTGATCTATGGCTCTTCCTTTTTTGCAGGCACTGCAGAAGGCCTTTGTCTGACCAGAGGGATGTCATGGTGGGGAACTTGCTGGGGGGAAGACCCCAGACAGAGATGGTCTCCAATTCATCTTGGAGGTGAGCACGGTCAGCAGTGGCAGGGGGCAGGTTCACTTTCCATTCAGAGGGGGAGTGGGAAAGAGAGTTATGCAAGGCCTTTTCTCCTTCAGTGACAGGGGAAGGGGTTGGGAATTTCATGTTAGGGCCCTGGCTGTGTTTGGGCATGAGAGTCTAACGGTTAAAGGAATCCAATCACATGCCCAAATTGCTAGTCCTTCCAGGCTTGTGGCAGAGGAGGGAGCATCAGTAGAGCGAGTGACACCTTTCCATAGCCATCTCACTGGGCCACGTTCCCCAGCATTTGGTGCAAACCTAGAACAATGGCTGCAGCAACTCTTTGTAGGTTCATCTGACAATCCAATAAGATCCAAGAAGGCCCTGTCCACGTCCCTTTGCTCTAGGGCTCCTTGGGGGCCGAAAGAGCTGAGGATCTAGCTCTAGTTCTTTCCTCATGGTGTCTTCAGAAGAGGGACTCGAGGAGAAAGACTGCTGACCTCGGGGTGATTGGGAGCTGATGGTACAATGCTAATGGAGCCCCCCAACCCCTCCTTCCTTTCTTTTAGAAGTCAGCACAGCTCCCCAGACTAGAGAACTTGGTGATAAGCTGTGACTGTCCATACCCCAGCCAAGGACATCTACCGGCTGACCTGGGAGGAGATTTTCCGACTCTGCAAGGGCTGCTAGAGCAGAGATAACCCCAAAGAGAAAAGGGGCCCAATAGAAAAGTGATTCTGACAAAACCCAGAAGTCCCTGAGGCTCCATCCTGTCACCTCCATTGGGGAGGAAGAGGAGAGAGACATGGTCGTCCGGAGGCTCCATCTGATCCTGTGACTTCCATTGGGGAGGCAGAGGAGAGACAAATGGTCCTTCAGAGTCTTCATCTGACCTGTCACCTCCATTGGGGAGGAAGAGAAGAGAGACATGGTCGTCCGGAGGCTCCATCTGATCCTGTGACTTCCATTGTGGAAGAATACAATAGATACATGGTCCTCCAGAGTCTCCATCTGACCTGTAACCTCCATTGGAGAGGAAGAGAAGAGACACATGGTCTTCCAGAGTCTCCATCTGACCTGTAACCTCCATTGGGGAGGAAGAGAAGAGAGACATGGTCCTCCAGAGACTCCATCTGAGCTGTAACCTCCATTGGGGAGGAAGAGAAGAGAGACATGGTCCTCCAGAGACTCCATCTGATCCTGTGACCTCCATTGCGGAGGAAGAGAAGAGTGATGTCGTCCTCCAGAGGCTCCATCTGAGCTGTGACCTCCAATGGGAGGAAGAGGGGCGACATGGTCCCCTGGCTCCATCCGAGGCAAGGCCCTGACCCAATCCAGCCAGCAGAGACCCAGAAGGAGGAAGTTGTGGGAAATGGTAAGCCATGTTGGACCTCGGGGTCATTGTGGAATCTCCAAGTGCAGCCTTTCTCCCACTGGGTGTCCCAACCCGGGAAGGGGTGGCATGGCCGGAGTAGGACAGTCGCGAGCGGGCTCACCACCGTGCAGGCTTTCCCAGGCATGACCTCTTCTTCGGTCCTCAGATCTCCCTCCGGGCCGATCTTGGAAATCTTGGAAAATGTCCATGATTTTTCATGGCCTTCCCAGCTGGGTGGCTGGAGAGCAGTGGTCACTGTCTGGGCACTCAGGTCGAATGGCAGCGCTGCCGCCAGCAGCAGCCCAGAAGGACGGGCGGCACGGTCTGATTTGGACTGCCCCTCTTTCTCCTGCACTGCTGCTGGTGGCGGCGCTGTTTTGGAAGTGGGGGGCAGCAGAGCAGTGACCGCTGGCAGGCCATTCCGTTCAGGAGTCAGTGCCGCCACTAGCAAGAGCACAGAAGGAAGGTTGGAAGGATGTGCTATTGCCTTCCTTCCCTCTGCACTGATGCTGGTGCTGGGGCTGTCTTCCAAACGGTGTGGTCAGGGAGTGGGTGCAACTGGCCAGGCACCCAGCTCAGGAGGCAGCACTATCACCAAGAGCAGCACAGCTGTCCTTCCGTCTGTGCCACTGCTGGTGGTAGTGCTGTGTTCCAGTAGGGCAGCTGGAAAGGCAGTGCCACCCCCAGCACTGGTGCAGAAGGAAGGGTGGCATCCTATGCTATTGTCTCCCTTCCTTCTCTACTCCTGCTGGGAGCAGCACTGCCTTGTAAGGGGAGTGGCTGGGAATCAGAGGGGTGTAGCTGGGAATTCGTGGGAATCAGTAGCTGGGCATTGGTGGGAATGAGAGGGGCCGTGGTTAGTGGTTACTGGTAGAACATCCAGCTCAGAAGTCAGTGCCACCACCAGCAGCAGCGCAGGAGGAAGAGTGAGGAGGTACTTTCTTGCCATCCTTCCTTCTGCACTGCTGCTGGCCGTGGCACTGCTTTCTCGGCTGGGCAGGTGAGAGCAGCTGCCCCTCCAGCCACCCAGCTGGGAAGGCCAGGAGAAATCATGCACATTTTCAGATTTCCAAAGTCCACCTGGACAGAGATGAGAGGACTAGGGAAGAGGTCATGTCTAGGGAAACCCACACGGATGGCGACCCTGCGAGCGACCCTCCTGCTCTGGTCTTGCCACTCCCCTCTGGGGTGGGACCCCCAGTGTGAGAACTGCTGTACTTGGGGATTCCTCTACGACCCCGAGTTCCAACATGGCTACAGGCGATCGGCGTCTATTTCCCACAACTTCCACAGGGGGTGGCTGGATTGTCAGGGCTGACGTGGATGGATGGAGCCTTAGAGGACCGAAGAGGAGGTCATGTCCAAGAGCCCTCAGGTGCATTGTGCGCCTGTCCAACATTAAAGAGAATTAACCAACTCATTCGTTGTGGGTCTGTTTTTGGGTCTTTGCTTTCTGAGTCTCAAGGATAAATTTGGGTCTTTTTTTTCAGCTTGAGACAGTGGAAGGTAATCTTACCTACCCAAGGTCTCCGCAATTTTTATTCAATTAAAAACTGATTCCCCACCCCAAACATGGGCTCATGCAGACCAGAGGATTTTTGCAAAAAGCCACCAGCCAAACACCTGGGAAAGACTAGTCTGTTGTAACTCCTGGCCCCCAGATGCCACAGCAGCAACCACTCCACGCCACAGCCCGAGGGAATCACAAGTCCCTTGCCTCCAGGTGCCCCTTGAGTAACCCCTTTATCCCACAGCCAGAGAGAGAACCCAGGAGTGCTTGCCCCCAGATATCCCACCCCTAACCTCTAGACTCGAAAGCCAGGAGGAAGAACCCAGGAGTCCTGGCTTCCAGATTCTGCATCTCCGATCAATGGTGCCTACAGCCATGGGGAGTATGCATGAGTCCTGGCCTCCAGATGCTCCACCTAAACCTAGGCCCACCCTACAGTCATGGGGAGAGAGTCCTGGCCCCCAGCTGCCCCACCTCTCAGCCCTAATCCCCACAGCCAGAGATAGAAAGCAGGAGTCCTTGCCCCCTAGATATGCGAATTTTAACCTGCAGACCTCACAGCCAGTGGGAAAACCCAGGAGTCCTGGGCCCCAGATGTTCCACCTTCAACCACTAGTCCCCACAGCCAGAGGGACATCCCAGGAGTGCTGCCCCACAGAAGGCCCATCTTTTAGCACGGATGGCAGCCACAGCCAAGGGGAGACTCCGGGAGTCCAGGCCCCCAGATGTTGCACTTTGATCCAGTGGCCCCACAGACAGGGGAGAACCCAAGAATCCTGGCCTCCCGATGCCCCACCTCTCCCCTCTACAGCACAGAGCCTGCAGGAGAACCCAGGAGTCCCCTGCATATGCCCCACCTCTAACCCCTGTAGCCCCCAGCCAGAGGGAGAACCCAGATGTCCTGTCCCCCAAATGTGTCACCTTTAAGCCTTTAGACCCCACTGCCGGGGGAGAACCCAGGAGTCCTGCTCCGCCCCACCCCCCCACGAGCCCACAGCCAGGGGAAGAACTCCAGGAGTCCTGGCTGCCAGCTCCCCTCCTCTGAAGTCAGTGCTGGAGTGGGGAGGGGGTGTGGCAAGGCCCATTGCCATGGCGACCCTGGTCCTTCATGGAGTCTGAGTGTTACTGACAAGTCCAGGTTACCAAACAACAATGTAGGGAAGAGATTCTGTTGGTTTTCCAATGGTGGGTGTTGTGTTTTTCCAGAAATGATCAAACTTTTTATCCCCATGCAGAAAAAATGGTGAATGCCAACATCTTACACTAGAGCAGCATGCCGTGTAGTTACCTCACATGTTCCTCATGGTCAGTGCATCTCACAACTGATTGTAATAATTGTCTATATTTACAAGTGACATTTGCTGACCAGATCAGTGTCACTTTGAAGATTGCGTCTCACTGGCAGCAGAGTGTGTGACTGTAGTTTGCACAGCTCTGTGGGCAGATATCAACATCCATGAATTCCTAATGCAGGGTTTCTCCATTTGTCAGTTTTGTGTGTACATGAGAGTATGTCCACTGCCTGGTAGAGGATTCTAGTTTGTCATGGCCTGACGATATAGAAGATTGGTGTGGAGCTAGTCTAGAGAAACTCAGCCACTCTGCACTGGACAGGGAAAGGTGGAAGGAAATAGCGAGGGAGGCATTGCACACCAACAGGCGCTGAACGCATATTTGCTGTTGATCAAGACGACGATGATGATGATGAATCTATTCCAACTTTGTTGCAAGCCTGCACCAAGAACTAGGCAATTGGTGTGTGTAATTTGATTGCTTTCACAGTTTTAGTTTCAACTTATTCTTTTTTCCTATTTTTAAGAAATATCTGGATTTTTAGATTCGAAAGAATTGTTTTCTTTTGGAGTGTGTTCTTTTTGGTAAGTAACACAATAATTCAATAGCCACAATGCATGTGAGTATGAGACAGTCATTAATACATAAAATCAAATCATACTTTTTATAACCCCTATTTGAAGAACAGCGCGCACACAGTGATTTGTAATGCGACACGTCTTTACTGCAGGACAGTCACCAACTTTTTATATTTTCAATTTCCTCACTTTCCATGTGTGTTTGTCCCACTCTCATCTTGATTTTCACTGCTGAACCTTCTTTCTCTCCGGAGGACAGTAGGGGGAGCCATCCAACCTTTAAAGATCACATATGATTTGCTCTTTAGATAGGAGTTGTGCATTTTGGACTTTTTAGACATTTGAGACATTCAACATTTATTGAACATGATCAGGAGAATGATTTATTTTTGTTTACTTTGCAATTATCATGTCAGAAGCCAAAAAGAATTCCTTAAGAGTCACTTGCAGCACTGGAGCAGAGATGGTCCTGAACTGATGAGCTGGATTGAAGACAAAGCTGGAGGAACCTCGGCGTCCTTTTTATACTCTTGCCCGTGTGGAAGGAATTGCATTGTTCCTCCCTGTGTGGAAGCATGTCTGAGATGGAGCTTATTGCATTCGCAGGTCACCTGTTCATAACATCACAGCAGGACACCCAGCTGAGAAGTCAGGGACAGCACCAGTGTTTGTGCAGAGGGAAGCAGTATTAGCATACCACGCCACGTCTCTGTGACTCAGAAGGAACCCCAGCAGCAGTGCAGAAGGCAGGGAAGCGAAGCCATATCGTTCCAGGCTTCCTTCTGTGCTGTGGCTTTTGGTGGCACTGACTTCTGAGCTGGGTGTGCTGCCAGCAGCCACTGCTTTACTGCTACCCAGTTCCAAAGGCAGAGCCACGACCAGCAGCAGTGCAGATGGAAGGGTGAGAATACCGTCCCATGCCACCCTCCCTGCTGTGCTGCTGCTGGTAGGGGTGCTGCCATCTGAACTGTCTGCCCAGGCAGCAGTCACTGCTCTCCAGCCACCCAGCTCGGAAGGCCAGGAAATGTCACAGCCAGTTTTTAATGTTTCCTAAATCTGCCCAGAGGAAGATTTGAGGACCAAGGAGGAGGTTTTATTTGGGAAAACCCGGATGGCTGGTGATCCAACTCACAACCCCCCCACGCTCATCTTGTGACCTCCTTTTGGGGTGCAAGCCCTAGTTGGAGACAGGCTGCACTTGGGGGGCTCCCCAATGACCCTGAAGTCCAACATGGCCAAAAGTTTCTGGCAGACCATTTCCTACAACACCCACTGACCCGGGGACAGATAGGGCCCTACCAAATTCACCTGTGTTCTGGGCAGTGCCACAGCCCAAGGTTGTACAAATCGGTCAATTTCACACCTTTAAACATTTACTTGTGAGATTTTAGCAAGTGCTCACCCTGCAGGCCCTGACCTAACCTGGGATTGTGCAGGGGTTGGGGGCAGGGGGACATTGTTTGCAAAGTTGTTGTGGGGAGAGGTCCCCAGAATGCCACTTTCACTGCTGTGCTGCCCTCAGGGTAGGGCTCGACAGGCCTATGGATGAGGAGTTTGAGGGGCAACGGCCTCCGGGCTCCTTTGAAATGCCACAGCAGCGCTGCTTCAGCTGCCCACAGCTGTAAGGGTTGGTGGGGGGGAGCCCAGTGCCAGAATCTGGATGGCACCGAGAGCTGCCTGCCCTGGCCCTGCCCCTTCCCCTCTTGGCCCTGCCCCTTAGGAGCCAGGTCCCCCTCCCATCTTGCCACATAGCCCACAGTGACTTGGTGTGGCTGGAGCTAGAGTAGGTTCCCCCCTTGTTTCTGCACTGCCTCTCAGGGTGGCTCTGATCTCCCCTCCAAGAGTGGCTGTGCTGGGGAAAGACAACTCCTGTCCCTCCCCGGCCCGGCCAGAGGAGCAGATTCCCTGCCGCACGGGGAGATCCGATTTCATAGCGCAGGGCAGGTTTCACAGCCCGGTACCATTTTACACAGCTGTGAATTTGGTCGGACCCTTCTCAGAGAGTCTCAGGGACCTTTTTTTCAGCTCGTGGTCTGCACTGGGTGGTCGTCTCCATGGGAATTGTCTGGCCCTGGAACAGCCACCAAGGGGAGTTCTTCACTTCATTGTATTTCCTGTTCCTTTTCAATCCAGCATCATGGACTAAGGGGCTGGCAGGCCGCACTCGGGTTCTGGTGAGAAAGGTGGGGGAGGAGGAGGGGTAGGTAGGGGGAGGAGGAGGAGGTCCTCTTGGTCTTTTCAAGTCTTCAGTCCATCCACGTGACACAGCCTCTGTCTCGCTCCTCTTCCCCTCCCTGGATGGCGGATTTCAGCATCAGCGGCCCTGGCCCTGTTTTTAACCTTCAGTGCTCCTGGCCACTGGGCCAGCAGATTTGACTTCAAAGTTAGATGCTGTACCCACTGCATTGTGCCCTCCCACCACCACGTCAGCACAGCGTGTGCTGGACAGCCACTTCCCTGCTGCTGTAGCATGGAGGAGAGAGGTCACGGTCCCTGCCTGGGGCAGCAGCAGCAGCCCCATTGTACAGGTGGGCAAAATGAGGCACAGCAATGAAGAAGCACTTGCCTACAGGCCACTGGCATGCTGCCTGAACATGCACATTTCCCTGGGGGAAAGGCCTCCGGGAGGCACAAGGAAAGGCTGCTTTTGTGGGGAGCGTTGACAATTTCCAATCTTTTGACGGCAGGATGGAGGATGCTTCAACCTGGAATGATCCAGACCGGGGCGTGGAGCTTTTCTTCAGGTGACCATTTGTCACCTTTGCTGTTTCCCTCCTGACAAGGCCGGAGTTTACCATCTCTAACAGCAACCCACTCGCATGCTGCATGGTGCTCTATCCCCTGCTGGCGGGTCTTTCACACGCAGGGTGGAGTGTTTTCTGAGCAGAGTGTCTAACAAGAGGCGTGGTTTAGAGTAGACAGATGAAAGCTCAGGCATTGGGGTGTCACACCCTGCCCTGAACTGACCCTAAGGAGAAGACCCTGCTCTGTAAGCAACAGCTATAGGAAGGGGCTCTCCCCCTATGGCTCCATCTGTGCTGCTGTTCGCCGATGGTCAGGTGAGATGCCACTATGCCCTTGTATTAATATGATATTTCAACTGCCAGGGCAGAGCTCACTAGCGACCAGGCTGAGAGCCGCTGAAAAGCCGCTGGGTTCTTTGTTTTGTGTTCAGTTTGCACAGGAACAGGAGGAGTCAGGTTACCCCTTAATCAATTCCTTTGTTTATTTACCTAAGAAGTTAAGTTCTTACTGTTACATTGTTGCTTTACTTGTTTACCTAACGAGTTAAGCTCTTGTGGTTCCAATTGTTATAAGGTTTCTCCTTGGATTACAAATAGCTAGCATACACTCTAATTCATAGCTCTATACTTGTGAAATGTGCGCAAAAGAAATAAAAAGTAAAATACCTAGCAGGTCTTATCCTCACCCCTGCGTTACCAACATGGCTTGGCCAGTTTTCCTCTCAATCCCTCGGGAAGAAGTCCTTTGTCCCTTTTTCTCCAGGAGTCGGGCGTCCCCGGGGACCTGGGGAAACCCCACCCTCCTGTCCGGCAGGAAAGATGATTGGAGCTCAAGTAGGGGGTCTGCCGGACCCCTCTTTTCTACCCATTTGGTCACGTAGGCTTCTTCCTTGGTTTAATTGAATTAAACTGTCTGACGCTGGTTCTCACAGGCAGTTCAAGGGTGTAGTTCACACCTATGAGGTAGACAAGTGAGGGCATTTGTGTCTTAATGGGCTGGAGATTTTTCCTCCTGTCTGGGACCCTGTGGGCGAATCAACTGATGGTAATTAGCCAAAGGCAGTCCGAGGCCCAGCTGTTAATGAGCCCATTGTTCTTAGCTTTGCTCTGGAGCTTCAAAGACCGTGGCTAAGAGAAGCCCATCTGCGCTCGCTCCCGGGCATTCCAGGGCTGGGCTATTCCTTTTAACCCTTTCGTGCTCTGAAGCACCTAGGGAAGGCAAGATGGAGTAGAGCAAAAGGGGGGGTTCTGTCTGGCGACAGCTGCCCTTGGGGCTGTGACTGCAGAAGTGTAACCATGCCAAGCTAGCTTTCGTCCAGGCAGTTTGGGCACCGAGAGCAGTGAAGCCTTGGCCGCAGGGGCCGGCTGCCCAAGTACCCAACCATGCTCCCAGGGATCAGGCCTATTTTTGGCAGCTCATCTGTGCACTGGCCTGTGCTGTCCTGACCTCGCTAGTGGTGGGACCTGAGCTGGCTAGGTCAAAGCTAGAACTGGTTTGTTGGCACATCCTACAGTCATGTGTGTTGTCCCCCCTCACGTGCTAGACAATACATAGTCCATTAATTCACTACAATGGCTCCTCAAGGATACTTAGCCTTGGAAGGCCCGGATGGCTGACATTTGTCAGGAACTGGGCCCTGTCTAACTTAGAGCAGGGCCCTGCTGCTGCTCTTCATCAAAAGGCAGCCTGACTGCCTTCGTTCCTGGGCCCCTTCCCTCGGGCCTCCCTCCAGGCTCAGCTGAGTTCTCCCTTCCCGCCGCAGAGAAACGGCCCCTTTGCCAGCCTCTGTTATGAAATTCATGGGTGGTTTCAGGGCTGACCCAGGCTGACCTCAGGGCCTCTGCTGGCTTCATGACTTACCCAGAACCATGCAGTGAAAGCGGAGGGCACTCCAGCCCTAGCCCTTGGTAAGCTGGGGAGATAGTCCTGTTCCCTGAATGCTAACAACAGCCTTGGTCAGCCCATACTTGCCAACCACAGACTAGCCCCGAGGAGCAACTTAGATATGTCAGTGGTGTGAGCACCGGCCTGCTAAACCCAGGCTTGTGAGCTCAGTTTTTGAGGAGGCCATTTAGAGATGTGGGACAAATAGATTAAAAATAAACCTGTCAGGGATGGTGCTTGGTCCTGCCAAGAGGGCAGGTGACTGGACTTGATGACCTCCTGAGGTCCCTTCCAGTTCTATGAGAGGCATATCTCCATTTCTTATTATATACAGGGCAAAATTCTCTGCCAGGGTAAATGGGCTATGCTCCCCCACAGTCCATGAAGGATCCCTAAGCATCTGCCACATTCATGAAATCATACAATACTAGAACTGGAAGGGACCTCAGCAGGTCATCAGATCCTGTCTCCTGCCCTCACTGCAGGACCAAGCCCCATATCGATCATTCCTGTTAGATGTTTATCCAACCAGTTCTTAAATAGCTCCAATGATGAAGATTCTACAACCACCCCAGGCAATTTATTCCACTACTTAAACCCTGACAGGGAATTTTTCCAAAGCTATGTGTACATGGCACCCCAAACTTGAAGGAAGTGACGCGATTCATGCTGTGTATCTGATTTTGAATTAATGTGCTATTTTGAAGCATCCCTTACTCCTTCTGAAGCAGCATGCCTGTTCTCTCAGCAAATTTTGAAATAACCAGTGCATTTCACAGACATGCAGAAGGTCAGGCAGGCAGCCCCAGCTGAAACTGAAACTCCCTCCGCCTCTACCTGGAATCAAAATGGCAGTTCAATTGCCAGCAGTTCAAGCACACGCTCACTCACCCAGAGATCAGCACTCTCACCTGGCAGCTTCTTCAGCGGCGGGCTCACTTGCTCTCCTCCCTCTTAAACTCCCCTGTCAGCAGCTCCCTGTGCGCTACTCTCCCTGGTCGCTCCTGCCTCTGGAGCCTGCTCGCCTCTCTCAGCTGGCACTGCCTGCCGGACCTTTTGCTTCCTTGATCAGTCAGGGATCCGGACTCTCCAGTGCCTGACGGCAAGAAGAAAGGTCTCCTTCCTGCCTGCCTGACCTTTTGCTTCGTTGATCAGCCTTCCCCTGTGTGACTTATAGGGGGAGGGCCTGAGAGAGGGCAGCAGGCTTAAAAGCCAGAGGCAGGAGCGACCAGGGAGTGTAGCTGACAGGGAGCTGCTGACAGAGGAGTTGAAGAGGGAGTTTGACAGAGGGAGTTTGGCAGAAAGGAGGCCTACGATGGTCAGGAAGACCCGCAACACCTGTGCCACCACTACTGCTGTCTCTTCCACCTGTGCCTGTAGCCAGACAGACTGCCTGACCATGGATGCCTCTACCCAGACCCTGGTGTGGCCTTGCAAGGACTGTGCCTTGCAAGTTCCAGTTCCAGATATCCAGGCTGGGGGGACCGTTCAGTGCGATAGGTGCCTGCTGGTGGAATCTCTCAGGCAGCAGGTGGGAGAGTTACAGGAGGAGGTGTCCATGTTGAGGAGTATCCGAATCCATGAGCAGTTCCTAGATAGTATTCATCTGGAGTCTGCTGAGGTGACTGTCCCAGTGCACAGGAAGGCTGATAAACCGCTGGTGGAGAAAGAGGTAGACCAGGGTGGGCACTGGCAGCTGGTTACTTCTGGCAGCAGACAGTGTTTCACCCCTGCACAGAACCCTCCCGCTGTGGTACTGGAAAACTGTTATGCTGTACTTGCTACAGCAGATGAGTCGCCCAGTACAGAAGAGGAGAAGCCTCGTACCCCCGAGGCTGAGAAGTCTCCTGCCACCGCTGCAAGAAGGAAAGGCAGAGTAGTGGTGGTCGGAGACTCTCTTTTGAGGGGGACGGAGGCACCCATCTGTCGCCCTGACATTTCGGCTCGGGAGGTCTGCTGCCTGCCTGGGGCCCGTATCCGAGATGTTAGAGGGGCATTGTCGAGGATTGTCCGGCCCTCAGACTACTATCCCATGCTTCTCATCCATGTGGGCACTAATGATACCGTGAGGTGTAATGCTGAGCGGGTCAAGAGTGACTACAGGGCTCTGGGGGCACGGGTGAAGGGGTTTGGGGCGCAGGTGGTATTCTCTTCAATCCTTCCTGTTGCGGATGGGGCCCAGGCAGAGACAGGTGCATCCTAGAGGGGAATGCCTGGCTGCGTGGATGGTGTCGCCAGGAAGGCTTCAGTTTCTTTGACCACGGGATGCTATTTCAGGAAGGACTGCTAGGCAGAGATGGCGTTCACCTTTCGAGGAGGGGAAAGACCGTATTTAGAAACAGACTTGCTAACCTGGTGAGGATGGCTTTAAACTAGGATTGCCGGGGACAGGGGAGCAAAGCGCGCAGGTAAGTGGAGAACATGGAAACCTGGGAGATGGGTCGGAAGTAGGAGGGAGCATGGGCAACAATGTCAGAGTAAAAAGAGGGCCAGGAAAAAACTGGGGGGAAAGTTCAAATCAATATCTAAGATGCCTGTATACCAATGCAAGAAGGATGGGTAATAAGCAGGAAGAACTGGAAGTGCTAATAAATAAATACATCTATGATATCATTGGCATCCCAGAAACTTGGTGGGATAATACACACGATTGGAATGTTGGTATTGAAGGCTGCAGCCTGGTTAGGAAAGCCAGAGAGGGAAAAAAGGGGGGACGTGTTGCCTTATATATAAAAAATGTGCACACTTGGACTGAGGTGGAGATGGACATAGGAGATGGACGTGTTGAGAGTCTGTGGGTTAGTTTAAGAGGGGTAAAAAATGAGGGTGATGTCTTGTTAGGAGTCTACTACAGGCCACCTAACCAGGTGGAAGAGGTGGATGATGCTTTTTTCAAACAACTAACAAAATCATCCAGAGCCCAGGATTTGGTGGTGATGGGGGACTTTAACTATCCAGATATATGCTGGGACACTAATACAGCGGGGCACAGACTATCCAATAAGTTCTTAGACTGCATTGGAGACAATTTTTTATTCCAAAAAGTTGAAAAAGCCACCAGGGGAGAAACTGTTCTGGATTTGATTTTAACAAATAAGGAGGACTTGGTCGAGAATTTGAGGGTGGGAGGCTGCTTGGGTGAAAGTGGTCATGAAATCATAGAATTCACAATTCTAAGGACTGGTAGGAGGGAAAATAGCAAAATAGAGATGATGGATTTCAGGAAGGCAGATTTTGGTAAACTCAGAGAGCTGGTAGGTAAGATCCCATGGGAGGAAAAACTGAGGGGAAAAACAACTGAGGAGAGTTGTCAGTTTTTCAAAGAGACATTATTAAGGGCCCAAAAACAAGCTATTCTCCTATGTAGGAAAGATAGTAAATATGGGCAAAGACCCCCTTGGCTTAACAAGGAGATCCTGCATGATCTCAAACTAAAAAAGGAATCCTATAAAAAATGGAAACTGGGACAAATTCCAAAGAATGATCACAGGCAAATAACACAGGAATGCAGGAGTAAAATTAGAAAGGCTAAGGCACAAAATGAGCTCCAACTAGCTACAGGCATAAAGGGTAAGAAGAAGGCCTTTTACAAATATATTAGAAACAAGAGGAAGACCAAGGACAGGGTAGGGCCATTGCTCAGTGAGGAGGGAGAAACAGGAACGGGGAACTTAGAAATGGCAGAGATGCTTAATGACTTCTTTGTTTCGGTCTTCACAGAGAAGTCTGAAGGAATGCCTGACATAGCGAATGCTGGTGGAAAAGGGGTAGAGCTAGTTTTTGAAATAAAAAAAGAACAACTTAAAAACCATTTGGAAAAATTAGATTTCTGCAAGTCACCAGGGCCGGATGAAATGCATCCTAGAATCCTCAAGGAGCTGATAGAAGAGGTAGCTGAGCCGTTAGCTCTCATTTTTGGAAAGTCATGGGAGACAGGAGAGATTCCAGAAGACTGGAAGAGGGCAAATATAGTGCCCATCTACAAAAAGGGGAATAAGAACAACCCAGGAAATTACAGGCCAGTCAGCTTAACTTCTGTGCCAGGAAAGGTAGTGGAGCAGGTAGTTAAGGAAGTCATCTGCAAGCACTTGGAAGGTAGTAAAGTGATAGGGAACAGCCAGCATGGTTTCGTAAAAAACAAATCGTGTCAAACCAACCTGATAGCTTTTTTTGACACGATAACGAGACTCGTAGATAAGGGAGAAGGAGTGGATGTGGTATAGCGAGACTTTAGTGAAGCATTTGATACGGTCTCGCATAATATCCTTATCGACAAACTAGGCAAGTCCAACTTAAATGGGGCTGCAATAAGGTGGGTGCAGAACTGGCTGGCTAATTGTACCCAGAGAGTAGTTGTTAACGGTGCTCAATCCTGCTGAAAAAGCATAACAAGTGGGGTTCTGCAGGGGTCTGTTTTGGGATCCGTTCTGTTCAATATCTTCATTAATGATTTGGATATTGGCATAGAAAGTACGCTTATTAAGTTTGCAGATGATACCAAGCTGGGAGGGGTTGCAACTACCTTGGAGGATAGGGTCATAATTCAGAATGATCTAGATAAATTGGAGAAATGGTCTGAAGTAAACAGGATGAAGTTTAATAAAGATAAATGTAAGGTGCTGCACTGAGGAAGGAATAATCTGTTTCACACATACAGAATGGGAAAAGACTGTCTAGGAAGGAGTACAGAAGAAAGGGATCTAGGGGTTTTAGTAGATCACAAGTTAAATATGAGTCAACAGTGTGATGCTGTTGCAAAAAAAGCAAACATGATTCTGGGATGCATTAGCAGGCGTGTTGTGAACAAGACACGAGAAATCATTCTACCTCTCTACTCTGCGCTGGTTAGGCCTCAGCTGGAATATTGTGTCCAGTTCAGGGCACCCCAATTCAAGAAAGATGTGGAGAAATTAGAGAAGGTCCAGCGAAGAGCAACTAGAATGATAAAAGGTCTGGAGAACATGACTTATGAAGAAAGGCTGAAAGAACTGGGCTTGCTTAGCTTGGAAAAAAGAAGATTGAGGGGGGACATGATAGTGGTTTTCAGATATTTTAAAGGGCGTCATAAGGAGGAGGGAGAAAACTTGTTCTTTTTGGCCTCTGAGGAGAGAAGAAGAGGCAATGGACTTAAGCTGCAGCAAAGGAAGTTTAGGCATCTCGCTGGATGAACTGTGGTAATATCACTCCCACCATAGTAACTGACCTTTCAAGTACTGACTACTTTATTACTAGTTACTGACTTCACCTAAATACAACAAACACCGGATTAGACAACTTACCTTAAAATGACTAGTGGACTTGACTACCTACTTTGAATAAAGACTACCGGACTTGTCATCTTTTATTTAACTTTGTATCGGTCGGGCCTAAAGGCCCAGGCCAGGTTTTCCTATGTAATATAAATGTAAAGATTAACGTTAAATAGTATTATTGGTACTGATAGTATTAAGATGAATAAGTAGTATGGACAATTAAAATATAGATGAATAAATAGCATAAGGATTATTGATTACCCCATCCTAACCTTCTTGTTCAAATTCGCTTGCTACCTCCGCGGGTAGGGAGTAGCTCCCCTGCCCGCGTAACTTTTATTTATTAGTTATTTATTGTTTTCCGAGTTTATATATAATAATTGAAGATGACGGGACGTGGTACCACCCACTTGTCCAGTGGCTTGAGAATCTGAACACCTAATTTAATTTCCCCACTCTCTTTAATCGATGTATATTTTTATTTATGGGTATAGTAAGGGACAGCATGATAGATTAGAGACTAGTTCAATATAGCACAGCATAATACAATATAGATAGCGTTAATAGATAGTTGTACTTAATAAACACAGCGAGTTTGTTTGCACTAGCATTCTCTTGTCCCGGATTTTTCCTTTCTCTCACTCCCTCCATCTCCGCTAGCTCCTTCCCCCCGCGTGCTATCTGGGCGGGATCACGTGCATCTCCCCGGGCGGAGCTCTCACATACTGTCCGCCGGTGGGGTCGCAGCAGGGTCTGACCGGGTCCTTGGGATACCCCAGGAGGGCCTCGGCCCCCCTCATCAGCTACGCACCCATTCGACCACCTATCCTCGTTTCATCTTACCATCACCGTCCAGACGATATCGCGTGGCGGCAGTCTGGCAATTTCCCTCATTTGGCACCAATGAGGTCTCAGAGTAGCTGGATGAGAGAGGTTCAACCTGCACTCCAGAGACTTTTAAAATAGCAGCCTACTTCACCTCTGCTGCAAGCCGGCATCAAGATCTTCGAGACTGGTGTATGTGATTTGATTGCTTTAACAATTTTCCTGTCAACATATTCTCTGTTTTTAGCAGTTTCTCTCTCCAGTTCAGCATTCTCTTCCTTTGCTTTTAAACAAAGATCTGCACGTTCTTTTTTCATAACCAAAATCTGCTTTCTTCATTGCCTCCTTCTCTCTGACTGTTTCTGCAGTATCTATGGCCACTTGCAAAGATCTCAGTTTTTGATTAGTACACTCATCCCTCACTAAACAAAAGTACTTTACTAATGAGTACTTGCTAAAAAGGGGAACATACCTACCTACCTTTATTCACTATATGAGTGAACTTCCCCCGCTTCTATGAGCAGAGTCCCTGGCCAGGGGCAGGGAGACCCAGAGCCCTGCGCCTGGAGCCTTCTCCCTCCATTCCCTCAGACATGCAGCTGTCGCTCTCTTGAGTTTTCGCCTGCGAGCAGAAATTTTGGAACCGATTGTGCTCGTATAGCGAGGGATGAGTGTACCTCTCTTTCTCAAGGTGATTCCTGTTTTAAAGCACAAACCTTCCAGGACGTTCTTTACTAAGGCCCTCATACTGTTGCTGACTCATTGCAACTACACTTTTAACAATAAAACTCTCTAATGCAAAGTTCAAATTTAGAATAGCGGGGGGCCCTGATCCAAGGTTCAGTTGACCTGGTTCTGTGGATGGAAGCAAGACTAGGCCACTGTAATCTTGGTGGTTTTTCCAGGCACTGCTGAGAGGACCAAATCAGGGCACATTGCTTAAAACAGGGCTACTTCCAGCCCAAGGCTGGGGTCAGGGCAACACTGGGAGACAAGATCAAATCAATGCCTTAGATGCCTATGCACAAACGCAAGAAGTGTGGGTAACAAGCAGGAAGAACTCGAAGTGCTAATAAATAAATATAACTGTGAGATCATTGGCATCACAGAAACTTGGGGGGATAATACACGTGATTGGAATTTTGGTATGGAGGGGTACAGCTTGCTCAGGAAGGATAGATGGGGAAAAAGGGAGGAGGTGTTCCATTAGATATTAAACATGTACCCACTTGGACTGAGGTTGAGACGGACATGAGAACCTGCTGTGTTGAGAATGTCTGGGGTTAGGCTAAAAGGGGTTATAAGCAAGGGTGATGTCCTGCTCGGAGTCTCCTACAGGCCACCTACCTAGGAGGATGAGGCTTTTTCAAAAGAACTGACAAAATTATCCAGGGCCCAGGCTTTGGTGGTGATGGGGAACTTCAACTATCCAGATACATGTTGGGCAACTGACACAATGGGGCAGAGACTGTCCAATAAGTTCTTGGACTGCATTGGAGACAACTTTTTATTTCAGAAGGCTGAAAAATCTAGCAGTGGGCGGGGGGGGAGCTGTCCTAGATTTGATTTTAACAAATAGGGAGGAACTGATTGAGAATTTGAAAGAGGAAGGCAGCTTGGGTAAAAGTGATCATGAAATCACAGAGTTCACAATTTTAAGGAAGGGTAGAAGGGAAAAGAGCAAAACAGAGAGAATAGATTTCAGGAAGGGAGATTTTGGTAAACTCAGAGAGCTGGTAGGTGAGGTCCCATGGGAAGCAAAACTCAGGGGAAAAACCAGCAGAGGAGAGTTAGCCGTTTTTCAAAGGGAAATTACGAAGGGCCAAAAGCAAGCTATCCCGCTGCGTGGGAAAGATAGAAACTATGGCAAAAGACCGCCTTGGTTTAACCAGGACAGCTGGCATGATCTCCAAATAAAAAAGGAATCATCTAAAAAATAGAAACTAGGACAAATGAAAAGGCTGAAAATAGGCAAACAACACTGCAATACAGGGGCAAGATTAGAAAGGCAACAGCACAAAATGAGCTAAAACTAGCTACAGGCCTAAAGCAAAACAAGACGACTTTTTATAAAAACATGAAAAGAAGGAGGAAGACCAAGGACAGGATAGGTCCATTGCTCAGTGAGGTGGTGGAGGAGACTGTGCTTTTCTACAAGAACCAATGGTTTAAGTCAGGCCACATTTGAGCAGGGCTAGCCACTGACAGGATCACCATATAAAAACGGGGCCATCCCTGAGAGGGAGAGTATCTGTAGCAGTATCTATCAAGTCATGTTGTGTTACTGTGTTGTAGTATAACAAGGACATGAATCCAACGTGAGTGGGTAGATACTGATATAGATACACTCCCTCTTCGAGGTGGCCTCTTTTTTGAAAGTCAGATACGATAATCCTACCCAAACCTCCCCAGAGGCTGTCCAGGGTTACAACACAGCCATATAAGGCAGGTTTGGTGTGGTGGAGACCTCACAAAGGGGATAGAAGGTGGAGGTGGTGACATCACCTCCTGATCCTGATATAAGCCAGGGTCAGGACAGAGGCACAATGCAGAGGCCACCTCTCCAGCAGCAAGACTCCTTCTCAAGGTCTCTCGTTGGGGACTGAGAGAATTAGGAGTGATGTACTTGAGCATGAGCTGGAAACTCGTTGGCGTTTTCTCCTTCCCTATTGCTGATTTTGAGGTCAGCGTTTCGAAGGTAAGAGTCTGGATGCGGAATGGCCAAGCGGGAGTCTCTGGAGTGGGAGGAGGAGGAGGTTTTCCCCAGTTTCCCAGTTATGATCTATGGCTCTTCCTTTTTTGCAGGCACTGCAGAAGGCCTTTGTCTGACCAGAGGGATGTCATGGTGGGGAACTTGCTGGGGGGAAGTCCCCAGACAGAGATGGTCTCCAATGCATCTTGGAGGTGAGCACGGTCAGCAGTGGCAGGGGGCAGGTTCACTTTCCATACAGAGGGGGAGTGGGAAAGAGAGTTATGCAAGGCCTTTTCTCCTTCAGTGAAAGGGGAAGGGGTTGGGAATTTCATGTTAGGGCCCTGGCTGTGTTTGGGCATGAGAGTCTAACGGTTAAAGGAATCCAATCACATGCCCAAATTGCTAGTCCTTCCAGGCTTGTGGCAGAGGAGGGAGCATCAGTAGAGCGAGTGACACCTTTCCATAGCCATCTCACTGGGCCACGTTCCCCAGCATTTGGTGCAAACCTAGAACAATGGCTACAACAACGCTTTGTAGGTTCATCTGACAATCCAATAAGATCCAAGAAGGCCCTGTCCACGTCCCTTTACTCTAGGGCTCCTTGGGGGCCGAAAGAGCTGAGGATCTAGCTCTAGTTCTTTCCGCATGGTGTCTTCAGAAGAGGGACTCGAGGAGAAAGACTGCTGACCTCGGGGTGATTGGGAGCTGATGGTACAATGCTAATGGAGCCCCCCAACCCCTCCTTCCTTTCTTTTAGAAGTCAGCACAGCTCCCCAGACTAGAGAACTTGGTGATAAGCTGTGACTGTCCATACCCCAGCCAAGGACATCTACCGGCTGACCTGGGAGGAGATTTTCCGACTCTGCAAGGGCTGCTAGACCAGAGATAACCCCAAAGAGAAAAGGGGCCCAATAGAAAAGTGATTCTGACAAAACCCAGAAGTCGCTGAGGCTCCATCCTGTCACCTCCATTGGGGAGGAAGAGGAGAGAGACATGGTCGTCCGGAGGCTCCATCTGATCCTGTGACTTCCATTGGGGAGGCAGAGGAGAGACAAATGGTCCTTCAGAGTCTTCATCTGACCTGTCACCTCCATTGGGGAGGAAGAGAAGAGAGACATGGTCGTCCGGAGGCTCCATCTGATCCTGTGACTTCCATTGTGGAAGAATACAATAGATACATGGTCCTCCAGAGTCTCCATCTGACCTGTAACCTCCATTGGGGAGGAAGAGAAGAGACACATGGTCCTCCAGAGTCTCCATCTGACCTGTAACCTCCATTGGGGAGGAAGAGAAGAGAGACATGGTCCTCCACACCATCTGATCCTGTGACCTCCATTGCGGAGGAAGAGAAGAGTGATGTCGTCCTCCAGAGGCTCCATCTGAGCTGTGACCTCCATTGGGGAGGAAGAGGGGCGACATGGTCCCCTGGCTCCATCCGAGGCAAGGCCCTGACCCAATCCAGCCAGCAGAGACCCACAAGGAGGAAGTTGTGGGAAATGGTAAGCCATGTTGGACCTCGGGGTCATTGTGGAATCTCCAAGTGCAGCCTTTCTCCCACTGGGTGTCCCAACCCGGGAAGGGGTGGCATGGCCGGAGTAGGACAGTCGCGAGCGGGCTCACCACCGTGCAGGCTTTCCCAGGCATGACCTCTTCTTCGGTCCTCAGATCTCCCTCCGGGCCGATCTTGGAAATCTTGGAAAATGTCCATGATTTTTCATGGCCTTCCCAGCTGGGTGGCTGGAGAGCAGTGGTCACTGTCTGGGCACTCAGGTCGAATGGCAGCGCTGCCGCCAGCAGCAGCCCAGAAGGACGGGTGGCACGGTCCGATTTGGACTGCCCCTCTTTCTCCTGCACTGCTGCTGGTGGCGGCGCTGTTTTGGAAGTGGGGGGCAGCAGAGCAGTGACCGCTGGCAGGCCATTCCGTTCAGAAGTCAGTGCCGCCACTAGCAAGAGCACAGAAGGAAGGTCGGAAGGATGTGCTATTGCCTTCCTTCCCTCTGCACTGATGCTGGTGCTGGGGCTGTCTTCCAAACGGGGTGGTCAGGGAGTGGGTGCAACTGGCCAGGCACCCAGCTCAGGAGGCAGCACTATCACCAAGAGCAGCACAGCTGTCCTTCCGTCTGTGCCACTGCTGGTGGTAGTGCTGTGTTCCAGTAGGGCAGCTGGAAAGGCAGTGCCACCCCCAGCACTGGTGCAGAAGGAAGGGTGGCATCCTATGCTATTGTCTCCCTTCCTTCTCTACTCCTGCTGGGAGCAGCACTGCCTTGTAAGGGGAGTGGCTGGGAATCAGAGGGGTGTAGCTGGGAATTCGTGGGAATCAGTAGCTGGGCATTGGTGGGAATGAGAGGGGGCGTGGTTAGTGGTTACTGGTAGAACATCCAGCTCAGAAGTCAGTGCCACCACCAGCAGCAGCGCAGGAGGAAGAGTGAGGCGGTACTTTCTTGCCATCCTTCCTTCTGCACTGCTGCTGGCCGTGGCACTGCTTTCTCGGCTGGGCGGGTGAGAGCAGCTGCCCCTCCAGCCACCCAGCTGGGAAGGCCAGGAGAAACCATGCACATTTTCAGATTTCCAAAGTCCACCTGGACAGAGATGGGAGGACTAGGGAAGAGGTCATGTCTAGGGAAACCCACACGGATGGCGACCCTGCGAGCGACCCTCCTGCTCTGGTCTTGCCACTCCCCTCTGGGGTGGGACCCCCAGTGTGAGAACTGCTGTACTTGGGGATTCCTCTACGACCCCGAGTTCCAACATGGCTACAGGCGATCGGCGTCTATTTCCCACAACTTCCACAGGGGGTGGCTGGATTGTCAGGGCTGACGTGGATGGATGGAGCCTTAGAGGACCGAAGAGGAGGTCATGTCCAAGAGCCCTCAGGTGCATTGTGCGCCTGTCCAACATTAAAGAGAATTAACCAACTCATTCATTGTGGGTCTGTTTTTGGGTCTTTGCTTTCAGAGTCTCAAGGATAAATTTGGGTCTTTTTTTTCAGCTTGAGACAGTGGAAGGTAATCTTCCCTACCCAAGGTCTCCGCAATTTTTATTCAATTAAAAACTGATTCCCCACCCCAAACATGGGCTCAGGCAGACCAGAGGATTTTTGCAAAAAGCCACCAGCCAAACACCTGGGAAAGACTAGTCTGTTGTAACTCCTGGCCCCCAGATGCCACAGCAGCAACCACTCCACGCCACAGCCCGAGGGAATCACAAGTCCCTTGCCTCCAGGTGCCCCTTGAGTAACCCCTTTATCCCACAGCCAGAGAGAGAACCCAGGAGTGCTTGCCCCCAGATATCCCACCCCTAACCTCTAGACTCCAAAGCCAGGAGGAAAAACCCAGGAGTCCTGGCTTCCAGATTCTGCATCTCCGATCAATGGTGCCTACAGCCATGGGGAGTATGCATGAGTCCTGGCCTCCAGATGCCCCACCTAAACCTAGGCTCACCCTACAGTCATGGGGAGAGAGTCCTGGCCCCCAGCTGCCCCACCTCTCAGCCCTAATCCCCACAGCCAGAGATAGAAAGCAGGAGTCCTTGCCCCCTAGATATGCCACTTTTAACCTGCAGACCTCACAGCCAGTGGGAAAACCCAAGAGTCCTGGGCCCCAGATGTTCCACCTTCAACCACTAGTCCCCACAGCCAGAGGGACATCCCAGGAGTGCTGCCCCACAGAAGGCCCATCTTTTAGCACGGATGGCAGCCACAGCCAAGGGGAGACTCCGGGAGTCCAGGCCCCAGATGTTGCACTTTGATCCAGTGGCCCCACAGACAGGGGAGAACCCAAGAATCCTGGCCTCCCGATGCCCCACCTCTCCCCTCTACAGCACAGAGCCTGCAGGAGAACCCAGGAGTCCCCTGCAGATGCCCCACCTCTAACCCCTGTAGCCCCCAGCCAGAGGGAGAACCCAGATGTCCTGTCCCCCAGATGTGTCACCTTTAGCCTTTAGACCCCACTGCCGGGGGAGAACCCAGGAGTCCTGCTCCGCCCCACCCCCCCCACGAGCCCACAGCCAGGGGAAGAACTCCAGGAGTCCTGGCTGCCAGCTCCCCTCCTCTGAAGTCAGTGCTGGAGTGGGGAGGGGGCGTGGCAAGGCCCATTGCCATGGCGACCCTGGTCCTTCATGGAGTCTGAGTGTTACTGACAAGTCCAGGTTACCAAACAACAATGTAGGGAAGAGATTCTGTTGGTTTTCCAATGGTGGGTATTGTGTTTTTCCAGAAATGATCAAACTTTTTATCCCCATGCAGAAAAAATGGTGAATGCCAACATCTTACACTAGAGCAGCATGCCGTGTAGTTACCTCACATGTTCCTCATGGTCAGTGCATCTCACAACTGATTGTAATAATTGTCTATATTTACAAGTGACATTTGCTGACCAGATCAGTGTCACTTTGAAGATTGCGTCTCACTGGCAGCAGAGTGTGTGACTGTAGTTTGCACAGCTCTGTGGGCAGATATCAACATCCATGAATTCCTAATGCAGGGTTTCTCCATTTGTCAGTTTTGTGTGTACATGAGAGTATGTCCACTGCCTGGTAGAGGATTCTAGTTTGTCATGGCCTGACGATATAGAAGATTGGTGTGGAGCTAGTCTAGAGAAACTCAGCCACTCTGCACTGGACAGGGAAAGGTGGAAGGAAATAGCGAGGGAGGCATTGCACACCAACAGGCGCTGAACGCATATTTGCTGTTGATCAAGACGACGATGATGATGATGAATCTATTCCAACTTTGTTGCAAGCCTGCACCAAGAACTAGGCAATTGGTGTGTGTAATTTGATTGCTTTCACAGTTTTAGTTTCAACTTATTCTTTTTTCCTATTTTTAAGAAATATCTGGATTTTTAGATTCGAAAGTATTGTTTTCTTTTGGAGTGTGTTCTTTTTGGTAAGTAACACAATAATTCAATAGCCACAATGCATGTGAGTATGAGACAGTCATTAATACATAAAATCAAATCATACCTTTTATAACCCCTATTTGAAGAACAGCACGCACACAGTGATTTGTAATGCGACACGTCTTTACTGCAGGACAGTCACCAACTTTTTATATTTTCCATTTCCTCACTTTCCATGTGTGTTTGTCCCACTCTCATCTTGATTTTCACTGCTGAACCTTCTTTCTCTCCGGAGGACAGTAGGGGGAGCCATCCAACCTTTAAAGATCACATATGATTTGCTCTTTAGATAGGAGTTGTGCATTTTGGGCTTTTTAGACATTTGAGACATTCAACATTTATTGAACATAATCAGGAGAATGATTTATTTTTGTTTACTTTGCAATTATCATGTCAGAAGCCGAAAAGAATTCCTTAAGAGTCACTTGCAGCACTGGCGCAGAGATGGTCCTGAACTGATGAGCTGGATTGAGGACAAAGCTGGAGGAACCTCGGCGTCCTTTTTATACTCTTGCCCGTGTGGAAGGAATTGCATTGTTCCTCCCTGTGTGGAAGCATGTCTGAGATGGAGCTTATTGCATTCGCAGGTCACCTGTTCATAACATCACAGCAGGACACCCAGCTGAGAAGTCAGGGACAGCACCAGTGGTGGTGCAGAGGGAAGCAGTATTAGCATACCACGCCACGTCTCTGTGACTCAGAAGGAACCCCAGCAGCAGTGCAGAAGGCAGGGAAGCGAAGCCATATCGTTCCAGGCTTCCTTCTGTGCTGTGGCTTTTGGTGGCACTGACTTCTGAGCTGGGTGTCCTGCCAGCAGCCACTGCTTTACTGCTACCCAGTTCCAAAGGCAGAGCCACGACCAGCAGCAGTGCAGATGGAAGGGTGAGAATACCGTCCCATGCCACCCTCCCTGCTGTGCTGCTGCTGGTAGGGGTGCTGCCATCTGAACTGTCTGCCCAGGCAGCGGTCACTGCTCTCCAGCCACCCAGCTGGGAAGGCCAGGAAATGTCACAGCCAGTTTTTAATGTTTCCAAAATCTGCCCAGAGGAAGATTTGAGGACCAAGGAGGAGGTTTTATTTGGGAAAACCCGGATGGCTGGTGATCCTACTCACAACCCCCCCACGCTCATCTTGTGACCCCCTTTTGGGGTGCAAGCCCTAGTTGGAGACAGGCTGCACTTGGGGGGCTCCCCAATGACCCTGAAGTCCAACATGGCCAAAAGTTTCTGGCAGACCATTTCCCACAACACCCACTGACCCGGGGACAGATAGGGCCCTACCAAATTCACCTGTGTTCTGGGCAGTGCCACAGCCCAAGGTTGTACAAATCGGTCAATTTCACGCCTTTAAACATTTACTTGTGAGATTTTAGCAAGTGCTCACCCTGCAGGCCCTGACCTAACCTGGGATTGTGCAGGGGTTGGGGGCAGGGGGACATTGTTTGCAAAGTTGTTGTGGGGAGGGGTCCCCAGAATGCCACTTTCACTGCTGTGCTGCCCTCAGGGTAGGGCTCGACAGGCCTATGGATGAGGAGTTTGAGGGGCAACGGCCTCCGGGCTCCTTTGAAGTGCCACAGCAGCGCTGCTTCAGCTGCCCACAGCTGTAAGGGTTGGTGGGGGGGAGCCCAGTGCCAGAATCTGGATGGCACCGAGAGCTGCCTGCCCTGGCCCTGCCCCTTCCCCTCTTGGCCCTGCCCCTTCGGAGCCAGGTCCCCCTCCCATCTTGCCACATAGCCCACAGTGACTTGGTGTGGCTGGAGGTAGAGTCGGTTCCCCCCTTGTTTCTGCACTGCCTCTCAGGGTGGCTCTGATCTCCCCTCCAAGAGTGGCTGTGCTGGGGAAAGACAACTCCTGTCCCTCCCCGGCCCGGCCAGAGGAGCAGATTCCCTGCCGCCCGGGGAGATCCGATTTCATAGCGCAGGGCAGGTTTCACAGCCCGGTACCATTCTACACAGCTGTGTATTTGGTCGGACCCTTCTCAGAGAGTCTCAGGGACCTTTTTTTCCGCTCGTGGTCTGCACTGGGTGGTCGTCTCCATGGGAATTGTCTGGCCCTGGAACAGCCACCAAGGGGAGTTCTTCCCTTCATTGTATTTCCTGTTCCTTTTCAATCCAGCATCATGGACTAAGGGGCTGGCAGGCCGCACTCGGGTTCTGGTGAGAAAGCTGGGGGAGGAGGAGGGGTAGGTAGGGGGAGGAGGAGGAGGTCCTCTTGGTCTTTTCAAGTCTTCAGTCCATCCACGTGACACAGCCTCTGTCTCGCTCCTCTTCCCCTCCCTGGATGGCGGATTTCAGCATCAGCGGCCCTGGCCCTGTTTTTAACCTTCAGTGCTCCTGGCCACTGGGCCAGCAGATTTGACTTCAAAGTTAGATGCTGTACCCACTGCATTGTGCCCTCCCACCACCACGTCAGCACAGCGTGTGCTGGACAGCCACTTCCCTGCTGCTGTAGCATGGAGGAGAGAGGTCACGGTCCCTGCCTGGGGCAGCAGCAGCAGCCCCATTGTACAGGTGGGCAAAATGAGGCACAGCAATGAAGAAGCACTTGCCTACAGGCCACTGGCATGCTGCCTGAACATGCACATTTCCCTGGGGGAAAGGCCTCCGGGAGGCACAAGGAAAGGCTGCTTTTGTGGGGAGCGTTGACAATTTCCAATCTTTTGACGGCAGGATGGAGGATGCTTCAACCTGGAATGATCCAGACCGGGGCGTGGAGCTTTTCTTCAGGTGACCATTTGTCACCTTTGCTGTTTCCCTCCTGACAAGGCCGGAGTTTACCATCTCTAACAGCAACCCACTCGCATGCTGCATGGTGCTCTATCCCCTGCTGGCGGGTCTTTCACACGCAGGGTCGAGTGTTTTCTGAGCAGAGTGTCTAACAAGAGGCGTGGTTTAGAGTAGACAGATGAAAGCTCAGGCATTGGGGTGTCACACCCTGCCCTGAACTGACCCTAAGGAGAAGACCCTGCTCTGTAAGCAACAGCTATAGGAAGGGGCTCTCCCCCTATGGCTCCATCTGTGCTGCTGTTCGCCGATGGTCAGGTGAGATGCCACTATGCCCTTGTATTAATATGAGATTTCAACTGCCAGGGCAGAGCTCACTAGCGACCAGGCTGAGAGCCGCTGAAAAGCCGCTGGGTTCTTTGTTTTGTGTTCAGTTTGCACAGGAACAGGAGGAGTCAGGTTACCCCTTAATCAATTCCTTTGTTTATTTACCTAAGAAGTTAAGTTCTTACTGTTACATTGTTGCTTTATTTGTTTACCTAACGAGTTCAGCTCTTGTGGTTCCAATTGTTATAAGGTTTCTCCTTGGATTACAAATAGCTAGCATACACTCTAATTCATAGCTCTATACTTGTTAAATGTGCGCAAAAGAAATAAAAAGTAAAATACCTAGCAGGTCTTATCCTCACCCCTGCGTTACCAACATGGCTTGGCCAGTTTTCCTCTCAATCCCTCGGGAAGAAGTCCTTTGTCCCTTTTTCTCCAGGAGTCGGGCGTCCCCGGGGACCTGGGGAAACCCCACCCTCCTGTCCGGCAGGAAAGATGATTGGAGCTCAAGTAGGGGGTCTGCCGGACCCCTCTTTTCTACCCATTGGGTCACGTAGGCTTCTTCCTTGGTTTAATTGAATTAAACTGTCTGACGCTGGTTCTCACAGGCAGTTCAAGGGTGCAGTTCACACCTATGAGGTAGACAAGTGAGGGCATTTGTGTCTTAATGGGCTGGAGATTTTTCCTCCTGTCTGGGACCCTGTGGGCGAATCAATTGATGGTAATTAGCCAAAGGCAGTCCGAGGCCCAGCTGTTAATGAGCCCATTGTTCTTAGCTTTGCTCCGGAGCTTCAAAGACCGTGGCTAAGAGAAGCCCATCTGCGCTCGCTCCCGGGCATTCCAGGGCTGGGCTATTCCTTTTAACCCTTTCGTGCTCTGAAGCACCTAGGGAAGGCAAGATGGAGTAGAGCAAAAGGGGGGGTTCTGTCTGGCGACAGCTGCCCTTGGGGCTGTGACTGCAGAAGTGTAACCATGCCAAGCTAGCTTTCGTCCAGGCAGTTTGGGCACCGAGAGCAGTGAAGCCTTGGCCGCAGGGGCCGGCTGCCCAAGTACCCAACCATGCTCCCAGGGATCAGGCCTATTTTTGGCAGCTCATCTCTGCACTGGCCTGTGCTGTCCTGACCTCGCTAGTGGTGGGACCTGAGCTGGCTAGGTCAAAGCTAGAACTGGTTTGTTGGCACATCCTACAGTCATGTGTGTTGTCCCCCCTCACGTGCTAGACAATACATAGTCCATTAATTCACTACAATGGCTCCTCAAGGATACTTAGCCTTGGAAGGCCCGGATGGCTGACATTTGTCAGGAACTGGGCCCTGTCTAACTTAGAGCAGGGCCCTGCTGCTGCTCTTCATCAAAAGGCAGCCTGACTGCCTTCGTTCCTGGGCCCCTTCCCTCGGGCCTCCCTCCAGGCTCAGCTGAGTTCTCCCTTCCCGCCGCAGAGAAACGGCCCCTTTGCCAGCCTCTATTATGAAATTCATGGGTGTTTTCAGGGCTGACCCAGGCTGACCTCAGGGCCTCTGCTGGCTTCATGACTTACCCAGAACCATGCAGTGAAAGCGGAGGGCACTCCAGCCCTAGCCCTTGGTAAGCTGGGGAGATAGTCCTGTTCCCTGAATGCTAACAACAGCCTTGGTCAGCCCATACTTGCCAACCACAGACTAGCCCCGAGGAGCAACTTAGATATGTCAGTGGTGTGAGCACCGGCCTGCTAAACCCAGGCTTGTGAGCTCAGTTTTTGAGGAGGCCATTTAGAGATGTGGGACAAATAGATTAAAAATAAACCTGTCAGGGATGGTGCTTGGTCCTGCCAAGAGGGCAGGTGACTGGACTTGATGACCTCCTGAGGTCCCTTCCAGTTCTATGAGAGGCATATCTCCATTTCTTATTATATACAGGGCAAAATTCTCTGCCAGGGTAAATGGGCTATGCTCCCCCACAGTCCATGAAGGATCCCTAAGCATCTGCCACATTCATGAAATCATACAATACTAGAACTGGAAGGGACCTCAGCAGGTCATCAGATCCTGTCTCCTGCCCTCACTGCAGGACCAAGCCCCATATCGATCATTCCTGTTAGATGTTTATCCAACCAGTTCTTAAATAGCTCCAATGATGAAGATTCTACAACCACCCCAGGCAATTTATTCCACTACTTAAACCCTGACAGGGAATTTTTCCAAAGCTATGTGTACATGGCACCCCAGACTTGAAGGAAGTGACGCGATTCATGCTGTGTATCTGATTTTGAATTAATGTGCTATTTTGAAGCATCCCTTACTCCTTCTGAAGCAGCATGCCTGTTCTCTCAGCAAATTTTGAAATAACCAGTGCATTTCACAGACATGCAGAAGGTCAGGCAGGCAGCCCCAGCTGAAACTGAAACTCCCTCCGCCTCTACCTGGAATCAAAATGGCAGTTCAATTGCCAGCAGTTCAAGCACACGCTCACTCACCCAGAGATCAGCACTCTCACCTGGCAGCTTCTTCAGCGGCGGGCTCACTTGCTCTCCTCCCTCTTAAACTCCCCTGTCAGCAGCTCCCTGTGCGCTACTCTCCCTGGTCGCTCCTGCCTCTGGAGCCTGCTCGCCTCTCTCAGCTGGCACTGCCTGCCGGACCTTTTGCTTCCTTGATCAGTCAGGGATCTGGACTCTCCAGTGCCTGACGGCAAGAAGAAAGGTCTCATTCCTGCCTGCCGGACCTTTTGCTTCCTTGATCAGCCTTCCCCTGTGTGACTTATAGGGGGAGGGCCTGAGAGAGGCCAGCAGGCTTAAAAGCCAGAGGCAGGAGCGACCAGGGAGTGTAGCTGACAGGGAGCTGCTGACAGAGGAGTTGAAGAGGGAGTTTGACAGAGGGAGTTTGGCAGAAGGGAGGCCTACGATGGTCAGTAAGACCCGCAACACCTGTGCCACCACTACTGCTGTCTCTTCCACCTGTGCCTGTAGCCAGACAGCCTGCCTGACCATGGATGCCTCTACCCAGACCCTGGTGTGGCCTTGCAAGGACTGTGCCTTGCAAGTTCCAGTTCCAGATATCCAGGCTGGGGGGACCGTTCAGTGCGATAGGTGCCTGCTGGTGGAATCTCTCAGGCAGCAGGTGGGAGAGTTACAGGAGGAGGTGTCCATGTTGAGGAGTATCCGAATCCATGAGCAGTTCCTAGATAGTATTCATCTGGAGTCTGCTGAGGTGACTGTCCCAGTGTACAGGAAGGCTGATAAACCGCTGGTGGAGAAAGAGGTAGACCAGGGTGTGCACTAGCAGCTGGTTACTTCTGGCAGCAGACAGTGTTTCACCCCTGCACAGAACCCTCCCGCTGTGGTACTGGAAAACCGTTATGCTGTACTTGCTACAGCAGATGAGTCGCCCAGTACAGAAGAGGAGAAGCCTCGTACCCCCGAGGCTGAGAAGTCTCCTGCCACCGCTGCAAGAAGGAAAGGCAGAGTAGTGGTGGTCGGAGACTCTCTTTTGAGGGGGACGGAGGCACCCATCTGTCGCCCTGACATTTCGGCTCGGGAGGTCTGCTGCCTGCCTGGGGCCCGTATCCGAGATGTTAGAGGGGCATTGTCGAGGATTGTCCGGCCCTCAGACTACTATCCCATGCTTCTCATCCATGTGGGCACTAATGATACCGTGAGGTGTAATGCTGAGCAGGTCAAGAGTGACTACAGGGCTCTGGGGGCACGGGTGAAGGGGTTTGGGGCGCAGGTGGTATTCTCTTCAATCCTTCCTGTTGCGGATGGGGCCCAGGCAGAGACATGTGCATCCTAGAGGTGAATGCCTGGCTGCGTGGATGGTGTCGCCAGGAAGGCTTCAGTTTCTTTGACCACGGGATGCTATTTCAGGAAGGACTGCTAGGCAGAGATGGCGTTCACCTTTCGAGGAGGGGAAAGACCGTATTTAGAAACAGACTTGCTAACCTGGTGAGGATGGCTTTAAACTAGGATTGCCGGGGACAGGGGAGCAAAGCGCGCAGGTAAGTGGAGAACATGGAAACCTGGGAGATGGGTCGGAAGTAGGAGGGAGCATGGGCAACAATGTCAGAGTAAAAAGAGGGCCAGGAAAAAACTGGGGGGAAAGTTCAAATCAATATCTAAGATGCCTGTATACCAATGCAAGAAGGATGGGTAATAAGCAGGAAGAACTGGAAGTGCTAACAAATAAATACATCTATGATATCATTGGCATCCCAGAAACTTGGTGGGATAATACACACGATTGGAATGTTGGTATTGAAGGCTACAGCCTGGTTAGGAAAGCCAGAGAGGGAAAAAAGTGGGGACGTGTTGCCTTATATATAAAAAATGTGCACACTTGGACTGAGGTGGAGATGGACATAGGAGATGGACGTGTTGAGAGTCTGTGGGTTAGTATAAGAGGGGTAAAAAATGAGGGTGATGTCCTGTTAGGAGTCTACTACAGGCCACCTAACCAGGTGGAAGAGGTGGATGATGCTTTTTTCAAACAACTAACAAAATCATCCAGAGCCCAGGATTTGGTGGTGATGGGGGACTTTAACTATCCAGATATATGCTGGGACACTAATACAGCGGGGCACAGACTATCCAATAAGTTCTTAGACTGCATTGGAGACAATTTTTTATTCCAAAAAGTTGAAAAAGCCACCAGGGGAGAAACTGTTCTGGATTTGATTTTAACAAATAAGGAGGACTTGGTCGAGAATTTGAATGTGGGAGGCTGCTTGGGTGAAAGTGGTCATGAAATCATAGAATTCACAATTCTAAGGACTAGTAGGAGGGAAAATAGCAAAATAGAGATGATGGATTTCAGGAAGGCAGATTTTGGTAAACTCAGAGAGCTGGTAGGTAAGATCCCATGGGAGGAAAAACTGAGGGGAAAAACAACTGAGGAGAGTTGGCAGTTTTTCAAAGAGACATTATTAATGGCCCAAAACCAAGCTATTCTCCTATGTAGGAAAGATAGTAAATATGGGCAAAGACCCCCTTGGCTTAACAAGGAGATCCTGCATGATCTCAAACTAAAAAAGGAATCCTATAAAAAATGGAAACTGGGACAAATTACAAAGAATGATCACAGGCAAATAACACAGGAATGCAGGAGTAAAATTAGAAAGGCTAAGGCACAAAATGAGCTCCAACTAGCTACAGGCATAAAGGGTAAGAAGAAGGCCTTTTACAAATATATTAGAAACAAGAGGAAGACCAAGGACAGGGTAGGGCCATTGCTCAGTGAGGAGGGAGAAACAGGAACGGGGAACTTAGAAATGGCAGAGATGCTTAATGACTTCTTTGTTTCGGTCTTCACAGAGAAGTCTGAAGGAATGCCTGACATAGCGAATGCTGGTGGAAAAGGGGTAGAGCTAGTTTTTGAAATAAAAAAAGAACAACTTAAAAACCATTTGGAAAAATTAGATATCTGCAAGTCAGCAGGGCCGGATGAAATGCATCCTAGAATCCTCAAGGAGCTGATAGAAGAGGTAGCTGAGCCGTTAGCTCTCATTTTTGGAAAGTCATGGGAGACAGGAGAGATTCCAGAAGACTGGAAGAGGGCAAATATAGTGCCCATCTACAAAAAGGGGAATAAGAACAACCCAGGAAATTACAGGCCAGTCAGCTTAACTTGTGTGCCAGGAAAGGTAGTGGAGCAGGTAGTTAAGGAAGTCATCTGCAAGCACTTGGAAGGTAGTAAAGTGATAGGGAACAGCCAGCATGGTTTCGTAAAAAACAAATCATGTCAAACCAACCTGATAGCTTTTTTTGACACGATAACGAGACTCGTAGATAAGGGAGAAGCAGTGTATGTGGTATAGCGAGACTTTAGTAAAGCATTTGATACGGTCTCGCATAATATCCTTATCGAGAAACTAGGCAAGTCCAACTTAAATGGGGCTGCAATAAGGTGGGTGCATAACTGGCTGGCTAATTGTACCCAGAGAGTAGTTGTTAACGGTGCTCAATCCTGCTGAAAAAGCATAACAAGTGGGGTTCTGCAGGGGTCTGTTTTGGGACCAGTTCTGTTCAATATCTTCATTAATGATTTGGATATTGGCATAGAAAGTACGCTTATTAAGTTTGCAGATGCTACCAAGCTGGGAGGGGTTGCAACTACCTTGGAGGATAGGGTCATAATTCAGAATGATCTAGATAAATTGGAGAAATGGTCTGAAGTAAACAGGATGAAGTTTAATAAAGATAAATGTAAGGTGCTGCACTGAGGAAGGAATAATCTGTTTCACACATACAGAATGGGAAAAGACTGTCTAGGAAGGAGTACAGAAGAAAGGGATCTAGGGGTTTTAGTAGATCACAAGTTAAATATGAGTCAACAGCGTGATGCTGTTGCAAAAAAAGCAAACATGATTCTGGGATGCATTAGCAGGCGTGTTGTGAACAAGACACGAGAAATCATTCTACCTCTCTACTCTGCGCTGGTTAGGCCTCAGCTGGAATATTGTGTCCAGTTCAGGGCACCCCAATTCAAGAAAGATGTGGAGAAATTAGAGAAGGTCCAGCGAAGAGCAAGTAGAATGATAAAAGGTCTGGAGAACATGACTTATGAAGAAAGGCTGAAAGAACTGGGCTTGTTTAGCTTGGAAAAAAGAAGATTGAGGGGGGACATGATAGTGGTTTTCAGATATTTTAAAGGGCGTCATAAGGAGGAGGGAGAACACTTGTTCTTCTTGGCCTCTGAGGAGAGAAGAAGAGGCAATGGACTTAAGCTGCAGCAAAGGAAGTTTAGGCATCTCGCTGGATGAACTGTGGTAATATCACTCCCACCATAGTAACTGACCTTTCAAGTACTGACTACTTTATTACTAGTTACTGACTTCACCTAAATACAACAAACACCGGATTAGGCAACTTACCTTAAAATGACTAGTGGACTTGACTACCTACTTTGAATAAAGACTACCGGACTTGTCATCTTTTATTTAACTTTGTATCGGTCGGGCCTAAAGGCCCAGGCCAGGTTTTCCTATGTAATATAAATGTAAAGATTAACGTTAAATAGTATTATTGGTACTGATAGTATTAAGATGAATAAGTAGTATGGACAATTAAAATATAGATGAATAAGTAGCATAAGGATTATTGATTACCCCATCCTAACCTTCTTGTTCAAATTCGCTTGCTACCTCCGCGGGTAGGGAGTAGCTCCCCTGCCCGCGTAACTTTTATTTATTAGTTATTTATTGTTTTCCGAGTTTATATATAATAATTGAAGATGACGGGACGTGGTACCACCCACTTGTCCAGTGGCTTGAGAATCTGAACACCTAATTTAATTTCCCCACTCTCTTTAATCGATGTATATTTTTATTTATGGGTATAGTAAGGGACAGCATGATAGATTAGAGACTAGTTCAATATAGCACAGCATAATACAATATAGATAGCGTTAATAGATAGTTGTACTTAATAAACACAGCGAGTTTGTTTGCACTAGCATTCTCTTGTCCCGGATTTTTCCTTTCTCTCGCTCCCTCCATCTGCGCTAGCTCCTTCCCCCCGCATGCTATCTGGGCGGGGTCACGTGCATCTCCCCGGGCGGAGCTCTCACATACTGTCCGCCGGTGGGGTCGCAGCAGGGTCTGACCGGGTCCTTGGGATACCCCAGGAGGGCCTCGGCCCCCCTCATCAGCTACGCACCCATTCGACCACCTATCCTCGTTTCATCTTACCATCACCGTCCAGACGATATCGCGTGGCGGCAGTCTGGCAATTTCCCTCATTTGGCACCAATGAGGTCTCAGAGTAGCTGGATGAGAGAGGTTCAACCTGTACTCCAGAGACTTTTAAAATAGCAGCCTACTTCACCTCTGCTGCAAGCCGGCATCAAGATCTTCGAGACTGGTGTATGTGATTTGATTGCTTTAACAATTTTCCTGTCAACATATTCTCTGTTTTTAGCAGTTTCTCTCTCCAGTTCAGCATTCTCTTCCTTTGCTTTTAAACAAAGATCTGCACGTTCTTTTTTCATAACCAAAATCTGCTTTCTTCATTGCCTCCTTCTCTCTGACTGTTTCTGCAGTATCTATGGCCACTTGCAAAGATCTCAGTTTTTGATTAGTACACTCATCCCTCACTAAACAAAAGTACTTTACTAATGAGTACTTGCTAAAAAGGGGAACATACCTACCTACCTTTATTCACTATATGAGTGAACTTCCCCCGCTTCTATGAGCAGAGTCCCTGGCCAGGGGCAGGGAGACCCAGAGCCCTGCGCCTGGAGCCTTCTCCCTCCATTCCCTCAGACATGCAGCTGTCGCTCTCTTGAGTTTTCGCCTGCGAGCAGAAATTTTGGAACCGATTGTGCTCGTATAGCGAGGGATGAGTGTACCTCTCTTTCTCAAGGTGATTCCTGTTTTAAAGCACAAACCTTCCAGGACGTTCTTTACTAAGGCCCTCATACTGTTGCTGACTCATTGCAACTACACTTTTAACAATAAAACTCTCTAATGCAAAGTTCAAATTTAGAATAGCGGGGGGCCCTGATCCAAGGTTCAGTTGACCTGGTTCTGTGGATGGAAGCAAGACTAGGCCACTGTAATCTTGGTGGTTTTTCCAGGCACTGCTGAGAGGACCAAATCAGGGCACATTGCTTAAAACAGGGCTACTTCCAGCCCAAGGCTGGGGTCAGGGCAACACTGGGAGACAAGATCAAATCAATGCCTTAGATGCCTATGCACAAACGCAAGAAGTGTGGGTAACAAGCAGGAAGAACTCGAAGTGCTAATAAATAAATATAACTGTGAGATCATTGGCATCACAGAAACTTGGGGGGATAATACACGTGATTGGAATTTTGGTATGGAGGGGTACAGCTTGCTCAGGAGGGATAGATGGGGAAAAAGGGAGGAGGTGTTCCATTAGATATTAAACATGTACCCACTTGGACTGAGGTGGAGACGGACATGAGAACCTGCTGTGTTGAGAATGTCTGGGGTTAGGCTAAAAGGGGTTATAAGCAAGGGTGATGTCCTGCTCGGAGTCTCCTACAGGCCACCTACCTAGGAGGATGAGGCTTTTTCAAAAGAACTGACAAAATTATCCAGGGCCCAGGCTTTGGTGGTGATGGGGAACTTCAACTATCCAGATACATGTTGGGCAACTAACACAATGGGGCAGAGACTGTCCAATAAGTTCTTGGACTGCATTGGAGACAACTTTTTATTTCAGAAGGCTGAAAAATCTAGCAGTGGGCGGAGGGGGAGCTGTCCTAGATTTGATTTTAACAAATAGGGAGGAACTGATTGAGAATTTGAAAGAGGAAGGCAGCTTGGGTAAAAGTGATCATGAAATCACAGAGTTCACAATTTTAAGGAAGGGTAGAAGGGAAAAGAGCAAAACAGAGACAATAGATTTCAGGAAGGGAGATTTTGGTAAACTCAGAGAGCTGGTAGGTGAGGTCCCATGGGAAGCAAAACTCAGGGGAAAAACCAGCAGAGGAGAGTTAGCCGTTTTTCAAAGGGAAATTACGAAGGGCCAAAAGCAAGCTATCCCGCCGTGTGGGAAAGATAGAAACTATGGCAAAAGACCGCCTTGGTTTAACCAGGACAGCTGGCATGATCTCCAAATAAAAAAGGAATCATCTAAAAAATAGAAACTAGGACAAATGAAAAGGCTGAAAATAGGCAAACAACACTGCAATACAGGGGCAAGATTAGAAAGGCAACAGCACAAAATGAGCTAAAACTAGCTACAGGCCTAAAGCAAAACAAGACGACTTTTTATAAAAAGATGAAAAGAAGGAGGAAGACCAAGGACAGGGTAGGTCCATTGCTCAGTGAGGTGGTGGAGGAGACTGTGCTTTTCTACAAGAAGCAATGGTTTAAGTCAGGCTACATTTGAGCAGGGCTAGCCACTGACAGGATCACCATATAAAAACGGGGCCATCCCTGAGAGGGAGAGTATCTGTAGCAGTATCTATCAAGTCATGTTGTGTTACTGTGTTGTAGTATATCAAGGACATGAATCCAACGTGAGTGGGTAGATACTGATATAGATACACTCCCTCTTCGAGGTGGCCTCTTTTTTGAAAGTCAGATACGATAATCCTACCCAAACCTCCCCAGAGGCTGTCCAGGGTTACAACACAGCCATATAAGGCAGGTTTGGTGTGGTGGAGACCTCACAAAGGGGATAGAAGGTGGAGGTGGTGACATCACCTCCTGATCCTGATATAAGCCAGGGTCAGGACAGAGGCACAATGCAGAGGCCACCTCTCCAGCAGCAAGACTCCTTCTCAAGGTCTCTCGTTGGGGACTGAGAGAATTAGGAGTGATGTACTTGAGCATGAGCTGGAAACTCGTTGGCGTTTTCTCCTTCCCTATTGCTGATTTTGAGGTCAGCGTTTCGAAGGTAAGAGTCTGGATGCGGAATGGCCAAGCGGGAGTCTCTGGAGTGGGAGGAGGAGGAGGTTTTCCCCAGTTTCCCAGTTGTGATCTATGGCTCTTCCTTTTTTGCAGGCACTGCAGAAGGCCTTTGTCCGACCAGAGGGATGTCATGGTGGGGAACTTGCTGGGGGGAAGTCCCCAGACAGAGATGGTCTCCAATGCATCTTGGAGGTGAGCACGGTCAGCAGTGGCAGGGGGCAGGTTCACTTTCCATTCAGAGGGGGAGTGGGAAAGAGAGTTATGCAAGGCCTTTTCTCCTTCAGTGACAGGGGAAGGGGTAGGGAATTTCATGTTAGGGCCCTGGCTGTGTTTGGGCATGAGAGTCTAACGGTTAAAGGAATCCAATCACATGCCCAAATTGCTAGTCCTTCCAGGCTTGTGGCAGAGGAGGGAGCATCAGTAGAGCGAGTGACACCTTTCCATAGCCATCTCACTGGGCCACGTTCCCCAGCATTTGGTGCAAACCTAGAACAATGGCTGCAGCAACTCTTTGTAGGTTCATCTGAGAATCCAATAAGATCCAAGAAGGCCCTGTCCACGTCCCTTTGCTCTAGGGCTCCTTGGGGGCCGAAAGAGCTGAGGATCTAGCTCTAGTTCTTTCCGCATGGTGTCTTCAGAAGAGGGACTCGAGGAGAAAGACTGCTGACCTCGGGGTGATTGGGAGCTGATGGTACAATGCTAATGGAGCCCCCCAACCCCTCCTTCCTTTCTTTTAGAAGTCAGCACAGCTCCCCAGACTAGAGAACTTGGTGATAAGCTGTGACTGTCCATACCCCAGCCAAGGACATCTACCGGCTGACCTGGGAGGAGATTTTCCGACTCTGCAAGGGCTGCTAGAGCAGAGATAACCCCAAAGAGAAAAGGGGCCCAATAGAAAAGTGATTCTGACAAAACCCAGAAGTCACTGAGGCTCCATCCTGTCACCTCCATTGGGGAGGAAGAGGAGAGAGACATGGTCGTCCGGAGGCTCCATCTGATCCTGTGACTTCCATTGAGGAGGCAGAGGAGAGACAAATGGTCCTTCAGAGTCTTCATCTGACCTGTCACCTCAATTGGGGAGGAAGAGAAGAGAGACATGGACGTCCGGAGGCTCCATCTGATCCTGTGACTTCCATTGTGGAAGAATACAATAGATACATGGTCCTCCAGAGTCTCCATCTGACCTGTAACCTCCATTGGGGAGGAAGAGAAGAGACACATGGTCCTCCAGAGTCTCCATCTGACCTGTAACCTCCATTGGGGAGGAAGAGAAGAGAGACATGGTCCTCCAGAGACTCCATCTGAGCTGTAACCTCCATTGGGGAGAAAGAGAAGAGAGACATGGTCCTCCACACCATCTGATCCTGTGACCTCCATTGCGGAGGAAGAGAAGAGTGATGTCGTCCTCCAGAGGCTCCATCTGAGCTGTGACCTCCATTGGGGAGGAAGAGAAGAGAGACATGGTCCTCCACACCATCTGATCCTGTGACCTCCATTGCGGAGGAAGAGAAGAGTGATGTCGTCCTCCAGAGGCTCCATCTGAGCTGTGACCTCCATTGGGGAGGAAGAGGGGCGACATGGTCCCCTGGCTCCATCCGAGGCAAGGCCCTGACCCACTCCAGCCAGCAGAGACCCAGAAGGAGGAAGTTGTGGGAAATGGTAAGCCATGTTGGACCTCGGGGTCATTGTGGAATCTCCAAGTGCAGCCTTTCTCCCACTGGGTGTCCCAACCCGGGAAGGGGTGGCATGGCCGGAGTAGGACAGTCGCGAGCGGGCTCACCACCGTGCAGGCTTTCCCAGGCATGACCTCTTCTTCGGTCCTCAGATCTCCCTCCGGGCCGATCTTGGAAATCTTGGAAAATGTCCATGATTTTTCATGGCCTTCCCAGCTGGGTGGCTGGAGAGCAGTGGTCACTGTCTGGGCACTCAGGTCGAATGGCAGCGCTGCCGCCAGCAGCAGCCCAGAAGGACGGGTGGCACGGTCTGATTTGGACTGCCCCTCTTTCTCCTGCACTGCTGCTGGTGGCGGCGCTGTTTTGGAAGTGGGGGGCAGCAGAGCAGTGACCGCTGGCAGGCCATTCCGTTCAGAAGTCAGTGCCGCCACTAGCAAGAGCACAGAAGGAAGGTCGGAAGGATGTGCTATTGCCTTCCTTCCCTCTGCACTGATGCTGGTGCTGGGGCTGTCTTCCAAACGGTGTGGTCAGGGAGTGGGTGCAACTGGCCAGGCACCCAGCTCAGGAGGCAGCACTATCACCAAGAGCAGCACAGCTGTCCTTCCGTCTGTGCCACTGCTGGTGGTAGTGCTGTGTTCCAGTAGGGCAGCTGGAAAGGCAGTGCCACCCCCAGCACTGGTGCAGAAGGAAGGGTGGCATCCTATGCTATTGTCTCCCTTCCTTCTCTACTCCTGCTGGGAGCAGCACTGCCTTGTAAGGGGAGTGGCTGGGAATCAGAGGGGTGTAGCTGGGAATTCGTGGGAATCAGTAGCTGGGCATTGGTGGGAATGAGAGGGGGCGTGGTTAGTGGTTACTGGTAGAACATCCAGCTCAGAAGTCAGTGCCACCACCAGCAGCAGCGCAGGAGGAAGAGTGAGGTGGTACTTTCTTGCCATCCTTCCTTCTGCACTGCTGCTGGCCGTGGCACTGCTTTCTCGGCTGGGCAGGTGAGAGCAGCTGCCCCTCCAGCCACCCAGCTGGGAAGGCCAGGAGAAATCATGCACATTTTCAGATTTCCAAAGTCCACCTGGACAGAGACGAGAGGACTAGGGAAGAGGTCATGTCTAGGGAAACCCACACGGATGGCGACCCTGCGAGCGACCCTCCTGCTCTGGTCTTGCCACTCCCCTCTGGGGTGGGACCCCCAGTGTGAGAACTGCTGTACTTGGGGATTCCTCTACGACCCCGAGTTCCAACATGGCTACAGGCGATCGGCGTCTATTTCCCACAACTTCCACAGGGGGTGGCTGGATTGTCAGGGCTGACGTGGATGGATGGAGCCTTCGAGGACCGAAGAGGAGGTCATGTCCAAGAGCCCTCAGGTGCATTGTGCGCCTGTCCAACATTAAAGAGAATTAACCAACTCATTCATTGTGGGTCTGTTTTTGGGTGTTTGCTTTCTGAGTCTCAAGGATAAATTTGGGTCTTTTTTTTCAGCTTGAGACAGTGGAAGGTAATCTTACCTACCCAAGGTCTCCGCAATTTTTATTCAATTAAAAACTGATTCCCCACCCCAAACATGGGCTCAGGGAGACCAGAGGATTTTTGCAAAAAGCCACCAGCCAAACACCTGGGAAAGACTAGTCTGTTGTAACTCCTGGCCCCCAGATGCCACAGCAGCAACCACTCCACGCCACAGCCCGAGGGAATCACAAGTCCCTTGCCTCCAGGTGCCCCTTGAGTAACCCCTTTACCCCACAGCCAGAGAGAGAACCCAGGAGTGCTTGCCCCCAGATATCGCACCCCTAACCTCTAGACTCCAAAGGCAGGAGGAAGAACCCAGGAGTCCTGGCTTCCAGATTCTGCATCTCCGATCAATGGTGCCTACAGCCATGGGGAGTATGCATGAGTCCTGGCCTCCAGATGCCCCACCTAAACCTAGGCCCACCCTACAGTCATGGGGAGAGAGTCCTGGCCCCCAGCTGCCCCACCTCTCAGCCCGAATCCCCACAGCCAGAGATAGAAAGCAGGAGTCCTTGCCCCCTAGATATGCCACTTTTAACCTGCAGACCTCACAGCCAGTGGGAAAACCCAGGAGTCCTGGGCCCCAGATGTTCCACCTTCAACCACTAGTCCCCACAGCCAGAGGGACATCCCAGGAGTGCTGCCCCACAGAAGGCCCATCTTTTAGCACGGATGGCAGCCACAGCCAAGGGGAGACTCCGGGAGTCCAGGCCCCCAGATGTTGCACTTTGATCCAGTGGCCCCACAGACAGGGGAGAACCCAAGAGTCCTGGCCTCCCGATTCCCCACCTCTCCCCTCTACAGCAGAGCCTGCAGGAGAACCCAGGAGTCCCCTGCAGATGCCCCACCTCTAACCCCTGTAGCCCCCAGCCAGGGGGAGAACCCAGATGTCCTGTCCCCCAGATGTGTCACCTTTAGCCTTTAGCCCCCACTGCCGGGGGAGAACCCAGGAGTCCTGCTCCGCCCCACCCCCCCCCACGAGCCCACAGCCAGGGGAAGAACTCCAGGAGTCCTGGCTGCCAGCTCCCCTCCTCTGAAGTCAGTGCTGGAGTGGGGAGGGACTGTGGCAAGGCCCATTGCCATGGCGACCCTGGTCCTTCATGGAGTCTGAGTGTTACTGACAAGTCCAGGTTACCAAACAACAATGTAGGGAAGAGATTCTGTTGGTTTTCCAATGGTGGGTATTGTGTTTTTCCAGAAATGATCAAACTTTTTATCCCCATGCAGAAAAAATGGTGAATGCCAACATCTTACACTAGAGCAGCATGCCGTGTAGTTACCTCACGTGTTCCTCATGGTCAGTGCATCTCACAACTGATTGTAATAATTGTCTATATTTACAACTGACATTTGCTGACCAGATCAGTGTCACTTTGAAGATTGCGTCTCACTGGCAGCAGAGTGTGTGACTGTAGCTTGCACAGCTCTGTGAGCAGATATCAACATCCATGAATTCCTAATGCAGGGTTTCTCCATTTGTCAGTTTTGTGTGTACATGAGAGTATCTCCACTGCCTGGTAGAGGATTCTAGTTTGTCATGGCCTGACGATATAGAAGATTGGTGTGGAGCTAGTCTAGAGAAACTCAGCCACTCTGCACTGGACAGGGAAAGGTGGAAGGAAATAGCGAGGGAGGCATTGCACACCAACAGGCTCTGAACGTATATTTGCTGTTGATCAAGACGATGATGATGATGATGAATCTATTCCAACTTCGTTGCAAGCCTGCACCAAGAACTAGGCAATTGGTGTGTGTAATTTGATTGCTTTCACAGTTCTAGTTTCAACTTATTCTTTTTTCCTATTTTTAATAAATATCTGGATTTTTAGATTCTAAAGAATTGTTTTCTTTTGGAGTGTGTTCTTTTTGGTAAGTAACACAATAATTCAATAGCCACAATGCATGTGAGTATGAGACAGTCATTAATACATAAAATCAAATCATACTTTTTATAACCCCTATTTGAAGAATAGCGCGCACACATTGATTTGTAATGTGACATGTCTTTACTGCAGGACAGTCACAAACTTTTTATATTTTCCATTTCCTCACTTTCCATGTGTGTTTGTCCCACTCTCATCTTGATTTTCACTGCTGAACCTTCTTTCTCTCCGGAGGACAGTAGGGGGAGCCATCCAACCTTTAAAGATCACATATCATTTGCTCTTTAGATAGGAGCTGTGCATTTTGGGCTTTTTAGACATTTGAGACATTCAACATTTATTGAACATAATCAGGAGAATGATTTATTTTTGTTTACTTTGCAATTATCATGTCAGAAGCCAAAAAGAATTCCTTAAGAGTCACTTGCAGCACTGGAGCAGAGATGGTCCTGAACTGATGAGCTGGATTGAGGACAAAGCTGGAGGAACCTCGGCGTCCTTTTTATACCCTTGCCCGTGTGGAAGGAATTGCATTGTTCCTCCCTGTGTGGAAGCATGTCTGAGATGGAGCTTATTGCATTCACAGGTCACCTGTTCATAACATCACAGCAGGACACCCAGCTCAGAAGTCAGGGACAGCACCAGGGGTGGTGCAGAGGGAAGCGGTATTAGCATACCATGCCACGTCTCTGTGACTCAGAAGGAGCCCCAGCAGCAGTGCAGAAGGCAGGGAGGTGAAGCCATATCGTTCCAGGCTTCCTTCTGTGCTGTGGCTTGTGGTGGCTCTGACTTCTGAGCTGGGTGTCCTGGCAGCAACGTCAGAAGGTCATCTAATGCAGCCCCCGCTTCAAGCAGAAGGGACTAAGTCAAATACCCAACAGAAGCCTGACTCTGTTGTGTCAACACAGTTACCTTATCAAGCAAACCTGGGTGCTTCTCAAAATACACAATATCAAGGTTATTTGGCAAGACTCACTTCCCATAAAAGTCATATTCGCTGATAAAGCCAGAAGAGACAGTCACGACCCTCTCAGCTGTTTGTCTCACCATCATGGAGGACTTCCCTGAATTAATCACTGGTTGAACTAGAGCAGTTCTTTCATAAAAACCTCCAGTCTTGAGTTTCACATTCCCGGTAAAGGGGAATCCTCTGCAGTCCTTAACAAGTCTTTAAATGCGTGTGCCTTATGTCTAGCTAGGGAATGTTAACAGAGGTCAGGATTATAACAGGATTGCAAAAAGAGCTAGATAAGTCCATGCAGGATTGGTCCATCGACAGCTATTAGCTAGAGCAGGCAGGGATGGTGTCCCTAGCCTCTATTGGACAGACTCTGGGAATGGGCAAGGGGGATGGATCACCTGTTTTGTTCATTCCCTCTAGGGCACCTGGCATTGACCACGGTCAGAAGACAAGATACTGGGCTAGATGGACCTTTGGTTCTTCTGACTCTGTCTAGCTTCAGTGGTGCTAATTAAGCTGCCACTCTTTACTGATGGCATCCCAAGCTGGCCTTCCCAGGCGTTGCCTGGGACTGATGTCCGGCTAACAAGCCCATACCTTGAATTTTAGACCAACTTTGAGTCTCGAGGTATCCAGCTCCCCAGCAAAAACAAGAGCTGCTCACCAGTAATACGGGGAAGAGAATGATGAAAACGATGGCAGATGGAAAGGACAACAAATTGGCACTGAAATGTGCCTGGGGCCATGGTTACTCACCCAGCTTGCGCCTTTCTCAATGGAAAATCTGCACATGCAGCACATTTGATGAGATCTTTTTGTTCCAGTGTTTGGCGGGAAATTGAGAGCAAAGCTGGCGACAGCGAGGGGGGTGACATGGATGGGGCAATTTCACAGCTGTTTGACTCACCTAGGGGGACAGAGTCATCATTCACTACTGTGTCAGCAGGTGAAGAGAATTCTTCCCCAGCCAGAGACACTCACACAGCTCCTTCTGCCACAGTCTGAGGGCTCACGACTGGTCACGGACTGAGTCTCATAACCTCCCTGCGTGGGAAGAAGGTTTCAGCCCCTGGCACCCACAGAAGAGCTAAGGCAGGGAGATAGATCAGGCACACAGCTGAGTATTTGCTGGGAGTCTGCAGAGCTGAGACTAGACCACACGCTGCTTGCGTCTTATTGACTAAGCCAAACAGTCTGCTCTGAAACCTGTGCAGGCTGCTTCGCAACAACAACCTCGGTTCCATCCTCAGGCTGCTCTGAGCCGACACTAATGACCATGACTCAGTATATCCCCCGCTCCCGTGAGCCATAGAGATCCCAAAGCACTTCCCAGGCTGGCAGCTGGCCCATCACCCACCAAACACAGGTCACTTACAGCTAGAATCATGGCATCATAGAATTCTAGGGCTGGAAGGGACCTCAGGAGGTCATGGAGTCCAGCTCCCTGCCCAGTGCAGGATCAACCCCAACTAAATCATCCCAGCCAGGGCTTTGTCAAGCCAGGACTTAAAGGCCTCTAGGGATGGAGATTCCACCACCTCTCTAGCAATGCATTGCAGTGTGTCACCACCCACTTGGTGAAAATAGTGTTTCCTAGTATCCAACCTCCCCCACTGTAACTTCAGAGCAGTTCTTGTTCTGCCATCTATGACCCCTGAGAACAGCCTCTCTCCATCCTCTTTAGAGCCTCTTTTCAGGAAGATGAAGGCTGCTATCAGACCATTCCTCACTCTTCTCCAGCCCCTTAATCATTTTCATTGCCCTCCTCTGAACCCACTCAAATGCACCCACATCCTTTCTATACTGAGGGGCCCAGAACTGGATGCAATACTCCAGATGTGGCCTCACCGGTGCCGAATAGAGGGGATTAATAACTTCTCCAGATCCACTGGAAATGCTTCTCCTAATGCACCCAATATGCCGTTAGCCTCCTTGGCTACAAGAGTGCACTGTTGACCCATTAGTGCCAGCCATCTATCGGTCAGCCAGCCACGCCATCCCTGCCATGTTTCCTAACCCCACCTTGCACAGAGTGAAGTTATGAGAGCTTTGGGTTGAAGGAATATGGGAGCTCAGCTCTTTCAGCAAGTCAGGCACATTTAAGAGCTGTCAAGTTGGGCCCCAAATTCTCTAGTGCAAATCAAAGCCTGGGTAAGTGAAAGGAGGGAAAGTCACAGCTGGGGTCCCAGGCACAACTGAGGTGCAGACAGGGAATGTGATAGATACAAAAGGTCTTTATTGCAATAACTCCCTGGCAGGAGCCTGTACCAGGCAGCTCCATGCATGGGACAGCTCTGGTGGTGCCTGCAATTTGCTCAGCATGTGCCCTGCATTACGCTTGTCTGCATCATGCTGTTCTCCTAGTGTTCAGGAAAATTTACCTTTTCTCAGGGCCCCATCCCACTAGCTGCAGACCTCCCCCCGACCCTGCCCCAGCTCCACACTGAATCCAGCCCTAGCAGCATAAAGAGGAGCAGAAAATTAATATAAAACATGTATAATAATAACATATGGAGATACACATCTCACAGAGCTGGAAGGCACCTTGGGAGGTCCCTGAGTCCAGTCCCCTGCCCTCTTGGCAGGACCAGGCACTATCCCTGCTCCCCCCATTTTCCCGATTCTTTCTTTCTGTTTGCTCCTGATCCCTAAACAGCCCCCTCAAGGATTGAGCTCACAACTCTGGGTTTAGCTGGCCCATGTGCAAGCCACTGAGCCATCCCTTGCACTGAAATGCCGAAGAGCTATCTTCCATGACCCAAGTGTCAGGGGGAAATCTAGGCTTCCTGGTGAGCTGAGCAGCAGGAAGTGGAGGAGGGGGGCTCCCTGTAGAGGGAATGGCTTACATGCACACCCCTATACATACTTCATGAAGGGACCTCCAGAGGTCATCAAGTCCAATCCCTTAGCACCATCCCTGACAGTTTTCTTTTTTTTAAACCTGCCCCAGCCCCATGAAAGCCCCCCTCAGCGACTGAGCTGACAACCTTGGGTTTGCAGGGCCAATATGCTAACCACCGAGCTTCTGTTGTGTCTGTAAATATCCCTTTGCTCCTCAAGCAGGACAAACTATGGGCATCCGGCCTGTGCTCCACTGGTGGCCCAAGGACACTTTGGGTTCTCTAAAAGTCAACAGTTATTTAAGGCACACTGTTTAGCTTTATGTAAACACCTGTTCGGATCGCTCCACAAACCTTCACAGCTACAACGCCGGTGGTTGACTTGCTGACACCAAATTGGTTCGCAATGGACCTGTGGTAACCCAGGACAGGTAGCTTCTGGATGACCAAAGCACCCCACTTCTGGGTGGTGCAGCCTTCCTCACGCGTGCAGCCTGGCACTGGAAGAGAAGGGCCAGTACCTCACAGAATTCCATGAAGGGTTGTTTCCTCAGGGGACCATCCTGGAGCCACTGCTGCACACCCCACCCCGCTGCATGTTGACATGGTCCCACCACGCTGTACCCATGGGCCTGCTCCAGAAGAACCAATCTATACACATGAAAGCCGTGTGCTTTCCTCTGCAGGGTCCTGTGGTGGTCCTATAGCGAGCCACCTCCCTGAGCTCACTGTGGAGTGCGAGGACCGTACCACACTCTGCAGAGAGCGATGTAGCTGGATGATGCTGATCCAGAACGAGGGAAGCCCATGGTCCACATCTGGTCTCTGCAGCACCTCATGAAACAGCTTGTAGGTTTCCCCTGCTTTGCTTTGCTTTGATTTGCTTCAGCTCAAACTTCCAGCTGGCTGCTGGAGTAGGCAGGTGAACTGGATACAGAGCAGTGCACTCTAACATGGTTTATACTTGGGATAAACAGCACTGTGAATGACTTCGAACAGTCCAGGCAAAGGCTTCCTGACCTAGCTTAAGGCCCTGCCCTGCTGTTTTCAACACTGGGACTCGACTCTGTAGCTGTCACAGCCCAGGTGAGACCATCCTACCCTCAGGGGGGAGGGGAAGTGCTGCCTTCTCTTTCCAGTGGGGTCTTTGTCAGCCAAACCTGCTCTGGTACTTCTCCCACCATGGAATTCCCTTTCCTCAGCCAGCCCTTGTCCCACCAGCTCTGGGCCTCACCTGGGTGAGCAGGGGGCCAGGTGTGATGGCCATCTCCTGTATCTCTGGTCCCAAGACCCCAGCAGCCACCGCTCTGAATTGGCTCCTGAGCTGCACACAGACAAAGAAACTTCGTCATGGCCGTTATTAGTGGTGGTTGTTCCCAGCAGTGGCTCTTGAGCAGGTCTGAATGGATGAGACACACAGGACAGAGCCATGGATTGCCAGCGGCCCCGGATGAGGACGTGCCAAGCCAGTGCAATGCACCCGCCACTGTGCTGTGATCACAGGGGGCAGGCAGGGGGTTCCAGCCCTGGGCTCGATTCTCTGGTTTGAGGCAGTCCCGGTGACGCTTTCCCAAGACCTAAGGCTGATCTCAGGGAACACCACCCGTTCCCCAAATCCACGGCTCAGCCCCAGTGCCAGGCATCATGGGCCAGTGCATGGCATAGTCACATGCCACAGGCTGCTACGGAGCCCACACCCTGGCCCCCTTCCCTGCAAGCTTCGGCGAGCCCCTGCTACAGGTAAGGTTGCAGCTCTTCTCCGCTCGAGGGGAGCTGCCTCCCTGGCTGAGCCCACTGGGAGCGCCATGTGCTGGGACTGCAGCCCAGCACCTGGCCAGGCGGCTGTGACCAGGCACGACACAGAAATCCAGGCAGTGGGGAGAGGTTCAGCTGTGCTGTAATGTGAGCCAGGAAAGCGGTGGATTGGTGGTGGTGCGGCTAGTTGCTGAGCCCGCCTGGCTGGGGGGAGGTGAGGTACTGTACGTCTTCTCATCCCTGCTGGTGTGTACAGGGGGCCCTGCATGTGCCCAGGCTGGTGAAGCAGAGGGGCTGACAGATGGGTTACAGCTCCCCTCTCAATGCAGTGACCAGCCACCAGCGGTCCTGCCACCTAGCTCTGTCAGTGCAATGCGGGCTTCGACCATAGACCTCCTCATTGTGCCAGCCCTGGGCTCCCCGCACAGCTCTGCTGAGCCCCCTCGACACTGGCCCCCTCCTCCACACTGCCAGTCCCAGCAGGCACACAGGCAACCCCAACCCGGCTGCCCATGTGTGAGAACGGGCTCTAGGCAGAGAAGCAATTGCTCAAACTCACCTTCTCCGATGGCTTGCGAGCCTGTTGCCATGGAACTTCCAAGTGGGTTTGCTGTGGGTTTTAGGGCGGCTGGCCTTGGTGTTTGGAGAGGGAAGGACCAACCCACTCACAACAGGACTAACTTGCTTACACCAGGCATCAAACGCTGCTGACTCATGAGAAAGTCTGAAGCCATCTGGGCCACTGCAAGGGACAAATCCGCACTCAACAAGGCTAGATGTGTCTCCATCCCATATCCAGGTCATTCCTGCCACCAGCCCATTGCCTAGCCCCTGCTGCTGTGTGGGGCTCATCCCACCGTAGCCCACTCTGCCCTCCCCCTCTATGAGCCCAGTGGGAAGCCAGTCCCACCTTGCCCCAGCAGTGTGTAGTAGAGAAGCTTGAAGATAAGCCCTTGGGCATCTGTGCGCTTTGGTGCCTCGGGAGTGAAGTTTCCACCGCTCTGCCCTGAAAATGCTAGACGCAAGCAGGAGTTGAGGGGCGGCTCTCGTGGGCAGGCAGGAAGACACTGAAAGGTTAGATGGACCCCCCTGACCTTGGCCTTATTGGATTTTTAAAATAGATGTGAAACTGTTTCTGTAACAAGTGACGTTTGCACAAAACCTGGTGCCCAGTGGGCCACGTGAGCTCTCTAATAAAAGCTGGGGATGCACTGACTCTGTTTATGCTGCTTGTATGGCTGTGCCATTGCTGCATGGAAAGTTACAGGTACTGTCTCTGTCTTGCATTAGAAATGTTTCAGTGTTGGGTTCACAACAGGGAGTGTGGTTCCCTCCCAGCCCGGTGCTATGGGCTGAACGAAGGACCAGCCCCATCGGGCGCCAAGCCTCAGCAATCTGACTGAGCCAGGCCATCTGGGAATCTGCCAATGGCAGAATGCCCCCAAAAGGGAAGGACAGGTGACCTGCTTAGGTGGTGCATCACTGAGTCTGGGACCAGGTGCAGGGAAACGTTCCTCCACATGGCAAGAATCTATAAAAGGAGGACCCGGACAGGCACCATTTTGGCCACATTCCTTATCCTCCGTCTTGTCAGGAGTTTGCACAAACATCCCTGCTATGAACTAAGCCCAGATGGACCGGGGGCCCATCCAACAAAGGATGTACTTCCAGAGACTTTTAAAACAGCAGCCGCCACCACCTGCAGCAGCCTGCTTCAAAGTGTTTGACTGACATATATACGTTGATCACTTTATCAAGTTTGCTCTCTCACCCTATTCTTTCTTCCTTTAGTAATAAACCTTGAGATTTTTAGCTTCGAAAGGCTTGGCCCAGCGTGCTGCTTAGGGTAAGTTCTAATTACCTGTACATACTGGCCTGGGGATGTGGCTGGGCCCTTTGGGGACAGGACGAATCTGTGTGGATTTGGTGAGACTGGTTTTCATAAGCTCCCACCAGAGTAAGGAGGGTACTGGTCGGGGAGCTTGCGGGATTTGCTTGTGTAACTTCAGGCTGGCCAGAGAGGCAGCGGAAGTGCTTTGTGACTGGTTTGGGGCCTTACGTGAGGAAACCCCAGTCTGGCCTGTACGTGGCCCAGTTTCAAGCAATTTGCCAAGGTTTCATTCTCTTAGCAGTGCCCCAGAAGCCTCCTATATATTTCAACCGCCCCCCCTGCCTCCAGCTGCATCACACACACAGCTCATTAAAGAAAAAGCTGTAACTATTTGTCATGTTCCCCTTGGGACAATGAGCCCAGCCCGCAGGAGGGATAATAAATTAAGGCCTGGTAGTCATCAGGAAGTGTGTGGGCTCCTGATAAATCACTGATCTATGGCAAAATAAACAGCATTTGGTGGAGTGGGGCCGGCTGCTACCAGCCCTATTGTTAACTTCTAATTAGCTGCAGGCACACACACAATAGAAGAGCTGGCCAATTGCAGACGAGACCAGGGCACACATCTGGGGCATTCCTGGGGTGAATTTATGAACCCGTGGGTCAGGGGGTGAGGGAACTGCTTATAACTCAAGGCTACGCTATATTTATGGCACAGAGTTTAAGGACAAAAGGGAAGAGCAGATTCTCTAATATAATCACTTGCCACCCACCCAGCCCAGCACCCGTCTGATTAAACCACCAAGCTCTGGCTGCAAAGCTGCTGAGTCCCAGGAGCTGCCAGGTAAGCCCCAACAGGGCTGCTGGTCTCTAATGCTCCCACATGACATTCCTGTATTAAGGACGAGAGGGGAGTTCGGTCTCCACAGAACAGCTGTAGCTCAGCTGCCGGAACCTTGCCACTTGGTCAGCATCCCAGAACCATCATTCTTTTGTGACTCTAGCTCTTAGTTGCTGCATGCCTCAGTTTCCCCACCTCTGCAGTAGGGATTATCACACCCCCCCACCATGCCGGGGTGAAGTGTGGAGAAAGACATTAAGGGTTGTGAGGAGCTGTGTTGGGGGCCCTATAAGGACCAGTGAGAGCTGGCCAGAATCCCGTGATTTTGGGGGACAATTTGAAACCACGGGGGAAATCCATGTTGGGCTTGGTTTGCCCAGGTGTGAATAATGTCACAAGGTACTGTGCTTTCAGAGACACCAGCCCTGAGACGCCACCCCCCACATATTGTCCACAGCGCTTGGTGATGCTTCCATGACCTATTGCTGCTCTGTGCTTGTTAGCCACCGCCGACTGGAATGACCTTTCCTTCTCGCCAGCCTTCCCCACTGCACTGGGCATCTCAGCTTCTCCTTGCAGGGCACAGCTGAGGCATGAAACGCAGAGATGGCAAACTACAGGTGGGAAAACAAGCAGACTCAGGAGATGTCCTCCCAGCCCCAGGGCCTGGCAGATGAGACATGACTTATTTCAATCACCACAGCTGCGGCTCAGGCAGCGCCAAGGCACCCAGCGCATCCATCTTGAGCGCTGCCCTGCTCGTGCTTGGCGGGGAAGCTGCTTACTGAGCTCCAGGGTTGCCAGAGGCTTCCTCTTATGGTACAGAGTAGCAGCCCCTCCGGGGGGGGTCTCCTTATGTAGAGGCACTTGCATCTCTCAGCCCTTTGCACTAGAGTCCTGGGCATGACTGGGCAGCCAGGGATCTTGCTAGAGAGAGGGCTGGCAGGGCAGCCCAGGCGGACGTATGGAGCCAGGCCCTTTGTGCTACAAAGCAGCAGTTCCATTGGTGGCACCAGACCTGGGCTGATTTACACCAGCTGAGGATCTGGCCTGTCCTTACCAGGGTGGGTGACCTCTGATGCACATTGGGCTGGCAGTGAAGAGCTTCCAAAGGGCAGGGCAGGGGCTCGTCTCTCTTCTGTGCTCAGCGGAGGTTCCAGCAGGCAGCTTTCCAGAGATGCTGGGTGCCAGTGGCTACGTGAGTGGTGTGCAGAAAGCCCCTGTGCCACTAGCCCCAGGGCCCCTCAGACTGGACACCCACAAAGCGGGGGCTCTCGGGGGAGACACGGAGCTGGTGGTTATCGGCCGGCTTCTAGAGTACCCAGCATTCCTATTCAATCCCCTCTGAGGAGGAGGATGGAGGAGGTATTGTGTTTACTTTGGTCCCTGGGCAGAAGCGAGGAGGGACACTGGGTGGCCCCCCTTCCCCGCTTTGCAGCAACGGGCCCTTTTCCGGAGAGCCGCACTGGGGGCGCAGAGGGACTTACTAGGCCTGGCTGAAGACCTTGGCTTGGAGGAGGCGGGGTCCCATCGTGAGACGGCCCCCGCAGTCCTGCCACGCAGCCCGGTGCAGGCGGAGGAGGTGGGGGATCTGTGGTGGGTTTTTCAGCCACGTGGCTGGCTATGCCCACCTTGTGTGAACTACCCCCAACTCCAGACTGTGGTTATTTCCTGCACCAAGCGGCTCCTGGTCCTTCTGATACGGCCTCTTCTCAGCCACACGGGACTGACGCAGATTTGGTTTGACTGAAGCCTCCCTGTGTAATGTGACCTGTCCAACCCACCCCCCTCCCTCCCCCCGGCCCCTGCCCCATCTGTTTTCCGGTAGAGTGAAGAATTCACCTGCTCCTTTGCTCATTGCCTTTCCTAGAGCCGAAGAAATCCCAGCTTCCTGAATGCTGGCCCTGCCTTCTCTGGGCGGGTGTGTATCCCCCAGCCTCCTCCCCGCTGGCGTGCAGAACAGGCCAACTCCAGCTGCTCTGGGCTGCAGGGTCTCCATGTCATCTGCACAGAGCCACTTCTGACAGCTCACACGGGCAGCTCGCCGGGCAGAGCTGTTCCCTGCTGGCCACGAGGCGCCCAGGGGCTGTCCCTGCTGCGGTAACAGGCAGGCAGTGCACTCAGAACATGGCCTGGAGGTGGGGCAATTCCAGGAGCTGGGTAAGTGCCTCCCAGTGCCTGCCTCCCAGCCACTGTGACAAACTGTAGCGGGGGGCCCTGAGCTGAACTCGGGGCTGCTACTTCCAGGTTCAGAGCACAGACCTTTACCAGCTGAGCCTGAGGCCGAAGGGGATGTGTTCCCCAGGCAGCTGTGGGGCAGGCCCTGAGCCCGGGCAGGGAACCCCAGTCAGTCAGTGAGTGCAGCCCCTGCACTGGCCCGGCTCGGGTCCTCCATCTGGCTCACGGGGGGCAGTGATGACTGACACGAGGCCCTATGGCCCCGCACAGCTGCCCTGCCCCAGTCTCAGGAGCATCACACTGAGGTGTGCAACTGCAGCACCCGGATCCGGACAGAGAGCAGGGCCTCGTTGTCCACAGCCCAAGTGCCAGCCCTTGCCTCAAAGAGCTGCCAGTCCCCATTGGCCCAACAGATACGCCACCACCCCCATTCTACAGACGGAGAGAGACTTGCCCCCCATCCACGGGCACCCTGGGAGGCTGTAGCAGAGCCAGACAGGAGCCCAGGGCTCTGGGGTTCAGGGTTCCCATCCTATCCAGCGCACTCCCCTCCCTCCTCCCGCAGACGGCTCATGGGATATGGACACCTTCATTATACACCCCCTCTGCTCTCACAGAACACTGTCATCCACAGCTCCCAAAGCACCTCCCACAGCCCGCTGAGGCACTGCAACCCCCCCTTGTATGGATGGGAGATGCACAGAGAGGCTAAGGACCTCTCGAGCCCCGGAACACAGCCAGGCCCCCAGACGGATGGGGAAGAGGGGACCGAGGGGCCACTTGCCCCAGAGCCTGGCCTTTCAAAGGGGTCTGGAGCTCTGGGCCCCTCACAAGCACTGCAGCAGTGCAGTGGGGAAGGAGGCAGCCCTAAGGGGCCCGTCTGCCTTTGGCCCTGCCCCTCCTGGGGGTATGGAGCTGGGCTCCTATTCCCCCTTGCCCTGGGGTGCCCGGGGCTGTTGGCCCTGCCGAACCCAACAGCAGCCTGGTGCTTCGGTGTCCACACTCACTGCAGTGCTAAGGGGCTCTCCCATTAGTGGGGTAACCCACCTCTGTGCGGCCGTGGCTACAGCGACAGAATCTCTCTGCTGGCAGCCTAGTGCTGGGGGACGATTTAGTTGGGGTTGGCCTTGCTTTGAGCAGGGGGTTGGATGTGGTGGCCTCCTGAGGCCTCCTCCATCCTTGTGATTCCATGAGTTGGGGCTCCCTAAAAATGCTGCTCTAGGAGCAGGTTTTCCTGCAGTGTTAGGCTGCCCTTGTCTCCTACGGTGGCCCAGACGCCATGACATGCCCAAAGTGACCCAGGCTGTCTGGTGGAGCAGAGAGCTGACCCCTAAACTCCCCTCTCATAGGCTACTGCTACAACCACCAGACCCCCTCCCCTCTTTAAGAATCCCCTTAGCTCCTCAGTCCACCTCCAGGCCACCCTGAAGCCTGTGTCAGCCCAGCACCACTCCAGGAAACAGGCGCCTCTCTTTGGCCAGAGTTAGTCTTTACCAGACTTTCCACTCCTGAGGCTGTCCCCATGCTGCTGCTTGCCCGCCTACTGCAGATGGCAGCTCAGGGTGGGGAGGCCCAGAATGTGCCTGATTCACAGTGAGGATTTCCCAGTGGGCTCCTGCAAAGGAGTTACTCCTCCTTTGGTTGAAGTTAATGGAAATAATTAGCTAATTGCAAAGCGTCCTGCAGGTCACTGGTCGGTTTATTTCCCCTACACAAGTTACCTGCTAATTACCCCGTGCTGCTTATCTCTGGGCCCACAGGCACAGATCAATGGGCGTCATTCTAATTACAGCATAAAACGCAGGGACAGATACAGCACAGCCCCGTCTTCTCCAGCACTCACAGGGAGGCTGTTTGATGTTCCTGCTCCGCTGTCCAAGGAGCTGGAGTTTTGCCATGAAGCTCCCTAACACTAGGCTCTGAGAAGGATGCGGGAGCAGCACTTACCAGGAGGAAGCGTTGCGGAGTGGTTAGAGCGGAAGCCTCACCACCAGCTGTCATGGCTTCTCATCCCAGCGCTGCATTTTTCCACCCTCAGCTGGAGCAGGGAGGGTAATTAACCACCGGAACAATTCACTCAGGGTCGGCAATTTCTAAAATCAAGAGCAGAGGCTTGTCTAGAGGCAGGTTTGGTCCTGCCTAGGGCAGGGGGTTGGACTCAATGACCTCTTGAGGTCTCTTCCAGCATAGGAATCTAGGATTCTCTGCCCTGGAGAAGTTCTCTAGCTGGATTACACAGGAGGGCCAATCAGATTGTCCCACTGCCCCCTTGGAATCTGCGAAACTGCCTCGAGATTCGGAGTGACGTGGCTTTACAGCTCTGACAGGGAGACAGGCAAAAGAGCAGCAGGGAAAGGCTCCAGGCAGTAGCTCTTCAGTGAAAGACAGAGCCGCTGTGGGGATTCTGCTGCTTTCTTTACCAAACTGAGCTTCCTCGCCCCAGGTTAGTAGAAAGTGAGTCCTCAGCAGCAGCAGATGACCCTGTAAGTCACAGATGACCCTGTAAGTCACAGAACTGCTGTGCTGCAATTTCTCCATTCAAAAATGGAGAGGCTGATACTAAGCTCCCCACCCTGCAGAAGGGGATAGAGATGATTCTTCTCTTAAGGAATGAGAAACACTCTGCGATCAGTGGGAAGGAGCTGCACCTGAAAGCCCAGTGACATCTGGAACCTGGTCCAAACCCCCTGGCACGAGCAGGAGTGTGGAATTGGTTCTTAAACACAAGGCAGGAATATACCAACCACAGCAGCATTCAAAGATGAAGGAATATGTCACATACCTTGGCAGTAAAACATGCAGGTCAATATGGACCTGCAGAAAAGACCAACATCACAAATTGGCCAGGTGGCAGCTGCATTCACCAGGTAAGCGCTGATTTCATCTTCAAAAATCTGTGACTTAAGGAACAAACTAGAGCAGTTTGTCAGAAGCTCGGAATGGGCAAGAGGGTAAGGATCACATAGTTGCTACATGTTTTGTTCATCCCTCTAGGGGCACCTGGCATTGGCCCCTGTTGGAAGACAGGATACTGGGCAGGATGGACCTTTGGGCTGGCTGTTCTTGTGTTCAAGCTATGAATCTTCACCTCAAATGCCATTTCACCAGAACACCTGGATGTGGAAAGCAGCAAACTATTCACTGCAGACAGGTCCCCTGCCTGCCAAAGGACATGCTCAGGGAACATACGAGGAAGGGCTCTCAAATCTCATTGGGCAATCATGACCTTAGTGTAGACTGCAGGAAGTTGACAGAATTCTCAGGGAAGTGGCTTAAGGTCAGCGACAGGAGACCCCTCCTGGCATTGTCGCCAGTGGTGATGCTTGCTTAGGCATCCCTGGAGTTGCTCCAGATAGTTCAGTCCAAAGGAGATTAGAGAGTTACAAAGGAATGTCACAAAAGTGGGTGACTGGGTTAGTGGTGAAATTCAGGGTTGATAAATGTAAGTGATGCACATTGGGAAAATACAGTCTCAATATACAACATATACAACAGGTATAAAGATGTAAATCTCAACCTAGCATACAATCTCAAACAGTAAAGGTCAAGAACATCTGAAAAATTGAAAAAAAATGGGGCTTGTTTAGTCTGGAGAGGAGACGACTGAGAGGGGCCTGATAACCGTTAACATAAAAGGGTATTACAAGGAGGAAGGAGAAAAGTTATTCTCCTTAACATCTGAGGATAGGACAAGGAGCAATGGCCTTAAACTGCAGCAAGGGAGGTTTAGGCTGGATATTTGGAAAAATTTCCTGTCAGGATGGTTAAGCACTGGGATAAATTGCCTGGGGAAGATTGTGGAATCTCCATCACTGGAGCTATTTAAGAGCAGATTAGACAAGTACCTTCCAGGGATGCTCTAGAGGATACTTAGGCCTGCTATGAATTCAGGGACTAGACTAGATGACCTATCGCAGTCCTTTCAAGTCCTACAGTTTCATATTCATACCAGAAGGTGAGGGCTAAATTAGAAAGCTCTTGGCGTGATTGTGGGTAGTTGTAAACAGGTGACATCCACCTCTCACAAGCAACCCTTTTTCGGGTGCATGTCAGTCCCTCTCTTAGTCTGTGGTGACACCTTCTTGTGGTTTTTCCAGTGACTCAGCCCCCCTACCCCGACCCCGAGCTAAGGCAAACACAGTCTGTATGGAATAACTCAGCGCCTTTCAGTGCAACCACGTCATTAAGGACTCACGCCCCTGGAGACCCTTTCCGCACTCTGGGTGGTTCACTGGGCCTCTTAACAATTCAGGTCCCCAACTGTGGGTGTATCACTGTCCCTCTGTAGGCCATTTCCCTGGCTTTCGGGGAGAATCTGACCCACCCGCTACTCCAGGTGCCAGCCCCGGTACCACAAGAGTAGCAGCCATGTGCCTCTGTGGCCCTTTAACTAAATGGCTTTCAGTTCTCTGGGGCGCTCCCTTGCAGCCCCAGCCGTCAGCAGGGCTTACCTCAGGGGTCAGCTGAGATCAGACCCAGCAGCCATCCAGCCCTTGCTGGCCCCTCACCACACTGAGCCCTTCACGCTGTCACTCCCCGGTCCAGACCAGCAGTGAGCTGTCCATGGTGCTGCAGTCCTGCCGCCCACCGGGAGGCTCCGCTCCTCAGGCTCCTGGAAACAACCGACCCTTGGCTGCACAGCAGCTCCTCTTATACTAGCCTGCAGCCTCTGATTGGCCAGTCCAGGGGTGGGCAGTAATTGTTGAAGGGGGTCACTCCAAGACTGTGGTAAGTGGTCAAGGGCTGAACGTGTCTCTGGACGGGGTCTGGTGTTTGGGAGGGAGGCTGGGTGCAGAAGGGAGCACGGGCTCGGGTGCAGGAGAGGGTGCAGGGTCTAGGAGGGAGTTGTGACTCGGGGAGGTAGGTAAGAGGTTGCAGAGGGTTTGGGTGGTGACCTGGGGGAGGAGCTAGGAAGAGGGAGGATCTGGGGTGCCAAAGGCAGGGCCTGGATGGGAGGCGCTCTTTTAGCAGCTTCCAGCCAGCAGCCCAGTGGGACCCTGAGGCAGGGTCCCTGTCTGCCGCAGCCCTAGGTGCAAAGTGGCTTCCTGCTCCCAGTGGCTCTCTGGATCACACGTGAGGGGAGCAGTTTTTGTGCACTGCCTCGTCCCCCACCCCAGCACGGCTCTGCCTGTGGTTTGACAGCCACATTCAGAGCTGGCCCAGGCCCATAGGGGTTGCAATTTGGTATCTGCAATGTCCCTGCCTCTCAGCATGGGAAGAAAGGTTAAATGTGTAATGCCACAGTAGGGCAGACGCATAGCGCAGGAAAAGCAAAGAATTGAGCTTGGCTCTCAGAGCCTGGGGCACCTGTTTGTCTTGTAACTGAAATCCCATTTACTCTGTGCTGGCTCGAGCCATTTCCAGAGCAGAACAAGACATTGGAGGCACCCACAGTAAACACGACCTAGTTTGACTGCACGTTTCATCAATGGCAGCAGCGACCCAATCAAGCAGGTTTTGCCTTGCAAATTGTGACTCATTTGGCCAGGGAGCAAGCCAGTTAAAGAACCCCAGGGAAGCCGGCGTAAATCAGAATAACCCTGAGGGGCTTCTCTAGCTGAGTGCCCCAGACTGGAGCCAGGGCAGGAGGAGAGGACTTGTCAGGACACATTTCCCACTATGTCAACCTGTCTGCTGCCCTTTTACCTCTGCTCCCGAGAGAAATGTCTTGTTCCAGCTGTAAATCATTCACGAACTGTCAGGGCAGACACAGGCAGCTTTGCTACCAGGAGCAAATCAGGCTCCAAAGCTTGGACTTTAGGTCAGGATGGAACCTTGTATAGCTACAGCCAAGTGACTGGCTACAATTAACCTAGCTGCACCAGACCCATACAAACCCTGGGGAGCTTCTGGGTGCTGGGAACAGAACCATACAATGCAACCATAGACATCTAGAGATTAGGGAAAATCTGAGTGCAGGGAATGGACTTGCTGACCTCTGGAAGGACCTTCTAGTACTAAGGACCAGCCCTACTGCTACTGAGTCTCCCTGACTCAGCAGTTTCTTGGGTGGCTACAGCTTCCAGTTCCTGCCCCTGCTCAGTCTGCTAATGAATAGCTGCCCGAAGCAGAGCTGCTTCCAGCGCGGGAGCAAGTCCCTGCTGGGAATGGAGGCGGTTGGCTTGGCTCAGATGCAGTCTCCCTTGTGATTTAAGTTAGCAATTGCACAGACACTGCTGATCTGCTGCACACCAAGTCCTGGCACCCAACCAGCCCTTCTACCGATGCAGAGGAATCACAGCTAGCCAAGAGCTCTTACCTCACCTGGGCTATTGCTCCCTCAGACATCCCACAACAAGCTGATCCGGCCAGGCATAAATATCCCACAAGACTGGCTGGAGAGACCTTTCGAGAGCCCTAGACACCTGGCAAAGCTGAGGGAATGCAGCAAAGATCCTACTCTTAGTCTTGGGTTATATTTCACATTGGCTCCTTGTCAAGGCTTTTCCCCACTCTGACACACTGAGTGCAGAAGGTGGGGCCCACAAGAAACTTTAAAAGTACCTTGCCTCTATAGGCTCTGCTTAAATGCTTCCCAAGGTCACAGATTCCCTGCCCCCAGGGGGATAGCTGCCACCACCCACGTGAGAAAACCCCCCTTGAGAAGCCAGGAAGACACACTTGGGATGTCTCCCTGTGTGGTAACCCCAAGCACTTAACTCTCCTTTAGGAGCGAGCTTGGAAATAAATAGGAAGCAATTAAGCTGCAATCAGATACCTGACTTTTTTGTCTTAGGTCTGGGTATACACAGACCCTTTGCTAGGACACAGAAATCAAATCATCACCTTCAAATAAAAAAGGTGATTTATTAAGAAAGAAAAAGGTAAAGTAGATCATGAAAGTGGACAATGCGTACGTGGTTGCTAGTTGTTACAGAGCCTCTTTAAAAAGGTAGATAAAAGATAAGAAGGTAGAATTATTTCCCTGGGATTCAGTTTAAATGTTCTAGTGTGCAAAGGGGGTACGTCAGCCAGCCTGAGAGGTCCTGTACCAAAACCCAAAATAAAAAAAATAACCTGATTTCAGCTGACTGAAAAATTCCTTTCTACTTACATATCTGTATGAGCAGATCATTTTGTGGCCTGGATATTTACTGATTCATTAAGGCTGCTCAGGATTAAACACCTCTGTGTTTCTCTGCTCTGGCCACACACAAAAAGATAAGACCCCTCAGCAGGTAACTGCTTCAATTCAAAAGATCTCTCCCTCTGTCCATGGGCTCATCTGGCTGCTTGCCAACAGAGACCCCACTCCCTCTGAGTTTAACCCTTTACAGACATTCATTCATGACACTCCTACAGGCTCAACCCTACTGCCGGGCTCCTCTCCGTTCCCCGAGGGGAAAGTCTGCAGGGAGGCTATGGCAGTGGATAGCAGCTACCAAACTGCCCCTCTGCCAGGGGAAGCACAGAGTAAGGGGTATGGAAAGTGTTAAAATGACAAGCAACGGTTTGAATTTGAAAGGGGTTTTCCTTAGCCCACTAGTAAGGGAGAGGCAGGAGAGTCCCTCCATAAAAATAAGATACGTGCCTGTCCCTCCCACCCCATGTCTTAGTCCGAGTTTCCTCAGATGAATGAAAGTCCAAAGGCCACATTGAATCATAGAATCCGAGGGCTGGAAGGGACCTCAGGAGGTCATTGAGTCCAGCCCCCTGCTTCCAAATAAGTCATCTCAGCCTGCCTATGTCATGCCGGGTCTTAAAAGCCTCTAGGAATGGAGAATCCACCACCTCTCTAGGCAACGCATTCCAGGCTTCACCACCTCCTGGGGAAGTAGTTCTTCCTAATATCCAACCTACTTCTCTCCTTCTGTAACTTCAGACCATTGCTCCTTGTTCTGCCATCTGTCACCACGGAGAACAGTTTCTCTCCACTCTCTTTAGAGCTCCCCTTCAGGAAGTTGAAGGCTGCTATTAAATCACCCTCAGTCCTCTCTTCTGCAAACTAAACAAGCCCAAATCCCTCACCTGCTCCTCATAAGTCATGTGCTCCAGCCCCTTAATGATTTTTGTTTCCAGACCTGCTCCAGTATATTCACATCCTTTCTATCCTGGGGTGGGGGGCGGGGGCGCAAAACTGGATGCAATACTCCAGGTGTGGCCTCACCAGTGTCATGTGGTATCTCACATGGGGTAGCCATAACTTCTGTAGCTCATGGGGGGCATGAGGTTGGGCAGTGCCACCATTAGGATGGAGTGGTGACTGAATTGTCTCACTGCTCTGAGAAATGTATAAACTGGCAAGAAAGGAACTGCAGAGACAGCCTGGGCAGGGAGGTGCACACAAGGCAGAAAGTGAGGACTCAGGGCTCTGTGCTGCCCAGATGCTGCCTGTCTGGAGGAAAGAGAGGAGGCAACTTTTGAACTGAGAGAAAGAAAAGTGGTTCTCTAGGGACAGACGGGAGAATGTGGATAGGCTGCTTACAACTGGATTGATCCTCCAGAGCCCAAGAAAGACTGAACTGGACTGTCCTGGGGCAAGTGACTTGCTCATGTGATAATCTCCATTTTGGGTGGTACCTTCACACAGCAAAAACTATGGGATTCTTGCCACATGGGCAAGAGTATAAAGTGGACCTGGGGTTCCTCCATCTGTGGCTTCACTCCAGCTCCTCCCTTCAGGAGCATTTCTGTGAACTTGGGCCTGGAATGACCCATCCTAACCAAGGACGATTTCCAGTGACTTAAGCTAGCAGCCTATTCCAGCTCTGCTAAGAGCCTGCCCCAGGAACTTTGCATTAGTATATGTAAAGTAAAGTCCTCACGAATTTTACTCAAACTTTTTAAACTTTTTTTTTCTTTTAATAAACCTTTAGATTTGCCAATCCTAATGGACTGGCTCAGCACGCCCCTTCGTATAAGATCTGAGGCATCAATTGACCTTGGCATGCGTCTGGTACTTTGGAACTGGAAGAACCCGTGTGAATTGGCAAGAAGAAGGTGATCAGAGAGGGCGTGGGGCCCCTACTGGATGAGGGAGGTAACCCAGTGACAGATGATGTAGGGAAAGCTGAAGTACTTAATGCTTTCTTTGCCTCTGTCTTCACGGGCAAGGACAGCTCCCAGACTAATGCGAAAAGTGATGCACTGTGGGAGGAAGGTGGGCAGCCTTTGGTGGGGAAAGAACAGGTTAGGAGCTATCTAAAAAAGCTAAACGTACATAAATCCGTGGGCCTGGACCTAATTCATCTGAGGGTTCTGAGGGAGTTGGCGTATGTCATTGATGAGCCCTTGGCCGTTATCTTTGAAAAGTCGTGGAGATCAGGAGAGATCCCGGATGATTGGAAAAAGGCAAATGTAGTGCCCATCTTTAAAAAAGGGAAGAAGGATGATCCAGGGAACTATAGGCCGGTCAGTCTTACATCAGTCCCTGGAAAAATCATGGAGGGGCTCCTCAAGGAAGTCATTTTGAGACACTTGGAGGAGGGGAAAGTGATCAGGAATAGTCAGCATGGACTCACGAAGGGCAAGTCATGCCTGACCAATCTGATTAGCTTCTACGATGAGATAACTGGCTCTGTGGACAGGGGAAAATCAATGGATGTGATTTATCTTGACTTTAGCAAAGCTTTTGATACAGTCTCTCACAACATTCTTGTCAGCAAGTTAAAGGAATGTGGACTGGATAAATGGATGGTAAGATGGCTAGACAGCTGGCTAGGTCGGGCCCATCGGGTAGTGATCAATGGCTCGATGTTGGGATGGTGGTCGGTTTCTAGTGGAGTGCCCCAAGGTTCGGTTCTGGGTCCTGTTCTGTTCAACATATTTATCAATGACCTGGATGAGGGGTTGGATTGCACCCTCAGCAAGTTTGCGGATGACACTAAGCTAGGGGGAGAGGTAGATATGCTGGAGGGTAGGGATAGGATCCAGAGTGACTTAGACAAATTGGAAGACTGGGCTGCAAGAAATCTGATGAGGTTCAATAAGGACAAGTGCAGAGTCCTGCACTTGGGCTGGAAGAATCCCAAGCATTGTTACAGGCTGGGGTCCGACTGGCTCAGTAGTAGTTCTGCAGAAAAGGACCTGGGAGTTGTAGTGGACGAGAAGCTGGACATGAGTCGTCCATGTGCCATTGTAGCCAAGAAGGCTAATGGCATATTAGGTTGCATCAAGAGGAGCGTTGCCAGTAGATCCAGAGAAGTGATTGTTCCTCTTTATTCAGCTTTGGTGAGGCCGCATCTGGAGTATTGTGTCCAGTTCTGGGCTCCCAATTATAGGAAGGATGTGGACACACTGGAGACGGTCCAGTGGAGGGTGACCAAAATAACTGGGGGTGGGGGTGGAGCATATGACCTATGAAGAAAGGTTGAGGGACTTGGAACTGTTTAGTCTGCAGAAGAGAAGACTGAGGGGGGACTTGATAACAGCCTTCAACTTACTGAAGGGAGGTTGCAAAGAGGCTGGAGAGAGGCTGTTCACAGTGGTCACGGATGGCAGAACACAGAACAATGGTCTCAAGGTGCAGTTGGGAAGGTCCACGTTGAACATTAGGAAAAACTTTTTCACTAGGAGGGTGGTGAAGCCCTGGAATTGTCTACCCAGGGAAGTAGTGGAGTCTTCATCCCTGGAGGTGTTTAAGTCTCGCCTTGACAAAGCCCTGGCTGGGCTGATCTGATGGGTTTGGTCCTGCCTAGGGTAAGGGGCTGGACTTGATGGCTTTTTTACATCTCTTCCAGCTCTATTGTTCTACAGTTCTATGAATTTGGTGAGATTGGTTTTCGTAACCTCTCATCTGTGTGAGGAAGGATACTGGTTGTGGCAGAAGAGAAGCTGGAGTATACAAGGGAATTGCTTGTGTGACTTCTTGCTGGCCAGCATGGCAACAGAAGTGCTCTTTGTGAATGGTCTAGGAGGCCCCCCCGCTTAGGCTGTCAGTAGCCCTGTCTTTAAGCAATTTGCCCTGATTTGATCCTCTGAGAGGTGCCCAGCTAAGTCCAAGGATTACACAAGGGATGCGGAGAACGTAGAAAAGTTGTCTGCTCTTTTATGCTACTCTATTGATGGCAAAACCAAGGCGATATCTTTGGAGGCCAAGTTGCATGGTCCCATTGTAGCAGATATTACACAATAAATTCAGAAAGACCTGCCAAATAAGTTATGCGCTTGGTCGAATGGTGCCAAAGTTATGTCCATGTGCAAGAGACATAAAAGTGCTTTTACAACATTACATTAAACAAGCAAATCCCTTAGACTCCGCTTCAGTCACCAATGAGAGCTGGTGGTTACTCATGCCTGAGAAGAGCACAACAGTGGCAGATACAGTCGCAAATTGTAAATCCATATGATCTTCCCTCCCCCGCCCCCACAGGCATGAATCGAGTGTTCTGTACAAAGGCCAGAATTTGCAAGGATTCACAGAAACAACAGAAATAGGCCTCAGTAATTTGGAAGAGGGTCACAGCATTCTGTTAAACTTTGGAAATGGATCTGGTCACCTGCCCAGCGAAGAAAGGAGTTGTCAGAAGTTACCCAAATTCTTGTTCTTCCCTGACGTTATGAGAAGGACTGTGACTGTTTTTTCGTTCCTGTGGCGAGTTCCTTCCCTGCTCAGAGGTTTCATCCAGGCAACTTGCTTTGAACGATGCCTGTGACGAAGCATCACTAATCAGCTGTGCCACCCAAAGAGCTAACCTATAGCGTTCCATATTTCAAGTTCCCTAGTCATTGAGCACCCACAGGGACACTACGCAAAGAAGAAATTTAAGTTACTTTCAGCCCTGTTCCTACTGTACTTTCCTCAGGCTTTTCTCTCTCTCGCCCTACCCGCCCTTCCAGGTTTAGCAATCCCCTTGGGGCCAACCTCCCAGCTCCCCATGGTTTCTTAGATTTCACTCTTTCCCTCTGCAGTGCAAGGAGGGTGGGTCCTGGCTTCCTCCCCGCAGTCATCGCTCCTGCCAGTGGCCTGGCTTCATCCTAGCCCTGCCCATACCTGCTGAAGGGCGCCTCATCCTCCAATCAGGAGTCACTCCACCAACCTAAGCCCCTCATTTTAGGTCACAGTACTCCATTTGGCCTTTTCAGGCCCTCTGTAACCTTCTGAGGACTGGTGTGGGGTGAATCCCCCCAAACACACCCCTAAAAAAGGGGGAGCAACCAGCTAAGCACTGCCGAGATGTTGTGCTATAGGGAATCGCTAATTGACTATCAGTTAGCAAGCAGATGCAATTGCAAAACAAGGCTAATGTCTGTTTGGGATGTGTTAACAGCAGCGTCGTAGGTCAGACAAGGGAGATAATTGTCCTGCTGTACCTAGCACCGGTACGTACCTTGTCCTCTTGTGGGTATGACCTTTCATGAAAGAGGTAGGCAAATTGGAGAGAACAACAAAAGCGATTTAGAAAAGCTGCCCTCTGAGAAAAGGCTGAAAGAACAAGGCATGCTCAGACCAGAGAGAAGGGGCCTGAGGGGAGAACCTGACAGGGGCCTGGTTCTAGACCAAACTCCCTCTGGGTGCTTGGGCAGGTTGCTGCATCTCTCTGTGCCTCAACTCCCCATGTGTAACATGGAGGAAATAGGGCAGGGACTGCCTCTCCATGTGCCGCTCCTGGCACAATGGGGAACATCACCCGCTGCACCCCAGCAGACTGTTTCAGGAAACTCCTCAAAGGCAGACTAGGCCTCCAAGGTCACGTCTTGGTCGTTCTAGTATCTTAGTTTTAATCACTATTTTAACTACCCAGAAACTAACCTGGTGATTAAACTAAGTGCAGCCCTGTTCCCCTGCCCCCCAATCTTTTATTGCTCAGGAAGAGTCCAGGATGCCCACTGGGACCTGGGAGTCAGGGCACCTGGATTCCATTCCTAGCATTGGGAGGGTAGCCCAGGAGTCAGAGGCATGTCCCTGACTCTGCCGCAAGTTCATTCTGTGGCCTTGGCCAAATCATTTTCGCTCTTGGGAGCCTGCTTTTCTGTAAATGCACCTTATTAAATTGTTACTTTGTTGCTGGAATTGATGAGCCTTGTTTCCTAAACCCACACCCTTTCCTTCTCTGTGTTGCGCCAGTTGCAAATGACTGACTTCTGAATAACTTCTGCACACTGGAAGCTGATCCACAGTTTTCTGATAGCAGATGAGCTAAGTCAGCTCATAAAAACTACTTCCAGGGTTCTGCATGCCCAGCAAAATAACAACAGCCTGCAGTTATTGCCAAGTCACTCAGATTGCAGAGCTGTAACTCAGCCCATTTAAAGGGAAAAATGGGAACCTAAGAGTGGGTTGGCAGCTGTAGCCGAGATGGCAAACAAGAGGCTGCTTCCGGTCTTGCACGCCTGTTGGAGCAGTCACAGAGCTGTTCAGGAAAAGGCAAAGACAGCCTGAAGTTATGTGCATGCTCCTGATCCTTTGGCTGTCTGGGCTCTGGTCTCCACCCTGAGCTCGGTTAGAGAGGCCTTTAATACAGCTCCACATCAGCGTGGACATCTGGGAACAAGGAATGCAGGCCACACCTACCAAAGCAGGGACTCAATACTGGGCATCAGGGACGCTGAAAAAGCTTTGGCGATTGTAGTGGATAATCGAATGAACACAAACTCCCACTATGCTGCTGTGGCAAAAAGAGCTAATGTGAAAACAGGGGAGCCTCAGGTAGGTACAGAGAAGTTATTTTACTGCTGTATTTGATACGAGTGCACCTGCCACCAGATTCCTGTGTCCAGTTCCAGCTCCTGCGTGTCAAGACCGATGTCGAGACATTGCAGAAGGTTCAGAGAAGAGCGAGGAGAATGATTAAAGGGTTAGGAAACTATAGCGAAAGACTCAAGGAGCTCAGCCTCTTTAGCATCACAAGACAACCCTACCTGGGGGATAGAGAGTCAGTCAAGGGGCTCTCCTGGCTAGCAGAGAAAGGGCTGATACAACCCAGTGGCTGGAAGTTGGAGCTAGACAACTTCAGACTCAAACTATGGTGCACATTTGTAATGGTAAGAGTAACTAGCCATTGGACCAAGGCTTATGGTGGCATCGCCATCACTGGTAATATTAAAGTCAAGACTGAGTGTTAGTCCAAGAGTTCCTCTCGGAATTACTGTGGGGACATGTCCCTGCCCTGTGTTGCATAGGTCAGACTAGACGATCACAAGGTTCTCTTTTGGCCTTACAGTCTATGAATTGATGCCAGGTCTATAACTACCTGGGTCTGTCCATTTCTAATCCTGGCAAAACCTTAGCTTTAGTCCAGCCTTCTGGAGCTCCCCCTGGCCCCTGTGTGCCACGGCTTAGTGAAAACCACTGTGAACGGTGCAGCAGGCACCAAAGCAGTTCTCCAACCTCCACTTTGGAAAAGCAGAAGTCGCCACTCCACAGGAAGGAAGCTGCAAACTCTACGTGCGGATTGAAACAGCCAGCAAAATGCAATCTCTGGGCTGCGCGTGCCCAGTCGCGAAAGTGACTGAACATTCGTTATGGCCATGAAAGGGCCTAACTCTGGTTACGAGCAGCAGGGTCTGAGGACTCTCAGGTGAAGCAAGGCCTGTGAGCATGTAAAGAATGATTAGCACTGAGCATGTGTAATACTGGGGTAAGCAAGGTCAAACAGCACCAGCCTGGGCTGGCTCAGTGCTCCTGCTTCTGCTAGGTAAGGCTCAGGGTAGCTCTAATGGTGAGCAAGTGCAGAAAACAGGGATGGGGTAATGATGGCTAGTGAGCATGCTCAGTAGAGGTTAAAATAGTATAAAAGGAAGTCCTCTCAGATGATATAAAAGGTCAGCTGCCCGTCGGGAGAAGCTGGTTGGGATTGAAGGAGCAGAGCAAACAGTTGTGAGCAGAGGCCTGCACTTGTGCAGAAATAAGGACTTTTTCTATAACTGCAGTCAGGGATTTGTGTCTGACTTCTGTTTTAGATTAGTGCAGTAGGAGGGATTGTGATCATATCAATAAAAGATTTCTTGCTTGGGAGAGGAATATTGCCTGTGTCAGTCACTTATTGGAAGGCCTGCTCTGTGGCTTTCGAGTATTTCTTTCCTGATACCTTAGAAAAGACCGATTAAGCAGGCAATTCACAAGTTACTTTAGGGGTTCCCCAAAATAAGTTTTCAATGAGTTCTTGGACCAGCTCTTTCAAGGCTCTGGAATGCAAATTAGCTGGGCCTGCCAATTTAAACTTAACAAACATCTTCCTGAGATACTAGTGGAATAGAAAGGTCGTGTCTACACTAGCCCGAAACTCCAAAATGGCCACGCAAATGGCCATTTCGAAGTTTACTAATGAAGCGCTGAAATACATATTCAGCGCCTCATTAGCATGCGGGCGGCCGCAGCACTTCGAAATTGGAGCGGCTCACTGCGCGGCTCGTGCAGATGGGGCTCCGTTTCGAAAGGACGCTGCCTACTTCGAAGTCCCCTTATTCCCATCTGCTCATAGGAGTAAGGGGACTTCGAAGTAGGCGGGGTCCTTTCGAAAAGGAGCCCCATCTGGATGAGTCGCGTCAATTTCGAAGTGCCGCGGCCGCCCGCATGCTAATGAGGCGCTGAATATGTATTTCAGCGCTTCATTAGTAAACTTCGAAATGGCCATTTGCATGGCCATTTCGAAGTTTTTGGCTAGTGTAGACACTGCCAAAGAGTGGTATCATCATCAGATACAAACATATCATCTGTTTTTCCACAAATACAGAATGGAAATATTTATTGAACACATCTGGGTTTTTGAATAGTGGTCTGTTCTGGTCTGGCTATGGTCTGAAAAAGTGGGTCTGTCCCACGAAAGCTCACCTAATAAACTATTTTGCTAGTCTTTAAAGTGCTACTTGACTGCTTTTTGTTTTGATCTGGGTTTTTGTACTATTATTAATTCTATTACTTCCATCTAGTAACAGACTATACCTTTGCTAGGATTTTTTTCCTGAATAAATTCTGTCTTATTATTCTCTACTTTGCAAGCCATAGAGTTTCCTTATGTCTCTTTGGTTCCCTTATCAATTTTCTACAGTTCCTAGTTCATGAGTGATATTAATGTCTATCAACTTCTCCTATGTCTCAAAATTGTTTATAGCCATTGCTTCCCTCCTAAATAGGTCAGGGTTTAACCAGCAGGGTCTTCTTCCTCAGCTGTGGTACAGGGTGAGGGATGGGGGGTATTGTCAGTAAATCAGACCAGGAGCTCCTTGCCAACGATTTCTACTCCGCACCCCGGTGTGTGTGTGTGTGTGTGTGTGTGTGTGTGTCCTGCCTGACGGACTCTTGTCAAAGGTGCATTTTCAGCGTCACACAGGGCAGCGCAGACGTGGCGTATCATGGTGAAAGACTTCCCTGCTCTGCAAACCCTTCCTGTGGAAACTCGAGCCCAGCTGTGTTCCTGACCTGACCCATGGCTGGTTCAACTGGAAGTCAAATGCTTGTTAAATGTCAGCGGTAGATGCTGCACTTCTCCAGCACAGACCGCAGCTTGCATTGGGCACACCTTATAAATGAAGCCCTGACAGTTCTTTCCTGGTACCTGGGCCAGGCTAATCCATCATACAAGTAGCTCTCTAGCAGCTATTGACATATGCATTAGGGATGAATGACTGAGTGGGGCGGGGATGGGGAGAGCAGTGTATGAACAGGATTCATCACTCTAGCTCTGACTCCTTGCCTGCCCTTAATAGTTTGGCTGCTGTAGCGCAGTATTTGTTGTTAAGCCTCCAGGAAAGATTAACTCCCCGCACCGGCTCCTCTGACAATTCAACTCAAGGCCCCAGCACTTGGGCAGGGAGAGTCCTGCTACGTTGGGAGACGTGTGCATGTTCTCTCCTTTGGGCATGGACATCACACCTGTCTCTTTCTCCCGTCATTTAAAAGCTGCAGGGTGAAGCTCTTGGTTTTCATGCATCTACCCCCCATTCGAGCTGGGTTAGAAGTGACAAACTCAGTAGCATCAAGGGGGCACTCTGAAACAGGTGGGTGGCTTTTTGTGCAGTCAGTGTGGTTGGAGGAGTCCATGGTAGAAGAACCCCAGGTAGCCCTGAGACACAGCTACGGCAGAAGCCGTGGAAAGGGAGCTCGACTCTGCAGTTAAGTCTCCCCTGTGGGAGAGTGGCACTGGTCTCTGGGCTGGACATGCCAGCAGGGAGCAATTCCTTCATGTTTCTTAAGCAACTCATCTTGCTAGCTGGTTTGCCTCAAAGCTGAGTGGGCCCTGGCCAGTCCGGGGAGTGCGGGAAGAAGTGTTGACTGAGCAGGAAAAAAATCCCCTGATTCAGATCAAGGTGTGTTTCACTTTCTAGTACCCTACAATGCAGCACAGTCATGGCATTGACATTCTCCCTTGGGCTTTGCTCAGACAGAGGAGGGTCAGACAGGGTTATGGTTACCCAGTCTCCTCTCTACGCCTTTGATATTGCTGTATCTTGCCTGACTCTCTTTGGGCAGGCACTTGGGACCTATAGCCTCAAGCCCATTTAGGTTCCCAACGTCCTGTGAAATCAATAGAAATTAGGAGCCTAAATATCTTTGAGGATTTGAACCTTGACGACTGAAATCACCCCGAAGGCCTCCACTAGTAGGGAGGGATAGTGCAGTGCTTTGAGCACTAGCCTGCTAAAGCCAGGGTTGAGCGCTTAATCCTTGAGGAGGCCATTTAAGGTTTGGGGCAAATAGGTGTCAGGGATGGTGCTGGGTCCTGCCAAGAGGGCAGGGGACTGGACTAGATGACCTCCTGAGGTCCCTTCCACTTCCAGGAGATGTGTATCTCCACTTTTATACCTAATTTTCCAAAGTTTTCACCCCCCAGAATACTTTGAATGAGGGCTCCAGATGGATCCAGCAGAGCACAGCCAGCTGGCTGTCGCTCACAATGCTTAATGCGTTGCTGGAAGGTGCTTAGATAAGTCAGCACTGGGGAGAGTAGGACGCATGTGTGGAACAGTTTTGCAGTCAATTATTAAGCATGTCGCAGCCAACAGTAAGTGGGTTAGAAAACCCAGCAGAGAAGGAAGGGAAGAGAAAGAATGGAGATCAGACTCCAGGGATGCTGTAGGAGTTGGCATCATGTAATGGAAAAAATTACTTCCCCTTGATGAGAGGCCATCAGCACACACAGCCCCATGGTTCTCTGCCTCAGACTCTTTACAGAACGGGTCACTCGGCTCCGGCTAGCCGTGACAACACTGTCCTTTTGCCTACTTACAGTCCCACTGCACTGATGTGAATGGAACCCAGGCTAAATGATCCCCGGTTTTGCCTTCACTAATGAGCCGCAAGTGGAAGTAAAATGCATAACAATGAAGCTTGCAGATGTTGCAAGGCACAGCATAGTTCATACTGGTGAAGGCAGTCAAAGGGCAGAGGATGTCTAGAGGCCTTAGAAATCTGAAAAGAGAGACAGGTCTCTACCTGACAAGTATCAGAGAGGGAGCCGTGTTAGTCTGTAGTTTTGAGAACAACAAGAAGTCCTGTGGCACCTTATAGACTAACAGATATTTTGAAGCATAAGTTTTCATGTGCAAAGACCCGCTTCATCAGATGCATGAGTCGGGGGGTGGTTTCAGAGGCATATTTAAAGAGTGGGCCCAGTAAAAAGGGAGGGTCAGAGCTCACAAGGTCTATTCAGCAAGGTGGAAATGGCCCATTATCAATAGCAGGTATCAAAAGAGGGAAAAATAAGTCATATCAGACAGGGGGATATGAGCCATTGTCAGAGTGTAAAGGAGAGATAGTAACACCCAGGGCAGAGAAGCTGCTTTGGTAAGGTGCGAGCCACTCCCAGTCTCTGTTTAATCGTTGGTTAATGGAGTTTGTCTTGTAGCAAGGAAAACAAGAGAACACCACTGACCATCACATACAACCCCCACCTAAGGCCTCTCCAACACACCATCAGTGATCTGCAACCCATCCTGGACAATGATCCTTCACTCTCACAGACCTTGGGAGGCAGGCCTGTCCTCGCCTACAGACAGCCCGCCAACCTGAAACAAATCCTCACCAGCCACTACAAATCACAAACCAGTAACACAGATGCAGTGGCCCAGCTGAGCGTGCAGCAGATGGCCAGAGGTGTAAGCAAGATGACAGGACAGACTGGAAGCCAAAACCAACCAAAGGAAGTGTGTCTTCATGCAACCTGTGGAACTCCTGGCCAAAGGATGTTACGAAGGCCAAGACTATAACAGGGTTCAAAAAAGAAACAGATACATTAATGGAGGTCCACCAATGGCTCTTGGCCAAGATGGGCAGAGATGGTGTCCTGAGCCTCTGTTTGCCAGAACCTGGGAGTGGCAACAGGGGGTGGATCATTTGCTGATTGATTACCTGTTCTGTTCATTCCCCCTGGGGCCCCTGGCACTGGCTACTGTCAGAAGAGAGGACACCGGGCTGGATGGACCTTTTGCCTGACCCAGTATGGCCACTCTTATGTTATGGGAAGGAGTACCAAGATCTAAATTCTAGGTGTTAATTAGTCCCTCCATTTCAGAGCACAACACTTATCTCTAGAGAACAGCCTACCGCATGTTGGCTTGTCTCAGGATCTGTCTGGTTCCACTATTAGTCACAAGAAGTCCTGTGGCACCTTATAGACCAACAGGTATTTTGGAACATAAGCTTTCGTGGGCAAAGACCCACTTCATCAGATGCATGACTCATCAGCGGGTCTTTGCTCACAAAAGCTGATGCTCCAAAATACCTGTTAGTCTATCAGGTGCCACAGGACTTCTTGTTGTTCTCGAAGATACAGACTAACACGGCTCCCTCTCTGATCCTATTAATCACAGGGTCTTTCAAAAGCCCTCAGGGTGACTGTACAGCTAACAAGCCTTACAAAGATCACAACAAGAACATAACCAGAAGCCACCTGGAAGAGCCTGGGATGTCAAGAGATCAGTTCTGTGATTTATTTCAGTTGTTGAGTTACAAAAGGCTCTTGAAATGATAAAAGCAGAAGCTAGTTTCCAAAGCAGTGTTAAAAAAAAACCCAAAAAACCATTAATATCCAGTTTCCAAAGCATTACAAACAAATCCATTAGTATCCAGTAGTGCTGTTGATTAATCACAGTTAAGTCACGTGTTTGAGTCTAAAAATTTAACTCTTCTTAAAAAAATATTCTCCATTTTTCATCTTGGCAACAATAGCAACTAAAATGTATTAAATATTTTGGAGGTTTTCCTACATTTTCAAATATATTGCTTCCAATTAGAATGCAGAACACAAAGGGTACAGTGCTCACATTATATTATTTCTATCACAAATATTGACACTAAAAATGGTAAAATAGTATTTTTCAATTCACCTCATACAAATATCAGAGTGCACTCTCTATCATAAAAGCGTAACTCACTAAATGTAGACATTTGCAGACCCCTTAGTCTTACTTCTTGATCTGCCAATTGCTCAGACAAACAAATTTGGTTATAATTTTCAGTAGCAAATGCTGCTCGCTTCTTTTTTAAATGTCACCTGAAAGTGAGAAATGGCATTCATGTGGGACTGGGCAGCCGATGTCACAACATATTTACAGGCTAGGTATGCTAAAAATTCATATGCCACTTCAGGCTTTGGCCACCATTCCAGAGGACAAATTTCCTTGCTGATGATGTGCATTAAAAAAACCAAACAAACACCAAAAACAAATGTGAATTAAATTTGTGGATGAATTCCTTGAGGGAGAATTGTACTTCTGCTCTGTTTTTACCCACATACTGCCATACACTGGCTGTTATAGCAGTCTCGGATGATGACCCAGCCTGTGCTGTTCAGTTTAAGAACACTTTCACATCAGATCTGACGAAATGCAGAGGTACCAGTGTGCAATTTCTTAAAATAGATTCAGCACTCAGCTTATGGTTTAAGAATCCGAAACCGATTCAAATTCTGAGGGAGAAGATGTGGTGCAAAAATCTTAAAAACACCACTCCGATGTGGACAGTACAGAACCTAAACCACCAAACCAGAAAAATCAGTCTTCTGTCTGTGGCAACTGGCTCAGCTGATGGAATTAATTGTTAACATGTAGAACCCGTCATCAGCGTGGATGCATGCCCCCTGGCATGGAGGTTGAGGCATGAAGGGAGATCTAAATCTTCAGCAAATTTGGCATGTAAACATCTTGTGATGCCAGCTAAAAGAATGCCCGTTCTCACTTTCAGGGGACATTGTAAACAATTGGGTAGCATTATCTCCTGTTAATTGTATCCAAACTCCTTTTTCTGAGTGACTGGATGAACAAGAAGTAGGACTGAGTGGACTTAAGCTCTAAAGTTTTCCATTGTTTTGTGTTTGAATGCAGTTCTATATTGTACACAGTTCTACATCTGCAAATTCAACTTTTATGATAAAGAGATTGCGCTACATTACTTGCATTTGGTGATTTGAAAAAAAAAAGTATTTTTCACCCTGTAAATATTTATAATCAAAATAAATAAAGTGAGTACTGTATACTTTGTGTTCTGAGTTGTAATTGAAACCATTATATTTGAAAATGCAGAAAGCATCTAAAACATTTAATAAACGGTATCCTATTAAGAGTGATCATTACGATTAATTTTTTAATTGCGTGATTAATGAGATTACATTTTTTCAGTCACTTGACAGCCCTAGTACCTCGCAAACCCCATAATAAAATTCTACATTTACAGCTTGAATTGACAACAAAAAGCCTCAAGCACAATACAAATGAACACAGGTGGCCAAGCAAGGCAGTGCTGAGGTCTCGACTAGCTGTTGGACAGAGTCTAAGGTTCGGACACAAGGCCACGTTGGAACTGACATCACTGTTCTCCCCTCTGAATGGTGGAAATGTGAAGATAACTCATTGCTTTCAGGAGACTTCATGGGACAACCCCCCCGCACTAACCTGTTATTGCTAGGGCTTTGGCTGTGTCTGATCTAGAAAGCAGGCCTTTCTGGTTTGGGGCCAAGCAAAACCAAACCCAGGGGACTGAGTTTGAATGTTAGAGGTGGTAGCTTATTCCCACAAAATATTTATATGGTTTCAGTGTAGTGGTTTGGTATCACTGATCAGCTGTAGATGCAGGAGACACTCAGGGAGTCATCCTTCCCCTCTGTTTCCTAGCTCGAATGCTCAGTCACATCCTACCCAGGGAATATTCTTCCCCCTCCTCTCCCTTCTATTTTTCTGCCATTACATTATTTGCTAAGTGTATGAGGGCACTCAGCTTACTGCTCCCTGCAGCTGTGATCTTTTGATTTGTCAGGAAACACAGGTGTCTCACATCACAACACACGCAGGAAAACTGCCCAGAATCAGAGCTTGATGCTAAAGCCTCTCACTGAGATGCATACCTTCAGATGCGTGGACACAGTAGGAAGTTACCAGCTGACGTCAGCTACCTGAACTTGGGTAATTCTACCTTTTCCAAACATTACCTGGAAAACCAAAACCCAGAGCGCAAAACGTAGCCCACACTGAACTGCCCCCAGCAGGACAAAAACCGTCAGGGCCCACACCAATGCACAAACAGCAGAAAAATCAAATGAAGCAGGAAGTTGGAGGCTGAAATCTTCCAAGGGCAAACTTAGAGTTTTGAAATCTTCTGCAGCAAAGAATTGTTGTGAACATCCTCCAGCCACTTGATAAGGATCTTATTCAGAGCAGCTGGCCTGTAAAACAAAACAAAAACAAAACAAAGCTCATACGTTTCATTAAGCTAAGATTGCACCCCACTGCTTGGCTTTTACATCCCAAGGAATCAGGCTTCTATCCATTCCCTAGGGACACTGCTCCACAGCTTAATGGATCCCAGAGCTGTGCTGGTTTACCGCTGGGAAATGTATTTTATCTCCCATGAAAAGTTAAGAAAATTATAAATGTTATTATTAACTGGCAGTAATGAGGTGGCAGTCACCGAGGGAAAACGCAGGCTGTCACTGACAACAGGCTGAAATATAATCAAAAACGCCTTTTGACTCAACAGAATGTTGTTGATCTAATTTTTCAAATCACAGCAAGGCATTCAGTCCAATGTCCCACAGAAGTCGAAATCATCAATGTTCCTTTCAGCAACAAAACTGGTAATCTCCTCAAAAACTCAGTCTGACAAAACCCGTTTTCCACAAATCTATGTTTACTGTCACTAATTACCACCCTCCATTAATTCTTTGTTATCAGAGCCCTGAATCAGCCATTCCATTGCTTTCCATGGGGTCAAAGTCAGGCTGACAGGCCTGAAACTAGCTGGGTCATCCCATTTACTCTTTTTAAATACTGGGGGAGGTCCAGTAACTCATTAAAACACTGTTTTAATGCCCCAGACTGTAAGGACCCATAGGGCTCAAATTTAGAGCTCCAGGAGACTGATGCATCTGGGATGCTAAGTGGCAGCCACATCAGTAGCACAATCAATGCAGTGTAAACCCTGGAGCTGTGTCTACACCTGCACACTACTTCGAAGTAGCGGCACTAACTTCGAAATAGCGCCCGTCGCGGCTACACGCACCGGGCGCTATTTCGAAGTTAACTTCGACGTTAGGCGGCGAGACATCGAAGTCGCTAACCTCATGAGGGGATCGGAATAGCGCCCTACTTCGACGTTCAATGTCGAAGTAGGGACCGTGTAGTCGTTGCGTGTCCCGCAACTTCGAAATAGCGGGGTCCGCCATGGTGGCCATCAGCTGAGGGGTTGAGAGACGCTCTCTCTCCAGCCCCTGCGGGGCTCTGTGGTCACCGTGGGCAGTAGCCCTTAGCCCAGGGCTTCTGGCTGCTGCTGCGGCAGCTGGGGATCCATGCTGCAGGCACAGGGTCTGCAACCAGTTGTCGGCTCTGTGGATCTTGTGTTGTTTAGTGCAACTGTGTCTGGGAGGGGCCCTTTAAGGGAGCGGCTTGCTGTTGAGTCCGCCCTGTGACCCTGTCTGCAGCTGTGCCTGGCACCCTTATTTCGATGTGTGCTACTTTGGCATGTAGACGTTCCCTCGCAGCGCCTATTTCGATGTGGTGCCGTGCAACGTCGAAGTTGAACATCGACGTTGCCAGCCCTGGAGGACGTGTAGACGTTACTCATCGAAATAGCCTATTTCTATGTTGCTACATCGAAATAAGCTATTTCGATGTTGGCTTCACGTGTAGACGTAGCCTGGGAGATTGAGCATCCCAGGAAGCGCCATCCACGGATGACCTGATTGGCAACACCTCCCAAATGACCCACCTCTGACTGAGCCAGTTCCAGAAAACTACTTGTGCAACCAGCCTTCTGCAACATCGCGCACTCTCACTCCTCGCATTGGACCTGGTTCTTACCCTTGGCTTGTTGCTGATCTCGGACTCCTGCTACAGTCCTGATTTCTGGTTCTAGTCTTTGGCGTGACTCCTGGTTTCTGACTCTGCTCCCTTGACTTAATCCTTTCCCTCCCAAACCCCCAGTCCTACTCCTGCTCCAAGCACTAGGCTAGACTCTTGGTCCTACCCACCACGCCTGATGGCACATATCCCAGTTGTGACACCACATTGCTCCCTGGCCAGCTCTTCTAAAACTCTTGGATGCAAGTTATCTGGAACTGCTGATTTTAAATGTCTAATATTAAGGGCTGCTGTTTAACATCCTCCTGAGTCACTGCTGGACTAGAAAATATTTCCTCACCCTGTGATATGTATCCATTATCTGGCTCTGTCCCAGAACAGAAAATACAGGTCAGCACTAACTCATTGACCTTTACTTCCACTCATCCAAGTGGGAATATGCATGTGAAGGGGTCTGCATCAATACTGCAACCACTTAATTGCAGGACAATGGATCGGCCACCACAACTCTGGCAGACCTTTTCAATGTAGTTCTGTTTCCATCCAGGCAGACACTTGATGTTTTGTCCTTGGTGGGAACTGGTTATATGCATGTGACAGACAAGAGGGCAGTGGGCTTGGTCTGCTAGTCATTAGCAATTCACGGCACTAGAGCACAGTGGCTTCAGCTGGTATGTCGTGGGGAGCTTGTGCAAACCCTTTCCTCCAAGGACTGAACTGTGAGGCTGGTAAGATGGTCACGGCCCCTGGTGGCTGCTAAAAACAGGTCAGTGAAGAGGGTGTTCAGGGTTCCTGTAACTCCTAGGCTCTGAACACCCCCTTTTAGGAAGTGCCCAGGCTTCACGCACAGAAAGCAGAACATCTGCATTCCTGGGTAGGTGCCCAGATATCATGGTGAGAAGTCCTGTGGTAACACCCCAGACAAACCAACATCAGCCAGGAAACAACATTGGAGGAGAGCAATGAACTCCAGTTTGAGCGATTCCCTCCTGCTTCCCTGAGACTCCCCCTTGCAGGGGCAGTTGGACATGGGATTCCTCTTTCCCCACCTGACAATGCTGCCTACGGGCACAGCAGCACACTCTGCCCCGGGAAGACATGACCAACAGAGGATGGCTAAAGAGCAGGCAAGTCAGTGGAGGTGAGCTGACATCTGTGAAGCACATGGTGGTCTTCGGGTGAAAGAGGTTCAGTGCAGTGGTAGGATTAAGAGAGAGCAAGGAGGTGTCTATGCGCCACACCCACAATTCAGTGAGCAGCTCTTCCTTTTCCCTGGGACACCAACAATCTTCCGCCTCCTGGGCATATCTTGACAGCCATCAGCAAAAGCAATGCCCCTGGTTCAGTGACAGAACATCACTCTCCAACTGGCGTGAACCGCATACGTTTATTTCTAGTGGAAGACACACAGCCCACTGCTGACTCCAGCCCTAGAGAGCAGCTGAATTAGAATGTCACCCCTTTGACAGATGCTGATATACTGGAGTTACTTACCAGCTCATGATCGAAAGGCTACATGCTGATTGGATCAGAGCATCCCTTGTCTTCTACCTCAGCCAGTAGCATCGTAGCTCTCTCAAAGTGCTTTCTGATGCGCAGTGCGACAAGTCAATGCATGTTGGCTCCAGGATGGCTGGCTGGGTCAGTGGCAGAATGGTAAATCGAGGTTGCATTTAATACTGTTAGAGGAATGTCAGTGTGGAACCTTGGCCTTTAAATCACTTTCTAATTAAGCAAAGAAACAAAGCTCTGTAGTAGAAAGGGTGAGAGCTCTTAGCTCAGCAAAGAGCCAACGTGGCTCAGAACAAATGCTTGTGGATTGACTGGGGGGGTCGGCTTTCTCAGGAAAACGAAAGACAGACAAGACCTGTTATTAACAGTCACATGCTTGGCACCATCCAGCTGAAGGCCTCAAAGTGTCCGATGGACACTCCCAAGTTAAGCAAAAACACGGATCTTCATTCTACCAATGAAGTCACTGTGGCACACATACATTAACAGATTTATCCAAATCACACTTAAGGAGCTGGGAATAGACATTAGATCTACCTATACATACATACTAGGGTCTACCACTAACACCTGAGCTCCACAGTTCCTGTGCCTACAGGTTTTTCCTGTTTTTTCTTAGGCTGTATTATCCATTCAGCAATGCAGAACCAGCCCTTTTCCTGTCTTCTCTGTGCCTTGTCTGGTAGAGTTTGAAGAGTCTAGGAAAAGGGTTTCTGTCAGACAGTCCAACAGATCTAGCTTTGGGTGAGAACAAATATATGGCCCCTTTTCATCTCGAGAGACAGTGGTTAGTAGCAGCGGTGAGGATCTATGGGCAGAGTTTGAATTTGCAGCTTCTCTCATAGCTTATCTGTACAATATTGAATTTGCACAGTTGACTGCAATAACCGCATACCAGCCTATTTCCAAATTCTTGAGTCTGAGAGCTTTTCCTTCTAAGATGAAGTTTTCTTGTGTGGCTTGCACAAATACTATCAAAGGATGATGTGCCCTGTCATAGCAATCATCGCCAGGTATTTCCATCTGATGATATAGGTTCCTAGGATTTTGGATTGATCTTGAATTTTTTCGTGACTTTTTGCATGTATCCTTGAATCTTAGCTTTGGTCTTCCTCTTCTCTCAACCCATGTGGCAGTTCACCAAAGAGGACTTCTCTGGGAAGACATTCGTCACTCATTCTTCTCACGTGACCAAGCGAACATAGTCTTCTGCTGTTGAGGATTGTAATGAGGCTGGATATGCCAGATCTTGACAGGACATCTGCATTTGAAACTTCATCTTGTCAGTTGATACTCCTAATTCTGCAGAGGCAGCAAAGATGGAGGCTGTCCAATTTTTTCTCCTGGTTCAAGTATGTGGTCCATGCCTCAGAACCATATTGCAGAATACTTAATACACATGCCTGGTAGATTAGTATCTTTGTTTTCACTGTCAGCTTAGGATTGTTCCATGCTTGTTTCATAAGTCTGCCAAAAACAGTAGCTCCCTTCCCAATTCTGATGTTCAGTTCTTCATCCATGGATAGGTTTGTGGTGACAGTAGATCTAAGGTAACAGAATTGTTGAACCACATCTAATGAGTTGTTATCCAAAATGACATTGGGTCACTGAGGTACACCTTGAGTGAATACAACAGTCTTCTTCAGGCTTATGTCAAGGGAAAATAACTTGCAGGCTCCAGACAGAAAATCCATCAGTGACTGTAGTGTGTCTTCAATATGAGTGAAAGAGGAGTCTGCAAAGAGGAGTTCCCTAATGAGGACTTTCTTAACCTTAGTTTTGGCCTTGAGTCTTGCCAGGTTGTGGAGAGAGCCATCTAATCTTGTGTGGAGAAATACATCGCTGCATGAGTTTTGAAATGTGCAGTTTAATGAAACTAAGAAGAATATGCTGAAGAGAGTAGGGGCAAGAACGCATCCTTGTTTGACTCTGCTGTTCACTGCAAAGGGTTTCAATGCAGATCCATCAAATTGCACTGTTGCTTTCATGTTTTCATGAGAGGATGTTATGAGCTTGAGTACGGTTGTTGGGCAGCCAAGCTTGGTTAATACTCTGTGTCGTCCTGATCTACTATCTGTGTCAAATGTCTTTGTTAAGTCCACAAATGCTATGAATAATGGCTTTCCTTGTTCTCTGCATTTTTCCTGTAGTTGTCGAAGTGAGCAAATCATGTCATTGTTGACTTGCCAGCCCTGAAGCCACATTGTGTTTCTGGATAGACTTGATCTGCGAGTTTTTGCAGGCATTTTAGAATGACACAGGCAAATGCTTTACCTGTGATGCTCAGTAACAAGATGCCTCTGTAGTTGTTGCAGTCACCCTTTTTGCCTTTGTTTTTATAGAGAGCGATGATGTTTGCATCCTTCATGTGATGTGGGACATCACCTGCTCTCCAGCATTTTAGGAGTAAATCGTAGAGGATAAAGTTCCTCCTCTGTAGGCTCTGCATCTAGCTCAGACATTTCTAGAAGAGTTGGGATGAGGTTGTCAAGTTCAGGTTGTATTGTACGCTCCTGGGAATAAAGACTTGAGTAGCATTTCACCCATCTGGGCATCTGCAGCTTTCTGTCTGATCACCTGTCCATTTAAATGCCTGGGGTGACTTTGGTGATGTTTTTGTCAATCCATCAGACATAGTTTTCAGGTCGCTCAAACCAGACACCTTTTGAACATAGATTGTCCCAATACTGGTTCACACACGGGCTGGATTCTCTCTGAAGAACAGATCTTGTGTGTTGAAGTTGATCTCTTGTGCTTTGAGATGGTTTCTTTGTTATTCATGTGTGTCTTGTGTTTTTCTTCAAGAAGAGGCCTAAGAATGTCAGCATTTTCATTGATCCAGTCTTTGTTGGAGAATTTACGTGTCCCAAAGGCAGACTAGGCACAATCGTATGTTGCATCTCTCAGCATGGACCATGTTTCATCAACGGTTTGTTGGTCAGGTTTGTGCTCCATTTTGTGAGTGAAATCATCTGCAAAGATAGAGGATTTTAGCACATCTCAGGTATTGAGGGTATTGATCTTCGGCTTGCTGCATTCCTTTGTCATATAGAGTTCCTTTGAGACAATTTTCACTCTGCTGATGATCAAGGAGTGATCAGTGTCGCAATCTGTGCTGTGGTATGTGAATGTAAATTTGATGGTGTTGAGGTGTTTCCTGTGTACCAGTACAAGGTCAAGTTGATGTCAGTGACCGGATTTGGGGTGGTGCCATGAAACCTTGTCACACTTGTTCAGGTTAAAGAAAGTATTAGTGATGCAGAGCTGATTCTGAGAGCTGAATTCAAGAAAACTTTGATCATTTTTGTTCATTTTCCCAATACCGTGCTGACTGAGGCAGATGAGCCAGGACTGATAATCGCATCCAACTCTTGCATTGAAGTCACCAAGGATGTTCAGTTGGAAAGGAGTCAATAACTTTCTGAAGATTTTAATAAAAGCTATCCTTGTCGTCAGTGCACGACGTCAACGTGGGTGAATAAGCACTGATGATGTTGACATATCCTGACTTGGTGCAGAGCTTCAAGGATATAATGCATTCCAATTCAGCTGTGGGCATATTGACAGACTTCAGCAGATCGTTCTGAACAGCAAATCCAACTCCACAGAGGCGGTGTTCCTCTGAACTCGAACCTTCCAGAAGGAAGTGCAGTTGGTTTCTTTTACTGACCCAGCATTTGCCAGCCTAGTTTCCTGGAGAGCAACGCTGTCAATGTTCTATTTGTGTAGCTGTTGATCTATGACTGCTCTTTTGCACAGTGAGTCAGTGTTTGTAAGGTCATGGGCAGATTCAAGTCCTGGACGTATGGTTCGCGCATTCCAGCTACCGAGCTGCAGACAAGTTGATTTATTATTTCGTTTTACGGTGGTACAATCACTGACATCTACTTTTTAATTTTTGGTCTATCCCCATGCATCCAAGGAGGAAGGCAGATGTGGCAGGTCAGCACCTTATTGACCAGGGGCTGCCTGGCTTGAGGTGGGCGGTAGCTGACCAGTGGAGTGTGATGACTCCTCCCACTGACAAAAGTAACCCATGGCGTCCTTCTCTTCGCCAGTTGAGGAGGGCTTATAACCTGTAAATGCCACTTCCCGTGTTGTTTCCATGTCATTAGCCAGGATGGAGTGTCCTCTCCATTTGGCACCCTCTTACATGCTGCATTGCCTGGGCTAGTGTTTAGAACAAGTGTGTTGCCCAAGTGACACTGTCCCCACTCTTGGTTGCCCCAGTTGGATCCAAAGGAAAGACAAGTCAGTACGTTTGGAACTGAGGTAACTGCAAGGAGATGCCGGAAAGCAGATTTGATGAATCCTCCCTGCTAACCGCATTAGGGTCTCCGCTCTGGATGTTCTGTCTGGGTTTACTCCCATAGCCTTTGGCTCTCCCGAACCTACCCACAAGGCAGTGGGGAATTTTCAGACAGGGCTGTCTTCCCTGGGGTGATGTAAGGAGTCAGGCTCTTTTGGATGCCAGTGACCAAATCATGGTTCATACGCTGCTTGGATTCTCCAAAATAATCCAGGGACCCAAGTATCCCAGACCCTCATCTCATGCAGAATGAGGGGGCAGCAGCCTTATTTGATGGGACGCTATATGTGCCATGCCATAACATGGTCATCAGGCACTTGTGATTTTTAGCTGGGACAACGGATGCCAACCAGTGCCCCTTCACACCCTGATAAAGTTGCCTCTGCTGGTCCTTAGCTGCCTATTTGCATGACAAAGCGCACTTAATTTGCGGCAAGCCTCTCAGGAGAGGCCCCCTTCTGTCCACCACCTAGAGACGCGCCAGGCAACATGCAGCTCCGCTCTCCAGGCCCCGCGCCGCAGCCTGGCCCGCTTGGCCCCGATCTGCTGGGTGAGAATAAAGCTCACAAAAATGTGCATTGAGCAAAAAATGTTATTTCTAAGATGTTTTAATCTACTCTATTACAAATCGAGCAAGGTCAGCATTGCCCACTCAAGCAGCTAAAACTGACTTAGGGAATATTAAGAATACAGATTGCTGGTTTTGCAAGCTTACCGACAATTTGCACTTTCATAGCTTCTTCCTTTCACCATGTCTGGAACCCAAGATATGCCGGGGAAATGCCTTGGACGTAGCATTTTTTGTGCAGCTGACCTCCTGGAACTGTGTGTTTAACCCAGCTTTTAGAACTAAATCCCCAGATGGTGTCAGTCAGTGTAATTTATGTGAAGTCTGGTTCACGCACAAGACAGTTTTCAAAGCAAATTCTTGGGAAATCCATGTGGGGATATGAAGCTGAATCCATTGAGCTGCAATCGGGTGGTGAGTTTGCAATGTGAGAAACTCCTGCTCGAGAGAGACTAAATCAGATGCAATCACACAAACCAGCCATGGAGCCATTTCAGTTTTGAAGACCTCCATTCTGACATTCCTGAGTTATGCAAACACTCAGGAAGTTTTCCCCCCAGGAAATGGTGCTGATCCTGGTTGGCCAGTGAAGGACTCAAGCCCAGCTTTGTTTCAGAAGTTCATTGCGGTTGGGGTGTCATCCTGAATGAGAAACTTTTACTGTTTTCTCAGAAGAAACCTGGCTTTGCAATCGACCAGAATGCTTGGAGGAAAAAAAAAAAGTGCCATTCCAGTGCAGTGCAGGGGCTTTTGTGAATAATATAGCGGCGTTGAGGTGAAATCCATTGGTCTGTGCAGAAGAGAAGGAGCCAGGAAACCTTGAGTTCTAACACGACTAGTAACCTGTGTTGGGCTGGGGGAAGCCAAAAAACTCATCTCTCTTTGCTTCCGCTGCGTTATCTGTGCAAGATGCTGCGAGCAGAGACTAAGTAGTCATTGAAAGAGGAAAAATGGCAGGTGCGTGCATGATCACGTGATGCTCCTGGGCCCAGTTCTCCTCTCCTGTATCCAAGTGGCATGGCCTGGACTTAAACGGAGTCACTCCAGCTTTCCCCCAAATGGGGCTAAAGACAATTTGAGCCCAATGCAACCAGCTGGGAAACTCCCTTGGGCTCCAAACTGCCCCAAAATTTAGGGAGCGTTTAGATCTGACGGCAAAACAATTCAAACCACCAGGAGCCGGCGGGGAAGGGAAACAGAGGATGCTCTTTGAGCTATTGCAACAGGCAGGCAGGCAGGCAGGCAAACTACAAACGCTCATAGGGATCTCTGCTTAATATCTTTCCACTGCCCCATCAGCACTCTCTGGGCCTGCCACGGGGGGGCACTGCCTCTGTACAGCTTTGGATCAGGTCCTCTAGCCTCAGACATGTTAGTTACTACAAAAGGCTACAAGCCACCACTGCCTCAGCTCTGGGTGAGGAGTTGATTCCATTACAAAGCAGCTCTGCAGGCAGCCAGTCCACATGGAGATAGATGTGAGTCTGATGTTCTGCTCCTTCCTCTGAGCATGTGTAAGCTTTCGCTCTAGTCTTCGGACTGTCGAATAGCTGACTCCTTTACTGCACTAGTCACTCTAAACCTTGTCGTTGACAGCCAGGAACTTATTCCTCCTTGTAATTTAGCTGGCTAGATTTTATATCGCCTCGTAAAACAGCAGAAATCGAGTTTGATTCAAAGCGGCGTTGCAGAGAGATTTATCTATTGGCCATCGGTGTTTATCATATTACACAGGCCCTTTGCAGAAATCCAATCGCTCCTGCTGACTTACTTAACTGCCTTTCAGCCTATCTGCATTTTACAGGGGCTCTGACATTTGGACGCCCCCCTGATTTAGTTCAGAGAGTCACGGATGAGCAGCTGGGGGAATAATTTCCCCAGAAGCGTCCCTGGAGAAGATGAAGTGCTGTCTCTCTTGGAGATGCAGAGGAGGTTTTGCAGCACAAAGGAGACAGGGATATTTGGAAGGATGGATTGTTTCTGTGAGGCTGGGAACAGGAGCCTAATGGAATGGAGACAGCGACCTCGGGGGGGTGGGTTCACCCATTGGTTGATGGGCAAGTGTAAAGGAATCTCAGCTGCATCATTTCCTTTCCAACGTTATGAAGGAGTGGTGGTTTCTTTAATTTACACCTTCTACACCCTCCATAGAGTTGTAGGGCTGGAAGAGACCTCAGAGGGCCATCGAGTCCAAACCCCTGCTCAAAGCGGGATCCACCTCAACTAAATCAGCCCAGCCAGGGCTTTGTCAAACTGGGACTTAAAACTTCTCGGGATGGAGATTCCACCACCTCTCTAGGCAACGCATTCCAGTGCTTCACCACCCTCCTGGTGAAATAGTTTTTCCTAATATAGAGCCTAGACCTCCTGTACTGCAACATCCCATTGTGGGGCTCCTCAATGTCCAAGCCAGCCCTAGGGAAGAAGGAACTCACTGCTCTTGTGGAAGGGAGAGAGGGGATAGTGCTAGCACTTTCCGACACGTCCTAAGGGATGGCATTCCTCCACTTCCCTGGTCAGGTGACGTCTCAAGCTTTGAACACAGCGTTGGTCTTGATGACCTGATTCTATATATCTATTGCAACCTAATTCATGGAGATGCTGAGCTCCCGCTAAAGTCAGTGGAAACTGGGGTTCTCTGAGAGGGGAGGACCCCAGAGTGTGGGGCACAGGAGCAGGGCAGGACTCCGCAGTCCTGAGATTAAGACTGTATCTACACTTACCGGAGATGATCGACCGCTCTGGGTCAATCTTCCCGGTTGGCGTTTGGTGCATGCGCGAAATGGCACATTCCAGGGCCATCGTTGACCCTGGAACTCCTCCTGAGCCATGTGGTAGTAAGGAAGGTCGACGGGAGGAGTGCTCCTGTCGACCTTCTGCTGTGAAGACAGGCACAGAAGTCGATGGCTGCAAAGTTGATTTTTGGCACACAATTGACGTACCAAAAATCATGTAGCAGCCGTCAACCTTCAAGGTAGCTCTAGACCGGGGTTTCCCAGCCTATGGGTCAGGACCCAAACACAGGTCGCCATTCGATTCTTTAAGTGTCGCCAGCAGCTCGGAGCTGTGTGCGGCTCTCAAAGAAGCCATCTGCAGCTCCTTAACGCTGCCACATCCAGCAGCTATCGCTATCAACAGAGAAGTAATTATGCATTACAAAGACAGCCCCCCTCCAACCTTGGGTCACCAAGTCTTCCTGAATTGTCAAAATGGGTCCCGGCCTGGAAAAGGTTGGGAACGGCAGGTCTAGATGCAACCTGTCTGTTCTTCACTTAGGCAACAGCGGGCGAGATGCTGGCCAGAAGAGGGCGCTCTGGAGACTTAAGAACTAATTCCCTGAGCAACCAGCCAGAAGCTGAAAATCAGAGCCAAAAATGCAGGGCTCTGCCAGGAGCCATTGGTCTGGCCCATCCAGCGCAGGCCAATCCTTAAGGATGTGTTAAACGTCACCGATCCGCTTAGCTAACTGCACAAGAATTCGTCGTTGGGGGTAATAATCTTCGGTGACGCCTGGAGGCAGCGCAGCGCAGGGCGCAGACCAGCCCAGGAGAGCTGACCGCCCTCACTAGCTTAGTTTGCAGTGCAGCAGGCATTCTCAATCATCCACCCCATCCGAGCCGGTAGTAGCTACAGCTCCCCTGCTCTCTCGCTGCACATAGTTAGACTTCCCAAATCTCACGCTGTGCATGGGAGCAGCGCTCCTGTTCAGACCCCCCGGCGGTGGTTAAAGACCAGCAAACCCTCTCCCGTCGTGCGTGCCGTACCTCTCCATCTGAGTCCAGTGCCCGCACTCCTCAACGTGGTCCCGGGTCAGGTGGGGAATCTGGAAAGAAACGCACAGGGCCAATGAGACGCTGCTTGGCTCCAGAGATGCTGCTGTGCGCCTCTCAAAAGGCACAGATCAGCCCTGTCTGGCCTGGCACCACAACCTCAGCAGTGGCCAACTCCTGATGCTGGAGAGGACAGTCACCTCCCCAAGCCTAGAGAACTTAGGCAGGTGCATTACCTGAGTAGGAAGGCATTCTGGGCTGAGCCTGGCATGTGGCTTGGAGCATGAGGTGTGATCACTAAGTACATAAAGGATGTGGATGTACTGGGTGAGGTCCAGCGGAGGGCAATGGAAATGATTAGGGGGCTGGAGCACATCACTGATGAGGAGAGGCTGAGGGATTTGGGCTTGTTTAGTTTGCAGAAAGACTGAGGGGCAATTTGATAGCAGCCTTCAACTTCCTGAAGGGGGGCTCTAAAGAGGATGGAGAGAGGCTGTTCTCAGTGGTGGTGGATAGCAGAACAAGGAGCAATGGTGTAAAGATACAGAAGGAGAGGTGTATGTTGGATATTAGGAAAAACTACTTCACCAGGAGGGTGGTGAAGCACTGGAATGCGTTGCCTAGAGAGGTGGTGCAATCTCCCTCCCTAGAGGTTTTTAAGTCCTGGCTTGACAAGGTCCTGGCTGGGCAGATTTAGATGGGGTTGGTCCTGCTTTGGGTAGGGGGCTGGACTGGATGACCTCCTGGGGTCCCTTCCAGCCCTAGGATTTTATGACCTCTCAATAGGATTTAACGCAGCTTGTTGTTGACTCGAGGCCCTTCTGCTACCGGGATCTCCCCACAGTTGCTTCGCACATGCCACTTACAAGGGACGCAGGATATCAGTGTAACTGGGATGCCATTGGGCAGTGTCTTATCACTAGAGATAATGCTGGTCACTTACCCACTCCTCCATGCCTTTACTCATTTTAGGATGCAGAACTAAGTCCTTCCCAGCAGTAACCATCAGAGCTGGGACCAGGATCTGCAGGGGAACAGGGAGGTGGACGCCAAGTGAGAGATCCCTAATATCAAATCTTCCACTTTGCAAACCATCTCTTCCCCTAGCTGGGGAGTGATCACAGCTGTTGCCACCAGCGTGGAGCAGAGCAGACTGGTGTGGAATCCAGTGGGTGAGCTCAGAGGCTGTGTAGACAGGACTGGCGGCTACCTAACAGCTTCCCAGTTCACTGCATGGCTTCCTGCACTACCTTATGAGCACGGACCTGCAAGGACCTGGCTGGGAACAGGTCTAGGACGAGTGGTTTGTGCCATGGCTGGGACAGGAGCTGGCTGTCCTAGGAGCCCACATATGCAGCAGGCAGGATGTGAGAAGTGGGAGCCTTGCCAGCTGGCTGTCCCACGCCACTGCTTGGCTCCCAATCCCTGATGATGATGCGCTCAGCCAGCAGTGCACATGGAACCTACACAGAAGAGGAGCCCCAAGCCCACTACTCCCAGGAAGATAATCCCAGCTGAATTTCAACCCACTTATCCAGTGTATGGGCAGCTCAGGGCTGCAGCCCCTGCGTTCTGGGATGTTCTGTACACACAGCCATTCGGAGCGGCTCGCCCCGCCGGAGGTACCAGGGCAGTAAGATTCTTTTAGGGAGAAGCCCTTTTGAACTACCCCGGTGAGGACAATTTATGGTTGTCTGAGTGCTATGGCTGTCCCCGCACCAGCACCCGGACCATAGAGAGCGATTCCACATCGGCCCCAGCTGACCATGCCTAGATCTGAGACCAGATGCCCGTCCAGTCTGAATGCCCACATCAACCAGCCTGGAGAAAACAGGTGGGATCTAATGAGCCTTTTCTGTCTCTCTTCTCTGTCTTCCCCAGAGCAGTGACTGTGCCAGGGAGACCAGAACCCCCAGAGAGACGTGCCCATCACACACATCCCTGGGGGTAAGGGACAGCAGATGGAACAGCTCCGCTTTCTAATATAAATCACAACCTATCTCCAGCTCAGCTGCATTGGAGGAAGCACCCTGGGCTGCAGGCCACCCTATGGCCCAAGAGTTCGCATTTCTATTCCACGACAGACTGAAAAGGAAATGAAACCACAAAGTCAAAGCACGTCTGAGCATGACATTCACTGCTCCTGCCAGCTGGTTAACCGCTCAGCGTCCTTTGGGTGGTTGCTGCTGCCCTCTTGCAAAGGGAGCATGCTTAGAACACGGGTCTGCTGTCTGTGCCGCTCTCTCTGTCTCTCTCTCTGTGTGTGTGTGTGTGTGTGTGTGTGTGTGTGTGTGAGAGAGAGAGAGAGAGAGAGAGAGAGAGAGAGAGAGAGAGACACACACCTTGGTCACGCGACTTTGCTTCTCTGTGACTCCGTTTCCCCAGCTCTCTAACACACTTTGAGATCTCAGGAGGAAAAGGGCTGCCTGAGTGCTGCTTTCGGTTCTTTTCAAGCACAGCTGGGCTCCCTCTCCTTTCCCTGCCCTTCAGTTCTGGCACCAGGCGCTGCTGCAGGGCACTCTGACAACTGCTGAAAGCAAGTTCTAGGGCTACGTTCAAGGCCTGCTGGTGGCAGGAGGGGAACAGATTCTTATAGGTATTTAGGTCCTTAAGGCAGGTATCACAAAGCCCTTAAAAACCTGTCTTGAAGCCCATCGCTCGCCAAAGACTTTGCTCTAGCGCAGAACACAGCAGAGGATGGCGGAGTCTGGGTGTTTTGTCCTGGTGGCAGGGGATTTCAGCCCCTACAGCCCCACGCTCCGCTCTCTGGAAGCTGTTAGTTTCTTGTGTGAAAAGGAGGCCCTCAGGGAACCAGCACAACCCTCCCGAAGGTGATGAACCAGCTGTCAGTTCACTCAGTGGCAGGTATGGAGTTGGGGAGGTCTCAGTCCCAACTAGGGGACAACCACAGACCCACAAGGACCCAGGCCAGGCCCGGCCCCCCAGTGGGGATACCACAACAGACACCCTATCCTTTGCCACACCTTGCTCTGGCTGAGAATAAAGGGCCTGCAGGTATCCTGGCTGCTGGATCCTGATGTGCCCACAAGGCTAAAGAAGGCCGACAGCTGAGCCTCGCCCCTGCTTCCCTGTGCTGCTAATTCTGCTACAGGCATAGGCAGGACCACAGGCTGCTCCTGGGGTGTTTCCTCGGCACCTCACGGCCCGGAGGCCAGGATGGAGATCTCTGACCGAGCTGCCCCCCGCCGGGCGCTAGAATCCACACTCACCTTCCTGTCCTTTGCAGAGAGGCTCCATCTCCAGTTGGCCTGCATGTTGCGGTACCAGTTCAGCGGTCGCCTACGGGTGCGACGGAGAAAGGTGGAGGGACTTAAATCCTCAGTAATGAGCCCCGAAGTTCTTGGCTGCTGTGCTTCTCAGGGTGGGGCAGCCAAGACTGTGGTATTTCCTTGCAATACCAGAGCAGACCTCCCCCTACCAGCCCCCTTTGCTGGGCTTTCTTAAGTGGCTCAGCTCCGCGTCCAGCTCAGTGCCACCACGAGCGAGGCACCGGCACGCCTGTCTCCAGGCAGTGAGGAGTTTTCAAAGGGCCCATGCATGGCAGGGAGCCGTGTGTCTGCAAATAAATCGCCCAGGGCTTTATCATGACTCCCCAGGGACGACCCCTGGCAGAGCTGTTACCTCTCTCTCTCCAGCACCAGAGTCTTGATCCCTTCTGTGCCTTAGCTCTTACCTGAAGCCTGACTTTTTATACTGCTGGATGTAGTACTGGAGATCTGCTCCTGCCAGGATCTGGCTTGGGGGTGGGTCTTCTGGCGTGCTAGCCAGAAGGCCTCCTGCACAGAGAGAGAGGGAGAGAGAGAGAGAGGGAACATCTGCAGGGCAAACTCGGGGCAGGATCTGCTGCAAATGACCACAAGTCTGGGGCTTTAACAAAAGACTTATGACGTATAAAGGGCCTCTGCAGACCCCCTGCACCCACCTTCTCTCCACGCTGAGTTTTAAAGCCAGGGGGCATTCTATGAAAGGGAATTAGGATGGGAATGGGGTGCGGGGGAAGAGGAAGAAGAGAGGGAGCCCTGGTGAGCAGGGGAGGGGCATTGTACGCCACACGAGGAGTTCAGCTTCCAGGGGTGGAATAAATTTTACGATGTGCACCACCAATAGAAGTGCAGGCTTCCCGCTGCGCACGCCCTGACTCTGCTGGGTGGCCATCAGCTTCCAGGAAACACTTATCCCAACCCCACATTTAAGTGGCTAAGAGGAGCCACCTCCTCTGCAGGGTTGCTTGGCAGCGGCAGTTCCCCCTGCCGGCCGTGGGGCTGAGGGCGCTCACAGTCTGACAGCACCACTGCCTATTTCGGCACTTAAACGTGAATTTAGGCGCCAGAGCTTGTGCTAGTCAGCGCGAGAAGCCTGCTGGTGCCGGCTGGCAGAGAGTTCTCTGGTCTGTAACAGCAGCGCCCAACAGGCCTGACAAACTCGCTACGCCTACCGCCCCGCTTTGCTGGTATTCATCCATACCCAGGGTCCCACGGGCCTCACACACAGCGGGGGCGCACGTGGCATGATACCGGCAGAACGCACGGCAACACATTACACCAGCACAGTTCAACCAGTCCAAAAGGCTGAGCCGACTTTTCTATTTCACGGAACGTCTCACGTCTTTCAGCATCCGACCCCTCCACCTCCTGGCTCCAGGGCCGGATCTCACCCAACCAAGCACCTCACAGGGAGTCTCCCTCTAGGCTAGTTTCAAAGCCAACGCCAAGTCCAACCCTTGTCTCCTGTAGCCAGCCCTGCTCCCCCTCCAGCTCGCCTGGGCCATCGCGGCAGGAGAGCACATCCCGTTTCTGGGTACGTGCCTCCTGCTGGAGCCGCGGGAGGAAGGCTTAATGCTGCTGCTATTTAGTGCACCCTTATGCAGGAGCTGGGTGTTTCAGAGACATGCTCAGGGGCTCTAGTTCAGATTCAGCCGCCCCACTCCATCTCATTGACCCAGACGTGCCTCCTGCTACCCGGCTTCTCATTAAAGGGACAGCAGCAAGGGTGATTTGCAGACCAGCTAAGATATTTCATCACACCCGCCCTTGCCTAGTGTATGATCGACCCTGCGCAGCTTGCAGTCAAACGCTATTTCTCCCTCTATACTAACCTCTCTCCTCCCTGCTGGTCCACTGGTCAGTTTGTTATTATAGGGTCTCTCCCGAGCCCAGGGCTACACAGGCTGGTGTGTTATTGTAGGGCTGCACTATTATAGGACAATTTAATGCTTCTTTCTATCCACTTCTCCTCCGTTTTGGTCTGTGGCATCCCTGGACTTCCTTTCATCCGATGGACAGCAGCACAGTGCACACAGCCCAACCCATAAGAACGGCCATACCGGGTCAGACCAAAAGGTCTATCTAGCCAGCATCCTGTCTTCCAGCAGAGGCCAGGTGCCCCAGAGCAGGGCGTCAGCAACCCTGAGGCTCATGTGGCTCTCTAAGGACTCCTCTGCAGCTCTGGACTCCGTAATGCGACGAGTGCCAGAGGCTGCTTTGCCTTGCCAGCTGCACACACTGCAGGGGGCCAGGCACAGGCAGCCGCCTCCCCCCGCCCGGACTGCAGCGGGGGTGGAGAAAGGGTCAAGGGGCTGCACATGTGGGCCCTGGGCTCAGGCAGTGCAAAGGCTCCGAGCCAGAGCCGGGGTGGGAAACCAAGGGGTGGTGGGAAACGCCAACAGTCAGAGCTGGGGGGGATGTGGCAAGAGCCAAGTGCCGGCAGAGTACCCTCTACTTTCCCTCTCCCTCGGCAGCCCCGTCACGACCCCTCATTCCCTCTCCATATCCGAGTGGGGCTGAGGCTTGGCTGAACTGGTGAGGGAAGGAGGTCAGGCTGTGGCTCCCTGGTGGCACATGGCTCGTGGGGGAGTGGAGACTGCAGCCAGACCAGGCAGTGCTGGGGGGCAGCCGTGGGAAGGGGTGCAGTAGCCTGGGAGGCACCTGTGGCATGAGTGGTGGGGTGGCTGTGGGCCCGGGGAGCTGGTGATGGGCGGGGAGGGCTGTCTCAGTCACGTGCCTTGCGGCTCTTGAAGGATTGCTTTTGTAACTGAATTTGGAGAAATGGCTCTTCTCGTTATTTGGGGTTCAGAGCCCTGCCCCAGAGGGAGCGAACAGAACCCGTAATCAAAGTGATCCCCCTCCCGTCACCTCCGACAGACAGGCGCGAGGGCCACCGTTCCTACCACCCCAGCTAAGAGCCATGCACGCAGCTAACCGCCAGGAATTTATCTAGTTCTTTTCAGAGCCCTGGTAAAGTTTTGGTCTTCGCAAAATCCTCCAGCAAAGAGCTCCACAGGCACCGCCTGAAGGAAAACGGCCTTTTGTTACTTTTAAACCTGCTACCCATTAACCCTAGCAAGCACCCCAACCCTGGGTTATGGCAGGGCTGCTCGTGAAGTCAGGTCCATTCAGCAGCCGCCCCACGGTAAGGATCTGAACGGTCCCCCAGGAAGGGGAGCGCTGCTGGAGCCATTAGCAAAGCTGGGAGATCCTGGACGCCGGGCAGCAGATCCCTTCCCCCCTCGCCCGTTTTGTAGCCTTACCTCGCTCCCGGACGTTGGTGACATTGAGTGGCACAGTCAGTTGGTCCTGCAGGGGAAGTGACTCTAATTAACGGGACATGATTAACTGCCCGGGCAGCCGACCGGAGGGGAACCCAGAGAAAAGCCGCAGGAACAATTACACACCAGCCAGGATTGATGAATGGGGTTGGGTTAAAAGAGCTGTGTGCATCCAGCATGGCTGAGTCAGGGGGCGAGAGGCCGGGGAGGGAGGCAGCGGAGTCGTGGGAGCACGAGAACAGGCCACAGGCAGCTGAAGTGACCTGAAAGTCTAGGGAGCAATGGGGTGAAAGTCACAGCAGGAATGGAGGCTGGGAAAAGCTGCAGGACTGCTTGCTGGAGCTGCCTGTGGAGCAGCGTCCCCGTCGCCCCAGCACCGGGTTGTTTCCTACTGAACCGAGGGATTGTGCTGGAGGAACGACCCTGCCTCAGGGCTCTGCCCCCTTACCTCCAGCTCCGACGGGCCAGACTGACTGGCAGGGGCACGGGAGGCATGCTGGGAGTGGACAGGGCCGCAGGGAAGATGCTGCGGACACTAAATACAGGGCCTGGCACCTTTCACGTGCACGACATTTACAAGGGTGGGGAAAGCTCAACAGTTCCTTTTCCCTGCGATTCCATCCCTGTGCCAGCCCCATGCAGAGGGCAGGCCACTTGGCATGCGGCCTTGCTCCTGCCTAAAGCCAAAGCCTCCATCTCCTCCGAGGGCTGCACCTGGCCAAGACGCTAACAAGCCTTGAAACGTACCGCCACCGAACAACGGCTCAGGGAATGGCTCACCCTGACGACCCAGCAGGGAGGTGTGGGGAAGCAGCAGGTCAGGCTGCGGAAAGGTTCTCCACAGCTCTGCATTGAGGTGCTTTAGTGATGCACAGTCTGCTCCGTGCTTGGCCAGCAAAGCCACCTGTGGTGTGGGGCAAGGGGCCTTCCAAGGCCATGAATCAGGAGACCAAAGCAGCGCAGGACTTACTCTGGACAGGATGTTCTTTGCAACCCGGCTGCTTGGACTTTACAAGATGCCCCAGTCCTACCCGGACCATGCCCAGTCCTACTCTGGGCTTGGCTCACCCGGCTGGCTTGGAACAGGCATCGCAGAGCTCTCCAACGCCGCTGTGTTTGAGGCAGAGCAGAATCCCAGTGATGTGGGGGCTGGCCCTGATCACCACCCACTGCTGCTGGACTAGACTTGCTCGCTCCTGGGATGGAACACTCTCCCCCCTCAGCTCCTGTACCTCCTCATTCCCACTTGGAGAGTCAGGCTCAATTTCCTTCAGGCACTAAGCTATCAAGGGATGAATTGGGACGCCACTAGTCTGCAAGGGCCTGGAAGCCAAGCCATAGACCAGTGGTGACAGGCCACACATCCCTGATTCAAACAAGTCTCCCCTTGTGCCTCCTCCCGCCACCCACATTTACACTGCATATTAGGGAAATACTGTGATGATACACAGCCTGCAGGCTAGTAAAGTTCCCAAGGTTACACTGGGAGTTAACAGCTCCCTTGAGTTTAAAAAGCCGGAGCTCCGAATCTTCAGCTGTCTAGACTTGGACTTTGTTTAAATTGTAAAGCTCTGTTAAGAGAGTTTTTTCCCTGAAGCTGCTGATAAATAATTACTTCCTCCATGGTAGGTTATTGAAGTTATTTGTATTGTGCTCAGTGATGGAGATTAAGGCACCTGATGTAACCATTGGAGGCTGTTCATATGCTCAGGACCTTGCGCCCTCCACTGAATCCATCCCCAGCCACGCAGCAGGGGGCACAACCGGAGCATGTTTCTTTAAAGTACACCCCAAGCATTTCCAAATGAGGAAATGGTCTTTTGAACATGCAGTGCATGTAAACCAAGGACCTGCCTGAATCTGCTGGCAGCTCAAAATCACTGCCTCCCAGACAGGGGCAAACGAACACCCTGTTCCTCTCAACAGATCACATTAACTCTGAAACCTACTCATGAGTTAAATGCCACTGTTTGCTGAACATCCAGTGGGCCTGTAGTAGGGAAATGGCATTTCAGGTTATTTGTAAGTTATAACAAAAATAACACTGCAGCAGATTAGATATTAAAGGTACTGATGCATTTTATGCTCATCATTTGTTGCATCCTGCCAGCTGCCCCTTCTGGAAGCAGAAAGGGATGGCTTAAGCGTATCATTGGAAAAGGTGCATCAGCCACAATCTTGTGCCTGAAGCTGATTGCACGGCAGGAGTAGGCCCTTATGGTCACCCCTTTGTCTTTGGTTTTAAAATGATCATTGAGACCGAAGTAAAAACGTGTGAGGATTGTTCTCGTTCAAGTCACCTTGTGTCTGTAGAACAGAGAAATCCGCCCCGTTTTGTGCGCGCGCGGGAAGGGGGAATGTGTGTCAGAGGAGAAGTGGGAAGGCTGGCACCAGACCACCCGTTCCAGGGCCGCGGGTGTCCAACCAGCTCTGTAGCAGTAGCTGCTATAGCGAATAAGCCATGTTATTCTGAAAATGCATTTATCGTTCAAGCCAACCAGAGCCGTCCCTCGGCACACACAGGGCGTGCAGCTGTACGGGCACCACTTGGCCCTCCTGTGCTGTGGTGTGTGCCTCGCACAGCCAGAAGACAATGCTGCCTCAAGCAGCCCCAGTCCCCTGGCCTCCCAGCCCAACTCCCCTGGCTCCTTTGAACCCCAGCACTGCCTGTCTGCCCTGGTGGCCCAACCCCTCCACCACACCTCTCCACCTCTGAGCTCCACAGTCCTGTCCTCCAGTCCCTCCAGCTCCACTTCCCAGCCCCAGTGGCCAAATGCCTCTAAGCCCCTGTCCTGACCACCCTCCAGCTCCAGTAGCCCCAATGTCCTGGCCCCCACTCCACCTCCCAACCCGCAGCTCTGGCAAAGACACTGCTTCCCCTTCAACCTGCTCCCAAACCAGCCTCCCTGCCCTGCTCCCAAACCCCTGAGCACAGCTCCCCCCACTGCAGAGTTGCTGCTCTGCTGCCCAGTGGGGGTTGGGGTCAGGTGCTTGGGTTGTATAAGGCAACCGAAGAGATAAGGACAGCCCTGAAGCCAGCTAGCCACACTCAACAGGCCAGAGCCAAATGTGGCTAGCGGCTAGTGGCAAGCTTGCTGGACACCACAGTTCTAGGGGGAAGCTGAGGACAGACATGAAGGCACCCAGAGATCACTACTGAGATGCAAATGAAGGGCAAATGCATGACGCTAAAATATGCAAATGGCTATCAACTGGGACAAGGGAGCTGTGAGAGGAGGAGAAGGTCAGCGAACAAGCACGCGTCAAACGGTGATTTGAGTACAGTGTAACGAAGCAAAACTCACCGACAACGGCTACAAAAAGCAGCTGCTTTCCTGCCACCTCCCCCGGAGCATCACGCTGCGACCTGACAGAACCCCGCTCCTCCCTACACCAACCCATCTGGCTGGCCACCAGAGCGATCCCGACCCCGCACTGGTAACGATAACGTCAGCTGGTAGGAGAGCGCGCACGTGTCTACGCGAGCATACGCCAGCTGCTCTCCTATTGGGCTCAAACACGGCGTATTGCCTTTCCCCTAAAAAGATCCCCTGGACTTCTTCCAAGGATAACAGGGCCAACGCGGTTGGATGGAGGGGCAGATATTGGGGCAGGGGGCTCCTTCAGAGCCCTGTCCTATTTCCAGCGCCTGGCTGCGAGGTGAGTGGGATGCCAGAATTTTGGGCCAGGCCTCTCTTGACAAGTGAGATGGGAGCAGGGAGTTTACCTGGTGTATGTTTATCTTCAGGATTAGAGAGCCAGAGCTACTGGATTATATGGCCTCCTGGTTACGTTCCTATTCAGGCCAGGGCAGCATCACTGTCATCTGCTTCTCCTCCTGAAGCTCCCCGCGACGGTACAAAGATCACACATGACCCCACCCAGTCGCATGCCCCATCCTACCTCCTTCCTGGTGGATCGGATCATAATCCTGAATGTCCTGCTCAGATCCTTCTCCAGCTCGGCTTCAGCAATGCCCTGAAAAAGAAAGAGCAACAGCCGCTTTCACTCGCTCCTTCCAAAGAGGAGCCAGAGTCCTGGAGGTGGCTCTGTGCGAAGAGGCAGCAGTTTCCTAGGAATGGGGTGTTTTGGGCATTATCAGCACCACTAGGACAGTGACCTTGCAAAGGTAACGCAGTAGATTAGGAGAGCCTGGACCTCCCGTGACCAGGGGACTGGAGAGCTCAGGGGCTATGGACCCTTTTATTTCCAAATCACCCAGATCAGGTCCCAGCTCTGACCGCTGTTCGGTGACCTCTGTGAAACGGGAACGTGGCACCGTGCAGCCCAACATGCTCATGCTTCCACGGCGCTGTTGGTCCAGCCATCACCACCACTCCCTACACTGTCTCCCCCTCCCCCAGCAAAACAGATGACATCCCCCCAGCGCTGCAGGAAGCTCCACCAAGAACCAGTGGGGAAAGACGGTGGGACTCATGGCAAGGCACGATAGAGCAGGAAACAGCACCCAGTAGGCCTGGCCCCGAGTCCTCTGCCTGGCCCACTGGACATCAACGAAAATGCCACCTGTGATGCCAGACAGGCAGCAGTTTTGCAATATGCACCCAAAGGCAATCAGCTAGACTGAGACCCCTCTTCCCCAACTCATTTAACGTAGAGGCTACTGAGCCGACGTCACATGTGAAAGCTTTTGGTTGCCCTCAAAGTGAGCTGCAGTTCAGGCGGCCATCTAAAAGATGAAAGGCTCCAATAACACAACAGCAATCCCCTCCCTGACACCAACACAGCATGATCTGAACTAGCCCCTGAAAAGTAGGAGGCACCGAGACATCTGAGGCTGCTTTATCTAAGACCCAACAAAAATCAATCAGCAGTCCTGGGCACCAGCTTCCTAGGTTGGCTACTTGCTGACTTGCCAAAGGTGGCGCCCAGGACTAACTGAATGGCCCGGCTTGCATTCCAGTTCTGCTTTCAGGCTCTCACACTGCTGATTAAAATGAAGCGCCTATTAAAAGAATTCCTCTGTGGAACAACCAAATGCTCTTAGAAGCAGATTGATCAGCTTTGTGTCTGGGTGATCCAGCGGTAGATCCAAAGAAGTGATTGTTCCTCTTTATTCGGCTTTGGTGAGGCCGCATCTGGAATACTGTGTCCAGTTCTGGGCCCCCAATTATAGGAAGGATGTGGATACACCAGAGAGGGTCCAGTGGAGGGCGACCAAAATAATTAGGGGGCTAGAGCATATGACCTATGAAGAAAGGTTGAGGGAATTGGGACTTTAGTCTGCAGAAGGGAAGACTGAGTGGGACTTGATAACAGCCTTCAACTTACTGAAGGGAGGTTGCAAAGAGGCTGTTCACAGTGGTCACGGATGACAGAATACGGAACAATGGTCTCAAGTTGCAGTTGGGAAGGTCCAGGTTGAACATTAGGAAAAACTTTTTCACTAGGAGGGGGGTGAAGCATTGGAATTGTCTACCCAGGGAAGTCGTGGAGTCTCCATCCCTGGAGGTGTTTAAGTCTCAGCTCGACAAAGCCCTGGCTGGGCTGATCTGATGGGTTTGGTCCTGCTTAGGGCAGGGGGCTGGACTCGATGGCTTTTTTAGGTCTCTTCCAGCTCTATTGTTCTATCATTCTATGACATTTTTGCAGGTTCCTCACAGCTCCACCAATGCCCACATTGCACAGGGCCAATAGGTGGGTGTTGTCTACCAAGTCCACTCTAGACAGACACACATGCTGTGGCTTAACAGGTACGGAGAAGAGGGGAAGAGAGTGTCAAAGGCAATGAGGGCTTCTGCCCTGCAGCGTGCAGCTCCTGACTTTAGTTTCCTATCTTTCATTGTGTGAGATTACAGTTAATCAACATTACACAGATTCAGGGACTTCCTCAGGATTTACCGGGCCCTATGCAGTACTGTTGAACTGGTGACCCTATGCCCAATGGCAGCCAGAGATGGCAGCTCCCTGGGTGGCCCTGCCTCTACCCCGCAGCGCAGGGATGGTTTGCAAAGCAAGCCCCGAATGCATGAGGTGCTGGAGGAGTGAGGGATCGGCGCTTTTCCAGTCAGGAGGAGAAGCTGAGAACGATCGCGTCTGCCCTTAAACATGGGGCCAGTGGAGTAGCTTTGGGCTCTACCCTCATGACGCATGTGTTATTATCTGCTCAATGGTCACTGCTCTTCCAGGCAGGTGCTGCTTCTGCCATAGGCCTTACAGCACCTTGGGTTGCCAGCTGTCCAAGATTACTCTGGAGCCTCCAGGAATGAAGGATTAACCTTTAATTAAAGGTCATGTCACCTGATGAAACCTCCAGCAACGCATCCCGCCAGAAACTGGCAAACTTAACAGTGCCTGCCACGATCGGCCTCTGCTCTCCAGCCACCAGCGTAACAAATAAGAACAAAAAGCAAGTCCCGGACTTCAGTCTCTGAAAACAAAAATCAACGAAGCAGCCAGCTGGCTTCAAGCCAGGTAACTGGGTGAAAGGCGACGGCCTGAGCAGCGGAGGCTGGAGGCGCTCATTTAATGGTCCCCTCTGGCCGGGGCCAATGAGAAACCCTGGGTGTAAAGCTGATCTGGAGAGGTCTGGGCTGGTGGATGCTATTGCACAAGCCCACGTAACTTCCGTGGCTCAGGGGCGAGGAGGACACTCCCTGAGAGAGGGACGTGTCGCAGACCTAAGCGCAGTCTACGCCAGGGCTGTGCCGGCCAAGGACGTTTGCCCGTGGTCACAGCATGTCATCACTAGAGGGGCTGCTGCACCAACACCGTGCAGACCGGCCCCCAGAAACTTGCCACCTCCAATCTGGAGCTGGAAACAACTAACAAGCCAGTTAGCTCCCGGACGAGTGCCTCTTTGGCGAAGCTTTAGTCCAGGGTCAGCAACCCCCAGCCTGGGTTCCAAGAACAGCACATGAGCCAATTTCCATCGGCATGCAAGGCAGGAGCTCAGCCCTGACCCTTCTGCCCCATGCAGCCGGGAGCTTATTCACAGCCAGGCCACCTGTGGGTTAGCAAAAGACCAGCTAACGCACCAACCACCGCTGAAATGGCAAAGCTCTGCCTCTTCGTTTATTTTTGAATGAAGCTGTTGTCAGTAGGTCTACAAGTGACTTTAAAAAGTATCACCAGCACTCGGCCCATACATAGAGGTGACAAGGTCACATTTCGGCACCCCGCCTCGGGAAGGCTGCTGAGCCCTGCATTAGTTAATGGGCTTGGGGGGTTGCTGTTTGGCTCAGACAGGTGGCTGAGTCCCCATCCGAATACTTATCGCCTCGGGCTGATCCTACGAGCGCGCACCTGTGTAACTGCGCTTCTGGGCTTGACTGGCCCTACCCAGGCGAGTACAGTGCCTAAGTCCCCTCACAGCACGGCTCTCCATTGCTGCTTCTGGAAAGCTGGACCCATCAGACAGACCTGAGCACACTCAGCCTCTTGCTTCTCTCAGACGCGATCCCAACGGCAGCAGCAGAGGGGCGGTGTGCGGAGCCAACAGCAGATGCCGCCTTTCCAGGGAACAGGCAGTAATTTAATTTAGCTTTGCCGGCTGGAACCGTTATTCCAAGCAAATAAATAATACACAACAGGCCCCAGTGCTCCCGCTGGCTTTGAAGGAAATCACAATTTAATATCTGGCTGGCTGGCGCATGACAAAGGGACATCAATCCCGCCTGTCACAGCCCTATTTATATTTGCATTGGGCTCGAGGTGTTAGCCTAGCAAGGCCCAGGTGCAGGGATATTTGGTGGGTGTGTGGTGTATTCGCAGACCTGGGTGCAGCTGCGCCTACTGCAGGGGGTGACGGGCACGGCTAGATTTGGAGGAGAAGGGCTGGAAAGGAAGGTCTTTAACCCTTTCAGGATCACTTGCAAGGAGCAGCCCCAGCGAGCGCAAGTTTGGCACGTATTACACGGAAGAGAGCCAGGTGCTCAGCCTGCTGGGCCCTGTTATTCTCGTGTCACAGCTGGGGAAACTGAGGCACACAGCAGGGCAGCATCTCGCCCAGGTGAGTCAGCAGCAGAACCAAGAACTCAATGGAAAACTCTGGCCCACAGTCCCAGCCGCTAGATGAACCGCTATGGACAGGCAGGTGGGCGCATGCTGCCTGTGTTCTCTCCTTGTTCTCAGCTCCTCCTCTAGCTCTGGGGCTCTGAAGGAGCAAGAACCACCTCAAACAAAGAGGAGGAATCAGCCTGGATGCCTCCTTTACAGGGCACCGCTACATACAAAGGAAGAAGCTGCTTTTAGTCACCAGAGCCGCCAGCAGGACTGGAGCTGCTGATCATAAGGAGAGAAACACCCTTGTGGGAGGAGGGTGGACAGTTGGCCATTATGCCCAGAGGATCCAGGGGAAAGAGGACAAGCCCTTGAGAGGCACCTGTGTAAGGGGAGCAGCACAGCCAGGACCTTAAATATTGTGTTGCCAGAAGATCTAAGGCAGTGATGATTTCCTTTTATCCACCACTGGGGAGGCCGCGTCTGGAATAATAGCGTGTCCAAGTCTGATGCCCTCATTACAAAAAGGATGTGGCTGCACTGGAGCAGTCCAGCCGAGGGCAATGAGAATGATTAGGGGGCTGGAGCACACCACCTATCAGGAGGGGCTGAGGGATTCGGGCTTGTTTAGCTTGCAGAAAACAAGAGCGAGAGGCGATTAGATAGCAGCCTTCAACTTCCTCAAGGGGATTACAAAGATGATGGGGAGAGGCTGTTCCCAGTGGTGGGAGATGTCAGAACAAGGAAAAATGGTCTCAAGTTACAGGAGAGGTGGAGGTTGGATATTAGGAAAAACTGTTTCACCAGGAGGGTGGTGAAGCACTGGAATGCGTTGCCTAGAGAGGCGGTGGAGTCTCCATCCCTAGAGGTTTAAGTCTCAGCTTGACAGAGCCCTGACTGGGATGATTAGGCTGGGACTGGTCCTGCTTTCCCACGATTCTTCTGCTATCGCTTTCCAATGTCAGCCGTCGCTAGAGCGGCACTGCCCTCGGGATGTCACGACTGGGAGGGGGTGACTGCTCACCAGCCCCTCTCTTGAGGTGCCTGCCATGCTGTGAATTTTTTGGGATTGCCTGCTTCAGATCAGCCTCTGTCCCCTCTATAGAATGCCACGCATGGCCTGCAGGCGCCTGCCAGGCTGGCTATGACAAATGAGACTGTCAGGGCACAGACAAAGCGAGAAGAGATGCTCTAGGGAGAGGTTTGTATCTGACAGGTGCCTTTTCACCTGGGATTTCCTCTCTTTCCAATGGGTTACAAACAGAAAAAGCCAGTCCCCAAAGTGGCCTCATTGCAGGAGGATGAGATGGGCCCAAGGAGAACAGCCCATGGGAACTTGCTCCCAGCAGCAATACATTGGCCATGCAGAGGAGACTCCAAGCAAGGGTGCAGCAGCACCCTGTGACCACAGGAGTATCAGTTCTCAATAAATGAATAACAATTATTTGTATGGAAGCGAGTTCTAGTGGATTCAAATCAGAGCCCCACGGTGCTAAGGGCTGTACATATGCACGAGACTCTTCACATCCCAAACTGCTTCCAGTCTCAACAGGCAGGGCTGACAGAGGGGTTCTTACTTCTTTTTTGCAGGAGAAAGAGCCAGTGGCAGAGCCAGGAATTAAACCGTGATCCCACCACCCTGCCTTACACACAGGCCATCGGAATGGAATCGGTCCCAGAAGGCAGAGGGGCTTATGGCCTAACCCCTGGGAACATGTGACCCACGAGGAGTCTGCCACACTGAAGGGATTCCTCCAGGAATCGTGGGGTGCACAGGGCATTGGTCTGTGAGCCTGCAACCACGCTCAGGAACTCCGCTGTGAAGTGGCAGCACCTGGAAACTGAATTGAGATTAAAGGAGCTGGACAAGGCAGCATGAATGTGCAAAAACAGAGCTGAGGGTTAAGGAAACTCCTGCAGGGGCGAGCCCAGACTGGGGCAGGGAACCCTGGACTGCATGGAGCTCTGAACCAAGTGGCCTGCCACAGCTCAAGGAGGGAAGGAGCAATTCCTACCCATCGTCTACTAGGGGCCAAGACAGACCTGCGAAGAGTTTTCCAGGCCTGGGCTGAGGAAGGGTGCCTGTGTGTGTGGGCAGGAAAGCAGCTTGTCCACAGGGAATGGCAAGTTGTGTGTGAGAGAAGCTGCCTCACCTTCTGGGTGTGTGTCTGAGACCAGCCAGGGGGGCTGGGACAAAGGAGAGAGTGTCTCATGCATCTGATGAAGCGGGTTTTTGCCCACAAAAGCTTATGCTCCAAAATATCTGTTAGTCTATAAGATGCCACAAGGCTTCTTGTTGTTCTTGAAGCTACAGACTAACACGGCTGCCTCTCTCTGATATTTCTACCTACAGTTACTGTAAAGGTGTACCCTTGTGATCTAGTACCTGAGCACCAGACAAACACTGTGTGCTGCACAGAGTGTGGATCCTAGTCGACAAGGCTGGAACTCAAGCTGTGTGGACAACATGCTGTCATACATATGCTGCGAAAAGCCACTCATTCAAACATCTAGATACAAAGCCAAAATTAGCCCTAAAACTTAGAAAAACCAGGTGGTCCAGCAGCAGTGGAGCTGCTTATAAGGACGCATGAAAGAGATGCTGAGTCATCTGCCAGATTGTTGTAAGAGAAGTGACTGTGTGAACACATGGAGTTAATCCAAGAGGAAGCTGGCTGTACGGAGGGAGAAAAGAGTGCAGCTTTCACTGCCTAACACTTAAAGGACAACACAACAACCAGTTGCTTTGATGTTTTACGCCCAACCTCGTGAGGAGAGCTGACAAAGGATTTCTGCCTGGCTAAAACTGACTCTCCAGGGAAGAAGTTCTATGGTATGGGGGAACAGAGAGAACCCCAGACACCCACAGGGGGTCTCAAGAAGTCAGGCCTTCCAAGGCACACCTCGGGGTAACAAGCCTACAGGTAGGACAGACGCAGGTACAGAGCAGCAGTGTTTCAAAATCCTACTACACTTACATTAAGTTTTGCTCCTGCTGTTCGGATTAAACAATACTTTGGTTTAAGCCCACATCTGGTCACTGCTCATCATTGGTCACAGATGTCCATGGGGCCAAACCTGCTGTGTAAGTACAGGGAAGCACAGGCTGCTGAACTCGGGGCCTGGTCTGAGCGAGAGAACTGCAGGATTCCACCCGAGAAGCGGTAAGGACGGCAGGCCTGCTGCTAGACTGCATGCCTATGGAGAGACCAGAGAAGGGAGAGAAGTGCAGCTAGCTCCATGACTACCGCATCTGCATCCGGAAAGCCTATTTGCGTTGGATCTCAGTGACCTTGTAGGCTCCAAGCTGGCCTAGGCTTTTGTACTGCTGCCCACACTGTAGTACGTAGAGGCCTTCCATTTCCCAGAGACCAGTACTAGTTCAGCTGCCACGTGAGCTTGTGCTCCAAAACGTCTGGGAGGGGTTGCAGCTGCTTTGGAGGATAGGGTCATAATTCAAAATGGTCTGAATAAATTGGAGAAATGGGCTGAGGTAAACAGGATGAAGTTTAATAAGGACAAATGCAAAGTGCTCCACTTGGGAAGGAACAATCAGTTTCACACATACAGAATGGGGAGAGACTGTCTAGGAACAACTACAGCAGAAAGGGATCTAGGGGTTATAGTGGACCACAAGCTAACTATGAATCAAGAGTGTGACGCTGTCGCAAAAAAAGCAAACATGATTCTGGGATGCATTAACAGGTGTGTTGTGAACAAGACACGAGAAGTCATTCTCCTGCTCTACTCTGCGCTGGTTAGGCCTCCGCTGGAGTATTGTGTCCAGTTCTGGGCACCACAGTTCAAGAAAGATGTGGAGAAATTAGAGAGGATCCAGAAAAGGGCGACAAGAAGGATTAAAGGTCTAGAGAATGTGACCTCTGAAGAAAGGCTGAAAGAACTGGGCTTGTTTCGTTTGGAAAAGAGAAGATTGAGGGGGGACATGATAGCGGTTTTCAGGTATCTAAAAGGGTGTCATAAGGGGGAGGGAGAAAACTTGTTCTTGGCCTCTGAGGATAGAACAAGAGGCAATGGGCTTAAACTGCAGCAAGGGAGGTTTAGGTTGGACATTAGGAAAAAGTTCCTAACTGTCAGGGTGGTCAAACAGTGGAATAAATTGCCAAGGGAGGTTGTGGAATCTCCATCGCTGCAGATACTTAAGAACAGGTTGGATAGATGTCTATCAGGGATGGTTTAGACAGTACTTGGTCCTCCCATTGGGGCAGGGGGCTGGACTCAATAGTCTCTTGAGGTCCCTTCCAGTCCTAGTATTCTACGATCTGTGAGTCTATAAGGTGCCACAGGACTTCTTGTTGTTTTGGAAGACACAGACTAACTCGGCGACCTCTCTGATACCAGCCACAGGGCAGTAAGTGCAGCACACGCCGCCAGGCTCCAGAGCGCTCCCTGCGGCACTCAGATGCTCAGCTCCCAGCCTGCACCCCTCAGGAGGGCTGACAGGACAGTCACGAGGGCTGACAGGACAGTCACAACGGCCCCTCCTGGCCTTGCCACAAATAAGACACGACGCACAGCTGGGGTGGGCAAAATAGGGCTCTCCAGCCTGCCGGATGCAGCCCACGGGCTAATGGGCACCTCAGGGAGCCTGCCCTGCCCCTGCCCACGACTCAGAGCTGCCGAAACTGGGGCCATGTGCCTCTCTTAGCATGGCCATGTCTGCGGGGGGGGAGGGGGGGAGATTTTGCACACTGCCCCCCTGCCAGCACAGTCGTGCAGCTGCCACTGGCCAGAAATCGATCAATGGCAGGTGACATGGTGTCTGCCCTGCAAACAGGCAAGTACTCACCCCAAACTGCCCAGGGCTCACAGCAGTCAGCAGCACATGGCCCCGAGAGAAGTGCAGGGGGGTGTGGAAGGCACGGAGCCTGCCCAAAGTGCCTGCTGGGCTGTCTCCCCCAGCCAGAGCCAGCCTCTGACACCCCAGCCCCACCCTCTTCCCAACCCTCTGCCTCCCCCGCACACTCTCCTACCCCATATAACCCAAACCTCTGCACCCCTGCTCCTGCACCCGCTCCCAAACCCTGCACCCCTACTCATACCCTCTCCCCAACCTTGTAACCCCCCTAGCATCTCAATCTCCTGCCCCCAGCTCCCTTCTGCACCCGACCTCCCTACCAGACCCCACACAATATCCAGGAAGACATCTGCACCTCACAAAGCAGGTCTTTGCCCAAGAAAGCTCATGCTCCAAAAAACCCTGGTAGTCTAGAACTGCGGTTATGAACCTTTACTGCAGCCTGCACTGCACCCCTTTGGTTCTCAAAATATGTTCTCGCGGCCCCTATCAAAAATGGAGATGGGGGAGGGCTATGCACTTTTACATGCCTATTAAATATACGTAATAGTTTTATGTTATGACTCACCGCAAATATAGTACAGTAATTGTTAAAAAGCGCATACACAGGTTTGGTGGAACAGAGTGGTCGTACTTACGGGCCTGTGCTTAATTTGTTTTTTTCGATGACGTACCTTCTAAAAAGGATCTGGCACATCTCACACCCCCAGAAAGGGCATCACGCACCCCAGGTTAAGAACCATTGGTCTGTAAGGTGCCACAGGACTTTGCATTGTTTTTGTGGATACAGACTAACACGGCTACCCCGCCGATACTTCCCAAGGCAGAGTGCGGCCCTTGACTGCTTTTCAAATTCTTGGAGTGGCCCCCATCAAAAATGATTGCCAACCCCCCTGCCCGAGCTAGAGAGGACCTCACTCCCCAATGACTTTGGAGTGTGTCCTTCACGGCAGGACAGGCGCGAAACCAAAGGAGCCTATCCGAGGGGAACGAGTAACATATGCACGTGCGAATTTGAAGTGGAGAAGCTGACGCTGCAGTTCCTGAGGCTGTATCAAGTCCCTTGTGAGGCTTTGCTTTCTTGTGAAATGCCAGCTGCTCCCCCAACCCCGCAGCTGCTAAGTTGGCCCGGGGGATGGACACTCAGCCTTGCCCAGGGCGTGCAGCCACACCGCAAAGCCCCACCCAAGTCTCTGTGACCCACTGGTGCTGTGCAGCCCTGCATCACTGTGTTGCTAGGACTTGGGGGAGGCAGGGGGTTCTCCCATGTTCTTTCTGTGCTGCACTAAGCTGAGTGGCTTTAGGATCTTTTCTTACTGCGTTGAGACAGAGCTTGTATGGCTTTCCGGGTGCACACAAGGGGAATTATGGGAAGGTGCTGGAGGACTACCAGCGCTGAGCAGTTTAGCCTGCATCCTAGGCTACCAGGCCAAGCGAAAGTCAGATGCAGGTTCCAACCACCATCCCGAGGGGAGGCAGCTAGCCTGAGCAGAAACAACCCTGACACTCACGGGGGTGGGACATGTGGGAACAGGAGGGTGGTGAGGGGCGAGCCCTATGTAAAAGCCTGGACTCACTGCAGTGAAGAAGACGGGTCTCCCTGCTCTGTGCTTTAACAAACCTTTTCAGTGGGTGAAACATGCTAGACCAACAGCCTTAGAACATCCATGTTTCCCTTCATCCTCAGAACAGATCCAGCGCCTATCACTGCCCCTCGCCATCTCCAGCTGCAGTTGGGGCTCAGCTCCCAGCGCAGTAAGCTTCTGACCAGTAAGGGGAGTTATTCATGCAAGGCTCCAGCCAGTCCTCCCTATAAGCTGAGCACTTGGACGATCATCCAGAGGAGGCTCAAATGCTGCCCAGCAGATTGGCAGAGCGCCCACTGCCGGCAGTGTGTTTCTGTCAGTGGTGCACATCCACAGAGGCCTTGGTGCATGTAACAAAATTTATTCTCCCCATGATGAAAAATTAGAGGGAACGTTGGCTCCTGCGACACCTGTTAACCCACCCTGCAGTATTCTGCTTGAGTAGCCGCAGTGCAAGGCTCAGGACTGGGGTTGGGGGTGGGGGAAGGAAGCAGGGAGAGGGAGTAATCGAGCTACGGGATAGGTTTGTGCTACTCCTGAGTCCTGTCAGCATCATCCATCTGCCTCTTTCAGGAGCACTGATAAAAACACACTCACTCCCAACTCTCTCCAAGGCAGAACGCTGGCTCATCCGCCTCTCTGCACCACTATTAATTCTGGTCACTGCTTGGCCGGATCAGACTTCAAAGAGCGTTCTCTGCATGGCCAGATTGGAAACCGCCTTCTGAAGAAACTGCTGCTCTGGTCCACCCACCCGGCAAGCACAGGCAGCGGCTGAAGTGGCAACGTGACTCCCACGGGCAGGAAAGCAGCAGCTCACTCTTGCGGTATGCCCTGCCCCTTGTCGCTGCTCAGCGCCCCCCCTCCCGCCCCCCAGTGCTGCGATGAGGTGCGGGTGTTCGGCCTGTTGGCCCAGCAGCAGCGAGTCCCTTTCTCACCCCTCGGCCTGGGAGACCCTCACGGTCTCTTACATCCCTCATCCGATTCACCGCTTCAAACCTGGCGTCGGGGCAGAACTCCTTTGCAAAGCCCAGCCTGACCCTCCACAGGCTCTTAAATTTCAGCTTCACCCGGAAAATCCCTTCCAAGACTTCAGTAATTCCCAAGATTTCCTAACTCCCAGCCCTGTGCTCATGCCCAGGGCCACTGCATTGACACATCGACTTCCCCCATTCCTCGGGGGGTGCCTAAGCCCCTCTCAGCACTACCCTCACCTCCACTCCACCCTTTGCCTCTTCCTCCTCCCCTGCTGTCCTGCCCCCACTTCCAACCCCCTGCCACTGTCTCCTGCAGGCCACCCAACAGCTGACTGCAATGGGCAGGAGTTGCTGGGAGGGAGGTGGAGATGGAACAGGCAATCCGTAGAATTGCTGATGGGTGCTGAGCACCCACCCTTTTCTACTTTCAGTGCTCCAGAACCCTTGGAGTCTGCACCTGTGCTGGTGCGATTCGAGGTGCGGTGAGGAAAGGGGCAGGGCTGGGTTAGCAGGGGTCATGGAACGGCAAGATCAAAGCTCCTGAGCAGAGCCACGTGTGCGGAGAACCCTTGTCTGGAACGGCAGGAGCGCTGCAGGGTGGGAGAGAAGCGCATCATCTGAAAAGGGCAGAGGGAGGGGAGGGGAGCACCCAGAAAGGGGCTGAGAACATACACGGGTTTGAGCTGGAACGTCTAGGAGAAGACTGCTGACAGCGTTCAATACGCTGCTGGTTACGGCAAGGCTGTGATTTTCGCTCAAACCCAGGATTTGTTGGACGAGAACAGCCCCCGCCCAGCGCCCTTGGAGGCCAAGGATGATTGCACTGCCCTGGCTGTTCCCTGCCAGAGGAAGGAGCTGGGAAGATGAAGGTTCCTCTTGAATCAGAAAGCCAGTGGATGCCTGAGGCGGCTCGTACCACCAGGTGCGGACCACTCGCCTGGGTTAAAGGCTGCATCATTAAGCCAGCTGCCCAGACTGGGATTTTTATCAACCTACTGATTGCTGCTCCTCACAGCTCCTGCCTGGGGAACGCGCTTCCATCTGCAGCACCTGGAAAGCACACGGCTGCCATGCCCGGGGTGAGGTCAGGTGCAAATGCAAATCCAGCTGCTGCGTCTCTCCTCTGCCTGTGCAGTTGTCCCCTTTGCAGCGCAGAGGCAGTCAGGACGCAGTGCGCGCACACCCATCGCCAGCCCACTCATGGGCGCGTGAGAGAAGTGGAGCTCCTGAAACACCCCCCGGGTACAGCACACGGCTCACAGAGATGACGAGCCCTCTGAGAGGACACTGGGGTCTGAGCAAGGGGCTTGGGCAGACCAGCTGCTGCTCTTGTACATCCCCAGCGCAGGCTGGAAAGACACGTTAAAACCCCAGGGCAGCAAAGCAGTTCCCACCCAACAGGTCAGTCCCTGCCCAGGTGGCCATTTCCAGACCAGCCATCGCTCTGCGCCTGATCCAGGCCCACCTTCGGCCTGAAAATTTCCTCAGTCTGCCAGGAAGATGTGGTGGGACTAAAATCTCCCCACTGAGGTGCATCCCTCTGCTGTGAGAATCCACCCGAAGGCCACAGCCAGCTCCTCCTCAAATCACAGCTCTGCTCCCTCGGAGCGACTCAACTCCTTAATCTCAGCTGCAAGGCCCCGTGAAGCCGAGCCCCTGCCTAGGGCTCAGAGCTTCTCCTTTTGTTCCCTCGGCCAACAACTCTTTCCTCCATGGGCCGGAACGGCTTCATATCTTGACAGCACCAGAAAGTCCATCTGTTCTGCCTTTATCTCCTCACCTGCCTGCCGAGCCTGGCAAACAAAGCCTCTTGGAGGGGGAACGCATTCAGGAGCCAGCTGTCAAATTACTATTTAAAAAGCAAAGGGGGAAGGGAGCAGGCCAGGCAGGGGTGGAAATGAGGCTGGAAGAAGTGCCACGCACCAAGGCAGCTAATGGGATTTCTAACATGCTTTAAGTGATGCCTGGCTCAGCCTTCTGCCTCCACAGGCAGGAAGACACTCACCATTCCCAGCACAGCTCAGGGGCCTGGGACCTCACCATGAGTGGGCATGCTACAAACTGAACCTCTCTAATCTGGCACCCTCGGGACCTGATCAGTGCCAGACGAGAATATGCCAGACCACGGGAGGTCAATACTGTCTAGCACATTATCAACACTCCCACTGCTTACTAGGCTCTTAGAAGACATTTCAGAATCACAGAATCACAGGGCTGGAAGGGACCTCAGGAGGTCGTCTAGTCCAACCCCCTGCTTCAAGCAGGATCAACCCCTACTAAGTCATCCCAGCCAGGACCTTGTCCAGCCGGGACTTAAAAACCTCAAGGGATGGAGAATCCACCACCTCTCTAGGCAACGCATTCCAATGCTTCACCACCCGCCTGGTGAAGTAGTTTTTCCTAATATCTAACCTACACCTCTCCCTCTTCAACTTCTGACCATTACTCCTTGTTCTGCCATCTGACACCACTGAGAACAGTTTCTCACACTCCTCTCTAGAGCTCCCCTTCAGGAAGTTGAAGGCTGCTATTAAATCACCCTTCAGTCTTCTCTTCTGTAAACTAAACAAGCCCAAATCCCTCAGCCTCTTCTCATAGGTCTTGTGCTCCAGACCCTTAATCATTTTTATTGCCCTTCGCTGAACCTGCTCCAGCAAATCCACATCCTTTTTATACTGGGGGGCCCAAAACTGGACACAATATTCCAGATGTGTCTTCACCAGTGCCAAATAAAGAAGAATAATTACTTCTCTAGAGCTGCTCGAAATGCTCCTCCTAATGCACCCGACTATGCCATTAGCCTTCTTGGCTACAAGGGCACACTGTTTACTCATATCCAGCCTTTCATCCACCATAACCCCTAGGTCCCTTTCCATCATACTGCTGCTGAGCCAGTCGGTCCCCAGCCTGTAACAATGCTTGGGATTCTTCCGCCCCAGGTGCAGGACTCTACACTTCTCCTTATTGAACCGCATCAGATTTCTTTTGGCCCAGTCCTCCAATTTATCCAGGTCCCTCTGGATTCTCTCTCTACCCTCCAACGTATCTACCTCTCCCCCTAGTTTTGTGCCATCCACAAACTTGCTGAGGGTGCAATCCACTCCCTCATCCAGGTCATTACTAAAGATGTTGAATAACGCAGGCCCCAGAACCGAGCTTTGCGGGACTATGCTTGAAACAGACTGCCATCCAGATATTGAGCCACTGACCACGACCCGTTGGGCCCGACCATCAAGCCAGCTTTCTATCCATCTTATAGTCCAAGGATCCAATCCATATTTCCTTAACTTATGGACAAGAATGCTGTGGGAGACCGTATCAAAAGCCTTGCTGAAGTCAAGGTATATCACATCCACTGACTTCCCCATGTCCACAGAGCTTGTTACCTCGTCATAGAAGCTAATCAGATTAGTCAGGCAGGACTTGCTCCTGGTGAATCCATGTTGGCTACTTTTGATCACTTTCCCCTCTTCCAAGTGCTCCAAAATGGATTCCTTGAGGATTCCCATTATTTTCCCAGAGATTGAAGTAAGGCTGACTGGTCTATAGTTCCCTGGATTGTCCTTCTTTAAAAAAGGAAAGATGGGCACTACGTTTGCCTTCTTCTAGTCATCCAGTATCTCCCCTGATCTCCAAGAGTCTTCAAGGATAATGGCCAAAGGTTCAGCAATGACCTCTGCCAATTCCCTCAGTACCCTGGGGAGCATTAAATCCAGACCCATGGACTTGTGCACATCTAGTTTTTCTAGATAGCTCAGAACTTGTTCCTTCCCCACAGATGGCTGCCCTCCACCTTCCCGTACTGCATTGTCTAGGACTGTCATGGGGAAGTTGACTTTGTCCGTGAAGACTGAAGCAAAAAAAGCATTGAGTACTTCAGCTTTTCCTGCATCATCTGTCACTAGGTTACCTCCCTCATCCAGTAATGGCCTCACACCTTCTCTGATAACCTGTTTATTGTTCACATGCCTGTAGAAACCCTTCTTGCTACTCTTCACATCCCTTGCCAGCTGCAGTTCCAATTGTGCTTTCGCTTTCCTGATTACTGCCCGGCATTCTCCAGCCGTATGTTTATACCCCTCCTTCGTCAGCTCTCCACGTTTCCATTTCTTGTATGCATCCTTTTTGAATTTAAGCTGACTAAGGATTTCCTTGTTAAACCAAGCTGGTTGCCGACCATGTTTGCATTTCTTACTAAGCAGCGGGATGGTTTGTTCCTGTGCCTTCAGTAGGAGTTTTTTAAAATATTGCCAGTTCGCTTCAACTCTTTTCCCCTTCATCTTCGTTTCCCAAGGGATCCTGCTCATCTGGTCTCTCAAGGAGTCAAAGTCTGCTCTTCTGAAATCAAGGGTCTGTATGTTACTGCTCACCTTTCTTACTTTTGTCTGGATCCTGAAATCTACGATCTCATGGTCGCTGCAGCCCAGGTTCCCTCCCACTTCTATTTCTTCTACTAGTTCTTCCCTGTTTGTGAGCAGGGGTAAATTTAGGGGTAAATTACAGCTCAATAACAGCACAGAACACAGAGCCAGGACTGGTGGCTGGAAACAAACTTTCTGGGACCCCGGGAAATTTGGCCACAGCCATGACAAGTGGTCATCTGGCTAACTAAAATCATGCCGGACTATGGATGTTGCCAGACGAGAGCGTTCTGGATAAGAGCTTCAGCCTGCAGTGGTTTATCATCCACAAGCCTGCTGTCGAGAGAGGCTGCACTCTGCCTTTGCACAGAGAACAGGGATTACGCTGACGGAAGCCCCGCTCCAAAGAGGGGGGCAGACCTCTGCTGCTACGTAAGTTGATCGAACTTACATTGCTCCAGGGTGTGAAAAAGCGATGCCCCTCATGGAGACATACACGTTCTCCTGACTGGCGCTACGTCAACAGGAGATGCTTTCTAGCTGGCATCCAGCAGCATCACTGGCTGTGCTGCAGCTGCACCGATGGAGTATTTCTAGTGTAGACCTGCCCAGCGTAATAACAAGCCACGTGTATGCCACCCTAGTCCTCTCCCCGGACCACTCAAAGGCCCCATCCTGAGTTCTGCCCAAATGCATCTCTTTTTTGACCTCTTCTGGGCCAGCCCTTCATTCTCACAGCTCCCAAGAGGTGCTGAGACCCATCTTCCCCAGGGTTGGCTAACAAGAGCCACCGGCCAGGAGGCACGGTAATTACATTGCTCTCCAATGCACGGCTCCATCATCCCAGAGAGGGCTCTAGCATCTATGCTGCCCAGGGCTCTGCCCCATCTCAACCTCCTCTAGGCTGACCCACGAAGATCCCATCTGGAAGGGGTCTCAGTCCTGGCCAACATCTACCCGCTGTGGAGAGCTCTGAGGCCACATGGCGCTAGGCGTGACTCTTCCATGGAAGAGGAGCACCGTCCCCTGCCCATTGCCCTTAACGGCACCACACCAGGAATGTAAGTGGGAGTCTCAGCCTTTTGATCCATCTGCTGTTGGGTGGGAGAGCCGGACTGAAGCCTCGGGAGGTGAGGGGAGAAGTGGACGTCCCTCACTGGGAATGGGCTCCAGTCACAATTGGTGGAAACCAAAAGGTGCAGACACCAGCTAGAGCACCCATGGGGGAGAAAAAAAAATAATGGGTGCTCAACACCCATGGGCACCCCTGCCAATCAGCTCCTCCCACCAGTCAGCTCCTCCCTGCTCCAGCCCTTCCACCACTCAGGTTTTCCCCTCCTTCAGCCCTCCTACCAATCAGTGCCTCCTCCCCCTCCCGCAATACCTGCTGCCCACCACACCCAGCTGTCCAGCAGCAAGCAGAAGGCACTGGGGGGAGAGGGGAAGAGTGGGGGGCAGGAAGAGGCAGGGGAGGGGCAGAATGGGGCAGGGTGGGAGCAAGGGGGAAGGGGTGGAGTGAGGGTTGAGCACTTTTCTGGAACTCAGGAAGTCCCCAGACTGGAAAAACTGTGTGTGTGGAGTGGGCAGGGGGGGGAGGAAGAATCTTTTCAGGACACAGGGGACACCCCCAGGGGACAGGCCAAGGGAGCAGGCACAGGTTCCACAGCCTCTGCCAAGCCAGGGCTTTAACGTCACGTAGATATGTCACCTCAGCACCATAGGCGACCTGAGGGAGAGGCAAGCCCTCTGCCCGTTCCGGGCTGCTGAGGGCCCGTTCACACGGCAGCTGGGGGCATGCAGCAAGGGAAAGTTCTCTGACTTCAGAGCTGAGGATGACCTCTGCTCACCCAGCCAGCCATCGGGCTAAGACCACCAGGGAGCCCCCTTGCTACGGTAGCCGCACGGCTAGGTACATACCAGGGCACAACTCCCAGCAGGGGACTCGCTGCCTGGGCGGGATGCAGCAGGCTGCAGCTATCAGCTGGAACAGCCAGGTACGGTGGTGCGCACATCCGAGAGGCAGAGCTGCTGGAAGTCAGCCCACTGCACTCTGCTGTCATGGTGCCTGTGCTAGCCGGGGCTAGACTAGGACTTACCAGCTGGTTATCACTGGAGAGCATCAAGGCAGCCAGCAAGTGGCCAGATGAAGACAATCCCACCCTGCCCTTTGTTGATCCCACTCCAGGTCTGCCCTGTGGCAGCTTGTGAAGCTTTCCAGGGTTTGCCTGGGCTTGAGCAGGCCAACCGGAGCCTGGCCGAGTCCAGCGCCGTGGCCTTTGCTCATACCCAACACCCAACTGTGCCCACTGTCCTTAACCTGGCCCTGCTCCTGCCCAGTACCTGCAATGCTGGGAACGTGCCTCTTCAAACAGAGCCTCTGAGGCTGCAGGGGCAGTAGCAGGAACGGGTTACGCAGAGCTATTTTAAACAGCTGCAGGGGAACATGTGAATCCTGCAGGTCCTTGAGGATCTTCCTCCAGCTCACACCACTTTCAAGATAATTGACCTTGGATTGGGTTTCTAGAGGTTGAGATGGCCAGGAGTCTTGTTATCCCTTTTGGAAAAGGACTATGGGATTTTTAACCCTCTGCCTTCAGAGAAGAAACACATCTCATCATCTGCTAGACAGCGGCACCCATGGATACATTCTGTACCGTCACTGGTGGGCATACGGCCAAGAGTTGATGTTTTATCAGAAGGAGAGAACATTGCCAATGGAAACCTCTCTGTCAGGCAAAGACGCTCTGCTCCAGCTGCTTCATTACCTCCCTTTCTGCTCAACGCCTATGGGGCTAGAACATCATCTGGTGGAAACCATCAGAGCTAGACTGAAAATCAGTCCAGGTCCATTGTATTACAGCAGCTCCCAACCTGACCCACTAGCTAGAGCCATCTTTTACATCTCCTTAGGCAGAGGTACCCATCAATGCACTAACATCATGGGACTGGCAGGCAAGCGAGCAGAACCCATGTACCGCACGTACTGAGCACACGGGGAACGGAACGTCATTGCTCATACTCACCGGCTCCTGGAAATAGAGCTGATAATCAAATACAGGGTGGGCTTTGATGGTCTCCATGATGTCCACGTTAGGGTTGGCAGGTTTGTAGGGTGTGTTCAGGCCAGCCACCGCCCTGAGACACCAGCAGCAGGAATCAGAGGGAGAAACCAAAAAAGACCCAGTTTACAACCCAGAGAAAGATATGCTCTGATTTCAGCAGTGGACTCGGAATTTGCATGCTGGCATGGGGTGATGCATGCACAGGGACACCGGGTCAGGAAGGTGTCCTTGAAGAAGCATCAGCGTGAAACAAGATATGGACCTTAACTAGAAGAACGCCACCTTGTAGGAGCCTGGGAGGAGCAGAGCCCTTGTTTCTGTGATGGGTGGACAGTGACAGCTGTAAATGGTGAATGGAGGCAGGGGAAATGGACAGCAGAGACTGTCACGCTTATTAAACCCCAGGGCCACAAGCAACAACATGTTAAGGACCATTGATTTTCAGCAGGCATAATTCACTATAACCCCACTGAGCTAAACAGACCACCGTCCATTTACACCACCTAAGAATCAGGCCCCAAGTGCTCAGAGCAGATGTTCTCCTCCAGCTCTCTATGATGTCCATTCAGGTGGTCCTTGGATAACTCTTTCTAAGGAGCTAAGGAGCTTCCCTTGAGACCTACAGGGCTGTGCAGCTGGGCGGCAGCACACGAGAGAATGAAAGGCTGCCCAACTACTTTGTGGCTTGCAGGTGTGGTGCCACTTGTAAGGTGAGGTGCTGGCCTTGGGAGGAATAGGAGGCAGGCAGCAGGGAGCTGTGGAGTGAGAAGAGGGGGTGAGAGAATTTGGGATACGCAGGGCTGTGGCAGGCAGAGAAAAAGGCAACTTTCCCCAGCTCCAGGGCTGCAGTTGCTGGGGAGGGGCAGTCTGGTTCTCTTTCCCAGCCTCGCTGTGTGGCTGGGGAGAGACCCCAGCTGATATGAAAACACAGGTTGCCTGGTTTTATTTCTAGACTGAGAAAAAGGATGGAGGTTTGGTTTTGCAACACAGCACTTCACTAACGGCACAAACGACGTTTGCAAAGATCATTAGGTGGGGGTCCGCCGAGAACCTCAGCAATTTTCGAGTGGTGCACAAAAAAAAAAAGGTGTGAGAACCACTGGCTCAGCACGTCCTTTTGTGAGGAAGGATCCAGTGAAATCCCAGATCCATTTAGCTCATATACTAAAGCTCCACCCACAGTCTCAGATCAGCTTCCACAACTGGCTGAGAAATTCTCAAGGAATTGGCATAGGCTCCAGGCAGGGGGGCCCAAACGGCCACCATGGGCAAGGTGGGGGAGGGGAATGGCTCCTCCCGGAAGGGGCGGGGCCAAGTGAGGAAGGGGCGGGACTTGGGGCAGCCCACCCTACAGGCCAGAGCCACATGCAGTGGGCAACGCATCTGTTGTGGTATTTCAAAAGCGGTCTAGTGCTCCAGTTGCTGTCCCTCCATGTCCCCCATTCGGCGGCAGGCCCCTTCCCAGAGCAACACGCATTAGGCTCTGATTTCTCAATGCGGAGGTAAGAATGAAGAGGGGGGTGCAGGTTGGCGGGATGATGAGCAGAGAAAACTGACTGGGCAGCCACTCAGGCTGTACTTGTTCCGCAGCTTAATGGAGAAACTGGCTCCAGGGCCGACCTCCTGGCAGCTTTTCCCAGCACTAGCTTTACCGAGGGTACGTCTACACTACGCTGCAGCAATTGATCCAGTGGCCGTGGATTTACTGGGTTTGCTTAGAGGCGATACATCGATCTCTGAGCGTGTTCCTGCAAGTGCCGGAACTCCACCACAGGGGGACCAGTAGCCAGCATCCACGGGGAGGCAGTGGGCCAGCACACTCACTCAACACAAGATGCCGTGGTGAGCGTCCCGACTGCTCGTGCCGCTGATACAGATTAACGGCTCCACATAGTGTAGACAAGGTCCTAGTGAGGTTCTACTCCGAAAAGCGATCCTACCAAGCGTGTTGTGAGAGGCCATGTTTGTGATGCCTCAGGGACTCCATAAAGTACGTTTGGTTTGAGTACAGGGGTTATCCTCCAATAGCCAGTCCCAGGAACTCAATCTGAGCTGAGTCGTGCAGAGGCTTTTCCTTTCACAGGGGACCGCCCCCGTTATAAAAGTCCCGTGGGGAACATTAGGCGTTTTTTGACACCTGGGTAGCCCTGGTGCTTTCAGGTTGTGATTTCAGTAACGCCCATGCAAGGACACCAGCTTACACAAACGTAACCGACTGGAACCTCGTAAATGGTTCCACTGATGCCTCCATGGGAGTAGAAGCCAGCTTACTCACACTGCCCTGTGCTGTCTCACTAGGACTCACAAGAGAAAAAACTCTTCTGCCCCTAAGACAAGCAGTCCTGACTCTGGCACTCACAACAGGTCGTGGAGCTGGTGAGTCAGCAGAGCCCATTTGGTATACGGTCATTTTTCAGAGTCACCGCTCACTTCTAACCAAGTTTGAGCAACTAAGTATTTTCACGTGTCAAGTTGGTGACCTGGGTGATAATTTATGTGCTTAAAAAAATCTTCTGGTCATGTTAGTGGGAATTGGGAGCATTTTCTCAGAAGTTTCCCCTCCCTCCCAAAAGTCATCTCATTTCAGGACAGACTAAAAATAACGCAATTAAGTGAGAAACCTCACTCCATGATAACTCATCCTGCTTTTCCGTATTAGTTCACAGGAGAAACATCTGATGGTGACTTACCTCACTCGCTCTGGGTAGAAGAGGGACATGTTCCACACGACAGCTCCACCCCAGTCGTGGCCGATGAACGTTGCCTGGGCAATGCCCTAGAGGAGAGGGGGGACATAAACACGTCACTGCAAGCATGCAAATGGGCTAGTGATGTCTGGGAACACGTCACTGCAAGCATGCAAATGGGCTAGTGATGTCTGGGAGCAAGTGAGGCTCTCGGGACAGATGACAGCATACTCTGGCTAGGAACACAGGAGGGTGATCCAGCGCTCACCACTAGGCACAAAGACAAGCTGACATTTGGAGGCTCTGCACCAGCCAGAGAAAGAGGGGAGTGCGACCCGGCTTGCCCAAGTGACAACGTAGGCCTGCTTTCCCCAGACATGCAGAAGGCTCTGCACAACTCCAGGGATCTGTCCAGCAGGGAGGGGTGGGCCAGGGCCAGGGTTCAGGACAATGTTCACTGGTCTCTTGCCCTGGCACCACAGGGAAAGCGGTAGTCAGAGGATTTGCATTTCCACAGTCCCACCTCTGGGGCAGGGATACTCTAGTTCAGTGGCTCCCAACCGGAGGGCGGGGGTCTGCGAGGGTACTCCAGGAGGTGGTCCATGGAAAAAAAAATTAAAAAATAAAAGTGATCCTAGAAAATAAGTTTTAAATAAACTGCAACATTACAATCAACTGCTTTTGTATTTTACACCGTCCAATAATGTTATTAATTGTAGTCCAGAGTTCTATGTTGTGGCAACTTTGGGTGACAAAATCACGAGGGTTAGAGACACATACAAATGTTAGTCACACATGCAATATGGATCTGTGGCTGAAATCAGGCTCGCCGACGAGAAAGGGAAACAATGAGCAGAAAGAAGCATCCACAAGTGGAACAGCTCAAAACAGACACAAGTAAAGGAAAAGTGAGCAAACAGTCCACTGACAACAGAAGGTTTGGATTTGCTTGGCCCGGTACGGAGGATGAACTGCAACCAATGTGTGTCCTGTGCTAAGAGGCGTAAGCAAATGAAAGCCTAAAACCAGCCAACCTTCACTGTCATCTAACCCGCACACATGGTGAATATGAGTCCAAGCCTCTGGATTCCACCCCACCACCCCCAAAATAAGCTTACCCAGTTCAAGGAAAGCAAGAATTGCTGACCCGTTGGAAATGAGCATACGTTGTTTTAAATGTTAACTCTTTACCCTGTCTTTTTCATTCAACAACCACAGAGGGCACTAGTTCCACAGCCGAAAAAGTGGGTCTGCCCCACGAAAGCTCGTTACCTACCATGTTGTTGTGTTAGACTTTAAAGTGCTACACGGCTGCTGTTTTCTTTTGCATTGGATGAAGTGTACATTGTGGCTAGAACTGGCTTCAATGGGGGTCTGCATACAGTCTGGGAACCACTGAGCTATCTACAAAAGCCCTGACAGCATGGTTCCAACTGAGCTGCAAAGCTAAGTTCTGTTTAGTCTCCTGCAACAATTGCTGTCCGAAGCTGGGAAGAGGAGTTCTTTCCTTCCCCCTTGGTTCCTAATCCGGCAGGCTGGGTGGCTCACCCAGGATGAAAGCCAGTCTACTTGTGTCCTCATAAACCCCTAGGTCCTGCATCCAGCACACCAGTCTGTTATTGCCAAGGCCAAGGCTCCAGTTGGAGATATACCAAATCAGCTATATCTCACATCTATTACCTCATAGAGCTGGAAGGAACCTTCAGAGGTCACAGAGTTCAGTCCCTGGTCCTCACAGCAGGACCTCTCACCATTCCTGGTGGCTTTTTTTTTTTTAAATTCATTTGCCCCAGATCCCTGAATGGCCCCCTCAAGGACTGAGCCCACAACCCTGGGTTTAGTAGGCCAACGTTCAAACCACTGAGCTACCCCTCCCCCCGCATTTGCCACGCCCCAGACTCCACACACAGCCTGAGACCAGTGTTCCCTGTAAGCTGAGAGCTTGGGCAGCCCCCCAGGAGAGTCAAATGCTGCCCAGCTGATTAGCGGAGCTCCCGGAGACGGCAGCGTGTGTTTCTACTGGTGGTGCATGTCCGCACATGCCTCAGTGCACATAACATTTATTCCACACATGGATGGAAAAAAAAAAAAAAAATGAGGGAACCCCACCTCCCAACCTTCCCACAACTGGGCTGTCAACTTCAGCTCAACGAGCTGCTCTCTGGAGTTTGGCTGGGTCTTTTAATCAGTCACTCTCCTGCTGCCACTGGATGGGAAATGGACGGCCAAAGGCTGGATTTAAAGGGGACCACGTGGCACGTGATGTCAGCCGGACTTTGATACGTTCACTCCCTTCCCCGCTTGACACTGCTGTGCCAACCTGTAAAGCAGTGGTTCCCAACCTTTTCAGTAACACGGCACACAAGACAAAGAACTCCACAGAACACCCACGGTTTTCTTTTCAGCGGAATCAATTGCTCATAAACATCACATTGGCTATGGTTACAGTCTCACTAGAGAGGTTTGCAACATAGTAGTGCATACAACACGCTAACCAGGGACTAAATGGGACATTGAGTAACTGCTGAAAATTTCAAAGGGTACTTGATTACTTGCTGGGGAGAGGCAGCTGGGTATTCACAATAAAGAAGAACATCTCACCTGCAGCCCCTCGCCTCTACAGGGCTAGAAAATAGTGGAGTAAGATGGGTCGTAGTGAATTAACAATCCCTTGTTCAAGTCAAATCAACTGAATCAGGGAGCATTCTAGTCCATTACGAGCCTGGCATTCTTGCCAACGTTTGAATAATGAAGTAGACATGAACAATGTCCTTGGACTGCGACCAAGTTCTTTAAACCAGCTTGGCAGTGGAAGGGATTCTGAAATTAACAGCTGAGCAGTTGTAACAGGAGACACGTGGACTGCAGAGCGAAAGGGGCGAAGAGGCTGGGGCACCTCTCACTGTAGCTCCCTGGAGGACGACGTTGCAATGCATTTCTGGGAACACGCTATCTCTTTCTAAGAGAGTCTGATCAGCACTCGACAGGGTGGATTCTCCACGGCCCTGCTCCGTGCACAGCCTTGCACCCCAGATAAAGCAGGGGTAGAAATACAGACAGGTACCAATGAGAATGCAACTGGCTATGCGGTGAAGGCGCAGGCCTCCGACATCCTAGCACAGCTGCATTCAGCAGCACCCAGGCACACAGTCAGGAGCTGGAGATATGTACCACTCCAAAGTGAAAGAGCATTCCATCCTTAGGTGACTTGTCTCTCTCTTCCTGGGGGGATAGCAAGGGGGCCGTTGTGCAGGGGCTCCCAGCCAGCATCACTACTGCCGCAGTGGCCAGAACCTCGGGCCCCTTTGAAACTCTGCAGGAGCGCCACTCTGCCAGTGTGGCTCCGAGGGCTGGGGTAGGGCCCAGTGCTGTACTCTGGGTGCCGCTAAGGGTGGACTGCCCTCAGCCCTGCCCCTTCCTCGCAAGGCTCTGCCCCTTCCAGGGGTACAAAGCGGGGACTCCCATACGCCTTGTCCTCAGACACACAGTGGCCTTCGGCTATGCTGTGCTGGTATCAGCCTGTCATGGAGAAGCAGCTGCCCCCGCAGCGCCCTCCGAGAACTAATATGGCCCAGATGGAAGGAAGTTGATTTGTCCCAGCCCAGGGCAGCTGCCAATCAAGAAAAGTCCCGTCCGCACTGAGAACTCGCCCGACTCCGCAGACGGCAGGGGGCCTGCTGCAACGAGCTCATCAAAGCTAAGGAGGGGAGGGTGGTGCCATGTGACGTTTCCCTTTTGAAAGCCTTTGACAATGGGTCATGCACAGCTACCGCGGAAAGGAAATATTAATTGGATTTCTCGGCAGCTCCGGCGGAGTCAGAGAAGGGCTGAAGCGTAAGATCTGACTTATCAGTCCAAGAACCTTTGTGCCACAGTTTCGGCTGCACATCAGTTGTGTGACGTGCTCAATTTCTCCAGCTTATCTTCCTAATTATTTTTTTCCTCCCTGTCCAGATTCACTGCCGCAGACAAATGCATTAAATGGACCCTCACGGGCGCTAACGAAGCTAGGGAACAGCAGGAGCTGAATTTCTAGGCCTAGGAACAGAAGGTGAAAACGTTTGTGTGTCGGTCACAGATCTGACCTGCTACCTGGCTGTTGAGAGACTTACACGGGCTTGGGCTTAGCTAGATCTTGAACTGTCTCCTACAGCCAGGAGGTAGTTCCAATCTTTTAGAGATAAGAAATCCCTCCCTGCAGTGGGCCAGCCACCAGGCAAGCCTGGCCTCTAGTGCTCAGGAGGGGTAGCAGGCCCCTCCACCAGTCCTGGAAGGTGATAGTGCTATGGGAGGACCTAACCAAAGAGAGGCAGGTGCTTAGAGATTCTGGATGCAACCCACAGAGCTTTATGCCCTGAGCTTTCATGGGGCAAACCGACAATGTGACTGGATCACAGGGGAGATAAAGACCCATTCTGTTCAATACAGGCTGCCACACCCTGGAGCAGCACAAGCTTTCCTTGCTGGGCTTGCCTTTCTGCAGCATGTCGCAGTGAGCCAGCCCACAAGAGCAAACATTAACCCTCCTAACAGCCCTAGGAGGCACCCCCACCCTGGGGAAACTGAGGCAGGATGAGGGACTTGCCAGGAGGGAGTCACTCCCGTTGAAAGTCGAGCTCCGGCACACACTGGCTGCCGTTTCGGCGCCTGCCCCAAGTGTTGGCCCTGGAGGTTCCAGGGTGGCTGGGAGCTCATCAGAAACTGGATGCTGTGACACAGGAGTGCAGCTTGCAGCCATCCGCACACAGTGGGGGGATGGAAGATGCTACAATGACATAATCCTGCTGCCCGCACCTTCCTCTGCTCCTGTACCAGAGAGCAGCCCAGGACTCAGAATGCTGCACTCAGCTCCACAGAGCCAGAGCCCAGTAAGGAGCCAAACCAGGGCAGCGGGCCGAAGAGTCGCTGAAGCTAACAGCAGGCTGGAGGGGTTGAGGTAGGAAGGAAGACGAAGAGAGAAGTACGTATTATTTGGTCATGGGGCCACCTGTGGGAGGAGCCAGGCAAGTCAAGCAATCGGGGGGATAAACAGCATAGGTCAGTCGGTAGAGACCCCAGCAAGGTGAGTGGTGGCACTAATGATAAGTGGTAGGCTCATACAACACTACTGAGCTTTTCGATCAATGCGCTATCCTGCTCCAAAGGATGGAGCTCTGCTGAACTAGAGAAGAGTCTTTACAGGAAAGGCAGGGCCTTCTGTCATTCAGGACATTTAAGGGAGACATAAGATCTTGGAGATGGGGCTATCCAGGTACACATGCAGAACCTACCACAGCAGGCCCCAAAGGAGATCTAGATGCTTTATATGCAAACAACAGAAGGCCAAAAAATGCTAGAAATTACACAGTAGAGACCTGCCCTATATTAACTGGGGGAGAATCATAGGGTGGGAAGAGACCTCAGGAGGACATCAAGTCTAACTCCCTGCTCAAAGCGGGGCCAATCTCAATTAAATCATCCCAGCCAGGGCTTGAAGAGCTCTAGGGAAGAAGATTCTACCACCTCCCTAACTAACCCATTCCTAATACCTAACCTAGACCTCCCCCACCACAACTTGAGACCGCTGCTGCTCGTTCTGTCATCTATCACCACTGAGAACCACCTCTCCCCCATCCTCTTTGGAACCCCACTTCAGGGAGCTGAGGGATGCTATCAAAACCCCCCTCACTCTTCTTTTCTGCAAACTAAACAAGCCCAGATCCCTCAGCCTCTCCTCATGTGTTCCTGCCCCCTAATAATTTTGTCACCCTCTGCTAGATTCACTCCAGTGTGTTCACATCCCTTCTGTAAGGGGGGAACCAGAATTGGATGCAGTACTCCAGAAGTGGCCTTATGAGTGCTGATTTCTTGATGCCATTGTTATAGGGTTCCTAGTCCCCGCCACCCCCCAACGCACAAAGCCAGCTGTGCTTTCACAGTCACTCCAACTGGAGTTTGAAAAGCAGCAGCAGCATTGTTCTGGAGAGTTCCCCAGGCGCACACTGTGCCATTAATTAAACCTGCTAAATGCTTTTCCAACCACTGCTCGTGTGGCAGAGCATTTCCAGATTGGGCCGCCGGGATTTGGGCAAGCAGCTGTAGGAGCTAAGCACGCGAACCACCTTCCCATCACTCAGCGCGATTGAGGGGGAAAATAGATTCGGCGTTCTGTGAAGGATCAAGCCGGAGAGCGCACGAACACTTGATTTCTCAAAAAGCAAGTTACCTGGTGATTGAGCAATTAATAGTTAAGTACCTTGGGCCTCCCTAGGAAGGTATATTGATGGGATTCCTGCAGATATTTGTTTGATGACTTATGCTACTGACCCCAGGAGATGACTCTTAAATCCCAACACAAGCAGAGTTATAACTGGGCAGCAGCTGGTGGCGAGCACATTTAATCTGCAAGTGACTTGAGTGGCTCACAAAGCGTACAACTCCACAAAGGGCTCGGCTGCAGAGACTTAGCACTCACAGAACACATCCATGGTTAATTGCATTTCTACTGGCTCGTGGCAAAGGGGAGGGTCAAGAAAACCAGTGGATGAATAATTTGGGTAGGGAGAAAGGGAAGGACACTCCGAAAAGTTCAGCTCAGACACTACAGAGCACTGGATACAATGGCATGGTCTACCCAAGGACATAAGTCGATTCCAGATACACAGTTCTAGCTATGGCTAGTGTGTAGTTAGAATCGACCTATCTGAAATAGACTTACTTGGCCATTCACAATGAAGGTCAATGGGAGAGCTTCTCCCGTTGACCTCCCTTACTCCTCACGAGAGCGAGGGGTACACGGGTCAACCGCTGACCTCGAGAGGTCGATTTCGTGCGGCGCTACCTGAAATGGAACTCTGGATGCTCCACCCTGACCAGGATGATCTTCTGGGCCGTATCTATGGGGGGGATGGAGCCTTGAGCGACAGGAGATGAGAATGGAGCCTTTCATCCCTAGGCTGCCATTTCACAATCTGACCTGGGTTGGTGGTTAACTCCAGGGCAAAAGGAGATGAAAATACCTCTAGTTCTCAGAGTATGGAAACTAAATGGAGTAAGCTGGCCAGAGATTGTCTCAGGGAACGGGAACAGCTGCTGGAGTGAAGAGTTCCAAGGAAGTTTGCAAGCCACATATGGGACCAATTTATCCCTCATCTAAATGCAGCTACCTATGGGGTCAAGCACAGCGGCCACTTAACAGGACACACCGACGCTAAACAGTTCACAGAACAGTCATTAACACCCTCATTGACTCTACAAGGGGGTTTGCAGAAAGCAACAGTGGGCACAAAACAACGGCATTTTAGCTCTTAAGCAGGCTCCCCGTAGCCCTGAATAACTACCAGCATCCAAGAAAGTTTTACATCTAACCCGACTGCCAGCACTTCCAACAGCAGTGCCCCCTAGCACCCAGCAGGGCACTGCTTCCATCCCACTTAACGAGAAGACCGTGTGACAGCAACACCAGTTCCTGCTGTTCATGGGGGTTTCCTTAAAACTGCCTGTCCAAGCACTGACCCAGCCTAGCTGCAGAGTCCTTGGTAGGTAAAGGGTTAATGGTGCAACCTTTCTGCCACTGGAAAGCCTCCTTACTCAGCACAGTCCAGAACCCACGGAGGAGGGGAAAGCTGGAGCAGCGTAAGAGACCTTGGATTCCACTAAAGGCACAGATGCATTTCCCATCTTGTTACAAAGCGATTCAGGCATTGTTTAAAAATTATGTGGCAGAAGGTTCCCAATTAGCCAGCTGGTATTTAAGTTGTGATTAACATTCCCCCTTCAAGCAGCAGAGCAAAAAAAGCAGTCACGTTCCTTAGAAGAGGCTGCAGACAGCGAAGCAGTTTTAATCCTGCTCCTGTTGCTTTACACTGGGTTCTCCTGTAGCTGCACACATTTCCTGTGAGAGAAGCTGGCCAGGTGACAGGATACACAAGGAATGCATGAGGGGGTAGCAAGCCGAGTTGGCTAAAGGTCAGCTACCCTCCGTGGGGCCATTGTGAAATCCCAGACAGCTAGTTCCTTCAGCAGTGAAGACCACAGAGGACCACAGCAATTAGAAATGCTGAGAATCTGTCAGGTTGTCTCTGCCTAGAATACGGTACCTATGTGCCACCAGACACAGAGAGAGGAAGAGGACCTGGATGGAACCCCGAGCAGAGCCAGTTGGGCACGTTCTAAGCAGCTCGCCAGGCATCAAGCTGCATGAGCCATGAGGTTTGGGCGTGGGGCAGAGCAGCCCATGATGCAGTCTGCTTCAGAACGGGGGTGCGTATGAGCGAAAGCAGCTTCCCTCCGACAGCTTCTCCAGACTGGTTGCACTAGCAGGGATACAGTTAAAAGCCAAACTCTACCTAGAACTGAGTGCAAAATGTTCAAGTTACGGACACCAGATTTGACCTCTTACAGGGCTATTTAAAGCATCACTTCACAGCATTGAGATGGGCAAGGCCTACGCAGACAGAGAAAGATTCGTATTATAGTGCAGAACAATAAAAGCACAATAGTGCTATGAAGGCGTGAAAAACACAACAAAGCCACCAGGTGCAGCTGAAGGAGAACACATGTAATGAGGATGGAAAAGGAAACCCCTCCCCCTCAGACTTGGGTCTTATCTCTTTTCCACCCCTTTTTCTATCAGCCACATGTCCGGGACCACATGGGATTAAGGCTCAGCCACTGCTGGTGTCTGCTACTCAGAGGGACCCAGGCTTGTCTGCCCATGCCATGGCAATGCACCGCGGTGTGAAAGGAGTTTGGTGGATCTCAGCCCAGATGCACCAAGTGGGCAGGTGTCTGCATCATCAAATACCCTCATAGTTGCTGGTCGCTTTTGTTGGCAGAGTCTGGGATGGAATAGGCCAGGGCAAGTCAACTATTCTCTTGGCCAAAAACTGGCCCCTCCAGGGGAATGTTGAGGCTCAGTGTGGGTGTGTTAATATTAAGCACAGTCCCATCATGCAGAGGGCTGTTTCTAGTTGAGTCCCTCCCCACTGAAATTGGGAAACAGGAAAATAGCATCTCCCCCAAATCTGCACCATTAGTCCCCAAGCTGGCCCTCTGCTGGGGGTACCTCCACCCTCCAGGGATAACTTCCTGGCACGGGATGCTTCACGTGCCCTGCATTCATTAGGGAAAGCCACACACCACCTGGTATTTCAGTCAGACAACGTTCAGCAGCCCAGAATTCTCAGGAATACCCAACAGAGCCACCTCTGCTCTACCTACCTGTCCTCTTCCCCTGCCTTGGCACAAGCGGTGCAGCTCTTCCAGACAGTACTGATGGAGGTTCCTTCCACATCCCCGCCACAACTTCCAATGTGTGTGGGGGGTGACCTGAGTCATGCAGAACAGAACCAGATGCCCTCCTAACTCCTGTTCATTTGTGCACCACAGATCTTTGTTCAGTGACATTTGGGCTCTTGATTTGTTTATAAATACCAGCAAGTACAATCAGAACACAGCACGGACCCTGGGCTCTGGAAGGTCTCTCCCAGACCCCTTTTTTGCTATAATCTCCTCCTCCTCCTTGCCTTTTTTTGGCATTCTGCCAGAGCTCCAGGGAGGAAGACAGACTGACAATGGATTTCCCCTCCCCCTTACGTTTTGGGATCTCCGGCCTGAAGGAGTTTGGCACTGTTCCTTACCCCTTAGTACCTCATCTCTCTCTCATCTCTATCCCATAACCCCTTTTGAGGGTCGTTGGGGCACCGCAGATGACTTCCTGATCAACTCACTCCACCTCATCCTGTCCTGTGCAGCTCTCTGTGACTCGCTCACATTCAGGTTTGTCCACTCTTTGATGTTATCTTCCCATCTCTTCTTTTGCCTGCCTTTCCTGCTACCACCAGGTACTGTGCCTTGCAAGGTGGTCTTTGAAAGGCCCGATGATCTGATGATGTGGCCGTACCATTTAAGCTTGCGCTTCTGCACCACAGTGAGCAGGTCGTCTTGTGGGCCTATGACATGCCTGATCGTATGTCGTACTTCTTCGTTCGTGACATGCTCAATATAAGAGATGCCCAGAAGCCTCCTATAGCACCTCATCTCCGTGTTTCTGATCTTTTTCTGCAGTTCTGCTGTAAGGGTCCACGTTTCGCAAGCGTACAAGAACACTGAGATGACCAGTGAGCGCATCAATCTTACTTTCGATCTCAGACTGATGTTCTTGTCCCTCCAGACGGGTCTAAGTTTTGCAAGCACTGCTGTTGTTTGCGCTATTCTGGAGAGGACTTCTGGTCTGGACCCTTCATCTGACACGATTGCACCTAAGTACTTGAAGCTGGACACACACTGAAGAGCTTGTCCATTTACCATTATATCCCTTCTGATGCCATTGGTGTTATAAGTCATCAGTTTTGTCTTTTCTGCATTGACCTCCATTCCATAGGCTTTCGAGGTGGTATCCAGCCGTTCCACCAAGCTGGCAAGTTCCTCTTCTCTTCCAGCTAATCCGTCTATATCGTCAGCGAAGCGAAGGTTGGTGATTATTCTGCCCCCTATGCTGACAGTTCCTTCATGGTCTTCCAAGGCGTCAATCATGATGCACTCCAGAAAGATGTTGAAAAGCGTGGGGTAGAGCAGACAACTCTGACGGACACCCACTGTCATTCTGAACCAGCTTCCAATGGTACTGTTGTGGAAAACTGCACTGGTGGCATTGTCATACAGGTGTTTAACAACTCGGACAAGGTTGGGGCTGATGATGTACTTTCCCATGGTGGCCCGTAATGCTGCCTGCCAAACTCTGTCAAAGGCCTTTTTGAAGTCCACAAAAACATGGTACAGGTGCTGTTGGTGCTGCAGATATTTCTCGCAGAGAATTCTCAGGTTGAATATTTGTTCGGTGGTACTCCGCCCTGCCCTAAAGCCTGCTTGTTCCTCAGCAATAGTCATCTCAGCTTGGGGCTTCAACCTGTTCAATATTACTTTCAATAACACTTTACTTGGGTGGCTAATGAGGCTTATCGTACGATAGTTTCCGCACTGTTGGAGGTTGCCCTTTTTGGGAAGTGTGATCACTAGCGACTGGGTCCATGTCGTAGGCCATTTTCCCGTCTGCCAGATCTTATTGCATATGTTGGTAAGGGCACTGATCATGGCTTCTCCCCCTGCTTGTATCAATTCTGCTGGGATATTGTCCACTCCAGCTGACTTTCCTTTCTTCAGTGATCGCACTGCTGCCTCTACTTCTTCCCGAAGGATTGGGAGGCTGTCCTCTTCGGTAGCATATGGACATTTCAGTATTTCTGGGTCTCCATCAACCTTATCATTGTACAGCTCAGAACAGTATTCTGTCCACCTGCCAAGGATCTCTCTCTCTTCAGTGAGGCAGTTCCTTGCCTTGTTCTGGACTATGGAAACTCTAGGTTGTCTAATGTTTGTCAGCTCTCTTACTGTCTGGTATGCCTTCTTGCTGTTACTTTTGTTAAGGCTGTCTTCTATTTCCTTGCACTGGTCTTCTACCCAATTCTGTTTTGCCGCCTTCATGCCTTTCCTGATGGTCTTGTTGATTTCTCTGTATTTCTCAGTCCCACCAGCTTCACCTTTCTTCTTTTTCAGTTCTTGCTGTTTGTCACAGAGGTCAAGCAGATCCGCAGTAACCCAAGGCTGCTTCTTTGGGTGGTGTTTGCCAAGAATCTCAGCAGCTGTTTCTACTACTGCTGTATTAAAGATGTAGGCCATTATGTCCTCATCTGCTTCTTCAGCACTAAGGATGAGCAGTGGTGCGAGTCTCCCTCCTATTTTTACTTGGAAGGCTTCTGCCACCTCAGGATCTTAGAGCTTTTCAAGATCAAACTTAATTCTTGTGTGCCTTGATTTTAAGATCTTCTGCAAGCGTAGGTGGAGTGACATCATCACTAGATCATGATCACTTCCAACATCCGCTCCTGGAAAACTGCGTGTCTTTGCAATGTTAACTCTTGTTCGGAAGCGCTTCTTGACCAAGATGTAATCAATCGGACTGTGATGGTCTCCACTGGGGCTGTGCCAAGTCCATCGTCTGGACGCCCTGTGAGGGCCGAATGTATTAGCCAGCATGAAGTCATTATATCTGGCAAACTCCAGAAGTCTAAGGCCTCTGTCGTTGGTCTCAGTGTTGCAGTATGGCCCGCACGTTCCTTTTCAGTTACTATATGCATCCGCTCCAACTTTTGCATTCCAGTCTCCTTGTACAATAAGTATGTCCTTTTTTGGTGTTTGCTCCAGGACATCCTGTAGCTGATCGTAAAACTCTTCTACTTCACTATCATCGTAATCGGATGTTGGGGCATAAGCCTGAATGATGGTGAGGTTGAAAGGGGATACTTTCAGACGGATGGTGATGAATCTGCTGGAGACTGGTTGGCATCCAATGACAGTATTCACAATGTCGCTCTGTATTAGAAAGCCAACACCGTGCTCATGTTTATCCTCCTTTCCACTGAAGTACAACTTATGACCCCCTTCGACTGATTGTTTGCCAGAGCCTTTCCAACGCAGTTAACAGATACCCAAGATGTTCCAGCGGTATCTTTCCATTTCATGGGTCAGTTCTCTCAACTTCCCTGCTGCTCTCAATGTGTGTTCATTCCAAGTACCGATAACAATGTTGTCTCTCCCGCGGATCCTGCTTGACTGGTCACCAGTAACATACTTTTCACCTCTGTCCTGGTGTGCAACGGTGGGCGCGGTCATTGTTAACCCAGGCTGCGACCGATCCAGTATGAGTTGGGTAGTGGTAGATGTCATCATGTGGTGTGTCATGGGCAAGATAGCCTGACGGAGCCCATCCCTCTTCAGGCTGTTGACCACAGCCAAAATTCCACAGTAACTTTGTGGCTTGCCTTGGTCCTGAACATGTGGCCGTTGAGCTTATCTTGAAGCCCCTCCGCCCTGGCCGGTGACTTCTACACGGAAGACATTCGCCCAGTGATGCTGTGTTAACACCACCCCCCACGTTGTTTAGCCGGCCAGCTGAGACCGTTGCCCGGGGTGTGGCACTTGGAGCCAGACATGAGAGATAGGAGATGGATGAGGACCAGTGTTTCTGTCCATCCTACGAATAGGATGCAGCTGCCAGAGAACAAGGGTACTACCTCTACCCAGAGCTCCCTACACCCCCCCTCCTTAGTACCTACGGAGCTGTTACCCCTTCACTGTTTAAATGAGGCCCAGGGAAACTTACGCCAAACAGCTGCGGGAGATGAACAAAATGCATTATTAGCCCATAGCGACCGGATAAATCATGGGAACAAGAGGCACAAAGGACCGAGAGTAAAGCCAGTACAGAGCTCTTATGTCTGGAGTAGGAAATTCTGATCAGAGGGGAAGTGACAGCTCAGCCTTACAAGCATGAGTGCTGTGCCAAAAAAAACCTCTCTGAATTAAAGCTGCCAAGAAAGTCATCAGACACCAGGAACATGAAATGCCAGCATTAAACAGCAGACCTGAGCAGTCAATGTAACTGATAATTCCTTGGAAGTTCAAGGCCTTAGCTTAAAAAAATGTAGACAGAAAAAAGAAAGAAAAAAAACCACACATTCACAGAGGAGGGAATCGTCCAGTGGTTAGGACACAAGCCTAGGAATTTCAAGGATCATGGATCAATTCTTTGCTCCACCAAAGCCAGATGGTACAGACCAACTACAGGTGGTGCTGTGTAGGCATATGCTTAGTTTCCTACCTGTACTACAGGGATAACAGCCTGCCCTCTCTACCAGAGGTGCTTTGTGGATGAATGTACTAAAGAGTCTGAAGCACTCAACACTTTGATAATGGGGGACAAACGAGCAAGATAAATATTACAGGAATGCCTTAACTCTGACCCTGAAAATACAATCCCTATCTCAGCACTTTGAAACTCCCACACACTTAAGACTTCTACCTGGAGAAGATCCAGGAAGGATTTGAATCTAGAGCTGCTCCATCTCAAAGAGCTGGAGGAATCAGTTTCCAGCTATAAGGCTGGTAAGATTCATAGAGTTGATGGCCAACAGGGACTATGTGCTCATCTAGTCTGCCCTTCTGTCCAGCCCAAGACATTAAATTTCACCCAGTCAACCCAGTACTGAACCCAAAAACCTGTCAACTGAGGATAATGGTGCCTCCCCTGTAAAGCACTTGGAGAAAAAATGCTGTACAAGAGTTAAGTTTAGTGTTACTGTGTTTGGCTAAAGCAAACCATCAAGAAAGGCAGCACAGTCTTGAACTGAAGAGTTCAAGAGATGGGGACTCCACCCTGTCTCTCAGTAGTTTGTACTAATGTTTAGTCACTGAGTGGTTTAAAAACCCCGCCCTGGTTTGTGTCTTTTTTCCCATGCAGCACACACTCTGTGAAGTTGTTTCTTCATGCAGCACACAGTAGGCCTGTGGAACTCCTTACTAGAGGATGTCGTGAAGACCAGGACTTCATGGAGGTTAACTCCATCAATGGACATCAGCCAGGATAGGTAGGAACGGTGTCCCTAATTGTTTGTCAGAGGCTGGAAATAAATCACTCAGTGACTACCTGTTCTGTTCGCTCTGTCTGGGGCACCTGGCATTGGTCACTTGTCAGAAGACAGGATACTGGGCTAGATGGACCTTTCGTCAGACTCACTCTGATCATTCTTATGTTCTAAATCTACCTTATTACAAAATAACGTTTGTCAGATACCTCACAGGAACATTGCAAGGCTTAACATTTCGTATGTTCTTATGGTTCTAAATGGAACAGATCTGGCTTTAGCACTCAGTTCTGCCTCTCTTGGCTAGGCTAACGATCCCCTCAGGGCCTGGTATTTTCTCCCCAGGAAGGGACTTACACTGTAATCAAGTCACCTCTCTATTTCTAAATACCTTAAATGAATTCAGCTGGTTAAGCCTCTCAGTGGAAGGCATGTTCTCCAGCCATCCAACTACTGTCTAGCTCTTTTCCACACCCTCTTCAACACTTCAGCACCCTTTTTAAAATGCGGGCACCAGAATTAGGGGCTTTATTCCTGCATGTGTCTCGCTAGCACTGCAGACAGGTAAAATCCAATTCCTCTGCCTACTCCGGACCTTTCTATAGCCAAGGATCACACCAGCCCTTTTTGCCACCACATCCTACTAGGAGCTCATTGAGATGCTTGGCCACTGGAACCCTGAACTCTTCAGGGTTCTTCTCTTTCCAGGATAGTGCTCGTCCCTGCGTTCTTTATTCCTACAGGTAAAATATTGCATTTGGTTGCATTCAAGTCACTTCAAATGGGCCCAGCCTGTCAAGCTCTTGAGATTATTTTGGCTTCCAGATCTGAATCATTTACCCCTCCCTCAATCCTCAGCTAGGACTGCAAACTTTATAAGCAGCAATTTTAGATTTGCTTCCAGACCACTGATGAAACATTCAACATCATGAGGCCTAATCCTGGCCTTACCCCACGAGAAACATGCCCTTTTGAGAATGGATTCCCTGTGACTGTTCCTTTGAGATGCACAGTTAGCCAGCTCTTAGTCCGGATACAGTTTGTCATGCACATGTTACAGGGCTAATATCTAACCAGATCACCTGGTACTAAGTCAACCATGTTGCAGAAATCTAAGTAAATTGCATCTACGATTACAAGTTTGGTTGATAAACATAATTGCAAAGAATGAAATCCAGTTTGACAACATGCATTTTCCATAAAGGCATGTTGACTGGTATTAATTCTATTCCTATCCTTACTTCTCTATCAGCTGAATCCTATATGAACTTTTCCACTATTTTGCACGGAACTGAGTAATTATAGGCTGCTTAGTCTGAAATCATTCTGCTTATCACAGACTAATTCTGTATCCATCATAATGATGGCCAAGTGGGAGTTCACCTCATGCTCGTTCAATACCTTGTGCTAGAAAATCAACATCTATAATTATTAGAAACTGTGAAGGGCACGTTAACTGTTCTATCACGAGTCTGTAGTGTTAGTGATATTTAATTTCTTCTAAAGGACACTTTCCCATTCATTTTCCTTGTTACCGTCTCTTTTACCACTGGTCTAAAAGCAATTGAACACACACACACACACACACACACACACGCCCCTTTGCCACACTGGTGCAATCTGTTTGTGACATGGAGTTTGAGTGAATTCCAGTCATTTGCTTCCCTTCTCAGTTCATGTTCTCCCGGCTGCCCCAGCTAGACTCCAACTGAATATCCATACACCCCTGCGATACAGGGCATCCATTTGTACAACCACCTCTCACTGGAATGTGGTCTCTCTCCACCAACCTCTCATTTCATACTACTTAAGAAGCCAACAGCTCATCTCCAGTATTTTCTGCTTTCTTCTCGGAGATCATTCCAGTCACAGACAAGCCGTCCCTTGGACTTTCCTCTGTCTCTGCTTCCTTCCAAAACCCCCAAAGTCTTCAGTAACCCATATGATGCCATAACATTGGCTCCGCTGTATATCACCCTGATAGGAGACTTTCCAGACAGCTTCATACTCCCATCACCTCTCTTCTCCCCATGCAGACAGTACACTACCCCCTGTCCTGGTCACTGAATTCTATCTGCTCTGTTCCACCAATGACGACTGGCTTCTTAGGATGGTCAGAGAATGTCTTTTGGTAGCTGCTTGCCTCACACCATCAGCTACATTCACAAAAGGTTTCTATTCCCTTCCTAAGAGACAGGAATCTCAGTAATTGACTTGCTGAGTATCTGAGAACTATGATGCCTCAACCAGGAGAATGTCTTTTGCTGCTTTCTATCTTTGTCACCAATTGCCAGCCCACTTCTTTGGTTTTCAATCTCTCCAGTTCCACGGTGACTGATTCTCCACTGATGTCTGAGACAGTGATTTTGGAACTGGGTCTCAGACTCACAGGCCTGGAAAGGTCCTTGAAAGGTCATCTAGTCTAGTCCCCTGCACTCATGGCAGGGGTAAATACTATGCGGGACATCCCTGAGAAATGTTTGTCTAACTTTCTCATAATCACCAATGAGGGAGCTTCGACAACTTTCCCAGGCAATTTATTCCAGCGCTTCATCACCCTGACAAAAAGCTTTTTAATGGCCAACCTAAACCTCCCTTGCTGCAATTTAAGCCCATTGCTTCTTGTCCCATCATCAGAGGTTAAAGGAGGATCACTCTTCTCCCTCCTTGTAAAAACCTTTTATGTATTTGCAAACAGCCACCATATCCCCTCAGTTTTCTCCAGACCCCCAAAAATATTTTTCCCCCAATTTCCTTCAATAATATTTGTTGCTCTCCTCTGGACTTTCTCCAATTTGTCATTCTTTCCTGAAATGTGATGCACTGAACAAGATACAATACTCCCATTGAGGCCTAATTATTGCAGAGGGGAAAAATTTCTTCTTGTGTCTTGCTCCCAACACTCCTGCTAATATATCTAAACGGAGCCAGCGCATGTCTCTTTTGAGCAACCCCTTTTTCTGGGCAATGTATCTGCAATCATGTTCCCATGAGGTGGCACCTGCCTCTCAAGTGCCCCTCCAGAAAATGTTTTTTGACAGGTCTTCAGTGATTCAGCCCTCTGGCCAAGGCGCAGATGCTATTCCCCACCTTCCAGGGTATACAGTCCTGTGCTCTTATCATAGACACGGTGTGAGGTCCAGAGCTTTTAGGTTTCTTCCTGAAGGCATTGCCTTCGTCAGCCACCCAGCCGGGTCCCATCTTGGCACCCTCAGCTGGTCTCAGAAGACTGTGCTCAGTGCTGCAGGCTCAGCCACCCAGTCTTTGGCAGCCTTCCCTGGGTTCAGGTCACACAGGTGAGCCTTCTGCCATGAGCTGTCCATGGTCCTGTTCATCTAGCCAGCCAGGCACCCGGTCCTCCCTCAGAGATCCTCACACCTATTGAAGGTTCTACTCTGACTCTTGACTTATCTGCTCCCTTACTGGTAACACCAGCAGCCACTCTGGTGGGATGATCCTGCTCAGCCACTCTCGGCTGCCTGCAGGACTTCACTGAACTGTTCTGGGGAAGGGTGATGCAACACCCTGAGGCCTCCAGCAGGGGTCCTAGTGCACCCTGCCACATCATCCCATAATAATATTTGTTGCAAACAAAAACAATGTTCCACTGTTGACTCATATTTAGCTTGTGATCTATTAGGACCTCTCAAACCCCTTACTTGGTCATCATTTTCCTTTTAGCAGGCGTGCAACTGACTATTCCTTCCTACGTGCCCTGTTTTGTATTTGTCCCTATGGAATTTCATCCTTTACTTCAGAATACTTCTCCAGTTTGTCCAGGTCATTTTAAGTTAGAGCCCTATGCTCCAAAGCACTTGCAATCCCTCTTGACTTGGAATCTCCCACAAGCTTTATAAATGTACTCTCTATGCTGCCATTTAAATCCTTGATGAAAATATTGAGCAGAATCAGGCCCAGAACTGATCCCTGTAAGAGCCCATGCGATAAATCATGTTTTTTTTTCCCACCGTACACTGGACCATAATGAAACTTGTGCTTCCACACCACACATCTTCTGCTGCTGCACAGCCACTTGCTTGCATTTCACATCATGTAAAAGCTGCTTTATCTGGAATCTGGATAACTGGCATGCTCAGTTAACCAGCACCTGCAGATGGCCACAGCCAATTGAGCAAGATGAGGCCAGCACTGGCAGCCAGGGGGGCTGGTGGCCACAGGGCCAGCTGTCTGGCTGCAGGTGGCAGCGGGGCTGGGAGCCAACTGCCTGGCCAGGGCTGGTGGCTGCAGGGGTGGCTATCCAGCTGGTGGCACTGGAAGCAGGGCTTGTGGAGTGGAGCCAGTGGCCCTGTTCTGATATCTGGTTTTGGGTAGTAGAGCTTTTACTAGCAATCTTTTCAGCCTATCCCCAAAAAGGAAGCCAGCACATCCAAGGCAGTGTTCACCAATTCCAAGTCCAGAAAGGACCACTGTGGTAATTTCGGCTGACCTTCTGCATAGGATAGGCCAGAGGAATCTCCCCAGAATAATTCCTAAAAAACCCTTTTATATTAAGATTGCATGGCTTCAAAAAACGGCCAATGATTGTACATGTTGTTCTCCCCCACACCTTAGATTTCTGCCCAAGAGGAGACTCAATCTGACCCCGCCTGGAGAAGGTTCAGAGGCCAGCTCTTTAACCCCTTCTGCTAGGCAAAGTTCTCCCCACATATTCGTACATCAAAGTATCCAAAGGCAGCACCATTGTTAATGGATTTTAGCCTCACTATGCAGTAGAGAAGCAGCCTGCCTGCACATAGAGGAATTGAGGCCCAGGGCAGATCAAGTGATTTAGCAAGGTCCTCCTGGGAGTCTGCTGATTCAGGATTAGACCCTAGGTCTCCCGAATCACAGCCCAGTGCCTTATCCTCTCACTATCCAGCCTAACCCAAAGTGACTGCAGCTATCCCTCTATCTTCCATACCTGCTACCTGGTGCACAGCCATAACAAATAGAACCCACACTCCCCCTCACCACTCCTGATCATTGGCTAATGAGTTTGACAAATGGTTTAATATTTAAATCTCACTGCTGGATCCATCCACTTGCCTGCAGGGAGAGATCAGTCACTCAGACTTCAAACCCCCAGGTGTGATCAATAGGTCCAACAAATAATTCAGGTCCAGACGGGACCTTGACAGGATCTGGTCCAGTCCCCACCTGTGAAAATTAGACTATCCCGGTCACGTATGTGTCTGGTGTGTTCTTAGAAACCTCTGGGAGTGGAGATTTGAAAACAACCTGCCTAGGTTCCAGTGCTTTGTTCCAGTGTTTAGCTACTCTGACAGTTAAGGTTTTCTGAGAGACAACCAAAAGCTTCCCTTCTGCAGTTTAAACCCACTGCTTCTTGTCCTATTGTAAATGGATAAGAATAATTTATCCTGCTCCTCTTTTTACTGTTTTTATATACTTGAAGGCCTATGTGCCCTCTCAGCCATCTCTTCTCTAGACTAAACACCGCCACCCTTGCTCCCCAATCCTCCTTCATTGGTCCGGTTTTCTAGACCTTTTATCACATTTGTTGTCCTTCTCTGGGCTTTCTCCCATTTGTCCATATTTTTTTTGCAGCGTAGAGCCGAGAACTGGACACAGCACTCCAGTGCAGGCGTCATCAGCGTAGGGTGGAGAAGAAGAATGACTTTAGTGTGTCTTGCTTACGTCATGCTCCTGTTACTATGCCCCAGGATGAAATTCAGGTTTTCAGCAACAGCCTTTTGCATGTGATAAGCTATAACCCCAGAACCCCTTCTGCAGCACTGCCTTCCTAGGCACCCATGTCCCATTTGGCAGACGAGCAGCTGATTGCACCTTCCTGAGTGGAGTACTTTGCATTTGTCCTTGCTGAATTTCATCCCATTTCACTCAGAACACTTTTCCAGTTGTCAAGTTCATTCTAGTGCTGTCCTCCAAGCACCCAGGCAGACTGCAGTTTAACTCCCAGTATGGTATACAAGTGAGATTCCCATGCTCCATCTCAAAGAGGAATCATGTTACTTTCAGGTCAGGAGAAACAGGAATAGTTACGTGAGACCCTGGGCTCAGTATACAAGTAACAGGCAGGGTTCCTTTTAAGCTGTGCACTTGTGCATCCAATTCAGGAGGGGGTCTGAATGTCACCCAGCTGATTAGCAGAGTACCCACAGATAGAAGCAAATATTATTTCACACAGATGGAAAAGAAGTCACACAGGGATGGAAAAGATGAGATGGAGTGAACTTCTCAGGCCTGTGACACACAAAGTCAGACTAGAGAATCTTTGGTCTCTTCTGGCCCCAATGTATGAAGACTGCATTGATGTAAACTTGGAGATAGAATCATAGAATTCTAGAGCTGGAAGGGACCTCAGGAAGTCAGAGTCCAGCCCCCTGCCTAGCGCAGGATCAACCCCAACTAAATCACTCCAGCTGGGACTTTGTCAGGCCAGGACTTAAAAACCTCTAGGGGTGGAGATTCCATCACCTCTCTAGGTAACGCACTCCAGTGCTTCACCACCTTCCTGGGGAAACTGTTTTTCTTAAAATCCAAACTACACCTCTCTGTCTGTAACTTCAGACCATTGCTCCTTGTTCTGCCACCTGTCACCACTGAGAACAGCCTCTCTCCATCCTCTTTAGAGCCCCCTTTCAGAAACTTGAAGATTGTTATCAACTTGCCCCACTCTTCTCTTTTGCAAACTGAACAAGCCCAAAACTCTCAGCCCCTCCTCACAGCTCGTATGCTCCAGCCCCCTAATCACTTGTTGCCCTCCACTGAATCCACTCTGATGTGTCAACATCCTTTCTATACTGGGGGGCCCAGAACTGGATGCAATACTCCAGATGTGGCCTCACCAGTGCCAAGTAGAGGGGAATAATAACTTCTCTAGATCAGCTGGAAATGCTTCTTCTAATGCAACCCAATATGCTGTTAACCCTTCTTGGCTACAAGGGCACACTGTTGACTCATATCCAGCCTCTCATCCACTGCAATCCCCAGGTCCTTTTCTGTTGCACTGCTATTTAGCCAGTCGATCCCCAGCCTGTAACAGCGTTTGGGATTCTTCCGTCCCAAGTGCAGGACTCTGCAGTTGTCCTGTTGAAACTGAAATTACTTTTGGCCCAACCCTCTAATTTTTCCAGGCCACTCTGGACCCTATCCCTACCCTCCAGTGTATCTACCTGACCCCCTATTTTAGTGTCATATTCACATTTGCTGAGGGTGCAATCCATCCATCAGTAGGATGGATGCTACAACGCCACAGATGTGGTACTACAGCTATGTTACTATGAACCTGCAGTGTAGACCACCGTGGGTTTGCTGTTGCCCTCCAAAATCCACCTCCCAGATTGATGGTCACTCTGTCAACACATGGAGTTTTTCTAGGAAACAGCTGGCAGGGAGTGGAGGAGGGCGGGTGGGAGAGAGAAGACGACTGCAAATTACTATGTCCAGCTATGCAAAGACCCAACCTTTTGAAGCTTCACCCTGAGGAGGGAACTGTGGACTAGCTGATTATTTATGCATAGCCTGCCGCTCGCAGACCCACGCTGCATCCAGGAGTGACTTGCAGATAAATGGGTTTGCTTGTTCTGAGCAAATGACCACTGAGGATGTGTGATGACAGGAAAACCTCTATGGAGGGGGTCTGACAGACTGATCAGCCAGCAGAGCCCTTGCTAGAGCTGGAGTCACCTCTGATAAGTTTTCAGCATGGCTGGGGGCTCTTGTGTTGTTTTGGTAGGGGATATTTCCTATAACGCCTTCACCTTAAGAATAAATGTGCTTGCTTAGGAAGGACTGTTTGGAATATCATAGAATTGGAAGGGAACTGGACTGCCTGGGGAAACCCCACGCAGGAGAGGAAAAGATGTGGATCTCTAGCCAAGAAAGCTGAGGAGTGAGGAGCCCAGAGCAGGTCTGAAACTGGCCCCGCAGTGGGACAGTAGAAGTGCAGGCATCCTGACTTGTGGCAGATCTACACTAGACAGTGTAGTGGAAGGACAGCCTTGGCCACTTTGCTACTTTAGTTCAGGCCTCAGCCTCACACCAGGCCTCTGGTGCAACAGGCAGGGCTTGGGCTTCAGTGCAAAGGGCTGGCAACTTATCAGCCCTCCAGGGTCCCTGAGTACATACTCTGGTGGCTATCCTATTGTGACTCCCACACCCCCGCATCAGCACAATTGTTACCCGTGCTGACTTGATTAAAGCTAGCACTGGTGTACTGACCCATGTGCCAATCACACCTTCCACTGCACAGAAGGCATCTTCCGGTGTGCACTGTCCATGGTCACACCAGGAAGCTGAACTCAGGAGATCCTGAGTCCATGCCAAATCCTTCACTGCATGACCAGCCGCCTTCCAAGATCCATGCCCAGTCCCTTCTTTCTGAAGTCTTTGCTATTTTTGGTGCTCTGATTACAAGGGGAAGTTCTCACTCATGGAAGATGTCAGCCTGGCAGCCCTGCAATCCATCATCCATGCTCCAGCCAGCCTTGACCTGGAAATACTGTCTTTGGGGCTAAGAGGGCAGCCCTATCTCATGCAGTTCTCTGGTCTCTGCTGAGAAAGCAAGCCCGGCTTGCAGCTATCTCAATGGACATCTTTGGCAATGTAACTACTTGTCCAGCCAGGAGTGCGCACAGCTCATTAACCTGCTGGGCCCTCCAACAGACAACTTGAATCTCCTGAGGGTCACGGGCTGGTTTGAACTAATGGCTTTGTCAGTTTTCACTGCCATTATCCTACTGCCAATCCCTTGACCTGATGTCCCCTTTAATGCTGAGTTCCAGTTTACCAGTGAGGAATTTCACAAAAAAGGAGATTCTTCCCCACAACTGGATGGAAAATGCCACACATCCAGTTGTGGCCCCCAGAATCTCAGGCCAGCTTTTCAGATTTGGGCTTTTTCCTAAAATTACATTTTTTGCTTTGCAGTGAAAGAGGGGGAAAAATAGGTTGCAGACACCTTGCAGAGAAGGTACAGATCTTCTGCAACACTAAACTCGCATATTGGGGAAATCGAGTCAGCGATTTCTTCCCCAGCTTTAATGAGATTCCTGATCAAAGACGAAATAAAGCCTCATCCCTGCTGAGTTCAGAGCTCAGCAGGTGTCTTTCAGTCCCACAGCTGCTGAAAAGGCAGGGGCTGACCACCCAGAAGTTACTCCTAGATGCACAGCAGGTTTCTCAGAGACCTCTGCCTGCATTCCCAGCTCCCCCCATTGAGAAATTAGCCAGAGAAGCTCTGTGATTGGCCAAACTCTAATCCCCTGCTGCTTCAAAGGAGTCGGCAGCACTTCTCACGCTGCAAGGAAAAGTCAGCTTTCACCTCCAGCAGCGGCCCAGCCTCCTGCAGCATGAAATGCTATTCCATCGGCTCCCCACAGGCTCTGCAGGGGATAATGGAGGTGCTTGGAGGAAGCCAAGTGCTGCTGAGAGCCTGTCAACAGTAGTGATATGATCACAGCACCTCTCAAAATGAACAGACTGAGCTGACGCCCTGATAGGAAGCCTCAAGGACAAGGCTATATCCAGTCTGGCTCAGTGTTGGGCCAGCGTCCTACCTGTGCATTGGGGAATGCTATGCTGCCCTTTTAGAGGTAGGTGTGCAGTGTTCTGCATGCCACGCGGGGCCCCTGAGACACCAGTGGGTATTTGTGCCAGAGTATTGCTATTTACTGAGCACCTGGGGCCAGATCCTCCACCCGGGTAAATTAGCAGAACTTCATTTATTGCACTGAAGCTCTGCTGAGTGGCTCCCGTTGAAGACCTGACCCTGGGCATGATGTGAAGGGGACATGAAGAGTGACACCAGAATGCTTCCATGGCTAACTGGGCCACATGTTCATGTTCTAACAGCAGTTTTCAAACACAAGCAGCAGCTGCACCATCCTCTGCTTTCCCTCCTGCTTCATGTGCTGTCATCTGAGTCCATCCTGAATCAGCCCTATTACAGAAGAGCAGAGCTACACCACTACAGATGGACTGGACTTTTGCCTGCCTGATGTCAAATCCAAGCATTTTCCCATGTATTAAAAGGCTACCCAAGCCGAGAGGAAGGGAATAGGGAAGTCTGCTAAAATTGCTTTATTTGATCTTTTAACCGGAAGTTGGGCCAACAAACGTGAAGCACAACCAATGAGTTGAAAACTGCAACACACAAGAAAGCTCAATGCAGCCCTCTCCTCTATGCAGCCACCGAGCGTCCGTTACTAGAAGGCTCTTTAATTGGGTGCAGAAAGACAGGATTTAGCTCCCAGCCACTGCACCTCAGCTAGCTAATTTCCAGCACTGAAATAAGATGAACATTTTCAACAGGGAGAGTCACCAATGAGCAGAACAGCTCCAAAGCTGTGTCTACACGTGCACGCTACTTCAAAGTAGCGGCACTAACTTCGAAATAGCGCCCGTCGCGGCTACATGCGTCGGGCGCTATTTCGAAGTTAACTTTGACGTTAGGCGGCGAGACGTCGAAGTCGCTAACCTCATGAGGGGATCGGCATAGCGCCCTACTTCGACGTTCAACGTCGAAGTAGGGAACGTGTAGACGATCCGCGTCCCGCAACGTCGAAATTGCCGGGTCCTCCATGGCGGCCATCAGCTGGGGGGTTGAGAGATGCTCTCTCCCCAGCCCCTGCGGGGCTCTATGGTCACCGTGGGCAGCAGCCCTTAGCCCAGGGCTTCTGGCTGCTGCTGCGGCAGCTAGGGATCCATGCTGCAGGCACAGGGTCTGCAACCAGTTGTCGGCTCTGTGTATCTTGTGTTGTTTAGTGCAACTGTGTCTGGGAGGGGCCCTTTAAGGGAGCGGCTGGCTGTTGAGTCCGCCCTGTGACCCTGTCTGCAGCTGTGCCTGGCACCCTTATTTCGATGTGTGCTACTTTGGCGTGTAGACGTTCCCTCGCAGCGCCTATTTCGACGTGGTGCCGCGCAACGTCGAAGTTGAACATCGACGTTGCCAGCCCTGGAGGACGTGTAGACGTTATTCATCGAAATAGCGTATTTCGATGGTGCTACATCGAAATAAGCTATTTCGATGTTGGCTTCACGTGTAGACGTAGCCCAAGGGATACGCTGCAGACACTATCAACAGGAGTCTTAATACATGTTAGACCGCAAACCAGCACGCAGAAAATGGACCTAACAGTTGCTTCCAGCCTTAAAAGCTGTTGCGGGGGGGGCGGGGGGAGGGACAGCCCAGGATAAAGGAAGGTGTCCCAGAAGCCAAGGACCTTATTGAAGAAGCCAGCCATAAGTGAGCAGGATAAGGTGGATGTGTCCACCCAGCAGGAGCAAGGCAGCGTGGGGACGAAAGCAGTAAGCAAGGCGATCAGAAAGGCAGGCCAAGCTGGGCAGACCTGTGAGATGAGAACGGAGTGCTTCAGCGCAAAGCTCTGGGGACACGGGGTGAGACTTCAGGTTTGGAAGCCCACATGCTAGTCTATTACTGAAAATAAGGGGGTGCAGGAAGTCCTCCTGGAGAAGTGGGGGGCAGACAGGGAGGTGGCACAACCTGCATATGATACTAAACTGCTCAGGATAGTTGAGAACAAAGCTGACTGAAAAGAGCCTCAAAAAGATCTCACAAAATAAGCGATGGGGCTACAAAACGGCAAATGAAATTTAGTGTTGATAAATGTAAAGTAATGCACATGGGATAAACTAATCCCAACTCTACACAAGCACAGCAATTCCCTCACCCTCCATCTCCTTCTCAGAGGGGTCTAGAGATAATGCAGCAGGGCTGCTGCATTCATGGTCCCAGCAACAAGCTCAGTCTGAGATGGGCTTTTCTGACCCCCACCAAGGCGATCAGAGTCACTCTCTGCTCCTCCTCTCTTGCGCGTCATTCCCAGGAACCACACCGCTCTCTTTATGGAGCTGTACGGCCATCAGTGGGTTTGCCTGGACTTGGGGCTCTGTGAACAGAAGTTACGGCACAAGGAGGAACACACTGCAGTTCATTTGTCTGTAACTGGACAGGCCCTGCAGGGCTCTCAGGAGCCAAGCAGGAAGCATCATCATTCGAGTCAGCTGCAGTTTTGATGGCAAAATATACAGGGAGCAGAGGGTAGTCACTTTAAAGAGCAGCCCAGCACTTCAGGCTGGGCTGGTTCTCTGGTAAGCTGTTTCAGGATACAGCAGGGAAAACCCTACAGATACAGCCATGTGCCTGTCTCATTCCTCCCCAACCCTTACCCCCACCCACACACTATGTTCACCTCATTTAAAGGAGTAGAAATTGATTCTCTTCCTTCCCCAGGAGGGAAGCTACTGAGCACTGTCCTAATTATATTGTCAAGGCAGATGAATGGCCCCAGAGGTTCAAGGAGGGCCTACTATTTCATGCAGGAGGTGACAAGCTTGTCATGTGAGGCTTTGCTACATACCCGCCCATGTGTCTAAGGGGAAAACATTTGCTTTTACCCAAGGTCAGCAAGACCAGATTGCATGCACGTGAAAGATGAATCAATCCACTGCCTAGAGACAAAAGAATTGCTAAACACTCAGACTGGGGCCCATCTGCCCTGTCCAGTAAGATATGCTTCAGAAAAACGTGCAAAGACATGACAATTCCTATCTCCTTCGTCTTCCCACATTATCCTCCCTGATTACTGATTTCTCAAAATGGTGCTCAGTGCTTGGCTTCAACAGACGCCTGGTGACAGCAAGTTCTGCAGGGTAATTGTGTTGAGAGGCATTTCCTGTCATTGAGTTTTAAATGTTTGCCTTTTAAGTTTCTTTGCCCCTTTATTCAGGAAGGAGAGGAAGAACAGGAGCACCAGGTTCACCAGCCCTACCCCCGTCATTGTTTTGTTAACAATCATTGTGTTCCCCTCTTATTCGAATTTCCTCCGTAGACGAATCAGCCCCAGTCTTGTCTATTTCTCTCCTTGCAGAAGCTACAGATACAGGAGCAGGAGAAGAACAGAAGTGGGGGGTGTATCCAACCAGCAGGATGAAGGCAGTGTGAGAAGGGGAGTGGTACAAGAGGAGATCAGGTCAAGATGTGCAGAGGGATGGGATGAGGGAGCGTTTCCCAGTACAGACTGTGGGATGAGCCTAGTAACTTGTGCAGCTGGTCTCCCATCGCCTCCCCCCTCACTGACACCTTCCCTGTAGACATGGCTTAGCTGCTGTAGGAAGAGGCAGCAATCACCGACTTCATCTCTTAGGCAAGCACGTCAATGTCACCCACCCCCCACAAAGAACACATCAGATGTTAAACTAATACTAGATTTGATCTTGGCTACAAGGCAGAATGCATTAACCCATCCACTCCAGAAGCTCAGCGAGGCACCAGGGATCTGCCTTTCATCTTCTCCCCCTCCCATCTGTCACAATTACGCAGGATAAAGCTTTTCAAGCTCTCCCCTGAAACTTCCATTCCCAGTGAGTCTGGGGTAGCACTGAGCAAGGACGAACGGGGGTGTAGCATTGTTCCCTGAAATCTGGCCACTTGTGTGGCTACTCAGGAGAGATTCCATTGCCACCCAGCTAATTAAGCAGAGTGCCCACAGCTAGGTTTGCTTCTACTGGTGGTGCACACCCACACATGCCTTGGTGCATATAAACATTATTCCACGTAAGGACAGAAAAAATCTGCACCCAGATGGACAGGATTAGAGGAAGCATTGGTGGATAGTTATAAAATTACACAGCTTATAACGCTCTTCCGTTCCAAGATCTCTGGCTGCGTCTTTCCCCTATGGCCCCAACCACTCCCGCACTTGGATTTGTACAGCTCTGTATACTTAGCAAAGGAAAAAGATTAAGTCCCAGGGGATTTCTCACCAGTTTGTCCAGGAAAACCACAAGATCCTGTGAGGGAAGGGGAAAAAAAATAATCAAATTTCTTAACCATACACGTGCCTCCATGTTAGTGCTAACAGGTTCCTGGAGGCTGTTTGCCCTCATGAAGAGCTTCCCTGCACCCGAGATCCACTCTGCCCCTCCGCCCCCACAAGGTGAGGACCCTGTACCCCAAGCCCGAAAGATTAGACAGGAAGGATGGCCTGGTGAGAGAGGCACTGGGCTGGGGATTTGGATTCAAATTGCCCAGTCAACACCTCCCCCCATGTGCCTACGCGGAGTCATAGGCAGGGGCACCCTCACTACGTATGGGACCCTGATCTTTGCCCCCCGGTTGCTCCTGTTACAAGGTGACCTCTGCCTGGTTTTGTCTTGTCTTCCGGGATCTCCGATGCTGCAGGTAACCTCACAGACGAAGAGCTGCACCGTTCAGTACTGCAAACCACCAACCAGAGGGTCAGGTTCGTACGGCACTCCTTGCCAAACTAAGTTCAGTTACTCAAGCAGCCCCAAGCTGGAAATGGCAGCCATGGGACAGCCATTGTTCTCCCAGCCTGTCCTGGACCCTTTTCTACTCCCACAGAGATACACGGGCCAGAACCTTAACTAGGGAGCTTGGCTCATGTTTCCACACTGCACACAGAGCTAAGGCACACACGGGCTCGGGATACTGCCTCCTACCTTGCATATTTCTTCCTGGGAATATTCTTCAATGTCTGCAAACAAGAAAAAATTAACAATTTAGGTCACGTAAGTGTCCTTCCATTTCATTTTTTAGCATTTCTAAATCTGGCAGGTATCAAACTGCAGCCCTGTGGCTCTTGCCAGTGCTACTGAAGTTCAAAACACACTAGGATTCATCTCAACAGCCCAGCGGGTGAGGGACAATGGGATTTTCCTCTAGGATTTCTATAGGCCTGCTTTGGGACGCTGATGAAGTTTGGTTGCTGGGTTGGGCCTCAGAGGTGGGTGCATTTTAGTGGTGGGACAGCAGGTCAGAGGGGGGAAAAAGGATCCTCATGTGGCAAGTTAAGTGGTTTGGGATTAAAAGCCCGGCACAGATGGAGGCTGTGGCCAGTGGTCCCTGTAAACTGAGTAGTTGAGATTCAGGTGCCACCCAGCTGGTCAGCGGAGCCCCCACATCTGCTGGCAGTGTGTTTCTATTGGTGGTGCACAGCCATGCATGTTCCATGCACAGAAAATTTATTCCACCCATGGATAGGACAAAAGAGAACCCTGGCTATGGTGACCTGATTTCAGATTCAAGGGCAGGAGGCAGTATTAGGAAGAAGAAAAAAAAAAAGTGTCTGCTTCCTGCAAGAAAAGCCAAGAAAGTTGTTCTTCATGATATCTGCTCTCCTGAAAGGAGTTCTCAGCAGGGCTTCCAGATGACGACTTCAGAAGAAGCGAGGCACAACTATGGGCCAATGTAAGGAGACAGCTGGCAGTAGGTTCCCAGGGTGGAATATGGCCAGGATACCAGCAGCCAGGGCCACTCCAGCCCTACAGCGATGGGCATTGCTGTATGGAACTCAGTAGGTGAAAAAGATCAGAAAGCCTTGTGGGAAAAAAAAAACAAAAAACCAAGGAGCTTTAATGACGGGTGGGTCAGGGCTCACCTAGGCCAAGAGGAGCAGAAATCACATCACTGCACCAGACGCTACAGAAACAAAAATACCGCTCAGCTGGCTCCCTGTCCTTCACTGCAAGCCAATACCACGGCTGGGGCTGCTGAGGTGCTGGTACTCAGTACTGGCAAATACCGGCACAAAAAAATAGACAGTGGAAACCAGTGTGTGCGTCGGCAGTGTACTAAGGTCCTCGGCTTTGCAAACCAAGGCCTTTGTAGCCCCCACAGGAAGGAAAAGAACCGCTGTGGCCTTACAGGAGCTGTTGCCCATGAATCAGGGTTGGCTCCCTCATGCCCACTCTGCCCAGACATAAATCCCCTCTGAAACAGTCACCCCAGCAGTGCTGTGGCCAGGAGCAGGCCAGGGGGCAGTTGCAGGAGCTGGGAGAGAGGGGAGTGGAAAGTGGTCACTTCCCTCGGTTCCATGCTCTCCACCGTTCGCACGTACCACCCTCCTCTGCTTCCATTGGAGGAAATTAAGCCAAATGGAAGCAGGAGAGAAACCAGAGGCCACTCGTGGGAGGGTGTTGCATTCCCCCAGCCAGGGCAGGCAGGGGGTGGGTGGGAAGGGGGGTGAGTGGCAGCATAGGGCACTGTGCTTCATTCCCAGCTGTAAGCTGGATAGGGCCTGTAGGACTCAGGGCTGCCCCCTGTCCACATCCATGGGGTGGAGCCCCAGGACTGGCCCCCCACTGTGGGTGCGGGAAGTCCCGGGGCCCGCCAGCACAGCAGCTGCAGACCACGGACTGCAGTTTGGGAACCAGTGAACTTAAGAACAAACTTGGGTATCTGCAGTCAAGTCACCTTCCCTTGAGCTTTTGCCCCAGTCAGCGCTGCCTGCAAGCTGGGCACCTGGGCAGCCACCCAAGGAGATTCAGCAGCCATCTGATTAGCAGAGAGCCCACAGCATGGGTTTCTATTGGTGGTGCACATCCGCACATGCCTTGGTGCATGTAACAAAATTTATCCCTCCCCCATGGATGGCAAAAGTCAGCGTGATCCCAAGGCATCCTGCAGGCCAACTCACATGCAGGTTGTGGCCAGCATGGAAAGAGATAGGAAACCAAAATGAGAAGCTGATGGCTCGAAATGGTCCCATGTCACGGGCAGAGCTGTTAGTGGACACATCATGAGGTTTCCTCTGACACCCTGTCAGCACTGGGGGGCTTTGTATTTCCTCTCCCTGCCTCAGCGGGGTTTCAGCTCCACTCCTTAGAGACGGACTAGAAGGAACAGCAACACAGCCAGCACTCCCATCACCCCAGGAGACTCGGGGAACCCTGGGAGTTTATGGGGGAAGACCAGGGTGGGCTGGCACCAAGCAATTGCCAAGACGTTTCGGCTGCTGTGCAGTTTGTGCCACATCACAGAAGTTGGCGTGATGGATGAGCCAAGCCAGACCATCCGGTACACCTCCCTGCCAGGGTGCAACGCTTCCCAACCGTCCTAACACCCCCAGGAGCAAAGCACAGGACAGTCTCGCAAGCACCAGGGCTTCCCCCCCTCCCGCCTGGGAGACTCCTGCACAGCGTGAACAGTTCCCACCAAGAGTGAATTCTCCCCAATGCTCAGCCTCAACTTCTCCCCTTCCAGACGGACACACCAGAAGAAGCTGAGTAATTTCTCTCTGCCCTTTGTTGTTTATCCCCTCAAAGGGGCAGGAGGAGAGGCCAGGATACCCAGCTGACCTGGGGGTGCAGTGGAATCGCCATAGCCTTTCATATCCAAAGCAAGGGCCCGGAAGCCAGCGTCAGCCAACGCAGGGATCTAGAGCAGAAATATAAAGAAATGCATGACTCTGGGGCACGCAAAACTGGCTTCACTGTAGCTCAGCCCACAGCTGGGAAGAGAGCTTACATTTATTTGAACTGTCCTGTCTTAGCATCCGCCGACCACATGGCAGACACAAAAACTAAGAGGCCACGCGAATGCCATACGCTGGGGACTAGAAGGAGCATAAGAACTAGAACATTCAGAACAAGAACATTGTAGGTGGGATATTAGGAAAAACTACTTCACCAGGAGGGTGGTGAAGCACTGGAGTCTGCTGCCTGGAGAGGTGGTGGATTCTCCATCCCTAGAGGTTTTTAAGTCAGCTTGACAAAGTCGTGGCTGGGATGATTTAGTTGGGGTTGATCCTGCTTTAGGGCAGGGGGCTGGACTCAATGACCTCCTGAGGTCCCTTCCTGCCCTGAGATTCTGAGACTCAGGCCAACACAAATTCCAGAGACAAGACCAAAAAAATAAACCCTGTACTGGTGCAGAGACTCCTCTGGGGCTAGAGGGAGCCGGTGAGCTTCCTGCTCAGCAGAAAGAGGGCTGGGGAGCAGAGCTCATTCGCGCCTCTTGGATGCGGGTTCAAAAAAGTGCCATGGGTCCTAGAGAACAGCCTGGCCCTATGCTGCGAGTGAGCAGACTCAGTGGGGTTGGACTGGTGGGTGCCTGGCACATTGCCAGGGCAGGGGGAGAGCAGCTGAGGGGTGTGGAACACAGCCAGGCCACAACAGGACTGAGGTGCTGCTACAACATGGAAGCCTGCTGCCAGCCAGCCCTGCTGGGCTGGACTGGGCAACTCCATACCGAGAGCAGCAGGTGGCTGCAGAGAAGGGGAAAGCTCAGGAGACAGCGGGAAGAGAGACCCTGGCAGGGAAGACCCCAGTACCAGGCAGGTTGGAAGCCAGAGACAGAAACTGGAGGCTTCAGCCAGGCGGGGTCTGGCAGTGGGCTGCAACGCAGGATGGCTGGGGTAGGGCATGGCACAGGGAGGAGGAAGCCGGACCAGAGGCTGAAATCTGTCTGGGATTGGCAGCTTCGCACAGCGTGGGCCGAGACAGAGGGAGAGCTCCCCTCTGTGCGGCAGATGAACCAGGGCCAGGTCTGAATTCCTGCGTTACGTGGTGGCCTTATCCTGGGAATCCCTGGTATGAAGCCAGCCCAGGTGGAGTGCGGCCAGCTGCAAGAGAGACCGCACGGGGTGCTAACGAGGCAGCGTGGCAGCTGAGAAGTCACTGCTGGCCAGCAGGGGCTGCTACCAGTGCCACAGGGGCGCTGCATCCAGGCCCCAGGGGGGAATAGCAGTGTGTGGCGGGAGGCAGGGCAGAAGCAAGATACCAAGCTGGGTTCAGCCACACAGGGGACAAGGTGTAGAGATGAGCCCCTGGTGCTACACCATCACGGGCTGCTTCCCGCCTCCTGCGGGCAGGTCACGGACACCAGGAGCTGCGTTACAGACTCAGCCAGCTCTCCAGGCCTCCAGAGTACCCTGCCTGTCAACCCACGGCCATTGCCGGGCCAGGACGGCGTCAAGGCTTGGAGTCTGCAGGGGCAAGTTCCCGACTCCTCCGAACGGACGGGGGACAGGGGAGGGAGCGCAACCGCCACCATGGCCCAGCAGAAGTAGGAGAGAGAAGGGCAGGCAGGTGGGCGGAAGATGGCAGCAGAAAGACGGAGGGTGGATGAAGCTCTAATACGCCAAAGGAAGACCTGCCAGGAACAAAGTGGAGTCAGACGTGGCACCCACCCCCCACCCTGGAGGACAGCCTCCTGTCCACGCTGACCCCCTCCCCCCCAGGAAGGGCACACCACTGCATCACAACAGAATGGCCACCACGCACCACCCAGCAACCCACACCCTGCGGGGCTGATGTGACCCGGCGAGACCCCTGCTGGCATCTGGCCTGGCTCGGCATTACCTGGTACCGCCAGGAGAACCAGGATTCGGGGAAACCGTGGCAGAGACACACGACTGGGCCGTGCCCCATCTCGACGAAGTGCAGCTGGGTTCCGGGCTAGAGGGCAGACAAACAGCTAGTTTATTTCCTGCCCCCTCCCGGCCTTCCATCGCTTCCACACGAGCAGGGACAGCCGCCCTCCTTGCGGCATGCTGATGCGGCAGTCAGCCACAGCGGCTGGCACTCATCGGACCCCCAACACCTTGGCCCCTGGCTGCCAACAGCCCTCCGCCTTCCTGGAGCCTGGCCCCCTCTGTGGCACAGACCAGAACCTTCCTCTTTCAAATGATCTGGCTCCCAGCCTGCTCCTCAGGTAACATCTCCTGTGGTCAGAACCCACCTCCCCCCACCCTCCGGGTAAAGCCTCCATTGGCCTTGCTTGAGTTTCAGCCCATTACTGGGACCTCACCCCTCCCACTGCTCCTCTCCCTCCACAACGACCCCTCAGCTGCACGGAGAGAGCCATTGCCGGGTACGGACAGCCCTCAGTGCCCTCGTAGTGGGACACTTGGCTTTCCTAACACGGGGTTAGTCATTGCCTACCTTGATGGGCACGTAACCATGAGTCACGTTCTCTGGGTCACACGTAACTGGAAGAGTCTCCTCAGGTCCAAGAAGCTACATGGTAAATAAAGGGAGTTTTCAGTTCTAATCCGATTGCCCCCGCAGGCAATGTTTGCACCAGACTAACTTGCTACTGCTCAGACAGCCCCCTAGGGCAACCCCCTCCCTTCCTCCAGAGGGCTCCTTAGGCCTCTAGCTCACGGGCTCTCACACGTCACAGCAGTGCCGCCCACTTTTGACAACACAAATTACTACATAGCCCTGGCAGAGGAGAGCAAACCCAAAGCCCCACCACTGCAGGTGCAAGCCTCAGCCCTGTCATCCAGGCCCCATCAAGTCTAATGCCAGCTGCGGAGAGCCCATTAAAACAGCCAGGGTCACAGGGCTGGCAATGCTGTTGGACAGCAGCAAAGGCTCCCGGCCAGTAGAAGTTTGTGGCAGCTGGATCACCTGGTGTCCTGAGACAGGGACATCGTGGGCCAGGTACAGCAGCCTGCGGCGGTACTTTTGGGGAACCATAGCTGCTTCTGGATGCCCCACAACTCCTCTGTCCCTGTGGGAACCCATTCCCACTATAGGAATCCCTTCTCTCACAGGAATCTCACCCTGCAGCCCTGCCCCAAGGGTTGGCCTGTGCTGGAACCAGCCAGGCCCCTGCTCTCTGCTGTCTCGAGGGGAAGAGTGGTGTCACCTGTTCGCCTAGGTTACAAAGGCCACGGAGGACCATTGTGTATGTGTCAGAAGTCATCACACTGAAACTCCCCTCACCGCTATATCCTGATGCAATGCTGAGGGAAACTGAGGCACACACTGTAGCCAGACAAAGTCTCCCCCTTACAAGCCAGCTTGCTCGTTGCCCCCCCGCCACCGAGGAGCACACAGGGCATGGAAATGGCTGCTGACAGCACAGTCTTTGATGCCCTCATTGAGGCCCAGATATGCTAGCCTATCGTGACCCTGAGAAGCAGAAAGTACAGCTAGAAGGCTAACAGGCCAGACTGTCAACACAAGAGGGGGGGGGACCCTCAAGAAATCACCCCAGCTGGCATTGATCGATATGATGCACACACACACAATCACCCCAGAAGGGGAAGTGCCCCGCCCGCACAAAAAGAATGTCCTGTACTCTCAAATTGCTTATCTTCTGTCTTACAAGTGCAAATTAAGTAAGAAATGCCCTTGTAACAAACTGGCGTCACAAAGACAGACCAGTATGATCTGGCATCATAGATAAGAAAGAGAATACGTAACCCAAAAGGGGTATAAAAGATGGGTCCAGCAGAACTCTAACTTTGAGTGCATTCCACCAACTACCTGCTGGTCGGGTCAGGTGATTGCCTCCCAAGGTCCACAACTGGGGACGCCCAACCTCGTATTCGTCTTTCCGCAGAATTGAGTGACCGATCCAGCTTGGCTACGCTAGTATCGAGAGAAGCAGAGAGGGTAAGATACACCCATGCTAGGTCTCCGACTTTTTTGTGCACAGCTAAAGAATTAGAGCTCTGTAACTAGATGTCATTGTGCCAAGATATCATTGTGTTAGATGGTAACAGATATCTTTGTATTGGATTGTAACGTAACTTGTTAACACCTGTACTTTGCTAGCATATAAGAAGTAAACAATAGCCTTTTGTAACAGCATGCTTATAACTGTAACTTAAATAAACTTGTAACTAGTTAAGCTCTGAGCCTGACCCTGTTAACTCTTTTGTCACTGCAACGCAGCCGGCACAACAAAAGAACTTTAACCATTTGGTTACCACAGCCTGGCCGTGGGTGAGAGTGCTAGGAGCTGCCTGCTCTAACAGTAAAAAACTGGGTTGCTTAGGACCCAGGGGAGTACCTCACCGCACATTACCCGGCCACCGGCTAACACACACCTCAGGTGACTGCAGGACATTAGGAAACACATGCAACCTAACCAGGGGAATCAAATCCTCAGGCACCCCACTTCATCACAGGCTATGATCCACTTGCAGACCCGACCATCCGTTTGAGAGCCACCAAGAATCCAGCTGTTTGCCTACACTCTGAAAACCCCACGTGATTTAGCAAGCATGACAACATCTGCAGCAGAGAGAACTGGGACAGGCTAAGACAGCCATCGGCAGGGCTGTCAACAGTGCCCAGGGTGGGGCGCACCGAGCTGGAGTGATCTTGCACAGCCAAGGAAAGAGGAACAGGCCTCACTCATCCAGCACCATTATTTCTTTGCAGTGCTGCACAGAAACCTGCCAGGAGGCAGCTTTCACCTCCAGAATGGGTGTCATCATAAGAAGGTCACACTGGGTCAGACCATAGGTCCATCAAGCCCAGCGTCTTATCTTCCGACAGTGGCCAATGCCAGGTGCCCCAGAGGGAATGAACAGAACAGACAATCATCAAGTGATCAACTCCCTGTCACCCATGACCAGCCTCATTTTCATCCATCCTTGGACAGCCCCTGGCATGTAGCAAACACTCCAAGGACCCAATAGCTAACCACAGAGGCAATGGAGGAAGTTCAGATGGGAGGGACCAGTTCCTCTCTGATTAAGCACATTAAATGGACTTGACAGCTTTACAGACTCATGCATCTGACGAAGCAGGCCCATGAAAGCCTATGCTCCAAAATATCTGTTAGTCTATAAGGTGCCACAAGACTTCTTGTTGTTCTCAAAGGTACAGACTAACACGGCTCCCTCTCTGATACTTGACAGCTTTACCGTAAATACTTATGCTAACGGGAAACCTGTGGGAAGAAAGACTGCCTGCACCTTGAGTTGTAACATGCACATAAGATACACGTGGTGGAGCCTCCCATCCTTATCTAGGTGAGGAACCCCTGAGACTGGCCAGATGAGAACAGTCAAAGCAAGTCATAAAAACAGGATTTCCACACCATTCCAGGACACCAAAAATATGGCTTGGTCTCTTGCTTTCAATGTTGGGTCTCAACGAGGCGAGCCAAATTAGCATTAAGTGTGGTGATGGGAGTGGCAGGACATGGGCACCTGCTATGCAGAAGAGAGAATGGAACTCCTTTTGTTTGGTTTCCAAAGAAACCCATGGTGGGAGTGACCAGATAGGCCCGATTTTGAACTGTTGAACTACATGCAGAAGGCTCTGTGTTCGACCACCAACCCTTCACACTATCCGTTTCCTATGAAGCACACTGGATGAAGCTAGGGACCCAAACACGAGGAAACTGGGCACCTCCAGCCCTTTTAGGCAGCAGTGATAAGATTTTTCCAAACTTGCATTACTTTTTTGGCAGCACAAGTCCCAGGAGTGCCAGCAGGATGCTTTTAAGTCACTGTGATGCTGCTAAAAATCTTACCTCTACCCCTAGTGCCAGGCACCTCCATATCTCCCTCCACAGTCACATTATGAAAAACAGACTAAAAATAGTTTACACAATATTTGCTATTGTTTGCTACTGTAGCACCTATGAAATCCTAATCATGGATCAGCACCTTCCCCACCCCACCTGTGTTAGGTGCTGTACAACACAGACACAAACTCTCTGGGGCAGGGATCAAATTTAAGAGACCACTGCAGCAAACCGATAGTGGGATGCACCAGAGAAGAATGACACGATACTGGTCAAGCAGTGACCACAGCACACTCGCTGTGTAACTTTTGGGGTTTAAAATATATCAGTTTTTAATCAAAGAATTTGCACTCTTAATTGACTTTTACATCAACGTGGTATTAAAACAATTGCAAAACATCTGGCCCTTACACATGACACCTTTCTGCCACAAATTTCTAAGCACCTAATAAGCAATAAGTACTCTCTCATAAGAAGATCGCCCTTAAAACTAACGTTATTCACAGCTTTGCGGCCCTGTTGCTTACTGGCTAGGAGACACCCACTTTACCAACTTGTCTCTTTTTACCCACCAAAGTTGGTTCAACAAAATATATTACCTCACCCATCTTGTCTCGTAAAATAAAGGTCAGACTCGATGTTCTGCTCTATGCTTGGTTTCTGCTCTATGAATGCTTCAGTTTTTTCCATCCATGCGCAGAATAAATTTATGTGCATCCAGACATTGCACCACCACTTTCTCCTGCGTGACCGCCCCAGCACTGGAACACTCTGCATAACAAAGTCCAGCAGCTACTGACACAGCTGGGTGAACCATTAACCACAGAGAGACGGTGCTCCCAAGGGTGAGAGAAAGGGAAAGGCTCGGTAGGGAGGTGGCAGCTGATTTTGCAGAGGTTCAGGAGAAAGGAGCCTGCAGACAGTCCAGGCCAGGTATTAACCTACGATCAAGGGAAGCCTTGAAAGGTTCGCTCACTCTGCAGGCAAGAACCACTGAGCAGAATTACCACAACTTCTGCTCTTCAGGGCACCACACGACTAATCTTCTTCAACGGTCATTAAAGCCTCACTCTGGTTCCTATTTGCCCATTACTAAGCCATTACAGGGCTTTACCTCCTTAGCACATCCACGTGTGGGACCTCTGAAACAAACTGTATCTGCCAGATCTTCTCACCCTCCCTTTTGTTACTACTTCCACAACATTCAAACAGCTGAGCCCAGCAGGATGAACCCTCACGAGGGCTGGTCTGCTTTGTTCCCACCCTATTACACTCACCAAGGTGCTTCGTGCCATGGAACCATCTTATATAGAACCCATTTCACTTTTCTTACTTCTGCATGTACACAAGAGCTTGAACTTTTCCTCACCTATCTGGGAATGGCAGGGAGGATGAGCTCTACGGAAGGTGTTAATGAACTGTTTGGATTTGGGGCTCCTACTCCCTGACACCTGCTCCTCCTTGCTCATAACAGTTTTCTCTGAAAATGATTTATGTTTCTTTAAGTGCCTGTGGCACTGGGTGTGTTTGTGGAAGGGTATAAAATACTAGAGTGAGCTGCATCAAGCAGCCTTGCTGGACCTGATTTTACCGGCGTCCAGTTTGAGTCATCTGTTGCCTTATTGAATTCAATAAAGCTGAATGTTAGCCGCCTAAACTCAGCCTTGTGCTTCAATGGTACCCAAACCAAGTTCTACTCTCACCTTTCACACTAACTTAATCACTGATACCAAGTTTCTCTGGCCTGACAGCCGCATAACTGACAGCGCAATTTGGCCCTCAGTCTTTTAGCCTTTTAGTTTGAAGCAGTCTCATTTTATCTGGGTTTTGTTTGGCAAAACCAGGAGCAGTCTCAGCCCTGGCTGCCTTGCACCTGAATGCTTACAGGACAATGTTAGACCAAACGTACAATGTGAGAGGGATTTTGTGTGACCTTAAAATCTTGGAATAAAACTGCCATCACCACCACACCTAGAGCAGCACTCATAAAAGGCTGTAAAGGGTACAATCTGCAAACATTACTCTACAGTTTACACTAGGTCAGGAAAGAGCAGGAGTCGCCCTCTACCCTATTTTCAGGTCTTTGTGTTGTATCCAATCTTGTGGTATCCCAGCCCTGAACGCTGTATTGTCTCCAAAGGGAGGAGGGGATAAATGCAGACTCCTAGAATGTTTTGCCACTAAATACCTCAATATTGCACAGATCCTGCAGCTCCTTCAGGGCAGCATTCGTGTCCTGGACCAGGATGGTGGCGATTCCCATTTCCCGAGCAGGCTTTAAGTTCGCACCGATGTCATCCAGAAAAATAGCCTGGATTCAGGACAGAGTCAGCAAGGGACGGGGGATGGGTCATTGCTGTGATTCCCCAGCGATTTCGACCATGAGATTTTCAAGGCAGCGCCTTGTGATTTGGGGTGCCCAATCTGAGAGGCCGGCCGGGCGGCAGGCAGGAGTGCCCCGCACCGTCGCAAAGACAGGCTCCTTTCACGTGGGCACGAAAACGCCACCCGTCACTTTTGGCAATCTGCTATTTGCCGTGGGCAGCAGACATAAGGAGAGAGGGGAGCCTCAGCTTCCCCACGCAGCCCAGTGCTGCCTCTGGAGTGCCGCAGGTAGTGGGCTGCCCCGGCCCGGCCTGGACTTCACCCGGAGCCCCCCCTTTCCAACTTCTTCCTCCAAGGCTCCCCCACTCGCTCCCATGGCTCCTCCCATTCTGCCCCACCCCCGATGCTCCCCCCCAGCACTCCCATTCACGCACAAGCCTGCTCCCACTTGCTCCCCTCCTCCTACTGGGCCCCCCCCCCCATTCTCTCCCCTTCCCCCACCAGCCTCAGGCTATTCCCTCAACACTGCCCCCCCTCCACCTTTAGGGTGATGGATGGAGGGAAAAGAGCTGCAGAAGCATGAGCAGCAAGTGGGGGAGGGGAGGTGGCAGAAAGGTGCTGCCAGCGGAGGGTCTTGTGGGAGAGTACCACCCCCGCCCCGGCTCCCTCCCCACACACTTCTAATTATCTTCCAGTGCCTGCACCCAGCCCCGCTCCCCGCCTTTCCCCCTTAGCCAGAAGTAAGTGGCTCCTGCACCTCCTGTGGTTTCGCCTGCAGCACGCTCAGCGCGTACTCATAAATTCGAGGGTCTGGCTTCTTCAGACCAACACGGCAAGACTCGATCACCTCATCAAAATACCTCCGCAGGAAAGTGAACACCAGAGCTGTGATGTGTCGCTGAGGGCCATCATCCACCCAGTTGTTTGTGAGCACACATGTCTTGAACCCTGTAACAGCACAGATCACCCAATGCAGCGAGTGGCTGCTCTGATGGGGAATGGTGAAGCAGAACCCTTCTCTTGCCAGCACCCAGCTGCCCAGCAGTAATTACACGCCTTCTCTCCAATGTGCCCTCTATTCTTTTTCCATCCATGGGTGGAATAAATTTGTCTGTGGATCAAGGCATGCACAGAGGTGCCCCATGAATAGAAACCCAGGCTGCCAGCTGTGGGGCTCTGCTAACCAGCTGGGCGGCAACTGAATCTCTCCTGGGTGGGCCCCCAAGCACTGAGCTTATTGGAAATACTGCTTAGAGCTATACACCCACAGATAATCTCAAAGGGCTTTACAAACAAAGGGCCCGGCTTTGCGAGGTTCTGTTCATGCAAGTTCTCTTTCCTTCTGCAGTCAAGTGAAGACTCTCTGTTGAGCAACAACCCATTCATCTAATTCTGTTCAGACCCTTACCAAGCTCCATCGTAAACACCAGTAGGTTGCTAGATTAAGAACACGCTGTTTCTGTGGTACAACCATTTGGGATAGGAAGTGAAGGACAATCCACTGAGGTGGAACTGAGGCAGGCAGAATGCAATCTGGCCCCAGCAGTATCTTCCATACCTAGCCATTGAAGAAATTTGGCTCAACTTCATTTTAGAAGGCTGGCCAATCTCCTTGCCATTATCTAAGGCAGACACTCATTGTGGATTTACAGTCTCTTTATAAAGGGGTTGTTTGGCAGTTCAGGTCTGTTTGGCCTAATCCCAGTTGGGGCTTTTTTTTTCGTTTCTAGGAAATCCAACTGTTCCCAGTATTAATGCAAACCAGGTCTTAACCAAAGCCTACTGAAATCAGTGAGATGATTTCTTGAACCCAACAAGTTCTGGGTCAGGCTCATAGTAAATATAATTTCCATCTCCATTGAAGAAAACGTCTCCTCTGGAGTTCTCTTAGTAGATGCCCTCCCAGTGGCCAAGATGTTAAGGAACTTGCTAGATCATTTAGTTACTAATCCTTGTTGGCTTGGTGACAGCATGCCTGATTTATTCAGTATTAATGCACAGACAAAATATGTAATTAGTCAAGTGTCAGTAAGTAAATAGCAGGGAAGTGTATTGAAGATAAATAAATTCCATCTAAGCCCCATGATTTCGCTAGTTAGAGGATTAGAAATGAATTACTGATGAGTGACGACTACCTGACGCTGCCAAAGAAGGGTACGCCGTGGGAATCTTGCCCAAACGTATCCCTGGGACAAAACATTTTTACCACAATCAGACACGTATCAAATGCATTTCTCTATCTATAGAGCACGGACCTCTAGTGAGCGGGGAGTGAATGGACAACAGTCCAAGCGAGGTGAGATGAAGACAGAAAGATGCAGGGCATGGGGACAGAGCACAGGGTTACAGGTGATAAGAAAAAGGATTGACTGCAATCAGCAAGTTTCAGGAGAAACCAGGAGGAGAACCACCTGTGTGATGGCAGAAGGCCGATGAAGGAAATGGAAGTAGTCAGTGAGGGGAAATGGGAAGAGGACAATGAACAGGATGTGGTCTGGGACAACAAGGGAAGGGAGAGAGACACAGCTCGGTGGTTTGAGCATTGGCCTGTTGAGTCCAGCAGTGGGAGCTCAATCCTTGAGGAGGCCACTTAAGGATCTGGGGCAAATTCATTTAAAAAAAAAAAAAAGAGTGGGGAGGGATGGTGCTTTGCCCTGCCACAAGGGACTGGACTCAAAGAGGTCCCTTCCAGCTCTATGAGATGTGTATCTCTGTATTATTAAAATTACGGGGCAAGGACATCAGAGATCCAGATGGGAACAATGTTGTTTTTTTCAACATACCAACATTAAAGACAATCCTTCAGCATATCTATTAATGTATTTTTTCTGTCCACACAGACAAAGAGAAACCTGGTTATAACAAGGATGGGGTAGGGTCATATCTGAACATGGTTCTTAGAGAAGCTTAGTTGGATGGGAGAAACACTAACAAAAAGTAGCCAGCACTTACCATTGTTTCGGAGAGTTATGGCTGCTTGCAGAACAGCACTATTGAGCTGTCCGCCTTCCATAACATCCTTAAAGATATGTGCGACAGAGAACTCCTTTGGGAGAGACACCCCCGAGGAGGCAGCAAACCTCTCGCAATCCTTTTCCAGCTCAGAAACCATCTTAAAAACAGAGTTCCCATCACCCAAAAGAGATCAAGTTACATCAACACAAAAGAAGGAAAAGTCCCTCAAAACCCTGACTCCCATCAATGTACACATTCAGCATTGACTACTTCCCAATGAAGTTTAAGGTGTGCCAATCAATTAGTATTAAAGACTCCTCTCTCCCAGACAACAGGAATGAAAGGCCTTAGCCAGAAGATAATGAAACCAAGTGCACTGTGTTTTAGAGCTAATGAAATACAGCTGGTCACAAGCCAAGTAATTAATTTACCATTAACGGAGGCTATTTCTCATGGTGAAAGTGCCAAATTATAGAAGACTTAAGACCATCCTGAGGCCAGACCAGCTAAGTGGGAACCTAGCTATCTGCCAAAACACAAACCTAGCCCTTTCATGACCCAACAGCAACAGCGTCACCTAACGAGCCAAGAAACCTTCTCTTAGCCAGCTCCGCAGGGCCTCTTCACAGCTTGTGTCCAGCCCATGTCATGCCCTGCCCATGTTCTCATGAGTGTGGGGCTCAGCAGAGATGATTTCTTACCTGAGATAAAGTGATTTCTCCTCTCATCCCTCTGGCACAGGGACCACCGGGACCTGCTTCACGTATGACATTTTGAAAGAAGTTCCTGAAAATAAATGAATGCATGACAGTTAGGAGCCAACAAGCAGAAACTGGCTCCAGGATGTGGCTGCCAAGTTGCAGCTTCCCACAAGAGAAGGCACAACCTTCGTCAATGCACTGGAACGCCTTCAGCAATTCAGTTCTACTCTGAAGAGGGATGGACAGGAGATTTTCCAATTGCCCCTGGATCTTTGAGTTATCTATCAGAGAAAATGTTTATTACTATTTTCCCATTGACCCTGCCAAGTGCTGAGAGAGGACAGCCTGGCTTTAGTCCCTTTACACATCATCTAGCCCTTGGTCCTGAAAGCCAAAGACTAAAAGTTAGTAGCACAGGAGGGAAAGTCATTTAAGGAAAAGGAGTCATCTTAGGCCAGGTCTACACTACACCTTAGGGCCCACTGTATGCAAGCAATTCCAGCTACAGCAATTGCCTAGTTGAATTGGCTTATCTGCTATTTACTTACCTGGCCAGCCTCCCAGTGGTAAGGTTGACGGGAGAAACCCACCTGTTGACTTCCCTTCCTCCTTGGAATATTGAGTCCAGGGGTCAACTGTTGACCCTTCACAGTTGGATTTCATGCATCCCCACTAGGTGTGTGAAATCGAACCCTGGGAGATGGATCCTGACCGGGTTGATCTTCCAGGCAGTGAAGATGTATCCTTACCTGAGAGCATATGCCCTCTAAGGCGGCGTCTAAACTAGCCCTGAAGATCAACCCATCAGGGTCAATTTTCTGGGCTCAGTTTTGCACGTCTCGTAGGCACACACAAAATCACTCTCTCGGGGTCACAGTAGGCCCCTGTACACAGTGAGAGACAAGGAAGGGAGGTCGTCAGGAGAGTATCTTCCTTCAACCTTCCCAAGTAGGGAAGCCAAGAGAGCTCAGCACAGACACATCAATTCTAGCTACACAATTGCCATAGCTAGAATTGCATCTCTGCAGTTGACTTATTTTGCCTAATGTAGAGGTAACCTAAGGCTAAAGACACACTACCGCAGAAGATTGACCTGCTCAGGGTCGCTCTTCCATGGTTTTGTTTCATGCATGCACAAAACAGTGCTTGATGGTGTCAAAGTCAGCCCTGCAATTCCTTGCGAGTGGTGAGGATTAAGGAAGGTCAATGGGAGAAATGCTCCTCTTGACTTTCTTCTGTGTAGAAAGCTATTGTAGTGGACGCCGATAAGTCAATTTTAGCTACGCAATTGGTGTGGCTAATTGCTTATCATTGGTCGACTTTTAGGTCTAGAATTGACCTAGGCTAAGTCAAAAATAGTGTAGAAGAAAAATGACCTATTAAACTACTGGGCCTAATTAACTACTGGTGCAATTCCAGGCAAGTCAATGAATAAGCTTGGCCCATCCACTAGTCACAGTAACACTGCTCACAATACTCACCTATGGTCTGTGTAGTCCAGAACTGCAACTCAAGTCCTGAAGCATCTGTCACTTCTTCAGAGAATACTGGTTGTCTAGTAGACTTTACATCAAGAAAGCTTTTTGTCATATTCCTCCCAGCTGTTTTTTTTTTTCCTTTGCTTTGTTTTATCCAGTCACTGATTTGTACAGGGAGGTAGCAAGTGGCCCAGTGGACAAAACACTGGACTGGGACTTCTGAGCAACCTTGGCAAATTCAAGTCACTGCCTCAGTTTCCCAATCTGCTTCATTGGGAGGATAGTGACCTCCTCAATGAATTGCTTTGAAGGAGATATTTTTTCATGACTGGGACTTCATTATTAGAGCACTGTATGGATACATAATTTGTATTTGCATCCAATTCTCAAACATGGTCCCAGGGTATAGAGCAGTCATCCACCAATCTGCAGGGCTCTACTCACCATGACTCTCTTAGCCAGGTAATTCTACTGCCCCCTTATCCTAGTATCTGAGCACTACACCGAGCACTAATAGTCATATTATAAAAAAATGGGTCACTGAAAGAAAGTAAGTGACTTGGCCCAGTTCTCCCAAGCATTCTGTGACAGAACAGGAATAAATTCCAGGTCTCCTACAGCTCAGGCTGGTACTCTGGTACCCACAAATTTATGTGTGGGTCACTGTTCCATGTAGTAGCACCTAGCCCAATTCAGAGGAAAGAATGAATGAGTCTCCTCTACAGCCTAAACTGAGAGACAGCAGGCTTTTTGCTCAAACTGTAGAGGTGCCTGCATGATGCTCCAGAGGTCCCAGGTTCGAATCTGCCTGTGGGCAGTTATACTCTAACATCTCCAGGGCTGGGCAAACATTTTCACCCAATGGCCACAACAGAGAATGTAAATTGTATGGAAGGCCATGAAACATTCACAATATTTGGGTTAAATAAAGCAAAAAAGCAGTCGCATAGCACTTTCAAGACTAACAAAAACTAAGTTGAAGTGCTACGTGACAGCTGTTTTGCTTTGTTGTGATACAGAGTATTTGGGTTAGCTTGTAGAGTCTGACATGGGGGCTCTGGGTGGGGCAGCAGGCTTGGGGTGGGGCTGAAGATGAGTTGTTTAGGGTGCCACGGCGTGTTCTGGGCTGGCACTGAGGGAAGGGCAGGAGGGGGACCAGCCTGGGGAAGAGGACTGTGGAGTGAAGCGAGGATCAGGGGGTCCAGACCCCAAACTGCACTTACCTCTTCAAACAGCTCCCAGAAGCAGCCATATGTCCGACTCCAGCTGATTCCTGCATGGAGGTGTGCCCCCCCCCACCCACAGTGACCAGCCCTCTAGATCCTATTATGTGCAGTTCTCAACCAATGGGGGCTGTGGGGCTGGTGTTTGGGGTAGGGGTCGGGCACAGAGCCCTCTGTCTGCTCCTATACATAGGAGACAAGGGGATCACATGGATGTTTCCAGAAGTTGCACAGAGCAGGGCAAGCCCCAGACCCCACTTCCCAGAGGAGCCTGAGGGCTGGATTAAAATAGCTGATGGGGTGCAGTTTGCCCCCTTTTCTCCAGGCTATCCTTCCTCTTCCAGCTCCAGGCACCTCTCCCAACAGTACCTTGGGCTCCACCACCGCATGTTTGTCATGGGTGTACCCCAGTAGCAGGAGCTCAGAGGGGACATCCATCCACCTCAGTGAACAACCCAGCCACCACGACAAAGGACCAAGAGGGAGCTTTAAAAAAAAAATGCTCTCAATGAAGGCTCGAGCCTATAAGATGCTGGATGCCCTCCACTCCCATTGGCTGCCCACCAGCATCAAAACAGATTGCTGGTGGTTTGGCAGAGCAGATGTGTGGCTAGACGGCTCTGCTCCCCAACCTTGATAGTTGTGTCACCCCAAATTAATCCTTTCCCCCACTGATTACACCATGGAAACCCCTCAAGAAAGTGTCACAATTTCATCCACTTTAACCGTGGCTAAATGCAAAATTACAAAAGTTTCCTCCCCACCACCCCCATTTTCCCTCATTAGTTTGATCCTTCTGGCCCTTCCAGCCATTCTGGGGGACTTTGTTCTATCAAAGGTCTCAACAGCAATGCCTTAGATACCTGGCTGCCATCCTGTAAGGAGCCAGCAGGTAACTGTAAAGAATGTGCCAGCAGGAGCTCAATACTGCTGAAGGAGTTGGGGAATGTGTCCTGCAGAGATTATTTGTGTGAATGTTCCCCATTCCCTTACCACCCACAAGGTGACCCTCAGCCAGAATGATTTAACCAAACTCTATTGGATATGCTGGGGATATTGCACCCTGAGCAGAAGGTATCTTGGAGTCAACATGCTGCATTTTTGGTGTATGCCTACGATGCCTCCAAAAACGACACTACCAGAGCCACCCCGTATTTGCTGATGTTTGAACGAGAGCCCAGATTATCCATAGACCTAAGCTTTGGGGTGTCACAGGATGGGGAAAGCTATGAGACACATCTGCAGTATGTTTTCCGACTAAGGGGAAAAGCTGCAGGATGCCTACCGTTTGGCTACGGCAGCTGCCCGCAAGAACACAGATCATAAACACCGGTGTGATGCAAGAGTGTGCCTGCAGGAGCTCCAGCCTTCAGATCGAGTTCTGCTGCAAAATCTAGGTGCTGCTGGCAAACACAAGATTACTGATAGATAGAAGGCAACACCCTGCCTGGTGGTGGAAAGAATTATGGACCTGCTTGTCTACAGGATTAAACCTGAGAGTGGATCAGGGCCCATGAAGACAGTACATAGCAATCTCCTCCTGCCCATGGTAGAATTAGTTGGTGCCTCTTCTGAGGGGGACTATGACACGGGTCCATGGCAAGAAGTGCAAGGCCACATCCACTACCTAACACAGGCAGTGGGCACTATGGGGCTAATCTACCCTTCGCCAGCATCTTTGAGAGTGAATCTGAAGAGGATGAGGCTCTCATGGAGCACCTTAGAATGGGAACCTGATCCCACCAGATCCTATCAAGTGAGCATGGGGAAAGTTCAACATCTTCAGCGCTAAATCCCAGGGCTGAGGTGTTTAGACCTGTGGCTGGAAACGCTCCTCCCACAACAAGACGAGATTCAGGTGAAGAATTTGTCCCATTTACAGGCAGTCTGGAGGAGAGCCAAGCACGTGTAGATATACCTCAATTAGTGGACAGAGACGATATGCAAATTGAAAGTGTCACTGATGCCCAGGACACCTTTAGATACCTGAAAACCGCTATCATGTCTCCCCTCCAAACTAAACAAGACCAGTTCTTTCAACCTGTCTTCATAAGTCACATTCTCTAGACCTTTAATCATTTTTGTCGCTCTTTTCTGGATCCTCTAATTTCTCCATATCTTTCTTGAACTGCAGTGCCCAGAACTGGACTCAATACTCCAGCTGAGGCCTAACCAGTGCAGAGTAGAGCAGAAGAATGACTTCTTGTGTCTTGTTCACAACACACCTGTTAATACATCCCAGAATCGTACTTACTTTTTTTGCAACAGCATCACACTGTTGACTCATATTTAGCTTGTGGTCTGCTATGACCCCTAGATCCCTTTCTGCTGTAGTCATTCGTAGACAGTCTCTCCCCATTCTGTATGTGTGAAACTGATTGTTCCTTCCCAAGTGGAGCACTTTGCATTTGTCCTTATTAAGCTTCATGCTGTTTACCTCAGACCATTTCTCCAATTTATCCAGCTCATTTTGAATTGTGACCCTATCCTCCAAAGCAGTTGCAACCCCTCCCAGCTTGGTATCATCTGCAAACTTAATAAGCCAACTTTCTATGCCAATATCTAAATCATTGATGAAGATATTGAACAGAACCGGTCCTAACACAGACTCCTGTGGAACCCACTTGTTATACTTTTCCAGCAGGATTGAAAACCATTAAGAACTACTCTCTGGGTATGGTTATGCAGCCAGTTATGCACCCATCTTATAGCAGCCTCATCTAAATTGTATTTGCCTAGTTTTTTTATAAGAATATCATGTGAGACTGTATCAAATGCTTTATTAAAGTCTAGGCATACCACATCCACCACTTCTCCCCTATCCACAAGGCTCATTATCCTATTGAAGAAAGCTATCGGATTAGTTTGACATGATTTGTTCTTTACAAATTCATGCTGGATGTTCCCTATCACCTTACCACCTTCCAAGTGCTTACAGATGATTTCTTTAATTACAGGCTCCATAACCTTTCCTGGCACTAAAGTTAAGCTGAATGGCCTGTAGTTTCCTGGTTTCCTATTCCCCTTTTTATAGATGGGCACTATATTTACCCTTTTCCAGTCTTCTGGAATCTCTCCTGTCTCCCATAGTTTTCCAAAGATGATAGATAAAAGCTCAGATACCTCCTCTATCAGCTCCTTGAGTATTCTAGGATGCATTTCATCAGGCCCTGGTGACTTGCAGACATCTAATTTTCCTAAGTGATTTTTAACTTGTTCTTTTTTTATTTCAGCTTCTAACCCTACCCCTTTCCCACTAGCATTCACTATGTCGGGCATTCCTTCATCAGACTTCTCAGTGAAGACCGAAAAAAAAGTCATTAAGCATCTCTGCCATTTCCAAGTTCCCTGTTACTGTTTCTCCCTCCTCACTGAACAATGGCCCAACCATCCCTGGTCTTCCTCTTGTTTCTAATACATTTATAAAAAGCCTTCTTGTTTCCCTTTATGCCTGCAGCTAGTTTGAGCTCATTTTGTGCCTTAGCCCTTCTAATCTTGCTCCTGCATCCTTGCATTGTAACAAAGAGGAAGCCTTGCTAGTCTATACACTATCAAAACGAAAAACAGTCAAGCAGCACTTTAAAGACTAGCAAAATTCTTGTGTTGTTTGCCTAGGTTGTGGCAGAAGTTGTAAACAGGCCTGAGACTCCTGGGGCCAGGCACAAAGTGAAGTAAGTAGCAGATGTTACCAGTCACTTAACTTGTTTTGTCTCACTCCAGGGACATCAAAGTACTCACCTTAACCCCTTGGGCGGCTGAGGGAAAAGCATAGGCTCTGCTGTGACAATTCCACCCAACTGGAACAAGAATTTTCAGGGCATGGGATACAGCAGATCAGCGTTTGCTTCCAGCATCCTTCCCCCAGATTAGCCAGAAGAGAGACCTTCACAGGCGAACATTTGCAGGTCAGCAACAAGGAGTGTGGGGTGCAAAAGTCACCCAGGTTTTCCGTGAGGCACGGTGAAGGGACTATACAGAATCCCAGCTCAGCTGCAGAGCCAGCAGGAGGCAAGTAACTCTCGGGCCAGATGGGGATGTAGAGGACTGAACTGAACATCCAGAATAAGGCTGAGTGGCAAATGTAATTGCCAGTGCAACTCCTCTGAAGCGAATGGACACACACCTGCCCCTAAGAGTGTGTGGGACAGTCTCAATCTTCACCACAGAGAATGGAAATGAACAACTGGATACAAGCAAGAGGCCAGAACCGGGCAGTGAGATTTACACCCCAACAGGCAGTACAGGAAGGCCCTTTCGAGCAGCCAAGGTCCTGACTTTGATAACATGGGGGATTTCGGCAATTAGAAAATGAAGTACCTCTGCAGCAGATGCAATGGCCAAAGAGCAGATCAACGGCCAGCAGCAAAATATCTGCCTTTTCCCAGGAACAATGCTAATGATCCCTAAGGCATCTGCCAGAAGACTGATTCCTGCAGAAGCACTAGATGAGTGTACAATTAACATCAACACCTGGCTTCACTTGTTAAACCAGGTGTTGTTTCTCTAAAACCCTGCAAGAAGACGCCTAACACACAGCTCAGCCCATGCTGGTTTACCTGGACCAGATTCAAGGCACTCCTGGCCTCCTGGCAGGCAGGGCTTCAGACAGGAGAGCAACATGTCTTTTCCTGAAGGGATGAGCCTGTGGAATAACCCTGGGACAATTCTTAGCAGGCAACAATGAGCGAGCAACGAGCCTAGGTCATGTGCTTCACATCGAACTGATCTGGAAGTATGGGCAGATCCTGCTTGTTCAATACAGTCAGTCCTCGATATATGTTGTTCTCATACAAGTTCTTTCGCACTTACACCATTGAAACTTTGAGGAACACAGTGTAAAAATTCCTCACACTTAAGTCGTCATGATGTTTGGGAAATTAGCATGCTCCTCTCGGGATCCTCTGCGAACCTCCTCTGTCTCTTACGGCACAGGGATAAAAATGACAAGTATCAGAGGGGTAGCTGAGTTAATCTTCAAAAACAACAAGAAGTCCTGTGGCACCTTGTAGACTAACAGATATTTTGAAGCATAATCTTTCACAGGCAAAGACCCGCTTTGTGAGATGCACAGGACTTCTTGTTATGGGAAAAAATGGTTTTGTAAAATGTACTTTGGGTTAGGCTCATTACTTTAAATGTTGCTTAAAATGCTTTAAATGTCGGGTACAGTGAGTGAGTGGAGCATTAGGGTTTAAATGGTCACACAGGCAAAATTTACACTCTTACAATTCCTTATCCCCCGCAAGCTACATTATTTATGGGGGGAAATCCCTCGTTATGTGTTTTTTTCGCTTTAGGTCACAACTTTACACTCCTTATGCCTGACGTACGTGGAGGACCTCTGTACTGGTATCCACCCAAGCTCCTTGACTCACACTGTGTAACCCTATTCAAGCTCAATGAGGAGCTTAACTGCTAAGGGGGCCTGGGCACCTCAGCTGGTGGTGGCCTCTTCACCAACACCCTAATAAACCTCAGAACTTGGGGCTATCCCCTATGATCAGCTGCTCACGCACAACCTTCAGACTCGGCAGGAGCTAAGCAACAGTTTAGTCATTAAGGACCAACGCTGGGCTTCTATAATCTCCATGCAGCCCTTCTCCAGCCCAGCCAGGCCCATTTCCACCTTCGACAATAAGTTCTCCACTAACAAGGGTCACTCCCAGCAGAAATTAGCTCAAACCCACAGACTCCGCCATAGTCGCCGCGTGGGAAAAATCAGGTTTGGACCCATTGCAACCAACTCCTCCCCACCATAATGACTTAATTGAGCTTATTAGCGAGAGAACTGGACATACAGCCATAGCCATGGAGAATCACGTGTGGTGCCTCGTTTCAGGGGACTGAGCTACCAGTTACACTTCTAGAGTTGTTCGTGTGGCACTGTTACCTTTCAGGACTGCATCCTACGCCTCTGCTAATGCAACCACAAATTGCACTCGGCTTCCCCTCCACCTGCCCCACAGTGAGGTTGGGAGTCACCCACCGCGCCTACCACCTTCTCAGCAGCGCTGCTGAGCGAGTTCTCCTCCACTGCATATTTGTACACTTGGGTTTTCATCCCTAAGGGCAGCACCTGACATCCTATCCTGATCTGATTTCATTTTGTCGTCTAGTCCAATTCTCCAATTTAACAAGATCCCCCTGAATTTCATCTCAGGCCTCCCAAGTGTGGGCAACCCCCTACCTTTGTGTTCTCTGCAGATTTGATCAGGATTTTCTCTGTCCCTACATCCAACCCATTAATAACAACGTTAAACAGCACTAGATCCAGAGCAGCTCCTGAGGGAATCCCACCAGAGACCTCCCTCCAATCCGGCATGATTCTGTTAATAGCTCCTCTCTGTTATGGGATTGTTTAACCTGTTTAGCGGCAGTCCTGCCGATGCCACATTACTCCAGGCTCGTTACAAGAATGTCGTGTCTCCCCAATACAGCACGATGGGAATCCGGGGCATGGGCTCTCATCCCAGAATCCTGGGGTTCACAATGCTGGAGCCCCTGGAATCTGGGCCGGAAGGACGTGGGACCGTTTCCAGCACAGCATTCCATGACATGACTTGTAGTTCATTTTTGGGGGAGGGGGCTCCAAGATTTTGATAAGGGGTCCTGGGACACATTTTTCCCTATGGAGGAGGTGTGGGGTCTGGGATGGAGGTTGGGTGCAGAAGGAAACTCAAGGGAGGGGACTGACGTACAGGATAGATCATGAGGTCTGAGAGGCAGTTGGTTTGAAGGAGGGGTTTGTGACCTGGGGCAGGGTCCGGGAAGGGGGACAGGGGTTTCAGGCCTGGGGGAGGGATGTAGGAGCGGGTACGGGGTCTCGGATGCAGTCAGGATGTGGTGCCAGAGGCAGGCTCGGGCCAGGAGGCCCTTACCTTAGCAGCTCCAGGCAGCAGCATGCCCAGGAAAGCTTCCCTGGCTGCCAGCAACCCCAGCCTGGGCTGTTCCATGTGACTTTTGGGAAGGCAGGGGAAGGAGGGAGAGCTTTGCATGCTGCCCCCGCACCCAGTAAAATCTCTCAATTCCTATGAAATTGGCCAATGGGAGCTGAAAAATTGCACTTCACTGCCCTTGTCTCAAAGTCATAGAAGCGGAGAGATTTTGCTGAGGGCGGGGCAGCACACAAAGCTTTCCCCCCCAATCCCACCCCACCCCACCGCCAAAAGGATGGGCTGAGGGCCAGACTACGAGGCTTGGCAGCCTGGATTCTGCCCTAGGGATGCGTCTTATCTGTCTTTGTATGAGGTACCGGGTATTTTCATAAACTCATTTCAGAAGGTTAACACAGGTGCACCCTTACATGTCATTACAGCATAGATACAGCCCTTGGAGACAACGCAACAAAACACTGATCCCGAGTAAGACAAACAGAGGATGACAAGCTGATGGGTGAAAGGTGGTGTTTTGTACTTGCTTGTTCAAACAAAGTGTAGGGTTGGTAACGAACCACATCAGGAGGGCGACACAGGACTTGTTTGTATAGGGTTGCCAATCCTCCAGGATTATCCTCAAATCTCCAGGGATCCAAGATTAATCTTTAAAGATTATAGCATAAGGCAAAACCACCAGGAATGCACCCAAATAAAACTGGCAACCTCAAAACAGAAATCTTAGGTGGAACATCTTTGTCCAGCCAAGGGGGCAGAAGACTTTCCCACTACAGAGTGGGCATGGCTGCGAGGATACATGTAGTAGAGCACCTGTGACCACAGAGCCACTGTGCTTCCTCGACAACAGGTTAGGCCAAGTGCCTGTGGTGATGAACTGATTCTGCAGGTTGTCTTGGTAGAACCATCAAGGTCTGCTGAAACGGCTATCTGCTAATACAGCACAGAGAGAACGCACGACCGTCCCACTGGAGACCAAGGCCTAGTGTGGTGAAAGGGTGGATACCACCCTTTTCCGGACATTCCACTCATTGAGTTAACCAAATTGCCTGTGAGGGTTAGAAAACAGTGGATCCTGGGGTGTCTCCAGGAAGTGCTGGCAAGGAGCCAGGAGAGCCAATGACAACAGAACGTGGGTTTATGAACTGATAAAGCAGGACTTTCCGGGTACAGCCTCTGCTCTGTTCACACCAAGCTGGGCAACATGGACTGAGCCAGGAACAAGCCATGGCATTTCCAGCAGCATCCATGCCTAGGAAAGGACTAAACCCTGGAAAAGATGTGAGAATTTTGGGCCCCCCATTACAGGAAGGATGTGGACACACTGGAGAGAGTCCAGCGGAGGGCGAGAAAACTGATTAGAGCTGAAACACATGAATTATGAGGAGAGGCCAAGGGAACTAGGCTGACTTGGGGTCCATCTACACCTATGGGAAGATTCACACTCTGGCAGTAGATCTGGGGCTCAATTTAACCCACCTAGTGGGGCCGTGCTAAATCAAACTGCCATGGCACCACTGTCGACCCTGGTACTCCTGGCAGTTACGAGGAGTAAGGGAAGTCGATGAGAGAGTTTCTCCCATCAACCTCCTGCTCTGTGGACAGCGGCAAAAACGGATTTTAAATAAATGGACCCCAGCTACAATTTGCGTATCTAACATCCATTTTACCTCCTCGCTTAGTCCTGGCCTGAGTCTATGGAAGACTGAGGCGGGATTTGATAGCAACCTTCAACTTCCTGAAGGGCGGCTCCAAGGAGAATGGGGAGAGGCTGTTCTCAGTGGTGACAGAACAAGGAGAAATGGTCTCAAGTTGCAGTGGGGGAGGCCTGCACTCTATGGCAACAACCCCCACTGCCAGTGAGCTCTGCCATAGGGCAACTGCCTTGTTTCCCTGGTGCCCCACACCTAGGGGAGGCAGCTCCTGCTGCCAAGGACTCCTGCTCTGTGCTGGCTGCTCCATTACTTGGTCCCCACCTGGGAGGCTACAAAGCCCCTGTTACCAGCTCACACCCCCCCAGCCAGAAGATTGCAGAGCCCCTATCCACTGCTGCCCATCAATGGGAGGCTGCAGAGCCCCCCTCCTTCGTGCCTCCCTGTAGGGCAGCAGCCCTGCCTGCTGAGGCACCCTACATGGGACAGCAGCCCCCCATCCCATATTTGCCATAGGACAATCTGGTCACCCCATGTTTGCCGGACTCCTCTGTGCTGAGCGCATGTACTTTGTCTCTGTACACTAACTTTATAATTGAAGCCGAGGGAAGAAATTCTATGTTTCAATCTTGCCTTTTTCAGTTGCACTCTAACACCCAGCAACCGTACAATGCTTTCCGAAGATCATCTTGTTTTGTTAGTAACATTGACCTTTTAAAACAAAAAAGCAGTCTGGCAGCACTTTAAAGACTAACAAAATAATTTATTAGGTGATGAGCTTTCACGGGACAGACCGACTTCTTCAGACCATAGCCAGACCAGAACAGACTCAATATTTAAGGCACAGAGAACCAAAAATAGTAATCAAGGTTGACAAATCAGAAAAATATTATCAAGGTGAGCAAATCAGAGAGCAGAGGGGCAGAAGGAGAGGGCAGGGGAGTCAAGAATTAGATAAAGCCAAGTATACATAAGAGCCCCCATAATGACCTAGAAAATTCCCATCGCTGTTCAATCCACATGTTAATGTGTCAAATTTGACCATAAAAGAGTTCAGCAGCCTCTCTTTCCAAACTGTTGTGTAAAACAAAAAAGTATGTAAAAGAGTCCATATAACGACTGAGCTAATCGGCATCCCAGTTCAAACCACGTGTTAATGTGCTGAATTTGAATATAAAAGAGTTTGGCAATCTCTCTTTGCAGGTCATTCTTAAAGTTCCTTTTCAGTAAAGCACAGACTTTCAGGTCATTAACAGACTGGCCCACTCTATTAAAACCCTGGCTGACCGGCTTGTGAGTTAAGAGCTTTTTGATGTCTTCTTTGTGTGCATTCATTCTTTGTTGAAGTGTGTTTGTTTGTCCTAAATACAAAGAATGTGGGCGTTATTGGCACATGATGTTAGTGGAGGAACATGAGAATGTGCCTGTGATTCTGTGAAAAACCTGGTTAGGTCCAGTGATGGTATCTCCAGAATAGATTCTCATAAGATTATGAGGAATCTCACCAGCAACCACAGGCTATACAACAATAATTCCAATCCTGGAACTTTTCCTTGTAACAAGCCCCGCTGTCAGCTTTGTCCACATACTTTGTATATAGGACAAACGGCAAACACGCTTCGACAAAGAATGAATGGACACAAAATAGACATCAGAAAGCTCTTAACTCACAAGCCTGTCAGCTAGTTTTTTAATGGAGTGGGCCAGTCTGTTAATGACCTGAAAGTCTGTGTTTTACCGAAAAGGAACTTTAAAAATCACCTGCAAAGAGAAATCGCCAAACTCTCTTTTTTTCCAATTCGACACATTAACACATGGGTTGAACCGGGAGGCCAATTACCTGGGTCATTATAGGGATTCTTTTACATACTTTGGTTTATGTGACTCTTGACTTCCCCCCACTCCTACCGCACCTCTGCGCTTCTGCTTTGCCCACCTCGATTACAATTTTTCTGATTTGTCAATCTTGATTACTATTTTTGGTTCTCTGTGCCTTAAATATTGAGTCTGTTCTGGTCGGGCTATGGTCTGAAGAACGGGGTCTATCCCACAAAAGCTCACCACCTAATAAATTGTTTTGTTAGTCTTTAAATTGCTACTGGACTGCTTTTTTGTTTTGATAGTATATTGACTAACACGGCTATCTCTCTGTTATTTATCTTTTTAACACTCTGACCAGATGCCTACATCCTAGAAGGAAGGATGTTGTGCACGCACCGGTCTAAAACTGCAAGGACATCTATTGGGAAAATTAATTGGTTTTCAAGATCTCTCCAGAGGGTAGGTTAATGAGCTTGAGGTACCCCACAGGAAGAAATTCACAAATGCCTTTTTCTGGGTTCTCAGAGGGGATTTTGCATTTGGGTGGTGATGAGGTACCACCCAGGGTCAGGGAATCTGCAGCCTTGGGAAGTTTTTAAGCAGAAGCCCTGGTGGCAGGGTGTTTTGAAGTCTCTTGCAGGTCCTCATCTTCTGCAGAGTGGGGAATAGCCTTGACCCCCTAGGGATACTGATCTGTAACCTATAGCAAGTACAACAAGAAGTCTTGTGGCACCTTATAGACTAAGATATTTTAGCACATAAGCTTTCGTGGGCAAAGACCCACTTCGTCAGAGCAAGTAACAATTCTCAAGTATCTGTGCTGTGAGGTGAGCCTACTCTGAAATTAAAGGAGGACTGAAGTCTTAGATATTTAGTTTCCACATTGGCCTCCACACAGAAACCCTCACCCCAGAAAAGATCCAATATAACACCAGAGAACCCCTGACATGGTAAAGAGACAGCATTCCTCCACGCAGGAGGCAAACCACTCTGAGATGTAGCTGTGTTAGTCTAGTTTCACAAAACAAAAAAAGCAGAACAGCAGTCCTGTAGCACTTGAAAGACTAACATTATACTTTATTAGGTGATGAGCTTTCGTGGGAAAGACCCGCCTCTTCAGCTCTGAATTTTCAACTGGTGAAGGAGTGAGTCTGCCGCACAAATGCTCATCACTTAATATCAAAACAAAAATGCAGTCCACTAGCACAAAGACTAACAAAATAAGTTATTAGGTGATGCGCCTTTGTGGGACAAACCCACTTCTTCAGACCAGAGTCAAACCAGAACAGACTCAATATTTAAGGCATAGAGAATCAAAAATAGTAGTCCTGGTTGACAAATCAGAAAAAGTATTATCAAAGTGAAAAAATCAGAGAGCAGAAGGGGTGGGGGAGCCAAGAATTCAATACAGCAAGGTACGTAAAAGAGCCCCTATAATGAGCTAGAAAATTGCCATCCCGGTAGTAGGCATCCTTCAGTCTGCATAGACTATGGATCGCACCCTTTAAAGTTTCAATTGAGGACTTCATTTACAGCATCTATTGTGACTATAAAGACCCACACGAGAGTGACAGTCCTTGCTGCATCTCTTGCAGATGTAGTGGGTGTCTGGCAGTGATGGTATCTCCAGAGTAGATATGTGGAGAAAGTTAGCAATGGGCCTTGTTGGAAGGAAAGTTCCAGGATTGGTATTCCTGTGGTATAGTCTATGGTTGTTGGTGAGAATCCTCGTGAGGTTGGGAGGTTGTCTGTAGGACAGTACAGGCCTGTCACCTAGGGCCTTCTGGAGTGTGGCATCCTGATTAAGGATAGGTTGTAGGTCTTTAATAATGCGTTGCAGTGGTTTGAGTTGGGGGCTCTAGGAAACGACCAGTGGTGTTCTGTTCTTGGCTTTTTTGGGCATATCTTGGAGTAGCTGGTCTCTGGGTATTCGTCTGGCCCTGTTGATTTGTTTTTTTTATTTCTCCTGGTGGGTGATTCCGGTTTATGAATATTTAGTAGAGATCTTAGTTTTCGGTTGGTATAGCTATGATCTGAAGAAGTGAGTCTGTCCCACGAAAGCTCATCACCTAATAAATTATTTTGTTAGTCTTTGTGCTAGTGGACTGCATTTTTGTTTGGTAGTATATAGACTAGCACGGCTTTCTCTCTGTTACTGTTCATCACTTAATAAATTATACTGATACTCTTTCAAGGGCTACAGGACTGACCTTGTTTTGTACATCACTCTGACTCCCTAACAAAAGTCCTTTGGGTCAGGTTACAGGGAAACCCTGTGCCTCCCACCCCAAGCACCTTGCCCTCCTCTATCCAAGAGGTTACAGAAATCTGGGGCTGCAAAGCAGGGTAGCTAAAACTCAATTTTTTTTAAACCACAAAGGGATTTTTGTAATTTAAATCAGATTTCTGATTTCTTTCAATCAATGCAATACCAAATTTCTCATTTAAAACTAACAGACGCTCTCCAATCTGTCCACTTCTCCCAAACGGTGGTGCCCAGAGGGGAACACTCCAGCAGAGGCCTCCCCGGTGGCTCAGTTAAGCTGGACCATCACCACCTGTGTTGTACCTACAGTCACCGTGTTAATACATCCCCAGAAGGGTCTGAGTTGTACTGGCAATGGCATCATGTTACTGACGCTCACCGAAGATGTGACTCATTACTATCTCGGGCCCTTTTCAGCAGTCTGACCTGGCTCGCCTGTTGCCCTGCATTTTGTAGTCCCACAGTCGACTGATCTTTCCTAAGTGCGACTTTTGTCTCTACTGAATGGCACCGTGTTTTCTTCAGAGCAGCTTTCCAGTTCATTATGGTCATTCTGAGCCCCACCCCAAGGTATATGGGGGCCCTGACCCTCCCCACACACACCCTGAAACAAGCCACTGCAACACACATGGGGGGACCTCAACCTGCCCCCCATGCCCTGCAACGCCCCCCACCTCATCCCAGGATACATGGGGGGACCTCAACCTGCCCTGAAATCCCCTCACCCTACCCCAGTACATGGGGGGACCTCAACCTTCCCGACACATGCTCTGCAACCCCCACAGTCCATGGGTTGCACTGCACCTCCCCTCACACTCGCCCTGCAACCCCAACACCCCAGTGGGTCCGAGGGGAGCTCTGCACCTCCCCAAATGCACCCTGCAACCCCAACACCCCTGGGGGTCCGGGGGGCTCTGCACCTCCCCACATGCACCCTGCAACCCCAACACCCCTGGGGGCCCGGGGTGGGGGCTCTGCACTTCGCCCTCACGTGCCCAACTACTCCTACAGCCCATTGTACAACACTGCCCTGACTGCTCCCCAAGCCCCCCCACACTCCGCCCTGGTCGAGCTGCGGAGGCGGACCGCGGGCTGGGGCGCCGAGAAAACAGTGCGGGCGGTTCCGAGACACACAACATTCCCCGTTCATTTCTAGGGATCACACTTCCCGCTGGCCGGGGAAACACGGTCGGCCGGGGCCAGCGCCTACCTGGGTAGGGCCAGCGAGGCTTCATAGCGGCCGCACCAGCTCAACAGGCTGGGGGAGAAGACCACCCCGCCCGCGTCAAACAGCACCAGCCGCCGCGCCATAGCCGCTGTGGGAAGCCGCAGCCCTCACAGACCCCCCCATATGTAGACAGCCCCGCAGGCCACGCCCCTCACCCGGCCTCGCCACGCCCCTCGGGGGCTCCATGCCGGCCCCGAGAGCCGGGCTCCTCTGGGTCCTAGAGCGAGCAATGATACCTGCGCTCTCGGGAACTGCGATCCTGCCCCGTGGGTGGGGGCAGTGACACAGCAGGAGACGCACTGGCAGGCTCCGCTGGGCACCTGCCTGGGGCAAAGGGGAGGAGGAGTGATGGGCCCCTGGGATTTACACATCTCATGGGGCTGGAAGGGACCTCAGGAGGTCATCAGGTCCAGTCCCCTGTCCTCATGGCAGGACCAAGCACCCTCTCCCTCCCCCACCCCACTTTTTTTTAATTAATCTATTTGCCCCAGATCCCTAAACGGCCCCTCAGGGACTGAACTCAGGACCCTGGGTTTAGCAGGCCAGTGCTCAAACCACTGACTTGCTGGGCTGGGAGGCCTGTGGTGGCAGAGGCTGGGGAAGTGAGGGGCAGACCCACTGGATCCGACCAAAGGGGTGGACACCCAGGAATAGGGGGTGGGCCACAGGAGTGACCCTCCTTGACCTCAGCAGGCCACAGCAGCCGATTCACGGCGCTCCCCGGGGTGGGTGGGGAGCCAGGAGGGAGTGCAAATCTGGCACTTCCCAGCTCCCCCAAAAGTGCTGGGAGGGAGGGGGGAGAGCAGGGAATTGCGGGGCTCTGGCATCCAGGTGAGCCAGAGGTGTGTATAGGAGGAGCAGCCGGGGATCCACAGCCCCAGTGGGCCACATGCCAGCCCTGGCCCACAAGTTGCCCACCTCTGCTTTAGAGAGACTGAGTCTTGCCACGTGAATTATAACCCTGTGGGACTGGAAGGTGCTAGAGAGCTCCCCTAGTCCTGTCATCTGCACTGAGGCAGGGCCAAATACAGGGAACTCTCTCTTATCCGCCATTCCACCCTCCGCAGCTCTAAGAGAACCTGCCTTTTAACCATTCGTCAGTGTTAGTTGTGTTTTCCGTAAGTGCAGCATAGTGAAAGTGAATACAACTAAATACAACAAATACAGTCTAAGTTCACAGTGTGCAGTACTACTGTTGTTGGTAAGTAAAGCACTCTGCTCGCATTTTTGTTTGTTTCTTAATAGCCAATCTTGTTTTTCTTCAGTAATGCATTGCGAGGTACGTATCCAGTAACCTCCTGGTCCCAGAGCTGCTGATATGAAAGGGTTCACTGTAAACCTAGACCCCTCCCCCTGACAGCTGCTGGTCCAGCTCGTGCTTTACTACCTAATAGGCCATGTCTACACTACAAAAATAACTTTGAAGTTGATTGTCTACACACACCCCACTTCGAAGTTAAACTTTGAAATAGGGCACAACTCCATCCCGGCAGACGGACACTTGGATATTCACCCCACAGGCTCACAACACAGGTCCCATAATGCTGCACTCACCATCGCTCATCTCAGATGGTTCCCAGGCAAACTCGATTTGCAGCTTAGTCGTTTTGTGCAGCCTGTTGCGAAGGCTGAAGGCAGTTGCCCCAGCTCAAAGCCTTCCTTCCAGTCAACCACTCAAGGACCACTGTAGCTCCTTGCGGTCATTTCCCAGGCAAACTCCCTGTCTGCTTCTCCTCTGTTTGCAGAAATTTTGGTTCTAGCCAGCTCTGCTCTAAGCTTCTCACAGGAAGGATTTTGTCTTGCAAGTCTGCCAAGAGCTTCTGTGCAATTTGCTTCCGTAACTCCTGATTACTGTGAGTTGTGTGTCCCTGGCCTGTGGAGAACATGACTCTGTCATAGCTGTAATTATAGACTCTGTCTCTTTAGCTGGAGCTGTGGAGAAGTGTATTCGCCTCTAGCAGTCCCTGGTTAAATTCTGACCAAGCTGAGGGCTCTGTTCCTTCCTTCCTTCTCTGCCGCACTAAATGCATGCTGGTAACTGTGCTTGCCAGCCTCCAGGCTTGCTCCGTTCTGAAGGTTCTTCAGGGTCATCCGGACTGTGTTCTGCATTGATCATTACTAGCCTTTTGCTAGCGGGTGAGACCTCATCCTCACTCTGCTCTGAGCAGAGCAGAAGAGCAGAAGAAAGCACTGTCCTGTCATGGGGCTGCACAGCTGTGTGCTGGAAGGAAGCAAATGCAGATGAGAACCATGGCAAATCATCTTCTGCAGTACCCAGGTCCTGTATGAAGGGAGGTCTCTCATGAGGTGCTTGTCCGGGGTCCCTATAGCAGCTGAAATTGGTGTTTGTTCCACGGTGTCCTGGTGGCCAGCACTGTCAGCCACAGACCATTACTGTCAGCCTCTGAAGGTCATGGTATCACCCAGGCAGAAGTGTGTGAATAGAGGGTGAGGAGAAGAGACAGAGCGGCCATGTGAGGAACTCCTCAGTTTAGCCCTTTGACCTTTGTATCTCCTTTCATCAAAGGCTGGGGAAATCTATTGCCATGTCTCAGGTGCAGCCTCTTCTTATTTCAGGAGATGGACGAGGAGGGATGGGGAGAAAGGAAATGGAGCTGAGCTTCCCAGTTTGGTATCTTTGGTCTCTTTGCTTCATCTCCTTTCAACAAGCCCCTCATTCTTCCAGAAAGGGACCTAGTCAAGGCCCGAAGTGCTAACCAGCTTCCTTCAGCAGTAATCACATCTTGAACAAGTCGTTATGACAGCTTGAGCTTGTACACCTGTCACGGTGAAGGTGAGCAATTCCTTGGGCTGAAATCTGTGTGTGGTTCACGTCCCTGAGAATTTCACTTTGTTTTGGGCTTGAAGGAACCCAGAGGCTCCCAGCAAAACTCAGCGGGAATGAAAGTGGAGTGGAAGCAGTTGTTTCTCGTCTGGTTTCATTTTGAAATGTCACAGACTGCCTGCAGCCAGAGCAGCTTCCTCCAGAGGCAGAGCTGGGCATCGGCCACGAAATTCAGATCCCGATTTTGATTGTCCATTTCTAGTGATGGGGAAACTCAGGCCTTGGGGAGTTAGGCACCCAACTGCCACCGGATTCCAAAGGGAATGTGGCACCTAACTCCCCTGGGTTCCCTTGGAAATCTCAGCCACACAGGTTGAATGCTTTGTCCATGGTCAGGCAGTGAGCAAGTGGCAAACTAGCCAAGAGAAAGCCGTTTTCCCAGCCCTTCCCACTCCCCATTCTAACCACTGGACAACACTGTCTGCCCTGGATCGGAATTGTCCTGCATGTGCTCCATGAGTCCTCTCTCTCTCTCTCTGTCTGTGCAAAGGAGCATTTTCTACTCAGTGATTGACTGACTGGCAGCTGCCACAATAAAAAGTGCTCTCCCAACAGCCCTAGGCTGGAAGACACCTGCCCGCCCTGCCTTCCAGCTGAACCTGATGGAGCTGTCACTCAGACAAGCTTCCTGGCAAAGTCCGTCAGGGCATGTTCTAGTTACAATACAACCCCCGGTTCATCTTGTATTTTCCGGTCAATTGCGATGAACCCGTCCTGGAGGGCCCCGGGAAATCATCAGATGCACCAGGACTGACAGAGACAGAAGCAGCTTTCTCCTAATCGACGGAGACTGGTCAGGTGGCTGCATGCACAGATCATGGGAACACCGCCTCCTTGTGGGCTCTTGACATTCAGGTGGGTGCAAAGTCCCCCTCTCCGCAGAAAAGAGACGACCAGAGGATGGCTGTCCTAGGACTGAGGAAACCTGGGTTCACTTCCCTGTCCCACCTTTGGTGAGTCATTCTGTGCCTCAGTTTCCCTTCTGTACAATGGGGAGAACACTCCTGCCTCACAAGGGCATGGTGAGGTGCTCAGGCAGTATAGTAATGGGGGTGGCAGTGTCAGCCTGGGGAGCAATGCAGCTCCTAGATGAGGCCAGTCTAGTCTAGTGGTGAGGGCAGGGGCCTGCTGTGGACGTTGAGGCTTCAGCCAGATGGCTGCAAGAGGCTTGTTTTAGGACTAGATGGAGGCATCAGTGTGGAGCAGCTGTCTGCTGCTAAGCCCTGGGGAAGCCCTGTGCTTCAGACGTGTCTGCTGGATTGTCATGGTGGTTGGACCAGACCACCCCTCTGCAAGAGGCACCATGCACCCTCCCGAGTCAGCTCTCCCCTTCTGTCATGGCACTTCCATTTGCTTGTGGACAACTAGGTGAAGAGAGCAGCCCCTGCTGTACGATGCAGCTGCAGTGGGAAGTGTGGGGTTGTGCTACATTCTGGGACACCGGCACACTTTAGCTTTAACCACCTGTGTGCCTCAGTTTCCCTTAATGGCAACTCCCAAATTTCACAAGAAGTTGTATGAATGACCCAAGGTTTCTGAAGTGCCTGGTGCAGCCTCTGAGGAAAATGATTTTGGCTTTTCCTTCCCCTCCCTCTGGCAGGCTTTTAAGGCTTGGCTTGCGTCACGCTGAGGGACAGAGAGAAATGGGAGAGATTTTCTTAGTTACCAGGAACCTGGTGCTGTTAGGCAGCTGGTTACACCCTCATCTCCTGCTTAGCTACTTGAAAACTCCATTCTAAACCAGACAATGTCAGCAGGTAACAGCCCAAGAGCCCCTTCCGTCCCCCAGCCCCTTCCAGCTTCCTGCCTCCGGAGGAAATAATGCTGAGGCAGTTTCCAGAGCATCTCCTCCGACAGAGGATTTCTCGCCAGGCATGTCAGCATCGCCCTCAGTGATCGCCCCAGTGTGGCAGCCCCAGAGAGAAACTATGCGGAGTGTGTTATGAAATGAATCCCAACCTCGCCTGCTTTCATGGCAAACGCTGGAGATAATGGGCACAATTGTGGAATGCACCCTTTCGGCTGTTCTCCTTTCTTCCAAGTTTGGAAGCAGACCACTTGCCTAGATAAGGGCAGGGATAGCTCAGTGGTTTGAGCATTGGCCTGCTAAACTTGGGGATGTGAGCTCAATCCTTGAGGAGGGCATTTAGGGATCTGGGGCAAATAGATTTAAAAAAGGCTGGTGCTTGGTCCTGCCAAGAGGGCAGGTGACTGGACTTGACTTGATGACCTCCTGAGGTCCCTTCCAGCTCAATGAGATGTATATCTCCATATAAGAAGCAGCCAGGAGTGTGCCCAAGGGGGAGGGCAAACAGCAGATGCCCCTCACCCCCAGCAAATGGTAGGGATTGCAGAGTTTCTCTTGCCTTGCCCTGCCCTGGCAGGACCTGACAACTCTCCTGCTCCAGGGGAGGGAACAGAAAGTACCCCTCCAAAAGTGTTGGGATTAAGATTCCTGCTCCCCCCCTTGGGGTGGCAGGGCTGACCCAGTAGGGCCATTCTTACGAAAGCAGATGCCCACCAGGTCGCTTTGCAATCAACCCGGAAGCTGAGATTTGCTCACCCCCTGCATGGAGCAGCACAAGGGTGAGGGCTGCTGTGCTAACGATTGAACCAGAGAGTGAAAGCCTGTACTGATGGCCATGTTGGGTCAGGCCCATGACCCGTTGGGCCTTGTGTCCTGTCTGCAGACAGTGGCTGGTGTCTGCTGCTCCAGAGATAATGAACTGAACAGGCATTCACTGAGTGATCCATTCCCAGCCCAGTGGGAGGGGCTATGGGACCCAGGACCCAACTGAGCACTGGGGACAACAGATGGAAAAACAGGGGTGAGGTGCAGGCCACAGCTTCAAAACAAGAGAAGCAGAGGGGACACAGATCAGCGTACCCTGGACAGCACCCACTGCTCCCCGAAGCTGTCCAAGGAGCCAGTGGAGAATGTAGGGAGCAAGGGTGGCTGCTTACTGACCAAGAGGAAGAAGAACCCCTCCCTGAGCCCTGGTGGGCAGAGCCAAGCCGTGTCCCCTTACCTGACTGGAAGTCAGGAGGTGGGACTGTTTGTATAAAAGCCCAGTCCAGGTGGTCAGTGGGCACACAGACACCACAGCAGGCAGGTGCAGGTCCTGAGCTCCCAGGCTGGGAAGCCAGTACCTCCCTGCAGGGGGCTGAAGACTAGCCCGAACCACTGGGCCTCACTGAAGAGGAACTACAAGCTGGGACAGAGACTTCACTCTACCCAGGGCTGGAAGACGCACACAGCCACTTGCTACCTCCCAAGAGCTGTCCAGCTGCCCTAATCCTGTGCCCCCCCTACACTTGCCCACCCTCACAGACTCCTCCCACATCCTACCTCCTACTCAGCCCCTGCATCCTCAGCCCCTTCCAGCACCCAACCTCCCCCGCAGAACCCCAGTCTCTCAGTCAGTTACTTGGGTGTTTAGCCAAGATGGGCTTAGATGTCTCCTCCAGAAAGTTGAGCTGAAGGTACCAAGAGATGGCGAAGACGCTTCTGCTCATGGTAGCTTGTTCCCACGCTGAATCACCCTTCCTGCTAACCAACAGTGTCTTATTTCTAGTTGGAATTGTTCTGTGTGTGGCTTCCAGCCCTCAGTCCTTGTTCTGTCTTTTGCCAGGAGACTCAGGGGCCATTTAGGACCTTACATTTCTCCCCAGGAAGGTTCTTATAGACTGTAATCACTTCCCATCTATTATTTTTTGAAAAGGGAGAGAGCCCTGGACTCATTTTCGGGTCACTGTCCGGTGCCTTCTCCAGTGTTTCAGGGTCCTTTTTAAGCTGGTGCATGTGCTATTCTGGTAGCGGTCTCCCCCATGCTGGGCACGGAGATTAAAATCACCCACGTTCGGTTCCTTTCATACATTTAAGGGTTGCTCCAGCCCTCACACTGGGCACTCAGGTTCACTCCCCTACAACCCCACTCATCTGCCCAAGGAGTGCCCATGTGCTGGGGAACCTCCAGCACCAGGCTGTATGCATGCCAAGGGCTGAGTTCTCCAATATTTTTATCCACTCTCTCCTGCAGGCTCTTTCCTGGGGTGGGGGGGTTGTTGCTTTGGGCTACAGTGTTTATTTCTGGGTTGCAGCAAAAGGCACCCCTCAGGCAGAGATTGTGCGGTTGTGTCCCTGCCGAAGGGCAATGGAACAGAAGGAGGTGCTGGGACTGCACAAGGGAACGGTCACTTTGGACAATGCGGCAAAGAGAGAGCTCTTGTTCCAGATTGCAAGGACAGTCACTTGGACAGGACCCCTGAGACATGGGGAGGTTTGACCCTCTCAGGGACCCATCTCAGGCAGATCCATCATAGTTAATCTGCCAGCCTACTGCCCTCCAGCTCAGATGAGCCCATCCGAAAGGAACGGTCCCACTTGTCAAAGCCGTGGGCTAGCTGCCGGCCTGCATGACACTGGCGTAAATCTGGAACCCTGTGGATTTCCATGGGGTTGGGCTGAATTTGCCCCAGCCTAGCTCCTCTCAGACAAAGACTCCCAGAGCGTTCTACAAGAGGGAAATCAACATGATGGATGTGTGACTCCCCTGGGTGTGCCGGGACCTTGGCCCTGACCCCGAGCCCCAACCTCCATTGCTCTGCTCCTCCTGAACCCCCACCCATGCGCCACCCGAGCTAATCCAAATGAGGCCCTTCAGGCTTTGTCAGACCGAGTACACTGAAAGCAGGAACGTTCCAGGGTTTGCCACCAGTCAGTCAAATGGAAGCAGAGCTGGAAAATAAACAGGATTTTGGGACGATTTTTTTTTAATGCTAGGGCAGAGATGGGCAGCCAAGTGGCCCATATGAGTGGCCCTCGTTCAACTCAGTGGGCCACAAGATTGTCCTAACCAAGACGGTCTGCCGGGATGGGGTGCTTTGCTAACTGCGCTTGTGTACCTAGAATTGGTGGGGCTGTTACTCGCAAAAGTTTCTCATCCCTGCAGGGACATACACACCTTTACCCAATTCGTAGGGCTCAAAGCGTGACCCTGTTAATTTAAACTCCCTCCCTTACCCAATTCCTAGGGCTCAGGGCGTAATTCCCTGCAGGTCTGCAGCATCTGTGCCACTGAAAAAGCCTTACACGGTAATATTCTTATTCTCTATTTATTTACAATTACCGAGAAAGCAGAACACATGCTATGCACAGTGTCATGCTCACCAATCCTGATAACACAGCAGACGTTCCCTGTTGCGACAGACAACATCACTCTGTGGATGCTGGTTGCTTCACCTTGGGGCCCTGGGGGAGGTGGTGAGTCCTTCCTGACCTCGTTCCTTCTTTCATCTTTCCTGCTTGATGTTCTGTTTTTCCCTCCTTTGTCCTTCTTGGACCCCAGTTTAAGTATGAAACTTGAGTCCTGCTTAGCTCTACCATGACCAATTACTTCAGTACAATTTTACTAACCAATCATAACCTACTGTAACAGAATTACCTAACCAATCATAACTCACCACCTTAACTGATTCACACCTAACCAAATTAATTATACAGCAGATGGGAGCAATTACAAACCAGACAGAGATTATACAAAAAACAGTAGAAAAGTGAAGACAATCATCATAGTATGTTGAATAGTAACAATGGTGATCCCACAGCCTGCGCTATTGATAAAGCATTGCTTGCCAGACAAAATGCTGTTAACTAAGTTTTCTTTACTCACCTTGGCTATGTCTACACTAGCCAAAAACTTTGAAATGACCATGCAAATGGCCATTTCTAAGTTTACTAATGAAGCGCTGAAATGCATATTCAGCACCTCATTAGCATGCGGGCGGCCGCGGCACTTCGCAATTGACGCAGCTCATCCAGACGGGGCTCCGTTTCAAAAGGACCCTGGCTACTTCGAAGTCCGCTTATTCCTATGAGCAAATGGGAATAAGGGGACTTTGAAGTAGCCGGGGTCCTTTCGAAAAGGAGCCCCCTCTGGACAAGCCGTGCCAATTTCGAAGTGCCGTGGCCACCTGCATGCTAATGAGGCGTTGAATATGTATTTCAGCGCTTCATTAGTAAACTTCAAAATGGCCATTTGCATGGCCATTTCAAAGTTTTTGGCTAGTGTAGACACGGACCTTGAGATCTGTTTAACAGAGGGCGGCATTAGGATGTGGTCTTCTTATCAGCCTGATGTGCTACTATTGAACTGAAATGTAGCTGGAATGTGAGTATGTGAGTTGCAGCGTCACAGTTACTGGCTGCTGCTCTTTAGTCTGGCTGCGGACAAGCTCTAGGGCTCGCAATATGGCTAGAGAACCATATTGGTTCTGCTGTTAGAGGGCGTACTGACTCACCCGTAGCAGCCCTGTGATTGGCTGCAGAGAGGGCACTCGGCTCTCTCAGCCCAGGCTGTGTGCAATCAGCACACGCCTCTCTTTCCGCGCCCTGGCTTTGCGTGTGAGTCACATCAGTAATACCACTCGGAAAAAACCTGTGTGGACAGAAACCAGTGAAATCTGGCAGCCCGGCGCGTGGGCCCCGGTGAACCAAATGTCTTGTGAGCCGCGCGGGGAACCCCGATGGGCCACACGTGGCCGTAGGCTGCACCCCACTGTGCTAGGGCGGAACTCTGTCCCAGATGCCTTTGCTAAAGCGGCTGCTGATTTGAAGAGTGGCGGTACGCAGTTTGGGAGGGCAGACTGGCCATCAGCCGCGAAGAGATGGCCGTCAGCTTGGACGGTCACTATCACACTCACCACCCTCGTGTCTGAGCACCTCCCAGTAGTGAGGGGCATATGCAGCTTTCATCTGTCACCAAACCAATCCTTCTTGGGCCTGGCTCCCTCCGGCAGGCAGGGCTGGGATGCTTTATGTGCCGGGCTGAGCGCATCTGTTGCTGCCAACGCCCTCTCCTCTGTGACGGCAAGACAGTCTTGCACCATGGCCCACTTTGGAGCTGGCAATGAGCTCCAGGCAGCTCTGGAGCTGGGCGCCTCAGATTGTGACTAGCTCTGTCAGGGCAGAAAGCGTGAGGAGCGAAGAGGCCCGACAATCGCTAACCCAGACAATGGGCTCTTTCAAGCCCAGCTTAAAAATAACTTGTGTGTGTGTGTGTGTGTAAAGCACAGCTTGTGCTGGGGATTTCAGTGGCACACACTAGTTTAAAGAGGCACAGTTGCTTCAGACTTGGCCCCTCGTTTCCACTTAGCAACAAAAAACCCATACAAACCCTGCACCCCTGGCTTAGCCCTCTGGCTGGCACTGCCTGCTTGGGTCCCCGATCACTCTGTCTCTATCCAGGTTACCTCTCACATCACACTCAGAGTGCAAACTCTCCCAGGCTGTTTGCACAGTCCTTCGGTGCTGCTGTCTGACAAAGAATTACAGTGACAGCTGCAGGAGTGTTTCTTTGGAGTCCCTTGACTCATTTGTGAGCTATTGTCTCCTATACTTCAAAAGCAAATTAAGCAGGGGCTGCTGCAGCGGGTGCCTGACTGCTGTTTCATGCTGTTTCACCGTTGAAGCAATAGCTGCTAGGAGAGGCAGCGTATCCCAGTGGACAGAGGATACACAGGATGGGGGACTCAGAAGTCCTGGTTCTAGTCTTAGGTCTGATCTTCTGGTGGCCTCATGCAAATTGCCAGAGTGCTCTGTGCCTCGGTTTCCTTATCTGCGAGGGGCAGGAGGGTGATGACGCTGACCCCCTTTGTAAAGATGTACAAACACTGGGCACTGTTAGTGAAATGGGTGAAACAGGAATGATGGGTCAGCCTCAGAGTAGCCATTCTAGAGTGTTTATTTCAGATTGTGTTCAAAAGCAAGAACAGAACTAACCAAAGCTCTGGCCTCGTGGTTACCTTGGTGAAATGAACTTGTTGGCTCTGTGTACAAACCACTGATTTCTGGCAGGGTTGGAGCTCGAAGGGCCTTCTGAGTTTGCAAGGTGGGGGAGCACCTGAGGGGGTAGCTAAGTCAGTTCCCCGCAGCTCACCTTCGCCCCCTGCGGAGGGCAGGCAAGGAAGCCACCTGCCCAAACCTTGGCCCCCACCCCTTTGTCCAAGGCCCACCCCCACCTCCCAAGACACTACCCCCACTTCCTCTTCTCCACCCCTGCCCTCCCTCACAGGTCCAAAGGGACAGTAAAAAGCAGGGGCAAGTGCATGGCCCTCTGATCGCCTCCATTCCAGCATCCCTGCACCACACACCAGCTGCCTGACCAGCGTCCAGCCTGTTAGCAGTGTCCCAGCAGAGGAGATTTTGAAGCAGGGCCCAGAAGGTAGCTCTGTGGACAGTTCTGGGGAGCAAGGGGGGAAAGCAGGCAGGTGGTTGTTGGAAACCGAACAACTTGGAGATGGAGGTTGGCCTTTGGGACTCAGCAGAGGTTAGACAGACAGGTGGTGCCCAGGGCTAGTCCTGCCCCTCTGCACGGGGGTGAATTCCCCCCAAGTGTCTTTAGACCTGCCTAGAGTTTCCAGCCTTGCATTCCCATGGCCCAATCAATTCACAGAAGCAGGCACGAGAGTTGTTTTAGAAAGACACAGACATTGCTGAGTAAGTAAAAACCTTGCTAGGAAAGCTGCTGGTGTAAACAGTTCCCACCGATCGGTCCCAACCAGTCTACACACACACACACACACACACATACACACACACACACGCATACTTACGTACATACATTTCACTGCTCCCCTGGAATTCTGTATCCAGCCCTTCGAGCTCCAATCCTGCCAGAAATCAGCCATTTGTACCACTCTGAAAATTAATTGCTGCTTCTTAAAGCTAATTCCCCGAGGACCTGCTGCATCGGGCTTGCTTTCTCCACCTGTATCCTCCTTTGGCCAAGGATGGACTGATAGAGATGATTCAAAATCCCCCCATCCTTTAACCAAAGTCAGCTTTCGGGTTGACTCATGCACCCTCTAGTGGTGAATGCACTGGTTCCCAGTTTCAGCTTAAATGTCCGAAAACACCACAGCTAATGACCCCTCTCCCACAGCCTGGACCAAGCTTAGGTTATTTTTTTGCTACTTTTAACCTCAGCGGTCAACATCTGAAAGTGATCTGGACACACACAAGTAACCTACACACCCGACTGCAGCGTTCTGCCCCAGCTAATGGTGCCGAGACCACTTGCAGAGAGAACAGTGAGTCTGTACTACAGTCTTAGCTAATAAACTACTGGCTTTTAGGCCAGGCACTAAACTCCAGAGCCGTGTCTACACGTGCACGCTACTTCGAAGTAGCGGCACTAACTTCGAAATAGCGCCCGTCACAGCTACATGTGCCGGGCGCTATTTCAAAGTCAACTTCGACGTTAGGCGGCGAGATGTCGAAGTCGCTAACCCCATGAGGGGATAGGAATAGCGCCCTACTTCGACGTTCAATGTCGAAGTAGGGACCGTGTAGTCGTTGCGCGTCCCGCAACTTCGAAATAGTGGGGTCCTCCATGGCGGCCATCAGCTGAGGGGTTGAGAGACACTCTCTCTCCAGCCCCTGCGGGGCTCTGTGGTCACCGTGGGCAGCAGCCCTTAGCCCAGGGCTTCTGGCTGCTGCTGCGGCAGCTGGGGATCCATGCTGCAGGCACAGGGTCTGCAACCAGTTGTCGGCTCTGTGGATCTTGTGTTGTTTAGTGCAAATGTGTCTGGGAGGGGCCCTTTAAGGGAGCGGCTGGCTGTTGAGTCCGCCCTGTGACCCTGTCTGCAGCTGTGCCTGGCACCCTTATTTTGATGTGTGCTACTTTGGCGTGTAGACGTACCCTCGCAGCGCCTATTTCGATGTGGTGCCGCGCAACGTCGAAGTTGGACATCGACGTTGCCAGCCCTGGAGGACGTGTAGACATTATTCATCGAAATAGGCTATTTCGATGTCGCTACATCGAAATAAGCTACTTCGATGTAGGCTTCACGTGTAGACGTAGCCCAGAGGTCCCAGGTTTAATTCTGTTTGCAGCTCACTCGGGTCTGTCAGTGTTACACACACACACACACACACAGAGCTCACTCGGGTCTGTCAGTGTTTTACACACACACACACACACAGAGCTCACTCAGGTCTGTCAGTGTTACACACACACACAGAGCTCACTCGGGTCTGTCAGTGTTTTACACACACACACACAGAGCTCACTCAGGTCTGTCAGTGTTACACACACAGAGCTCACTCGGGTCTGTCAGTGTTACACACACAGAGCTCACTCAGTTCTGTCAGTGTTACACACACACAGAGCTCACTCGGGTCTGTCAGTGTTACACACACACAGAGCTCACTCGGTTCTGTCAGTGTTACACACACACACACAGAGCTCACTTGGGTATGTCAGTGTTACACACACACACACACACATACACAGAGCTCACTATCATCTGTCGGTGTAACACAGAGTTCATTAGGGTCTGTCGGTGTTACACACATTAAATCAGAAAGCCAGTGATGGACAGGACAGACCCCTCAAGCCTTAGGGCAGGGAATTAACTTGCGTGATGGCCAATGGAATCTGTCCAGCGGGGAGAGATTGTGTGTGTGTGTGTGTGTGTGAGAGAGAGCGAGAGGAAGAGAGAATGGGCAGAGTGCTTCTGCCTTGGGAGAGAGACTGTACCTTTGTGTTTCTCAGTGCATATCTCCAGAGGGAGAAAATGTATGTCATTGTGTGTGTCCCAGGGGAGAGACTGTATCTGGGTGTGAGTGTGTGTGCCAGTGTATGTACAGTAACTAGACAATCCCGCTGGTGCCTCCTCCCCCTACTCCCTCCATGTCGTCATGGCTTATTGTAAGCGCCGGGGGGGATCCTCTTCACTCCTGCTGGTGCTGGCTGAGCTGCAGCATCCCTGAGCGAAGCAGCCACTCAGCCAGGGCACGGGACTGGGAGACAGGACCACTTTGCTACCCAAGTGCCGGTCAGCGGAGCTGGACAGAGGTGAGCCGAAGGGTGGTGGAACGGGGAGAGGGTTGTAGTGGGGGGGGGGATCAGTTTGCTCCTTCATCTGTGTCTCTTCTCCCTGGGGTGTGCTCAGCCCCTGCTGCATGGTGGGGCTGTGGACTGAGCACAATGCTTTCCCTTCTGATTGCGCAGCGGCACTGGGGTTGGACAACCCTGAGCAGGTCGCCGGCTGGCAACTTCCTGAGCCTTCCCGCAGCATCCTCCTCCACGTTCTCTGGCCAGCAGGGAAGGGGTCTTTCTGATCTAAGCAGTTTGGCCAGGAGGGAGCAGCTGCCCCCATGGCAAGCCAAGGGAGATTATCTGCATGTCTTTAACAGCAAAAGGGCAGCAGAGCAAAGCTTAGACAGAAACTCAGCTAGGAGGGGCATCAGGGTACTGGAAGTTTTCTTGCTGCTGCATGAAGTTCCCTTTCCAAGCCTGCTCCAGCCTGCTTTTTAAATATGTTTGTATACCCAATGAAACCATCTGCTTCCCTTTTGCTGCCCCTGTGTTCTTTTGTACTGTGATGGTCTGGGAGCTCCTCCGCAGCAGACACAAACTTACACATGTCCTTCATCAGATTTACACCCCAGCACCTGAAACAGACATACGTACACAGGTCTTCATGGTGCAAATTTCCCTACACCCCTCCACAGACTCTGAAATCTGTCCTACCCAGAGACAGGCCCCCCCATTCACATGGAACAATTTATGCTGCCGAATGCCACAAAATGCAGCAAAGGAATGATCCAGTAAAGAACCGGCTACATTATTAGCCTGTCCCGCCTAGGACAAACGCCCAGGAGCTAAACAGTTAAGCAGCTAAAGAAATGTGGCTCTTAAATTCCAGGTGAAGCAGAATGACACCAGACCCGGAGCCTCTGGGAAGCTTTGGCAGAAGGAGTTGCCGTCTGGAAAGAGAAAGGGTCCTCAGCTGGTTCTGATCCCAAGTGACGGGAGCGAAATGGAAGCTGGCTGCTAAAGGCGAGCCGTGAAGAAAGGATCTATGCAGAGCGTATCCTTGAAAGGTATTTACTGATTTATTAGGCACATCTCAGCTGAAATGACTTAAGGGCAAAGTGAGCGAAGCAGTGTGTCCAATTACTCAGTTAAGTAGATGTAATGATGCCTTTAGGGAAACGGATCCACAGGTCTAGTAGATGTGTGTGTGTAAAATCTCAGCTTCTCGCTCATCACAAAGTCACACAACACACAGCGGGCTGAAAACACCCACCCTCACACACACGTATCGGCCACACAAGGCACATCCTTGCACACTTTACACACACCAGGCTCACAAGAGCGCATATTATATACCCACACTTACAAAAATCAGTCACGCTCACACCCAATCTGTGTTTCTCCCTCTGTTCTTGATCTTCTCAGCTCTACAAAGTCTTCAGTAGCCATGTCTATGAAATACTCAGCTTTCTTTTGCATTGTAGTTTTTCCCCCTCAAGACAGAGTAAATGCAGGCCAAGTTTGTTGTATGTGTGGCTAATAGTTTCCCTTACATTTCAATTTCTTCTCCACACCCGGGGGATATTATCAGTCATTCTGTTTCTGACACAGCTGAGTGAGCATTAGTGCTTTTGTTTTCAAACCCTTTTACCATCAATGCATGGATCAACGCAGCGGCAAGCCGACAACTGTTTGAGGCATAATTCAGAGTTAACAAGGCCTCTTTTTTTATTAAGCAAGTCAGGGAAAAATTAAGTCCAATGGAGCATTTTGTTTACTAAACAAACTCATCCCATTTCAGATTTGCACTGAGTAAACACTGAGATCTTTCCTGCAGCCAGCGCGTTGGGGTTTAAAGAAGTTGCATGCCACCCCTGTCTGATCTGGGCAAATTACAGTATGAACATAGGCAGGCTCTATTCATTTTGAAACCAGCAAGAGAGGTGATGCATGCCAACGACGTGCTATATATTCTTCTCCCTTTCATGCCCTGATCAACAGCTGCTCTCTCGATTAACACGGTCTATCGAATGGAATCTAGCTGCGCTGCATGCAAATCCTGCCATCTGGTCCTGTTCCAACCACCCGGCATATCGTCTTCCCCCAGAAGGAGGTATCTTCCCTCTGCAAAAGAAGTTGAAAGAGTCCTATGATGCAGCTGAGATGATGAGAGCAAATCTCTCTCTCTTTCAGAACTGGACAATGTTTGTGACTCTGTTTTCCTCCTTCCCAGGAGCGAGATCTCGGTGGGTGCGAGGGACCCAAGCATCTCTCTGCTCCCTTGGGCGTTCTGGGCCTAAAGCAAATGGGATCCACCAGCTGAATTTGCTTTCCACGCTTCATGGGAAAGACGGATAGGCAGCAGGATGTACCTGCTGCAGCCCTGTTGTGCTGCCCTGTTGGTGCAAAGCTGTTCTGGCAAAGCAACCCAGCCGCTCCAGTGGCAGGAAGGGGCAGATTCTCTGGACTGGTACAGCTTTAGAATGGTGTAGCCACTGCTCCCAGCCAGAGCTGCCCTACCCAGGCTGCCTCCGTGCCCGGGGTACTCCTTCTGCATGGCCCCCAGCCCGGCACTCACATTGCTGGCCACCTCCTGCACCCTGCTTGGAGGAGGAAAAAGCCTCGTGTGCTCTCTCCTCTCTCTGCAGATGCAGAGTGGAGAGACAGCCTGGGCTCAGAGCAGGGGAGCTGCTCTGCAAGGCTCCCGCCAGGGCTGGCCGGTGGCATTGCAAGCAATGGCTGCTCTGCAGTGGGGACAGCAGCAGTTTAATGGGGACACTGTCCGGTGGCAGAGTGACGCCTCTGTCCCGTGTCCCTTCTGTCTCTCAGCTCATCCAGTGGCTGCCTCCCTCCCACTGGTGCCCCGAGACGGTCAGAGGGCTGCTGCTCTGCCCAGCTTGTTGGCTTCTCCTTACACAACTGCGCCCATGGAGGAATTAGGCCTGGCGTGTGGCAGCTGCTTTGGGCAGGGATGCTCTGGAAACACCTCCATTGAATCAGTGCACAGGGCAGACCTTGGCTCCTGCCCACTGCCTCCCTGGCAGGGCCATTCTTACGCCCATGCAGAAAACCCAGTTGTGTGGGTCACTGGAACACTTGGGGCCTCGCTGGGGCTTAATGCCCACCTGCCCACCTCTTCCTAGCCCTGTTCTATGGCTCGGCTTCCTCCCCAGAGGATCTAGTTAACAGTGACAAAGCTACCAGCCCTGTTAGCAGAACAGGGCACCCATGAAAGAGCCAGTGATGTGGTAATGAAACCCCTGAGCAGGCACTTGCCAACCCCAGGTACAGGCTGTCAGATTCCGGAGTTACTGTGTGAGTTGCCAGGACCTTAGTTTAAAATTTGTTTCAAAAACAGTTCATTAGTGTGTGGCTGGAGATAATAAAAGCCCCTCTCTAAAAAATCATCCCCATTCCCTGCCCTACCACTGGCAGCTGTGAGGCGTTGGGGCAGCAGTTTAATTACACTGCCTAGGGCCCCACAAATGCTAAGGACAGCCCTGCTCCCTGGGCTTATGGGGTGTGTGGGTTCCTCTTTGTGACAGAGCAGAAGGCCATCCACCAATGTCTCCCCAGGCAGGGCTGCGGCTCAGAGGCTGCACATTGTGCCTTAGAGGCCAAGGCATCTTCAGTGCCCCCCCGATAAACGGCACGAGTCTAGAAGGGGCCCCTGAAGCACACCACCTTCTCCTGGACGGGGTGCCGCTAGGAAAACAGGATCGTCGGCAGCTTTGGGCTCCCCACTGCAGCCTGGTCCTCGCTGCGCTCTCTGGAGGAGCTAGGAAGCTGCTGTTACTACTTTTGCCCGGATGACCTTGCATGAAGGTCCTGGGTAAAGCAGTAAAGGGCACGAGTGACATAGGTGCCGCGGTACAGTTTTATAGTGTCTTGGGCACTTGGCCCAGCCCCTCAAAGGTACCCCGGTGCTCATCTCCCATGGAAATCACTGCTCTGCGGCATCAGATGACCATAGAGCATGAGCCGAGGGGTATTCCTCCTTCAAAGCAGGTGGCTTTGGAGATCAGAGGCAGCCCATTGGGTTGGATGGACCATAGGGTTGTTCTGATGCAGCCGGTGCCCTGCTCCGAAATAGCTTCCGTTATCGCATCACATGCGCATTGAAGGTTGCAATTTGCCTCTGTCACCCTCATACAAAGTGGCTGTTTTGCTTCTTCTAATTTGCAGCACAGCTTGGTCCGTCAGGCAGGCGTGTGAGGCTCCCCAGGGATGGGAAGCTGGAAGGAACTTAGAGATCTTCACTGGGTTTTGTGGTCCTCCAGCTACCTACCTCTGGGATGCCATCTGGAGGAACTGACCCCAGAGCCTCTGATTCAAAACATAGCAATGGGCACACTGGGGCTGACCAAAGGTCCATCTAGCCCAGCGTCCTGTCTTCTGACAATGACCAATGGAACAGGTAATCATAAGGTGCTCCAGCCCTTATTGTCCAGCCCCAGCTTCTGGCAAACAGAGACTACAAACTTTCAGAGCTCAGTGTTGCCTCCCTGCTCACTAATCGTGATGGATCTACCCTCCATGAACTCACCTTGTTCTTTTTTGAACCTTGTTTTCATTTTGTTCTTCCCAACCATCACCCGGCAGAACGTTCCACAGGTGGTTCATTCAGTATATGAAAAAATCTTCCCTCTTGCTTGTTTTAAACCTACTTCCCGTTATTTTCATTGGGTGACCCCTTGTTCTTGTGTAATGGGGAGTAGTATATCATAATTCCTCATTTACTTCCTCTGCACAAGTCATGAGTTTATGGACCTCTGTTGTATCCCCCCTTTAATCACCTCTTTGCCAAGCTAAAATGTCCCAGTCTTTTTAATCACTCCTTGTCTAGAAGGTGTTCCATACCCCTAAGCTTTTTGGTTGCCATTCTCTGCACCTTTGCCAATTCCAAGATATATTTTTTTGAGCCGAGGTGACCAGATCTGCACCCAATATTCAAGATGTGGGCGTACCTTGGATTGATACAGAAGCAATATCATATTGTCTGTCCAGTTACCTCCTCCTTTCATAATGGTGCCCAACATTCAATTAGCATTTTTGACTGTTGCTGCACCCTGAGTGGATGTTTTCTGAGAATGAGCCACAATGACTCCAAGATTTGGCTCCTGAGTGGGAACAGCTAATTCAAGTCTTATCATTTTGTTCATACAGCTGGGGTTGTGTTTTCCACTTTGCTTTGCATTTATCAGTATTGCATTTCACCCCTGCAGGGCTGTGCCCAGTTCGAGCTGTTGGTTAGCTCCTTCAGATGATCAGCAGCTAGGCTGCTTGCTCGTACATGGACTTGGCTCATGGTGGAACTGCAATAACTTTGCTAATCACCCGCACTTACATCTAGGTTCACACTTGCTGCTTTACGCTACTTTACCCTTTACTGCCAGGCTAACAGGTGTGTTGTGAACAAGACATGAGATGTCATTCTTCTGCTCTACTCTGCGCTGGTTAGGTCTCAGTTGGAGTGTTGTGTCCAGTTCTGGGCACCGCAGTTCAAGAAAGAGGTGGAGAAATTAGAGAAGCTCCAGAAAAGAGCGACAAGAATGATTAAAGGTCTAGAGAATGTGACCTATGAAGAAAAGCTGGAAGAATTGGGCTTGTTTAGTTTGTAAGAGAGAAGATTGAGGGGCAACATGATAGTGGTTTTCAGGTATCTAAAAGAGTGTCAGAAGGAGTAGGGAGAAAACTTGTTCTTCTTGGCCTCTGAGGATAGAACAAGAGGCAATGGACTTAAACTGCAGCAAGGGAGGGTTAGGTTGGACATTAGGAAAAAGTTCCTAACTGTCAGGGTAGACAAACAGTGGAATAAATTGCCAAGGGAGGTTGTGGAATCTCCATCGTTGGAGATATTTAAGAACAGGTTAGATGGATGTCTGTCAGGGATGGTTTAGACAGTACTTGGTCCTGCCATGGTGGCAGGGGGCTGGACTCGATGGCCTCTCAAGGTCCCTTCCAGTCCTAGTGTTCTGTGATTCTATGACCTTGACACCCCTGACTTAGCAGTACTGCTTGGGGAAGGCCTGCAGATATCAGACCTCCGGGAGTGACGAAGGTCTTGGGAAGTCCGTGCTCCAGATCAGTGTTTCTTAAATTTCGTTCCGCGGAACACTGGCGTTCCATGAACAACTTGCAGGTGCACCACGAGCGTTTGGAAAATAATTCAAGGTTGTACAAGCAGACTATTTTCTGTGATTAAAACCAGGTACAATGTTACTTCTTCATTATTGTGGTACCTGATACAATTACTTCGTGTTGGTTTTGTTGGCTATGTTGCTGGGGTTTTTTGTGTGTGGGTTTTTTTTCCTTTTTTGTCTGACAACAAGTTTTTTAAAGAAAATTTTCATAGGTGTTCTGCATAAAAAAATATTATTGGTTGGTGCTTTGTGGTCTCAAAAAGTTGAAGAAATGCTGCTCTAGAGCCCCACCACCAAAAAGCTGAGACAAATCCCTAGGGTAAGGACCCAAAAGGGCAGTGAGACTGCTGCTACGCTTTAGCCCTGAGGGGCCATCTCTGTAGCGGAGGTAAAGCAGTGTGAACTCATTGGACTCAGTGGGGGCAGCTCTGCAGTCAGTGTAACTCTACTGAAGACGTTAGAGTGGCACTGACCAAACAGCTGAAACCCAGCTGAAAATCAAGGACTCCAGGGCCCAGTCTCTGTCACGCCTCACCTGGTCCAGCCTGAGGGAGCTGGGTGCCACTGAACAGGCAGTTGACTGTAGTGTCTTTTTGTCCTGGTTTTGTAGGGACAAGTCGGCTGGAGGATGACTCGTGAAGGAATGCAGCTTGTCCCACCGTGCGGCCTAGTCCCTGGGCTTGGCATGGATTGAAAGCCAACCCCCCAGTGCAGCAAGCAGAGGGGCTGCAAGCCAGTTGAGTAGCACCCAGGCTTTCAACAGTCCAGCCAGCCCCTCGGGTCTCCCACCCCGGCTGACAGCTCCCTGCGTCCGTACCAAAGGGCACCACGTGTTCACACCCAGAGGACGGCTGTGAATCCGTGTCTGCAATCCAGCTGGATTTGCTCCCCGCTCTCTTTTGCATCGGCGAAGGCTTTGCCAATGAAAGCTGCTGCCTTTGGAAGAGCTGGCGTAAGGGGACGGTGTGGGACGTGGTGGTGCTGGACCCCCCAGGCATGGAGCCACACGTGGCTCTTAGGAACGTGGTTGTGTGGGGCTTCCTCCTGCTGCCTACAGGTAAGGGGCTTCCGTGACTAATGAGCTTGACAGAGGCCAGCGGTAGGAGCCCAGGGCTGGGTGCCAGGAACCCGTGTTCTAACCCTGGGGCCCTGGCCAAGGTCTGCTGTTTAAATGCCACAGGTACCAACCTTCCCCACTGGATTATCCGCAGCGTCTTGTTGCCGAAGAGCCAGTGTTCAGAGTACGAGTGTCCTTCACTTGAGTTAAAGGGGTCCCTCCTTCAGCTACCGGCTGTATAGGCAGTTATGTGTATCAGCCACCATGGGGCACAGCCCGGCGCACCACGCTGAGTATGGTCCTGAAGGACCCTGAAGCAGTATGGCAAACTGTCAAACCATTTGTTACCAAACTGGGAGGGTGCGTGTAGTGGGCTTCAACAGGGGCTAGTCCTGGGTCCATGAGGGATCCATATTTTCATCACCACCACGGTGCCTCCTGCTGGCCATCCTGAGGTCCCTTCCAGCCCTAAAATGCTATGAACTAGTTCTTTCCTGCTCTGGGGCGCCCCCTTCTGGTAGTGCCTCACCTGCCCTCACTTGCCACCACCGCACCGAGACCCATGTCCCTCACTGGGTAAAGTGCCCCTTCCTCAGGGTACCCCCCTCGGATGGGGTCAGCCTTAGGTGCTGCTGACCCAGGGGGGAAGGTAGTACGGTTTATGGATTTGGGAAGGCTCGCCAATCTGACTTAAAGTTTAAAGATTCAGGTTCCCACCTCTCCCGAGTTAACATAGAGTCCGAGACCAAGTGTGTCTCAAGCTAGAGGTGACTTTTCGGGATTTCCGGTGATTGCACAGACAGTACTTTTAGCAGCACTTACGATTTGTTTATTTTAGCAGCACAATGGTATTAAAGCAGCGCTTAACAGATACAACCTGATGATGTTGGAGACAGGCAGTACCTGGTTCCAAATAGAGATTTTACTTAACAAAGTCATACCAGTATTACAAGTCACTTAACTAACTGCACTTAGGTTTGAAACGTACGCTCCACAAGCAGGGAAAACACTGCTGGATTCCTCTGAACCCTTGAGAAGCGGAGGCCAGCTGACTTTGATCGGCGAGGAAGGTGTTACTGCAGTGGGATTCAAGAATTCAAGTTAGAGGAAAAACAAAAGGCTGTTCTAGGAATAGTGGTAGCAAAGATGACAGAGAGAGACAGAGACAGAGAGCCTGCGTAGGATACGCCTCTGGTGCAGATTCCGTCTGGCTCCCCTTCCCCATGCAGTGAGGGGTTCTTATACGCATTTTACCTCATAGTAGTTAAAGGCTGTGGCCCCATTAGCCCCTCCTTTCGGAAGGGCTATGGTAACGTGGCACTTCGGACTATGCTAATGAGGCACTGCCATGACTATGCAGTGCCTCATTAGCATAATAGCAGCTGCTAGTATTCAGAACTGCTGGTTTCGAAACACACGCCGCCTGTGTAGCCAGGGGCCTTTTGAAACAGCCCCCTGATTTCAAAAGCCCCTTCTTCCCAAACCAGATGGGAAGAAGGGGCTTTCAAAATCCGGGGGGTCGTTTCGAAAGGCCTCCAGCTACATCGGCGGCGTCTGTTTCGAAACCAGCAGTTTCGAAGCATGTGCAGCTGCCATTATGCTAATGAGGCACTTCATATTCATGGTAGTGCCTCATCAGCAGATTCCAAAGTGCCACATCACCATAACTCTTCCAAAAGGAGGGGCTAGTGTGGCCACGGCCCAGTAGTGATGCTCAATTAAGCTCTGATTTCCCAGAATCTTTAACAATGAACACCACCCCAGGGGTCCCGGTGACCTCACCAGGTATGTATTCTATAGTTAGTTTCTCAAGACCAATTTCCGATAAAAGGTCGAGGGAAAAACACCCTGAGGTGACCTTTACTTGCATGTAACTGTTGCCAGCACTCCTTTCTGGCCAGGGCAGGTGGGGGAAGCTTGAACACCTGTTGGCATCAGAAAGAGTTGCAGATAGCAAAGATTTACGTACATGTCTTGACATTACTAATATGACTCGTCTGACCTTAACTTTTCTTATAAACAGGGTGAGAGAAAAAAGTTTTGCAAAAGCTCCTCATGTCATTGTAGCACCCAGAGGCACTGAGACCTCATCTGGGGTGAGCGAAGCCTCTGCTCTTCAGCCTTGGCTGAGAGCCAGCTGGCCCTTAGCTCATGTGGTAGAGCCCAGGGCTTCAGCCCCTAAGATTGCAGGTTTGAACCCTGGTGCCAGCAACCTGGGTGTGTTGGTGTTACACTGTATTTCACTGGCCGGCTGCTTGCGTTACTGCAGACAGGAAAGATAAGGAGGGGTAGGCCTCTCTGGGCCTAAGTTAGCCATACTACGCTGGCTTCTTCATATATGGCTCTAGTAACACAAACCCTTATTCAAACTACAATTGAGCTAGTAAAGGCTACAATTCCTCTCCCGCCTCTGGGAACCAGCTACACTGAGTCCTGCCACATGTCTCAGTGACCCACCACAGGGCTTGACCTAGCTCCAGCCCACAGAGGCAAACTGCATGCTAATGTGGCTACTCTCATCATTAGCAAGCAGAGAGGGACCACTGCCTATTTCTCCTCTGGCTGTGCCGATGGAAGCCTAGTAGCCTCTCGGGCCCCTGAGCCAAGGCCTCAGCCTGGCAATTGGTCTGCCGGGAGCTCCTCTGGTTCCCCTGCCTTGTCTTAGTGCTGCTCTGCCGGGGGCACCCCTATCCAGGCAGCAAAATCTTCTCCCTCCAGAGATGGAGAGAGGCTGAATCCCCCCACCACAGTCCTCTCCAAGGGCTGTTTTGACCCCTTAGCTCCATATTAGGGTATGGTAATATGGGTAACCGCCCCGGCACACTGGGGTAACAGAGTGAAGAGCAGGTGTAAACAAGCTGCAGAAACGCCAAGCTAGGAGGGGTTACAAGCACTCTGGGTTACAGGCCTGGAACTCAACATGACCTTGACAAATTGTAGAACTGGTCCGAGGTCAACAAGATGAAATTCTGGGCCCCTTCTGTGAACTAGGGCCTGGGCCTCCAAAATTGGAACCCTTTGCAGCCCTGCCCTGAGTGGCCTGGGCCTGTCTGATTGTTGGCTTGGCCGGATTACAGGCCTGAGCCCTGGGACTAGGGGGTTAAAACTGAGTCCCCATACACATCTGTGTAGTGAGGCGGAGTGGCCCCTCCCTGAGCCTGACCCTGTACACCTAGCCACAGAGCAACACTTACGTGTTTCCCCCCTCCCTCAAATCCCGTAATCCCTGCTCCTTGGGCTCTTCCATAGACAGCCACGAGCATCTGACTCTGAATCCCCGCTCGAGGGACGCGATGTACTGACCTGTGAGACTCAGGGTCGTTGTCTCCACGACTCGTCACTCTTTAAAAAAGCAAAACCTGATTGGCCTGGTGACCTCAAGCCTATCTGTGCCCTGGTGCCACAAGAGAGACAAGGAAGCTGCCACTGCACATGCGCTGATGTCCACAGCAACCAACCCCTGGAACTCTTGGGTGACGTGTGTGACTTGGGCCAGCTTCATGGTGCTCAGTAACTCGCACCATCACCCCAGCTGGGCGGACTTGGCTCCCTGAGTTGTAGTGTCAGCAGAGATGGTGAGGACAGGATGGAGGCTGCATGTTGCTCTGTTCCCTGAGAAGGGTCCTTGCAGCTTGCTGGGGGCCATGCAAGCAGCTCTGCCAGGTGCTGGCCGGGATGGGAGAACCACTTGCCTCCTGTCAGGAGCAGTCTTCCCTGTACACCGAGCACTTGGGTGGCTGGCCAGGAGCGACGGAAGCGCCACCCAGCTGATTAGCACAGCGCCTGCATGTTTCTATCGGTGGTGCACACAAGTTTTATTCCACGCATGGGTGGAAAAAATTAGCAGGAACATTGGCCAGGACCCTATACATCACCCTTTGCATTCAGCAGGGCTCACATGGGGCCCAGGGGTGCATTGCACCTGAAAAGGGCTGGACGGACAGACTCTCCCTCCCATGCAGGTTGCACCCTGGGAATCCATAACACCAGATCTCTCTGACACAGACCTGCCCTCTGAAGCAAGGACGGGCAGTGGAAGGGATTTCCCCTGCTCCTCACTCCCACAGGTGGCTCCAGTTGTCGTGATGTTCCATCAGGTTATTTCCCGGGATTGGGGTTCCCTCTAATTTTTTCCACCCGTGGGCAGAATGAATGTTATGTGCACCGAGGCCTGTGCGGATGTTCACCCCAATACAAACACATGCTGTCGACTGTGGGTGAGCTGTGTGGCACCTGAATCTCTCCTGGGCGTCTGCACAAGCACTCAGCTTAAGGGATCGCCGCCAGGGGCCCACGCCCATCAGCGAGGGTGGAAGCAAACAAGCTTGGCTGGGAGCTGCAGGGCATGAGGCCGATGGGGAGAGACCCACTGGTGTGCGTGACGGGAAAGTGAACAGTGATCACACAAGACTTCCTCGGGGTAAGATCAAGCCCCCACCCCCAAGCAGAATCGAGAACACAGGGTCAGATCCTGCTCGGAGCTGAGTGCCGCCCTCTTTTCAGGGCCTGGAGGTGGGGCAGAGTTCTGTGTTCTCTCCTGACAGAGAGTTAAGAGAAAGTCCAGTGGAGAGGGGAAGGTTTGTCCAGTGGTTAGAGCCCTAGATTTGTTCCCCTCCTCTGCCACTCTGTGACTCACTCAGGACCGAGTCCTCCCAGAGAGTGGAGCACCTCACCCCATTGATTTTGGCAGGCTCCAGCCCCTGCATGCCACTGTGGATACCAGCCTGAGCCTCCCCCAGCCACACAATGGGGATAGGTACAGCTCAGGGCCAGGGTCCCCATTATTTCCCCTCCAGGGCTCCTAACTCAGGCTCCTGGACCCCAGCTGTTGCTGCTCTTGGGTGGAGACCCACACCCCTTTCCCTTCTGCGCCTCCTCTCCCTGGCTACGTCTACACTACAGCGATCCATCAACAGACGTCACCGTCAGAAGAGATCTTCCAGCAAAACTTCTGTCGACAGGTCACGTCCACACACAAAAGCGGATCGGAAGAGCAATTTGCTCTGTCCACACAGCGCAGCCATCCTGCCTGGTTGCTCTCGACAGAACGGCCAACCGGAAGCTCAGCAAAGAGGGCTGCCCAGTGAACTGGAAGCCCTGCCTGTCGACAGAGGGCCACTCGGAGCATCGACAAGGCATTTTTTTGTCAATAGAAGCTGCTGACAAAGGCGTTGCTCCTCATGGTGGAGCGGCTGAACGCTGCCATCAGAATTGCCGAGGTGCGTCGACAAAAATGCATTGTGTGTATAGGCGCTCCCTGGTTTTGGCCATAAAACTCTCTAATGTAGACGTAGCCTCTGATCAGGGATCGTCAGTCACTCAGCCCTCCTGTAGAGTCTCACACGCTGTCCGTGCGTCAAAGAACACAAAACCCTTCCAGGAGACACGTCTGACAAGCACCCCTCTGGGCAACCCCTATCGTGTGCCTCAGGCTGTACCCGCTCTGGAAGAGAGTGGTGCTCCTGGGGCTTCCTTCCTGGAGGCCACATTTTTCCCCCTTACCTCAGGGCTTTATCTCAGAGTCCCAGCATAGACTGGTCTTCACTAAGTTCTCCACAGTGAGAGATTCATGGTACAACAGCTCTCTCTCTCTCTCTCCCTCTCTCTCACACAGCCGGCCAGTCACTCAGTCTGCACACCATGACCCCCCACGAGACCTCTGTTCAGCAGCTCCTTTTATATGGCCTTCCTGGCCCCTGATTGGCTGCTTCCCCTGCAGCCAATCTGCTGGCAGACCTCTCTATTGTTTGTTTGGGAGGGGATGTGTCAAGGCCACAAGTTTCCAGCAGGGGACTTGGGGGCCTACCCTACCTATCACAGGGGTACTTCCAGGCTGTGCAGGTCCTGCCTTCTCTGTGTCCTTTGCTGTCCTTTGCTTTCCCCTCTCGGGTGTGTTAGTCTTGTTTTGCCTTCTTGGAAATCAGATCGGTCTTTAACACCAGCAGTCACGGCTGAAGCAGCCCATCTTAACTAACAGCTTCTCTGCTCCCCAAAGGGACAGTTACTGCCCTCTTTGACCCCCGCTAATAGACTGTCCGGCATGGGAGTTCCCCTCTAAAATGACTCCCCAGCTAACGAGAACAAGGGGTGTAGTTAAATAGGTCATAGTCCAGATGCTCTAACAGCGCCTTTGATTCTTTTCTGTCTCTAATACAAGGACTAAAGTGCTTTTAACGGTGTGTTTGGCATGGGGCTAAGCAGGCTGAGGGCACCAAATACCAAACCTTGTTTAACACTGTTTAGTGTTGGATAGCAACAGGGTCACATGAACACCTTTGGTCTAGCTGTATTCATACAGTATTAGGGAAATTGCTCAGAGTACTCTAGGCAAAAGCAAGCTAGCTTGTCCACATGGCTCTTTCTGTCCCCCTTTCGTGCAGTGTCCATCCAGGACCAGACTCACACCCACGCTGAGGAGCGTCTCTTCAAGTACCTATTCACCAGCTACAACAGGTGGTCCCGGCCAGTCCCCAACATCTCTGACATCGTCATCGTCCGATTTGGGCTGTCCATAGCACAGCTCATCGATGTGGTACGTATGTGAAGCTGAACTCGAATTCTGCTGCTAAAACCCTCCCCTGAAGAGTGGGGCAGTTATACTAGCACCTGGAGTTACAGATGGCAACTTACACTCAGCAAGAGCTGCAGCAGCCCTCATGCTTCAGGGCACATGTGCATCATCAGATGGGGTCAGGAAGGAACTCCCCACCAGGGTAGTATAGTGCTGTGATGGGGTCCCCTTGCTCAGGAGCGCCCCCTGTGGCAAAGGGGTGGTGTGTAAGGCCTTTGCCTTATAGTCTCCAAGGCTTTGGGAGGAGGATCTGCCTAGCCCTGTCCACAGTGCTGTTAGTTCTTGTGTTTGGCTTGTGGACGGTCTTCAGCCAATGGCCCTTGCCCAGGTCTACGTTCAGCTTGTACTCGGAGCTGTCCAAAGTGCTGCTGGTCTCCCAGGCGGTATAGAGATCTGCCCGGGTCAAGCTCCTTCAAGGAACTGACTGGAGTTAGCCAGCAGCTTCTTTTATATTTGGCCTGCTGGGTCCTGATTGGCTGCCATACAGACAGCCACTCTGTCCTGCCGGGGAAGACCTCTCTGCTGCTTCTCTTGCTGGGAAGGGGTGTGACAAGCCCCCTGGCCTCCTGTAGAGCAACAGGGCTTCGTCCACCCCATCACAACTGCACTTTTCCTTGCTCCACCAGAGACTCACTGGGTGATATTGGGCAAGTCAGTTTACCGCTTTGTGCCAAATGTGGAGAGTTAGCTGGAAAGCAGGCAGCAAAGAGTTCCCAAAACTGGGTGACTGGGCAACAAAACGACAACTGAAGTTCAATGCCGACAAATGCAAAACAATGAACAGTGGGAAACACGGTCCCAGCTGGGCACACAAAAGGCTGGGGATCTCAGTGAGCTGTTACCACTTCAGAAAGATCTGGCAGGCGTTGTGAGAGTTCCCTGGAAACGTCCACTCAATGGGCAGCAGCAGTCAAAAAAGCAAATGGTGGTAGGAAAGGGATAGATAATACGACAGCAAATATAATATTGCCTCTACATAAATCCAGAGAATGCCCACAGCATATTCCAGCAGATCTGGAGAAGTTATTACTCCCCTCTACTCGGCACTGGTGAGGCCACATCTGGAGTATTGCGTCCAGTTCTGGGACACCCAGTACAGAAAGGATGTGGATGCACTGGAGCAGTCCAGCAGAGGGCAATGAGAATGATTAAGGGCTGGAGCACATGATCTAAGAAGAGAGGCTGAGCGATTTGGGCTTATTTAGTTTGCAGAAGAGAAGAGTGAGGGGTGATTTGATTGCAGCCTTTCAGCCTTCTGAAGGGGGCTCTAAAGAGGATGGAGAGAGGCTGGTCTCAGTGGTGACGGATGGCAGAACAAGGAGCAATGGTCTGAAGTTATGGAGGGGGGTGTAGGCTGGATATTAGGAAAAATGATTTTACCAGCAGCATGCTAAAGCACTGGAATGTTTTACCTAGAGAGGTGGCAGAATCTCCATCCCTAGTAGGTTTTAAGTCTTGGCTTGACAAAGTCCTGGCCAGGATGATTAAGTTGGGGATGATTCTGCTTTAGACAGGGGGCTGGACTAGATGACCTCCTGAGGTCCCTTCCAGCCCTAGGAGTCTATGATTCTACGATTCACATCTTGAATACTGTGGACAGATCTGATCGCCCCACCTCAAAAGGTATATTGGCATTGAAAAAGATGTAGAGAATGGCAACAAAAATTACTGGGGATAAGGAACAGCTTCCACATGAGGAGAGATTAAAAAGACTGGGACTTTTTCAGCTAAGACGAAGAGACAGCTAAGGTGGGATAGGGTAGAGGTATGTAAAATCATGAGTGGTTTGGAGAAAGTAAATAGTGCTTTTGATGTCTTCTCATAACACAAGAACAAAGGGTCAGCCAATGAAATTAATACACAGCAGGTTTCAAACCAACAAAAGAAAGTACTTCTTCAGACAAAGCAAGGTCAACTGGCTGCCAGGGGAGGGTGTGAAGGCCAGAATTATAACAGGGTTTAGAGAAGAGCTGGCTAAGTTTATGGTGGACAGGTTCATCAATGGCTTTTACCGGGGTGGGCAGGGAGGTAACTCCCGGCTCTGAGGGTTCTAAACCAGAAGCTGGGAGTGGACAACAGGGATGGCTCACTCAGTAATTGCCCTGCTCTGTGCTGTCTCTCTGAGGTGCAGCTGGCTTTGCCCACTGTTGGAAGACAGGGTACTGGGTTAGGTGGCCCACTGGTCTGATCCATTATGGTTGTTCCTAGGTAAAGCCCATACTTTGTAACCGCTAAAGACACCTCATTGCCACCTCGTGGCCATCCAGCTAAAATTCTCCCCAAAGCTGGCACTCACTCTGCTAGGTAGCCACACTCTGGAGGAGGCTGGGACAGGTGGGGAAGCATCTGGTCTTGCACTGAACTGGCCCAAGTGGAAGCAGCTGGTTTCAAGTTGGGTGCTGGTTTTTTCCATGATGATCAAATCAACTCTCCTCTCCCCACCGTGCCCCTAACAGGATGAGAAGAACCAAATGATGACCACGAACGTCTGGCTGAAACAGGTGAGGGATCTTTTCCTGGTGGGGTGCTGAGTTTCCCGAGACTCGTGGGAACCTCCAGGGACTTAGGATTTTGGTTGTGGGACATCCAGACCAGCCTGAAGGCTCTAGTCAAGCCATCTCCACTTGCTGGATTTCAGCCTTTTCCCTGATCTGGGTGACACCCAAGAGACATGACACCCCAGGGGGTTGGCAGTGGTGCAGAGTGGCTTTCCCCTTGGAGGCATGGTTGAGATCTGGTCCTTGTGAGAAATGCCTGGAGGCAGTTCCCATCCCACGGCTGCTCAGATGATGTGAAGGGCGCTGGTAGGTCTTAGTCCAGGAACAGGCCTTGAGTGGTCCCCAGTGACAGGTGGGTGACAATGCCTCTGCCCAGGCAGGGTTTAAAGCATGCTGATGGGGCAGGCCACTGGGTGCTGATGACAGTACAGCCTGTGCTGTGCCTGCCCCATGCAGAGAGGCCTGCGCTCAGCCGGACTGCAGCCTGGGACCTTTCAGCAGCCCTGAATCCCCCCCAGTGCCCAGAAGCTATGGGGAAGGGCACTTTAGCAATGTGCCCCATAGGGATGAAGACACATTTGAAAAGAGAAAATCAGCTCAAGAGGAACCTCTTGAAGCTGAGCAATGCCCCAGGGCCCTGTTCGCTCATGTGGGAGGGGCCCATGCTTCTAGCACTAAACAGCCCAGAGAGTGGGCCATCTGATCGTTTTCCATCCAGAGGCAGAATAAATTTTGTTCTGTGCACCAAGGCAAGTGTGGATGTGCACCACTAGAAGCACACGCTGCCTTCTTTGGATGCTCTGCTAAGCAACTGGGCAGCACTCGACTCTTCCCGGGCGGCTGCCCAAGCGCTCAGCTTACAGGGAACACTGGTCCCAGAGGATTCGTGATGCGCTTGTTGCAGTAGGACACAGTTCCTCTCCTTGCAGCAATGGTCGCCCGGCTCCCACGGATGGCTGGATCCCCGGCCCTACGGGGCAGCACAACCATCTCAAACCATTTTTCGTCCTTCCTCCCCCAGGAGTGGAGCGATTACAAACTGCGCTGGAACCCGGGAGACTTCGACAACGTCACCTCCATCCGGGTGCCCTCCGAGATGATCTGGATCCCTGACATTGTGCTGTATAACAAGTAGGTTGTGCCAGTGCACAGGCGTGGCAAGTTAAAGACCCTGCGGACAGAGAGGGCGCCTAGGGGGTCCCCTTGGCAGTCAAGTCCGTGCCTGCTGCCTCCAGGCCAGGCCTTACGGAGACCCCCCAGACCTCATCCCACTGGTGGGTACAGAGTGCAAATGGGGAGTAACTCCATGGGTTCACAGGGGTGTAACTGGGAGCTGAATCAGGTGCATGGCAGCAGGGAACCAGAGTGAACCACACACATGGTGTGTCTGCATCCAGCAGCCTGAGCCACAAATTCCCTTCCCTGGCATGACAGCCTGGCCCCCGTGTACTCCCACCCACAGGGCCGTACACCTCACTGCATCACGGGCCTGCTCCTGCTGCTGGTGCAGGTTGGCTTTTGCTGCCACCTTCTGGTGAGTCTCCGTCACTAAAGGAAATTCTTGACCCAGCCTTCTTCGGAGCCACAGAGCAACTCGAGCCTGGGAGATCCCACTGGAGGGTCCAGACCAGCTCCATGGCATTTCACAGTGGCTCATGGACTCCTGGGGCTGGAAGGGACCTCAGGAGGTCATCGAGTCCAGCCCCCTTCCCAAAGCAGGACCAACCCCAACTAAATCATCCCAGCCAGGACTATGTCAAGCTGGGACTTAAAAACCTCTAGGGATGGAGAATCCACCACACCTCTAGGCAGCGCATTCCAGTGCTTCACCACCCTCCTGGTGAAAAAATTTTTCCTAATATCCAGCCTAGACTCCCTCCCCCCAACCCCCACAACTTGAGACCTTTGCTCCTTGTTCTGTCAGCCTCTCTCCATCCTCTTTAGAGCCCCTTTCAGGTAGTTGAAGGCTGCTATCAAATCGCCCCTCACACTTCTCTTCCGTAGACAAAATAAGTCCAGTTCCTTCAGCCTCTCCTCATAAGCCATGTGCTCCAGCCCCAATCATGTTCATCACCTCACTGGACTCTATAATTTGTCCACATCCTTCCTGTAGTGGGGACAGAACTGGACACAATACTCCAGATGTGGCCTCCTCAGTGCCAAATAAAGGGGAATAATCACTTCCCCAGGTCAGTTGGCAAAGCTCCTCTTAATGCACCCCAGTTTGCCCTTTGCCTTCTTGGCTACCAGGGCACACTGTTGGCTCAATCCAGCTTCTCATCCATGGTAATCCCCAGGTCCTTCATTGCCCTCTGGGACTCAGGCCCAACCAGGGGTTTCTCGACAGGGTCCCTGCTCTGCTTAGTTGCAATCATATGGAGACACGCCCAGCCGGATCTCCCGCTCTGGGGCAGCCCCCTAGACTTCGGCCTGATCTCTCCTGCCAGCCATGCTCACCAGCACAGTATCTGCCCTCCTGCCACCGGGCTGCATCAGGTCACTCAGCTCTGCTGTGTCCACCCAGTTAGACTCTTACATGCCTCCCTTCATCGCCTACCTGAGCTCTTCCCAAGGACCCAAGTCTGCAGTTTCACCGATGGGAGAACTGAGACCCAGGAGAGTTTAGAGTGAAATCCCCCTGCCCCCAGGGCAAAGGGACACGCACTGCCTTGTCCCTCATACCTGGGACCTAAATGGTGCTGTGCACATGTGGGCCGGGGAGTGATCTGCCCGGAGCAGGCGTGTCTGTCACAGGGCCTGGCACTCCAACTCAGACCCTGGGAGGCCCACGCCTATGTTAATCATGAGCCCTACCTTCCTTTGTCCCACCCCCGGGTGGTTTGGCTTGGCCTCCCTTCCCTGTTTTCTCCAAGGCTCTGACCCTGCTCCCCTGTCCTGCAGCGCCGATGGGGAGTTTGCAGTGACGCACATGACCAAGGCCCACCTCTTCTCCGACGGCAAGGTGAAGTGGATGCCACCAGCCATCTACAAGAGCTCGTGCAGCATCGACGTGACCTTCTTTCCCTTCGACCAGCAGAACTGCAAGATGAAGTTTGGCTCGTGGACGTACGACAAGGCCAAGATAGACCTGGAGACCATGGAGCGGGACGTGGACCTGAAGGACTACTGGGAGAGCGGAGAGTGGGCCATCATCACCGCCGTGGGCACCTACAACACCAAGAAGTACGACTGCTGCACGGAGATCTACCCGGACATCACCTTCTGCTTCATCATCCGCCGCTTGCCCCTCTTCTACACCATCAACCTCATCATTCCCTGCCTGCTCATCTCCTGCCTGACCGTGCTGGTCTTCTATCTGCCCTCCGACTGCGGGGAGAAGATCACCCTTTGCATCTCGGTCCTGCTCTCCCTCACCGTCTTCCTGCTGCTCATCACTGAGATCATCCCCTCCACCTCGCTGGTCATCCCCCTGATCGGCGAGTACCTGCTCTTCACCATGATCTTCGTCACCCTCTCCATCGTCATCACCGTCTTCGTCCTCAACGTCCACCACCGCTCGCCCAGCACCCACAAGATGCCTGGCTGGGTACGCTCTGTCTTCCTGGACTTCATCCCCCGCTGGCTCTTTATGAAGAGGCCTCCGGGGCTGGCCCCGGGGGAAGGGCTGGCTGGGCAGTACGACCCCTCAGGCATTCGGCTCAGTGCCTCCAGGGGATGGCTGGAGACGGACATCGATGACACGTGGGAGGAAGAGGAAGAAGAGGAAAGGCTGCACCCAGGATGCAAGCCCCTCCAGATAGGCTCCCACCAACACGGCATCCGGTACCACTCCAACTGCCGCCACCACCGGGGCAGGAGGCTGGGGCCTCGGGCGCAGCGGCCAGCTACCAAAGGGGACAGCTTGGTGTCAAAGCCCAGCCTACGGCTGTCCCCCAGGGTCCTGAAGGCCTTGGAGGGGGTGCACTACATCGCCGACCACCTGCGGGCTGAGGATGCCGACTTCTCGGTGAGTCTGTGCCCCGCTGGGCCTGGTACCTGAGGTCTTCCCCTGCCAGCCATTGGCTGGCATCTGGCCCACGTCAGGCGCTACCACCCAATGGCTATTCAAGAGTCCACATGGCTCGAGTGGGCTGAAGCCAGTCCAGCGCCCAGTGGAGAGGTGCCTCCTGCCCTGCCACCAGGGGGAGCAGTCACAGTGGAGAGGACCAGGTGGGGATGCGCCCTGGGGCACTGGCTTTCCTCCTTTTGCCCCAGCGGGGTGTAGGATCTGGGGCTGGGGGGGGAGGGAGGCCTGTCACTCAGGAAGGATGAAGGGGCTTGGGGTCCGTTCGTTGCCCCCGCTTTAATGCCCCCAGCTGTCCAGACAGCACTGTGTTCGCCTACAGTCATTTGTGGCTGTTCTGTGGCCCCTCGGCAGGTTGGCTCGTTGCTAGGGCTCAGGGGAGAGCTAGGAAGGCGTGGGGCTAAAAGCTAATTAAGTTTTCATAGGCCAGCGATTGGCTGACGGGAGATGCCTGTGCAGTAAAGGAGCTGTGTGACTGGTCAAAGGAAAAGGGCCAAATGTAGTCACTGGTGGGACCACCAGGGCCCAAGATGAGCAGCTGCACTCAGCTGCAAAGCAGAGCCGCAGAGCCGCAGCTTGAAGGTCCTGTGGGCCTCCCTGCGTGTCAGGAGACTGAAGGAGCCAATACCCTGGCTGAGCTCTGCCGTGAGGGACCCTGAACCTGGCCTGGGTCTTCTCAGTGCTGGATTAAAGCTCCATAGGGCCAGGCTAGACCGATTCTGCAGGGCCTCAGTCATTGTGCTTGCATTTCCAGCCAGCTGGGCAGGCGTGGGCCCACTGGCCACCTCAGAATTTGGCCCTGAACTGTGGCCTTAGGAGGGTATTGTCCCAGCTCTGGTTCTGCTCTCACACCCTCCTTCCATCTGCACAGAAGACCCCCCGTTTGTTGGGGTATTCACCCTCCCCTCAGCTGCAGGGCAGATGGTCAGCCCCAGGGAACTGAGGCAAGGGGAGAAGGATGAGGAGACCTGCCCAAGGAGCCAGCGGTGGGACAGGAATTTCCAGTGATGGCTTCCAAGCCGAACAGGGATCTTTTTCCAAACATCGCCCCCTCCCCATGCCGAGTCAGAACCAACACACGCCACGTAACCATCTGTGTCGCTACCGCCGTGGGGTGGGGGAGAGTTTCAGACTTGTCTGTCTGTCCCGCTTGGACCTGTCAGAACTGAAGCGTCATGAGTCAAACCAACTTTTCATTTAGCAATGTGAGCACCAAACCCGAATTGTAGTTGAAAGAACTGGCACCCTTCTGCTGGGGGGTGACCAGCAGCCAGCCAGGCCTGGTTCAATAGCTAGGGGGTTCCGTTCCACAGTACAACACAGAACTGGCTTGAGTCCCCACCCAGTAACCTGGGAGAATTACAACACCCTCCCACCCCCTCTCCTGCCCCAGGTGCCGCTGAGGGGCGCTGCTTCCCCACTCGCCAGCACAGGGTCTCAGTGTTAGCAAACGGAAGGAAATCATCCGGCATTGATTCGGGAAAATGCCCCAAGCAGGGTTCACAAGCACACAGCCGTGAGTGGGACGTCCAGCCCAGACAGCGTGGGCAGCATCTTTTGCCTGAGAGTTCTAGGACCAAAAGTTCCTTTATTGTGCCTCCCCGTCTCCCACCACTGCACCCCACTGCCAGTTGCTGTGCTCAGGGGTACATCTGGATGAGCTCTCCTCCCAGCCTGGGGGCTACCGGGCCCACCCTGCTGTCCAGGCTCCCTCTGCCACTCACCCTGCTCCACTGGGCTGGGCTGCCTTGGGGTCCCGACACTTCATGTTGCTGTCAGCAAACTCGCCTGCTGGCAGTACAGCTGGACTGGATGACCTCCTATGGTCCCTTCCAGCCCTAGCATTCTAGGGCTCTATGGTTCTCACTGCTCATGCACCCTGAGCAGCTTCTTACATCAGAGACAGAGCATCTCAATGCAGCTCTAAGAGTTAGGCCTGGGTTACCAGTGATTTGAGGCTTTCAGCGAACATAAGAATGGCCACACTGGGTCAGACCAAAGGTCCGTCCAGCCCAGTGTCCTGTCTTCTGACCCTGGCCAATGCCAGGTGCCCCAGGGGGAGTGAACAGTACAGGCAGTCGCCATGTGATCCCTCTTCTGACATCCATTTCCAGCCTCTGACAAACAGGCTAGGGACACCATTCCTACCCACCCTGGCTCATAGCCATGGATGGACCTGTCCTGCATGAATTCATCTAGCTCTTTCTGAAACCCGTTAAAGTCCTGGTCTTCACAGCCTCCCCGGGCGCAGCGTTCCACAGGCCTACAATGCATCGCGTGAAGAAAACCCTCCTTATTTTAGTTTTAAACCTGCTTCGTGGTAATTTCATTTGGTGACCCCCTCGTTCCTGTGTTATGGGAACAAGCAAATAAATGTTTCCTGTTTCCACACCAGTCATGACTTCATAGACCTCTATCATATCCCCCTCAGTCTCCTCTTTTCTAAGCTAAAAATCCCCAATTTTTCATCCTCTCTTCATATGACACCTGTTCCAAACCCCTAATCATTTTAGTTGCTCTTTTCTGAACCTTTTCCACTATTAGCATACTTTTTTTGAGATGAAAGGACCACATCTGCATACCGTATTCAAAATGTGGGTGTGCCTAGACTTACATATAGAGACATTAAGATACCCTTGATGTCAATGATTTCTAGTATTATGAAGTTTTCACCACTATTGCTACTACACAACAAGCAGGTCAGGAGCATAACTGCACCTAAAAACTTAGATACAACCCCTCTCCTTGCTACCTCTTCATCTCCCTCTTCCTTTTAAGGCCCTAGGCTGCAGTGCCTCTGTCCCCTGCTTCGCAAGTGCACTTAAAGTGAGGGTGGTTCCTTCAAATGCAACATGCTGAGCTCTGTTCTGCTGCCCTTGAGTCACACAAGAGGGACAACAGGCTTTTAATACCTTTGTCCTAATAACAAAAGACTGGTGAGCCAAGAGCAGCCCAAAGCGATCATTTCAGCAAAGCAGCCCCATGGTGCTGTGTGCCTCGGCAGGGTGGGTGTGGCCATGCAAACAAGGGCATCTCCTAAAGTCCTCTTCTGTAGCTTACCACTAGAGGTCAGGGTGGGCTTGTGGAGACCCTGCTTATACAAGGCTCCGACAGACCTGAACCAGACTTGGGGGTGTTTGCAGGTTTTAGTTTGTTTGTGGAAGATTTTGAGATGTTTTTTTAAACTTTTTTCCCCCGTGATTTGAGATCAGGAAAAAAAAATCAGAACCTCAAACCCTCTTATGGGATGGAAAATCCCCTTCCTGCCCCGCCTTGCTTCCGAGTTCAGCTTCAGGCTACATCCACACAGCCAACCCGTCTCTCACAACACAACAGCCTCTGCACCAGTCTGCTGGACCCCCGTGACCCCCATGCTGCTCTTGTGACCCCCTCATTCTGACTTTTGTCTGCCTGCAGGTGAAGGGGGACTGGAAATATGTTGCTATGGTGATAGACCGGATCTTCCTCTGGATGTTTATCATCGTCTGTTTGCTGGGGACCATCGGCCTCTTCCTCCCTCCCTTCCTGGCTGGGATGATATAGGGTCTGTGCCCTGCACTGAAGATGGCCCTGCAGCCAGGGTTGGGGAGGGGACAAATGACCCACCCTGGCTGCTGTGAAGGCCCTTGGGGCTTGTCCCCACTGGAAGAAGCTTGTCAAGCCACGATCCTGTTGGACTGCAGCTTGTCTCGGGTAGCACCAGCACCATTCCTGAAGCCACCTATCAGCTGGGCCCGACTCCAGGTGTGTTGATGCTCACATGCCTGTGGTTTGTGCCAATATGTGACGAGAGCCGGAAGGGAGGGAAGGGGGAGCCCATCAGTGAAACCCCTGCAAGATTTCTTCGCAAGAGGTGGAAACTGCTGAAAACTGAGCACATCCGAATGGAAACACAGAGAGCGCTCTGGGCTTGAAAGTCACATGCCCGTAGCTACCGAGCAAGGCGGCTGATGTGTCCCCTAAGATGGCCCTGCTGTGGGAACTGCTCGCTCATGTTGGGTTGGTGACAAGGGCCCATTTCGTGCTGCTCCTCCCAGCCACAAAGTCACTGAACCCAATTTATTCCACAGGTGCAGACATAACCGCCTGGGCAGAGTGTACTAGAGGTCTCCATCTGTACCCGGAAGCTGGGAGGCTGTAGCTAGCTATCACCACCAAGGCTTTTCGATAGGTGGGTGGCCGGCTCAATGCAATGGGACAGCCATGGCATAAGTATCCTGGAGGTAACTGGGTGATTGGCACTCAGATCAGCCTAGCCTGGGTGGGAGAGCCACACTCAGCGATGCCTGCGTCCTCCCTACTGCTGCGCTCCCTGGGTGAGGCTAGGACATCTGGGGGCACATGCCACGGTTCTTTGTGCTGCCGTCAGCTGAGCTGCTGTGTTCTTCCAGGCACACTGGGGGAATTTGTGGGAAGGTGCTGGAGGACTACCAACACTGGTGTGATTGAGCCAGGGTGCTCACCACAGCGCAGGCAGATTGCCTGCTGAAGGGAAAGCAGCAATGGCATCCCTTCAGCCAGGCCAGCTAGCTCCAGGGGGAATTCACGCCGGTGCTCAGGTCTGGCCCAAGAGCTCTTTCCCATTTTCGACTGAGTTCTGCCCGGAACGTGCTTTGCAGAGGAGAGCTGGTTGGAAGCTTTTTTTCCCCAAGCAAACAAACTTTTTTCTCCAAGGGGGAGAGATTCAAAAAATTTTGCCAAAACTAATCATGAAGATTTGTTGTTTTCCTGTCAAAAGCGGTTTGTTTTGGCTCCCCGTCCTGTTCCCATCTCCGTGTTTTCAGAGGGGAAAGGAAAAATAAAGACCCAAGCTTTCTAGAAAGCCCTTTCCGCCATTTTTCATTTTGATTCATTTCACCAACAAATCTGGGGACATTTTTCCAACCAAATGAACGAGTTAAATACCAACTGAAGTCTCTCTGCGGGACGATCCTGCTTGAAGGGGGCTGGACTATGTGACGTCCTGAGGTCCCTTCCAGACGTAGGATTCTATGATTCTATGAAATATGCTCCATCTGCAACCAGCCTGACTGCAGAGGGTAATGAATTCCGAGAACAAACGCGGCAACCTCGATGGCCACTTTCCAGAGGGAGGAAACTGAGGCAAGGAGAGCAGGTGGCAAGTTGCTGAGATCACACAGGAAGTCTTCTGACCCCACAAGGATGCGCATGCATGTCTTTAACGGCCCAGCCTAGCACCCCAACCTGGTCGCATGAGAGCTGAGCCAGGCACCTGGCCATGCCGGTTTCCCCAATCTAGCCAGCCAATGTATACTAAAGCCAAACTACAGGTCTCTCTGGCCCAAAGTCAGAGCACCTTCAGGGCTGTTTCAAAGAGTACCCTGAAGTCCAGAACCACAAGAGGGAAAGAAAGCATCGTTTCCTGGCTGTCAAACACCAGAGAAAAACTAAAGAACATTTCTCTGATCTTCCCCTGGCACTTAGGGTCCCTGACTGACAAGTGCCCTGACTGGAAGTAGGACTCACCTATAGGCCTCTGCTCAGAGGTCAGTATTGCTTTCGAAGGGATGAGCAATAGATGGGCAGTAATGTGGTGATTGAGTGGCATGATCCTGCCTTGTGGTGCTGAGGTCCAAGCTTCCAGGGAAAGCCTGTGTGGGAGTATTAACCAAAGGGCCTTAACATTTGGGCATCTGGTTTTATTTTTTTTTTCAAATAGATATAGCTACATTCTAGGCCAGCGGTGTCCAATGCACTTCCAGTTCACCACATGTGGCACGCGGGGCACTGAGAGGTGGCAAAATGGAGTGCCCTCTGCCCACGTGGCCCACCAACTGGTGGGACAAGCAGGTGGCAACAGCGGTGGCGGTGGCTCTAGCCATGGTGCCAGCCACAGCACCCAGAGCGTCTCCAGCCACGGGTTGCAGCTCATGCGGCCCAGAGTGGCGGTGGCAGCTCTGGTGAGTTGCTGGCAGTTGGGAGGGGTGCCTGGCTTTGATGGGGGAGAGCTGCGGCAAGCCGGAAATTTCCGTCGGACGCCACTGTTCTAGCTCAACTGCAAGATACGGCTGGGTGCAGGAAGGACGGGGTGAAATTCCACAGCTGTGTTGCCAGCTTTTGCGGTACTTGGGGTTCGGTTTAACCCCCAGCTGCTGGGCACAGAGAGGCGCTGTAAAAGTCACTGAGCTTTCTCTCCAAAGCTAAAGGCCGTTTCCAGCAATTGGGAAGCAAGTGCGACCTGACCGCAAAGAAAACAGGCCTGTCCTCCCAGCATGGCCAGCCAGAGCAAGGGTGGGCAACCCTGCACGAAAACCTGCTTTATGGGAGATGCCTAGAGCTTCAAAGAACCACCAGGCTGCTCCAAGACCTTTGATGCCTGGCCATAAAGAACCCCTTTGATCTTGTGTCTAACGCCCTGGGAATTTTCACAGCCATTTGAGAAGAAGAAGGGATACAAGGGATCCTGTGAGCCCCACCCCAGCTGTAGAGAGTCCCCATCTCACACACCACAGAAAAGCAAAGCTTGTACATCATTTATCTCAACCAGAATAAACAGCTTCATGGGAATTAATGGCCACAGCCAAACCGTACAATTTTGAATTCAACCACAAACCAAATAGAAAGAGTTTTGCTGTTGTTGCTTTGTTCTTCTGCCTTCCGCCCCCCCCAGGCAGACTCTTACAGAAAAGCAAAGATCAGAAATACCCTCGTCAGGGCTGGTTTGTGTTTCTAAATGTCAGAACCAAGGCTGCAATTCTCAGGATCAAAAGCCCCATTCAGCGCTGTCCGTGCTCTGGGATCGGTGCGTTCCAGCTGCAGACAGGGAGGGGGGTGAGCGGATAGGGTCCGGAGATGCACACAGGTCACGCACAATCATTAAATAAACTCTTTTATACAATATACAAGAAAATAAACAAGTCTCTTCATGGTCCAGCGGAACATTTCCGGAGCCCTGGGAGTCTCAAACCCAGGTCTCAGCCCGCAACGTCCAAACTCCCTCGTCTCTCAATGTCTACAAACATTACAAGGCAACAAATGTGCCCAACAGCCACCTGCACCTGTGAAATTCACCAGGCTCCTGTCAACTCAGAGGATACTATGGAAGCAGAATTGATATGAAAGCTCCCTGCAAGGACTGAGACTGGGACTGGCAGGTGGCTGGGTGATTCCACTTGTCTACCCCCACCCTACCCCATGCTGCCCAGACTTCTGGTGTGCTGTGGGTGCAGAACTGGCCGCAGCAGCACGTTCTATGGGACATGGGAAGACAGCGAGTTCCCCACAAGCATGCCCTGTCGAGGGGAGGAGCCAGGAGAGTCTCCGCCCCCTTTTCAGAAGACTGACACAACAATATATAAGACATGAGCGATTGCAGGGAGAGGGGTGGAACATCGAGGCTGAAGGCGATATTTAAAGCCGGGCCTTCCAGAGCGGATTCCTCTCCCATTGCGACCGGCAGCGTCTCTCTCTCACTCCAGAGAGAGCTTCACCAGGTTGGCTTGGAGCTTAGCCTGGTCCACAGCGTCCAGCAGGTTCTTGGCATCCACAGCCAGGGTGTGGGAGGCCGTCAGCATCTGGCGCTTGCACTCCTCGCTCAGCGAGGTGACAGCGTTCTGCTGTGCCAGGCGCATCTTGTTGATCAGCTCGGCCAGGTCCTTGTTCAACAGTTTCTGGGTGCCCTCGATCTGCCAACACAAAGCACACACGTGGCAGGGAACGGCGGAGGCAGCCACGGAGGAAGAGTGCGAAGGACATTCCCAACGCTGGAGGACCCCCTCACAAGGGATAACAGCCTTCCACTCCTGCCAGCGAAGGGAGTTACTCAGATAAGTTTGCACTCATGTGCTCTGCGTGACGCAGGTATACCTGCAGACGGAGGGGTCGGCAGCGCCAGCTGGGCCAGGATTTAGGAAGTCCTGTGATGTCCTTAGTCAAAAAGAGTGAGAGACGACCACAGGATCTGTCTGTGTCCAACAGCCACAGTCAAGAATCACCTCTACCTGAGCCCTGTCTCTTCTCTATCAGGCCTTGCTGGGGAAGATGCACTGGGAGATTTACCAGCAAAATGTAGGTTCTCCCTGTTGAAGCTGCATGCTTGGACGTGTCATTGGTCTTGGCCACGATGCCAGGCTGAAATCTAATCCCCTCTCTACCACGCAGGCCCTTGTTTGCAATCCCCTCCCTTTGGACAGTGAAATCCACAAAGAGGGCCCAATTCAGAGCTGGTTAATGAGCTACACTGATCTGCATTGTCAACGTTCCCGACTTTAATCGAGTCTTGCAATGCTTGAGGATTTTCTTAAAGCCCCAGCTCCTCGAGTCATGTGATTGGCCAAGCTGCTCAGCCTTCCTTGACAAAAACACCAAGTTTCCAGCTTTCTCTGGAGCAACTGGGCCTTTGTCAGGCGCACAGACCAGAAGACAAATAGAAAAGGAATGGGATTGTGTTGTTACTGATCACATGCCAGGGGACAGGGGGCTGACTCGGGACTGTGGAACATTAGGAGCCGGCTGCAGCATTGCAAGGGAAGTTTGGGATACATAAAATCCTGCCTCCCTCCATGTGGGATGAGCTGTCACAGGAACTGCTGAGTAGTGCCTCAAGTGCTTCTCTCATCAACGCCTTGCCAGACCCCTGTGTGCACTGGGGGGGGGGGTTTCTTTAAGAAAAAGAGCCAGGCCTGTGCTGTCCCCCTGGCTGTAGGGGACGGACTCCTGTGAGACCCTCTGACAGAGGGCAGGTAGGGAAGGTGCACTTCCTCTGTGACTTCCGCTGCTCCCCCTGAACCTGCTGTGCCCCGAGTCTGCCCTCGCGCTTTGCAAGCCCTGAAAGCACGAATGTCCGCAGGATGGAAGCTGCTCGCAGGACATAGGAGCTGGGGGGTGGGGACTGGCCATGTGCATTTCCCCAGGATCACCCGTTACCCCATGAGCAGGGGGGTGTCCCATTCAATGACTCTCCTCCGGTGGCAGAGAGTGCAGGAGTCCTACCTCAGTACGCGATGTAGCAGGCAGGGCCGGCAGGATGTCGTCCACGCTGCCGATCAGCTTCCGAAGGGACAACCCCACGTTCTGCGGAGGGGAGGGAAAGGCCGTGTGAAAGGCGACTCTGGCTTCAGCAAAACGATTCGTTCTCCCTTACGACCTGGGCCTGTTGCGGCTCACGAGGGCCACTGCAGAGAGCTGCACTCTGGGATACGAGCCCCGAACTGGTGCATCCTGGGACACGTGACCCACTGTTGGGTCAAGACCCCCCCTGGGGAGGGATGCATCTTGGGAAACGTGACGTGCGCAGAGAACGGTCTGACGTTCAAACTAGAGAATTCAGACGGGCAACGCGTGTGTGTGTGTGTGTGTGTGCGCGCGCGCGCACGCGCCAGTTTGTACTGGTGAGAGCAATACCCGCTGGAGCTAGTTACCAAGGGCTGTAGTGCCCTCTCTGTCACCGCCACTGCTGGCTGTTCACCTCAGGCAGCTGCTCGAGCGGTATTGTCAGGCAGCTCTCTGGCCTCTGCAGTAGAGAGGCCAGACTAGATGGTCACACGGTCCCTTCTGGCCTGAGGATCGCTGAATCTAGGCTCGCTCAGTCCGTGCCCACCTCCCCCGGCGGCGCCGCGGGTGCCCACCTGCCCGGCCCCCACACCCTGGGCCATTACCTTCACCACGATGATGTACCCCTCTGGGGGCAGCTGGCAGATCTCGTTCTTGAGCTGCAGCACTGCCTTCACCAGCTCCATGACGTTGCCGTACACGGCGTCGTCCGTCCGGTCCAGGTTGGCCGTGGGGGCCGGCTGGATTGGCTGCCCGGAGACCAGGAGAGGACACGTGATTCGCTTGCCCACTGGGGCGGCTCGCCAGGGAAGCCCGGGGAGGAAGGACAGCAGCTGTACGCAATGCAGGCCCTTCTACGCCCTTGGGGTGGGTTCAGCTGCCCCAGGGCAGACTCCCGGCTTATTGGCCAGGCTCTGAGCCAATGGCGAGGTGCAGGGTCAACACTTCCATTGCCCAAGGGGCCACGGGGGGCACAGCATCCGCCTGCCACGCCTTGCCAGGGTTGGGGGTGTGCTAGGGGCATTGGGCAGAGCGCAGGGTGTGCTCAGGGGGCACTGGGCCGAGCGCAGCGATCAAAGGCAGCCCTGATTAGTCTGGGGCTTGTATTCAAGGGGAAGAGAAGGGGCGTGTGCAGGGATGGCCTGGCTCATTCTCACCACGCACCTGAGCTCCCAGCCTTGGAGGCTTCTGGGGCGGGCCTGTGAACTCCGCTGAACCGTCCATAAAAGAGAAGAAGAATCATTGTTCCGAGGGTTATTTCTACTTCCGTCGCCTTCGGAGACCCAGTCAGGCCTTGCCTTGCCCTGCAGCCGCCCCTGGGGCCTGGCTACACTCTGTGCTGCCCGGTGTAACATCCCGCTCCAGGAGAATGCCCAGGAGAGCGCTGCTCGACCGAGGTGCTCAACTGGAGGGCAGCCACTGGGACAAATGCAGCAGGAAGGGCTCGCTGACCCCTGGCGTACCAAGCAGCTGGGGGGCACATATCATGCCCTCCCCCAGGCTCGCCCCAAATTGCTCACAGTCTCAGTTGACAGGCGCTGTTGGCTAGACCTTTAAATAGGTTCACCACCCATCACTGGTATGTTAACCAGTGGAACTCCCTGGCTCAGGATATGATCTAGACAAACAACTGAGAAAGCTCCACACCCTCCCCCTCAAAAAAAGGATTTAACTATGTGTGTGAACAAGAGCTGCCCATGCAGCCGGAAGGGCTGCTGCCAGACACCCCCCGCACAAGCAAGAGGAGGACGGGACAGAGGGGTGTGGACACTCACTGTAGTCAGTCTCCTTCTCTGGGAGCAGCTGCAAAGAGAAACAACAACCATAAGCCTCGGTGCTGAGCACATGAAAGGCGGGAGGCCACAAGCTGGTGCCCCTCTGCCCCCAGGCACCAAGGGACGCCCCAGCCCCTGCAAGGAGCAGACACGATCTCCACAGCTGAGCACCGGATGGGGCTGGCAAGGCTCAGAGCAGCGTGCGCTTGAGCGGGAAATGCTGCATTCAGATCCCTCTCCTTGACAGAGGTGGGGACAGGGGTTCATTTGGAAGAGGGGCCGTTTGCAAGTCCAACTCCAGATCCCAAACACTCCCCGAGCTCAGCGGTGTTGGGTTCAGACCCAGCCTCCAGGCCGTGGAAGCCAGGGACTTCTCAGCCCCAGCTTGCACACGGCTGGGTGTGAAGTGCCAGTCCAGCCTTTCGCAGAACGGAGGTTCAGCTACTGGCGGTTTTACTGTTCCATGCATCGTTCAGATGGGGAAGCAAGTCAGAGAAGGTCAAGGGGAACAGCTGATGGGCTGGGAAAACTGGCTTAATGAGGAAGGACCTACCAGCGAGATCTGGCTGAGCAGCGGCTGGAGAGTGGGGCGGGGAGAGGACGGCTGCCAAGAAGAATGGCAAGGAGGTGAACACCAAGGAGCGGGAGACATGGCTGCACGTGGGATGAGGCTATTATTGTCCTGTCCACCTGTCAAGGATTGTCTAGGTAGCACTGAATCCTGCCATGAGTGCAGGGGACTGGACTAAATGACCCGTCGAGATGCCTTCCAGTCCTACATGTCTATGATTATCCCCACTGTACAAACGGGGAAACTGAGGCACAGGGGGGCTAAGTGTCTTGTCAAAGGTGACACAGGAAGTCTTTGGTGGAGCAAGGAAATGAATGAAGACCTACCAGGTCACAGGCTAATGCCCTAACTGCTGGAACAAAGAGACATCCCAGCTCGTCCAAGACATGGGACAGCCAAGTCTCACTCACGCTTGTTCTGCGTCTCTGGAAGCACCGTTCACCCCAGGTTCTCCAGGTGCTTTACAAACGGGGATTAAAAAGCTATTTCGATAACCCAGCTGGGGAGGTAGTAAGTGGTAGATAGTTTGGCTCCTATCAGAATTAGCTTTGTGTTACTCACTGGAGGAGAATTGTTGTTCAGATAGGCCATGGGGTCCTGCCATAGAGAAGAACAAGAAATATGAATAGCACAAAACCAGTGAAACCATTATCTTTGTAATATAGCTACTGGACTGTCTTACACATGTGGCCCCCAGAAGTAACTTCAGAGCTGTTATCATTGTGCCACACACATACTTCATGGATAAGCGCAGATCTTCCCAGGACCCTAAACTAAAGGAGAATCTCCTTTCACTATCACCAGTACTGGGCATATGAACCACAGCTGATCAATTCCAGTGCCATCCAACAGAGGGGAGACGGTGTACATTAGTAGAGCTGGTCAGACACTTCATGGCTAAGTGGGTTTTTTTTGCTGAAAAAGACAGATTCATCCAAAATGAATCTTTTAGCAGGAAAGAATTGGCTTCAACACATTTCCTGTTTCAAAAAATTATTGGAAAAAAAGTTTCAAAACTGATAGAATGTCCTATTTCAACTATTTTCTAAACACAAATTCCATTTTTTGTTTAAAAATGCCCATTTTTGCTTCAAAAATTAAGTTCATTCATAGCAAAAAAAATATATTTAATTAAAAATGGTTGAAATTGAAATGAAATGCTTTGACTGACCTCAACCGATTTTTTTCTTCAGATTTTTGGTTTACAAACATTTTTTGAGTTTTCCATTTTTGGTCCCAATCCAGGAGAGGAAGTTTCAAAAGCTCGAACACATTCCCAGGCATGAAAAGTATTTCCTGATCAGCACTAAACATGGGCATTTAATGATTACATTGAACATGTCCCAACAGAGCATTTTAAGCAGCCAGTTTCACAGCAGAGGAAAACAAAAAACAATCCTGTTTTTATCATGGGATCTTTTGTGTTCACTGACTTAGACTGCGACACACTGACCAATGCAATCATTGTATCATCTTTAAAAACATACTGCTATGGCTGATTAAAACACTATTGCATGCATTTTTAAAATTCATGGGTCTTTCCATACTCCAGGGCTCAGAAACGTATGACTTTTTCCATGATATTTTTAACCATGCTTCATATCAAAACTCTTACAGACTTTTTTCATGTCCCCAAAACCATTTTTTAAATCAAAAACTGGATTTTCCCCCCACAGAAAATTTCTATAACAATTTTGGCACACAATTTTATTAAAAAGCATATGGTGGAAAATTTCGTAAAGAACTGAGAATCTCTATAGTTCTGACAACCTCTCATGACAAGCTTCAGGTTTTGAAATAAAAAAAAAAGGCCATTTTTGATCAAACCAAAAAATGGTGTGCAAGAATTTCAGCCAGCTACAGATACTGTATTACTGTATTCTCTGGCAACAAGGCCAACCTCCAGGCTAGCTCAGTTATGAGCTGTAGGACATTGGTTCATTAGATTTTTTTAAAGGTGTATTTAACCCCATAAATCTATCTTAGGTGTTTCTATGGTTCTCGTTACTGTAGCCTCAGAATATTTCATAGTCTTGGGTAGTGCTTTTCTGGGGAAAACAAGAAGATGCCAGCTTTTTCTCTTCCCCCTGTTAACACTAACAGACCCAGGTCACCCACACCAGGGATTGAACTTGTTATCATAGGGACTAAAGCCCTGTGTTCTACTGCATGAGCTAAAGGGCAGCTAGCTGTCAGGCAAGGCTGTAGAGCAGAGACTTCACTCACTTTAGCATGTCATTTAGTAACAGAAAGCCATGCTAGTCTATATACTATCAAAGCAAAAAGGCAGTAAAGTAGCACTTTAAAGACTAACAAAATAATTTATTAGGTGAGCTTCCGTGGGACAGACCCAAACTCTCTAAGACAAAGAGTTAATGGGCACAAAACAGACATAAAAACACTCCTGATCCACAAACTGGTCAGCTGACACTTTAATGGAGTGGGCCATTCTGTTAATGACTTAAGCATTTGTGTCTTACTGAAGAGGAATTTTCACACTACTTTGGAAAGAAACAGAGAAGGAGCCATGTTAGTGTATACGGTATCAAAACAAAAAAGCAGTCAAGTAGCACTTTACAGACTAACAAAATAATTTATTAGGTGAGCTTTTGTGGGACAGACCCACTTGTGGTCTGTCCCACGAAAGCTCACCCAATAAATTATTTTGCTAGTCTTTCAAGTGCTACTTGACTGCTTTTTTGTTTTGATATTTTGGAAAGAGAGGCTGCTGAACTCTTTCATATTCAAATTCGACACTTTAACATGTGGTTTCAACCGGGATGGGAATTTTCTGGGTCATTATAGGGGCTCTGGCATACTTGGCTTAATCTAATTCTTGACTCCCCCCATCCCCGCCCCCTACTCTCTGATTTGCTCACCTTGATAATATTTTTCTGATTTGTCAACCTTGATTACTATTGTGCCTTAAATATTGAGTCTGTTCTGGAAATTCCAGGAGTTCTGCTTGACACAGAACAAAAAGGAAAACACACCGATGCTTCCATGGAACTAAGTGCAGAGGGAAAAGCTGCCTGGGGGTTGAGTCAAAGCTTTTAGCTGGAATTCTGTTTCCAAAAATGTTTATATGAAATCAGATTTGAAACACTGAAAGGACAAGTCTGTTCAGCCCAGAAGAGAGACTTTCCCTTCCCAAGAAAACCACAGGGAAGATTTTGACCTCAGCGGGACAACCCACTCCAGGGTTGTCTCTGAAACAAAACTTCATTGAACCTGGCACATTCCTGGGAAACGTTTTCTGTTCGACAAACGGGCCTTTCCTGAGGGACAAACCTTTCATCACAAAATGCCTGGCTGGCGCAGCCCCACTGGCCCCACTCACCAGGGACTTCTCTTCTTGCCTCAGCCACTGATAATCCTCCACCATCTGTTTCTGCTGCTTCTCCAGCATTTGCCGCATCTTGGCCCGCTCCATCTCCCACAGCTTCTGCGCCTCCTCTCTGCTGGCGGGCCGGAGGAAGTCCTCCTCCTGGGAGACAGAGGGCAGGGGCTGACTGCGGCAGCTGCACCTCGGAGCTGGGGCCAGGCACTGCTGGAGGATGCAACCCAGGACCCTCTGCCCAGGGAGACATCAGTGTGACCGCATGGGTGTTCAGACTGGAGTCAATGGAGTCACTTCAGGTTCATAACACTGTCAATGAGACCAAAGCCTGGCCCTGCACCTCACAACACTGCCTCACGGCAGCTCCAACACATAGCCAGTGTTGCTTCGGTGCCCGCTATTCGTTACTATTTTACCCACCCACCGCTTCAGCAGCAGTACGATGGAAAGGGACCTCGGGGTTATGGTGGATGAAAGGCTGGATATGAGTAAACAGTGTGCCCTTGTAGCCAAGAAGGCTAAAGGTATACTAGGGTGCATTAGGAGGAGCATTTCGAGCAGATCTAGAGAAGTAGTTATTCCTCTTTATTTGGCACTGGTGAGGACACATCTGGAATATTGTATCCAGTTTGGGCCCCCCAGTATAAAAAGGATGTGGATGTGCTGGAGCAGGTTCAGCGAAGGGCAACAAAAATGATTAAGGGTCTGGAGCATAAGACCTATGAGGATAGGCTGAGGGATTTGGGCTTGTTTAGTTTACAGAAGAGAAGACTTAGAGGTGATTTAATAGCAGCCTTCAACTTCCTGAAGGGGAGCTCTAAAGAGGAGGGTGAGAAACTGTTCTCAGTGGTGTCAGATGGCAGAACAAGGAGTAATGGTCAGAAGTTGAAGAGGGAGAGGTGTAGGTTAGATATTAGGAAAAACTACTTCACCAGGCGGGTGGTGAAGCATTGGAATGTGCTGCCTAGAGAGGTGGTGGATTCTCCATCCCTTGAGGTTTTTAAGTCCCGGCTGGACAAGGTCCTGGCTGGGATGACTTAGTGGGGGTTGATCCTGCTTGAAGCAGGGGGCTGGACTAGACGACCTCCTGAGGTCCCTTCCAGCCCTGTGATTCTGTGATTCACTCTAACAGCCCCGCTGGAGGCTTGAAGCCAGACCTTGTCTGCCTCTCTCCGTGGCTGTCCCTTCATTCTGTGCCTAGACCCTGGCTCAATGATACGTGGCTCCTGCTCGGGCGCATGCACCAGGAGTGCCATCCGCCGCTCTACGCACGGGCTCCAGTGCTTGGTGGGAGATGTGCATAGCGACAGTGACCCCGGAGAATCACCGGCATAGAGTTTGAGTGGGGAGCTGGGGGTGCCTGGCTCTGGAGGGGGCGGAAATTGAGCCATGTACTATATATTTATGTTATCTCTCTGTCTAGACTAGGGCTTCCCAACCTATGGGTCCGGACCCACACATGGGTTGCGATTACATTCCAAAAGGAAAGGGCGGAGCGGCTCCACAGGGGGCCGTTAAGAACCCGTTCGCACTCCTGAAGTGGTTCTCAGCTTCTTAATTGGATTAACACCCATCAGGCGGTTAAACCAATCAATTACACCAAGAACCGTTTCAGCTGCAGGGCAGAGCAGGGCCTACCTGAGGAGCAGCGCCCAGCTCACGCAAGGTGGGAGCTTAAGTCCCAGGCTGGGAGGGAGGGCAGAGCTGATCAGCTCCCTGGCTTCAGCTTCTGCAGGAGACGGGGTCCCCACAGACCCCAGCAGGGTTGCCACAGCTCCCTCTGCCTCCCCTAGCCCCCTCCAGCCTGCGAGTGACTCCCAGCGCCTGAGTGAAACACCCTTAGCCCCTGAATGACTCCCAGCCCCTGAGTGTGACTTTCCTAGCCCCTGATGGTGGGGTTTAAGCCAGGGGGGAGCAGTTGGGGGACAAGTGTTTTTCTACCACCACAACTCTGACTAACTATAGTAAACGCAGTGTTATTATCTTCTTAATATATTTCCCCTTTGCTATGAAATAACTATTATGAATCTAAAAACACGAGGGGCACAATTTTATATTCTTGCCTCAGGCATAAAATTAGCTAATTATGGCACTGCTCTCCCTTGCCACTAAACCCCCCAGCTCCAGTTTTTGAATTGCCTCGGGTCACCAACTCTTCTTGAATTGCCAGAATGGGTCCCCGTCTGGAAAAGGCTGGGAACCGCTGATAGACAGGTAGGTAAAAGTCTATAACACAGTAACCCCCCGATAAGCGCAATTTCGATTTGTGCTTAACGGTGCAAATCAAAAGCAGCAGCTCCCAACTCCAGCCCCCAGCTCCCCCAGCTGGGAAGAAACCGCTCTGCCGTGGCTGTCTGCCCACCCCACCCCTCCACTTGGGGGAGCCGGACAGGCCAACAGCCGCTGTGGTGTGGCTTCTCCCCTGCTTCCCTCAGCTCCCACAAACCCAGGGGAGCTGGGAGCTAGGCTGTCCCTTGGTTCCCAGCTCCCACCAACTGATTTGCATTAACAGGTGTGTTGTGAACAAGACACAAGAAGTCATTCTTCTACTCTACTCTGCGCTGGTTAGGCCTCAGCTGGAGTGTTCTGTCCATTTCTGGGCACCGCAGTTCAAGAAAGATGTGGAGAAATAGAGAGGGTCCAGAAAAGAGCGATAAGAAGGATTAAAGGTCTCGAGAATGTGACCTATGAAGAAAGGCTGAAAGAATTGGGCTTGTTTAGTTTGGAAAAGAGAAGATTGAGGGGAGACATGATTGTGGTTTTCAGGTATCTAAAAGGGTGTCATAAGAAGGAGGGAGAAAACTTGTTCTTCTTGGCCTCTGAGGACAGAACAAGAGGCAATGGACTTAAACTGCAGCAAGGGAGGGTTAGGTTGGACATTAGGAAAAAATTCCTAACTGTCAGGGCGGTTAAGCAGTGGAATAAATTGCCTGGGGAAGTTGTGGAATGTCCATCGCTGGAGATATTTAAGAGCAGGTTAGATAGATGTCTATCAGTGATTGTTTAGACAGTACTTGGTCCTGCCATGGGGGAAGGGGGCTGGACTTGATGACCTCTTGAGGTCCCTTCCAGTCCTAGTGTCCTATGACTCTATGACTTGCATGAAATTCGAGTTATGCGACGGTGTGCAGGAGCGCAACCCTCACATACCTCGGGGGTCTACGCACGTGTCTCTTGGCGCTTTCTCTGTGGCTCTTGCTCCCTAACTGATTGATTGGCCACCGCTGTGAGAGCAGGACTGGCCACAGGGGTTTGTTATGGTGGCGTTACTCAGGGAGAGAGCTTGCCCCAGACTGGTTTATTATGGTAGGGTTACCCAGCCAGAGAGCTGGGCTGTTCACCAACGTTCCCTGTAATTTTTCCATCTGTGCGTAATAAAATTTGTTATGTGCACAAGGTGTGTGTAGGCGTGCACCACCAACAGGCATGCACACCGCCGGCTGTGGGCGCTCTGCTAATCAGTGGGGCAGCCCCTGAATCTCTCCCAGACAGCTGCCCAGGCGCTCAGCTTCTGGAGAACACAGCTGTCCATACAGGTTTGTTATGGTAGGGTTACTCGGCCAGACACCTGTCTGCCCGTAGGGGGAGTGTTATGGGGACATTGCTCTGGACTAGGCACCCTAGTAGGCTGGTGTGTTTATTCGTCCTGCGGGAGCTCACAAAGGTGCCCCTCAGTGCTCAGCTCTGTTCAGACACACGCGGGGGAAGACCCCATCCCTAACACAAGCAGAAGATAATGAAGGCCACAGTGGGTCAGACCAACGCGTCCGATCTTCTGACAGCAGCTGGTGCCAGGGACTGTGCAGAACAGGGCAATTATCGAGAGATTCCCCTGCCCCCGCCCCCGTCGCCCATCCCAGCTTCGGGAAGTCAGAGCTTGAGGGACACTCAGAGCAGAGGGTCCATCCCAGCCCATCGTGGCTCCTCCGTGGAAGGTCCCTTTAACGAAACTAACGGCAGCCTCCGGCACATCTAGTCACTGCGGCTTTCCGAGCTCAGCCGCAGGCCTGTCCCAAGTCCCTGGGCCAGCAGGGCGGCAGCTAATGGCCCCAGGCTGCCAGGAACGCTGCCACTAATGGGGTCAGCGTCACGTGGGGTCGGATGCGTAGGCGGGTACGGAACGGGCTTTGCGTAAGCAGCAGACACAGCGAAGGCGGTCACGCAAGACAGCGCCCCCTAGCGAGCCTCCCACCCGGCGGCGGCAGCACTGCACCCAGAGCAGCACTGCCCGAGGGAAGAGCGCCCCCTGCTGGCTCATGCTGCACCTCGCCCCGACGTGCTCCGCTTAGCGGTCTTCCAGGCGGCAAGCCAGCCGGCCCGTCTTACCCTCATGCTGTGGCGCTTGAAGACGTTGTGCCGGTTGAGAGGCGGGGTGTGCAGGGAGTTGACGGGTGACTGGTACTCGATGGGGCTCGTGAGCGTGGGAGAGCTGGCACACAGGCCCTCGGGCACCTGTTTGGGGGAGCAAGAGGCGCCGGGAACAGAGCCAGACATGGACCATTAGCAGCAACAGACAGAGAGGGGCAGCGAGCGCAAGGGAACAGAGCAGGGAGCAGTTAAAGAGGGACCATCTCCCCGGGGAGAGTGGCAGCGGCTGGGGGCCTGGCGGTAGGAGATTCACGTCTTCTGCCTCATCCCACACTGCAGTCACGAGGGGCAGTCTGGCCTAATGGTCTGAGCACAGATTCAGGTGCCAGGAACACCAGGACTTTCCTCTCCTGTTGGCCAAGACCGCAGGCCAGTCAGTTCAGCCCCAGGCAGCCAAAACACCAAGACTCGCAACATGAGCAGCCGGGCTGAATATTTTGACCCAACTTTCCAGGGCCCTGAAGAGCCCCAGGCTCCCACGCTGTGGGCTCAGCACTCTCTGACAAACAGGGGGCTGCAGGCCTACAGCTGGGTCCCAGGACAACAGGCCACCACAGTTTGAAAATGTGGGGCGAGGCTGTTTCCTGCCTCAGTTTCCCCACCTGTAAAAGGGGAATAATATTCCCTGTGCCGCTCCCAGGATAATAGTGTTTGTTTTCCTCTTGCTCCTTCTCTGCTAGGATCCCAGAGGGCTTTGCAGACATCAGCCTATTCATTCTCCCAACCTTGCCAGGCTGGTTGGGACCCTCTTCCCCATTTCACAGATGGGGACACTGAGGGGAAGGGAAATAAAGCGACTTCACCGAGGTCACACCGTGTGCTTGTGGCACAGCCAGGGAGAGACCATTGTGTTTCCAAGCCCAAAAGCTGCACTGGAGCCCCTAGACTGCACGACCCATAAAGCGCTTTACATCGATGGGGCCTGGTTCTGATCTCAGTTACACTGGCCCAGTCCGAAGAAATGCCCCTGAAATCAGCCGAGCTCTGCTGGTGCCAATCCAGCGTGGGATAAGAATCAGGCCCCTATGGCGCACTGTGCCGGTAAGATGTCATGGGGTGTACTCCACTGCTGGGAGAGGTGGATCAAGCATAGAGTGCCTAATTTCACACCCGTTCAGCCGGCCTGCAGGGCGGGAAGGAGGAAGAAGGCAGGAACATTAACCCCCAGGTGAAAATCCCTGTGTGCGTTGGGATCCGATGCCATTCCCCAGGGTGAAGGTCTCTCTTTGAAGTTTCAGGGAACAGACAAACGCCCCACTAGAGCTGCTCGGCCCCCCTGACCTGCAGGGGACCAAACCCCAAGAGGTGCTGGGCACCTGCTCTGAAGTCGGGGGGAGCCAGAGGGGCTCCGCAGCTCTAAGGAGTTGGCTCAGAGTAAGCAACAGACAGTAGCTCTTCAGCTGTACCCCAGACCGAAAAGCAGTGACTTCATCCCCCCAGCTCTGGTGTGTGCACCAGGGAGATCGCCGCCAGCCGGTATCTTGTTGCTTTCGGGCTGGCAGGAAACAGCCCAGGAGACCTTACCTGGAACTGCAGCTTGGGAGCTAGTAAGTTGGTCTGAGGAGGTGGCTTATACTTCGGCCTGCTGGGCTGTGGGAAGACAAGGAGGGGGGAAAGCACAGGGTGAGGTGGTCGGGGGTGGTACCAGCACACTGAGGCTGGCAGCAAGACCGTGAGCCCTGGGTGTTACCTGTGGCTAACTCAAAGTCTGGCCTGGGGCTCAACAACCAAGCGTGGCAAGAAGCAGGTGATGAACACCAGCCAGGACAACGCCAGCTCTTTGGCCACGTGTCTCAATGCAGCCAGGTGGACGGACACCTGGTCTGCGAGTGCAACGCGTTTTCCTGCATCAGAGCTGCATCTTTTGCGCAATGTAGCATGTTCTGCGTGATGCCACCTGAGGTCTGTCATCTGTTACAGCCCCCTGCAGTGTGCGGGTCTCTAGATTAGCTCACCAGTCGTCATTGCTGGTGCCTCTAACACCTTGCAGCTTGCGACAAACCCAGAGCCTTGGCGGGAGACAGCCGAGATGACCTCTGCAGTGCCTTCCAGCCCCGCGGCTCTGTGGTACTCTGTACCTCATTACCCACAACAGGCTAGGCTACACATTTAAAGGGACAATGTCCACTTCCTCGCTGTTACTACACTCCGCTGGGACTCCCTCCGAGCAAACAGGCCGTATTGTTCGTCGGAAGCCACAAGTACGAACGCCACTGCACGGACCAAGAAAACGCACGCCTGCCCGGAGAGCGTACCGCCCCCAGGGAAGGCAGGGAGCTCAAAAGATGGTGGACAGCAGGGATGGAGGGCGAGGGCCCGGGTGGATTCTCCAACGGGGACCATTTTTAAATCCAAATTGGACGGGTTGCTAAACGATCCGCTCCTGGAGTTTGGCGGCCTATGGAGAGAATCACAAGGGTCCCTTCTGGCTGGGATCTGTGACCCTCCGCAGGTTTATTAGGGGGGTGAAGCCTTGCCCCTCAGGTTGGACAGCACCAGCATGTGCCTCGTCAGCTAATGGGGGATTCCCCTGGGAACAGCTGTAGTGGGCACCTCTCTCGACTGGACCAGCTCCCAGGAAAGACCTCACTCTCCTGCCCTGAGAGATGCAGGCTCTAAGGGGATGGTCTCCACAGACCAGGTGGGCTTCTAGACAGACGATGCAGCATCCTGCTTACCTTTGGTGGGGGCTCCTGGAAAGCCATTGGCTCCATGATTTTGGGAGGTCGGTGGCGATTGTTCCTCTCCTGCTCCCTGGCGATTTCCTTCTCCATCAGATAAATGTCACTGGGCAACAGGGAAGGGAAAGGAAGGAATTCAGCCCTAAAGCTTCTGCCAGTAGTGGGGAAATGCCAAGCATTCAGCATTCACTGGGGGGACCTGCTTATGCCAGCTGCCCTGACAAGGCTCCTGCAAGCTACAGAGTCAGTGGAAACCAGTGACCATGGCGGGGAGATGGGAAAAATGGGCATGAGCTGACATCCTCCTCCCACTTCCGGGTTGGCTTGGAGTCTGCCAGAGCAGTGCAGACCCCCACACCTGTACACCTCCCTGGTGGAGACAGCTGGGACGACTGTCCCCACCCCACATCCGTATTTACACCGAGAGCCGAGAGTGCAAGGAGCTGTACAGCACAGCCTCTGCAAAGCCCAAGACCAGGACACAGTGCCACCAGAGCTGGCTCATGGGCCCACGCCACTGGCACCGAAGGGCGAATCTGCTTCTGGTCCCTGCCCTGGCGCTTATGTGCTAGGGTGAGAAACCTGGGTGCAAGGCCCTGGCTAGAGCAGCTCCTCGGCCAGTGGCCCCGGCTGTCCCAATTCGAGAACGCTGGGTTCAGTGCCAAAATGGGACGGTCTAGGCTGGTGCCAGGGTTCCAGATTAGTGCCAGCAAAGAAACCGACAGACATTGGAAGGTGGCCGTGAAACAGGACTGTCGTCCTCCGCTCGGCCCAAGAGCCGCACCCCAGAGCGAAGGCTGGGTCACAGGCACCGGCTCTGAGCTCCTGAGGGGGCCTTGGTCCCTGCTCTACCCCGGGCACAGATCCTGTCTACCCCTTTCCCCACAGCTCCGCCCCGGTCCGCTGCCTCCCTTGAGCACGCCCTGCCCTCGCTCCATCTCCTCCTTCTCCCTCTCCCCACAGCACCTCCAGCCGCTGCTCTGCTCGGTGGCAGGCGGGAGGTGCTGGCGAAGGGGAGGAGCTGATCGGTGGGGCGCGCTGGTGAGTGCCGAGCCCCTGTGGGTGCTCCAGCCCCAAGCCCTTGGAGCTGGCGCCTGAACACCGCGGTAGAAGCAGAGCCCTGCAGAATCCCCCACCCCCAGCAGCAGCCAGGCACATGGCCTGCCGGGTGGCAGCACGTCAGCCACTGAGAGCGAGACCTCCCTGGCTGCCCAAGCTCCTGGCCTCACACGCCCCTCGACCGACCCCTCTGGCTATCTCGGGCTGGGAGCCCAGCACAGCCCCCACCAGCCCCGAGCCTCCCACCTCAAGCTGCAGACCAGCTCCTTGAACTTGGGCCTGTCGTTGGGGTCATAGTCCCAGCAGCGCGTCATGAGGGTGTAGAGCATGGGAGGGCAGAGGTCAGGCTTGGGGAGGCGGTCGCCTTTCTCCAGCACCCCGATGACGTCCTTGTTCTCCAGCCAGAAGAAGGGCTGCTTGCCGTAGCTCAGGATCTCCCACATGCACACGGCTGGAGGCACAGAGCAGACGCCTCAGGGGAGGCCTGGGCCGGGGAGCACCCGCCTGGCAGGATGGTCCAGGCACCAACAGCAGCAGCTCTGCAGGCTCCCCCACGCCGCGCTGAGAGACCAGTGATCAGAGCCCGAGCTGGGCGAGTGGAGGGCAAGGCTTTGCTCTGCCACAGAGAACTCAGGTAGCCTTGGGCAAGTCACTTAGCCTCAAGTTCCCATCTGCCACTGGGATACTAGCCCTGCCCTGCCCCGCCCCGCCCTGCCCTGCCCTGCCTCCCCGGGGGACAGGAGGAGAAACAGACTGAAGATGGGGAGATGCTGAGATACCCCTGCAATGGGGGCCAGATGGGGTGTTCCACAGGCTTCTAGTCCTGCCCAACCTCTGCCGCCCACCTAGCCCTTGCCCAGAGGACACCTGGCCAAAAACTGCCCTGCGCTCCCGAAGCTCCTGTTTTGCTGGGTGCCACGCTGCACACCAAGGTGCCGGTAGGGCAAGGGTTGGCTAGGGGGTCTCCAGGTCTCTGCTGCCCCCTGGCTCTGAGGAACAAGTCCCACGGACAGGGTCTCTTCTCTTGGGCCTAGTCTGTGCTGGTGTCCAGCACAACCTTCCAGCCCGAGGGCGTTTCTGTGTCCTGCCAGGCCCAGCCACCCACACGCTCTGCCAGCATAGCTCCAGCGTAATGGCGCTTAACAGGCCCTGATTTACCCCAGGGAACTGAGAGCAGGATTTGGCCCTGGCTGTTAGGAACACCCCAGCCTGAGAGCTGTCCCCTGCCCCATGGCCCCTCCCTGCCCCACACTGCGCCGCTCACCGAACATCCACACGTCACTGGCGGACGTGAAGCGGCGGAAGTTGATCGACTCCGGCGACATCCACTTGATGGGCAGGCGAGTCACGGAAGCTTGGGGAGCCGAGAAGCTGCTCAGAGACCAGCAGCCCCCCAGCTCTGCCCAGTTCCCCCAAGCCCAACCCATAGTCCCTCTGCACTGCTACCTCTGGGCCCCTCCCCACCCCCAGCTCTGCCCATGTCCCTCAAACCTGATCCAGAGCCCCCTCCTCTCCTGCCCAGTCCTGGGTCCCCCATGCACAGCTCTGCAGCTCTGCTCTTGGGCTTCCCGTCCACAGATGGAGCCCCTCACTCCTGACCTGCAGGACACCTCCCCACTCCCAACCCTGGGCTCTCGCCACATGCACACAGCTCTGCCAATGCCTCTCACACCCCACCTGTAGCCTCCCACTCCCAGCCCTGGCTCCAGCTCCAGCTCCTGCCACATGCACACAGCTCTGCCAACCCCCCTGGTCTCCTGCAGACCTCCTCTGGCTTTGGGCCTTCTGCCTACTGCCACGAGCCGCCCCCTACCTTTGTAATACTCGTCATCCTCTATGTACCGGGAGAGGCCGAAATCCCCCAGCTTCACGCACTCGGATGAAGCCACCAGGATATTCCTCACGGCAATGTCCCTGAAGGGGCAAGGAGAGAGAGTCAGTCCTGCGAGGGTGCGTTGGACATAGTACCAGGAGATCGGGCAAGGGTTGAGCTCCAGGGACCCCAAGCCCACACTGCCTCACACCGAGGTGCGCAGAACGGGTATCACCAGGGACGAACTGTGATCCACTGGTGCTTTCCACCTGCTTTGGGGCAGCCACGTGGCATCGGATCAGCTGCCCCCAACTGGCTGGGCATAGGCGTGAGAACCGTAAGCCTGCCCTGGGCTACGCAGCACCTGGGAGAGGAACGGACCTGCTGGGGCACTGCATCCAGCCTTCTGTGCTCATGGAGAGTCAACAGCTGATCACACAGCTGAAGGCCAGGCTATGTTTATCACGCCCCGGCCTAGCTATCTCACGCAGGGTGTGGGACAGCCACACTTCACTTGGCCATGATCTGCCAGCAGCAGCCCTGTGTCGTCCCAACTAGTGCGACAGGACAGGGCGTCTGTCGATGCAGGGAGGCCATGATCCTACAGGGGCAGAGACCCCCGCCTATCTGTGCTCGCTGTGTCCAGGTCTAGGGGCTGAAACAAACGGGCCAAAACCATAAAAAATAAAGCAAAATGCTGGTGTGTGTGTGTTCGGGTTTTTAAAATAAAATCACAGCAAAATCTAAAGAAGTTGCTTCTGTTCCCAAAATCCCAGCTGGTTTTTAAAACCACACACACTGAATCTTTGAGAAGGGGTCAGTTTCACCCTTACTCAAACCACTTGTTAGCTGTCTTGGGCCTTGTGGCAGGGTACTCCTGTGCCTTGCCAGGGTCTCAACGCCTCTCCCTTTGGCCGAAGGGCGTAGGCTGCACTAACCTCTGCCTGTCTGGGCCAGCCGGTCAGCTCTTTGCTCCTAGTCTCGCCAGGGAAGGGGAGCCCAGGTACCTCCCTCCCTCCTACAAACACTGCCAGCGTGTGATGTGACTGGATTTTAAACTGGATATGCAAGCCATCTTGTCACCATTGTACACAGTGGCATTTACCCTTGTGCTGGGGGCCCACGTGAGGTGCCTAATGAGAGCTGGTAATGCCCTGAATCTGTCTGTCTTATTTGTATGTCTGTGCCATGGTTGGAGGTAAAGTTATAGATTTTGGCTCTGTGACTGTGTTAGGAATGTCCAGAGCTGAGGGTACCCAATGGGAGGCCTGGCTGGGGGCCGCGCCCACCAGGGCGTTGGACTAAGACAAAGGAACAGAGTCCCAGGAGTCACACACACATCACGGGAATTTGCGACTGTTGCTAGGAATGCATCCAACGGCAGAGGGCCACAGCAGCCCGCCCGAGTCAGGTAATCCTGACTCTCCAGGGCCGATGGGAAGGAGAAGGGACGTTTTCCCTCCACTTGAAACACATAAGAGGGGCCCTGGCAGGGTCCAACGTGGTTGTTCTTCTTTTCATCCCCCCTGACTTAAGCCTGTGTGGACAGGAGGCCCGGCCCTCAAAAGGATGTTTGCAAAGGCTTTCAAGAATCAACACGGAACGTTGCTGCCCTGAATCAAAGCTGTAACCGATGTATGTAATGTAGCACTTGTCCAATTTTTCTCTCTCACCCTGTTCTTTCTTTCTCTGTTCACAAACCTTTAGATTTTAGATTCTAAAGGATTGCATCAGCATGGGGATTTGGGCAAGACCCAAGTATACATTGACCTGGGACTGTGGCTGGACCCTTCGGGGCCTGGAAGAATCCGTGTGGTGCTGGTGAAATAGGTTCTGAGAACCTCTCACCTGAAACAGGGGATTGCTGGGTGGGGCTCTTGTAGCAGCTAGGAAGTCTGTGGGCTTGCTTGTGTGGCTTCTGGCTGGCCAGTGGTGCTGGCAGAGGTACTTTTGTGGCTGGTTGGATTTGCCGTAGTGAGAAGGAAATCCCAGCCTGGGCTGGAAGTGGCCCGGATTTTAAACAAACGTACGCTGGATATATTTCCTTAGCTGTGCCCACAAATCCCACCATATTACACCATCCCCTTATCCTCTTCCATTCTCCCCACTCCTTCCCTGGACTGGGACAGCTTTTAAAGCCCTGCCAGCATGCTGGCCACAAGATCAGCCAGCTTTCATTACCTGATTGCAGTCCCTTTCTGTTGCTCTCACCTGTGTACTTAAACACTGTTTCCCTTCCTCCCCTAACCTGGGCTGTCCCCCGAGGCGCCTCTCCCCCTTCCTAACAGTGTCTGCTGCCATGAGCCTGCAACAGGCACTTATTTAACAAATGCATCAGTCGAGCGCAGCCGCGTTTTTCAGCCCAACCCAACAACGTTTGGATGGCTCATTGTGCCCAGCTCCAGCAGTGAGCGCCCAAGGGTGCTTGTGTGTGCCACTGGCTCCTCGGCTCTCTGCCAACAGGCTGGTTAATGCCCATGTCCGGCAAAGCGCTTTATTCGCCCTCCCCCGCGTTACCTGTGCACACAGCTGACGGCCTCCAGGTACGCCAGGGCTTTGCTGATCTGCAGCGCGTACAGGAGGAGGGTCGGCACCTTGAGGGAGCTCTTGTTCTGCTCGAGGTAGTGGCCCAGCTGTGCAGGGGCAAGAGAGTGGGGGTGAGGGGCAAAGCCAGCAGCGGGGAAGGGGGTGGGAAAGCGGCGGGAGTCGCAGGCTGCCACGACCTGCAGATATCCAAAGGGCTGGAAGGTGGGGTCTACTGCGGGGGAGGGGTGTTCTGAGCCCTTTCAGCACCATCCAGATCACTGTCACACCCATCCACTCCTCAGCAGGCAGGAAGCACTACCTGTGTGTTAGCAGTGGGGAAACTGAGGCACGGAGCTGTGAAGTGACATGCCCTCAAGGTCGCAGGCAGCACTGAGCATGGAACCAGGGCTCTCTGGAGCCCAGTCCCTGGCTCTAGCCACTAGGCCACACTTCCTCTGGTGTGGGGAGAGCGGGAGATGGGTATCTGTTACAGCAGCAAGAGCTCCCTGTCAGGTAAGGTTTTCCCCTGCCTGCATCCCCACCACACTGTTCCCCGCCATCCCCCACCTCAGCATGATCGCTGCTGGGAGGGAACCCCGCCTGGGGCACCTTCCCAGGCCCTGGCTATCCAAGGCGGAACAAGGAGTCCTGCTGGGAAGCCCATCCCACCACCCCCATCTCCTCCATGCTGCCCCCCGCCCCCTCACCTCCCCATAGGGATACAGCTCCATGATGATCCAGGTTGGCTCCTCCTCCGTGATGCCAATGAGCTTCACGATGTGGGGGTGATCCAGCTTCTTCATCAGCACTGCAAGTGAGAGAGGCGGAGGGGGATCAGGCGCCGAGACCGCCTGGCCGACTGCCCCCCTTGGGAGGTGTGCCTCGAACGGCCCAGGCACCGGAGCCAGGTGCGACCAGCTCTCCTCAGGGCAGGGCTCCAGTCCAGCCTCCCTCACAGTGCTGGGCCCCTTGTTCCCTCTCTACTCCTCAGGCTCCCTCCTTCCGAGCGGCCTCCTGCCCCCGGGCATGCAGGATCGCACCCAGCAACAATGCGGGGTGCAGCTGGAGGCACCCTGGGGGCCAGGGGCCAGGCGGTGGGGAACCACCAACTGGCGTGGCCAACTTTCCCGTGGTCTCATAAAGTTTGTTTCCAGACACCAGTCCTGGCTGTCAGTGTTCTGTGCTGTTACTGAGCTCTAATCCACCCCTCAATGTCCTCTAAGCGCCCAGCGAGCGGTGCAGGGGTTGGGAATGTGCTAGAGCCACGCACCGGCCTCGCTCATGAACTTCTCCTTATTCTCGGGGCTGCAGTCTTTCTTGCAGGTCTTCACGGCCACGTTGATCCGCTCCCCGTTCTGGAAGGAGAAGGTGGCAGGGGAGGGGCTTTCACCCTGGGTCTTCATCAGGGGGCGACAGCGAGGGGGTGGGGGAACTAGCACGGCCCTGGGCGATCCAGGGAGGCCCAGCCAGCACGGGGGACACAGCCCAGGTAGGAAATGGCCCCAAAGGAGGGATGGTCCCGGCCCTGGGCTAGGAAGAGCCAGGCTGAACAGAAGTCCACATCCCTGGCAAAGCAGGCACCTGCAGCCGGGCCTGCCAGGGAAGGGCCAGCGAAGGGGAATGAGCCCTGGGCAGCTGGAAGAGAGGCCAAGGGCGGAGAAGGGCACAAGGGCGGGTGAAGAGGGTGGGACCCAGCGAGCCTGGCTGCCCAGAGGCTGTGGGCTGCTGCTGGCCAGGGGCGACATACCACTGGACCGATGAGGTAATAGATGGTGCCTCAGAAAGGGCTAGACGCTCGAGGGGCCTGGCCTCTCGCAGTGGTGTGTCCCCACAGCCACTGAACGGACTGGCACTTTGGCTGGGGCGGAGCCAACATCTGCCCCCGGCGCCCACCCACCCTCCCGCCAGAGCCATGGTGGGGACCGGTGGTTGCAGGCGGCTGGGGCCCGGCGCGTTTAGGTTGTGACCGGGGGCTGGGGATTTAATTGGGGTTGACCCTGTTTTGGGTGGTGGCTGGACGTGATGGCCTCCCGAGGTCTTGTCCAGCCCGAGGATTCTCTGACCAGTGAGCTCACCTGGTTGGTGTAAATGCCCTCGTACACCTCCCCGAAGAAACCTTCCCCCAGGATCCTGCCCAGAGTCACGTCCTCTTGGGAGATCCCATAGTGCTGGCCTGGAGGGACAGAGAAACCGGTGCCTCAGCTACTTCTGGGCGTCTGTGCTTGGCGATCCCCCATCGTGCGATGGCTCCATGGGGCTGGCACAACCCCGAGAGACTGCCTGCTCCGCCAGGTATGCAAAGCCAGAGTGGGCTGCGTGTGACTGACCTTTTGGCCAGCCGGATCCCCGTTCCCAGCCCCGGGGACTCTCGGAGGATGGGGCACCTCGCAAGGGACTGTCCCCGGTACGGACTGAGTCCTTGCTTGTCTCCTGAGGGAAACGCAGCACCTCCAGGAGTAACGCAACATCCCCTCGTGGTGTCTGTTCCACGGAGGAGGGTGCAGGGTGTCACCGTGCCTGAGGGACCAAGTTTGGAGGGGTGCTCAGAGAGGGGAGGACAATGGCTGGACCTTTTGGCAGACAACTGCTGATTTACACCAGTGAAGGACGGGCCCCCAAAATCACACCCTTGTGAGCATGCCGTTAAGGAGCACCTGGCCAACTGCTAGCTCCTCCCCCTCACAGCTTGGCTCCACCCACTCATCTCCCGGGTTGGTTGGCCACTAGCAAATGGACGCTGACCGGCCAGCCCCTTCCTGCAGAGCTGCCCTCCGCTCCTCCTGCGGGCAGGGTCTCCCGTCTCCGGGAGCAGCATCTCCAGCCAGTGCAAAGCTGGAGCGACCAGGCAGGGCACCTACCTCCTGATTTGGGTCTTGAGGCCTCGTCGGGGATTTCAGCATAAATATCCGAATCTAGGGCAAGAAATTCAGCTGGAAGAACTGCCGAGGCGCTGGGAAAGGGGCCACCTGCGCAGAGCCCCGCCCGGGCCTTTCTTTCACTGCCCCAGCGAGTCGGACACCCTGCGCCGCTGTCCCTGTGCCAAGGGTGTGCGCCCGGATGACCCACCCGCACCAGCCCCCCAGCTGCAGCCTGCCGAGCATGAGCGCAGGCTGTGCAGTTCCCTCGTGCCCACAGAAGGGACGTGGGACCTGCCGAGTGAATCAGCTCAGTGTCTTGCCTGAGGGTGGCCGGCACCACTGGCTGCCAAGGAGGGTCTGAAATGGCAGGAAGCTGAGACATTGGCCCCAGCCGACTCCGTGGCCATGGGACAGAGAGGAAAGAGACGTGAGGGCGACTGGATGGGGGCGGCTGAGTCTGGGGCATTGGTTTGGGCCCATCTAATGAAACAGAGCTGAGAGAGTTTCTCCTGCTCCAAACTCTCCTCTCCCCCCATATCCCAGCAGCACCAGCTGGCTCTCTCGCTGGCTTGCCGGCTGTGGGGGTGTGGGTGTGAACAACTCACCCACACTGATGCTCTGTGTTAACGTGGCTCTCCTCTCGTCTAGGTGCCTGTGGGTGCAAACGAGCAAGAGACAAGCGCACCTCAGTGAGTCAGTCCCCAGTCGTCCCAGCCACGTAGCCAACCCTCCATCTGCCCATCCGCATCATCGGCCACCCACCCACCTCCAGGGCTCCCACGGTGCCTATCACCAGGGCACCAGGCCCTGGGCTGAAGCCTGGTGTTCCAGGGGTCTCTGAAAAACACACACAGCCGGGGCTCTGGTTTTCTAGCCCTTCTGTCCAACCTGGACACCAGAGTTCCCTGTAAGCTGAGCACATGGGCGGCCGTCCAGAAGACATTCAAATGCCACAGAGCCGATTAGCGGCACGCCCACAGTCAGCAGCATGTGGGTCTACGGGTGGTGCGCATCTGCACAGGCTTTGGTGCACATAATAAAATGCATTCCACCCGGGGATGGGAAAAATGAGAACGGACTCTGCTGGACTGCTCTGTCCGAGGCCCCTCTGCCCTGCGTCGGCTCAGGTCACTGTGGGGCTCCCGTCTACTTACTGTGTGGGGATCTGCGGCAGGCTGACCCGCTTCTCGTTCTCTGTGGGGATGGGGAGGAGGGTCATTATCGTTCATCTCCTGCTGCCCCCCCAGCCCAGCTGTCAGAGTCTGGGGGCCTCCACTCTCCCCTCCACGGCCATCCTGCAGCGCCTCTGAGGAAGGGGTGGGACAGAAGGCCAAGGGCCAGGGCTCTGCACACAAGCCCCTTAGAGGCAGTGGGCGGGGACAAAGAAACCCCGCCTCTTCCCCAACCCCACAGCTGCTCAGTAGCCTGCCAGCCAAGAACACCCCAAAACGGCCACTGAAGCCACCTTTCGCCTCTGGATGCCCTCTGGGGTTGCAGGGCAGGGCTCACCACTGCACCAAGTTTGGTGGCTCTCAGCCTGACGGGACATTTGCCCCTCTCCTGTCATTCTGCAGGACTGTGGCCATTGCCCAGGCAGGAAAAGAGGGGGCGCAGATCAGAGCTGGGCAGGGGACCCTGAATTGTACATCAGGGCTGAGGGGTGCTGGGAACAGGCGGGTAAGGAAACTCCCTGCACAGCCCCGCCCTTGGCATTCCTGGCTGTCACAATCCCAGCACACTGGCTGCCCTCGGGACGCCCCCGCGCCCTGCTCAGAGGGCACCGCTCACCTTTCTTTGGATGGACGATGAGGGATATTGCCTTGTCCCCCTGCATCCGGCAGTAGCCATCTATCAGGTCAGCCATGTTCTCCGCCTCGGCCAGGGAGGAGGTTTTAATAGCCAGGGACTGGGGAGCACAAAAGGAGGCACGTGAAACTCAGGCCCAGGTGTGGATCTACCCTCCAGGTCTGCACACTGCCAGCCAGACAGGCAGCCGCTGGAGCCAGCCAAGAGACCCGTGGGTGCAGCAGGCTGGAGAGCTGGGCACTCCTGCTGGGCTGAGCCCACCCCTCACTCTGCTGGGGCCCAGAAACCCAACCCACCATGGGCCAGGCTCCGAGGTGCACCCGGGAGTCCCACCCCAGGCAGGAGAGCTGCACAAGTGAAATGGCACCTGTGCGGCTGTGCTGCTGCTGGCTCCGACTGCCCCTCATCCTGTGACTTACGCCCCCCCCGGCTCCATCGGCTGCAGAAGCCCCAGCCCCAGGCGATGGGCACCACGCCGGCCCCAGAGCGTGTGTCTAACTGCCCCTGTTACAGGCAAGGTCATGTTCTCACGGAAGAGGCAGAGGGAAAGGGGTTACCCCATGGGACGCCCTCTGACGGGTCTGTCTGTCTCCAGCCCATTGCATTACTCCAGGCAAGTCCATTGACTTTAACCGGGGACAAATCAGGCCCCAGCCATACTAGCCTGGCACCATCTACAGCTATGAGCCGGCACATATGCCCCGTGCTAAGCACAGCTGGGGCGGTGTCACCGCCCTGTGGCTCCCAGGACAGTAAACAGAAGTTGGTCCAAGAAAAGAAACTGCTCCACCCACCTTGTCTCTCTGGTGGCAGCGTGGGCTAGAACCATGGAGCCCTGGGGTCAGAAGCTCTGCCAGGGGGGTCTAGTCTGACCCCTGCCCAGATCAGATGCAGGATTTCTTATGTCTAAGCTACCCCTGACAGCTGGCTCTGCAGCCTCCTCCTGAAACCCTCCAGCAAAGGAGTCTCCATGGCCTCCCCAGGCCTCACTTCCTTTGGCCTCTTGTTCTCACAGCTAGGAAGTCGCTCCGAAGATTTAATTTAAATCCCTTCGCCTGGAGTTTGACCTCATTGCCCCTCGTCCTGCCCTCGGTGGCAACAGAGAACAGCTTTTCTTCTCTTTTGGAGCAGCCTTTCAAGGGTCCAGAGACAGCTACCACGTCCCCCCTTCAGCCCCTCTTCATCAAACTAAGCACACCCAGTTCCTTCAGCCTTCGCTCCTCTCTCTTCCTCACCTCTGGATTCTTTCCAGCGGCTCTCCAGCCTTTCTACACAGGAGTGACCAAGGCTGGACCCAGTACGCCAGCCGTAGCCTAACCCGCACTCAGCAGAGCCTCACCGTCTCCTCCTGGGACTCACAGGCTTTGCTTTGGTTAATGCAACCACAAACTGCATTGGCCTTAGCAGCATTACACTGGCCCCAGCTGAGGTTGTGATTTCCTCCAGCTTCCAGAACCACCTCCACAGTCCGGCTGCCGGGCCACTTCTTCCCCACTCTGGGTTTGGGCCTTCACTGAATCACCTGACATTTTGCTGCCTCCAGCCCTGTTCCCCCACTGATCAGGATCCCCTTGATTCTCAGTTCTAGCCCCCAAAGTTTTTGCAACCCCCTCCCCACCTCCCTCAGCATGGCGTTCTCTGCAGAGCTGATCTCTACACGTGACCTTATCTCTGGTCCTATTAAAACCACAGGACCTGCTGTGCTTGCAGCTGCTTTCAGCACAGACCTCTCCCCAGACACTTTGCAATGGTTCTCTGAGTCTCCTTTCTCCCCTCATTCCCCTCTCCCAGCTTGGCACCGGGGGCAATCCGGGAGGGCTCTACCACCTCGCAGCTGACATCCAACAGCTGGCAGACGACGCTAGAGGAATTCAGACTAGAATCGAGGTGCCCATTTTTAATGGAGAGGATAAGGGGCCCGTGGAGCATTTTACCGAGGCTCGCAGTGGTTCCTCCATCACTCACCCTGCATCACTTTTTCTCTAAGATCTCACCCGGGCGTTAACTCAGGGACCTCGGCCGGTGGATGTGGCATAGATCAGGCGATCACAGTGGCCTTGGGTTGTGCGTGGTTCTGGGACAGCAAGAGACACTGTGACGCTGCCCACTTTGCCCTTTACCTGGGGGGACCCGGTGAGCGCCAGCTGCAGCACGGCTCTGCCCTCCTCCACGCTGGAGCACTTGATGGATTTGATCTGCTTGAACTCTGCCAGACAGGTGGGCTGCAATGCAGCAAACAGCAGCATGAGCACACCGCCTGCGAGGTCTGGGGGGCGGCTGAGCAAGGGTGTCACCCGCACCCACAATGAGAGCAGGGCACAACGGTGCGCCCAGAGCAGGGCTGGACTTTGCCAGCATCCCCACCTCGCCGGACACCCCCAAGAGCGGGAGGCTCGTATTCAAGTGACTGTCACTCTGGCACACACACCCCCAGTCTACTTCGGGGTGCCCATTGCAGCTCCTTCCTTTGGCAAACAGCTCCACCTTCCTCGGTTGTCACAAGAGGGACAGAGAATCACACACTCAGAGAACACTAGAACTAGAAGGGACCTTAAGAGGTCACCAAGTCCAGTCCCCTGCCTCATGGCAGGGCCAGCACCATTTAGGGCATCCCTGTTTGAAATGTATCTAACCTGTTCTTAAATTTCTCCAGCGATGGAGATTCTACAACCTCCCATGGCAATTTATTCCAGTGTTTAACCACCCTGAAACTAAAACTCCCTTGCTGCAGTTTAAGCCCATTGCTCCTTGTCCTACCCACAGAGGCTAGTTAGAATAATTTTTTCCCTTGTCCTTGTAACACCCATAAAACAGAGGCTGAACTACTCTAATCTGGAACTGTCTCATCTGGCAAACTCCGTAATCTGGCATGATGTTAGCTAGCCAGAGGACCACTTATCATGGGTGTGGCCAACTTTCCCATGGTCCCATAAAGTTTGTTTTCAGACACCAGTCCTGGCGGCGCTCAGCGTTCTGTGCTGTTATTTAGCTGTCATTTACCTCTAAATGTCTTCTAAGAGCCCAGTAAGCAGTGGAAGTGTTGGCAATGCTGCTAGACAATATTGACCTCCCATTGTCCAGCAAATTCTCTCATCCAGAACCTGTCAGGTCCTGAGGGTGCTGGCCAAGAGAGATTCAGTCTGGACCTGAAAGCTGCTGTTGCTTCCCCTCTCAGTCTTCTCTTTTCCAAACTAAAGAAGCCCAGTTCTTTCAGTCGTCCCTCATAGCTCATGTTCTCTAGACCTTTAATATCATTCTTGTTGCTCTTCTCTGGACCCTCTCCAATTTCTCCACCTCTTTCCTGAAATGTGGGACCCAGAAATGGACACAATACGCCAACTGAGGCCTAATCAGCAGAGAGCAGAGCAGAAGAATGACTTCTTGTGTCTTTCTCACAACCCTCCTGTTAATGCTCTAGGTACCAGCCCCATGCCTTTGGGGTGCAGAGGACAGGGGGATAGCTGAGCCCTGTGCTCTTTGGGGGATGTAGCCCTGACCCATCTCTTACCTTTGCTTCCTTGCTTGTCATCTGCCGAATACCCTTGGGCCCAATCACCAGGTCCACCATGATGTTCCATCCTTGCTGGAAAAGAAAGAGAGGGACATGCGTGTGGGTCTTTGCCTCCAAAACAGCCCTGTCTCCTTTCCCACAAGCTTCTCAGCCAGAGGTTTGCTGGAGCACTCAGTGCTGGCCAAGGGGACTAGACTGTCAGCCCTGGAGAACGGACTCAAGAAGGGGCACAGGTATCAGCACAGTGAGTGTTCCTGCACAGCCCACGCTGGGCCTCTCATGAGCTGCAGCTGCTGGCCATTGGTGACACGCACCCACTGCGGAAACGCCACAGAGAGCCACACCTGACCAGCGTTCCCTGCAAGCTGAGCGCTCTGGCAACCACCCAGAAGAGATTCAGGTGGTCATTCAGCAGATTAGCAGAGCACCCACAGCAGGGAGAGTGTGTTTCTATGGGTGGTGCACATCAGCACATCACTGCGCACATAACAAACTTTATTCCACCCTGGCAGGACTCAAACCCTGCTCTCTAGACGAAAGCTGCTAATGCAAACTCCCAGCACCCCGGGGGATTGTGAGATGCTGCCCCTCAGCAGTATAATGTGGGGCCTTGGCATAGGTATGGGAGCTAGAGGGGCAGGGGAGCTTCAGCACTCCCAACGTTTGTGTGGGTCCCACCCCTCATTCCATGCCACTGCCTTGCTAGTACCAGGGCTCCACTCATGTTCAGGCACCTGCCATCCCAACTGCCTGAGAAATTCTGCCAGGACCAGGATATTGGCTAGTGCAAACTCGGTGGCTGCCACCACTTGGGAGAGAGAGTCTGGGGCCACCTTGGGGATAGGCGAGTACCAGAGGGGGGGACTGGGAGCAGCTGAACCCACAGCCCTGTTATTGAGTGCGCCCTGGGCAGAGGTCCCCAGTGGGGCAGCTGTTTGAGGCGCTGGATGAGGTGAAGAGATTTCCAGGGGCTAGTTTGGGGGCCCAACGCGTCTGTCTCCATCAGCCCTGAGGCCCCCTCGCCCAGCATCCTGTCTCCAACAGTGACCAGCCCCTGCTGTAATGGAACAAGCTACTCCAGGGCAGAGTCCTACCTACCCCCACCCGTGCTTGGCTCAGTCCCTGGCGTGAGGGGATGTGTTTCACGTCCTGTCTGAGGCTCTCATAATTCAGTGTGTTCTCACTCCTAATCCTGCTCTGTAGGAGGCCAGACTAGCTAGCCACAGTGGGTTTATAATCTGTGCACCGAGCCATGGTGAGTCCTCCTTGGAATCAGCTGCTGCGTCGCCCTCCCCAGCATCCAGGGGCGGAGAGTTCCGCAGGGCGACTGCACAGAAAGCGTATTCTGTCGTCCCAGTTTGAAACCAGCTGCCCTCCCCTAGGGCCGGGCCCAGGGAGCCAGTGGGTGCTGCTCTGCTGGGGATGCAGCACAACTCTCCCAGGAGGAACGCCAGGGTTTACACTGATGAATGCGACGCCTCTATATGATTTTCAGGGTTGCTGTGATGGTGAAAGGTGCTCACGGCCGCCAGCAGGGGGCGGTCTTGGCCCCTCAGACCTCCTTACAGCCGAAGTTTGCCAAGACACTCCTTCAGGGAGAGGAACACAGCCCCTCCCTGGGGTACAAACAGCTGGGGCTTGTAGCTGCGGCCAGGGGCACCAGAGCACAGGGCAGGTTGGGGCGGAACAAGGCCTCTCTCAGGGTGTCAGTGCAGGGCAGCTTCCGGACGTTGGTTATGCGTTGAGGCAGAGAAAAGCTGGCAGGGAGAGCTGCGGGCGTGACCCAGGGAAGCAGTGGAGCAGAGCTCCTCGGACACCAGCTTTACTGGAGCGGCGGGTGTGGGGATTTCCGAGCCAGGCAGCTGCCTGCTGTTTGCTTCTGCTGCATTCATGGTCCTGGGCCTTGCAAAGAGCAGGGCCTGTGCCAAGAACGGCTGCTCACATGGCGCTGGTTTCCAACCCCGAGGGGTGGGTGACCAGCCACCGGGCTCCTGGCCAGCGCTGGTCTCTTCTGTATGCAGCCTGACGCTTCCACAACAGCCTGTGGAGCTGACTGCAGACACAGCTGTCCACCCCGCTCTGTGTTCCCCTCCCCGGCAGTTACAGAGGCCAGCAGGGTGTATAAATATCCCCCCCAATGCCAGAGGCCCATGGGGGAGAGTTGCAGTGCATTTCCAGGAGTTTGGGATTCCCCTGCGGGGCGCCGGCCTGTCCTGGGGTTTTCCTGGAGGAATTAGCACCCATCCTTTGGCAACTCCCTGCAGGGACCTCCCACAGCTCGGGCACGAACCATCCAGTGACCCAACTCGGCCATCAGTCGGGGCACCCCAACTCCTCCCTGCACCTCTGAGCCTGGGCCCTGCCGCTCGTTCCCCTCCAGTCTCGGAGCTCACAGCCGGACGCTGGGGAATCAGCCGGCCACACAATGCCTGGCCCGCGGGCCAGTGGGTGGGTCTCAGTTGCCACGCTGTTGCTGACCACCTGCCCCCACGCCCACCCACTCCGCTGCAGGAGCCTGACTGTTCTCCCACAGGGGCAAATTCGGAGTCACCCCCTTGAAATGGCATCGGGGGGAGCAGACTCAGGCTCTCGGTAGAATGAAGTTCGTCCTGGGCAGAGCCTCCAGGGCCTCGGCCTGGGCCCCAGCCCCTCGGCAGGGGGCGAATTGCAACGGCGGAGCTGGGCAGAAGCGGCACCCGCCCTACGTGGGCGCTGAGGCCCAGGCCAGCAGGCACGTCGGGACCTGCGTCTCTCCCTCCCATATCCAAGCACTGACCCCCAGGCCCGGGCAGCGGGGACGTGCTGGGAGACACGGGAGGCTGGACTGGCCGGCTGGAGGCACGTGACGAATCCCAGCCCACCGCCCCGCCTGCCTGCAGGAACTCACTATGAGCTCGCAGCGGTAGCTCTCCTGGTCGATGTGGGCGAAGGTGGCCAGCGTGCTGAGGAACTTGACGACGCACTCCTCCTCCCGCAGCAGGGCGTACTGCTGGAACGTCTGCTGGATCATCTTCCGGAACTGCCTGGGCTGCGCAGAGCCGGGGCCCGCGCCAGAGGGTCAGCGCCGCGGCCCGCGGGCTGGGCACCCAGGCCCCCACGCCAGGGGCCACGCGGCCCGGGAGCCGTCTGTGTAGCCCAACGCTGCCCTCTGCGCGTGTGCGCGCGCCAGTTCTAGCCCATCACCCCGCTGCTCCAGGCCTGCCCCCAAGCTCTGGCAGCGCCCCTCCCCCCCAGCTCTGCTAGTGCCCCTCCCCCCCAGCTCTGCCAGCACCCCTCCCCCCAGCGCTCTGCCAGCACCCCTCCCCTCCACCCCCCCAGCTCTGCCAGCACCCCTCCCCCCAGCGCTCTGCCAGCACCCCTCCCCTCCACCCCCCCAGCTCTGCCAGCACCCCTCCCCCCAGCGCTCTGCCAGCACCCCTCCCCTCCACCCCCCCAGCTCTGCCAGCACCCCTCCCCTCCACCCCCCCCAGCTCTGCCAGCACCCGCCACAGCTCTGCTAGTGCCCCTCCTCCCACAGCTCTGCCAGCACCCCTCCCCTCCACCCCCCCCAGCTCTGCCAGCACCCGCCACAGCTCTGCTAGTGCCCCTCCCCCGCACCTCTGCCAGCACCCCTTCCCTCCCCCCAGCTCTGCCAGCACCCCCCACAGCTCTGCCAGCACCCCTCCCCCCAGCGCTCTGCCAGCACCCCTCCCCTCCCGTCCCCCCAACTCTGCCAGCACCCCTCCCCCGCACCTCTGCCAGCACCCCTCCCCTCCCCTCTCCCCAGCTCTGCCAGCAACCCTCCCCCTGCAGCTCTGCTGGCACCCCTCCGCCCAGAGCTCTACCAGTGCCCCTCACCTCCCTCCCAGCTCTGCCAGTGCCCCTCCGCTCCCCCAGCTCTGCCAGTGCCCTCAACCCTGACCTACAAACTCCCCCTCACTTGTACCACTCCTGGGATCTCCCCCAGCCCTCTAACCCTGACCTACGACCCCTCCCTCCCTCAGTTATACCACTCCTGAACCTCCCCACCCCCAGCTCTGACCTGCAGCCCCCCTCCCCCTAGTTATTCTATTTCTGGGCTCCCCCGCAGCTCTGCCAGCGCCCCTCAGCCCTAGCATCTACTAACCCCTGCTAATTTGGAGGGCAGCTCCGCCTCCGCTGCTCCTCCACATTGACCCAGAGCACCTGCCCGGCAGTGGTGGGCTCCCCTGCACTCAGCTTCAGGTGAGTCCCCGGAGTTCTGCTTCCTGGGGACACGTCCCAGGTACGGCTCAAGCCCCACTGATGCTCAGAGGGTTGGCTTAGGCCCTAGGCCCAGAGCGGCCCCTAAGTTTCGTCTCTCTGCACAGGGGCTGGATTTCCCCTCACGCCTTAACCCACAGGCACGGAGCTGTTCCCTGGAGGACTCCTGGCCTCCGTGGCTGGACACTGAGTCCTTCCTCCAAAGGCTCCCAGGCCGGGCCCAGCAACACCTCACCTTCAAATTCTCCTGCATCTGCTTGGGGAAGAACAGATCCAGGCCCACTTCCTTTCTGAAAGGCAGAGCGAGCAAGAGACAAACGCGTGGTTAGCGATCCTGCAGGGCTGCTTTGCAAAACCTGCTCCTGCCATGCAGCTGGCAGAGGGGCTTGGGCCCCCTCTGAAAGCCCCTGCCTCGCACCCAGGGTCCCAGGGGCACGTAACATGTGACCTGTGTCCCCCCGGTTCATGGGCTTGGATGGGTCTCTTAGCAGAGGTGACTGGAGCTCAGCGCCACCTGACTGGCCTCTGAATTGGTGCTCTCAGTCCGGTTCCCAGCTGAGGGCTGGCCCCATTGCAGCAGAGATGGACCACTGTCTCGCTGATCCAGATCTCAGCACAGGGACCAGAGCACCGCCCTGCTTCGACTGCTAACGCTGCCTTGTGCTCCGACTGGGTAGGGAATTACGTTCCCAAGAGCTCCATCTCATGGCACTTCAGGCTCCCACATTCATGAAGAACCAGCTCCACCCACTCTGGGTTTTCTTGCCTGCCTTCAAGCTGGGACACTTGGAGGGAAAACACACACTCCTCTAACCTCTGGAGGGCAACCCACTCCAGGGTCCTGGACAGGATTTTGGAATAAGCCTAGAAGAACCAAAGCTAGAGGAGATCCATTCCTGGTTCTACACTGCACCCAGTGAATTCTGCTGGGATGAGATGCCAAGGGATGCTTAGCAGTGCTGGTGGTTGGGGACTTCACTGGGGAGTCTCCATCCATGCCCGGACCTAGGGATCCCTCTAACAGCCTGGGACACAACCGACAGGAGGAGATGCTCTTGCCATGGGGCTGGAGACCCTGTTATTTGTGAGAACTGGATTAGCTCGGAGGACTATGGGGAAGGAAGTCAAGAAGAAACAGAACGACCATCTGGCCACTTACTCCAGGAACTCAAAGTTGGATTTCTTGTCCAGGGCATTGTGCGGCATGTCCTTATAGAACCTCCTGCAAGAAGGGGAGGAGTCAGGACCTTATGTGCATGCATCCTCTGCGGGGGGCGTGCAAGCAGGCTCTGAACGCTAGGGGAGCTGATCAGCCACCAGCCCTGATGGCTCATTCATGCACTCAGCATGCAAAACGAGAGGTACAAAATAATGGGCAGGGGTCAGATGCCCCGGTAGCCTCACACTGTGACCAGGGTCAGGAAAGGGATCATCAAACTGATGGGCCCAAATAAGAGCCCCGGATTCAAAGATAACAGGTTGGCTAAGTGCGCTGTATCTCCCTTTAGTGGCTCGTTCTTGGACGGGACACCAGTCTACTGCTGCTACTAGCTCATGGAGTTACTCCTTTAGCTCCAGTGGCAGGAACCTGTAGCTTGGAGCAGGAAGTCCAGGGTTCCGTCTCGGCTGCTTGGCTGTGGCATCACACTGCTTTGGAGCTCTTTATACTCCAAACTCAGGCCTGGACTGAAATTTGCAGGGCTAAATTCTGCTGTGAATTACACGCGAGGCATTCCCACTGAGAGGGAGCCCACCACGGCCCTGTCTCTGCATAACAGGCAGGACCCAAACAATCACAAGCTTCTGGGGTGTCTGTTTGGGACTGAGACTTTACATCTTGAGCCCAGCTGGACTATAAAGAGCAACAGGCAGAAAAGCAGCTGGCTCTGGGCTTTTCCCCAGGAGTGACTTACAGACTAAGCAGGCTCTGCGTGAGCCTTTTGCTAACCAACCATCCGCCTCAGCAGCTCCAGCCCAGCTAGAGGCTTTCTGCCTCGGATTAGCAATAAACTCCCTGCAAGCTCTGTGGCATGTCCAGAGGTCTGGGCTTTGCCTGGCAGATTGGGGCGCTGATGGGGCACAGGGAGGGCACAATCTGGATAACTCTACGGCAGCCATTCTGGCTCCTGCTGCCAGGTCCAGAAGAAAAACTATGGGCCAAATTCTCAGCTGGTGTAAACCAGCAAAGTCCCCATTGACTAGCAGCTGGCGTAAGCCGGCAGCACCCGTGTGCCTGCGTCTCTGGCGGAGGGGGAGTGATGGTGATCGCTATAAGCCTGCCGGGTGGTGTACCTACGGGTCTCTGCCACCTACCTTGGCACACGCCTGCCAACTACAGATGACCGAGTCTCCAAGAGCAGAGGAGGCTCCTGCCTCGACTCTCTCGGGTTAGTTTTAGGGCCCATCTAACACCTGGCTGCTCGAGTCCATCTGCCTGGCTGGTGCAATTCCACGGGAATGCTCCCTCCACCCCCACTGTGATTCTAGCCGAAGGGCCTAAGAGAGCCGTTCCCACCACCCCGCAGCAGTGGGGCACTAGAGCCCACAGGCTGGCTGCACCTGTTTCTTCATCTTCCTCCTTCTCCCGTCTCCCTCCTCCCGATGCTCCCTCTTCCTGCAGTACAATGGCACTGGAGCCTGGCTAGAGTTTCCCAAACTGCACGTCCAAGGGGGATGGGAGTCGGTCATAACGACCTGCGCTCCCATCCCTGCTGCAGCTTCTCTCCAGCCCCTTGGCTGGTGGCTTGCCCCAGACTGCCCCTGTTTTGCTCTGCCTGTGACTTGGGGCAAAGGGAATCACCATAGGAAAGGGCTCTGCCCCGTCACCGGAGGATCGCCAAGCCTTCTGCAAAGCCGGATCCTGTTTTGCAGAGGGGGAAACTGAGGCATGGAGAGGGGCATTGATGGAAACAACAAACCAGTGGAAGGGCCAGGAGTCAATCACAGAATCACAGAACACTAGAATTGGAAGGGACCTCAAGAGGTCATCAAGTCCAGTTCCCCGCCCTCACGGCAGGACCAAGTACCACCTAGAACCTCCCTGACAGACGTCTGTCTAACCTGCTCTTAAACATCTCCAGTGATGGAGATTCCACAACCTCCCGAGGAAATTTATTCCAGTGTTTGGCCACCCAGACAGCTGAGAAGTTCTTCCTCATGTCCATCCTAAACCTTCCTTGCTGCAGTTCAAGCCCTGAGCTCCTTGTCCTGTCCTCAGAGGCCAAGGAGAATAATTTTTCTCCCTCCTCCTTGTAACCCTCTTCCAGGTACTTGAAAACCACTATCATGTTCCCCCTAGATCTTCTCTTTTCTAAGCTAAACAAGCCCAGTTCTTTCAGTCACCCCTCAAAGCTCATGTTCTCTCAACCTTTGATCGTTCTTGCTGCTCTTCCCTGGACCTTCACCAATTTCTCCCCGTCTTTCTTGAAAACAATCCAGCTGCCCCCAGGTCCTTGCCCTCTGCTGTTTTAGCCACTGGACGGTGCTGCCTCCCAAACCTCTTTGCATCTCGCCACATTGGGCTGCACATTTTGGAAGGGTCCCTTTCCCTGGGGGCGATGCCCTAGTGGCTCAACGCCTGCCCTGTAAGGTACGTACCTGAGCTCCAGGCAGCCCAGCTGCAAGGCCATGCCCTCGCTCACCTTGCTGGCGTAGTGCTGCATGTAGTCGCTCCGGAGCTGCAAGGCCAGAAAGAGAGCTGTGGAGGCCAGTGAGGGGTCCTGCGTCCTCGCTCAACCCCTCCTGGCCTCTCCCCTTTGCAGTGGGGCCGGGGCTGCAAATGCAGCTGGGGCACGTGAGGGCCAGGAGACTTATTTCGGCAACCGGAGCTCTTAGCTCGCCAGGAAAAAACTCCTGTTCCTGAGGATTCATAGCTGCCAAGCCAGGAGGAGGCAACCACCTGGTCTGACCCCTGCAGAACAAAGGGCATAGACCCTTGCGGTCCCTGCTCTACACGTCGCAGCTGTGGGTCAAATGCACCCAGCATCAGGCTGCTGGCTGGATCTTGGCCAGCGATGGGCATCCCCAGCTCCCAGGAGCATGTCTGGAATTTGTGGGTGCGCAGAACCCTTTTCATTCCGGCCCGGTATGGTGAGAGCATGCGAGAGAGGGAGATCCCCGGGAAATGCATGAAGCTGGTGGTGGAGCGGAGCGGGGGCGTGGGAGGGGTGCACAGTTGGGTGGGGTTGGGAGGTAAAATTCAACCCTGGTGCTAGTGCGAACAATGCGATGGGAGTCAGTGCAGTCAGGCATATCTGTGCCCTGGAGAGTGTACTGCAAAGGCCCTCACCTGCTGGTAGAAGTACAGAAGGGTGGTCCTGTCCTCTTTGAAGCTCTCCATGTAGTCCTCAGGGAGGTAGCGGATTTGGAGGTCATACCTGAAGGAAAACAATACGCCAGCTACTTGGCCGTCACCTCTCCCAAGGCAGGGTAAATGCAAAGTGCAGGGGCGCCAGAGAGCGCTGTCCGCCCAGGCGGTTCCTTCCTACCTCCACTCGGCCTCCAGGTGCAGGCACTCGTACTTCTCCTGCACCTCGCCCACCGTCAGGTCCGGGTGCAGCCAGTGGATCTCATCCGACTTGACGTGCTTGAGACGCAGGCCATAGCACTCGGCCAGCTGGACGTCGGGCCCGATCCTGCCGCTCAGCAGGATGGAGTTGATGACCTCCTGCGGCCGGGGGGGAGAGGAGAGTGAGAACGCGGCAGCTCCTTCCCCCCTGGCACCGCCCTTCCCCCAGCACAAGAGGTCACTTGGCACAGGCACCCCAGTAGCATGTTTAACCCTTTGGGTGCTGGGCTTCCCAAGCCATCTCCCATGTTAGAGTCTCTTGCTCGGCTATGGCTTGGGTCTCATGCCAGGCCAGCCTCAGAGGTGCTACACTCGGGGGTTCTGGGTGGATGCTGTGGTTTCCATTATATTTAGGGTGGTTCAATAGCTCCCAGCACCCCCACCGCCACCCATTGTTCCAGCATGCCAATGCATGTGCTCAGCAAATGCATGAACCATAAGCACCAGGAAAAACCGTCAATGCCATTTTCCCTATTCCCACTAGAGGGTGCTGTGATACAGCTTTCACACTGGCTACCATCCACCCAGTAGCTACCGCCAGCCACACAGCTCTGTGCTGATTGCAGGCAGGTTACAACGCTCTGGAGTGGTAACTGGCTGTACTTTTAATGAAATACCATAGACCTGACGCTCAGCTGGTGTCAGCCGCTGTTGCCCTGGAGCTAACTCAGCACCTGAAAATCTGGCCCAGTGATGGGTGGTTAAGGAGTTACATATCCAGCAGCCCTGGGACTGGGAGGTTGTCAGATATTCAAATATTCTGGATAATAGAGAGGTACACCTAGCAATGCAGAACACTAAATGAAAGAAAGATTAGATATTAAGAAACAAACTAAAATGTGTGCAGAATACTTCATTTACCAACAAGAGTAGTATTCTACACTGTAATCTTAGACTGCATTTGCTTATTTGTCTTTACGTTCACTATACTGTACCTATGGAAAACGCAACTAAAATTTACTTGTGGTTAAAATGATGGTTACTTGAGAGTTCTGGATGATGGAATGCCAGATAGGAAAGAGTTTACTGTAGATTTCAAATATTTGCTGGCTTTCCCAATAACATTTTGATATACTCTCCCCATGCCTGAAGACTGAAATCAGAACATGGGTGTTTGCGGTGTCCGATTACAATGCATTTTAGTGAAAGAATGCTCTTTGAGTGCAACAGTTTGTAGAAGAAAGAAAGAAAGAAGGAAAGAAAGGTGCATAAAGTTTAGTCTGCACACTTGGCAGCATGCCATCCTCATTTGTTTAGGTGCAGATGAGCTGTAAACTCAGCTCTTCAGGGTGATGTTGCAGATAACTTTCGTTTAGAGTTCAGCACTTGACCCTTGGACAATCGGCAGAAAATCGGTTTACAGTTAAATCAAGGACATTTTCAATTTTTTTCCTTGCTCGACTAATGATCCAATGGGGCCAGATCCCTGCAGGTGGCAATCAGTAACACTCTGTTAACGTTGGTGAAACTCTACCAATTGACACCAGCTGCCTATGTAACTGCCACCTGCTTGGCCTGCACCTTTCATCACAACAGCAGCCTGACTGCTGCAACCTCCATCCTGGAGTATTGTTCTGACCTCTTTGCCCCCCTCCTCCTAGCCACCAAGTTTGAGGCTTGATAAGAACAGGAGCTGGCGCAGCAGGAAGAACTAGGATGAGAAATCCTTCTGTGGTCACTAAATTTAGCATCTCCCTGGCCATGCAGAGCAATCTACCTCTGCCATAACAGTCAGGGACTCAGCAGAGACAGGATGCGCAAGCCTTAACCACTCACGGTCAGTAAGGATTCCCTGACACCCTTCTGCAAGCAGAAGAGGAGAATTAACCCAAGTGCCTTGGTCAAATGCCTGCTAAAGTAATTGCAACGGAGGGTCCTGTGGCACCTTATAGACTAACAGAAAAGTTTTGAGCATGAGCTGTTGTGAGCACAGACTCACTTCATCAGATTCTGGATCTGATGAAGTGAGTCTGTGCTCACGAAAGCTCATGCTCAAAACTTTTCTGTTAGTCTATAAAGTGCCACAGGACCCTTCGTTGCTGTTACAGATCCAGACTAACACGGCTACCCCTCCGATGCTAAAGTAATTATCACCTGCCTAACTAACTCCAGCCTGCGTTAGTAGGGTAACATTCTTCACCTTCCACTCTTTCCTCACTGTGTCCTGTTAGCTGCCACGTTCTGCCCCAGAGGTGGCTGCATGGCAGGACTGGGCAAAGAGAACCCCGAATGTGGGATGTAATTTGTCAGTCCATTTGGTGACCAAGCTCATCCCTGCTGTAACGACTGAGGTGGACCTGACCCTATACACTGAAGATGTTGTCCCTGTTGCTGTTGCTATCCCAGCATGCTGATAAAAGACACCAGGCACTTTTTAACTGTTCACCCTGATTCAGTTTCCTGCTTTTATTTCCAAAACTACTTTGCTAGGTTTGGAGGCACCGACTGGTTCCTTTAACTTTTCTTTCATCTGTCCACAGAAGTAACACCTTCCAGGAGAGGGTGAGTTTAGTGCTTGTGAGAGGGAAGGGAAAACACAGGAACAGGAGCCAGGAACTCCCCACGGACCTCTTGCAAAGAGCATTTATTGGTTTGCTCTTTCAAGCAGGGTGCTAAAGAACTAAGAGTCACACTGAGATCATTGAGCTAGGTGCTGTCCAGCCAGCGTATTCAGAGCCCATCCATTTCCCATACCGCTTTCAGTCCCGATGGGGAGGGAGAAAGGACCCGTCTGCTTGCATGGATGACAAACTGAGGCGGAGAGAGATGACATGACAGGTGTGCAGTGAGTCTTTGTTAGCTCCTGAGTCCCAGCACAGAGCGACAAACCATCCCTCGGCGCCAAGTGCCAAGCCAACAAAGGGCCGTCAGACTGTGACTCTCTAACCATCTCCTCTGGAGCCCTGAGCCACGCTGCTCCACGTCCCTTTACCAGCCTGTGAGCTAGTCAGTGCCCCCTAAAGCAGGCCCTGGTGTGCGATTCCAGATGCACAGGTCACAGACTCGCTGGCTTCTAAAGGTGCAGTGCAGGGAAAGGGTTTTGGAGGTGAACAGTCATCATGAGACACATGAGGCCTGGAACATCAGCTAAGGACAAAAGATGAGGAGTCCCTGCTTTGATGTTTGCTAGCCCCAAGGATGAACCAGGCTGAGAAGAGGAGAAGAGGCAGGCAGCAGAGTTGACCTTAAGGGGTGAGCTGCTCCCCTGGACAATATATTACTGCAGTCAGGCTTTTGATACTGTCTCACATGATCTCCTAACCAAACGAGGAAACAGAGCCTAGCCAAAGCTGCTACATTGTGGGTGGAAGGCTGGCTGGGAATCCGTACCCAAAGACTAGCTAGCAGTGTCCCACAAGCAAGCTGGAATGGCACATATAGGGGGAGGGGAGGCCTCCAGAGAGCTGTCTGATTTGTCACACATGATTTGGATAATAATGTAGAAAATACACTCAAAAAGTGTGCGGATGACACCAGTCTGAGAGGAGTTGCCAGAGCTTTGTGGGGGGCCAGGACCAAACTTCAAAATGATCTGGACAAAGTGGAGAAATGGTCAGGGGTAAATGGGATGAAATTCAATGAGGACGAATGGAAGGTGCTCCACCGAGCAAGGAACGATCAACGGCCACAATACAAACTGCGAAATAGCTGCCGAGCTAGAGTGCTGCAAGAAGGGATGGGGCTGTGGGTGGGGGTCATAGTGGATCACAAGCTCAACAAGTCAAGAGTGTAACCCTGTTGCAAAAAAGAATGACTGTCATTCTGGGCTGTATTCGCAGGAGTGCTGTAAGCAAGACACGAGAAGTCATTCGTCTGCTCTGTTCCGAGCCGATTAGGCCTCAGCTGGAGTACTGTGTCCAGCTCTGGGCGCCACATGTCAGGGAAGAGGTGGAGAAGTTGGAGAAAGTCCCAAGGGGAGCACCAAAAGGAAGGCAGGACTCAAAAACGTGGCCTAGGAGAGAAGACTGAAAAAACTGGGCTCGTGCAGCCTGCAGAAGAGAAGGTGGCAGGCAGGGGGACACGTTAACAGTCTTGAAGTACATGTAAGGTTGCTATAAAGAGGAGGGGACAAATTGTTCTCCTTAGCCACGGAGGAGAGGACAGGACAGGACAGGACAGGAAGCAAGTGCTTAAATTGCCGCAAGGGCAGGTTAGGTTGGGCATTAGGAAAATCCTCCTGTCAGGGTAACAGGGACTGACTTTCAAACATGTTTGAACCTCGGCTCTGACCCAAGCCCTGCTTCCACTCACCCCTTTTCCACAAGGGCCCACCCTGTCCCAGCTCTTCTCTCCCCATTCCACCTCCTCACCTGAGTGCCTCACTCCTGTCCCCTCCCCTCCAGCTTCTCCTGAACGCCCTGAGTGAGTGCAAAATTTGTGTCTCCAAAACTGAGTCCTAGATACCTGCATCCAGACCTGCAGGTGCAGATACCCGTGGCTATAAAGCAGACATCCTCCAGTTTGCAGGGCTCTACTGGTCATGGCAGGCTGGAAGCAGGAAGGAAGGGCAGGGCACAGACTTCTCCAGGCCCACCAGTGGGAGGAAGGTGTGAGAGGGGAGAAGGGAGCTGATGAGGGATGGTCTGTGGGTGCTTACCACCCACCAACTTTTCCCCATAGGTGCACCAGCCACAGAACATCCCCAGAATCAGCGCCTCTGGCCAGGGTAGTTAAGAACTGGGACAAATCACCACAGGAGGTTGTGGAATCTCCATCATGGAGGTTTTTAAGACCTGCCAGGGCTGGTCTAGATTGGTGTTTCTCAGCCTTTTTGCGCTGGCTACACCCTTGGGACGGAAAAATGAATCTCAACCTTCCTACCTTAAACCTGGGCTTGGCCTTCAGCCCCTGCGGCTTGGGGCTAAGGGTGCCAGCCCTTCAGGGCTCTTCTGGAGTCGGCAGGAATTAAACATTCATCTTTAACGGTTATGTGGTGGGACGAAAACTCCAGGACCCTCCCTGCCGCCTGGGGCTGAAGCACTTAAGAGTTTTGCAGCGCCCTGGGCAACGGCCCTGCTTGCTACCCCCTAATGCTGGCTCTGCACTCGTGACCCCTCTAGCCTGCCCCATGACCCCTTCTGGGGAGAGGGGTGTCATGACCCACAGGCTCAGAAGCAGTGGTATAGGTACTTGACCCTGCCTCTGAGGAGGGGCTGGACTAGCTGACCTACTGGAAACCCTGCCAGTCCTACAGGGATATCACCTCGCTCTAGAAACCACATTGCCTCTGGAGGTGTCAGAGTGCTCTGCCAGGCCAGTGGTACGGAACGTGAGACACAAAGAGGTCAGATGATCTGTCCAGGGTCACCCAGCAGCAAAGCTAGGACTAGAACTCAGCACCAGGCCAGCACTTCATCCAACAACCCCCTACCCGAGTGTCACTCCTGTTCCTGAGGGCAGTGCCAGGTTCCTCTGTCACCCGGGGGCTGGCAGCTGCTGGCTAGAGCAGGGACCGGGCAACAGGGCAGAGCCTGTCAGTGCTGGGTCACTGCCCCACAGCTCCCCACAGCCAGGGAGGCTCGAAAGCCCTGGGGCCTGCAGGAGAGGAGCAGGTGGCTTTCACGCAGATCCCATCAGACAGGTGTTAAGGGGGCGACTGGAGTGAGGGGCCCTCCACGAGGCCGTCCCCCGGTCGGACTGGGCTTGGGGGCGTGAGGAAGCCGGCCCCTCAAGAGCAGGGCTGAGGTGGTGTAGCCCGGGGGAAGGCAGGGTCACTGTCAGCACTAGGGCACACCCTCCCTTTTCCAGACTTAACACCTCAGCTCTGAGCAGGCTGTGGCTGGCCCTGCTCCCCACCCCACAGCGCCTGCTGGGGAAGGGGGCACAGACACCAGGCTGGCTGACTCGGAGGGGTCATCCCACTGCTGGGGGGCTCCAGCTGCTCTCTTCTTGACTTGTGGCCAAGTCATGGATGCAGCAGCCGGCGTCCCGAGCCACCCGGAGCGTTACGGTAGGGGACCGCCTGCACTGGGACTTCGCAATGGAGCTGGGAATTCAGCTGAGTCCCCTCTGAGCGTGTGCTCCCCAAGCTCCGCTCGGCTCCCGGCAGCAGGGTGCTCTGGGAGGTTTCGCAAGGCCTCTGGGAGGATCTGCCTCGCTCTGCCTGCGTTCGCGCTGGCATTAAACGGGTTCAGACCCAACCAGTTCTGCCTTCTCAGCTTACTGAAGGCCGTCTGGCTTCACCAGTTCTTCAACACGTGGGGGTCGGGGGGGCAGGCCGCGTGCTGCAAGCAGAGAGGGGCAGAAAAAGTGGATCGCTGGCGGCCAAGACAAACACCTCAGTAACGCTGCTGCACCCAAAAAGCCGGCTCCCGGCTTCCCCTCACACACCCAGCTCTGGGAAAGCTGCCTAAGAGATAGGGAAACATGAGTCAGAGTACAGTCAGTCTGTTCTCCTTCAAGGGGAGGCGCAACCCGGGAGAGAGGGGACAGAGGGAGAGTCAGAGAACACGGGAGATCCTGGCCCCACTGAATCTATGGCAAACTTCATGGAGCGCAACAGTGGTGAGTTCCCTCTCCAGCCACTCTCCTGCTGCCATCTGCCTGCCTTCTCCCTCTTTCTTGGCGGTCACTTGATTACGAGTAGGAGGGGACCATGTCCTCCCCCTCTGTCAGTACTGAATCCAGCCATCATGGCTTCTTTTATAACTTCCCCTCCCTGTCCTCTTCATTTAGCTCTGCCCCACACCCTGGTTTGCCAGCTCCCCCGCGACATACTAATAAACCCCAGGAGTGGGGAGCCACTCATGGACTGGGAGTCTGTGATAGACCCAAGAGCAGAACTTGCATCTCTCCAGTCCCAGACCAGGGCCTCCAACGCAAGTGCGACCTTCCGCCTTCGTCTCTGCAAAACAGCCTTCTCCACCGCAGCTCTGGGCTCCAGGCGCAGCCTCTCTGTGCCGCCTGGCCTCTCTCCGATCGTTTCAAAGCCCTCTCTTCTACCTCGCGCCAGGTTTCGGAAGCACAACAGAAAATAGGGCCAGAAGGTCATGCGACCTCCTCAAAGTCGTTTTGAGCCCTGCCCGAAAGGCCTGATCCTGAGACATGCTGAATGCCTCCGAGACCTGCAGCAGCAGCCAGCAGGGAGCAGAAGGAGCTCTGCGCCCAGCAGGATCTGACAAAGGTGCGGATTCACCTTGAAGAAGAAACCACAGACCTGGACAGAAAGTGGCAGAAGTTTCATAACTGTGAGGTGATGAGAAAAATGAAATCCCGTGCGCAGACAGAGCCAGCGTGGAGGCCCTCACTCGCCCCTAAGATTTTTATTCTTCGCTGAGGTGATAAAATGATGACACCCCCTCACCCGATGCACAGATCCTTGACTATTTCTGCAATAATCTCACTTTGCTGGGACATGTAAGGTCACCGGGTTTAGCATTCGCTTGTTGCCCAGGCCTGGGTAGGGAACCCTGAAAATCCCTAGAGAACTGCAAACATCAGCCCCTGTGACAATTTATCCTCACACCTCCATCAGGAGCCTGTTCTGCTCAAGGCAACATGGTCCTGGTTTTAAAGCTTGCATTGTCCAATCAGGGAGCAGGAACAATACCAGCTGACCTGGAGGACCAATTGTGCAGCACAAAGGGGAAAGGGGAAACGGCCAGGAGCCCTGTGTTGCAATTCAATCCTATGCAACAGGGACCCGTGTACATGGGCTTGGGCTTGTGGAAATCGGGGGGAGCAGCCAGGAGGTTCTGCCCCTCTCCAGGGTGGCGTGCCCATCCCCTTGGGCAGGCTGACCACATGAAGTGGAGGATTCTGGGCTCTCCACAGCGGCCTGGACTCCCTCAGTCAGCTTCAACACGGCCCAGCTCCAGCTTCGGGGCTGGCCAGGGGCGGAGCCTCACAGGGAAGAGGCGGGGAAAGGGCGGGGCCACAGAGAGGGGTGGGGTCTCATGGCAAGAGGGGACTATGGTCCATCTCAGCTCCCCCAGCCAGGAAGAGGCTGACACCCCAGCAGGGGCTGTGCTCCTAGGTCAGGGAGTTGACGGCCTCCCTCACTGCAAAGCTCAGCCCCTGCCAGCTGGCTCTGCACCTGGCCAAGGCCGGGAAGGGGGGTTATCAGCATGGCCTCCTGCAAAGGACACCCAGGCTAAAAAGTGGGGGTCAAGGCCCTCAGGCCCCACCCCAGTTCCAGCACCCTGGGCTGGGGTCCAGCAATCACAAGCTCAGGCTTACAGCACAATGTGGACGCTGGGGCCTGGCCTGTGAAGTATCCCGTCTGGAAGCAGAGGTTTGCAATGTAGTGCAGACGTACCCTCAGCCAACGGTTCACCAGCAACCCCCAGCGTCGACTGGATTCTGCCGAGCTACCTGGGGAGGAATGAAAACCCCCGGGCCTCATTCCCTGTCCATGCCCGCTGGGCCTCCGTGGAGCCACGGCTGAAAGCCGGGGGTGGGCAGAGAATCCGCTCCGGCATCGGCTCCTGGGGAACTGCCAGAGGTGTCACCTGGGTGACGCCCCAGCCTCCCCGTCCCCCAGCAGCAAGGGCGTCTGCGGAGACTTTCCCGTTTCTCCCCTTCCCCCACGTTCTCATCTGACGGCTCCTCTTCCCCAGTCCCCCCAGCCAGCTTCACCGCGGCAGCAGATCCTCCGTCTCTCTGTTCCCAGGTACTCGCTGTATGACGCTCCTGCCCCTTCCAACAACACTCTGTTCCTTTGCTTCAGCACATCCTGCTGCTTCCTGGCTGGCTACGTGCCTCCCTGCCTGTCTCCCAGGCCCACTGATGGGAGGATGAACCTGGCCATGCTCTTCACTCCCCCAGCAGCCCTATTTTAAAAGGCTCCTGGGGCCTATCCCAAGAGGCAGCGTGACTTGTGGTTAGAGTGGCCGGCTGAAGGTGAGGACTCCCAAGGTGTAACAGCAGCTTGTTGCCTTCTCATTAAAGCTCCAGGACTCCAGGGGCAGGAGCCAGCTGTGTTAGTCTGTCGGGGCAGGTCACATAACCAATGGGCCTTGAGAACATCGCTTTCCTACCACTGACAAGAGCCTCTGCCCTTTCCTGTGCGATGCGGACCGAGCCGGGGGCATGCTCACCTCCAGGAGAGATTGCTGCGATGTGGGCGGAGCCAGGTGGTGCCCCCCAGGAAGCAGGGGCTGGGGTAGCAAATGGCAGCACCTTGCTAAGCCGGGGATGTTTCCCAAGTGCTTCCGGATCTTCACCCCCAGCTGCGCCAGTCCTACGGCCGAGTCAGTGGCCCAGCCCTCGCCAGACAGGCTCTCTCCAGCCCCTCTGTGGCTTGGATGCTGTCTCCAGCACACCCCTGTGTGGCCAGGGGTGGCTCTACAGAAACTCTGCCTCAGTTTCCCTCCCAGGTGCTTTGCAGTAACTGACATCAGGTCCAGTATCCTCGCAATAAGATTCCCCTTTCATGGGGTCTTATTTATTCAGTATCTTAGTCACTACTGTCCATCTCCACAGTCCCAGCGCTTCACCTCACCAGTGCAGGACTCCCACCGTTCTCTTTCCTGGGGTCTGTTAACTCAGGTCAGCCCCTGACTGGCTTGGCTTCCCCTCCTGGGGCTAGGAGAGGCCAGAGGCGGCTTCCTGCCCTGCTGATCTCTCTTCCCTTGGGAGACAAGCGCCAGACCGGGAGCCATTCTCCTTCCCAGGACTTACCCCTGGCATAGCAGCTGTGATCAGCTGGAGCCCCAGGCTCACAGGGCTTCTCCCAGGGCGCAGGCAGTGTCTGCATTTCGCTGCCTTCCTGGCTCACCCCCTGGGACCCCAGGCCCCATGCTGGGCCGGCTCCTTTGGGCTGGTGGCTGCAAGGCTCTGGGGGAGCTAACAGGGCCTTGGCACTTTGCTGAGGGGTGCAGAGCGGCTCAAAGACAGGGAGGCAGCAGGATGGTCATTCTGTGCCCTCACCCAGTCTACAGCAGATCTTTCAGAGGCAGGTATCAGAGGGGTAGCCGTGTTAGTCTGGATCTGTACCAGCAACGAAGGGTCCTGTGGCACCTTATAGACTAACAGAAAAGTTTTGAACATGAGCTTTTGTGAGCACAGACTCACTTCATCAGATGCTGGTCTTGGAAATCTGCAGGGCCAGGTATAAATAAGCCAGAGCAAGGGTGGGGATAACAAGGTTAGCTCAGTCAGCAAGGGTGAGGATTACTACCAGCAGTTGATCTGGAGGTGTGAACACCAAGGGAGGGGAAGCTGCTTTTGTATTTAGCCAGCCATTCACAGCCTTTGTTTAAGCCTGAACTGAGGGTGTCAAATTTGCAGATGAATTGTAGCTCAGCAATTTCTCTTTGGAGTCTGGTCTTGAAATTTCTTTGCTGTAGGATGGCTACTTTTAAGTCTGCTACTGTGTGACCTGGGAGATTGAAGTGCTCTCCGACGGGTTTTTGTCTATTGCCATTTCTGATATCTGATTTGTGTGCGTTTATTCTTTTACGTAGAGACTGTCCAGTTTGTCTGATGTATATAGCAGAGGGGCATTGCTGGCACATGATGGCATACATTATATTGGTAGATGTGCAGCTGAATGAACCCACGATGGTGTGGCTGATCTGGTTAAGTCCTGTGATGGTGTTGCTGGTGTAGATATGTGGGCAGAGCTGGCAACGAGGTTTGTTGCATGGATGGGTCCCTGAGTTAGAGTGACTGTGGTGCGGTGTATAGTTGCTGGTTGGGATTTGCTTCAGGTTGGCAGGTTGTCTGTGGGCAAGGACTGGTCTGCCTCCCAAGGCCTGTGAAAGTGGGGGATCATTGTCCAGGATGGGTTGTAAAGCTGCACATCTACCAATATAATGTATGCCATCATGTGCCAGCAGTGCCCCTCTGCTATACGCATTGGACAAACAGGACAGTCTCTACGTAAAAGAATAAAATGGCTGGCTAAATACAAAAAATACACAGGACCCTTCGTTGCTGTTTCAGAGGCAGGGAAGCCTCCCTGTCATACCTGGCCAGTTGGACTCAAACAAGGGCCTGGGGAGGGGACGGGAACCAGCTGGAGGGATTCCAGCTGCTTGTATTAGGCCAGGTCTCAGGTATTCCTACAGGCGCCTGCTTCTTCCACCGGCCAAGCAGCAAAGGCAAGCAGCTGAAGAAGCCAGAATGTGACTCTAGTTCAGCCTGGGCCCTCTGGTCTCATCCCCCGCGAGATGACGGCAGGTTTCCTTCCCTCAGCAGCCTTGCCAATCATGCTTCATGCACGTCCCTGTCCTCCCCCAACCCCGCCAGTGCCCCCCAATCTCACCCACCCTGGTACACAGTCAACCTCCTGCCTCCGCCCACGCAGTCCCGTGTGCTCATTGGCAAGGCCCTTACTCTGCCCACACAAGTCCTTCACGCCAGCCCTGCCCTGCTCCCACAGCACAGCTTGTCCTTCTGCATAGCAATTGTATGTAAATTGCCTCTTGTTATCTCACCCACGCCTCCGTTTACCCAGAGAGCCTCTCAGAGCTGGGACTGGTCCCACCTGTTTAGGGCCCTGGGAACAGGTAAGTGATCATGGGTTACAGGCCAGTGTTGGTACCGGGCCCAGAGACCTATAAATTCACCAGCCATCCCCATGGGTCGGGCAGGGGGCTGGTGGAAACACTAGCTGGATTTCTGGCTGATGAAAGGTGATGGCTCACAGCCAGAAGAGAGCGACGGCAGAGCAGGTACAGCGCAGCCAGCCTCAGCCCCCGGCTGCCCTGCACAGGTGGGTAATGCAGGCAAGGAAAAGCATTGCCTGCCCAAAACTACTACCCTCTGGCTGCCTGGGGCCGTGGTGCAGCTGCCCAGGAAGGTGCCAGGCTGCAGTGTGGCTGGCCAAGTCCCCAGCCGCTAGGCCGGGTGGGACCACACCACCCACTGGGAGGGGGACGACGGGGTCTGCGGACAGTCAGGGCTAGGAGTTGGCTCCACAGGGGAGGGGGCACGGGAAGGGGCAAGATCCCAAGCTGAGGCTTGCCTCCCCCAGCTGGACCTTTCCCCACTGCCCAGGCTGCCCTAGCCGTGAAGTGAGAGGTGCCTGGCCAGGAGAGCTGAGCTCCACCTCCCAGACCCAGCCAGTCTTTGTCCCTACCTGGTGACTGGCATCACGCCCCCAATGGCCACTGGGTGCTGACCTGGGCGCTCTCTGAACTGCTGAGCCAAGAGCCTGCGCTGTTCCCCGACCAGGACAGGCCTGCAGAGCCTGGTAGGCGCACACCTGCCTACCCCCGGTTGCCTCCAGACCCAGGGAATTCCCAGCCTGTCCCAATCCCGTGAGGCATGAGGGGTGGAGCTCACTCTGCCTTTGGAGCTCAGCAAAGCCCTGCAGAGGAGGGAGGAGGCAACCTTAGTGGGCAGAGCGAATGGAGGGGGCACCCGCTGCCTCCGCCACCTGCTGCAGGACTGGGGAAACGCTATTCGCCTGACTGGCAGAGGTGCTGAGCCCCTGCACCTCCCATTGACTGCCAAGGGACAGGTGAGTGCTCAGCTCTGCTGCAGAGCAGTCCAGGATCCCCACCCCGGCTCTCCAGCCCGGCCTCCCCCGCAGCTCCGCCTTCCATGACCGCTGCCTTGGCGCACTGCGCCACCATGCATGGCAGAGGGGACTGTGCAAGGCATGGGAGCTGGGTGAAGGGCCAGCTGGAGAAGGCAGGTCTCAGCCCTGCCCCTTCCGCCCACGGCCCCGCCCTTTCCATCATCCCTACACCCCACGGAGCTGAGCCCAGCCCCCACCCCAGGCTCCTGCTTCTAGCCCCTGGGTGAGGTACGGCTGCACCCTTCCTGGACAGCCATGGCACCCAGTGGCTGGAGGGCCAGACAGCCCTGGCCCCAGCCCTCCCCAAGCGGCTGAACAGGCACACCCTGCCCGCCCCTTCCCAAGTGGCAGGCTCCTGCCCGCCCCCCATCACTCCAGGCTGCTGGACAACACTGGCCTGGCCCTGGCTCTTCCCAGACAGCCCCAGCCCCAGCACGGCCCGTCCCGAGAGCAGCCCCAGCACCTGCCTTTTCCAGCCAGACAGCTGCGGCCTGGGTTCTGGGCCTCCCCAGACAGTCGGGTGGCCACATGGCAGGCCCCAGCCCTAGCTCTTGTGGGCAGCCACACCACGGCCCCCGGCCCTGGCCTCAGCCCCCCTCTTCTCCAGACGGCCGGGGACGGTAGGCAATTTACTGCCTGCGTTACCTGCCACCCACGGTCAGAAGGAGCTCACCAGCCTCTGGGCCCATCTACACTGCAGGTGGGAGACGTGATAGCCAGCACTGCAGCAGGGAGCTGGGACTGCCAGCTCGGTAGACGGACAGGCACCAGCTTTGATGGCACGAGCACGCTAAAAATAGCCCTGCTGCACAGCAGGGGAGGTAGTCGCCCACATGCAGCAGAACCCCAGAGTTCTGAAGCCAAACCTGGCCCCTGGAACCAGAGGTCTGCCATTGTAACGCTGGCAGACAGAACCAAACCCGGGACCTCCAGAGCCTAGTGCGGGAGCTAAAAGCCAGCTGGCTCGTGGCTAAGGCTGTAGAAAACACTGAGTCGGCCTCGGCGTAAGCGGTCTAAGTGCCATTGCTTGGGGCAGCGACCCACACCCCAGGTGTGTGAGTCAGCCAGTCAGGCAGCAGCAGAGCCAAAAAGAGAGAAAAAATTCAGGACCATATGTAACTGTCTTAGTTTCAATGCAACAAGCACAGACCCAGTTTCCTCACCTTGTCAAGTCTCTTTGAAAACGTTCCCCTTTATCTGTAGTGCATGTTTAACGTGGACCTGCACTGTCTTTGCTTTCGGGTTGCTGCTTTTGCCCTGCCGCTGCCTGATTGCGCACGTCCTGTTCCAGGAGAGATGTGGGGCTGTCAGGTCAGTGTGTAACTCTCGGGTTTGTAACTCTGAGGTTCTGCAACCTTCTCCTGGGTTCTCTGGGCCCCATGCTGGGTCGGCTCTTTGGGGCTGGCGGCTGCGAGGCTTGGACGGTGCCTCACACACGTTTTATTGAAAACAAAATAAAGGGAAGGCTAACAAAAAGATCTGACAGGACAAGGAAGCTGTCTCTCTGCTTGTTTTGTGGAAATTACGATCGTTTAAAGGAGAGTTTTACTTCTGCGTTGTAAACTTTCCAACCTGTAACGTCAGTGTTCAGCTGTGAATGTCTGAAAGACCGACAACCCTTTTGTTCAGAGTTACTAGCAGCCTCCATTCCTGCAGTGTTCCTAACTCCACCGCACATCCCTCACACCTCGGACCTGCAGCTTGGGTTTGAGCTTGGCTCTGATGCAATCACCTGTCTGTAAACCAGCCATGGGGTCCCCCGCAGCTCAGCACAGAGCATGGCCCAGTCCACAAGCCCATGATCGCTTGGCTTTTCTGCCTCAGTCACTGTGGTGCTGCCAGGTACGCAGGGCACAGCACCTCCTAGTGCTGCCCGAGACACTTCCCGACTTGCTTTAACAGGGCAAGAATTAAGGCTGCTGCCCTGGAGACAGCTGCCACTCACCCTCCTCACTCAGCCTAGCACCTTGGCTGCACCCCTGGCCTTAGAGCCAGCAGCAGCCAAGGACACCATGTGTGACTATCTCCAGAGCCACAGGGAGAATGTGTCTATCATGAGGAGGCCAAGGACCTGCACAGATCCAGAGGGCAACAGAGGTGCCCCAGCCCCTGTGTTGGCTACGTGCCTTGCCCTGGCATGACTGCTCTCTCCTTGCCCTGGTGGGCGCTGTGCCACAGAACCACCTTGAAAAGGGAACTGAAAGCCCAGCGGAGTCTCGGTGATTCACTCCAGAGTCCCACACAGAACCACCCACAAAACCACAGGAAAGGAACCGGGCTCAGCTCTCAGCTGCCCACGCCAGGTTGGACCAGCAGGCCATGCCACAGCTGTATTCTCCTGGGAGCCAGCAGCTGGGGAGCTGACTCAAACCAATCAAAGCATTCTGCCTTACTGCACACCCAGGCTGAGAGCAATACCCCACTCCCTGCATGAGGCTGTCTCCTGCTGGCCTCACTAACTATGCTAGCCTCAGCAGAAGTTGCTTTTTAGCTTGAGTGGCTGAGGCCTCTGGCCTTGGGGCTGACGGTCCCAGGTTCAATCCACACTGCTTGTATCTAGGCAGCCACTCTATGGTACATCAGGCAGCAACAGTGTGTGGCCCTTAAAAGGGAACAGCAGAGTGGGCCAAGTCCATGCTTGAGGAAATCCAGAAATCCCCCTCCACTGATCAGATCCCCATGACAACGTGCATCCCATCCCACTGACCCAGATCCCCATGACAACATGGCATCCCACCTCACTGACTGGATCCCTATGACGACGCTGCATCCTGCCCCACTGACCCGGATCCCCATGACAACACTGCATCCTGCCCCACTGACCCAGATCCCCACAACAACGCTGCATCCCGCCCCAATTACCTGGGTCTCCATTGCAATGCTGCATCCCACCCCACTTACCCGGATCTCCGTCAGGACAGAGCACTTCACCAGCTTGAAGTTCTTCCCCATGTTGAAGCTGTTGCTGTAGAAACACACTTTGAGGATCCTCACTTCCTCCTTCTCCAGGTCAATGGGCACTGACACCATGGTGGGGTCCAGGGTCCCGCCCAGGCTCCGGAGTGAGCTGCCCCGCAGCCGGGACAAGGCCTCTGGGATTCCCGACATCCTGAGGGGCACAGTGCTGCTAAGAGGACGGCATCATTTTCCTGAGGGGACAAAGACAAAAGGGGATGAATGAAGAATGAATAACTCCGGCTCAACGCTGAGCAGGGGACAGGACGGCAAAACAGCTGGGCTCTCAGCTATCACCCAGGGGTGAGGAGCCCCACAGCAGAGCTTGGGGGGAAACAATGCTGAGGCAGTGGGGGAAAGACCAGGAAAAGGTCCGGAGGCTGGGGAAGGATGGGAGAAGGAACCCAGCAAGGGTGGGCGGGGCAGCTGGCACACAGGAGAGCCCCTGAGCCCTCCCCTGCGCAGGAATCCCGCTCCTGTGCCATGTTTACCAGTCGGAATTGGGACCCCACTCCCAGGCTCATGCTCCAGCTCACTGAGGAGCCCAGGAAATGGTGGGGAGAAGCTCGGCAATTCCGCCCCATGCCGGGAGCCTGGGGCGTTGGCATGGGCACGCCAGCCTGGGAAGCAGGCAGATGCTTCCGAGGGGCCTGTCAGGGCATGTGGCCGGGACGTGGGCTCGCTCAGCCAGCAGGCGCCACTCCTAAGAGGTTGCTGTGGCTCCCCAGGCCTGCTCGCTTCACCCGCCCTGCAGCTTGGGCTGCCCAAGGCACAGTCCAGGGCTCTGGAACACCACCAGTGCCACGCCTGGGAGCTGAGCAAGCCAGGCGGGCCGGCACCTTCACACACCAGCACGGCAGAGGGCACTGACGCAGGAGAAGTCAGGGCCCCCCCATGCCAGCTGGCGTCCTTCAGCTCTCCTCCATCCGGCCAGCTGCTCAGCCAGTGGCGCAGAGGGCTGCTCTGCAGCATTGTTATTCATACCAGGCCAGATCCTCCCTGCCCTGAACCTTCTGACCTGCACACAACCTTCAACCATGGACCCACACACCCAGCTCCCCCCACCCTCTCCCCTTGTCCCAGGCTGCACTGGGAAATACAGCCTGACGTCGGACCCACCCCAGTCCTCCCAACCTTGAGTCCCTGCCCTCGTCTTTTACTCGGTCCACGCATGGCCCAGCTACAGCTTTAGCTTTAGGCTCTTCTGCAGAAGGATGAAACAGGGCATTTCCTGCCCTTCTTCGGCAACCCTACAATACACAAGCCAGCGGGCACTGCCGAACGGCCACAAGCAACCCTATCACAACGAGGCCATGCGGGCACCATCAGCTCTACGGACCGATCCCGGCCTGGCTCGCATACGCAACCCTACAGTTACAGAGCAGCCCTACCAGAATGAAAGCGTGTGCACTGTTTGGGCGGGCGTGTCACACACACACCTCCGGCAGGGGTGTCACTGTCCCATGTACTGACACCTACAGAGAGAAAGCATGAACCTTCTGTATAGCCTTAGCTGAGAGCCAGCTGGCTTTTAGCTCCAACGGTAGCAGCTCCTGCATTAAGCTCCACAGATCCCCAGTTTGAGTCCGCCTGTCGGTGGTTATAGGTTTGCTTTTCTAAGGCTATGTCTACGCAGCAGCCTTGTTTTGAAATAAGATATTCGGGAAGAGTGATTCCAGAACAGCTTAACGCTGCTGCACACAGAGTGCATTTCGAAACAGCACCGAGCTAGTTCAAAACACAGCGTCTACTCACACGGGCTACGTCCACACTCCAGAGTTTTTTCGACAAAAGTGTCTTTTTGTTGACAAAACCTGTGGGTTGTCCACATTCCCAAGGCATTCTGTTGACAGGAAATGGACCGAACATGGCACTTCCATTGGCAGCATTCTGCCGTTCCCCCATGAGGCAGAACACCTCTGTTGATGGAGATCTGTTGACCACAAGCCCATCTGCAGGTTCCACGGGCCAGACTGTTGAGAGACAGGGCTTCTGGTTCACTGGGCACCCTGTCCGCTGTGCTTCCGGTTGGCCGTTTTGTCAAGAGAGAGGCCGGGCAGGGTGGCTGCTCTCCGTCAACAGAGCGGATTGCCCCAGTCTGCTGACGGAAGTTTTGTGAGACGATCTCTTCCGAGAGTAACTCCTGTCGACCAATTGCTCTAGTGGAGATACAGCCATAAACCCTGTTTTGAAATGGAGCCATCAGATGCACTGCAGCTTATTTCGAAATAGGCTCTATTTCCTGTCTATGCAGCCCCCATTTGGAAATAGCTGTTTCGAAACAGGCGCCATTCCTCGCGCAGTGAGGTTTACCTAGTTTGAAATAAGCCAACTGCTATTTTGAAATAGCGCTTGTGTCGTGTAGACGCTAGGAGAGTATTTTGAAATAACGTCCGTTATTTCGAAATTCCTTTGCTTGGTAGACCTACCCTAAGTCTGCAGATCCCTCTGTCGTGCACCCATCGCTAGGCCAGGTTGTGAGCCCTTTACTGGCACAGGTAAGCAGCTTCACACACAAGTACCCTGGTTTCTGTGAAGGGCATGACCAGCATCAGTCACTGCTTGCCAGCTCATCGGCTTTACCATCTGGCCCTAAGTGAGATTTCTGCCCTGAACAAAATCTGCAGCTCCCCTTTATAAGAAACCCCTGCAATGCAAAAGCCCACTGTGAGTCACAGCTGTTTTGATATCTTCTGACTGGACACTGCAAAACTAGGAAGCACACAGATGAATTGACGCTCGTCATAAAATGATTCACCAATTATACTGAGATGCGGCCACCTCCGGGGTGGAGGGTAGCAGTTAACTCACACAGCCGCCGCACAAGAGGAATTTTTTCCTATGACACCCGAGAAAGGTTTTTTCATGGAATCACAGAAAGGCTGGGCTGCGGGGGACTTTGAGAGGTTACCTAATGCAGTCCCCAGGGCTGAGACATGACCAAGTAAATCCAGACCATCCCTGGCAGGTATGTGTCCCACCAGTTCTTAAAAACCTCCAATCAGGGCAATTCTACAATTTCCCTTGGAAGCCTATTCCAGAGCTTAGCCCTGCCCCCCCCTCCCAATTAGAAAGCTCTTTTCCTGATCTCCAAGATAAATCTCCTTTGCTGCAGATTAAGTGCATTACTTCTTGTCTTGCCTTCATGGACATGGAGAGCAACTGTTCACTGTCTCCTTTCTAAAGGCCCTTCACAGCTGAGGACTGTGATCAGGTCCTGCCTCAGGCTTCTTTTCTTCAGACTAAACATGACCCTTTTCTAACCTTTCCTCCGGGGTCACGGTTTCTGCTTCTCTTGCTCTTCTCTGGACCCTCTCCAAATTGTCCCCTTCTTTCTTAAAGTGTCACACCAGAAGGAGACAGTACTCCAGCTGAGGCTCACCCTCTCCTGAGCAGAGCAGGGCAGTTACCTCCCAGGTCTTACACTGGCAATATACCCCGGAAGGAAATTAGCCTTAGTTTTTTTGCAACTTTGTAAAATTGTAGATTCAATTTGTGACCTATTGCAACCCACATGTCCTTTGCAGCAATACGAACTCCTAGTCACTTACTCCTTGGTTTGTAGTCGTGCATTTGAAGGTGTCTTTTTTGAATTTCGTCTTGGTGATGTCAGACCAATTCTTCAGTTTTTCAGGCTCATTTCAAATTCGAACGCTGTCCTCCAAAGGGCTCGCAACCCCTCCCAGCTTGGTGTCACTGGCAGTTTTATAAACGTGCCCTCCACCGCATTATCCAAGTTGTACTGAGATGAAGGCCTAAACCCACACAGCACAGGCCTGGTTTGAGGCCTAAGGCCTAGCAGCAATGGACAAAACATGGCTAAAAGCAAAGCTAAGCTGTGAGCAAGAGGAGGCCTCTGCTGACGGATCCTGGCTCACGAAGAGCCGAGAGTACAACACGTTAATCGGTAATCTGCCCAGGTGCAGAACAGTGATAGGTACAAGTTGAAATCACAAGGTACCACCAGCTTGTTAAAAAAAGGACCTTGGCACATACTCCTCACAGATACAGACCTAGGTTCAGGAAAGGGTTTAAATGACAGCATGATGGATAAGAGATGATCTAACAAACCACAACATACAGGGAGATAGGTAGTAACCTGACAACCTCAGAGGGTGGCAATCTGATACATCAGCAGTGAGGTGCGCTTTGTTTGTACCCATCTATAATGTGATGTCTTGGAGGGACCATCTTTGCCTGACCTAGGGAGGCAGTGGAATTCCCGCTGGCTGAGTCAGTCCATTGCAGCGGGTACATCTGTACAGTGGAGCCTTGACAACTTTTACTTGTACGTTGCTTGACAATAAATCCTGGCTGCATGCCTTTGATCCTTATCTGGTCTGTGGTCTTTGGCGGACGGGCCCACATCATTGAACACACACACACACAAGCAACCTTCTGGTTATCACCATCAACAGAGCCACAGTCCCGTGAGGACACCAGGGCAGTAAATCTGCCGGACTACATAAGTCATTAATGCAAATATTAAATAGTACCAGACTGGGGACTGACCCTTGTAGCTCCCCACATGAAATGCCCTCTCAATCTGACAGCAAACCATCAGTAACTTCCTAGCACAGTGCAGCCTTTCAGCCAGTTGGGCATCCACATCACAGCATTTTTATCCACCCCACATGTCCCTAGTTTGCTTATGAGTGTGCCTGGAACCACAGAATCACAGAACACGAGAACTGGAAGGGACCTCGAGAGGTCATCAAATCCAGTCCCCTGTCCGCACGGCAGGAGCAAGCATCATCTAGACCATCCCTAATAGATGTCTGTCTAACCTGCTCTTGAATATCTCCAGTGATGGAGATTCCACAACCTCCCTAGGCAATTTATTTGACTGTGTGAAAATTAAACCATATCACACACACATATGGAGACACACATCTTATAGAACTGGAAGGGACCTCAGGGGGTCTTCAAGTCCAGTCCCCTGCCCTCTCGGCAGGACCAAGCACCATCCCTTTAAAAAAACAAAAACAAAACTATTTACCACAGATCCAGAAGCAGCTCCCTCAAGGGCTGGGCTCACAACTCTTAGCTTAGTAGGCCAATGCTCGAACCACCAAGCTATGTCATCTCTCCTACTACAGATTAGCTGCTGGACTAGCAGTACTCCCTACAAGCCGAGCCCTTGAGCAACTGCCCAGCAGAGATTCAGCACATGGATGGAAAGTAAGAGAGAGGGAACATTGCCAGTAATCCCGTCAAAGAGAGGTGAAAGATGACACTAAGATCCCCCAAGAGGCCATGGAGAACACGACCCTACAGCAGTCCGTTGAGGGCGAAGCTGAAGCACAGGGAAGCATGGGATGCTCGCCCTACAACTGCATCCCCTCATTCTCAGACATCCAACCTACTACCTCTCACCAGCACTAAGAGAAACAGCCCACGCTGGCAGCCAGTAACCAGCTCTCACCTGTCCTCGTTTGAATGAAAGCCAAGGGGCTTGAGTGTAAGCATAACTCACCTCCGATAAGGAGGCAGGAGAAGAAGGGACCGATCAGTCCCTAGGGAGAGAACTCCTTGGAGCAGAACAAGTGGTCGAGAGTCGCCATTGCCCTGACGTACAGCACTGGGATTCCTGCCAAGGCTGGGTTACTCAGGGGAGGTGACCTGCAGAAGGGAGACCGGGCAGTAAGTGGAGAAGCAGGAGGGAAGTAAAGACACCGCCAGAGGAAGTCAATGGCAGCAAGCGGTCGGCTGGGCTTGGGGGCATAGGAATCACTGAGGCCGGTAGGTGGCTGCTGTTTGGCCAGCAAGAGGGAGAAGGACTTACACTTGCTGAGGCAAATGTCAGCTGGGGTGAGGGGTGCTTGGCAGTGCTGGAGGAGCAGGGACCTCTGGCCGGTACCAGCACCAGGGCTGGCTCCTGGAGGGATGGGCTCTGCAGAGAGGCAGAGAGCAGACAGGAGCGGAGGGAACAGGCAGATGAGTCAGTGGAGGAGGGAGCAGAGAGAGCGGCATCATGGGCACTGGTGGGAAAGCCAGGAGGGGCACATGGGCAAAGCTGAAGGGGGGAGGGGATGATGCTAGTCAGAAGCGGGGAGTGGCAGGGGGAGGCCTGGACAGCAGGCGAGGGGAGGAGATGACAGACTAGCCCTGTTGGCTAAGGCCAGATGTGGCAAAGTGGGGTGTGGGAGGATTTTATCCCCCTGGTTAGGTTGCACGTCTTTCCTACTGTCCCGCAGTAACCCGAGGTGGGGTGCCTCAGTTTCCCTTGGCACAGCTTCAGTGCAGAGCAGTGGTGGGATCTGCGGCGTGATGACTTCTCTCACGTAAGCAATGGCCCTCCATGGCCTTTGTAACCTAGGCAACCAGGTGACACCTTTCTTCCCTGGGAAACTGGACAAAGGCAGGAGGAGGGGCCTGGGTTGGAGCAGTCTCATCCGGCTGGAGAGGAGGGAAGGAGGGCCAGGATCCCGGCTCGGGGACCCCTTCTGGGTCCTGTCTCCCTAGAAACGGGTTGTACTGACGGCTTCTGGTTTCTGTGCTAACAAGTCTGTTCCGTGCTGTCCCTGTCGGCGAATAACCCTCCGGTTCTCCCTGCTGAATGCGAGTCACGTCTGAGTGGGGGTGGGGTGCAGGGCCTGGGGAACCCCACACTCGGTGACGTCAGGCACAAGGAGGAGACGCAGCCATGCGCACTAGGCTGGCTTGTGACAGAAGGCCCTGGCAGATGAAGACATTTGCCCGTCTCCGGGAGGATGCCTAACAAGTACAGCCGCCTCCCAAGAGCTGCAGTTGGCTGGAGCCATCCGCCTGCATCTCAGTTTCGTGCCAGTGAAATGTCTCCATCTGCTCCTCGAAGTGGTTCCTTCTGCTGCCGGCTTTTCAGGGTGCAGAGCTGGAAGTGTGTGTGTGTGGGAGAGGGGGGGTCCTTGGTTCTGTCTTCAGTACGTTCCTCTTTTCTGAAAGGCTCCTTTGAAATCCCCCTCGATGAGTCGGCTCCCTATGGGGGAGTAACCCTGGAGGCCCCTGCTCGTACCAGAATGGGCACAGCGAGGAGGGCAAGGCGCCTGGGCATGTCCGCCTTCACAGAATCATAGAACACTAGAACTGGAAGGGACATCAAGAGGTCAGCGAGTCCAGTGCCCTACCCTTATGGCAGGACCAAGCACCATCTAGACCATACCTGATAGGTGTCTATCTAACCTCCACTTAAAAATCTCCACTGTTGGAGATTCCACAACTTCCTCAGGCAATTTATTCCAGTGTTTAACCATCCGGACAGTTAGGAAATTTTTCCTAATGCCTAATCTAAACCTCCCTTGCTGAAGTTTAAGCCCATTGCTTCTTGTCCTGTCCTCAGAGGCCAAGGAGAATCATTTTTCTCCCTCCTCCTTGTAACCCTCTTTGAGGTACTTGAAAACCGCTATCATGTCCCCTCTAAGGCTTCTCTTTTCTAAACTACACAAGCCCAGTTCTTTCAGTTGTATCTCACAGCTCATGTTCTCTAGACCTTTAATTATTCTTGTTGCTCTTCTCTGGACCTCCTCCAATTTCTCCACATCTTTCTTGAAATGTGGTGCTCAGAACTGGACACAATACTCCAGTTGAGGCCTTATGAGCGCTGAGCAGAGTGGAAGAATGACCTCTCCTGTCTTGCTCTCAACACCGCTGTTAATATATCCCAGAATCTCATTTGCTTTTTTTGCAAGAGCATCACACTGTTGACTCATATTTAGCTTGTGATCTGTTATGTCCCCTAAATCCCTCTCCACAGCATTCCTTCCCAGCCAGTCGCTTCCCATTCTATATGTATGAAGCTGATTATTTCTTCCCAAGTGGAGTACTTTGCATTTGTCCTTATTAAACTTCATCCTGTTTACCTCAGATCATTTCTCAAGTTTGTCCAAATCATTTTGAATTATGAGCCTATCGTTTAAAGCAGTTGCAACCTCTCCCAGCTTCGTATCATCTGCAAACTTAACAAGAATAATGTCTATGCCAATATCTAAATCGTTGATGAAGATATTGAATAGAACTGGTCCCAAAACAGATCCCTGAAGAACCCCACTAGTTATGCCCTTCCAGCATGACTGTGAACCATTTATAACTACTCTCTAAGAACGGTTATCCAGCCAGTTATACACTCACCTTATAATGGCCCCATCTAAGCTGTATTTTCTTAGTTTATCGATAAGATCATAAGAAAGGCCATATTGGGTCAGACCAAAGGTCCATCCAGCCCAGTAGCCTGTCTGCCGACAGTGGCCAGTGCCAGGTACCCCAGAGGGGGTGGACCGAAGACAAAGATCAAGCGATCTGTCTCCTGCCATCCATCTCCAGCCTCTGACAATCAGAGGCCAGGGACACCATTCCTACCCTTGGCTAATAGCCTTTTATGGGCCTAACCTCCATGAATTTATCTAGCTCTTACTTAAATTCTGTTATAGTCCTAGTCTTCACAGTCTCCTCTGGCAAGGAGTTCCACAGGTTAACTATGTGCTGAGTGAAGAAGAAATTTCAGAGGTCAGGTCAGCTGAGCCTTGGGCCCCGCACCAAGGCGAGGGTGTTTCCTAGGGGTGATTCCTTGGCTGTTTTGCCCGCTCGAGAAGTGTATAAGATTGCAGAGCAAGACTGGGGTGCAATGCGCTGTGTGGGGAGCCCAGGGCTGGAAGAGTGAAGGACAGAGCTTGGGGATTAGGAATGAGATGCACTGGCAGAGATGAGTGGGGTCCCCTGGACAGGATATGTGGGGGGTGATTCAGGTCACTCTTCATGTACGTCAGGAGAGCCAGGTACGTGTACAGTGAGGAAGACAAATATACATGGACAAAAGGCAGTGTTGTCTAATGGACAAAGCACTGGTCTCGGACTCAGAAGACTGGGTTTCCTTTCCAAGTGTGCTTCCTCGAGCTTGGGCGAGTCACCGCCCTGCTCCATGCCTCAGTCTCCCCACCTGTAACATGGGGATAATGACGCTGCTCTCCTCTGTAAAGCACTTTGAAATCCACCAATCAAAAGAGCTGGATTTATCATCACCTGCCTGCTGCGTGCTGGGTTCAAAGCAGCCTTATAACCCCCCACTGCCACAAAGACAGACAAATAGCTCCTCTGATTGCAGGCCATCGGGTGAGGCTTTGAAGATACATCTGTCGTATCACACAGTGACGCTGCCATGGGGAGACAGCTCAGCTAATTCCCGGTAAATCTTCCCTTCTATGGAATAGCTGGGTAGGTTTTAACAACACATGAAAATAAAAACAATCTGCAGATTGGGGGAAGAAAAAAAAAACAGGCTGTTGGAACTGACGCAGGAGTGGCCCATGCTAATTACACGGCTGCAGAGAGGGCCCGACGGAGGCAAGACACCGGGAACAAGCCTGCGTCATACACACATTTCTCCTTTCATTGCTGCAAACAGGTCTGACAAAACAGGGGTCAAATATTTTAATTATAAACACACACATACACATGTGTGCCCATGGGCACAAAGACACAGGCAAATGTGCACCCATCCCCTCCGCAAATGGACCTGCTCATCTCACAAACCACACAAAAAAAGACAACTTAAACCTGGGAAAACCGGCCAGGGTAGCAGCCTAGGACACCAGCACACAATGTGGGTCATCAGTCCTGCTCCCGATCACTCTCAGCCACCTTCTCCCCAGCAGTCCCCTACACTGGGATTTCCTCCTGGGACTCACCCATAAGCCACGACTCTTCCTTTATGTCTCTGCCCAGAGCTGTTTGTTCCATGATGCCCACAACAAACGGCTGGGAGGGGTAGGCTGGGGGAGCTGAGGAATTACATGTAGCTGATTAGTATCAGAGAGGGAGCCGTGTTAGTCTGTAGCTTTGGGAACAACAAGAAGTCTTGTGGCACCTCATAGACTAACAGATATTTTGGAGCATAAGCTTTCTTGGGCAAAGACCCGCTTCATCAGATGCATGAGTGGGGGGTGGTTTCAGAGGGGTATTTAAAGAGTGGGGTCCCAGTAAAAGGGAGGGCCAGAGCGGACGAGGTCTATTCAGCAAGGTAGAAATGGCCCACGTAGCTGATTGTTTTCCTCCCCAGGTTGCTTTAGAGGCTGTGGGTCTGTGGGACAGGGACTACACTGTCCTATGGGTTCATACAGGACCTACACAGTGGGTCTCTGAACATGACTGGAGCCTGGGCACAACCCCAACGCCAATGATACCAGGTTGGACCCACTCCTCATCTGCCCCCAGCTCTGACAGAGGATACCCCAACCTCCCGAGCCTCAGCACTGATTAGGCCTGTCTGTAGACACGCCCAACTGACAAAGTTACACTGAGATGCGGCTGCCATTCTACCTGGAACTGGACTGAGACCCATCAAACTCATTTCACTAAACCACCAAGCAGACCCCTTGGCAGCAAGTATGGATCACCACAGACCTTAAGAACACAGGTGGGTCATTAGCAATTAGTCCACCTGGCCCAGTGTCTTGTCTGTGGTCAGCACCAGCTGCTTCGGAAGAAGGTCTGGGAAACCCTATTGTGGGCAGTGATGGGATGCTGCGTCCACAGGGAAGAGCATGTGGCAATGAGTTTCAGAGGCTGGCTGAATGCTGTCTAAAAATGTCTTTTCTCTTCTCGCTTCTGAACATGCCACCTTTCTGTCTCTTTGAATGCACCTTTGCTCTCTTACTCGGCAGCCAGGTCTGCACTGGGGAGAAAGTCGACTTAAGATATAAAAAACAACAAGAAGTCCTGTGGCACCTTATATACGAACAGATATTTCGGAGCACATGATGAAGCAGGTCTTTGCCCACAAAAGCTCATGCTCCAAAATATCTGTTAGTCTATAAGGTGCCACAGGACTTCTTGTTTTTGAAGATACAGACTAACTCGGCTCCCTCTCTGACCTGAGATATGCAACTCCAGGTACAAGATTATTGTAGTTGGAGTCGCCGTACCTGAGGTCGAATTTCTCCACAGTCCCCACACTGGGAGGTCGAAGGGAGAAACTCCCCCATTGATGTCCCCTACTCCTCATGATTGTGAGAAGTAATAGGGTTGACAGGGGCACCTCAGCATTTGATTTAGTAGGTCCTTACCAGACCCACTAAATCGAGCTCTGGAAGATCAACCTTCAGCGCATCGACTCAGTGGTAAGCGTAGACAGCCCCAGAGGTGGGGCTCACAGATGTTTCCAGTACATTTTCTCAAGCTCCTTTTCTATAAGCTTTTTTCCCATGCCTTCAGTCATTCTCAGATAGCCTGGGCTGTATCTGAACCAGTGATTTAGACACAAGAGCCTCTCTTGCCCATTATTTGCCAGTCTGCTGAGCCTGCTTGAGTGTCTTCTCTTCAGAAGTGCGAGTCGATTCCTCCCACTTGACAGGAGTCTTGTGTTTAAGGTACCTGGGACCGAGCCGATTTGGGATTTGCTAATCCCAGGCCTGCCAACGAAACAACCTCCTCCCTCGCACTGTGCCTCAGCGCCCCCCCAGGGGAAATGATAGTCCTTGACCACCTCTTCTGCCCCTCAGAGGCAAAACAGCGCCTTCAATGGGGGCCAGCCTCCTGTGCCCTGGTCACGGCAGCACATGGGAGCAGGGAGAGGCCAGAAGCTTTGTTAGCTTTGGTGAAGGAGCTATTTTCCTAGACTTGCCCAACGAGCAGGCAATCAGAACAGCTTGCAAGCTCCAGCCGAGTGCAGCAGAAGAATGAGTACCCCAGCCGCCAGGCTGCTCCAAAGGCTGTTTTTGTTCTCCTTTCAGCATTGGTGCCTGCTCTTTTTGGCTTTCAACAAGGAAGAATGCAAAACCCACCCCACACTGGCCCTAATTGGGCTGCCTTGCCATCTACTGATGACATACCGCAGCAGGGTCAATGCCTGGGCGCCTGTGCCAAAGCTCTTACAGACTCATCGGGGCAGTCGGGGGCACATTATTTCAAGGAACGCGTGGTTTTAAACAAATCTGCTCACCCCAGGCCTTGGCGTTGGTTCTCCTGAGTCTCCTCCTATGTCTTTATCCCTGCTTGGTCCCACCCCCAGCACTTGGGAACTCAATTTAATCCTAAAATTGGATCTGCCCTTCTCTCCACCAGGATCACCTCTCCAGCATCATAGGTTCATACTCTTTCCTTTCCTTCCCCTGGCTCTGTGCATTTTATCTCCCCAGGCGCCTCGCCCGGGCCACACCACCCACAGTACTTTTAATACTTAGGCATGAAGTTTTAATTTAGATCAAAGTTTGGTTCATACCCATCACCACATGCCTCAAGCTCTGTGCATTCTAGTCTCTGGGTTTTGGACAGCGGCAGACCCGGAAGCCACTATAACAAAAGGGTTAGGGCAAACACTTTGTTTGAGGCATAAAACAAATGTTTGCTCAAGTACCTTTTAGTTGCATTCACTGGTATTGTGCTGGTCATGAACCTGTCATGTAAATCATTAGGTTCTACTTAAATCAGAGGTGGCTGAACCTCAAAAGATTAAGGTGTTTAAGTAGTTAAGTTTTAAGAGCTTATGTAAGCCACACACCTACTAGGTAGCCAGGTAGCACTTTAAAGACTAACAAAATGACTTATTGGGCGATCTGAAGAAGTGGGTCTGCCCCATGAAAACTCAGCACCTAATAAATTATTTTGATAGTCTTTAAAGTGCTACATGACTGCTGGTTTGTTTTGTCAGAATACAGACTGTTCACTGTCCCTGTAACGGCACCTAGATCACAAACATGGAGAAAGAATGGGTCTCCTCTGCGGCCTGTAGAGGCTCCCACACTAAGGTCCAGAAGTGGCATGTTTGAGTCTGCCTGGGGCAGGTACAGATTGACATGAATAGCAATGATAAATTTAGAGTTACTCGGTTCCTTTGGCTCCCTTCTCCCACAAATCTTCACGTCCTTTTCCATGCCTCTGCTTATGCCCTCCCAGCTCTGCTCCACCGAAACTTGTGATGGCTGGGAGGGCTACAGCCCCTTTCCTATCAGAGGGGTAGCCATGTTAGTCTGTAGCTGCAAAAACAAGAAGTCCTGTGGCACCTGATAGAGTAACAGATGTTTTGGAGCATAAGCTTTCGTGGGCAATGACCGGCTTTGCCAGATGCATCTGACGAAGTGGGTCTTTGCCCACAAAAGTTTATGCTCCAAAAAATCCGTTAGTTTATCAGGTGCCAGAGGACTTCTCATTGTTTTTGTCCCTTTTCCAGACATCCCAGTATTCAGTTAACTAAATTGCCTATAAAGGGTTAAACCCAGAGATCTCGGGTCCCTGAAAATTTCCAGGAAGTGCTGGCAAGGCCCCGCACAGGTGTGCCAATGGGAAGATGTTTGAACTGAAGCAGTTCCCTCCTGGGACAGTCCTTGGTGTGGCCAGAGGAGAGGAGAGATACCAAGACAAAGTGAGCCAGGATATATTTAGTCAGATGTGATCAGGCTATTTTTTCTCTAGGATTTGGTTTGGAGGACTTCTCACGCTGGCTGATGTACCCTGCCCCCAGGACACTGTCACTTTTAAACTCAATCCCAGGGAAACAATTCCTTGTGTTCTAAACTACCCTTGTTTTAGTTGCTCTGTAACAGCTAGCAATGAAGTACACTTACCAAGGTGTTTTCTCTGTTTTGTTAATCAACTCACCTTTTTTAAGGCTATGATCTGATTCCTGTGTCTGAGAGGAGGGTCTGTGAGTATGTGCCTGTGACTGAGAGGTCAGCTATTATAGAATCATAGAATCATAGAACACTAGGACTGGAAGGGGCCTCGAGAGGCCATCGAGTCCAGTCCCCTGCCCCGACGGCAGGACCGACCACTATCTACACCATCCCTGATAGACATCGATCTAATCTGTTCTTAAATATCTCCAGCGAGGGAGATTCCACAAACTCCCTTGGCAACTTATTCCAGTACTTGACCACCCTGACAGTTAGGAACTTTTTCCTAATGTCCAACCTAAACTTCCCTTGCTGCAGTTTAAGTCCATTGCCTCTTGTTCTCTCCTTAGAGGCCAAGAAGAACAAGTTTTCTCTCTCCTCCTTATGACACCCTTTAAGAGATCTGAAAACCGCTATCATGTCCCACCTCAATCTTCTCTTTTCCAAGTTAAACAAGCCCAATTCTTTCAGCCTTTCTTCATAAGTCATGTTCTCCAGACCTTTTATCATTCTAGTTGCTCTTCTCTGGACCTTCTCTAATTTCTCCACATCTTTCTTGAATCACATCACAATATTAAGGAATCACAGTTTGTTTTCAAGTTCTCTCCTCAGGGATGGTGAAGAGCTCAGGATTACCTCACAAAGGAACATCCCACATGTGCCTTCCGGGGCTCTCAAAGGGATTTTAGCAGAAACCCTTAGTGGCAGTGTACTTAAAATGCTCTGGCAGACCCACACCTTGTGCACTCCAAGAGCCAGAGTGGGGAACAGCCTTGACAGCCCTCTGCCCCGCCTCCCTTGTCAAATTCCTCTTTGAGACTCAATTGTTTTGCATGTAAGTCACAAATCCCACAGACTGTCAACTCAGTGGTTGCCTAGCTGCCATCCGGGCCTTTGAAACGTCTCCCCCACCCGAACCCTTAATAGTACCATCAAGGTTATTACACAAGAGGCAGAAGAATGACTAACGGATTAGAAAGTATTACTATAGCGAAGGACTTGAAGTGCTCCATCTAATTTACCTTGACAAAGAGGTTATGGTATGACTTAACTACGGCATATAAGTACCTACATGGGGAACAAATAGGCAGCACGCCTCTTTCGAAAGGGGGATGCAAATGAGACAAATGGGAAAAAGGGACTTTCAAAATCTGGGGGGTCCTTTCAAAAGGCCTCTGTCTACACCAGCAGCATGCATTTCGAAAGCGACACTTTCAAAAGGCACACAGCTGCCATTATGCTAATGAGATGCTGCATATGCATGTCAGGGTCTCATTAGCATCTGCGGAAGTGGCTCATTAGCATCTCCCTTTTGAAAGGTCATAAGTATCAGGGGGTAGTCGAGTTAGTCTGTATCTTCAAAAACAACAAGAAGTTCTCTGGCACCTTATAGGCTAACAGATATTTTGGAGCATAAGCTCTCGTGGGCAAAGACCTGCTTTGTCAGATGCACGAGTGGAGTTTCCAGAAGAGGGTTTAAATTTATAGGCTCATGGAAAGGATGGCGTCTCAGTCAAGAGGAGGGCCAGAGTTGACAAGGTCAATTCAGTCAGGGAGGATGTGGCCCATTATCAGCACTTAATGGCCGTGTCTACACGAGCCCCAAACTTCGAAATGGCCATGCAAATGGCCATTTCGAAGTTTACTAATGAAGTGCTGAAATGCATATTCAGCGCTTCATTAGCATACGGGCAGCAGCCGCGCTTCGAAATTGACGCTCCTCGCCGCCGTGCGTCTCATTCCGACGGGGCTCCTTTTTGAAAGAACCTCGCCTACTTCGAAGTCCCCTTATTCCCATCAGCTCACGGGAATAAGGGGACTTCGAAGTAGGCGGCGTCCTTTTGAAAAGGAGCCCCGTCTGGACACACTGCGCGGCGGCAAGGAGCGTCAATTTCGAAGCGCGGCTGCCACCCGTATGCTAATGAAGCGCTGAATATGCATTTCAGCGCTTCATTAGTAAACTGCGAAATGGCCATTTGCATGGCCATTTCGAAGTTTGGGGCACGTGTAGACGTAGCCAATGTGCAGTTGTGAACATCAAGAGAGGAGAACCAGGTCAATTCACTCGGGGGGTTGTGGCCCATTATCAGTAGCTAATGTGGACGTGTGAACATCAAGAGAGGACAAACTGCTTTTCTAATTGGTCAACCACTCCCAGTCTCTGTTCAATCCTTGCTGATGGTGTCAAATTTGCAAAGGAATTGCAGCTCTGCAGTTTCTCTTTCGTATTTTTTTTGTTGCAGGATGGCTACTTTTAAATCTGTTACTGAGGATGTCGGGAGATTGAAGTGTTCTCCTACAGGTCTTTGTATGTTACTGTTCCTGATGTCTGATTTATGTCCATTTATTCTTTTACATAGAGACTGTCCAGTCTGGCCAATGTATATTGCAGTGGGGCATTGCTGGCACATGATGGCATATATTATATTAGTAGACGTGCAGGTGAATGAGCCCCTGATAGTGTGGGTGAAGTGGTTAGGTCCTGTGATGATGTCAGTGGTGTAGATATGTCATAGTGGACTCTTCATAAGTGTGCCAACTTTCACTGCTGACAACCACATGATCCAACACCACCCATTGGCTCCACCTCTTCCCCTGAGGCCTTGCCCCTGCTCCACCTCTTCCTCCAGGAGCTGCCCCTGATTACTTCTCTCTCCTTCTCTCATCAGTTGCTGCTCTCCCACTTCCTGCCTTCCTCACAGCTAGAGCCCTACCAAATTCATGGTCACAGGAGTTTTAAAAATTGCATTTATTTCAGCTCTGTCAATCTGAAATTTCAAGGTGTTATAACTCCAGGAGTCTGGACCCAAAAAGAGGCATTTGGGGGTTACGAGGTTACCGTAGAAGGGGTTGTGAAACTGCTACTCTTCCTTCTGTAGTGCTGCTGGTGGCAGGTTCTACCTTCAGAGCTGAGCAGCTGTAGAGCAGTGTCTGCTGTCCAGGAGCCCAGCTCGGAAGGGAGAGCAGCCGCCAGCAGCAATGCAGAAGGAAGGACAGCACAGCCTGGTATGACCACCCTTACTTCTGTGCTGCTACCCTCAGAGATGGGCTCTCAATCAGCCTCTGCCACTCTCCAGCCACCCAGTTCTGAGGGCAGCAATACAGAAGAAAGGGTGGCATCGTATGATAGTGCCATGGTGACCTCTGCACCGCTACTGGCAGGGTGCCACTTTCAGAGCTGGATGCTCGGCCGACAGCCACCACTCTCCAGCTGCCCTGCTCTGACCGCCCCCCCTCCCCAAATAACCCTGAGATACTCCCCCTTACAACTCCCTTTTGGGTCAGGAACCCCAATTTGAGAGATGCTGGCCCCCACACCCTCCGCACAAGCTATACAGTCTAGGAGGAAAGCACACAAAAGCCCAGGTTTCACAGAAGGAAAGCAGATTTCACAGTCTGCAATGCAGTTTTCAGGGCCTCAAATTTGGGAGTGCCCTACTTAGAGCTGGATCCTCACCAAGCCCGTGGGTTTGAAGGTGAGGTACTAATTGATGTCATGGTGCTCCACCAAGCAATGGCTAAAGCATATTGGTGTGGTGATGGAAGGAAAGCTTGCACAGCTACCGTCTGCTCTCCCTGCCCTCTCCGAATAACTTCAGTGCTCCAGCAACCAGCTCTTTCTACCACTGCGTCTACCCAGTGAAGAAAAGGGCTTCAGCAGACAGGAGACATCTACAACAAACGGTTGGTGATGTCCCCAGCAAGGCGTGATCACACAAGCGTCCTCCTCAAGAGACGTAGACCAGCAAGAACTAAAGTCAAGGGATATAATGACTCCAGGGCGACAGGCTAGGTGAAAGTAGATATGCACCCCAAAGAGGGTACATATGGGAAAATAAAGCCCAGCAGGAGAAGAGCCCCTTGGCATCTCTTCTCATTTCTCTCTTGGTCAATGAGCAATGCCGTGGAGAAGGGAATGAACCCCTTTCAGATCCAAGCTGCAGCCCTCACATACTCTGCTGCCTTTAACTCACATTTGGCAGGCACCACCAGCAAGCTGACTGTTCCCTGACAAATGCACAGGCACAGCCCACGCTCGGGAAATGCAACTAACTGGCGTGAAGAGACCTCATCAGTGCCCTGGAAAACTAATCACAGATCAACAAAGTGGACAGACCAAGTGTAGCGTTAAGCCCCGGGATGCATGGGTAAGGCCCTACCATATTCACAACCACTTGGTGAATATCACGGGCATAGGATTCTACTAATCGTACATGTCACGAGGTCAGCGAGTCAAGTCTGAAATTTCACACCATTGTAATTTCGGGGAGCCTGACCCATAAGGAGTTGTGCCAGGGTCACAATATTATTGTAGCAGAAGTTGCAATATTGCTACCCTTCCTTCTGTGCTGCTGCTGGAAGTCGAACTGCCTTCAGAGCTGGGCAGCTAGAGAGAAGTGGCTGCTGGCTGGCAACATGGTGTGGTATTGCCATCCTTACGTCTACTCTGCTGACTGAAGCGTTGGACTCTTGGTCTGGAGCCACCAGTCTCTGGACACCCACCTCTGAAGGTAGCGCAGACATAAGAGAGGCCTTCCCATGACACCTCTGCAGCTCCCTTTTGGGTCAGAACCACTCACTTTGCGAAACACTGGTCTTCCCCATGAAATCTGCATCGTATAGAGCAGGGGTTCCCAGCATTTTCAATACAGTGGTCCCCAAATTACCCCCAAACCATTTGAGGACCCCCAGCCATCCCCCAACCATTCACAGATCCCCATCAAAGCCAATTCTAGCCTCCATGTACACTTCATTCCATGAAAAAGGAAACCTCTACGTAGATTTTTGGACAGCGACTAACAACATTATTGGAAGCCATTTAATTTTAAAATAATAATAAACTGTAACTTTGCAATTTATTTAAAACTTATTTTCTATTATCAGTTTTATTAATCTTTAATATTTTTTTCATGGAACCCCTGCAATACACCCATGGACCCCCAGGGATCCATGGAAACCAGGTTTCAGAGGGGTAGCCAAGTTAGTTTGTATCTTCAAAAACAACAAGAAGTCCTCTGGCACCATATAGACTAACAGACATTTTGGAGCAGAAGCTTTTGTGGGCAAAGACCCGCTTCGTCAGATGCACAAGTGGGGGTTCCACAGGAAGGCCTAAATTTATAGGCTCATGAAAAGGAGGAAGTCCCAGTCAAGAGGAGGGCCACAGCTGACATGGTCAGTATGGTTACAGAGGATGTGGCCCGTCATCAGCAGCTAATGTGGAGGTGTGAACATCAAGAGAGGAGAAACTGATTTTGTAATTGGCCAGCCACTCCCAGTCTCTGTTCAATGCTTGGCTGATGGTGTCAAATTTGCAAAGGAACTGCAGCTCTGCAGTTTCTCTTTGGAGATTGTGTTTATTGTTTTTGTTGTTGTTGTTGTTGTTGTTGTTGTTGTAGGATAGCTACTTTTAAATCTGTTACTGAGTGTCCAGGGAGACTGAAGTGTTCCCGACAGGTTTTTGTATGTTACCGTTCCTGATACCTGATTTGTGTCCATTTATTCTTTTACACAGAGACTGTCCAGTCTGGCCAATCTATATGGCAGAGGGGCATTGTTGGCACATGATGGCATATACTATATTAGTAGGTGTGCAGGTGATCCATGTTGGGAACCACTGGCATAGAGTAAAAGTGCACAAGACCAGATTTCATGAGGGGAGACAAGATTTCATGGTCTGTGATGTGTTTTTCATGCTCCTGGATTTGGTTGGGCTCTAGGTGTAGCAAGTAAACCAGGTGACTATATGTGGGCTTCTCTATGGTTCAGCTGAGGGTCGTTTCAATGGTGGCTCATTAACCTAGTTCAATTTAACACTGAGAACACAAGGTGAGTAACGGGCAGGAGAGGACCGACGCCATGGTAATGAACGCGACGGAGACAGACAGGGTGACTGGAGGAGGGATGTCATGAGTCCTGGCTCACGCATGGGAACAGCAGCTCAACCACGCTGATCCCTGCTCACAACTAATTTGGAGACTGGAAAATCTCTTCCCCCAGGCAGACTGGTGGGGTCCTTGGAGTGATGGCAGGTTGAACCCATCATGTATAGTTCTCTGCAAACACCCACTCAAAGAGCAGCAGCCGTCAAAAAAGCAAACAGAATGGCAGGCATGATTTAAAAAGGGATAGAGAATAAGACAGGGAATATCTTATTTTCCCTATATAAATCCCTGGCACACTCACGTCTTGAATACTGTGTGCAGATGTGGTCGCCTCATCTCAAAAAAAATATCTTGGCATTGGAAATGGTTCAGAAAAGGGCAACAAAATAGATTAGGGGTTTGGAGTAGCTGCCGTATGAGGAGGGATTCAAAGACTGGGACTTTTCAGCTTAGAAAAGAGGAGACTAAGCATGGATATGGTAGAGGTCTACAAAATCATGACTGGTGCTGAGAAAATAAATACGGAAAAGTTGTTTCCTTGTTTCTGTAACACAAGAACTAGTGGCCACCAAATGAAATCAACAGGTAGCAGGTTTAAAACCAACAAATGGAAGTATTTCTTCCTGCCAACACAGAGTCAGCCTGTGGAACTGCTTGCCAAACGACTTTGGGAAGACTAGGACTTGAACAAGGTTGAAAAAAGACCTAGAAGGACTATACGTCCATCTAGGGTTTCTCGCCAGGATGAGCAGGAGTGATGTCCCTAGCGCCTCTCAGGCAGAGGCTGGAAAGAGGCAACAGGGAGTGGATCACTTAATGATTCCCTGTTCTGTTCACTCCCTCTGGGACACCTGGCATTGGCCACTGTCGGAAGCCAGGAGACTGGGCTAGACAGACTCTTGGTCTGACCCAGTGTGGTCAGTCTTATGAGAGCACTGCAGGACCATCATGCAGTATGTTGACTCTGTGGGGTTTCTGCCTCCAGCTGCAGGGCTCAAAATTGACCACAGCTGTTTGGTCACAACTGCAGCTGCTCCCCTAGCCTGCGATGGGTCTCAGGCTATCAGCACCTTGTTAGCTGCAGGCCTGAAGCATCCATGCGCCGTGCGCTTGGCTGAGGACAAGATACTGGCAGGGTAGGTGCAGTCATGTTGGCCTTTAATGGCCGGAGCCCTCAGAAGTAGGGGGAGTTAGACTGGGTGCTTGGAGGTGGCCCCTAGATGCTCAAGACTGGGCTCTGCCTCACTGCAGGGGGAACGCTGAGGGAGAGGGCATGCCATGCTGGAGTCCAAGGAAGGATAGCAGCTTGGCTAGACGTACCTGAGCCAGCAGGGCAGAGGTGACAAGGCAGACTGTGCAAACAGGCCACCGACCCCGGTACCTACTCACGGTGCTGAAGCCAGAGCTGCCACAGGACTGTACCAGATATGGCAAGAGCCTGCCACTTCCAAGGGAGAGAGTCCTAAGTGATGGTCAAGTGCTTCGGTGGTCCCTGGTAGTAAATGATGGTTAATGTGTTATTGTGGGGCAGGGCTGTTTAGCGGTGAAGGCACAAAATGAGACTTGGGCAGTCTGAGGACGATACAATGCAAATTACCCAACTCCAGTGAGGCAAAACCCCAGCCTTTTGAAGCACTCACTGGAGGGTGAGGGGATCTTTTCTCTGCTGATCACCTGTTAGCAAAGGGTGAGATCAAAGACTCAAACTGTATAAAGAAACGGCTGCTCTGGCCAGCTGGCACTCCGATTCTGAGAAAACTGTGAGTTCTGAACTTGTAACCATGGGGGGAACAGAGCAGTGGGTTTAGAAGGACTGACATCTGCTCTAGCCTGAAGCTGGGGTGATGTCTGCTGAGATTTTTGGAAAGTGTGTAGGTTCTGTTGTTGTTTATATTATGCTTTTAGCCTAAAAATAACTGTGCTTGCTTAGAAAGACTTGGATGATAATTTACAGCCGCAGGCAACACACAGGGCACAGCCCCTGGAGAAACAGCAAAATGCAGACACTTTCTGGCAGCCTGGCTTGCCGGGGATATCACAGGGTAGGCAGGCAACTATGCAGCCTCAAAAACGTACAGTCAGAAGCAAGTGAGATGCAAGCCTCTACCCAGGAGGTGAAGGCCCATAAGTGGGGATACAGATGCAGCTGTCCTGAAACTGTGACATCCCTGCAGCTATATTTTTAAGAAAGTTAGTGCAGATAATGTCTATCTGAGACATTCACCCTTGGGATGGCCACAGAGACACACTCCGTGTGTCTACAGCTGTTCTGGGCTGGATGGAATGTGAGATGCTGCATCTGTACAGCTCAGAGGGAGACTGGTTTGTGGCGTAAATGACGGTGGATTCATTAAACCCTGCAATGTGAGGGAAAGTTAAAGTAGCCAATGGGCAGCAGAGGTCCCTTTAGAGCCCTGACACCAATTCCCAGGATAGCTGAGCCCGCACTTCTCTGCAGAAGACAAAAGGAGTTGCAGGTGCTCAGCAGTGTCCCTGCTATTTTTTTTCCATCCACGGGCAGAATAAATTTTGTTATGTGCACAGAGGCACGTGCGTTGCACAGAGACACGCATGCTGGCAGCCGTGGCTGCTCTGCTGATCAGCTGACTTTCTCCTGGGTGGCTGCCCGAGCGCTCGGCTTACAGGGAACACCGGTGCTAGGCATCTCTGAAAATCAGGCTGTTGGGGGAAAGTTGTTTGTTCAAAACGCACTAAACTGGGCGGCCACTAAGAGGCAGTTTCTGGCTGTCCCATCCCCCAGTTTATTCTCGGGTGTTGTGATGTGTGCTGTAATTTGCACAGCACTTAGAGACAGCTCTGATCTGCCATGTGCCACTATCTAATTACAGCCTACATTGTGCTGTTGCACTGCACAGAAAGCATCCTCTGGGCTCGCAGCTTGGCTTGCATGTGAACTCATCCAGGACGCTGCGTGCCGGCTCCTCGGCACTGCAAGCTTCTGCTTTTTAAAGGTTCTCCATCACTGTTCTAAGAACACAGAATTAGAAGTCTGGCCCTTTAAGATCCCTCCCGCCCTACAGAACTCAGTGTTCTTCATTCTGTGGGGGTTTTAAAGGCACAGGCCTGTGTTTTTCAGATTTCTTTAAGGGGAGTTTCCCCACCTGGGTGTGAAAAGTCAGAGCCATCAAGATAATGAAGCTGAATCACTACAAAGTATGCCATCAGCAGGGCCCAAACCCAGCATCTTCCGTACTGTCGTACGGGCTTCAACCACTTGAGCTAAAGGAGTTCCTCCGTTAGTAAGCAGCAGTAAAAGGCTGTTATCTACTCGGGGACAGTCACTAAAGGGTGAACACAGCACACACTCTGCCGAAGTATTACAGGGTTCCTGCTACTACTACTTAACACTTGTACTCCGTGTGGAGCATAGGTCATCCACAAGTCTCCTCCACTTCACTCTGTATCGGGACAAAACTTCTAGCTGGCTCCAGGAGCACCCCAGTTATTGTCCTTCAGTCTCAACAGAACTTCTCCATGTTGTCCGAGGTCTTCCTCTTTTGCGTTTTCCTTGCAGGTTCCATGTGACAGCTTGACTGACTACGCTGGAGGATGGTTTTCTGAGTGTGGCCCGGCCATCTCCACTTCCTACTCTTAATTTGAATGTCAAGTGGTTCTTGTCCTGCTCTGTTCCAAAGTTCCTCATTTGTGACAAAGTCTTGCCATTTGATGTGAAGGATGCACAACATCTGGTTGGGAATGTCCGTAGCTTGTGATTTGAAAACTTTTTAGTACACCAGGTCTCGCGTCCATACAAGAGCGCACACTTTATATTTGTGTTGAAGATCCGCAATTCTGTCTTCACAGATATTATCTGTGAACTCCATATGGGATGGAGAGTCTTGAATGCAGCAGTTGCTTTCTCTAGCCTGGCACTGACATCCTTGTCTGTTCCTCCAGCGATGCCCATAATCCTCCCCAAGTAGGTGAACTGCTCCACAACTTCCAGGTCATCCCCTCCCCATGTGATGGTGGTTATGATAGGCTTTAAGGCACCACAGGACTCCTTCTTATTTTTCCTTCTACCTAGCAAGAGTCTGACTTGACCAACTGAGCACACGTATCTAGCAACACTGCTGTAAGCCTGTGACCAGAAGGAGGCAGCTACCCACCCAGATGTGAAGACGAGTTTGCCCAGTCTCAGAATGGCTGATAAAACCACGTGCTAGGCCTTTGTTGTTTTCAAGAAGCAAGGTGGCAAGTAAGTCAATACCATGGTGGGGGGCACCCAGACCCAACGGTCAGGACTGACTCCAGTCATGAGTCAGATGGGTCAGAAACAAGCAGCACACTGGGGATCTGAACCACAACTCGGGACCCGGGGCGGGATCCAAGGGGTCAGAGCCAGGAGCCAAACAGGATCAGGAACCAACGTCAGCTGCTAGAGGAGCAGGACGTGCACCATCTCCCAACAGCGGTGGTGTGAAGCAGGGGCAACTGCTGAGGAGGGACACGGGAGGGCGGGGGGCCACTGGCCACATTCTGCTTCTCCCTCTGCTGCTGGGGAGTGCAGAGGTGGGGCCCAATCCCCGCTGCGGACACCTCCCCCCCTCCACTAGCTCCTCAGGCCACTCAGAAGCTCCGGCCCCTTACCACTGTCACCTGCGATGTTGGGGCTCGTGCGCTGTTGTGATGGAGGGGGAGGTGGGTGTGTGAGAGTCAGGCTGCATGCATGTGTGACAGGCTGAGCAGCTCACAGCCGCCAAGGATGACCCCTGTAAGGTTACCTGTAACCTGAGCTGGCAGGTAACACCTCTGACCTGAACAAAGAGCAGGGAGGAGCCGAGCTGGGGTTTGAATTGGAGGCGGCAGTTAGAAGCTGGGGAGAGAGCAGGGAGGCAGCCAGCCTGGCCGGGGGGGTGGGGGGGAGGTAGACCCCAGAGGGGCACCCTTCAGGCTCCTCTCCCCAGGATGGGTTGGAAAGACTGGCTCTGCCTGCTGTACTCACACCTCTGTACTGAGCCGTGCCCCTGTGGACTGACAAACCTCCCATTCTACCTGCTGAGTGAGAGTCACTCCTGCCCGTGGATGGGGTGCAGTGCTTGGGGCCCCTGAACCCCATGGCAGCTGTCATGCCTACACCTGGCATAAAGCCCTGTTCAAACAGCCTCCTGTGCCTGCTGCTGTGAGGCCACTTGGACCTCAGGGGCAGAACCACTGGGGATGGAACTCGCAGATCCCAGGTAAGCAGTTGCCGGCAGGCTGCTCCGATCGGCCCAGGGTCAGGACACTGGGCTGGTGCCAGAGAGGAGCGGTGTTTTCTCTCTCTGCTGTCCTGTTCTCTCCTCTTTTGTGCTGGGCGTCATAGAAAGAGGATCCGCCTTTGCCAACTGCAGCATGCGTCAGTGGCTCTCGCCGCACCTCCAGAGAAGAGTCATCGCCATGTTCAAGACCTCCCCAAGCCACTGGGCACTTCCTCCTAAAAGCTCTGCAGCAGAAGAGCGCCAGGGATGCCCTTAAAACTCAAGCCTCGCTTCACAACCACCTTCCAAAGGCGACAGCTCTTTCTGCCGCTCAGAGGGGGAGCCGCGTGAATCTGCAGCCTCACAAAGGAACAAGCAGTCCTGCAGCACCTTAAGACGGAAGATTTTATTGACGAGGTAATGCGCTTCTGTGAATAAAGCCCACTGCCTCAGAGGTCAGGGCTTCCCCGGAAGGCAAAATACAATTGTTAGTCTTCAAGGTGCTACGGGACTGCTTGGGTTTTCTCTCCTTAGTAAAAGCCTAAGCAGCTGCCCAAGGGGGTGTTTGCCGTGGTGCTAAGCAGGCAGAGGTCTCTGCTTGCCAAACACTGAGCATTGCTTCAAACTGTTTAACGGTCTCAGGGCTCTTAACTCCCGGGGCTCTGGGTTCCATGTCTGTTTATGCGAGAGCCGCCACTTGAACGCCCACTGCCCGTCAGGCTCCAGGCGTTAGTCATGGGTGGAGGCTGGAGCGGGCGAACGCTGCCGTTGACAAACACCACTGCTACAGCACGTCAGCCTGGGGAGTGGGTGTCGAAGAGGTGAGCTGGCCGTGAACTGCGGAGGCTGCTTTGCCCCATCTGGCTTTGCTCAATGGGGCACATTACAGAAGGCCATGAGCTCTGCGGCTGGCACGCTTCCACCAGAGCTGCTGGAGCAGGAGGGAGACGGGTGGCTGCTTGCAGGCGAAAGAGGGCCCCCCCAGGGAGCACTGAGCTGGGGGTACCGTGGAAGAGAGCTGGCAGGTATCTCTGGCTTGCTTTCCCCCTCCACTGCCTGCAGCATGGGGCTGGCTGCTGCCAGGGCCACAGTCCTGCTGTTCCTTGTCACTACAGGGCCCCGTATCCAGATGTTGCCCGGGGCAGCAGCCCACAGGTTAGCCTGGGGCAGGGAGTGCTCAAAGTGCATCCCACGGGCTCCCCCCACCTCTGTCCAAGTGGGGTGCTAACCTTCTTCCACCTAACTAATAATCTACCTAATATCTGATTGGCTGCCTGAACTTCCAAGAGCCAATGAGATTTCTCAGGACTGACTCCAACCACATCCAATGGCTTCTGAAGCTTCAAATACAGTCTGATTGGATGCAGAAGCTGCGCCTTTGCCCCCACAGCCTAGAAAGGTTTCTGATTGGCTGGGGGTTTACTGGCCATCTGCCCCCGGAGGGGGTAAATGCCAGTTGACAGGAAAAACATCCCTGGGGAACGTCTTAATAAATGCACAACAGCAGCCCTGCCTTGGCCCAGAGCCCGACAGGAGTATAGACCCTCAGAGCTCTGCAAGGGGTGGCTCTGGTAGGTTCCTAGCATCACACCCCAGCAACAGCAAGCCCCATTTCAGCCCAGCTCCGCATGCTCACCGACCTCACTGATTCACACCTTTGTCATTCTTTTGCTGGACACCCAGCCACAAAGCCATCTGCGCTTCAGCAACTCCAGCCAGCACAGAATGCGACTGTGTATCTCCTCAGCAGCCCAGGTTCCTGCTGCCCCGCCCCTCACCCGAGGGCTCCTCACACTGTGAGGTGCACCCCAGAGAAACACTTGGGGTGGAGGGTCCTGGAAAGTGAGAGATACCGAGTCCTGCGCCACCCCAGAGCTGCCGCAGCCCTGCTGCCCACCCTCACCTGCAGACTCAGCCCTCGGCTGAAGATTCACTCCTGGCCCCAGGTCTAGCTCCAGCCTCAGACCCCGGCCGTGGCTCTCTTTCCAGATCCAGGCCCACCCCCAGCAGCAGCCCCTGCCTTATCTTCACCCCAACCATCCACTTCCACTGCTCTGGCCCTGCTCCCAGGAGAGGGGAGTGGACAAAGGACAGCAGAGCACAACTGTAAAGAGTTTGGGGACCACTGCCCCACACCATCATCCCACGGAATACCCCACCACGCTCATCATCCCACGGAATACCCCACCACGCTCATCATGCCATCGAATACCCCACCACGCTCATCATGCCACGGAATACCCAGCCACGCTCATCATGCCACGGAATACCCAGCCACGCTCATCATCCCACGGAATACCCAGCCATGCTCAAGGGCTTGGTCCTCACAGGAGTACGGAAAAAGGCTATCAGAGCCCCCCGGGAGCTTGTGGTTGCCAACAGTTGCTCTGGCACAGTGGAATGCTCAACAATATGGCTACCAGGCTGCTCTGGGCCGGACACTGAATGCTCCCTTATTGGGAGTAATGGGAGGCAGGTCCTGGGACTGCAATGAATGTCCCAGGAACTGACTCTCCCACCTCACCACTTCCCACTCCTAGTGTAAGGCACATTTTGTTGACCTATCTTCTCTCATATAAACTCATCTGAAGAAGCAGGTCTGTCCCACGAAAGCTCATCACTTTTCATCATTTTGTTCATCTTTAAAGTGCTCCAGGACTGCATTTTTGTTACATGGGTGGGGTGGGCAGGGGTGTGCGTATATGTTTGTGTCATTAGAAATAAGCCAAGCCAAGACCCTCTCTTTCTCCCCCTGGGAAAAGAAGACAGAGCAAAGGTAGTCATGCGGCTTCAGGTATGACTGGAAGAAGAATAGAAATGCAGAGCTGGAAGAGACCTTAAGGTTGCAAGCCCAGCCAGGACAGGACCAAGTAAACCCAGTCCATCCTTAACAAGTGTTCGTGCAACCTGTTTTTAGAAACTCCCATGGTGGGGATGCCTCCCTTGGAAGCTGATTCCAGAGCTTCATGCCCCACACAGTTAGCCAGGCTTTCCTAATGTCCCTTAGGACCCAGGGGCCTACAAGCCAGGCCTGTTGCACCTGGGACAATTGATGGCCCCCTACTGCCACCAAGAAGAGGCCATATATAGTTACCTCCAAGGAGCATCATGGAAATTAGGCATTGCAGGAAGTACCACCCAAGGGTCCAGAACGACAGCACCTGCGGCCTTTGGATTGGCCCACGCTCACCACTGCGCCTTGGAGAGTGGCCCAGGCACTGCCACCGAGGCCTCTGGCCTGTTGGGATGCTGGGCCTCATCTCACTTTGTGATCTCTAGTCTTGGCCCAGACCTGACCGACCCTGATTTGTACCAGTTGTGATCCTGGCTCTAGGAATGACCCTGCTCCCAACTCACTGACTCCTGCCTGGTGGCTGTCTGACTTGTGTACAACAGCCCAGCTGGGGCCAGTAGGCCAGCCTGGGCACGTTCTGCAGCAGAAGCCTTAGCAGTGCTGAGCAGAGGGGGACAATTCCCTTGCGTGTCTTACACACAACACCCCTGTTCAGAAAGCCCTTTTGGCAGCCACCTCACATCACTGACTCATATTCAATTTGCAATCCGCTGTAACCCCCAGATCCCATCCAGCTATGAGAACACCAGGCTGCTGAGTCCCCAGCTTGTCCTTGTGCATTTGATTTCTTCCTTCTGAAGCGAAGAGCTTAAGAGAAGCAGCTCAGATGTGAGGGGGATGGGTGCAACGTAAGAGTGCACACAGGACAGAACAGAACAGAATATGGGGGTGTTTTCCCCACCTCCCCCATCCCCTGATATTCAGCCTAAAATTTCCTTTGCTGTTTCCTCTGAGAGCTGCTGGCTGGAAAAAGTGGGATCTAGGGGTCAGAGCCAGGCCAGAGAGTTGGGAGACAGGGGCTCTCCTTTAACCAGCATTCAGCAATTACCCATAGGCCTGTCTCTGATGGGTGTGCTGCTGGCTACTGGCCTCGTCCCCAGATTTATTAGCTGGATTAGCTCTGCATCAACTCCTGTGTCCTGCCCAGGACAGACAGTTAGCAGATGCTGAAGTAAAGCTGGAGGTGATGCTCGTCAGCAAGGGGAGCGCTTGGGAGAGATGGCTGAATCCATGGCGGCTCCCAGCGACCAACGGCACCTGCCTGGTCACTGCAGATTGCTAACTCACGGTCCTTTGACATCTCTTGGAACCGCCCCACCCCTGCAATGCAACTGTACCCCACACACCTGGGTGTTGGTCACTGTCCCACGTAATGGCACCTAGTCCACTTACACAGAGCAAGAAGATGCATCTGCTGCAGCCTGAGCTGAGCAGGAGCAGGCTTTTAGCTCAAACTATAGAGGCTCCTGCACAAAGTTCCAAAGGTCCCAGGTTCAAGCCCACCTGTGGGCAGTTCCACAGACTGCAGTGTTTGAATCTGGGTGGCTGCCCACCACCCCTTAACCTTCTCAGCAGTGTTCTCCAGATCTCAGCTTTCATCTTCTAGTCCTCGTGGTTATGAACTCAACCTCCAGAGTCTGACCTGAGAGCTGCTTCCCTGAGTCCACCGGTAGCCTGAAGCAGTAGCTCTGAGAGGAACCGAGTGCATCTGTTTATGGAGGAATAGCAGCCCACAGGCCCACTGGCTGTCACGGTGTGAAGGAAAAGGCACCATGACTGATTTCCTAGTGCCTGAACCACTGGTGTCCATCAGCTGATGAGGACTGAACGGGAAGGGCCTCCAAAGAGAAGGGGTCAGACAGAGGGCAGCCCACCCGGCCACAGTCTGTAGGAAGGTTTGAGTGAGGATTATCCACAGAACTGCTGAAAGAGGCCTGAAGGAAGCCTCTGCGGAAGAGGTTAGAAGAGCTGTTCTGAGCAGGAGTTACACAGGTCTTCTGCAAACTCCTTGGCCAGGGGAAGGGGTTTGGCCCCAAAAGCCAGAGAGCTGGAAGAGGCTGAGGACCAGGGACAGCAAACCCCACAGTGGTGGGAAGGGGCGAGGGTGGAGTGTTCAGGCAGGCAAGAGCTGCAGAGACCAGACACCAGGGAAGCACAGACGCCTCAGGACTGAGCATTTGTTGTGTTAGATGCCAGTAAATTACACCCTGGCCCAAGGCACTACGGGGCAAAAATCAAGCCTGCGGGAGCTGATGGAAGGAGCCCCTGAAGTGGGGGGCACAGAGGCAGGCCCGGTGCAGAACCACACCAGGTCAGCAGAGGGAGATTTCAGAAATACCACTTCCGTGAGCGATTTCCCAGCGGAGCAAAGCGTGTCCTGGGGGTGGGGGAGGATTGACACACCCAACAGCTCACTCGGGCCGGACAAGGGGATGGCAATTTGGGGATGCAACGACTTTCCCAGGCCCTCTCCCGCCATTGGGGGCTGGGGTAACCCAAAGAGCCTAGGGGGGCGTGCAAGCCGAAAACTAAGGACCCAAAGGGGCCACCCCAGCCACGCAGTGGGGAGATCCACATCCGAATGTCTCCTCCGGGCACATGTTTGGAACATTTGTATAACTAGGCCTCTCGTGCGGCCGGAGCCTGGCTTGTGAGCGGAGCTTGGACGGGTACCACGACTCTCCCCACCCCCCGTTCAGGGCCTGAGTTCCTGCCTCTGCCAGCCCTGACCCCTAGGTTCGACGGGTGCAGCAGGCGCTCAATGGGACTGGGCACAAAGCCACCCCCCTCCTCCTCCCCCGAAGCCAAGACTAGTGCATCCTGTAACTGCCCAGCTTCGCAGGGGAGTGGACTAGCATCAGGGTAACACCTCAGGGGCTCCAATTACTGCGTGAGCTGCTAGCGGGTGCCCCGCATTGCTGGTCACTCTCTGTCAAACTTACCCTCCCATCTGCGCACTGGAACCCCTGTCTCGATGGGACCGAGGCACATTGGTACCCAAGCTTCCCTCTGCTGCAAAATTCCAGCCAATCAGCCCCCAGCCCAGTCCCTTTCCACAGTCTATACCAGCAGCCCTCCACCTCTCCAGACCATGGCGCCCCTTGCAGGAGTCTGACTTGCCTTGCACAGCCTGAGTTTCGCCTCGCTTGCAAACAGCTGGCTTCCCAAGCCAGACAGCACCCGCGGCTGATGAATTACCGACTTTGACCAGCTAAATAGCAAATGAGTCACTTCGGATGGAAACGTTGCCCTTGCGTGGCAGGGCACAGCATGCAGAGCGGCACAAACAGCTCCTCGTCTGGATGAAATTTTGGCTTGCCGTGCTTTCCACGCAGCCTGTTGTAAAACTAGGCAAATATCTAGCTGAGCGGAGGTACGCCTGGAAGACCTCTGCATCCCCCCGGGGTACACGTCCTGTTGGCTGAGAACCAGTAGTCGGGTGAAGGGCTTAGCTCTTCCAATGGGGCACGTTAACACCATTCACGCCACGTCACGGGGACATGCTCCTTATACATGCATGCAACTGTAAAACCCATCCCACTGGCCTGGACCTCTTCCCCTCCCTGCTGCTCAGATGACCACCCACCGAGGCATTTCATCCTGCTAGTCACCCGCTCTTTGGTGGGAGCGGAAGGGTTACATTGACAAAGAGAAAATAAGCCCAGACCCAACACCTACCCCAGCAGCGCCTGATCAGACACCTTGCCTGCTTTCCGCACTCCGTTCCCTCTGCTCACGGGCTGCCACTGTTGCCGTCGGGTTACACGCAGCGAAAGATCCGGAGAGGCGTAATCTAGCACGCCCGTCTAGTCCAACCCCTTGGCTCCAAGGCAAGCTTGTTCCCTTCCCGCTGTGCTCGCTGGCCAGATCCTCCTCCACTTATGCTGGGAGTTTATCCCACATCCATTGTGAATTCACAGCTCAGGAGAGTTTCCTGATCTCCTCTCTAAATTCCTCCTGGCTGCATTTCACTGGCCCCTCCATATACCTCCCCTCAGCTGTTTCCTACTGGGGGGTCATGGCTGCTGAGAGCCCAGGTTGCAGGGTGGTGCTCCAAGGGAGAGAGGCTCCTCCCCTCTCTGCCGAGCTCACAGCTTGGTTTATTTTGGGCTGCCTCTCTAAGATAAATGCTGGTAGCTGGAGTGAATGCGGCTGAGTTGCTGAGGCCAGACTCTGAGGTGTGGGCTGGGTTCTCCTATCCCCTTCCCCCAGGCCAGGCTCCGTGTCACACTGCCCCGCTGGTCTGCCTGGTCCACGGGAGCCAGACGTAGCTCCTTGTGGGTCCCAGCCATGCTGGCCTCCTCTCATCTCCCCAGGACCAGGCAGGAAGCACGTCTGACAGCAAGCAGCTGAAGGCTGGAGCAGGTGTCACCACCCAAAGGTGGGCTCAAACCTAGGACCTCTGGAGCTCAGTGCAGGAGCTGCTACAGTTTGAGTTAAAAGCCAGCAGCTGTTCAGCTGGGGCTGCAGAGAAGACTCAGTCTCTCTCTCTGCGAAATGGGCTCGGTGCCACCGCATGGGACAGCGACTCACACCCTAAGGTGTGTGTGTTATACAGACACAGCCAATTTGCAGGGTTGTCTCCCTTCAGCCAGGCTAGATCAGTGGACTACGCCCCAGGAGCAGAGTTCCCTGTAAGCCCAGTGCTTGGGCAGCCACCCAGGAGCCACCCAGGTGCTCCACAGACGGCAGAGCACCCACAGATGGCCGCCTGTGTCCCTCCTGCGGGTGCACAGCCGCACATGCCTCAGTGCACATAACAAAATTAACCTGCAGGTCAATGGAAAAGATGAGCAGGAACCCTGCTCAAGAACCCTGGGTTTTCCCCGTCTCTGCCACTGGCCTGCTGGGAGGCCAGTTCCACTCCTAAGAGTACACAGGAGACCTGCGCTGAAGGCTGCTCCTGCTCAGTGCCTCAGTTTCCCTGCCTGGAAATGACACTGGCCTTTGCAAGTGCTTGGCGATCTGCTGATGGTAAGAGCTCGGCACTCTTATGAATTATGGGCACTTATTGGTGCGATGTTCATCCTGGGCCCCCCCGCCCCCCGACTCAAGGGGGCAGACAGGCTGGCAGGGAGCAGCTGCAGGGATGGGCCGTGGAAGCTGCAAATGCCAGAGTGGAAGACCCACATTTCCCCCTGCAACCAGGGAAGCTCATCTCTTGAAACATGCAGCCCTAATTTTGGTCACTCCTTTACTGCACTCCAGCTAGGGACGGGGGGACCTTCCACCACCTCCTGGGTCTAAACGGGACATCCCCTGACCCTGCAATAGGAAAGAAGTCAGGTGGCCAACTCTGCAAGATTGGCCTGGAGTCTCCTGGAATCGGCATCGATCTCCTGGTGACTCAGGAAAGCAATCCTGGAGATTTTAATAGGATATTTTAGGAAAAAAACATGACATCATGGCTGGGGGGAGGGGATCTCCTGGAATAGCTTCAGTCCGAGTTGGCAACCCTACGTCGAAGAGCGTAACACTCTCCAATCGTCCCCGTCCACAAGGGCTGGGAGCTTGGGACACCCCCAGGCAGGCCATTTCTGCCCCTTTTCCCAGCCAGGGCAATGCAAGACATGAAGACATGAAGGCCCAGGTTTAATTCCATCCCAGAAGGCCAGACATCCCTCCTCATCTGTCGAGCCGTAGGTCTCCTGCTATGCCGGCCCTGTCTGTTCCCCAGGCCGCGCTATCTCCCTGCAGCAGTCTGGTTAGCAGGGCGACATGGGGCTTCTGAGCTTGGGGCTAGGAACACCCTGCTTTCCCCTCCACCCCCTGACACGCCTGCCACTTCCCCTGCCTGTCACCCTGGAGAACCGGCTGGGCACTGGGATGCCAAATCCTCAGCCTCTGGCTTGAGCTGGTGCTGACCAAGTTCCTGTGCTGTGCCTGTACTGTGGGGGCACCCCGCACCTGGGGGGCACCTCAACCCCTGTCTGCATGCCTGCTCCCCCCACCAGCTCAGCAGGAAGGAGCTGTAGAGCCAGAGAGATGGCCTTGGGCTGCCCCTTCCCTCTGAGCCCCTGCTGCATTGGTCCTGCATCCCACCCGCTCCCTGTGTCTACTTCTGCCCTCTCAGCCGCGCCCCTTCTCCGGCTCTGGGCTTTCCGGGTCCCCTCAAAAAACCTGAGGCAGCACCGCAAAGGATTCTGGGATGCACCTGGCGGCACAGAGGGGGCCCACCCCGGCAGAAACGCTGGAGCTGGAGAAAGGCTGTTTGGGCAGCATCCACACCTGTTCCTTGCCGGAGGGGACGCAGAAGGCCTGTGCTGAAGGCTGCCCCAGCAGTATCCAGTCCCCCTCAGGACTGAGGCCCATGCCCTGGTCTGCAGAAACCCAGAGGCTTTCATTGCCCACAGCTCCTTTCATGACCCCAGAAACACCCAGGGTCAAAGCCAGCTTCCTTGTAACTCCCCCACTGCAGAGTGCCACTCCCCCCAGCCAGGCCCCTGTTGGTCTCATGGCCCTTCAGAGGTCAGCACCAGCGGAGCTCACGCGTATACTGAGCAGAGGACACCAGCGCCCCAAGCAGCAGGAGAAAAGTGCCACTTACTGTGGAGAGGGCCGTCCGCGCTCGCCTTGCTGCCTCTCCCTCTGCGGAGCCTGCTCTGAGCAAACAGACACTTCCTTCCTCCTCGCACAAGTGTGGGGAGAGGTATTTGCATATTGCAAAGGCGGCCGCAGCATCCGACACACTTGGAGAAACCTCCCTGCACGAGGGCACGTGGGTAAGGAGATTAAACCGACAGCTCTCTTGTCTCCACCTGGGGCGGGACAGATGTGCCCCGAACGGCACCTTCCCCATGTCTTTCCTTATCCCTCAGCAGCTGCTTGTCTTTCCCCAGGTGACTCAGCCTGGCTTTCCCTGCTCAGCCATCTCTGGAGGGGAAATTACTCTCCCCCACACACCGGTCCGGCTTCTCTCTGTCTTCAGCCTGTCCGCCTTGTGGGTTAATCAGCCTAGTTTTGATTCATTGCAACAGTGCTCCAAGCTCCACCAGAGCCTCGCTGGGGACACGGGTGGCTAGACATATCCTAACCAAGGTTAGGACATGTTTTTAAACCGGGGTCCACACAGGCCAGCCAAATGGTGTCTGAAACCGGTCCAGACACCTCCCACCACTGTGCCGCCGGGAGGCTCACCGAGCTACTACCACTGCCAAGTGCTGCAAGGGCTAAGCTGGGACTGGGACTCTGCCAGGCTCCCAGGCTAGGACCCAGAGCTGCATGGATGCTGGAACCGCTGCAGCAGCTTTCCGGCCAAAAGGCTGGCCCAAGGGCTACGGGCTAGCGTGGAAGTCCCTGTTCATCACAACTACCAAGCAAGGCCTCGAGGAGTTTGCTGCGTCTCCCATCAGTATGAGGGAGACGATGGTGCTGGGAGGATAAATACACTAAAGGCAGCAAGCCACTTGCAGAGGTGGGGGATCCCCAGTCCAGATCCGGCCCATGGCTCGCCCGGATTGGGACCCCGAGGCGCGGGGCTCCCCTCTCCAGCATCTGGCCTGCAGTGGGCTGAGGGGTGGGCAGCCCCAAGCCTCGTGGGCCAGGTCTGGTGCGCGGGGGAGGAGCAGCGTGGATCTGCACGTTGCCGCCCTCCCTCCCCCGACTAGGGAATGCAGTGGCGCAAGCCACTTGTGGGAAGATTGCCCCTCTGGTCCCATTGGCTGGATTTCGTCCAATGGGGACAGAGAAGGCTGGTACCTGGGAGTGGTGGGGAGCACGGAGCCAAGTAAGCGCCCTCACCCCATGGACAGCCCCCGGCACCCCCACCCCTCTCCTGTGCCCTCCTCCCACCCAGCTCTCCCCAACCCACTTCTGCACCCCCTGTACCCCCCCAGTCTGCTCCTACACCCCCTTGCTCAGACCTCTCAGCCCGGGTCCACTCTTGTACCTCCACCTTGCTCAGACCTCCACCCCCAGCTCACTCCTGCACCCCATCCCCGGCTAGACACCCCACCCCCACCTCACTCCTGCACCCCACCCCCAGCTAGACACCCCACCCCCACCTCACTCCTGCACCCTACCACCAGCCAGACACCCCACCCCCAGCTCACTCCTGCACCCCCCCCGGCCAGACACCCCACCCCCACCTCACTCCTGCACCCCACCCCCAGCTAGACACCCCACCCCCACCTCACTCCTGCACCCTACCACCAGCCAGACACCCCACCCCCACCTCACTCCTGCACCCCCCCCAGCCAGACACCCCACCCCCACCTCACTCCTGCACCCTACCACCAGCCAGACACCCCACCCCCAGCTCACTCCTGCACCCCCCCCGGCCAGACACCCCACCCCCAGCTCACTCCTGCACCCCCCCCGGCCAGACACCCCACCCCCACCTCACTCCTGCACCCCACCCCTGGCTAGACACCCTACCCCCACCTCACTCCTGCACCCTACCACCAGCCAGACACCCCACTCCCACCTCACTCCTGCACTCTTCCTCCCATCCCTATCCCACTCCCTGGCAGCCCCCTCTTGCACACTGAACCCCTTTTTGGCCTCACCACAGAGCCAGGGGACTCTACTAACTCCAGGACCCCAAAAGAGCTAATCTGGCCCGTGGGAAGCCCTGAAGCTTGGTCCTCCCTGCCTCCTCTCCCCATCCCCTGCCCTGGGGCGGGAGCGCCAGGGGAGTGAACTATCTCAGCTGGGGTCCACATCACTGGGGGGTGTTTTGGGGGGGGGCTGCCTCTCACTTGTGTGGCCTCCCTGACTTGCTCCTGTTTTTACGTCTGTGCATTCACATTTCTATAGCCATTAACGAAGTTTTTACAGTCTACAGGTGATTTTCTTACACGCGCCGGAAGGTTTTTGTTTCTCATATGAACATAAATGATATTTCCGTCAGTTTGGATGACATTAGCCAGGCTGGGGGTGGGGGGAGGCCGCTAATTACACGGACCAAGAGTGGGCCCCGACATAAAACATTTGCTCACCCCTCCGCTACTCGCTCACACCCGCTAGGTGTCTTAGCGTTCGACTCGTAATCGGCGGCGACCACATTTCCTGGTACTGCAGCACAGCAGCCTGTCATCCCTTTCCCAACCTTTCCCAGCTCTGGATGCCACATTTCAACCTCAGCCACTCAGAGATGAAATGATGTAGTCTAGGTCTCATGCAGACAAGCAGAACCCAGGCCTTGTACCTCCCAGGCCTGCACCATTGTCACTAGCCCTTAGGCAGGTATTTCTACAGCACCTCTTAGCTTCCTTACTGCAGCGCCCCACCTCCCTGCCCCCATCACATCCGTCACCAGGGTCCAGCTGGCATCAGGACACCAGCCTGTAAGGTGCTGTCCACACGCGTGACAGCCCCACAGTTCTGCTCATGTTTACAATGGAGCCAGACAAGCTGGATGCAGGGCATATCGTTATGCTGATTTCAGAGATGGGGATGTAAGGAACAGAGAAACGAAGTGACTGGGCCAGCACCTCAAAGGGTGGCCGGGGCAGCCGCACTCTGTTGCTCCTTCCCCTCTCACCTCTTCTTTGTCTTGTCTAATTTGACGATACGTTTTTTTGGGGTACAGACTGTTTCCCCTGTGTGGGTTTACAGAGCTAACACACTGAGGCTCTGACCTCAGCTGCCTCTCTGGCCACTAAAAAACAACAACAATCCTTTCTGTGAGAAACGGACCCACCGAGTAGCATTCCCACTAGATTTTTTTCCATCCCAATGCAGAATAATTTTGTGTGTGCACCAAAGCATGTGCGGATGTGTACCACCAATAGAAACACATGTTGCCGGCTGTGAGTGCTCTGCTAACCAGCTGAATCTCCCCTGTGCAGCCACCCAAGTGCTCAGCTTGCAGGGAACACTGCCACAGAGAAAGGAGGCGAGATCAGGCAGGGGAATCAGTGAATAAACACAAGGTGTCACAGACTTCATTCACAGACTCCAACGTCAAAAGGAATCACCAAGATCACCTGGTCTGAGCCCCTGTATTACACAGGTCAGAGAACTTCCCCACAGTGATTTCTAGAGTGGAGCCTTTAGACAAACATCCAGTCTTGATTTTAAAATTGCCTGTGATGGAGAGCCCAGCACAGCCCGAGTTCCAATGGTTAATTACCCTGACTTTCTTTCTAAGTTTTACATCTTATTTTCTGGCTGAATCGTCCAGCCATTAGCTCTTTTTATCCCTTTCTCGGCTAGATTAAAGGGCCCATGATCCAGTATGGGTTCCCCATGTAAAAACAACATGAGACTCTCAAATTAAATGTATACAATCCATTTAAAAATATAAAGAAGAGGATCAAAAAAGTGCCACCCTGGTGAAATAAGATTGGTAAAAGCGGCAAAAAGTCTTCTTTTAACATCAGAGGTCAAATCCTACTGAAGAAAAGAGAAAGACCTTAAACTCCGGCAAGCCAAATGTAAAAGTAAAATGAGGCAGACCAAAGAAAGAAGAAAAGAAGGAAGAGAGAATTCAAAGAATAATTATCAAAAGACACAAAAACTAGCAACAAAAGAAAAAGAAAGAAATGAAGTACATCAGAAGCAAGATGCCTGCCAAACAACCCATGGGACCTCTGGGCAATCAAGGAGCTAAAGTAGCCCTTGAGAAGATAAGGCTATTGCAGAGAAGCTAAATGAATTCTTTCCTTCCACCTTCACAGTAGAGGATGTCAGGGAGACCCCCAAATGTGAGGAAGTGCCATAGACTGGGGTGTCCATAGAGAGGACTTTGAGACAAAGTAAACTGTAATAAGTCACCCGCATTGGGGGGAGTTCAACCAAGCATTCTGAACGAACTCCAATGTGAAACTGCAGAGCTATTAACTGTGGTGCATAACCTGACATTTAAATTAACTTCTGTACCAGATGACAGGAAGACAGATAATGTGACATTTTAAAAAAGGCTCCAGAGCTGATCCCGGCCACTACAGGCCAGCAAGCTTAACTTCAGTATAGGACCAACTGGTTGAAACTAAACTACAGCAAAGACCAGAATTATCACATGCTGAGATGAACATGATTTGTTGGGGAAGAGTCGACATGGCTTTTGTATCAGGAAATCATACCTCACCAATCTATTAGAATTCTCTGGTGGGCTCAGCAAACTGGTGGACAAGGGTGATCCTGTGCATTCAGTTTACTTGGACTTAGAGAAAGCTTTGGACAAAAAACCATGTGGATGCTCTGGGGGGGACACCTATCGACAGACAGTGCTTCCAGGTCACTGGGCAGCCCTGTCTGCTGGGCTTCCCGTTGGCTGTTTTGCTGAGAGAGTGGCCGGGCAGTCCAGCCTCTCTGTCGACAGGATGGATCACTCTTTCGATCTGGTATAGTGCATGGCTGCACTCTGTCAACAGATGTTTTGTCGGAAAATCTCTTCTGATGGAAATGTCTGTCGAGAGATGCTTCTACTGTACCCGGATCCTGAGAGTTTTCAGGATGGAAAGAGATACATAGATGAGTTCCTCAAGGCTCTGTACTGCGACAAGTGCTGTCCAACAAAGCCATGAGTGACTGGGGGGAAGGGAACAAGATTATTAAATCCAAGGCTGCATATGAAGCATCACAGAGGAATCTCACTAAACGGGTTGACTGAGCAAGAAAATGGCAGATAAAAATCAATGTAGATAAATACAAAGTAACATGTACTGCAAAACACAATCCCAACTCTACATGCAAAATGATGGATCCAAATTATCCATCTCCACTCAAGAAATAGATCCTGGAGTCATTGTGGGTAGTTCTCTGAAAATCATAGAATCATAGAACAGTAGGACCGGAAGGGGTCTCGAGAGGCCATCGAGTCCAGTCCCCTGCCCCGACGGCAGGACCGACCACTATCTACACCATCCCTGATAGACATCTATCTAATCTGTTCTTAAATATCTCCAGCGAGGGAGATTCCACAACCTCCCTTGGCAACTTATTCCACTGTTTGACCGCCCTGACAGTTAGGAATTTTTTCCTAATGTCCAACCTAACCCTCCCTTGCTGCAGTTTAAGTCCATTGCCTCTTGTTCTGTCCTCAGAGGCCAAGAAGAACAAGTTTTCTCCCTCCTCCTTATGACACCCTTTAAGATATCTGAAAACCGCTATCATGTCCCCCCTCAATCTTCTCTTTTCCAAGCTAAACAAGCCCAATTCTTTCAGCCTTTCTTCATAAGTCATGTTCTCCAGACCTTTTATCATTCTAGTTGCTCTTCTCTGGACCTTCTCTAATTTCTCCACATCTTTCTTGAATTGGGGTGCCCTGAACTGGACACAATATTCCAGCTGAGGCCTAACCAGCGCAGAGTAGAGTGGAAGAATGATTTCTCGTGTCTTGTTCACAACACACCTGCTAATGCATCCCAGAATCATGTTTGCTTTTTTTGCAACAGCATCACACTAAAATACCTGCTCAATGGGCACTGCTAGTCAAAGAAACTAAGAGAATGTTGGGAACCTTTAGGAAAGAGAAAGATAATAAGACAAGAAAGGACTATAATGCCCCTACGTAAATCCACAGTACATCCACACCATGACTGCTGTGTGCAGTTCTGATCGTCACATCTCAAAAATATTTGTTAGAAAAGGAAAAGTGCAGAGGACGGCAACAGAAACAACTCAAGGCATGGAACAGCTTCCATATAAGGAGTGATTTAAAAGACTGGGCCTTTTCAGCTCACAAGAGAGATGAATAAGGTGGGGGATATGACAGATGTCTATAAAATAGTGACAGATGGGTAGAAAGTGAATAAGGAAGTGTTATTTGCGCTTTCATGTAACACAAGAGCCAGGAGTCACCCAATGAAATTAATAGGCAATAGGTCTAAAACAAACACAATTAAATGTTGCTTAACACAATTAACCTGTAGAACTCCTTGCCAGGGGATGTTGTGAGGGCTAAAAATATAACTGGGTTGAAAAAGAGCTAGGTAAATTCATGGAGGATAGGTCCACCAATAGCTGTTAGCCAGGATGAAGAGGGCTGCAGCCCCATGCTCAAGACAGCCTAAGCCTCCAACTGCCAGAGCTGGGAGTGGACAAAAGGAGTTGGATCACACAATAATTGCCCTGTTCTGTTCACGTCTTCTGGGGCACCTGGCTTTGGCCACTGTCGGAAGACAGGCCACTGGGCTAGATGGGCCTCTGGTCTCACCCAGTACTGCTGTTCTAATGTTCTTACATAGGTGCTTCTAGCCTGTGACCAGGTCATCCCTTAACCTTCTCTGTTAGGCTAAATGATCTGGGATCCATGGGTCCAAGCCCTGATTTCTAACTTTCTCATAGTTCTGTTGCAACTTTGCTCCATTTCCTTAACACACATCAATCATGGTGCACAGAACTGACAAGGGGTTCCAGCAGTGGTCGCACCAGTGCCAAACACAGAGGGAAAACCACCTCTTTACTCCTACTTGAGATTCCCCTGTTCATGCCCACCAGGATTGCATTAGCCCTTTTGGCCCCAATGCCACACTGGGAGATCCCAATCTGATGATTATCCATCATGACCTCCATGGTTCCAAAGGCTAGCAGCCCTTTAACTCCTTGTGGCTGATCTGGGGCTTGTCCCAAACTGACCACTGAGCTTCTCTGGCAGGGCAGAATAGTCCAGGAGTCCCGAGCATCCACAGCAGATGAAGACGTCATGATGCTGCACTTTAATATGACATTATCACCCATCAGGGAACACCCGCTGAGGTCTTGGTATGCAGGTGCTGGCAAATTAAAGGGAGTTTGGGAAAGGGCAAGAAAAAGATGAGGGCGGGGTGAGAAGGACTGCTTATGAGGACTGAAAGAGCTTCCCAACTTGGCTAAGACATGTGAGGCCTGTGAATGCCAAGGTGGCTGTTTCTGGTGATTGAATGAGGAGAGAAGAACTACGGGGAGAAATTAGATGGAGAATGCTTCAGCTGGAAGTGCAGACAGGCCAAGCAGGTGTGATTTCCAGGTGTCCCTAGGTGCCTATGTTCCTGGCCCTTTGCACACCACACTGGGTTCTGATTGGTGTTCAGGGAGCAAGCCAGATGTGACACATGGAGCATGGCTGGGGGCAGCAGGTAGGGACGGTGGAGAAGACACTGCAGGCCAGGGAGAGATCACCTGCAGATTACCAGTGGGCTGTTTCCTGGCCAGTGGGAAAGGGAAGATGTGGGACGGCTGCCACGGAAAGGGATGGAGCACTCAAAGTAGGACTGTGACGGCAGCGAGCGAGCCAGAAATGCCACGACAGAATGGAAGCAGCGAAGCTCCAGGTGTCTTTCCCAGACAGAAGCAAGCTAGAGACACAGAACAGAGCCGTGCTTCCTCAACTGAGGATACCAGCCTACGTCAGAGCCAGCCGGGGGGCACAGGGAGGCAGCCTGAGTGGGGCAAGCCGCAGCACTCCCAGTGAAGGAGACCAGGACTGAACATAAGAAGGGCCACACTGGGTCACGCCAAAGGTCCATCTACCCCCGTGGCCAATGCCAGGTGCCCCAGAGGGAATGAACAGAAGAGATAACCACCAGGTGACCCTTCTTGTCACCCATTCCCAGCCTCTGACCAGCAGAAGCCAGGGCAGCAGTGCCAGGAGGGCCATTCCTGCCCATCCGAAGGGCACAGGGGGTTGTGGGTCGGGACCGAGGGGCACAGGCAGAGCTGTGCAAAAGGGGAAGGGGGACGCCTCGGCAGCTGCTTCCCATGAAGCCATCACACGAAGTACGTGAAAGCCAGGCCACCCTGGAAGCCCAGAGCTCCCTCGGTCGCCCTGGTGCTGTGAAACGACACCCCGGCCAACCCGCAGCGGTTCCTCACGTGACGTCCTCAGGAAGTCTGGCTTCCACAAAGCGGCGGAAGCCACACATGACACATGCTCCAGTCTGCAGGGGATGATTCACCCGGGTGGGGGCTGGAGGAGGCCGCGGATGGCAGGTGCCAGGAAACGCCAGCGGGGGACCCTCCCCGTCACCCTCCAGTCTTCGATATTGGCCAGGCCAGGGAAGCTTGGCTGGGTCTTTCTTCCCCCAGATTTGGGCTGGGCTGGTTCCCAGGGGCTATGCCTGCCATGGCTAGAACCAGGCTCTCCCAAGCAGTACTGCGCAAGGGGCACAAACCAGGCCCTGATGCAGACATCCCCAAAGCTGGATGAGCTCAGAGCAGCACCCGTGCTTCCCAGCCAGAGCCCAGAGCTAACCAGGACTCAGCCGAAAACGCAGCCGAGCTCTGGGGCCTGCGCCTCCCCTGAATGGACAGCGCTGCAGAGGTGAAGTGGAGATGCTAGGCAGCACGAGGAGCTGCCTTCTTCCCTCCACTGACCCTGAAAAGGGGCCAGCCAAGTGTAGCTCAGTGGTATATGGCCTTGCAGGGGCCTGGTTGCGGGGGCGGGTAGGCACTGCCAGGCTGCAGGGGCACATACTGCCCAAGGTGGCCTGGAAGGCACCGTGGCTGAGTCAATCAGGTGGAGGGTCTGGGGTTCCCCACAGTGGCCCGGGGTCACGGGGCAGCTCCTACAATGGCCTGGCTCCGGCTTCCAGCCTGGCTGGAGCTGGGCCTTGAAGCACAGAGGAGAAGCTGGGGGGCATGGGGCAGGAAGGAGCCTGCGGGGCCAAGTGGGGGACTCTTGCTTGTGTCCCGTTTTTGCACTTGGAAAAGGAAGTCGCCCTTGGCACATCCGCTCTGGTAACATGCCCAAGGCCCGGCAATCCGAACGCGCCACGAGCGCGGGAATTCATCATCACCGGCTGTGACCCCAGTCAGCCCTTCTGCCCCTCCCCTCCCTATCTAACCCCCCCCACTCCCCGCTGCAGGGTCTGTGCTTCCCCCGGCACGACTGAAACCAGCATCAAAGGCACCGTCAGGACCAGAACCAACTTCCCTGCCCCTTCCTATGCTACACTTACCCATCCCATGCTGGTCCTTACACTGCTAACCTCCGCACAGCAAGAAGGGTAATTATTGCCCTGGGGTTGGAGCTGGCAGTTCTTGGTGTTCAGTCCCCTCTAGCACCCGACAAATATGAACTAACTCCAGTCCACAGCTGCGGCTGGCAAGGCGGTGACGATCTGCCCCAGACAGGGAAACTGAGGCACAGAGTGGCCGAGAAGGAATAGGGTCATTAGGGGGATCTGATCCACAGAGGTCACAGAATTCAGGTGTGTTCAGAGCCAGGGTTTCGGTCGGCCCGAAGCCAGGAAAGTCCCCCAGTCCTGTGCTCTCCCCACTAAACCACACTTCTCTTACAAGGTCACAAATTAACCCCTGTTTATTTCGAGGGGCCTTGCCTGGGAGCTGATGGTCAATCCCTGGGCATTCCAAAGACCCTCTGGACTCCAAGTGTTCTGGGGAATTCGGAGCGCTACCCCCAACCGCCTGGCAGCGCCCATCAAACCCACGAGCTGCATTTGTGCCAAGAATGGGTGAAAAGAGATCTTCTTGTACCGGGCACAGCACAGCAAGTGTTTATTTGGAGATGGTAAGAGGACAAAGCAGGGACCATCTGGGAAGGAATGTTTCACGAGCTGATGACAGAGACAGCATCCTAAGGAGGCGGCTGCATGCGGCTCGGGAGGCAGGCTGCAGGGAGCCGAGTTATGCAGCCGCCACAAGCAGGGGTGAGCCAAGTGGGGCGCAGGCCCCCTCGGGAGGGGCGTGAAATTTGGCAAGGGGGACGCAGCGCCACCGGCTGTGGGGCCCCAGGTTCATCCAGCTGATTACAAATGCTGAAATGTGTGACTGCTTTTCCGTAGGTGTAGTCCCATTTATACACAGATTCACAACATGTTTACATGCTGCAGACTTATTTTCTTACACGGGCCAGAAGGGTTCTTTCCCATAGGAACACAACCGAAATTTTGGTTGGTTTGGATTACACTGGGTGGGAGCTGACTGCAAGCGTGAAAGATGAGCCATACTCCCCCTGAGCCCCAGCACAGAGATTCGTCCCACTGACTCAACAGGGCTACTCACACAGCCTGGGGCAAGGGCCAGGCACCCAGACTTCAGTGGGACCACCCTGCGTTCACACTGCATGGGTGAGGCCAGGTTCAGTCTCACTCTGCGTTTACACTGCTGGGAGTGAAACCGGATTAGGCTTGTACAGTTTAATGGGGCGTCTCACTCTGGATTTACACTGGAGGTGACTGAGCTCAGGACTGGGCCCACCATGCTGATTTATCTCCTTTCCAACTGTGTCTTCCATAACATTACATTTGATGCTGGCATCCAGGACCCAAGGTGTGGAATTCGGCCCGGATTTACCACCCTCCCACATCCTCACAGTTGGCACTTTCCTTTGGCTGAGAGGATTTTGGGGTGCAGCTCTGGGAGGGTTGGGTTGTTTCTCATTGGACAGGGGCTCAAACCACACCAGAGATATGACCACAGTTGGGCCCCAGTGAGGCTGAACCTCAGGGAAGTGGGGTCTGAGATCTGTTAAACTCATTGCATGTAAGCCAGCAGCTGCCTCCTGGGCACAGTCCCTGCCAGAGCTTCTGCTGGGGAACTGCAGCTCCATGGCTCAGAGCTGCAGCTACTTCTACAGCTTAGCCTTCAGCCTGAGGGCCGCCGAATACAGGGAGCGCTGGCTTCACACCAAAACCCAGTCAGCCACACACACACTCACATTGCCACCCCCAGTTGCCAGCAGTTTCCCAGGTACACACACAGACAGGCAGCCGCATGCACACCCGGATGCCCGTCTAGTTACACACACACACACACACACACACATGTAGAGTACACCTCTCTGACTGACACACACCCAGCACTCCCACCTAGATACACTCACCCATCTCGACACAGCCGCACACAAGCTCATCTAGACACACAGACAGAGACACACACGCAGTTTAGAAACATGTTCACACCCATCTAGCTTCCCCAACACAGCTATCTGGACACAGAGGGTACAACTAGAGACCCCCCCAGCCCTCCTAGAGCCAAGCACACCGAGAAGACCCCTGGATCTATGCACACCCCAGCACATCCCCTAAATAAACCCCCATCTGGATACACACATGCCCAGTACACCCCCTACACACATATGCAAACCACTTACACTCACACACCCCTAGAATATTCACACACCACACAGCCACATGTCTGCCTAACCACACAGACATCCTGCTACTCTCTCACACACACTCTCACGCCTACTCCCAGGCCCCCCCAACAACTGGGGGTGGGCGTATCCAGTCTCTCCCAACAAAGACCTGCCCCGGCCAGCCTGGCACTGCTGGCACACTGCCAGCCCCCTCCCGCGGGGCAGACAGCCCCACCCAGCCGGCTGTGGTCCTGAGATGCCTCCCCCTAGCAGCCAGGGCTCCCCTTTGCGCTGACAGGGGGGAGAAGGTGCTCACAGTCCCATCCCTGGCCCCTTCCCCCCTGCAGCAGCCTCCACGGCCAAGGAGAGGAGCAGCCAGCGACCCCCCACAAGGGGGAGCAGCTTGGGTCATTTCGGCGCCTTTGCCCCTCTGCCGTCCGGGTAGCCGCCGCAGCCCCTGTGAGCATCCCAGCCATTCACAGCAGGTGCCCGGCGTCCCCCAGCCAGGGGCAGGCTGGTGAAAGCGGCGCCACGCCGTGGGATCGTCGCCAGACCCCCTGCTCTCGCCCTGGGAATCGCTGCCTTGGGGCAGACTCACTTCAGTCTCTCTTCTCACAGCCAGTCCCAGACCAAAGGCCCCTCACTGTAGTGCCTCCCTAGGTACCGACTCCCAGTGGGAGCTACGCACCTCAGAACATGTAAAATTGGGCCCTCAGTGTGCTACTATCTTCAAAAGCCTTGTCCCTCACCGCCCCCTGGGATTCAGGGGACCACTGTCCTGCTCGCAGCTTGTACCTCTTAGATGAGACACTGTGCCTCAGTTTCCCCTCCTACAACATGGCGCTCCTGCCTGTCTTTGCACCACAGTCTGAGATCTAGAGAGGACCAGCTGGGTGTTGGTACCACTGGGGCTGCTAACCAGGGCCCTTCCCCGCGTCCTGCTCTTCAGTGAGGCCATGATGGAAAACACTGGGATGTTTCCAGCACCATGATCACTCTTTGCTCATTGGACACTGCCCAGGGCTGTGAGTTCTGGATTTGCTGGACAAGCACTGCCAGCATCGGGGGGAGCTCCCAACACAGAGGGGCTGAAATTCACTCCCGGCCAAGGTACCGCTTCCCCGCTATCCGCCCTCCGCTGAGATGACTGACAGGGACCTGCTGCCATGAAAGGCAGCCTGAGTCAAACCCTGCAAACTCAGTGGGAGACTTTTCACTGGTTTGAGATTGGGCTTGTCAGGCTGGGTAATGGCACAGGACTTCTGCTCTGATAGGAGGTCTGGGCTGAACTGAGCCCGGGGGAATCTTCTTGTTTCAGTGGTCTGCCTGCTTGGGAAGCAGCATCAACTCAGCTGCAGAGGCATGTAAGATTACAATGTGCTCCTACTGAGCCCTTCTCACCATGGGCTAGTTCCCGTGTTCCCTGTAAGCTGAACGCTTGGCAGAGATTCCAGTTCTGCCCAGCTTATTAGCAGAGCGCCCACAGCCACCAGCATGTGTCTACGGGTGGGGCACATCCGCACATGCCGTGATACACAGAACAACATTTATTCTGCCCACGGATGGAAAAATATGAGCAGCAACGCTGGCCAGGTGGCTCCTTTGGTCTGACCCAGTATGGCTGTTCTTAGAATCACTTGTGCGGTGGAAGACGAAACACTGTTCAAACCCCACGTTACACTGCATGTACTTTAACCTGTGGAACTCACTGCAACAATCTCGGAGGCCAACACCTGAGCTGGAGACAGGAAAGGATCGGCTGTTTACACAGACCAGAAGAACATCTGCTGTTGTGCTAGACAGCCGCGTAACAAAACATAAGCGGCAACGGGGGACAAGCAAACACTAGCTCCTGAGTTTCTCACACTACATCTGAAGCAGCTGGCACCGGCTGCTGTGAGAGGCAGTGTACTGGAGGGGCTATCAGTATTTCCTATGTTTCTGGGCACGTAACCCACAAGATCACGCCAGCATAGCAGGCCCACGTTTCTGGCTTCTCAGTCACGTCCAGACCCCTTCCAGCATTTTGAGCAATTCTCTGCTCAAAGCTCTTTGTTTAACCGGCTGTTCTGAACCTCAGAAATACAATCCCTTGTAACAAGCACTCAGAACGCACGGGAGAAATAAGGCAGCAAAGCAAGCAGCGCTCCCCTCCGCCCACCTCCGCCCCCACACCTGGAGCAGCAGCCTTTGTACCCAGGGAAACTGTCAAAGAAACTCCCAGCAAATTAAATTTGAAACAAACAAAAAAAAAGGAAAATCAGCATTGGAGCTGAAAAGTGGAAAGTTGTTCTTACTGCAATCCTGAATTTGCACAGCACGTTGTCAGGAGAACAGATCGCATCAGACAGCCCCCTCCTTGACAGCAGGCAGGGGTGATTCACAGCCAGCCCCAGTGGAGCGCTGTGTGTTTGCAAGTTAGCATCACTTGCTGGGTTTGCAACTGTAGCCTACCCAGAAAGCAAAATACCTGTGCAGAATAATCAGATGCTCTCTGGAGAGAGCTACAAGCCCATGTCATGAATGCTTCTGCAGCATTATCATGATGGGAAGTATCAACCGAGCAGTCAGGAGTCTTGGGCTCTATTTTTGGGTCTGCCACTGACTGACCTTAAACAAATCTTTGAGCTCAAAAGTTTCCAGCTTGGATATACCTGATTTTAGGTATCCAGTTTTGTACACCATCTCTCTATGCCTTTCATTCTTGTGCTTGATCTTAGGAGTCTAATTTTGTACATCCCTTTCTAAGTGTCTACTCCCCCTAGACAAAAATGAATACTATAATGAATCTGTGTGTATGATGCCCTCTACCAGGTGGAACCAGTATGTCTCAAGCATGTGTCCTAGCCCCTATACTGCTAAGCGCAGATGATTATTTAGCTAAGCCAGTAGGGGGCGAGTGCTCTATGGTCAGAAAAAAATGGAGTTCTATCTTTGCTGCAGTCATGGAATACCATGGTGTGCAGCACAATGATACCTGGAGCTGCTTAGAAACATGCAACTGCAATGAAATTTTAGCTTTTAAAGGAATCATAGTCCTTCTGAAAACATCGAGGAAGAGCACGTGTGGGTTCCAACCAGTTCTAAGAACAGCAAAACCCTCAGGTGTGCTTATTTGATATAGTTCCTCCCAGCTTGACAGGCATGGCATGTGGCTTAAATTGTCCATATTTGCCACCATTGTTAATAATGTAATCTACAAGCATCCCATTGCATTCTCTACACCTGCGCACGTCCCCAGCTCTCACAAACTAGAACATTTCCAGTGCAGAGTCAACAAAGAGAACTCATCAATGAATTAGCCAGACAACGCACCATCAATAGAGAGAAATCGTCAATGAATCAGCCAGACAATGCAGCATTGATAGAGAGAGCTCATCAGTGAATTAGCCCAGACATTTTCAATGAGGAAGTTTAAAATGCCTAAATCACTAAGGAGCTTTTGAAAACGGGACTTTGGCTCCCAAGTCTCATGGACTTTAAGGCCAGAAAGGACCATCATGATCCTCACAGCAGGCCTCTGGGTCCCACCCACCCAGCCTGTGATAGATCCTAACCTCTGGCTGAGTTAGTGACAGCCTCAGATTGTGATTTAAAGACTTCAGCTTTCAGAGACTCCATCACTTACACTAGTTAACCCTGCACGTGGCCCACGCTGCAAAGGAAGATGAAAATCTCCCAGGATCTCTGCCAAGAGACAATTCCTTCCTGGCCCCCAAACAACAGGGTCCGTTAGGCCCAGAGCATGTGGGTGAGATAGAGCAACCAGACACCCAGGAAATAATTCACTTAAATGCTGTTGACCACGTGGCCTGTGAACTCCAATGCTGCCTCCACACACCTGTGCCAGGTGTTTGGCAGGCCCAGTTCCCAGCCCCTGGTTGGCCCACAATCCCAAACCATCAATGGATTTTGGCGGCTGAGGATGGGTTTGCACCGTTACTGATGCCGTGCTGTGCTGGCCAAGCGTGAACAAAGGTCCCTGTCTGCCTGACCTTCCAGTCAAAGGACCAAGCCCTGCCAGGTGCAGCCACGGGATGGGCTATCAGCTCTTTGGGAGCCCAAATGACCAAAGAGGTTTAGGCTCCTCATTATTAGTGGAGCATGGGGGAAGGGAACTGGCAGAGGCTGCCAATGTATGCAAGAGAGCAATGAGGCAAAATAGCCCCATGCAGACCTAGTCCTGCCCAGCCTTCCCTGAGAAGTATACAAGAGGGAGGGGTCATTGCAGCCTCTACTGAGCAGAGGCAGCTGCAGCAATTACGGATCCTGTGGCATGTTCTGATCTCACCTATTTCTTGGACACTGCAAGTGCCGGGTGTGACATCCTGGGGCTCGCTTGGACCTAGCCTATTTGGGTACCAAAGTAGTGAAGCCATGGCTGCATGGGATAGCTCCATGAGTAATTACTTGGGGGCCAGGTAGGGCTGTGGGCTGGTTCTTAAGAGCTGGAACAGCAGGGGATGCTGGGTGGGATTAAGGGGCCCTGGCAGAGCTGAGGGTGGGAGCCCCAGGCTGGGAGAACAGAGCCCTGCAGGGAGGACTAAAGGGTATCAGTAGAGCTGTGGGAGGGACTCCTGAGCTGGGAGAACAGAGCCCGGCAGGTGGGATTAAGGGGCATCGGTAGAACTATTAGCCCATTACTTTCATGAGACTCAAAGCCAAAAAGCCAACAAATGCTGACATACTAAAAATAACTCCAACTCCTCAACTAAACCTTCCCGTGAGGAGGGGAACCCAATTCCCAGGAGTGGGGTGGGCGTGTTTCCCAGTAACCTTTATCTGCACAAAGGAAGCAAGCTGAGGAACATTTGCGTCCTCGTTTTTTTGGCACCATGGGAAACTCGGGAGGTGTGATCACAGGTCCTCATTGGTCGCTAAGCATGTTGGTCGCTAAGCATAATGGTCGCTAAGCAACCAAAGTGAAACCCCATGTGATGCTGCTGCCTCATCTGGGGGCAAAGGAAAATAAAGGGTTTGCTTTCCCTATTTGGCTGCTCCTGACAACCCACCAATAGCAGCAAGTGCCAGGTGGAGGTGGAGGAAAGCAGCTGGCGAGATGCAGCATCCGTTGGCTGCACCTCCTGAATGAAGTGCCAACTGGCAGGTCGGTGTCTTGCAAACCCCCCAGCATTATGGGCACAAAGCAGGCCCTTCACAGCTAGCACAGCCAAGGGTCTGTTTCACCTAGTATCCCACCTCTGAAGGAGGCCAACACAGTTGCTTCAGTGAGCAAATGGGAAAGCCCCTGGAATAACATCAGGTGCTGATCCATGGAGGAGTCAGAGCACATTACACAGATGGGTGAGCATCATCCCCTCCAATTTAAAGGTGGGGAAACTGAGGCAAGGCACATGCTAGGTAATCCCATAATGGAATAACCTGTCCCTGTAAGGAACAGGGGCCCTCAGCCCAACCAGTTCTATTCAATTATCAGACCCAACTGAGAACAGGGGGATGAGGGGGGTGCGGGTCAGGTTATCCCTATAAGAAGCCAGCAAGTGTCTTCTTTGAGAGGCTCTGGAGTGAGGGACTGAAGGAAGGGAAGATCCCTTCCCGCACTGAGAGAGGTCGGGGCACAGTGTCCAGAGGCTCTCGCCTAGGGTGGGTAGGGGGACTGCTTTTTATTTTGAAGAATAAAACCATGCCCTCAAAGAGATTTTGGCCTAGCTGTGAGTCCCTCCTGGCAAAGCTGGGAGATCTAAGTAGTGTGAGGGGAAACTGAGGCACCAGCTAGCCCACATAAGGCAGCACTACTATCTTCAATAAGCCCCGCCACGCCTCAGTCCTGAGTGCCAGGCAGTGGACCACGGTTTATACTAGTCATGCCAGGCTGGGGGCAGGACAAATTCTTCCTGACCACAGCTTCTGCCAGCTCTTGCCCTGAAGCATGAGGGTGGAACAGGGCCTCTTATTATCAAAGTGTGTCAAACTATTAGCACAAAGCGGTGAGTCGGATGTGACCCTAATGTGTGCACCACAAATCCCTCCAGCTCCAAATACAGCGCAAAACCTTCAGCGCAGCCTCATGCAACCGAAGTGTCTCTGCCTGATGCAGCCAGGCCTGCAGCTGTCATGCAGCCAAAAGTCCATGTTTTGCAATGCAGTGTGAGCTGCAGATGCTGTTTGTGTGAGTGTTGCAAAGCTGTGAAATGGAAGAGGGTTTGCTGGGCAGGTGAGGAGTCCATCCACGAGAACCAGCAACGTGATGTGTGGGAGGCAGTGAATGAAAGTTCCCTAAATAGTTGTTCCCTTCTCTGAAGGGGTTGTGTGGGAGGGTTCTGGCACAGAGACCCCCCTCAACTAGTTATTATGAAGTTCTGGTAATACCCTAAATATATTACGCACTGCCAAAGGTATAAAGCATTCCTGTTCTGGATAGTGCAAAATATTCAGATACATCTTTCTGCGCTGCTTGAAGCTAAGAAAATAGCAGCGGTCAGAGAGGGTCAGACCTAAGGTCCATGTAGCCCTGCATTTTGTCCTCCAACAGTGGCCGATCCCAGGTGCCTCAGAAGGAATTAACAGAACAGGTAATCACAAGTGAGCCATCTCTGTCGCTTCTTTAACTCAAAAAGATCAGCTCTTGGCTTTTTTCTTTGTATGCTCATAAGGAACATAGCCAGCACCAGAGCAAATCAGGCCCACGGTCCATATAGGTCAGCGTCTGGTCTTGGATAGAGACCAGGTATCAACAACAGGCATTTATGGAAACACCAGACCAAAGTAACATTGAGTGGCAACAGGGTCACGTGACTATTGCACAGCCAAAAATACAGATACCCTAGGTGCTAGGCCTGCCTCCGATTGGCCAAGGGGTCCTGTATTCTTCAATTGTCTGCAATGTTTCCTGTTATCTGAGGGCTTGGGTGGCTGCTCAGGAGAGATTCAGGTGCCACCCAACTGACCAGCAGAGCACCCATGGGTGGCAGCGTGTGTGTCTGAGTAGTGCACACATCCCTTGGTGCACATAACAAAATTTATTCCACCCCGAGTGTAAAAAAATTAGCATGGACACGGCCTGTCTGCACCTTCTGACAAGAGATGGCCTTAGCACCATGTGATAGTGCGGTGCCTGGCAGAACACGAGAGCCATCCCGTCCATAGGATGAGATGGGGTGGCCACCTCAGGCCCCATGCTTTCGGGAGCCACTATGGACAGGAGGGGGAGGATCACCTGGGGCAGGGCATGGGAGGTCCGGAAAGGTGGCAGCACCAACGTCCGCAGGCGATCGCCTCCCCTCAGCCTCCTCTCTCCAGCCCACAGACTGGTGGGACTCATCAGGCCCTGAGGGTGTAGCGGAGAACTGTATGGTGAGTGCGGGTGGGAAGGAGGAAGGAGGCTGTGGGGGAGTAATCCCTGGCCAGGCTGGTCGGGGCAGGGACTGGGGTGTGGGTGGAGCATGGAAAGGGCTGGGCCTGCAGTGCAGGAGGGGAGGGGATCCTGGGCACTGGGGAGGAGGAGTGTAGCCCCAGGCCCTGCCCCCTTGGCATGGCCCGGCATGACACACCTGACATTGGCATTCCAGCAGTACCACCGATAGACAGCACACACTACTAATGGGGCCCTGTAGAAATTTGCTCCAATAACTACCCCATTCATTAGGCTGGCTTAGCTCCTGAAGCAGGGCAGGGAATGGGAATTTACCTCCCTTTTAAAGCTGTTTATTTTTTTTAAGCTGAGATTTTCTTCAAAGAAGACAATATTTCAGCTCCCCAATCCCACAGCCCCCTTTGGAAACAGACCTCCGGCTACTTTTGTTATCCACATGCCTGACTGGTCCTTCAAATAAATCCCACTGCGTTAGCCTCAATGAGCTCTCCAGTTGCACAGGGAACTCCCACACAGTACGCACGTCTTACCTTTTCTCAGGTTGGACTTTGGTTTCATGTTACAGAGAGAGGAGGCTCAACTGTTCAAGAGCCTTCCTGTGAGGCTGACATGGGAGCAAATCTCAGCACCCAGGTCAGCTGATTTGGGCTCAAGCTATGAGGCCAAGAATAGTCGTGTAGACACCAGTAGCACAGCCTGGGCTCTGAAACCCAGCAAGCTGGAGGGCCTCAAAGCCCAACAGCTCCCATTGATTAGGCACCTACAAACTGTTGTGAGTCCCACCTAGAGGCACTTCTATCCAGGACCAACAGCCGTCCCCCAGCTCCTTTTGCTGTGCCATGCGCTATTCTATATACCTGGGCCACATTCTCTTTCAGTCGTGACCTCTCTAAGATCAGTAACACCAGGCTCTGCAGCCACCACTGTGCTCCATAAGAACATAAGAATGGCCATACTGGGTCAGACCAAAGGTCCATCCAGCCCAGCATCCCATCTGCCGACGGTGGCCAATGCCAGGTGCCCCAGAGAAGGAGAACAGAAGACAATGATCAAGTGATTTATCTCCTGCCATCCATCTCTTGCCCTTGTTCTGAAGGCTAGGGGCACCATACTTTATCCCTGGCTAATAGCCATTTATGGACCTAACCTGCAAAAATTTATCAAGCTCTTTTTTAAACCCTAATAGAGTCCTGGCCTTCACAGCCTCCTCCGGCAAGGAGTTCCACAGGTTGACTGTGCGCTGTGTGAAGAAAAATTTCCTTTTATTAGTTTTGAACCTACTACCCATCAATTTCATTTGGTGTCCCCTAGTTCTTGTATTATGGGAAAAGGTAAATAATTTTTCTATATTCACTTTCTCCATACCATTCATGATTTTATATACCTCTATCATATCGCCCCTCAATCGCCTCTTTTCCAAACTGAAAAGTCCCAGTCTCTCTAGCCTCTCCCCATATGGGACCCGTTCCAAGCCCCTAATCATCTTAGTCGCCCTTTTCTGAACCTTTTCTAATGCCAATATATCTTTTTTGAGGTGAGGAGACCACATCTGCACACAGTACTCAAGATGTGGGCGTACCATAGTTTTATATAGGGGAAGTATGATATCTTTTCTCTTATTATCGATCCCTTTTTTAATAATTCCTAACATCCTATTTGCCTTACTAACTGCCGCTGCACACTGCGTGGATGTCTTCAGAGAACTATCCACTATAACTCCAAGATCCCTTTCCTGATCTGTCGTAGCTAAATTTGATCCCATCATGTAGTACGTGTAATTTGGGTTATTTTTTCCAACATGCATTACCTTACACTTACCCACATTAAATTTCATTTGCCATTTTGCTGCCCAATCACTCAGTTTGCTGAGATCTTTTTGTAGTTCTTCACAATCCCTTTTGGTTTTGACTGTCCTGAACAACTTGGTGTCATCTGCAAACTTGGCCACCTCACTGCTTACCTCATTTTCTAGATCACTGATGAACAAGTTGAACAGGATCGGTCCCAGGACTGACCCCTGGGGAACACCACTAGTTACCCCCCTCCATTGTGAAAAATTACCATTTATTCCCACCCTTTGTTTTCTGTCTTTTAACCAATTCCCGATCCATGAAAGGATCTTTCCTCCTATCCCATGACCGCCTAATTTACATAAAAGCCTTTGGTGTGGGACCGTGTCAAAGGCTTTCTGGAAATCTAGGTATATTATGTCCACTGGGTGCCCCTTGTCCGCATGTTTATTAACCCCTTCAAAGAATTCTAATAGATTAGTTAGACACGACTTCCCTCTGCAGAAACCATTTGTGATTAATATTTTGTTCCGGCCTCAGTCGGCAGCAGTCGAATAGTTTCATAAACTGTGGGAAAGTGTACACTTCCCAGGACGTTTCCACGGTCTGTTTTAGGCAACTCATTTCCATAGTCTCATGAAATGGTTTCTTTCTTTTATAATCATTAGTAACCAGCGGGGCTGACAGCCTCGCCAGGCCCCTCCCCAGGGCAAGGGGAGGATCTTGCTCCACGCCCTGGAAGAGGCGGGACCTCACATGGAAGGGGCGGGGCTTGGCAGCTACCCTCTTCTGCACCCAGACCCTCAGTGCTGGCAGGTGGGCACCGCCTGTTCTCCATTGGTGATTTAAAGGGCCCAAGGCTCCGGTTACCACAGCAACGGCAGCCAGGAACTCCGGGCCATTTGGTATCACCAGATCCTGGGGCAGTTGCTTCCTTCATGCCCCCGCCCCTTGTCAGCAGGCCTGTTAGTAACTACTGTTGTGCATTTTTTGGGAGGAGGGATAGCTCAGTGGCTTGAGTATTAAGCTTCCAAACCCAAGGTTGTGAGTTTAAGGAGGCCATTTAGGGAACAGGGGCACATGGGTTTTAAAAAAAAAAACCCATCATCTATCAGGGATGGTCCTTGGACTGGACTCAATGACCTCCCAAGGTCCCTTCCAGCTCTATGAGATGTGTATCTCCACATATTTTAACCTCTGTTGTCCAGCACCCTTAGGAGCTGACCACTGCCAGACAAGAGAATTTGCTGGACCATAGGAGGCCCATAATGTCCAGCACATCACCAACACTTTCACTGCTTACTAGGCTCTTAGAGCATTTGAGCATTGGCTTGCTAAACCCAGGGTTGTGACTTCAATCCTTGAGGAGGCCACTTTGGGATATGGGGCAAATAGATTTAAAAAAAAAAAAAGTCAGGGATGGTGCATGATCCTGCTGAGGGCAGGAGACTGGACTTGATGACCTCTTGAGGTCCCTTCCAGCCCTATGAGATATGTAAGTATATTTATTTACATTTAGGGGTAAATTAGAGCAAAATAACAGCACAAAACACAGAGAGCCAGGACCTGAGGTTGTAAACAAACTTCATGGGACCACAGGAAACTTGGCCACACCCATGATAAGTGGTTACCTAGCAAACGAAAATCACACTGGACTACAGATGTTGTCGGCCAAGAGAGGTTCAATCCCTCTGCTTGTCATGAGAGGCCTGGAAGATTTTACAATAAGAAATAAAATCTATTCCTTCGAGCTGTATCGAGTAATTAGAGCTTCTCCAAGAGCAAACGGAGTTTTCTCAACACTGAATTTGCAGTGGGCAAATTTTGACTTTGCCCAACATTTTCCAGTTTTCACGGGAAAATCAAAAATGAAATATTGCCTTTGGGGGTCTCTTTGACCCAAATCAGAATATTTTGATTCTTGTCATTTTACTTGAAACATTTCGTTTCAGATCAGTTCAATAAAACATTAGAGCAGCCAGACTACGGGCAGGTCTACCCTAGACCTTGAAGTCAGTTGTAGATAGGCAATTCCAGCTATGGCAATTGCATAGTTGGAATCGACTTATCTACAATCGACTTACCTGGCTGTCCTCACAGAGGGAGGCTGACAGGAGAAACTCTCCAGCTGACCTCCCTTGCACCTCGTCATATCGAGGAGTACAGGGGACGACTGTCCACCCCAAACAGCTCGATTTTTTGTGTCTGCACTAGACACACAAAATTGAACCCCGCAAGATCGACCCTGCATGATCTTGTGGGCAGTGAAGACAGACCCCACATCAGAACAACAGTCCATTGAGTCCAGTATCCTCTCTTCCAAATGCCAGGTGCTTCTAAGAGACAAACAGAACAAGGCACTTTTGAGTGATCCATCCATTCCCTGTCGTCCCCTCCCAGCTTCTGCCAATCAGATGGCAGTGGCTCCAAGAGGATGCAGCTGCATCCCCAACCATCTTGGCTATGATCTAGTTTGTTTTCGAACCCTGCAGAAAGGTGAGGGAAACAGAAGCTCATAAAAGGACACTTGACCCAGGACATGACAGGCAGCAAGTCCAATAGCTGGCACAAGGCGGAGCCTGTGGTAAGCCAGGAGCTGGAAGAAAACTATAATTTCCCAAGAAACAAAATAGTTCAGTTGGGATCAGTGGAAACATTCTGATAAAATCTAAATGCTTTGTGCAACTGCTGCGTTAACTCTACACAAACCTGCTTTTGAAACATGTCCAAAGGAAACCATTCAAGTTTTGTCCCCATGTGTTTTTGCTGAAATTGACACCTTCCCTCAGACTGACTAGCAGCAAATAAACGGGTCCATCGGAAAATTCTCAGCCAGGTCCAGCCATGACCATCGGATGCCGATTCAAAGGGCCCCCAGCTCCGAAACACTTGTGCCATTTGATCCATCATAGAGCAGGGTGGCATTTGGGCCAGAGATCAGCACGGGCCATGCGTGTATTCCAGCCATGCTTTTTCTGAGCTCGCCCATCTCTGGTCCGGCCCCTTTAAGAGAAGAAGCCGAGTTCCCTGGGAAGGATAGGGCCCTCCCTGCTGGCTCTGAGAAGGATGCTAATAAAAGGATGGTGAGAAAGCTACCAGCAGAAAGGGGCCCCACCAGCTCACTTACCACTAGCCCCACCCGAAAGAGGCATAGAATAGGGCAAGGCCTAGGCCCAGCAGCTGAACTTACTTTGCTACGGGCTGGACAATAAGGCAACAGACCGCAGCAAAACTTGAGAGGTGGCGTCTGTCCTTCCAGACAGGGGAGCTGGGACAGGCTGGCAAAATGAGGAGAAACTGAGACCTGATGCATTTGCAGCGTCTTGACCAGACAGCAGAGGAGACTTGGGGAGGGTAAAACAAGCAAGCAGGCGCCTCTGCTGTGGTGGCAGCTTTCTGCACGCAGCTGCTCAGAGAACAGATCCCTCAAGGCAGAGCGTGTGCAGGCGCAGTAAGTAGAATGCCTGGAGGCGCCACTGGCTGGGATGCAGTCAAAGGGGCAGAGGTCACCCGAGAGGCCAGGTTTTTCTGGAGCTCGGAATTGGCCAGCGGCGGGGAGAACACGCTGGGGGCGCGTGGGCAGATGCTGGATGACTAACTGCAGAGTTATCTTCCAAGAGGCTCGGCTGCATGGTGAGAGCACCACCCCAAACAGCTCAGGTCTGAGGTGGAATCCAGTGCAGCAATAGAAGCCATGCCAGGACGGGGCGGGGGAAACACACGAGCATCGGAGCTCACTTTCCTGAGAGGGAGTGAGACTAATATGAGGTCCCAGCTGTCTCTCAGGGAAATAACAATTCACTTCTGAAGGTACTCTGTGTATGAATTACCCATGAGACAGCGTTCATGGAACTGATCTACTTCAGAGAGCAGGGGACCGAGGCACCAGCAAGGGCTTGCTTGAGGTCACAGAAGACATGAGCATCTGGGTCACAACGTCTTCTTGGCTCCCAGCTGTGCTGCTTCTCTGCCTCCACATGGCAGGTAGGTAAACAAAAGAACCTCAGCAGCTCTCAGGAGGGGCGATTGACTAAACCAAAACTAGTACTAGCAGCTCGGTGTGGAGCACTTATGCTTTGGTAGCTACTAGTTATCTTTCTGCAAACAGAACATAGAGTCTACCTATTGGAGTAGCATCCAGGCACTGCACGCAGCCAGAGGTCTACCAAGATCTGGAGATTCACCCCTTCTGCTCCATGTACTTCATGCTCAGACTGTTCACGTGAAACTCATCCCACCCCAGGCTGTCAGGAGGCATCAACTGGGAACCTTCAGCACCGAAAGGAGAGGCCTGGATCGTCTGAACTGAAAGAACAGGTGTCACTTCGGGTGGCTTTGGTGGTGATCCCTTCTTCTCTGTGTCAAATCCACTTAGGCAGAGCGTTACAGGCATAGTCTTTTGGGTCCCAATTCTGCAGCCCTTCCTGCTTCAGAGGAGGTGTCCCTACATGAAGGGTTTCATTCAGTTCTAGGGGTTTTCATGCCCGAGATGGTATTACAGTGTGTCCCTACCCAGTCTTAGCCCTTGTCAGAATATTTAGTGTAACAGCCTCCAACTTTCCAGGAAGCTCAGAAACTTTCTACTGAAAACATGTGGGTTTTCAATGGGCATTGGGAGGAAAATTGATTTTTTTGTTTTGTTTTGGTTGAAGAAAGCACCAATTTCACATCAACATTTTTGTTTTTACCTGTGGGTGAAAAGCTGAATTTCTGATGAACCAAAAATGTCAATTCTGAAATGCCATCCAGGTGTATTATGAGGGGATGTAGCTTTACATCCTACAGTACGATGGGAGCTAATTTAGCTACAACTAATCAGGAAAGAGATCTTGGAGTCATCATGGAGAGTTCTCTGAAAGCATCCATGCGTTGTGCAGTGGCACTCAGAAAAGCAAACAGGGTGTTAGGAATCATTTAAAAAGGGACAGAAAATAAGACAAAGAACATCTTATTGCCCTTATATAAAACCATGGTAGGCCTACATTTTGAATACTGCGTACAGATGTGGTCTCCTCACCTCAAAACAGATATGTTGGCATTAGAAAAGGTTCAGAATAGGGCAACTAAAATCATTAGGGGTTTGGAACAGGTCCCATATGAAGAGAGATTAAAGAAACAAGTATTCAGCTTAGAAAAGCGGACACTAAGGGGGGATATGATAGACGTATATAAGATTGAGTGGTGTGGAGCAAGTGAACAAGGGAAAAATATTTACTTGTTCCCGTGATATCAGAACTAGAGGACACCAAATTAAACTAATGGGCAGCAGGTTTAAAACAAGTAAAAGGAAGTTCTTCTTCACACAGCACATAGTCAACCTGTGGAACTCCTTGCCAGAGGAAGCTGTGAAGGCCAAGACTGAAAGAGAGCTCAAAGAAGAGCTAGATAAATTCATGGAGGTTAGGACCATCCATGGCTATTAGCCAGGATGGGTAAGGAAGGATGTCCCTAGCTTCTGTCAGAAGCTTGAGATGGATGGCAGGAGACAGAGTGCTTGATCGTTACCTGTTCCGTCCGCTCCCTCTGGGGCACCTGGCATTGGCCACTGTCAGCAGCGAGGATGCTGGGCTAGATGGACCTTTGGACTGACCCAGTATGGCCATTTTTACATTCTTATGAGCCCCTTTCTCCTCTACAGGACTGGCTTCCAGCTGCACTTCATCTCCCATGAAGCACTGCCTATGCTCACCAAGAAGAGAGACCAGGGAGCATCATGGGGGATGTAGTCTGCCCAGGCTGTCCAGCCTGCAGAATTGGGAGCAGGAGACATCAAAACTACAACTCCCATGAGCCACCAGGGTGACTTTTGCCAAACTGATATTTCAGTTTTTGATTTTTCATTGAAATTGTTTCTGTGGTTGTCAAAATTTTCTGTGGGAGGAAAAAAAACAAACAAACAAAAAAAAAACCCTTCCACTCCCCCAGTCAGTTCTTCTGTCACCTCTGGGAATTACTGCTTTATCACCACCACGCCGTCCGGATGGCTGGAGCTTGGGGCATCCCACAGACCCTTATGTTATTATAATGTTCAATGTAAGCAAAGCTCAGTGCAAAGGCCTCACTCCTATGTCAACCCATCATGATTAAGAATTATGCCAAAGGAGAAGCAAAATGATTCAGAAAACACTGTATTCCCCCAGCCCACAACCCAGAGGACTTTGCACAGTGCATATTAATAGCCCACACACAAAAGCAATGGAAAAGCAGAACTGGGAGTAATGCTGCCACTTGTACGCCACAGGAAGGAACGGAAGGGAAAAATCACATAGCCCGCTGGGGAGCTTTCTGAGCAAGCAGGAGCAGCACCCTGGGCAGGACAATGGTGGAGGAGACTGCCATTCGAGGAGACAGAAAAGCACAAATGCTTTATTCTGCGAATACGCAGGGGAGCACAGAGAGGCAAAGACGCTCGGCAGCCCAAAGTGCTGCTCTCCAGGATTTGCCAGAGCACCTGAAGCTCTAGAAAAACCATTCACATGGCCGCTGCCTCATGTGCCCTTTGACCCACAGGGAGAATGGAAGGATCTCACAGAGAAACTGTCCCTTTCCCTTGTCACACAAACACATGGAAATCCAGAGTGTCTCTCTCTCTCACAGACACACAAACACATGGAAGTCCAGAGTCCATCTCCCTCTCATTCGCTCAATGTAGCCAGACAGAGTCTCCCCCTTACAAGCCAGCTTGCTCGTTGCCCCCCCACCACTGAGGAGCACACAGGGCACGGAAATGGCTGCTGACAGCCACTCACCCACCCCCAATTGTGTCTTTTTCACACACAGCCCAAGGAAAGATCCACAGAACTTGTAGCTCTCCCATGAACACACCTGAAAATATACAATATTTTCCCTCTCTAGTTCCTTCAGAATATACTCTAGACCCGTGGTTCCCAACCTTTTCACTAGTGCAGACTCCCAATCATCCCCCAAACCATTCACAGACCCCCCCAATCACTCCCCCAAATGGTTTGCAGACCCCCATCAAAGCCAATTCTAGCCGCTTTGTACACTTCATTAAACGAAAAAGAAACCACATCATAGATTTTCGGACAGCCACTAACAACATTACTGGAAGATACTGTATTCAATTTAAAAATAATAATTGATTGCAACTTTGCAATTTATTTGAAACTTATTTTCTAGGATCATTTTATCTTTTTTTTTTTTTCACAGACCCCCTGCAATACCCTTGTGGACCCCCAGGGGTTCTAGATCTACTGCTCTAGATCTAGCCACTGCAATTTTTAACTCCAGATTCCAAGCCTAGAGGTGTTCCTCCTCCACTCTTCTGCCCAGGATTTTAGGCTAGACACCTCCTGCAAAGATGGCCCCAAGCTATTTGAGCCTGGGGGAAACTCGCTCAAGCCCATTTTAAAAATCTCTCACTCACTGAAACACAGGCTTCCCATGGGCCTTGGCTGCAGTTTTCAGAGATGATCCCCACTCTCAGATGCAGAGATGGATGAGACGGAACAGCCCTGGGCCGCTGTGCAAACAGGGCCCAGGTGCTCAACCAGCAGAGAACACTCAAGTGCTTTTAATCACCAAGTTGGTGGGGAAGAGTAAAAACAAACTCTTCACTCCCCTCTCTGCATACAAAGGGGAAACTGAGGCCTGGGATAAAGAAGAAGGGTACTCAGTGTTTAAGGCACCAGTCGAGGACCTGGGACTGATTTCTTGTTTGTGGGTGAGTCACTTAGCCTTCCTGTGCCTCAGTTTCCCCTTTACACAAGGCGGTGGCTTGCTCTGTCGTGTGTCACAGAGGCATGTGAGACTACATAGATGAAAAAGCAAGAAGTGATAAGAACCTGCGGGAATGAGAGCTGCAAAAGCACCTGAAGTAAATGAGGCTGAACGGGCTCCTGGCTCAGAGCGACTGTGCAAAGGCTGCCATCTTGCCTGGCACACCAGAGGCCAGCTGAGCAAGTAGCCCAAGCTTGGGCTGAGGCTCAGGGACTCTCTCTCCGGGGCTGTGACAGTCTCGTGTCGCTCACGGTTCAGCACGCAGACTCCAAGGGAGGGACCTATGCACGGCTCCTACCAGGCTGTGGGGGGTCACCAGGCCCACCAACCCCCAGAGTCGCCCACATGGAACCTTCCCCCAGCGCCGAGCACCTGTGGAGGGGCTGCCCCACCCTGGGCACCTAATGTCAGGCCCTCATCTGTCACGCCTCTGCGGGCAGCTCCCCGCACCAGATGCCTGCTAGGGGTAAACAGGCTCTCCTGAGCACAGCAGAATGAGGCTGGTTTACACCCGCGGAGGCCACGGCCCTGGCTGATGAAGGCCCTGGATGCGTGTTTCTGCTATGAATGGCATGAGCTGGGCAGGAGCCAGCAGCATCGGCAGCACAGGGGAAGGCCTCTGCCCTCTCACTGAAGGAACATAAGAGCTGCCCTACTGGGTCAGACCAAAGGTCCATCGAACCCAGTATCCTGTCTGCGCAGCGGCCAATACCAGGTGCCTCAGAGGGAGCGAACCAAACAGGTGCCGATCTCTCTCCTGCCATCCATCTCCAGCTTCTGACAAACAGGCTAGGGACGCCATTCCTTACCCGTCCTGGCTAACAGCCATTCGTGGACCTGACCGCCATGAATTCATCTAGCTCTTTTTTAAGCCCTGTTATAGTCCTACCCTTCAAAGCCTCCTCCGGCAAGGAGTTCCACAGGCTGACTGTGTGCCGTGTGAAGAAGAACTTCCTTTTATTTGTTCTAAACCTGCAGCAATTTCATGTCATTTGGTGTCCCCTCGTTCTTACATTATGGAAACTAAATAATTTTACAGGAAGGGTTGGGAGTTTTTCATCTCCGTGGAAGGGGCTTTCCTGGGGGTGACATTTTGTGGGTTGGGGCTCCTCAGAAAGAGTCCAGAGGCATTTTAAGGAGATTTATCTGTGTTGTCATCTGAGCTGTGGTGATGCCCCCAGACCTCAGCCTCTGTGGCCCTTTGGGAAGAGGCAAAGTGGGGGAAGAATAAGAAAGAAGGAATGGAAATGATGGTGTGTGAAGAGCCAGCAGCTGTGTGATTTCCCCTGCCTGTCAGAGCACAGGGGAACTCCAGAGAGCCACATGCTGGCTCAAGACCCACTGCCCCGACAGCTGCTGAGCCCTGTGTGGTGCGTTGAGGTTTGGCCCAGCTGAAGCGACAGGAATTACACTTTGGGACTTGCCAGCTCACAGTCAGATCTGCCTCAGAAATAAAGCTTTCTGGAAGGCAGCGGTCTGTATCTCCACAGCTTCAGGCTAGTTTGCTCCTCTGCCCCTACAAAGCTGATCTGACGTCCCACCCAGTGCTCAGGGCAGGATCGTTCCCTGCTGTCTGTTCTCCAGCACACTGTTCAGCACGGCTGATGGAGCCTCCACCCTTTCCCCTGGCAGACCCACAACCCCATCACCTGCGGGGCAGAGGAGCCGCCTGATATCTGACTTGCATTCACATGGCAACTGGGACCCAGTCGGCCTAAGCTTTCACACCATGGGAGCTAAGATCCCAGCAGCCTGACCCCTCCAAAGCAGGTTGCTCCCCTGGGCACTCTCCACAGGTCACTAGGACTTTGCAATGCTGTGTGTTTGCTAGCTGGTGGCCAGCCATGGACACAGACTTGGCTAGCGAGTCACCCAGCCAGCAGCTGGGTTCATTGCAAGCGGCATATTGCAACCAGGATTTCCACAGGCAGAAACCCAGCCCCCAGCCGAGGCCTAGGCCCCAGGTTGTCTCTGCACACAATGCTCTTGGCAGCAGATCCTACGCCCCCACCTCCCTGTCACAAGACATGGCCCCTTCCCTTAGCAACCAGCCCTACCTGCTGTCCCCTCAGAGCAAGCCGCTGCCCCCAGCGCTCCTGGGCCGCGTACTGGGGCACTCTCACAAGTAAACCCACAGAGCCACGCTCCCCCAGCACAGTTACGCCAGGGAAGGGTTTGGCTGAGGCCACCGAATATTTACACAGCATTGCAGTGCAGGGAGGCGCAGGCCAGAGCCTGGCACTGTACACCTCCAAGTGCAATCCTGAGCGGCAGTGCCCTCGCACCAGAGAGAGAAGGAGCACGAGGGTTTTGCACGGAACCAGAACACACACGTGTGCGCCCACAGGAGCACATATCGACCTGGCACGCTCCCACCGTCGGTGCCAGGCACCCCACCTCTGTCCCTGCGCCAGCCCCAGAGACTGGGGGGCCAACTGTCACCCCCTGCAAGCCAGCGTGCTCCCTCGGGTGCTACCCAACCAAACCCTTCCGCTCTCAGGCCCTGGCCTCCCGCTCACAAGGACCCCTCAGGTGCGACATACCACGGTTAGCAGCCTCCAGCTCTCTCCTACCTTTTCACCCAGCTTCACGGGAGCCAGCTGCCAGGGGGCTAGGAAAAGAGCCAGGGGTCTGCAGGGCCCCTCCCCGCAGCCCCAGACTGCACCCAACGCTAGGGCGCGGGGGGGTTAGGGACGGAGGTACTGTGAACAGGCTCTTCCTTCCCTGGAGGCCCTGAAGAAATCACCCGGGGAGTTACACACCCTCTGAGCTCTCACTTCCTGGTCTGGGCTGCCTTGCATTCCTCTCCGCACCGCACCGCCCTCCCTCTCTCTGTCTTCAGCTGCTGCCAGCCTCGGCAGGTCCCTGTGGTGCAGAGACTCCCCGGTTCCTCCTGCGAGGCTGAGGAATCGGCCTGCAGCACCCTGCTGCCTCCCGGGGGCCTGAGGGACTTACCTAGGCGAGGGGGAGCCAGTGCCAGACCCCGGGGACATGCAGTGGGCTCCTTTACTCTGCCTCTGGGCAGGTCTTTGACTTGCCAGGCAAGAGCAGGCCAGAGGGACTTGGAGGATCTGGCCGATGTGGAATTTGTGCGAAGGGGAAGGGTATTATTCTTACGACTGCTAAAACCACAGCCCTGCTCCTGGCTGCCCACTTCCTGGGCAGGCTCAGGATGGGTGGGATGTGCTGGGGATGTGCATCTCAAGCCCACACTTCCTTGACAGCAGCTGTCGCAGAGCTCTGCAGGGAAGATAGAGAGCAGACTGCCCAGCGCCCCTCTGGGAAAGGGCTCCACAAACTAGGATCCCTTCCCCTCACCTTATTCAGAACTTGTGTCTGCAGGGGGTCTTCTCCCCAGCTGGCCACATGGAGCGCCAGGCCTGATCCTTGGCTGTACTGACAGCCCTTGGAGCACAGCGCCAAGGACTCTGCAGGCCATGGGTTCTCAGCCACCCCAGGGCGGTACAAAGGCACCTTCCAGGAGCACATTGAGTCATTTAGATATTTGCCAAATTTGACAACAGGCTGCACAAAAAGCATTAGCAAAGTCAGCCCAATCAAAAATTTCATACGGTGACTTGTTTGTCCTGCTGTGGATACCGTACACGGAAATGCAAGTATAATATTTATATTCCAATGGATTTATAATTATGCTGTAAAAACAAGCAAGGCAGCAATTTGTTCAGTACTGAGGCACTTTTGTACTTTTATGTCTGATTCCGTAGGCAAGCAGGGTTTAAGTCAGCTGAAACTTGGGTATTCAGGGCCAGTCACATGCCTGAAAAAGATACAGTAGTCTGGAAAGGTTAAGAACCATGTTTTAGGCCCAGGGTCAGCAACCCCCAGCACGGGTGCCTAGAGTGGCACGCAAGCTGATTTCCATCAGCACGCAAGGCAGGAGCTCAGCCCCGCTCCTCCTCCCCCATGCAGCTGGGAGCTCGCTCAAAGCCAGGCCGCCTGTGGATTAATAGAAGATGAGCTAATGCTACCAACCACCACCTGAATGGTAAAACTCTGCATCTCTATTTATGAACGAAGCAGCTGTAAGTAGGACTATTAGTGAGTTTAAAAAGTATCACTGGCACTTGGCGAGGTCAAAAGGTCACAATTTGGCACTCCGCCTTGGAAAGGTTGCTGACCCCCTGTTTCAGGCCATCTGTTGCTTTCCTGATCTTGGGCAAGCTCTGCACCAGGCTAGTCACTGCATAACTGCAAGCAGCCTCAGGGCTGCTCTCCATTACTCACAGCCCTCTGTGAAGAAAGTCATGGATATTGAGATTGCTTCAGCCACCTGTCCTGCTGGGGTGACCTGCAGGAGCTCTTTCACAACAGCCGGCAACGCTACACACCAGTTTGGGTCAAGTAAATATTGAAAGGCTCTATCCAGCAGAAATGTGGCCCAGATGCAGGGGTGGGGAATAGAGCATTCGTTAGCTGGAAGGGGGACAGACCCCGGAGTAAACCCCCCAGCCCTGGGGAGATGCAGAGGTGGTCAGAAATTATCAGACAGAAAATGATGATTTGTCAAAATCAAAACCTGTTGCTGTCCATCAGATTTTCACTGGAAAGGGGTCTCAGGTCCAGGGTGAATTTCTGGGCAAGAAAAAACAAGGAGGCCAGGCCCATTCGCACAGCATCTGACCTCCAATGTGAGTTTCTGATGCTCTTGGACACTGTCTTCCCACTGGGCTACAAGATCAGCCTCTAGCAGTTAGTCCTCCATATTAATTAAATAACTTACCTACAGTAGAACAGCTTCAACAGGCCAGAGAGAGACTGACTCTGGAGCACAACACGCGAGGTGCTGCAGACACGTGGTAAGAGACGTGGTAGGTGCATGCTGCCCCAAAGAACAAGCTACCTATGCAGCTCAGACTTTATATTTTACAGGCAGGGCACAACAGCTCTGAACAGAGAGGGCATGCGGCAAAATGGGGAACTGAATGCCGACTCCTTTAACTACGAGACTATCCTGCCCTTCTGCCTGCAGGTTTAGCCTTCTGCAGCCCGCGGATGCAACAAGGCATATTGCAGCCTCTTAGCCACATATGTTAACTCACTGGTGCAAGTGACCACCAGCGCTCAGCCTCAGGAAGTCACCAGAAGTCCAGCTACTGCTCTTGGGCCCGTGTTAGTGCTGACTTTTTGCTCCCTTGCTGCACACCCAAAGGGTGCAAAGGCGGAGCTCCCTGACACACTGGCTTATTGCATGTGTTGTACGTACCCAAAATCACTTTCAGCCCATGGACTGATATGGTCCAGTGTGCTGGCACAGTGTAAGCTCCATAAGCTTTACTATGTATTAATACAGCACCTGACAGACTGGGACAGCCGCCATTTGTAACCTCTAGGCATCACTGCTGTTTAATAACTAATGATGCTTTTTACCTACAGACTTCAACTCTTTTTATAAAAGAGAGGCAAGCAAGGTCAGTTGTATTTTGCCAATAGGGAAACTGGGTGAATCAGCTTGCCCAGGGGTTCAAAGTTAGGCCCACAGCAGAGCCCAGCTTCAAAGCCAGGAGTACACCCAGCTGGGTTTGGGGTTTTTTTTGGCAAAATATAACGTGGGTAATGTCAGAACCAACACTGGTCACAAAAGTAAGTGCGTTTCAGCCACTCCCCCAACATAACACTATTTTCCACCAGGTACCACCTCTCTTATGATCAGCCTGCCCCTTCCCCCTCCTTGCTGGGAGGACCAGTGGGTGTCCAAATGTGAATTAAAAAAGTTTTAACCAGCTCCCGTAACCTGCATGAGATGATGCTGGCCAACCACCTGACCTCAGGGTGTGCAACAGAACATCCAGAAAGACGCTCCTTTCTACTCCTGACCGGGACTGGAGAACATTTTAATATGACAAAAAAACCAAGCAGTCCTGCAGCATCTTAAAGACTAACCAATCTATTTATTAAGCAATGAGCTTTTGTGGGTAAGACCAACACCTTGCAAAATTCATCCCAGGTTTCCCACAAGACCCAGCATGTACCACACCAGATGCTTGGGGCCTCTGATGTACCCAGACTGGAGGGCTGTATGCACCAGTGAGAGGGGCCAAGGGCTCTGGGATACACCCACACATGCCATTCCTACATCTCCCCATTATCCACCTTCTCCACCCTTATTTACAGCTCCTCTAGGACCCTTAGCACCACCTCTTCCCCCTCCCACACACGGCCACCTTTACCTTTGCATCCTGGAGGCCTTCCAGGAGGACTGAATCTGCCTTCATCTCCAGTATCTGGGCATACATTGCCCTCTAGAGCCCCTGTGACTGGGATAAATCTGCATCATACCACGCTTCTGCCAGAGGGGATGCTAGAGAGTGAGGCAGGTACCACAATCATGGGTGTAGGAGGGATGGATGGATAGCCAGAGGCTGGCTGAGGAAGGAAACCTGAATCCCAGACACAAGCCCCCAGCTGGCAGCACAAGGTTCCTGAGCCCTGTAGGGATCAGTGGGGAGAAGGCACACCCCACTGCTGGATGGAATTGGACTTGCTCGTGAGTGCACCACGGCATCCACCACTGAAGGCAGACGCAGGTTACAAGCCCCAGTGCGCTAGTGCCAGCTAGTCATGCCTAACCTCTGACTGAGCCCCTCTCCCCAGGCTAGCAAGGACAGTGTATATCTAACAACTGCATCCTCCTTCTGCAACGGTCACCCAGCTTCACCCAGCAGAGCGAACTCCCTGAAGTCCACTGGAGGTGGATGTTGGGTCCCTGTCACTGCATCTGCCTTCTTACACAACAACAGTTGCTCCTTAGCCTCCCCTCTGTCTCTGTCTCTACCTCTGTCTCCCACCCATCCCTGAAGCTAGCCCAACAAGAGGTCTATCTTCCACCAGGTACCACCCCTCTCAAGATCAGCCTGCCCCCTTCTCCCTCCTCCCAGGGAAGACCCAGGAGGTGTCTTGCCCTGCGCCATGGGGAGATGACGTGGAGGAGCCCTACACCCAGGGAAGGGAGGAAGAGAGACCATGCACACCCAGTGCACTAGGGGTGAAAAGAGACGACATCTTCACGTCCCTGGGAACTCGGAGAAGGCCAAAGCCTGACCCACCCACCAAGGCCCATATTTAAATGAGACAGGTGGGCAACGGGTGTGGGGCAGGGACCTGCAGGGCTTGAATCCCACTCCTCCCAACTCAGCTGGCTACGGCGTGTCTGAGGATCCACTGCGTCCCTTTCTCAGACAAACACAACGGCCTGGAAAGGAGCTCACTGACAGCAATGCTCCCAGTAGGTGGCGGTGCCATTAACCACCGTAGGAATCTTTACTGCACCCGGATCAGCCTCTAGTGGGGTGAGCAGCCACTAGTCATGAGCCTCGGGGAAAGGTGGTGCCTCTTTAGGCTGTGCTTTTCATGCCATTCCCTCAACAGGGCCAGGCCAACTAAACTCATCTCTGATGGGGATGCAACGCCACGGCACTGGCACTGCCGATAGGGTGCCTGGACGCTGCCAACTACCCCCTTCCTCCCGCCTGGTAACCACCTCTAGCGCCTTCGAGCCATACATCACAAAGCAGAGGTGAGCAACCTCTTTGAGAGGTGGGAAACTGAGGCACGGAGCAGGAAAGCAACTTGCCTAATGCTCGAGTGAGACAGGCAGGGGCATGGCTCCCAATTCACAGTCCCTCTGCCCTGGGCTATGCTGCCTCACCCAGCACAAGGCAACAGCTCTGGGATACACCTGAAACCAAGTACAGCTCCCTGCACTGCGACCGGCTGGCAAAACCTGGCCTCACCACAAGCATAATAATAGAAGGGTGCCATAATGGTACCATATGAGCCATGCACTTTGCCAGGTCAGAGTGGGATCTTTTTACCCAGAGTGAAATCAGGAGGCCCAGGGCACAGCCTGGGGACTATGGCAGCATCAAGCTCGTTGCGGGCCACAGGGCAGAGCACTGTGGAGTTCGGGGGTGACCTGGAGCTATCCTTCCCTCTCCGTCCCAGCTGAAACCTGCTCCGGCACCCAGAGCACAGAGGAGCCACCCCTCCAGCGCCTGCACTCACCCTGCTGCAGGGGACTCGGACTCCTGCAAGAGGGGCGTCGCGGGGGAGCCTTGCAAACCGGCCATGGGGGTGCACTCCCAGGCCAAACTCCCCAGCGAGCCAGGCAGCGCCAGGGTGGATTTAAATGGGAGGCAGCTAGCATGACAGGCGGCCGACTTCCCGCAGCCACGCTGCCCTGGGCAAGCCCGCCGTGTACCCCCGGCCCCGGCCAAGCAGCAGCAGCAGGACTCAGCATCCCCTCCCCACGCCCAGCTGGCTTTTTAAGCAGCCGCTGGCCCTGGCTGAGGGCCCGTCCCGCGGGGGAGCTCGCCCTCTCCACCGGCCCTGGACGGCTGAGAGGGGGGCACTGCAGCAGCCAAGGGAGAGAGAGGAACAGCCCGTCCTCAGCCTCTGCCCAGCCGGGCCCGGGACGTGGCCCGGAAGCCCCCGGCCCTGCCCCAGGGCGGGTGACGGCTCGTGGCTCCTCACCCCCCGCTCTCCGCCAGCCCGGGACGGACACACCACTTACGTCGAGGGGCGGCGTCGGGGCTGCGGATCCCGCGCGGGGGAGGCAGGCGGGACCCCCACGTGCGCTGCGAGCCGCCCAGGGCTGTCCCGCGTCCTCGCCGCGGCGGGGCTGCAGCGGGTCTGGAGCCGGAGCCGGGGCCGGGGCGGGCGCGATGCTGCTGCCCCCGCGCGGCTCCGGGCGCACGCTGCAGGCGGGGAGCGGCGCGGGCCGGGCGCCGCGCGCTCTAGCGGCCGGACCCGCCCTCCGGCGGGGGCAGCAGCGGGCGGAGTTACAGCCGGCCGGGCTCGCAGTCCCGCCGGGGTGCTGCCCCTCCAGCGGCGGCAGGAGCGGAGAGCCGGGGCCGGGCAGAGCTGGCCCATGGGACACCAGCCTGCGTGGAGTGGTGCCCAGGCCCGGCGCAGTCCTGCGAATCCATGGCCGGAGGGGTCCCGGCGGGGTGACGCCCAGAGCCGAGGGAGCATGGGAGGGTGTCACATGGAGCCAGTGTTGGAACAGCCAAGCCACGATGGCAGAGCCGAGGGGCCCGAGGCGGGTGCAAGGCAGCGGCGCCTCCTGCGCCGAGCACACCCCTCACATCCACAGGCAAGACACAAAGGTACCAAGGTGCCAGGGCCCAGGCACCGCCCCCTGCGTGTCTGGGTTTGGCCTTTCAGACTGCGCACTCCCACAGGCAGAAGCCAGGTTGTCCCCTCTGCCCTGGCCAGCCCCGAGCACTGCACTTATCACATGCAGGGGAAGCTATTGGTCTGAGGGCCAGGACCCGGGGTTCTGTTCCCGGCTTTGCCTCTGATCAGCTCAGAGACCTTCTCATCTCTTGGCGGTCACCCATAACCAATAGGACGTCTTCATGTCACCCTCCTATTTGTCAGTCCATTGATGGCTCATCAGCCTGGTTCTGGAGTCACAGATTTTACCACAGCAGGGGCAGCTGTTGGAGGAGCCTGGGGCAGCTTTTGAGGCTCTTTTCTTCTTCTCCACTTCTCCTCATCTGCCCTGCGGTGGGACCTCTCAAATTGTGCCATCCCCTGACAGATTACTGCTCTCCACTAGGGACGGTCTTGGGCAAGGTTCTCACAAGTGTCAACACCGAGGCTGCACTTTTTCATCTGTGCCTTCAGCATGTCCTTAGATCGCGTCCGCTGGCCACCAGCGCTCCTCTGTCCTTCCTCCAACTCGGAAAACAGAATCTGTTTTGGGAGGCGCTGATCAGACATCTGAACCATGTGACCAGCCCAACAAAGTTGTTGGTGAATGGTAATGGCTTCAATGCTGCTCATGTGTGACTCTTCCAGGACGCTGTGTTCGTGTGCCTGTCCTCCCAAGAGATATTTAGGATGCTCCTGAGGCAGCGTTGATGATATTGTTCAAACGACGCTTCACATGCCTGCAGTAGCGTTGGAACAACCACTGCACGCTATTCAAGGAGCTTTGTCGTGGGATAGATGCCCTGGTTCTCGAACGTACTAAGTTGCAAGGGCCAAGGTGCTGCCCCCTGCGTGTCTGGGTTTGGCCTTTCAGACTGCGCATTCCTAGAGGCAGAAGCCAGGTTGTCCCCTCTGCCCTGGACAGCCCCGAGCACCCACTGCTGCGGTTATCTTATCCAGGGGAAATTATTAGTAACACCAGTAAAAACCCATTGGTCTGAGGGCCAGGACCACTGGGTTCCATTCCTGGCTTGGCATCTGACCAGCTCAGAGACCATCAGCAAACCACTTCCCTCTTGGTGCCTCCATTTCCCATCCCCGGCCATGTCTGTTTGGACGGTGAGCTCTTGGGGCAGGGACATAATCTCAGTGGGCAGGGGGATATGACAGCACCCAGCACAGAGTGGTACTGGTCTCTGCTGGAACGTTCACCTTGTATGCTACTGCCAGGGTTCTCAGCTCCGTGGCAAGTCTCACAATCGTGAATGGATCTCCTTAGCCAGTGGTTCCCAACCTTTGCGGTAACACGGCACACTTGGATAGCTGTATGAATTGCTGATAAATGTCACCTTTACCATGGGGACAGTCTTACTAGAGAGGTTTGCCAAAGAGTAATGCAGACAACGAACTGAACCAGGATCAAAGGTACGAACGTTTAAATCCACTGCAGAACACATGGTCGCAGTGAGCAGAGACATTTTCAACATCTGCTCAACGCCATGCTAGCGATGTTGAGTAAACCAGTAACCACTGAAAGCAGGCTCCCCTCCCCACCAGCCCACTTCCAGCATTTAAAACACGTCCCAATTCCAACAGGCTGCGGACCTCCCTCCCTTCCCCTTGCCACAGCAGGGAATGGGGGGCAGGCTCTCCACCAGCTCATTCAGGGTGGGAAGCAGCATTTCAGCTGCCTCCTGGCATGAAATGGGGTCTGCGCAGTCTGCATTTCCCTTCACCGCAGCTCTGCCAATGCATTGGCTTGCCACCACCTTTCGGGCTGGATTGTCATTTGCACCAGGGAAATGGGTGCAAAGTCCTCCGACCTCACTTTCCGTGGCCAAAAATGAGAGCAAGGCAATGGGGAGTCGGGCCCAGTGCAATGTTTTGCACTCTTGGGTATCCCTGGCCAGCCCAGCCAGCCCCACGCTATCCAGGATGGTAGACAAGCACCGGCCTCACCCAGGCTGTGCTGCAGCAGCTCCTGGAACCTTGGCTAACAAATAGCAGGATAAGCATTAATAGACTGCACCAATAAATCCAACTCCAGCCTGATTCAAGCCCACGGACAAAGACTAGTCCAGACCCGCCCCCACCCCCTCGTCTGACTATGGCGCCAACAGGCACAGCAGGTCCAGGGACACAGTGGGGCGGGGGGGTGTTCCTGCTGGCAGTCCCTGGAAGCCAGGCGAGGGGAGGCATTGAAACTGCGGGGCTTAGGGCACTCAGCCCTAAGCATACTAGCAGCCTGAGAGCATAATGGCGGCGGCAGCAATTCGAAAGCCCCGCTTTCAAATTGCGTCGCACGTGGAGACCGGGGCCTTTCGAAAGGACCCCCCAAACCTTTGAAAGACCCTTCGTCCTATCTGGCGTTAGGAAGACGGGGCTTTCGAAGACTGAGGGGTCCTTTCGAAAAGCCCCATCTCCACGTGCGACGCAATTCGAAAGCGGTGCATTGGAATGGCCCCTGCTGCCGTTATGCTAATGAGGCACTACATATTCATAACAGCGCCTCATTAACATATTTTGAACTCGCTCATTAACATGTCCCTTCCGAAAGGAAGGGGCTCGTGTAGACACAGCTAGAGAGTTTAACAAGTTTGGGGCAAGAGATCTGTGAGTTGAGTAGATATGCAAATTCCACACATTAACACGTGGCAGGAACAGAGACATCAACTAACTCATGCGGTACAAGAACTGCTTCCCTTCCTGTGAGGCTTGTAACTCCCTCAGCCAGGACAATTAACATCCCCTCGTCTCTTGCCCCCTTCTTTCCATCCTATTTGATTTGTCAGTTTTTTTATTGCAATTTTTTTCTTTTGGTCCTCTGCACTTCTACAGGCCAGTCTGTACTGGATGGAAATAAAATTGATCTGAGGAAGTGGGTCTGTCCCAGGAAAGCTCATCACCGAATCGATCATTTTGTTAGTCTTTAAAGCGCTACCTTTCTGCTGCTTGGTTTTGTTAGTATTTACCCGGGTCTGGCAATGCCTGGGAAGTGGCTTCCCTGCACTTGAATGGCCCTTTTACAGGGTGGATGTTCTCTTAATAGCTCCGCTGCCTTGGTCGCTGGTAATTCAACTAGATCCCCTGAGGAGGAGGCAGAGGGCGGACCAGGGCTTGGAAGAGGCAGGTAGGTGGGTGAGTGGACAAGAGCCAAATGTTCAGGGCCCCCCAGCAACTGCATACGGGTTACGAGAGCCCCGAGTGAGCCCGGTGGGGTGTTGGTGGGGATCCCCAGCGGGGTAGGGGGCAGAGCCGCTGCAGAGCCAAGCCCGGTTCCTTCTGCGGACACACCTCCTCGCTCAGAGCTGCAAGGCGGCGGCTGCGGGCCCTTTGCCAGCCGGTCCCGGGGCAGACGCGTAGCTCAGGCCCCGACCTGGGCGTGGGCTTGGGCGGAGCCCAGTGCAGCCTAGGGCCGGGCCCATAAAAGGAGAGGCCCGGCCACCGCCCCTCCCTTCTCCCGGGCAGCGTGCGCGGGGGGCCGAGCGCGCCAGGGATGCCCAGACACCCCACTCGGCCGCCCGGCAGGCAGCGCCGAGCCAGGGGCTGCTGCAGCCGTTGCCCGCCGGCCTGGGGCGCCGCCGCCAGCCCTGAGAGCAGGTAAAAGCCGACCACAGCCGCTTCCCCCTCCTGCCGGGCCCGGGCCTTGAGCTGGCGGGCGGGAGCGAGCCCCCAACCCCCGCCGGCGCACGCGGGAACACAGCAGCCCTCCCCCACCCCGCAGGCGCACGCGGGAGCAGAGCAGAGCGGCCCCCCCCCTGCAGGCGCACGCGGGAGCAGAGCAGAGCGGCCCCTCCCGCACACAGCCCCCCCCGCCGGCGCACGCGGGAACACAACAGGCCCCCCCCGCCGGCGCACGCGGGAGCAGAGCAGCCCCCCTCCCCCGCAGGCGCACGCGGGAGCAGAGCAGAGCGGCCCCGCACTGACAGCCGGTGCTCCCCACCCCCAGACGCCCCCGTGGGAGCCGCGGAGCCCCGCCCGGCCGCGCCCACCACCGCGGCCGGCCGCTCCCAGTGGGGCGGAGCCGCGTCTGTCGCCGGGGCGGAGCCCAGGCCCGGCGGGGTGCGCGCGCTGCCCGCGGCTGAGCCCCCTCTCCCGCAGGGCCATGGAGCCGCACGCCGCCGCGGCCGCCGCCCCGTTCCGAGAGGAGCTGCTCTGCCCCATCTGCTACGAGCCCTTCCGCGAGGCCGTGACCCTGGGCTGCGGCCACAACTTCTGCCGGGGCTGCGTGAGCCGCTCGTGGGCGCTGCAGCCGCGCCACGCCTGCCCCGTCTGCAAGGAGCCGGCCGCGCCCGCCGACCTGCGTCCCAACCGCACGCTCAACAACCTGGTGGAGCTGGTCCTGCGGGAGGAGCGGCGGCGGGGCGCGGAGGCGGGGCCCGGCCTGTGCGCCCTGCACCGCCAGGAGGCCAAGCTCTTCTGCCAGGAGGACAAGGAGCTGGTGTGCGCGGCGTGCCAGGCCTCCAAGCAGCACGCCGGCCACAGGGTGCGGCCCGTGGCTGAGACGGCCAAGGACTACAGGGTGAGCGAGGGGCGCAGGCCCCCCGGGGCTCATGGGGGTCGTGTGTGTTGCACACTCAGCCAAGTGCGTGAGCTGGGCGTGCGATGGCAGGAGGGTGCATGCACGGAGCTGAGCAGGGTGGCGTGGGTACAGGGAGCCACCGGGCACGCACACCTGGCAGGCGTGTGAGGGTGTGTGCCTGATGATGCCATGGCAGGAGGGTGCATGCACAGAGTCCAGCAGGGTTTGTGGACACAGGGAGGTTCTGGGCACACGCACCGGAGAGCAGAGTCCCTGGGACAAGGGCAGTGGAGTTCGCTTAGTGCTTGTATGGAGGCTGGAAGAGATACTGAGGCAGAGCAGCAGCTCTGAGCTCTCTTGCCACTTGCTAGCCGGGCACCAGGGCTGCTCTCCAGACAAGGGCTTTGCTCTTCCAGCTGGAAAAGGGAAATTGGAGCTGTTGTCGTTACTGGCCGAGTGAGTCACCAGGGAGGCAGCCCCGCCTTAATTCAAACACCAGCAGCCATTGGGGCAGGCCCCGAAATCTGGCTCATAACCCTGACTGAGAAGTGGGGGTAGCGTGGCCGAGGAGGTGAGACACAGCCCTCAGAGTCAGGCATCCTGTGCTCTCATGCCAGCTGTGCTGCGGGCAGGCCTGAGTCACTGATTCTCTGTAACACAGGGAAAATAATCCCTGGGAACAGAGATTGCCAGTCCCTCTAGCTAAGGATCCGGTCTCTGACAGTGGCCAGGACTGGTTGCTTCAGTGGAAGATGCAGAAGCCCCTGCATGAGATATTCACTGGCTCACCTGCCCCCCAGGGGAAGTGTCTTGGGGTTGTCTTGTACACTCAGCAGGAGACTGATGTGTGTAAGGTGCTTGGGAGATCCCTGAAGGAAAGGGGCTTTCAAAATGCCCGTTTTGCTTGTTAACAATGAGGTGTGGTTTTACTCTGGTTAAGGGTACGTGTGCATCTGCATGTATATAACATGCAAATAAAAGGGGTGAGGACTTGGTGTCCTGACGGAGGCCTGCCATTAAGGAAACTCTTCACCCTGCAGGCCAAATGGAGGAACATGGAGAACTCCCTGCGGGAAAAGGTGAAAGATTTTGAGGCAGTCCGGCGGTCCTATGAGTCCATCTCCAGGCATAACCAGGTGAGCCGCTGGGATGAAGCGGTGGGATGGATTGTGATCCCTTATCCGGGCTACTGGGGAGCTAGTCCCAGCAGGAACTGGAAAGGGGGGCTTAGCTGATGGCATACCTTCCGCTGGCCTTATTGTTTGTGGGCTTCAACCCACAGGCAGTCAGCTGCTGGTCTTTCTCGCTGCTGCCAGGAGGGGTTGGTTGGGGGCTGAGGTGAGCCATGAGTTACTGGGTTGGTGCCCCTACTCAGGGCCCCCTATTCTCTCTGAGTAACTAGTGCCTGAGGCTGGGCCTTGTTTGGAAACATTTCTCAATGGAGGCTTTCAGCCTGGAGGATCCAGAGATCCTTTACAACTGTATATAGTGGATTACGCTCCTGTGGCAGGAATGCAGCCACTTCTGGGGTGGAACTCTGCCCCTAGTCCATGCCAGCAGTCTTAGACAGCGATGTAGAGGAGGAGAACAGGCAGGATTGTTGTGGGCAGGCAGGCTGGGTCACAGAAGCAGGCTCAAGCCATGGCTGGGGCTCTGGACTCTGCCCTTCCTAACCCCTTTGCAGCAAGCGTGGGCAAGGCAGCATAGATAGCGGGAATGTACCAGAACAGCCCAGGAGCCATCCTGGCCTGGCAGCAGTCCCCAGAGAAGGTGCCTCTGCAGTGCATGGTCTGGGGAGGTGGAGATTCCCCATGGCACAAGTGGGAGCTGGGAGCCTGATGGCTTTTCAATGGGGGAGCTGCCTCCAGCTGTCCTCTGTCCCCTGGAGAATCACCAGCAGGGTGAGATGAGGCCTTTCCTTGTCCTTGTGCTTTAAGGCTCCTGGAGAGGCAGAGGCCTGTGTGCCAGGGTAGTGACTGGGGGCACAATGCAGTCCCAGGAGAGGTGCGAGGACATGGGTGGAGCTGTGCATGGAGAGGTTACCGCTGGAACAACGCGTGGCCAGGGAGCATCCGCAGAGCTGCGTGTGGCCCAGGCCAGAGCCAGCTGCTTTTCCTTCGAGACGGGGCTCAGCCGGGCCGTGCATGAGGGAGGCTGATGGCTCGGCTCTGCACTTAGTGTTGGCCTGTCTCTTGCATTCATGGGTCTGTGGGGAGGCCAAGGTGGAGGAGGACAGTTTCTGCTGCTGTGGGAAATGTGGGGGAGGGGAGTGCAGGATGGGTGGGGCTGATGCTGGCATTGGGGTTGCTGAGCCCCTGTGGCTCGTTTTCTGTAGTTCTCCAGGTCAGCTTCAGCCCTGGGAGTGGTCAGTAGGGTGATTGATGGGTGGGTCCTGGGAGTAGCTGGTTCACCCTGTAGTTGCCTCTGTCCCAGAGCGCTCCTTGACCCTCCGAGTGGGAGGAGAGGCTGCTTTTGGCTCAGGAGGACATTCTGGCTGGGAAATGCTGGCTGGGGAACCCAGGGGCCAAGTGCTGGAGTTGCTGTCCAGGCCAAGGTCTCTTCCTGGTGATGGCAGCCAGTGGGGTTCTGCTGGTGTCCAGTGGAAGAAGCTATCCTGTGCCACTTGTCGGGGCAATTCACAGTGGGAGCAAATGCCCTCGCTGGGAGCGGGGCTCAGGATCTGGGTTCAGCTGCGACAGACTTTCTGGGATCGTTTTGCCTCTTCAGCTGCCCAGCAGGCTGCTGCCCTGTCTAGTTAGCAGAGCTGGTCACAATGCCCCTGTCTTTTTCCCAGGCAGAAGGTCAGTTTGGGGACGCAGGGGTGGGGGGAACAGATGCAAGTTTCCATTTTGAGTTGAACTGTTCAGATTGGCGCTGTCCACTCCCTTCCCCCAGCTGGGCTTTGGTTCTCCCCCCCCTTTGCGTTTTCCCAGGGGGCCAAAACCCCAAACATATTTCACCTGGGAAAAGCAAAATGGATCTTTTTGTGTCCAAAAATCAAAAGGTTTTTCAGCCTCATCTGGCTTATGGGGAGCCAAGATCATGGCCCAACTGCTGCTTTTTTACGAAAGTCATTCGAAACATTCTGATTAGTCTTCCCAGATTGCAGTCTCCGTGGGGCAGCGGCCCTCTGCTGTGTCTTTGCATGGCACCCCGGCTGTACAAATCACGCTCGACCCTTCCTGTGTCGGAATGGGATCCTGGTGCCACGCGTTGGATGTAGCGCCCCCTAGGGACGGCAAAGCGCATGTTAAAGTCAGGTTGTTGCTATGTCCTCTTTTTCCTCTTGTCGGACAGGTGGAGGTGGCCAAGCTGGAGGATCAGATCCGGAAGGAGTTTGAGCAGCTGCACGAGTTCCTGCAGGCGGAGGAGAAGGCTGTGCTGTCGGAGCTGCAGGAGGAGGCCCGGCGCAAGCAGGACCTGATCGAGGGCAAGATCAAGAAGCTGTCGGAGGACGGCGACGCTCTGCTGCACGAGGTGAACCAGCTGCAGGCTGACCTGAAGGAGGATGACCCCTCGTTCCTCAGGGTAATGCTGCCTGCCCTCCTCCCAGTGCCTCCAGTGCTCATTGGTCCCTTTCCCTGACTCCCATGGGGAATTGTGGGTAGTGGGAGTGGTATCCTTGCTCCGTCCACAGTGCAGGGCTGCTGCAGATTTCTGCTCCAATGATGGGGATTGCAGGGGTTAACACAGCTGTAACATTTCCATGGTGGTCCTTAGTCTTCAGCATCACCAAATGCAGCCCTGCCTCCTTTGGGGCCAGATAACCACAGGCTTCCAGAACAGCTGGCAGCCTGTCAGCGAGAGCCCCCATGCCCTCGAGAAACACTCTGGTGGCCAAGGCAGGACATAATCTGTAATGCCTCCGGGAGCAGTAACGGGGCTGGAGCCTAGCAGAAAGGCCCTAGGCATGGACACCTAGAGCTGAGCTGAAATGTCAGCAAAACCCAACAATTGCAATGTTGGGTTTGTTATGCAGAATCCCCCCCACAGTTAGAGGGGTTTTTCTCCTCACCCACAGCCCCCGACAGCTGGCTTCAGTTCCCATCTGCTCCACCAAGGATGTTGGCATATGGCAGAGGGTGTGGAGAAGTGATACCCAAGGCTCAGTCTTGACTTCCAGCAAGCGAGCGGGTTCCTAGGGCTGGATACATTGCTAAGGAGCATCAGAATTGTAAGCCAGGGCCCCAGACAGGGTGAACCCAAACTTGCGCCAGGGCTTTCAGTGGAGCTTCCCTGACTGACACCAGCAGAGGATCAGTCCCTGGATTTGAAGGGTGTAATGGTTGTGGATTAAACCAGTTAGGGCCGGTCTGTGCTAGAAAACGAGGTCAGCCCACCTGTGCTGCACAGGATGAGAGAAACCTGCTGCCCAAGTGACGTAGGTAAGCCCGCCTGAGTCCCTGTGCACTCAGCTGTGGGGTGATGGAGGAATTCTTCCATCGACCTTGCTACGGCCTCTCTGGGCGATGGACAGGGGAACTGCAGCTTGAGGGTGGATGCTGCAGTGCTGTAGTGTTTCAAGGGCAAACAGGCCTGTAGGGCGGCATGGTAGGGCCTGGGAGGTGAGGCGATAACTCGGGGGAAAACTTGCCATCTTCCTGCATTCTGTGAGTCAGCACCTCTCCCAGGTGGTTGGAGCAAAACAATCTCGTTTTCATGGGAAATTCTCTAGTGCCGGCTCAGCGGCACGTGGTTTTCTTGTGGAAGTTTTGCAGTTTGGCTTGCCCCAGTCCTGGGCAGGCTCCCTCTTTTTTTTTTTTTTTCCTCCATCCATGGATGGAATCAATTTTGTTCTGTGCACTGAGGCGTGTGCAGATGTGCATCACCCATAAACAAGCTGCTGGCTGTGAGCACCCTGCTGATCAGTTGGACGGTACCTGACTCTCTCGTGGGCAGCTCCCAAGCGCTCAGCTTGCAGGGAACGCTGGTCCTTGGCATAAGAACCACATCACTCGCCCCTTCCAAACTGTGAAATTGGGTGCTCTGGTACATAACGGTCCTGTCCCCGGAGTGTGCCCCCATTGTCAGTTCCTCTGTGGGTGAAACCTGCGCAAGGCGTTTGTGTAATGTGTAATGTCTCTTTCCTCTTTCAGAAACACAAGAACCGCAAGCGCAGGTAGGGTGTGTTCCTGAGCGTTGGAAATCCCGAATGTGCAGCTGGGGTTATTGGGCACAACACGGCCTTCTTGGGCCAGGTCCTGTGGCGTTCCCTATCCCGAGCACAATGGCTTTGTCCCTTGTATGAACCTTCCTGCATGGGGACACAAAACCTTGGCACAATGCCTAGAACCTCCAGTGTGGTCAGGTGGAGGTGGTACTTTTGCAGGGAGCCTCGTTTGCAGAGGCACAGAGTATCAGTGACTCTGTAGCCCGTGGCACTTCAGGTCCCTGGGCAACTACCAACTGCACGTGGTAGAGATGAGCCTGAGGTGCAAACTCTGGGTAGAAATAACTAACCCCCTTCCCAGGTGCCACGTTAGCCTTTGAAGGGCTGCTCCAGGACTGAGTTCTAGTTCCAAATTCAGGAGATGGAGCCCCCACCTGGGCCTGGAAACAGATGGTCCCTTCTCCAGCTCAGGCTGAAAGGGCAGTTGCAGGCAGGCTGTAACTACCCAGGCTGGAATCCGGTCCGGGAACCCCAGGATTTGTTTTTGAAGCCCTGTTTGAAAGCCCCTCCCTCAGCACAGTGCCCCCTAGCCAGGTGCTGAGCTGACCCTGAGACCAGCATGGTCCTGACTCAGCAGTGCCTTGGGGGTCTAATCTCTGGCCCAGCCTTGGTGGTGGGATGTTGTTCTGTAACCATCACCTACTGGCACAACAAAGTCCGTCCCAGCCCAGGTGATGCTTTGCGGTAACCATAGCCTCCGGCGGATGGATCGGTCTAACCGGCTGCTGCCTGTCCCTAGGATTGCCTGCACTGTGGAGGAGCCAGAAGCCATCCCTCCTGGGATGCTGATTGACATCCCCAAGTTCCTGGGGTCCCTGCAGTACAACGTGTGGAAGAAGATGCTGGACATCATTACAGTAGGTGAGTTGCTGAGGGAGGGCAGTGGGTGACGGGGGGGCAGAGAGTGACTGGTACCTTAAAGCCACAGGGATACTCAAACGTTGCAGGATGGGACCAAGCCCCAGAGAATAACACACCAAGAGCAGTGGGTTGCATGTAGCAGGCAAAGATGCTCTGTATACAGACTCCAGATACTGGTACATTGAATTGTAAGTGGTGGAGACAAATGTCGTCTTCTCCACTCTGCTCTTGTAGCAGGTGGCTGCGCTCAATGGCCTCCTGAGGTCTCTTCCTGCCCCAGTCCTCTGTGATTGAGCTGAACTAGAGAAGCAACCCATTTGTACATGCATGCAGGTCCCGATTTTATACACTAGAGGGCGGTAGACACACCCAAAGAAAGAACCTACCTGACCAGACCAATGATCCACCATAGCCCATTGTCCTGCCTCCTCCCAGTAGCCAAATCCGGCTCCTCCAGAGGGAATGACCGGACCAGGGTAGTTATCCCCTGTTGTTCACTCGCAGTTTAAGACAACACCAGCCACCAGCCTGGGGTTGCATCTCTGGCCAGCTTGGCTAATAGGCCATGTCTAGTTCTTTCTTGTCCCAGTTATAGTTAGTCTGTACAGTAAAACCACGATTTACATGATTTCGACTTAACATGTTGCTTGGATTAATGGGAGTCAAAATAGGCAAGTGGAGTCGGCCAGGTGGTGCAGTGCTATGCCTGCGGGCTCCAGTCCCTCCACCCCCAGCTAGGGGAAGCTGGGGAGCAGCCGCACTGCCTTGCCGGTTGCAGGAGCTGGGAAACTGACTAGCGTTGCTGCGCCAGTCAGTTTCCTGGTTCCAGCAAGTGGTGGGCAGCTGGGAGTCTGGTGCAGCTATGCCGGTCGGTTTCCAGCTCCCCACCACTTGCAGTTTCTGGGAAACTGACCAGCTCTGCTGCATTTGGCTCTGGGCTCTCTGATGCTCCTGGGAGCAGGGAGCCAGGCACAGCCAGGATGGGGGACCTGTCCCAACTTAAGCAAATTTTGATTTACGTGTGGTTGCTCAGACATGCAACCTGCATGTAAGTCGGGGGTTACTGTATCCGCAAAAATGAGAACTCCTGCGGCACCTTATAGACTGACAGATTTTTTTGGAGCATAAGCTTTTGTGGGCAAAGACCCGCTTCATCCAAGTCTTTAAGGTGTCGCAGGACTTCTCATAGTTAGTCTTGGCCTTTAACATCCCGGGCAGTGAGTTCACAGGTTGACTGTGTGTAGTCGGAAGAAGGACTTTAATTTGTTCAGAGCCTGCTGCCTGTTAATTCCATTGGGTAACTACTTACTTTCTCCACATCAGCCATGATTGTAGAGACCTTTCTTTTGTTCTCCCTTCCTTGTCTCTCTCCTCAGCTGAGCAGTCCCAAACTTTCTAATCTCTCCTTCAGTGTTGCCTTTCTCTTTTTTCCCCCCCACCCCCCAATATATCTTGAGATGGGCGTAGAACATCTGCACACAGTATTTGAGATGTGGGTGTGCCATGGATTTGTTTTGGTGGCAGTATGACATTTTCTGTCTTATCCATCCCTTTCCTAATGGCTCCTGACAGTCTTCTGGCTTTTTTGACTGCTGCTGCACACTTAGTGGCTGTTTTTCAGAGAACTATCCTTAATGACTCCCCAAGATCTTGTTTTTGAAATAGCTAATTTAGAAACCTATCATTTTATATGGATAGTTAGGGTTACGTTTTGCAGTGTGCATTCCTTTTCATTTATCAATACTGAAATTATCTGCTAATTTGTTGCCCTCTCAGTTTTGCGAGGATTCCTCTAACTCATCACAGTATGCTTTGCATTTAACTATCTGAGTAATTTTATATCTGTAATAGGATGGGGTTTCTGAGCACAGCTGGAGAAATCAATCCAGGGTAACTTTGCTTAAAATCTGGGCTACTTACAGCTCCAGGCTGAGATTCCTTCTCACTAAGGCAAATCCAACCAGCCACTATAGCATTTCTGCCACCCAGAAGCTGCACAAGCAAACCCACAGACTTCCCAGCTGCTATACCAGCTTAGACTAGCAACCCACAAATTTAGGTAAGAGGCTTTTAAGCCTGTTTCACCAACTCCCTGCAGTTTCTTCCCATCCAAAGGGTCCAACCACAATCCCTGCTCAATATGTACTAGGATCTTAACCAAATCACCACACACACACCAATCCTTCAGATCTAAGTCAACAGGTTTATTGATAACGAACAGGGTTAGCGAGAACAATTGTTTAAAGCAATACTTTACATATATCATTTTCCATTAGTGCTGCAGGCCAGTGGAGTTATATGCTGATTCTTAAATGTCTCTGGAAGTCCACTTCAGGTTATGTGGTTTTAGTGACTGGAGAGTTGTATATCCAGCCTGCTGGAGTCCACATGCTTTGACACAGACCCTGGGAGACAGGGCCCAGAACAAAGAAGCAAGATCCAGTCCAAGATGGACGCTGCTAAGTCCCCATCATGGTTCTCTTTGTGTCCAGAGACAAAAGCCCTTTCTTCTTCCCCTAGTCCCTTGAAGGTCGACCCCCACCTGACTCAGGTGAACCCCTGCGGCAAAGTGCCATTGGTCGCTGGTTTTGCTGGCACGCCCCGTCATTTAAATGGCAGGCGGAAATGATGTCTGGGCATCTCCTTTCGATTCATTTGCTCAGCCCAGGTCACCTGACCAGGGGGCTGCATTCTGCTGGCAAGTCCCAAGCATCTGGGATGTGGTTCCATGTCCGTGGACCTGGTTTCCACCACACTGTTTAGCTCAGTGCCCTGGCTGGGGCTGAGTTCGCATCGTAGCACCAAAACATTTTGTAACACAGCTACAGAGCTGAAATCTAGAACTTCACTTACCAACGTGATACAGACGTATGAGTAGCGTGCGTAAAGCCAGGACAGCCTCAGCTTTCCTTAGACACCTCACCCGGCCCCCTTGGCACTGTTTTGGGGCCATTAGCTACAGTGGATGCATAAAATGGCTTCCATATCCAGTATAGAAATCTAGCCATGTTGCAGTGTCATCTGCAAACTTTGTCACCTCACTCTTTATCCCTTTGTCCAGAGCATTGATGGTCCTATACAACAGGTGCTTACGGGGGGGGGGGGGGGGGGGAGAGAGAGAGAGAGAGAGAGAGAGAGAGAGAGAGTGTGTGTGTGTGTGTGTGAGAGAGAGAGACACACACAATCTAAAGGGGTGGACACATGACTTCCCCATGTGTCTCCTCTGCCTAGTGACCCCGCCCTCCCCAGGTAAGGTGGGGGGTAGGGGAAGTGTTCTCTGAAAGCTGAGCCCTTGGGCAGCTGCCCAGCAGAGATTCAGGTGCCTCTGAGGTGCAGAGAGCCCAGAGCCGGCAGTGTGTTGTCTATAGGTGGTGCACATAGCATTTATTCCGCCCTTGGGTGGAAGAAAATGGAGGGGACATTGGTGGGAGGTGCAGTAAGTCGTCTCTCCCTGGCAGCCAAGCAGAGGGTGTGATGTCGCTCCTAGCTAGGAGCTCCCTGCCCGAGCTCAGCTGTAAGGGACCGGAGGGGAAGTCCAGAATTACACGCACTGAGCTCTGGGGGTCTGATTTGGATAGCCCCTAGAAATCTTACCACTGGCACAGGTTTAGAGCCAGGAAGGCAGGAGGGAAGCTGGCTGGTGGGTAAAGCATTGCTCTGGGGCTTGGGATCAGGGTTCTGTTGACAGCTCTGCTACCAGCTCCCTGTGTGACTGCTGGAGCGAGTCCCCCGCCAGCTGTCTGGCTCAGCTGCGAACTGGGACTGGTGCTGCTCTGCTTCCCCCCCCGGGGGTATCCTGCGATGGTGCCGTGAGGTGCTCCACCAGCAGTGAGCCACATGGGCGAGCGAGCGAGCCGCACGCGTGGCCCTCTTTCCTCTCAGCGCCTCGCAAGATGGTCATCCCCGAGACGGTCTCCCGGGAGGAGTCGCTTTGCTAACTGGGCTTGTGTACCTAGAATTAGCGGGCTGTGATTAGCCAACTGAGCCGGAACTGCGCTGCGATCGGCTGCAGAGGGAGCGCCCGGCTCTGTCAGCGCTGCGTGCCGTCAGCACGCGCCTCGCTTCACGGGCCTTGGCTGGACGCGTGTATCACTTGGGTAGTCCCGTGGAGGGGGATACACAGAGGGGAATCAGTGGAAGGTGGTAACCTGGGCGGGGGCTTTGGTAAACGAAATGTCACGTGGGCCACGCACACAACCCAGGGGGCCGCAGGTGGCTCGCCCACTGCCGTAGGGTTACAAGAAGTAAAGCTGAACAGAGCCCTACACAAGGCAGGTGTGGAAAATACTTCCAGTTCAGTGGTGCCTGGGCACCGGCAGTGGAGATGTGCTAGGTGCTGTATGAACCCCTGGCCAATGAGAGCCTCTGCCCTCAAAGCTTTGACAGGCCTAAAGAGGAGACCAGGCGAGGGGTGGGATGGGGTGGTGGAGAGGGTAGGATCCTTGTGGTGCTTCACCCATAGACAGCAGTTCTGGCCACGTGGCACCTGCCATATCCCGTGGAAGCTCCAGCAGGGGGTGTGCTGAGGCAGGACTTGAAGGAGTGGTTGGTGAAGTTGAGAGTTTGGCCTGGAGACGAGCCCTGGCCACGCGAGGCTGATTGCTCAAGGCCTCTGGCATGTTGCAGGGTGAGCATTGGCCCCAGGCTCCATCCTGCACCTGGTGCTGTCCCATGGGCAGCTTGGGGGAAGTGTCTCTCCTCACACGGGGGCTGAGATGGGGAACATGGAGGTGCCAGTGGGAGAGGTTGAGGGATGAAGGCTGCCAGGTGCAACGTTTGCCCACAGCTGTGGATAAACAAAGGCTCTGAGGCTGGGAGTAGACCCCTCACACCAGCTTGTGATGCTAGCTCCGAAGGCAGCTCCTGACCACTTTTCTTTCTCAGTTCCCTTTAGCTTTGACCCCAACTCTGCCGCAGGCTGGCTCTCGGTCTCCAGCAACCTCACCAGTGTCTCCAACGGCAGCTACAAGCTGCTGGTGGACAACCCCGAGCGCTTCTCCTCCCACCCTTGCATCCTGGGCTCCCAGGGCTTCTCCAGGGGCTCCCACGTCTGGGAGGTGGACCTGGGTGGCCTCACTAACTGGCGTGTGGGCGTGGCCAAGAGGCGCAGCGGCCGCCGGTGGAACTTCCACCACGACGCCCGCTCGGGCTTCTGGTACATCTACCGCCTGGAAGGGGCAGACAGCGAGATGTGCCGAGTCTCCAACTTGGCCCGCTCGGAAACGCCGCTCCGGGACCTGAAGCGGATCCGGGTGGAGCTGGACTGCGACGAGGGCGAGCTCTCCTTCTATGACGCTGACCAGAAGAGCCACATCTACACCTTCCACGAGCACTTCAATGGTGAGGTCTTCCCCTATTTCTACGTGGGCAGCCTGATGCCTGATAGGCCACCTGGGGCTCTCAGGATCTGCCCTCTGCAAGTCCTGATCAAGGAAGACCTTCCACTTTAGGCTGCTCCATACAACAGGTAAAGACTGCCTCTGCTGTCCCCCATTGCCCCTGGCCTGCTCTTCCAAATGCCTTTGGGTGTCTGCCTCTAGTGGACCACCCTGCCTAGCTTCTAGCTTGGCCTTACCCCCCAGGAAAAGTAAAGAAACAGACTGACAGGGCCAGACCAAAAACCCAGAACCAAGCTACTTCTAGATAGGCCTAATGAGGTTAATAACACAATACGGCTTGTCATGAGGTATAACCCTGACTTCCAACTCCTCCACACTGACAATCTACAACCTGTGCTGGAATGTGGTGGTTGACTCTCACTGGTCCTGGGTGATGGACCTGTTCTTTCCTGCAGAGAGCTGCCAACCCTCAGGTCAATTCTCACTAGTGACAGCATGTCCCATGCCAGAGCTGCTCGCCCGGGAACCTTTCCTTGCAACAAACCCCAGTCCACATGTTTGCACTAGACACCATCACTGGACGTAACCTCGTCAGTTACATGGGCAGGGGCTCATATTCCTGCACTTTTGCTAATGTGACATATGCCGTCAGGTGCCAGCAATGCTACTGTGCCATGTGCAGTCGAGAAATGGGACAATCAATTTGCCAAAGAGTGAATGGACTTAAATCAGACATTAGGAATCTACATACACATAAGCTGCTCAGTGAGCATTTGAGATGCGCAGGATGCGCTATTGAAGCCTTACTGGTGTGTGTTTTAAAACAAAGATTGTAACACCTGATTACAAGGGGAGACTTCAGAATTGGAATTCATTTTCAAGTTTGATACCCATGACCATGGACTCAACAAAGATCTCAGCTACCTAATGCATAACAAGGACAATTTCCTCACCTTAGATATTCAGTGATCTCAGCCATCCCACTGAACTTAATATGACACTTGCAGAGGTTTTTTCCCCGCTTCTTGCACCCCATCTAGCTGATTCATCATTTTTTTCCTGTTATTCTCCAGATCTGAAGAAGTGGGTGTCTCTCTCAGAAGCTTGTCACCTAATAAATAATAATGTTAATCTTTAAGGTGCTACAGGGCTGCTCTTTTGTTCACTGGAGGGTGTGTGTGTGTGTGTGTGTGGGGGCGGGGGGAGGAATCTATTTTCTCCTGTTTGTCTCCATAACAGATTGTTGGGGGGTGGGAAAACCACAAACTTCTCTGGCTTCAGGATGGGCTGGGTCTCAAATTTTGTGTGTCTATTCAAATCTTCATCAGAAAGGGTTCAGTTTGCTGCCTGGCTGCCCTGGGGAGAACGATAGCTCAGCAGTTTGAGCATTGGCTCCCTAAACCTGGGGTTGTGAGCTCAGTCCTTGAGGTGGCCATTTAGGGATCTGGGGCAAACAGAAGTGGTTGGCAGAGGGGAAAGGGTTGGTGCTTGGTCCTGCCAGGAGGGCAGGGGACTGGACGTGAGGACCTCCAGAGGTCCCTTCTAGTTCTATGCGATGCATATCTCCATTAGTCCCTTAGAAAAATCCCTGCCAGAGTGGGAGAGCATTTCCTTGGTGGGACTGAGCCTGTGGAACTCATTTGTCCCACAAGGCCAAGAGCATTTCAGGATTCAAAAACAGCTAATGAGATTGTTCAGTTACAAAAGCCCCTCCTTGTGCAGCACATCAGCCCACCAGCAGGGCAGATATCTCCTTCCCCCCCCCCCCCCCCCCGACAAACACAAGGCGTTTCTTGTGGATTCCAAATGACCCATGCATAAAATTTCTTCCCCTTCCTCTGTGAGCTTCTGGAGCAGACCCATGTTGCAACACAATCCTGGTGGACCTCGGCAGCTTGGACAAAGTCACTTTGAATGGCAAAAAGGCTTGGGGCTATCTTTCCCTGGTGGTAATGAGGGAGGGGGATTGAAAGCCTTGGGCTTGGTCATAAATGGGGCCTTACTCCAAGGTCCTAGGCACAAATCCAGGCCTGGTCACTAGTGACTAGCAACAGGTACCATGTTCTGACTGGCTGGCCTAGGAGAAAGGCACTTGTCTCCCTGAGCTCCTGGTCTCTTGCCATTCCCACTCAGAGATGGAGGAGGGGCCCCTGGCCTGGAGCCAGTGAGGGGGCACCAGAGCTGTGGCCTTTCCTTGCCCTTTTGTCTGTGGTCCTCCTCCCATTCAGCTCATTCCTGATGGCTCTGTCCTGCTCCACCACCTTCCCACACAGCACTCCCTGCACTCCTCTCCAAACACCCCTACTGTGTCCCTCAGACCAGAGGAGCCTGTGCTGGGGCTACAGTGGGAACTTAGAGCCCCACCAGCCCCAGGGTTTTGAGCAGGGGAGATTTTTCTGGGGGTCCCAAACAGCCTGGGCCCTATTGGCCCTGTGTGGTTATCTGCCAGTGGTCATAATGGGCAGCTCGAGGGGGTAGGCCCATGGTGTCCAATGTACTTGCCCCTAGCCCATGTGGTTATTGGGTGGGTTGACTGTGCCTCATTGGCTTCAAAAATAAATATATTTTCAGAATAATAGGGCTAGTTTGCCACTGCTTTGGAACTGATTGAGTATCCTGGGAGCCTTGAACTCCCAGGTCTTCAAGAGAACTTCAGGTCTGAGTGACAACAGCCCCCCACAGGAGTGATAAACTATGCACCTTTTACTTTAGCTTGGGCTGCGGAGGAAAATTCCATCTTGCCAGCCCCCAGCTGCTCTGCACCCTACGACGAGGTCTATGCAGCAGCCCTGGTTTGAAATAGCTGTTTTGAAACAGGGCTGCTACCTGCCCAAATGTATTCTGAAATAGCACTGAGCTCTTCGAAACACATTGCGCACACAGTGCTTGTTTTGAATTAGTGCCTATTTCGAAATAGATATTTCAAAACAGGTGGGGCGTGGCTACCGTACCCCTCCTTTTTGGAAGGGGGAAGGAAATTATGTCCTTTTGAAAATGCGAATGAGGTGCCGATATGAGTATTCAGTGCCTCATAAGAGCTTCCACGTGGCCCGTCAGAAATGCTGATTTCAAAATGATAACCATGTAGTCAGGGTTCCTTTGACCGGGTGCCCTGATTTCGAAAGCACGTTTTGGGAGCCCTGGCTACATGGCTAGTTTTTGTTTGAAATCAGCACTTTTGATGGGCTGTGTGGCCACCATTATGCAAATGAGGTGCTGAATATTATCAGTCTCATTTACATTTTTGAACAGCTGTCATTTACGTGCCCTTTCTGAAAGGGAGTGGTAATGTAGCTATGGCGGTGCTGTTAAGACAGGGAATAGCGCTTATTTCGAAATAGCTATTTTCTGTCTTAACAGTGCCTATTTTGAAATAGGCGCTATTCCTTCTGCAATGAGTTTACTGGTTTTGCAATAATGCAGCTGCTATTTTGAATTTATTTCTAAATAATGGATGTTGTGTAGATGCTAGCAAAGTTATTCTGAAATAACTTGGCTGTGGGGCTGTAGCCTAAGTGACTGGGTGCCTTGAGCCAGGCTGACCCCAGGCCATCTCTTAAAAGAGCTCTTTTCAGCAAGGGAGCTCAAAGCCCTTCCAAAAGGAGGGCAGGATCAACTCCATTTAACAGGTGGGGAAACTGAGGCACAGAACTGGCCTTGCCTTGCCTGGCCTAGGCCCCCTAATGGCAGGGGTGAGAGTAGAATGCAGATCTTTAGAGATTAGATACTGGTCAGCACTCCCCCACTGGCGTCTCCAATGCTGGTGGAGGAGAAGGTAAAATGGCCCCAAGCCCACCTGACTTAGGTGCTCTTGCTCTGTAGGAAGTGGCTGAATCCAAAAAAATGTGGTGCCTCCTTGCGCTGGCTCTGTTGGCGGTAAGATGAACCCAACCTGCACAGCAGGGCGGTGGTGCATTTTGAACCCCGAGTGCCTCAATAAGGCGATTCTGTCCAGGGAACCCCAGATGGGTCCCATTTTATATCAAGCGCAAAATTCAACTCACCCTTCATGACAAAGCCACAGCCAGGACCTCTCCAACCCACGACCACTCCTGTGCTGGGTGACTGCAGTGTTCCAGCTGAGCGTGTGAGATCCTTGTGCTGTCTTCAGCGTGGCGGAGAACACAGGCTGTACAAAAGTACTGCTTCTCGGCCTCGTACAACGTGGCTGTCTAAGAAGGACCGTAGATTGAGAACACTGGCTTTTCACCCCTTCCTTGTCAGCGTTCCCTGTAAGCTGTGCACCCGCATGTCGCCATGGGGATCTGCAGAGCCTCACAGCTAGGTTTTGTGTATCTATGGGTGGTGCACATTTGCACATACCTGGGTGCACATAAAAATTTATTCCACATGTGGATGGAACAGATTAGCGGGAATATTGCTCCTTGTCCAATCTTGAAGAGTTCCGAAGGGTGGTTAACTTCTGGAGCACCTGAGCTGGATCTGTCATAGGCTTTAGTGCGGTGTCACCCTGCTGCTTTCTGTAGAGTTGGTTCTGGTTTTGCTCCAGGCACCTGCCACAAAAATCATGTCCTCTGTCCAAAAGGGTGACGGGACTGCGTCCAGAGAGCCGTGGAAGAAACATGCCCACGATACAAAGAGGGAGGGAGGGTGCAGTGACAGGCTGGTGCCATCCCCTGCCCTTTGAATGGCAGCATAGGGAAAAGGGCCATGGAGAGGCTTTTCTACTGCTGCTCCCGCCCCCCCGGCTTGGATTGGCTGGAATGCCAGCCAGTCAGAGCGTGGGGAGAAGCCTCTCCAGGGAGGGAAGGAGGCTCAGTGGTTGCACCATCACTTCTTGCCCCCACCTTGCAGAGCCCATGAGCCGGATCTGGCCTGGGCTTGCCTGACTCAGGGCTCCACACACCCGTCTGCAGGCTGGGTAATGGGGAGAGGCGCCCTGAGCCTCAGGGGCTGGGTCCAGGCAAACCGTGGGGCAGGGGAGTGCCCCACCCCGTTCTGAGTTTCATAGGGCCATAGACTCCTGGCAGTGCGGGAGTGGAAGTGCCCTCGAGAGGTCGCCAGGTTCAGCCCCCTTTGCTGAGACAAGGCCAAGGGAACCTCGACCAGCCCAGAGAGGGGTTTGTCCTACATGGTGTTAAAAGCTTCCAGTGGTGAAGGTAGCCCAGCTGGAAGCCTGTTCCAGGGCTTAACTCCCCTTATGGTTAGAAAGCTTTCCCTCTTCCCCAACCTAAACCTCACATCATTTCCCCCTTGGTCTCAGGCACCTGATTTAGCCTGAAAGCTCAGGTATTGGGTGGGTGGGGAGAAGGAAGCCTTCATTGCAAGCCAGGTATTGTCCTTCACCCAACTGCCAGGAAGGTCTTAAAATCACCTTCACACCAGAGCCTTAGAGTGCCAAGGTGGGCGGGTTTGGGGGAAGAAAGGCAGGAAAGATTAATTTTTTTCTGTTAACTTTTTTCCCCGTTAGTCAGCCATCACCCCCGCCCCGCCCTCACCCTCCAACAGACACACTTCCCCCGGCCAATGAGGCTGCTTCTTTGTAGAACCCACTGAGCCAGCCCCGGCCTCAGACACCCGCCCACACCCTCCTTTCTATTTAAAGCTATTGGCGTCTAGCTCCCTCCTTTCCTGCCTGTCCCTGGGAGAGCCAGGGGAGTGGAGGAGGATTTGAAGTGAAATTGACACTGACTGCAGTAGGTCCCTGGGTAAGATACAATGCATGGTGCCCCAAGCCTCAGGTAACTTTAGCAGCATCGAGAATTATTGCATGGACGAGCATGGCCCGAAGAGCTCTTTGTTGTTGTTATTTAGCACGTATAATGTGGCAGCATGTAGAGGCCAACCACGTCTGTGCCCTACTCTGCCAGGCACTGGGCAAACTTGCCAGATATTTCATGGATCTCAAGGCCAAAAGAGACCGATGAGCCTGTAGTCTGGCCTGCTGCAGAACACAGGGCTGTGAACTTCCGCAGGCTGGGGCAGCCTTGGAGTGCTAACAGGACAGAAGACAAGACGCAGGAGGTGTATTAAATGTTTAAAGGTAGAATTGCTCGTTGCTTTCCCGTAACTTGGGATGCTCAGAGACTCCCTTCACTCTGTTTTGTGACTCTGAGGGTGTGTCTACACTTGCACTACTCTTTTGAAAGAGGCATGCAAATGAGGTAAATCGAAAATGCAAATGAAGTATAAATTTGCATATTTGGCACCTCATTTGCATATTCTGATTTCAAAAGAGCTTCTTTGAGCTCTTTTGAAATCAGAATATGCAAATGAGGTGCCAGATATGCAAATGTACACCTCATTTGCATTTTCTGTTTACCTCATTTGCATGCCTCTTTTGAAAGAGGAGTGCAAGTGTAGATGCACCCTGAATGCTTTGGGTTCTCAGTTTTCCCATGCACACATCCTAAAGGCGTGAGCTGCACTCCCTGGGCTGCGTCTACATGTGGCATTGCTTCTGGAAGCACATGATGTTGATACCAATGAGGCATGGATGCAAATTTTCTGCACCTCATTAGCATATCGGTATGTGGTTCAGAGTCTGGAAGAAGCTCTTCTGGGCTCCAAAGTACACGTGCAGACACGTGGCCTGTGGGGATCTTCCGGAAGGAAATTCTCCTTCCCAAAGCCCCTTCTTCCCCAGAATTTTGAGGCTGCATGTTCCAGACAGCTCATCGCCATGCCGCTTCTCCTGGAAGAAGCGGCGTGTGTAGACACAAGATATGTACCAGGCGAACTTTTTCAGTTGGGGGCATGATTTTGTTACCTGTATAGTTATTCCAGTTGTGACTGGATCCCCAGGGTACAGCATGGAAATAGAGCACAGCGGGGCTCCCTTAAACCCCCCACCCGGGCTGTCAATGCTTTGCTAGTGACAAACAGCAAATCCCTCCAGGTGCTGTTATCACTCAGCACAGCAGCATGTGGGGCCCCACTCCCTGTTCAATGGCGTGAATGCTCCCAGAGCCACTCATGAATCACCAAGGAGGGAAGTGCACCATCACCCAACCCCTGAATCTTGCACTTCAGAGCTAAACTCTCCTGCCCTGGCCAGACGTATTACCCAGTCTGCCCCTCCATGCATGTGGACGGGACATGCGCTAGCCGGAGCTGAGATTTCCCAAGGGACTGAAGCAGAACACACTGTTTTAGGTAAACGAGAGCACAGGTTAGCACTAGAATAAAGGCCTGTCAGTGATTATAAGCAGCAGGCAAGAAAGCTGAACTGGTGACAAAGAGAAAGGTGAGTGCACCCTCAACAATGAGCCTCATTCGTCTCGGCGGTGATCAGCTCAAGCAGGGTTTCTTGCCCACTGGAGGTTGTTAATACCCAGGCTTCCCTTGGGCTCTGAGATCCCTCGCCTCAATTCGAGTCTTTCTGCTGCAGCACTTCTGCTGGAAGCTGTGGGAATGCGGGGAAGACAAAGGGCAAAACACAATGTCCCCTATTTATGCCTTCTGGCCACGTGCCTGGAAAACACTAACCTGGGCTTTGCACGGCTCCCCTGGGATCCTCTCCCAGCAGGTCTCAAAATCAGACACCTTGCTTCTATTCGCCCTGTAACACCGCTCGTCGGGTTTGACAAGGCTGCACCCTGCAGAACAGGGGCAAGGTGGTCAGGCCACCTTCAGATTGTTTAATTACAGCAGCTGGCCCCACTTCAAAATGAAGCAGAATCTACACCTGACGCCCATGCTGTGGTTGCTCCAGATGGACTCCCTTGATAAGGGGCCTGATGGCCTCCCAGTGAAAAGGAGGCAGACAGAGGTGATGCCATTAGCGGGGGCTGAGGCAGGCAAAGAGAAAATGAAAGTGACAAGAAGCCAAGTGGTAATAGCAAAGTCTTTTTCAAACTGTACGCACATTATGTGGAGCGAAGGGAATGGGCAAAGAGCCCAGCCTTGGATGGCTGGAGCTCCTTGGTCAGCTTACACATCATGAATGTTGCATTCTCTGCAAATGTTTATTATTAAAGTAGCACCTGGAGAGCCCAACTGAGATAAAGCCCCCAGCATGCAGTTTGGACACATGGTGTCCCTTCCCTGAAGAGTGTCTAAGCTAATTAGATGAAGTGGTATTACCTTCATTATACAGATGGGGAAACCGAGGCACAGAGCAGCAAAGTGATTTGCCCCAGGTGACACAGTAAGCCTGTTGGACATGCAGGTATTGAAGTTTCCTGCAGCCTAGCCGAGCACCCTTGCTACAAAGCCTCCTTTCTTTCAGCTGTGTGGTTTGCCTTTCTCACAGCATAACCACAGAGGTGAGAAGCCTGGCTTAAAAGTCTTTTCCCTGGAGCTGGTAGAGAGTGGACAATAGCAGGCCTGGCGTGTGTTGGAAGGGATGTGGAGAGTAGGATTCCAAGTCATCTCTGACTACTGGCATCCAGGTGTATGATAAACAAGCCTGCGGCCAAGGGGAGGTTGCAGAGCCCTTGACAGCCTTTTGCCTGGCTTTAACCAGCGTGATGAAGTATTTTAAATCTTATTCTCAGATGAGAAATAGAAATACACCTCTAACCCACCACATCAGTTTCAGAAATTCTCTCTAAAAGAACACTACTTAAAGGCCAGCTTTTCCCCCGGTGCAAATCATCATTGCTCCATGGATTTGCCATTGATGAGGATCTGGGCTTCAATTGTTAGTCCTAAACTTTCCTCATCTAAGAGCCTGTCTGGGGTGTCATTGAGGCACCCACGAGCTCTTGAAGTGCTGAGTTTCTAAATCCTAAACCAAAGATGTTTTCCTTTCAACACCCGGTGAGTGACAGCTCCTTCTAGTTGCTGTGCAGGCAGCGGCATGTGAGCTGAAGAAATGTTGCATTTCTGTGTCTTTGCTTCTACCAGCAGTGAGTGGATATGGTCCTGGTCCAAGCCTCAGGAGCCGCATTCCTTGTTAGCTGAGCATTTGGGTGACCTCCCAGGAGAGATTCAGGTGCTGCCCAGCTGATTAACAAAGTGCCCACAGCTGGCAGCATGGGTTTGTATTGGTGGCACTCCTTGGCATATGACTTGGCGCACATAACATTTTTTTTTCTGCCCATGAATGGAAAAATCTTAGAGCAAAACACCCATCAGGAGCCCTGAATTCTATCATGTCTCTCTGCGCCTCATATTACCCCTTCATCAAATGGAGCTACTGATCCTTCCCTTGTCACATGCTTTGAGAACTTAATTTGCTGTTAACTGTCCCATACAGTGGTACCTAGACCCCCTTCTCAGAGAAAAGCTAAGTGTCTTCTATAGCCTAAGCCGAGAACAAACTGGCTTTTTTAGCTCAAGCTGTAGGGGTGCCTGCATGAAGCTTGAGAGGTCCCAGGTTTGAGTCTGCCTGTGGGTAGTTACAGCTGCCACTTCCTTTTTGCTTCTTTTGCATTTTGCCTTTCCTATTCAGTTTCACTTTCTGTCTCTAGTCAATTTCCTGTGCTGGTTCTTAAGCACTGTTGCTTTTGGGTTACCAGTAACAGAGGTGGATGTTTCTAATCTTCCCCGTAAGACATCCAGCCGCTTGCGTTTATTTTCCCCCTGAATTAAACCATTTCCATTCATAGTGGATTTTATTGACCCCACTGAAAGCCAGAACTTGGGGCTTAAACTATGCTGTGTGCCTTTAAAGATGTTAATACTGAGCACTTACATTACAGATCCTGCAGAAACACCAGCATGACTGTACCAGCTTCAGGGGAGTTATTCTGCATTTACATCTGTTAAGCCAAGATTCCAGTCTGGCCTCATGCAAGGGCTATGCAAACATAAGCCCTTTCCACTTGTTACCAAATAGGCATTGACGCTAACCCTTGCAATTACCAGCCAAAATCTTGTCTCTCTAGTCCTGTGAATTTTTTTAAACATGATGCCCTGGTGAGGAACATGCTGGGGCTCATTCAGATGTAACTACCACAGATGTATTACAGCTTGCTTTGCATCTGCGTAGTCTTTCTGCTGGCCAGGAAGGCCCTGCTCAGGAGAGGAAGATATTAACAATTGGTTTCCATGGTTTCGCCTGCTCTGTTTGCATAGGATTCTCCTTAGGAACAGGGACTCAGGATCCACCAAGCAAAATACAACAGGAGGAAGTTCAAGCAGCATAATGGGGGGTGTTGAGCAGCGTTAAGGGGAAGGAGGAGATAACCTCAGAGGCTTGGAGTACAAAGAGGGATGCAGAATGCGTCCTGGTAGATTGCTGTTAAGCTGAGGGAGGGATAGAGAGAGACCGTAGCACTTAAAGGCAGCAGATTGAAAAGGCATCAAAGCAGGTAAATTCCCATCATGGATAAACATGGATATTAGCAACAGAAAAACACCGATGGACCAGCCAGTCCACTTCCCTTCTGATGCATGTTGCTATCAAATCCTCACATTCCGCATGACGGGTGTGACCTAGGCGATTCCCGTGTAGTCAACTCCAACCGTTCAAAACCCTTCGGTTATGCTCCCTGAATCACAAGGTTTTAAAATAATAGATGCTAGCTTCTTTTTATGTGGCCCATGGGTTGCAAGGGATGCTCAGGAGCATTTGCCTGATTCCGTGAACACTTTCGAGAGTTTAAATCTTTTTCCTGTCCCAGATTGGGGCAAAAAGTCAAAAACCTTCAAAATTGTCACAAGGTCAACATCTGGATGAAAAAGAAATATTTGTTGGCTCTAATTAGCTTAAATTTTGCAATGAACAGATTGGTTGGAATCAGAAAAAAGTCATTTTTTAAAAATATCAAAACTAAGCATTTCAACCATTCTGATGCTTTTTCTTAAACATTTTTGAGCTAAGGCATTTGTCTAAACCTGCCTTTTCTTGCAAAAAAGTTTCAGTTTTGATGAATCGCATTTTTGACACCACCCCTCAAAAGTGGGCAGCTAGGCAGGCTAAGAGCCCTTCTCCCTGCCTTCCTCCAGTGGAGCTGCTGTCAGGCTGACAGCTGCACTGCTGGGGAAAGGCAGAGAGAAGCAGCCAGGAAACTAAGCAGCCCTGGTGGCCTGGTCAGTTTCCCAGTCTGGGAAGTGGCAGGGATCTGGAAATCAGGCAGCAGCCTGGCTCCCAGCTCCCCTCCACTTGCAGAGCCTGGAAACTGACCAGGACAGCAGACTTGGTCAATTTCCTGAGGAGGAGGAGTGGAGGGGAGCTGGGAGCCAGGCTGCAGGATTCCCTGCTCCCCTCCACTGGCTGGAGCCAGGAAACTGACCTAGGCTGCTGCACCCGTCAGATTCCTGGCTCTGCAAGTGGAGGGGAACCTGGAACCAGGTTGCAGCCTGGTTTTCATCTCCCCTCAACGTGCATGAAAATTTGTGTTATGCAGGGTTTGCATGAACAAAACTCCCACATCACTCAGGGTTTACTGTACAACCTATGGCAAAGTGCTGGCTGTGCCCTGTAGGCCCTGTGCTTCTAGGTGGTTATTGCAGGCCTCAGAGGCCTACTGTGACCCTCCACGCTGCCTCTTACCTTTCTCTAGAGACTAGGGTCATAGCTCACTCACATCCTCATCACTGGCACAGCTAAAGGATTGGGCTGGAACCCTGCCATAATCCTGCCCCCACTTTCCAGGAGCATATGTTCTGTGGTATAGGGAGGGTTGGGACAGGAACTACCCAGGCCCACCCATTACTCAGGGTCTCTGGGGTGGAAACTCGAGGTGGTAGTAACTGAGGGGGTTTTCCTCTAGCCCCGGCACAGCCTTTTCTCTGGGCCACTTCCCCAAAGGCTCCTCTAGTACCTTCTCCCTAGTACCTTGGCAAATCTTTCCTCCTTTAGCATGGGCACTCTATCCTCAGCTCTCCAGCGACCCACTTCCTCCTCTCGGTCCTTCATGCGTCCCCTTCCTCCCTCCTTACTTGAGGGGGAACCTTTTAAGGTAGCGCAGAAGGATTTAATTAGCTGCAGGTATCTGAATAGCTCCCTTACTTCTTGGTTCCCACTAGGACCAAACAATTGAAGCCAGCTGCTCTGGGTCTGTCACAAGACATGAAAGCATAAAAACAGCCACAGTGGGACAAAGCAAAGGTCCATCTCATCCAGGGTCCTGTCTTCTGACTGGGGTCAGTGCTGAGCTAGTCTACTCCTCCCAGTCCAGTCCAATTATTCTGGCATCTGCTGTGATTTCTTCACGGTGATTTCCCATTGGTTGCCCCTTTTTCCAACTCAGTTCCCTGTTCTGACAACAGTGATAGACTGACCACCTGTGATTGACAGCAGAGATCTGGGGCATTACAGGTCGGCCTCCCCAAGGAGGAGACGTCCGTATTTCAAGACGGGGTATATGCCAAGTGTAACTCATTTTTTATTCACACAGATGCTCCAGTTGTGGAATGCAAACAATCAGATAAAGCACCCTGGCTATCACGTCTTCTGGGAATCTTATCCCAATCCCAAGGCCAAGTTTCCATGGAGCAACTCTGTCACAAGACAGGTTTTGTGGGTTAGCCTTGTTAGTCTGCTTCAGCAAAAACCACGAGTCTAGTGGCACCTTAAAAACTAACAATTTTGTTTTGGTGGAAGCTTTCGTAAGTTGCAATTCCTGCAATCCTAGGCCACAGTAAAATGGTTAGTCTTTAAGGTGCCCCTGGACGCCTTGGTATTTCTTCCGGAAGAACTGATCCGCGAACAGGCAGAGTGGCTGTTTCAAAGGGAGGTTGAATTGTGCCCAGTTTGTTAAGCTGTGTGTGATGCTGGTTAAAAAGATGGACATGTAGGTGTACTGCTGCCCTCTGGGGGGTGCAATCTCAGGCATGCATTTGTAAGCCTCTGGTCCTGACACCCTGGGGTAACTGGAGCTCCATGGAGAATATAAGCCCTACGGCTTCTTCTGCTAATAGAGATTTCCATCCAGTTGCAGGGCTGGGAGTAGTAGGGTGACAATCTGTCCTGTTTGTGGTGGGACAGCCCCCTATTTTGGGCGCCATTCTGGCATCCGGATTTATTTTGCAAAAGGGGCTTATTGCCCTGTATTTCACAGGGTTCACTGGCTTCCCCCCACCTGGGGGTGCTGGGAGCTGGCAGCCAAACCAAGTGGTGGCTCAGCTGCTGCCCAGCTTCCTCCAGTGGGAGCTGTAGCTGAGCCAGGGCCATGGGGGTTGGAGTTGAAGCCGTGGGAGGGAGGTGAACCAGAGCTTCGGTGAAGTTGGATCCGGGGCCTGGGGGGCGGGGTTGGAGTGGGAGCTGGGACTGGGGATTTGGAACGGGGCTGCTGGAGCTGGAGCCGCAGCCGCTGGGGGGTTGAGCGGGGTGGGGGGGAGGTGAACTGTGTCCACAGTAGGGTTGGAGATGGAGCTGCCTGGCTTTCCCCACCTGGGGCAGATGGGAGCTGGACCTGTGTGGTGGTGTGGGCTGCCACCCACAGCTCAGGGAAGCCAGGAGCTGGCAGAGTGGCAACCGTGTTCCTGGTGCCCCGATAGGGTGACCATCCATCCTGTTTTGGCTGGGATGGGGGTCATTCCCCCTGTCCCATATTTGGCTGGGGGAGATATGGTCACCCTAGGGAGCAGGTCTCTATTTCTGAAGCAGAGGTTTCTGATCTTAATCCTGGTCTTTGACTAGGAAGTCCAGGAAGCAAGAGCTTTCCAATAGAAAAAATGCACATGGCCATTGAGTTTTTGGATGTGGAGTTCCAAAAATAGTGTCCTTAGCAGGAGCTAGCAGATGGTGCTGTTACATAGAGACTTCCAAACTCTTTTGCTTAACATGCTTATTCTTTGCAGGCATGCTGTAGTGTTATCAGCATTATGATATAAGTTCATAGAGCAAGAGAGTTTATTCTCTTCCTTAATTTTTCCACTAGTGTCAATTCTCAAGGCAGTGTTGCTTTCTGGGAACAAAGCACTGGTGTTTGGGCGCAGCATCCTGAAGTTGAGGGAGTTGGGGGATTACGTGCATGTTGTTTGATCACCTCTGTTCCAGGACTGACATTTAGGGAGTAGATAAAATAATTTACATCAGGAAAATATCCCAGTGCCACATCTTGGATTCTTTTTCAACCAAGAGATTGGTCCATAAGCCCCGTGCCTCTGGTACCTTTCAGTAGAAGGCAACAGTGAGTGGCACCAAAATGAGTTGACAACATGTTGGTGGCTTCTCTGATACAAGGAGTCTGATATTTACTTGTTCTTTATTTACTACTTTGGCAAAAAATTCTCTTCTGGTAGAAAATGCAGACTTAGCCAGCAACGGGCTGTATTAACCCAACACCTGTTGAGAAGGAGCTAACTAGGGACTGAGAGACCCCTACTTGGTTACACCTGGAGGGTGTGCTGAGCTCAAGGAATAGCTACAAAGGAAGGAGTTCAGAGCTGCTGGGAGGAGGAGACCCAGGAAGCACATCACAGCTGATTCCCCACCTTGCCATGTTGAGTGCAGGTAATGGGGGCTGGCTAATCGCATAAAACTCTGCTAGACCCTGTGTCTAAAGTTCTCAGAGACTGAAAAGCTTTCCTGATTTCAGTTCTCCCTGAAATCCCTCACTAGCTGGTGTACAAAATCCCCTTTTCAGGAAAGGAATCACTTGGAATCTCTTCCCTCAGGGCAAAAGCACCAACCTCCTTCTCCTCAGCAGTTGGAAAGAAAAAACCAAGAGTACCCCACAAACCCACGCAGGGATCTGTGAGCTCTCTGGTAGTGTGTCTACGGCCAGGCATGTAGTTTTAAGCCCCTGTCGTACACGAAGATCAACTGATACTTGTTAACAAAGAAAAAGCACTTTTCTTACTAAAACAAGACTATCTTTGCAAGTATTGTAAATGACTTACTGCAAAAAACAAAACAAAACAAAAACCAGCATGCATGAATTCAAGCAAAACACAGGGATTTTTCCCTGGTCAGGTTCTTGGTTACAGGAGAGAACAAAAAGAATAAATAACCAGCTGAGACATAATTTCCAACCCCCCCAAACAATGAAAATAATAAACCTCACACCACTACCTAAGCTTTTCCCTACTGACACTTTATGGTGGGCCCAGAGGGTCTGTCCTGAAAGAGCTCATTACCTCCTCCCATCCCTGTTTCTGTGTTTTCTAACAAAGAAGGTGCTGCAGTGATTCCGCTTCAGGATTGAATTGTTTCCCCGACTCCTATTGGCTCTTTGCCCCTTTCCCCAAGCCCATCCCTCAGAGGCAGGTTAGCGTACCCCTTTCCCAGCTCTCGAGGTAAGTTTAGGGTTTCCTATGCAGCGCCCATTCATAACAAAGGGGGTGGAGAAGAGCCCTCTGTGGGAAGAACCACCCAGAGAGAAGTTTGAGGAGAGGAGACGAGTACGGTGGTGCTCCTTGGGACAGCCCAGGAAAGCAGCCCCAGCTGATGGGTGTTCATCAGACCTGGAGCAACTGGTGAGCATGGAGGAGGGGGCTGAAGGTTCAAGCCTGGAGCAGCTGGAGCGGCTTAGTTTGTACTTCAGCCCTGCTGGGGAGGAAATTGCTGCTCCAAAGGAAGGGTGAGATGGAAGAGGAGCCCAGAGGGGCAGGAGATACGGGGATTGCCCAGAAGGCCTGGAACTCTGGGGTGGCTTGGGTGGAAGGTCACGTCCTCTCCAGAGCACTCAAGTCCAGAGGGAGGGAGCCAAACTGAGTCACTAAAATGCCAGGTCACCTCACCAGGGGGTGCTCCAGGACAGAGAATCTGGGCCATTGATGGAGAAAGACATCTCACCTTGGCCTCTCTGGGGACAGGTTTAGCGCCTCACCCATGCTGCTCCTGCCAGGTATTCTGGGAGCTGGCTGATCCTTCCTCCACAAGCCTGTCCTCAGAGCCAGCTCAGGAGCACTTGCTAACCTAGTAAGGATCTGAACAGGCTGATCGAAATTTAACACCCCCCATCCTCACCTTCAGAAAGCTCCAGTTACTCCCTTGACCTTTCTGTAGCTAATAAATCTTCCTACTTCCACTAATTGGAGGGATTTTTGTAGCAGCAGCTCAGGGAATTCACAGATTTATCTCGAGAAATAGCACAGGCCCTTTCTCTGCATGGCCTTCCTTTTGTCCTACCCCGTGAAGTAACGGCAGGAATTAGGGCAGGGGGGTGAGCTGTCCTGGTTTTCCCAGAGTAGTCCTGGTTCTCACTGCAGCGCGCTCTGCCCTACAACGGGTTTGGGTGGCCCACTTTAAACCATCGTCACCAGTGGGGAGCAAGGCCAGAGGGGAGCCACTTCTCACAGTGCAGCGCTGGTAGCTGGGCATTAGTTCTGGGCTGTTGTCGTTCCCAGGGTCAGCTGCTAGAGGGAGATGTGCTGCCGTGCGCCCCGTCAGTGTATTTCAGGATAGAATCGGAGAGCGCTAGACCTGGGAGCGACCTCGAGAGGTCATCGAGTCCAGTCCCATCCTCACAGCAGGACTGAGCACCATCCATACCATCTCTGTTAGACATCTATCTAACCTGCTCTTAAATATCTCCAGAGATGGTGATTCCACAGCCTCCCCCGACGATGTATTCCACTGTTTGACCACCCTGACAGTAAGGAACTTTTTCCTAATGTCCAGCCTAACCCTCCCTTGCTGCAGTTTAAGCCCCTTGCTCCTTGTTCTATTTTCAGAAGTTAAAGGGAATGTTTTTCTCCCTCCCTCTTGAAGCACCGTGGGCCCAGCCGTTAAGGAACTTTCATTCCCTGCTCTGATGGGGTGTTGAATTTTCATCGGACACACCCCCGAGCTGGAGGGAGTGGGTGGACACCAGTCATGTTCCCTGCCTCTTCTCTGAGCAGCAGCACCCTTAGCCATACCTGTGCTGTACCAACCCTGCCCGTGGCCCCAGCCAACAGCCCCTCTTTGCGTCTCGCCTGCTGGGCACCAGCTCCTGGGAGGGGGCTGCCTCAGCTCCCAGTTACCTGGAGCAGCTCAGGGTGACTGATGCAGCCTGGGCCAGAGGGAAGCCATGTGCTAGGTGACATTGGACCAGGCAGAACACTGCACTTGGGGCCTGCCTGGTGCCGCAGGCCAGATTCAAGCTAGCTGCAGCTTTGCTAACCAGCCCAGAGGAGCTCAGTACCCTCACGCACTGCCCCGCCGGTGTCTCCCCAGGAGAAAGCACCCAGAGGTGCTGGGAGTGGGGGTGCGGAGGGTGCCGCTGCATCCCCTGGTTTGAAGGGGTTTCCCCTGCATCCTGAGTTTGCCGTTCAGTTCAATGGCTCTTAGCTCCCCCATTATAAAGACTGCTGCAGCACTCCTGATTTTCTGCACCTGCCCTGCTGCTGAGTTGCCCATGTCCAGCCAGCTCCTGCACACTGGCCGTGTCTGACTGTCACCATGGGACCAGGTGGCAGGGGCTTGGATCAGCGTTTGCCTGGCACTGCCCCAACCGGCCCTCACCCACCTGTGTGTCTCTTCCAGATGAACCAGGCAGCAAGTTTGGCCAGGGTGTATGTGCCTGTCCTGGGCTCAGTAACACCCAAACACCAACCTCTCTGCCCTGCAAGCACAGCGCCCTTTGAAGCCATGTGCGGCAATGGGAGAGTGGAGGTATCAACTGCAGCAAAGCCAGGGGACTAGACTCTTGCTCCATGCTGGGCTCCCCCTTCTCCTTGTTCGCCTCCCTCCCATCTCCCTCTCTGGCCTGGCCGCTGTCAGACAAAGGCCTCCAGCTGCCTTCTCACAAGCCCCTAGGGACAGCCAGGGTCTTCTGCCTTGGTCGGTCCGCTGCTCTGGCCTGCCTGTCCGCCCCTCCCAGTGGTGGCATGGGCATGCCAGCGTCTGCCCACCTCTCCAGGCTGAGGGGCCACCTGGGGCAGGCTGAGATGGCCCAGCCGCAGCCGGTTCACCCTGGGGGCCTGGCTTGTTCACAGTCGCATCACGCGCAGCTTTGCAATGATCTCACCCCAGTGCCCAGCTGCAGCACACCAGGGGGGCCAGGCCGGGAGCTGAATCCTTGATTCCCCAGCACCTGTGGCAGGGGTGGGCAGGCTGCTCCATTGCCTTCTGGAACAAAGACATCCCTTTCCCATCCCTCTCCGTCGCCCCTAGGCCCAGGGCTGGGACCCTAATGAGGCTGTAATTAAAGGCAGCTCAGCCTCCTCCCCCTGCAGCACCCGGAGCTAGAGATGAATAGGGATGGGAAGCTTTAAACAGGCAGTGCGGTTTCCTATTGGCTCCTGTGGGGGGTATGATGTCATTGCCATCCAATCAGGAGACAGGCCGCTCCTTTTCTGTTCCCCCCTTTTCAGCCCGGAGTGTGAAAAGTCTGGCAGAATTAACCCCTTGTGGATTTTAGTCTGCCAGGCAGAAAAGCCCCCGAGTGCCAAGGACAGCACCAGCAGGCCTGGGACACAGAGAAGGGAAAGGAAAGGCGGGTACGAGCCCTGGGAGGGCCCATGTGCCAGGCTGTGCTTGGGCATTTTCCATCTAGCCCAGAAAAACCAACCACCCTGGACAAAGGGCAGGCCCAGTGTATGCGCTGGCCGCCCCCAGCTCCCTTTGGCCAGCTCCGGGACTGTTTGCACCGAAGAGGCCTGTGCTTTCTGGAGGTAACTCCCTGCAACTCCTTGGGGCGTGAGAGGGCAGCCTGGGAAAGGGAGCTGGTTTCTCAGCACCTTGCAAGACCAAGAAGAGCTTTGCTTGGGGCTGCAAAGCTGACAAGGCCACGCCTGCATTGTACCCACTGCTTAGGCCTCAGCGCTAGTGAAATCATGTTTATGGCTCTCATTCCGTGGGGGTGCTCTGGACAGGGACTCAGGGGAGCTGCCTTCAGCTCCTGGCTCTGCCACAGACCTCAAGCATGTGACTCAGTCGCTCTGTGCCTTGGCTCCCTAGTGGTAAAATGGGGAGAGCAAAGCTTCCCTCTGCCAGGCTCTGTGGGCCTTGCACATTAGCATCTGTACGTACAGCGCCTAGCGTAGCAGGGGCCCGGAGTCCGCCACCAAAGCAATCAGATCTGTCTGCACCCAGGACTTCCCACCATAGCTGTGTTCCACCAGAACCCTCAGACGGCCCAGCAGGAGAGGCAGGCCCTGGCAGAGAGGACCCTGACCTGCAGGGACAGAGCTGTGGGCAGTGGCTTCAGCAGAGATTCCTGAACGTGCACAGTACAAACCAAGCGTCCAGTCAAGATCCTCCCATCCCATGGCACCTCTGGGTCCTTGAGTGCAGGGATGAGACATTCCCCAGCGGAGGGACCTGGACAGCGGAACTCACTGCTTGAACCAGAGCTAACATGGGCCCTCGTTGCATCTGGACCCAAATGTGAATCTCCTCTGTCTGCCCGAGCTCTCCCACCCCCCAGCCCACTCCTGCCCTAGCGACTGAGTGAGACTGGTCTGGCGGGTCCCTTTCCAAAGGGCTGGGAGTTGCTGAGGCACAAACATCCTGGGCATAGGGGGCTGCTTTCCAACCCACTGTCCTTTAGGCAGGGTGTGTATGTGTGTGTTGAGAGGAGGCAAAGAGCTAAGCCAGACTGGTGCCTGGCTGAGCTCCTGTCCCCAGGTAGCTGCTATGGCCTGTCGAAACCATCTTGTATAAGAAGCCATTTCACATCCCTTACTTTTGCCAGCAAACAAGAGCCTGTACTTTCCTTGACCTGTTTGGGAATAGCAGGAAGGAGGAGCTCAATGGAATGTGTTAATGAACTGTTTGGAGTCAAGGCTCCAGCTCCCTAGTACCAGTTTCTCTTTGCTGATAATGGTTTCTCTTTGAGAAGTGATTTACGATTCTCTAACTAATTGCCTCTGACACTGGGCTTTGTTTGTGGAAGGGTATAAAATACTCGAGTTAGCTGCATCAAGCAGCCTTGCTGGACCTGGTTTTACTAGTGTCCAGTTTGGCTCATCTGTTGCCTTATTGAATTCAATAAAGCTGAATGTTAGCCACCTAAACACAGAGAAGTCTTGTGCTTCAACAGGCCCCTCTGGGTAGAGGTTAAAAGCCTTTAAGGAATGGGACAACATCAACCCTCTATCACCCCTCCCCACTTAGAGCTGCAGCACCCAGCTCAGGTACCACGGTCAATTTCAATGGGTGATGTCCTGGCCCTCTGCCTCCTTTCATCATTCACATCTCATCACCGTAGCAACGGGGACCAGTGACAGGCTCTGTGGGGTCCCTTGTGGCTCACCCCCGTTGGTCTCTGCAGGTGTGGGCTCCGGGGTATTGTGTCAGGGGAGCATGGCAGCTTCCTCCCCACCATCCTCTGTGTTTCCAGGAGATCTGGTGGGGATCCAGTTCAGCTTCCTGCAATCCTAGGCCTTGGGCAGCCTGTTAGACCCCGGCAGCTGGTGCCAAGCAAGCTGCCCCTGGAAACATCAGACCTCAGCGGGCTGGACAGTTGCAGTGCAGGGTCTGTGGTACAGCTGGACAGGAGATTACAAGGTCCAAGAACAAAGCTTTGTTTGGTTGGAAATGTGTCGCTGGGGCTCTTCCTCATGCGGGAATTCAACACCACACCGAACAACAGGCCCTGGGTTAGTTGGCACTCCTGAGAGGCTTCAGACAGGTATAACCTGAGCTGTGGGTGAAGGCAGGAGTGGGACAGGTTGCCTCCTTGTCTCATACATTCCAGGACGTTAGCCCATGAGCCCGCAAGCTACATCAGCTAGTACACGGGTCCTTAAAGCCGATGGGATCATTCACCTGCTTAACATGGAGCTTGCATTTAACGGCTCGCTGAATCTGGCCCTGAGCACTTAGCAGAGTTCGGTGGGCTGGGCTCTGTCTCTGACTCACCAGGCGTCTTGGGTTCTCTCACGCTGGGCTGGAAGTGTCAGGGCTCCCGGGCAGGCCATAGAAATCCAGGAGACTGGGTTCGAATTGGTGAGCTAGTCAGGAATCCAACGGACACAGCCTGTCCCAGGCGACATAGGTCTTTCTTCTGCCAGGCTTGGCTAGACCTTGGCATGACAAGCCCCGAAAGCTGAAAACCAATGGACGTTATCCCTCCAGCCGGAGCAGGCGAGGGCTCTGCTGCGTGCCAGTGTTCACCCCCAGTGCCGATCCATGCTATGGCACAACACTACCTGCCTGGTTGTTCCCTACTCTCAGCCATGGCGACAGAGTGGGAAGTTTCCATAACGTTTCAGGAAAATGAGTGTGTGCCTCAGTTTCCCCAGAGAGTGCCCTGGCTAACTAGGAAGGGAGAGGAAAGTGTTTGCTCTTTGCAGAAATCCAGGCAGGGTGACGCCTGGCTGCCTGGGTCCAGGAACTAGTCTAAGAAAACAAGGGGAACAGAGCAACTTGCAGGCCAGGAGGTCCACCCTTGCTAGGTGACCTGCTGGAAAACAAAGGCCTGAGAAGGCAGTCGGGTAACCCTGAGTCAAAGAGGTGGAAGCTGGCTTGGACTCCAGCAGGTCAGAGAGCTCTGGGCAACAGCTTGACCCACATGGATTGTGCTGTAACTTTCTACTCACTGTGATAAGTAAGGACTTTCTACACCATGTTCCAGAGAGCTACGAAACCTCTGGCACTCTTGGTGCAGATGGTGTGGGTGGTGGGGACACCCACAGGCACAGGAAGGAGGGGTGTGGGGGTACTGCAGCATCCCCAGAGTTTGCATCCAGCGTGGACCCATCGGTCCCCTTCCCCAGGGGCTCCACTGCTGGCTGCTCACTCAGGGTCCTGGCTGCCAGCTGCTCTGTTGTTGCCCAGGGTCCAATCTGCCAGGCCCAGGGCCCCAGCTGTCTGCCTGGAACTCAGGGGCTCTGCTGCTGGCCCTAGAGCTTCCTTTCTGGCCCTGGTTGGGGGTTCCTCAGCTGCCCTCAGCTGTGACCTCCGCCTGCTGCAGTGAGTGTGGGGGGGGAGCAGCTCAGCACCCCCGCCCTAAAAAACATTGCCGCATCATTGGAACAGCCTCGCCAAAGGCCTCCAGGAGCGTGGCCTGAGCACCAGAGAAATGCCGATTGATTTGCTGGTGAGGAGGCAGAGGCAGGGAAGGAGGTGCCATTCCGGGACTCTCCACTCTGGTCCTTGCTTTGTTCTCCCCGGGCTGAAGATGTCCATTCTCTCTGGTGCTGGCTAACACCTTTCCTGCAACAGGACTCCTCCAGGTTTGGCGCTGCTGGTGGAAACAAGCGACACTATTGACAGGACCATGCTGGGTGCAGGGCGGAACCCGGCAGCACAGCTCTTTGCAAGGCATCGCCTACCCTCCACGCTCCCTCCAGTCCAGCCAATGCAGCCGGCTGGTGATGGACTTGGCCTCGCAGCTGGCAGCCCTGATGTGCAACGGCCCTCTGCCCCTCACCGCCTTGCTCCGCTGCCGCATCCTTCTCCGGCTCCACGCCTGGGCAGGATCCTGAGCATTCTGAGTATTGTGTTGTATCAGGACTAACCTCAAGGCTGTTGCCCTCAAACTTTGTAAGGACCCTTGAGCTGTCCATGGCATCACATGCGTGAGCCAGCCGGAGGCAGTTGGAAAAGGTGCCCATGAACGTGAGCTCTGGGAATGCAGCATTGAATAGCTACTTCATCTGGCCCGAGGCACTCCGTACAGCAGGGTTCAGCAGTTCATGCACGTACGCACAACCCTGGAGATGGAGAGCTGCTGGGGAACGTTGCTCCTCATGGCTGACTGGGGATGGGCTGCAGTTAGGACTGGGTGGATTGGGTCTAGAAGGACATGCCCGTGTTTAGTGCACTGGGTTGGGACTCAGGAGAGCTAAGGCCATTTCCCAGATCTGCTTCAGACCCCCTGCATGACCTAGCGCAGCTCCCATTGGTTTTCTGGGTATTTGTTCCTCAGCTGTAAAATGGGGATAATGAACCTTCCTCTATATCCTACTTAGACTGTAAACTCTTCAGGCCTCAGATTATCTATCACTCTATTTTTGTACAGCTCCTTGCACGGTGGGGCCCATTCTCTGGCATGGCCTCTTGGAGCTCCTGTAATGTTAATAATGGGTAGCCACCACAAACTGCCTAGAACTGTAAGAAACCCAGCAGCATCTGACTTCAAACCGCTTAGCTCTGCGACTTAAAAGGTCCCTTAACGTGCTTTTAGTGGAGTCTCCGAAGTTAATTTCTAACAGATGCCAGGACTTGGAGCCATTTGGCTGGGCTGTGTAGGAATAGGTGCTAGCCTAACAAGGCCAGGGCAGTTTGGGAACTCTGGCCACATTTAGTTAACATTGGCTTGGCCTGGTGAAAATAATATGTGCTAGCTACTCTTGCTTGTTTCAGTATGGGGGTTGCTCAAAAAGGGGATAAAGACAGGGCATAAATCCATAGTATGCCACATCTTGTATACTGCATATAGATGGGGTTGCCTCATCTCAAAAAAGCTACCCTGGCATTGGAAAAGGTTCAAAAAAGGCAATAAAGATGTTCAGGGGGTTAGAACAGGTGTATGTGAAGATTAAAAAGACTGGGAGTTGTCAGCTTAGAAAAAGAGGAGACTAAGAGGTGGGTGATAGAGGCCCATAAAATCATAACTCGTGTGGAACAATCGAATAAGGAAAAGTTATTTGTTCCCATAACTCAAGAACTAGGGGTCACAAACGAAATAACTAGGCAGCAGGTTTAAAACTTGAACTTATGACTAACAAAAGGAAGTATTTCTTTTCACGGCGCACAGTCAACCTGTGGAACTCCTTGCCAGAGGATATTGTGAAGACCAGGACTTTATCAGGGTTCAAAAATAAATTCATGGAGGGCAGGTCCATCAATACTTCCTTGCCAGGATGGGTAGGAATGGTGCCCTTAGCCCGTGTTTGTCAGAAACCGGGATCCGGTAATGGGAGGGATCACTTGATGATTCCCTGTTCTGTTCACTCCCTCTGGGGCACCTGGCATTAGCCACTCTTGGAAGACAGGACACTGGGCGAGATGGACCTTTGGTCTGACCCAGTGTAGCCATTCTTATGTTCTTATCATGTTTCCTGGCCAGCTTTGTGAACTGGAAGGAGGAAGATGTGCGGAAAGACTGAGGGCTAACCTGGCAGGCCTTAGCTAAGCAAACGACCCAGGGCTGGAGTTTCAAAGGTGATCAGCATGTTGGGTGCTACATGCCTTTGAATATTTGGCTGAGCATGTGAAAATCTGACCCCATGTGTTTCTGCGTTGGCCGGACAGCGTAGGAATTTGAAAGAGTTCTAAATCCATGGGGCTCCTCCCTCATGAGAGGAGCTCCCCTTAAACACCTTCAAAACCAACCCATTATCCATCCTTAGAACTCTTTCTTGCTGTGATACCTGCAGAAACAAAAGGGAGTAGCAGGATGCTGGGATACTGGTACCCTGGCCTGCCATGCTGAGCAGTATCATCTCATTGCTTCTCCTTGTTCCCCAGCCATCTGCCTGTCTTGCCTTGTCCTGAGGTTATACACGCTGTGGGAATTTCTTTGTCCTGTGTTTGCACAGTGCCTCGTGCTGTGGGAATACAAATCATCCTCATGATTTAGGGTGGCACATGGTGCTGGGAGGACAGGGGTAAAAGTCAGAAGAGAATGTTTCACTCCGAGGAGCAGGAAAACCGTCTGGGTGGGGGTGCAGTCAGACCTGTGGGATGGGGAAGGTTCATTATTTTGGCCTTTTAAAGCTAGGCTGGACGAAAGCGTCTTCTCTATCTTGTTGGGCGGGGTTCCCTGGTGGCCCCACTCTCCTGATGCCAAGGGAAGGAAACCAGCTGGGCATCTAGCCCCACTGGTGGTAGCACGATGGACTGAGCGAGATGCAGCTGATTTGGCTCTTTGTTCATCGAATGGCTGCTCAGGACCCCTGGTGCCCTTTGCAGGGGGAGCAGGGGCTGGCGATCCGAGTATCTGCAGGGCAGGGACCATGTTCCCCCGTGGGTGAGTTCATCACTTGGCATCGGAGGCCAGGAGCCTGACTGGTGCCTGTGGGCATCCCTGTAATGTCCATTAATAGGGGTCTCCAAAGCCAGCCCAGATCTCTCCTGCTGGCTTTGATCCCCAGCCCAGCCTGAGCGGAAAATTGCTTCTTTGTGTGACATCATCCTTTGGGTACCCGGCTGGCAAGGAGTTACTCAGGCAATCCCTGCTTCCCTGACAAGAGGCTGCCCAATCAGCAAAGGCCCTGGCCTCAGCCAATCGCCTGCCTCGGCGGTGATGTCATGGGGAGAGCTGGAAGTCTGGGCTGATGCTGGCAGGAGCCCTGAGCAGCACTGAGCGAGTGAGCAGCCCTGGGAGTCACAGACAGCAGGTGCTTAGGGTAAGTAGCCCAGGGAGGAGTGCAGGGGGCAGGGGCCAGTTGCTTGGGTGGGTTTGAGCTCTGGAACGCAGGGGGCTGTACCTGGCCCTGGGGAGTTGAGCAGGGCCAGCCCGCAGAGAGGGCGTGGAGTGAGGAGGGGTTAGAAAAACGATTGGCATCATTTGCTGTCTTCCAAGTCTGGGTGTCCGAAAAGTCCAGGCAGGGTCAGAACACACAGGGACGCCCCAAGCCGCGTGGTTCCCTATCGTTGGGCGCATCTCCCTCTTTGTCCATCTGTCCTGTCTGACACTCACCTGCCAGCTCACGCTGCCCCCAGGAAGTGCCCGTCTGGCTTTGCTGCTTGGCCAGAAGCAGGATCCCATGCCTGTAGCAGCAGCTAAGCGTGGTAGCCATTGGAATGCTCCAAGGGAGAGACGCCCAGCTCCACCCCACCAGCGTCTCCCACCTCTTCATCGTCCCACAGCTCCTCTGTGCCGGGGTAGGGTTGGGTGAATCCGCCAGGCAGGGAGAAAGTGCGGTGAATCCAGATCTCAATGCCCTGGTTCTTTGTTTGCTTTCAGACGTGGGTGCCTGGCTTTACTCTTTGGTGCTTTCTTTCATACTTGTTTTTCTAGCCATAACCTGGCTTGCATGGGGTCTTAGCTCCCTCAGTCTGTCTGTCCATCCCCTTCCCATCTATCTATCTATAATGGGTGCACAGGGCCTGATTCTGATCTCCTGCTGATGTAAATAAGAAGTAGCCCCAGTAAAGTGAGTTTCCCTGGGGATAAAGTCAGTGTATGTGGGATCAGCTCAGAGAGTTCGAGGCTCGCTGGCTATACCCAGAGCACAGGTGGGTCTCCCTGAGCCCAGAGAAGAGGGCTACAAAACCCTGCCTCCCATCCATATGCCTTAGCCAGCCTTTGGTGAGAAACTCCCGTAACCCTGACTGGGGTCAGGAAGGGTCAGTCCCTGCTTGCCAGGCCTGGAGGGTGTGGCCTTTGGGAGTGGCAGCTGGGAGGGGGATGGAGTTGCAGTGGCTCAGCCCTGGGGTTCCCGGGTGGGACGTCCCAGAGAAGGAGCCTTCCAAAGAGGTTTCCCTGGCTGCAGGAACCTGGTGGAGCCGGGGGAGTGAAGCTGGGAGAGGCTGCTGGTGCTGGGAAGGGGAGCAGGCTGCTTTGTGGGTGGACGCCGGAAGCGTTCTTCCCTTGCAATGACTTTAAATATTAATTTTGCGGGTGGGAGGGGCCGGCGAGCAAGAGGAGAGCAGGGCAGCAGCTGGAGGGCCAGGAAGTGCAGCGAGCGTTGAAAAGCTGACCCAGCCCTGGGGAGGGCTGTGCAGGAGATCACGCCAGCCCTTCACCGGCGCCCCATTGTTCAGCCCACAACGCTCATCTGCCATTGTGCAGACAGCAGCACTCCTGGCAGAACTAAAGGGAAGTCGTTGGTGGGTTGGTTTTAACCTCCAGAGCCTGCTTCCCCCGGCCCCATGGGCTTCCTGCCCCATGGCACATCTGGCCCTTGTGCTGTTTCCACCTGGGATGCTGGGGCCCCTCACTCCTGACCTGCAGCCCTCCTGCGATCCCTGTCCTGGGCTCCCCACCTGGCCCTGCCCTTGTCCCACACTCCTGACCTGCAGTCCCTACACTACCCCAGCCCTCTCTTGACTAAAGATGTACAACACAGAGGTTTGTGTGGCAGTGCTGAGAGCTGGACCAGCTTCCACTGGGCCCTGGGAAGAATCGTGTTCACATCACCGAGTCCATCACAAGGGCCGGGCTGTGGCCCTTGTAACATGCTGATGAGCAGCAGAGGATCCTGCATTTCCACCTGAGCAGAGGGGTTACAATAAAGGTGGCCAGGTCAGGCCCACTTGGCAATGGCAGTCCCCACGCTGCATGGCAAGGCAGAGCCCACCCTGTGCTTGTAAGTCTATCAGCCTCTAGTAGCTGTGGGATCAGCCAGCCCACAGTTCCCTGGGAGGTGAAGTTCCCGGGGAGCTGAAAGGCAGCAGCCTGGCTGAGGGGCAGCGTTCCCTGCAAGCTGAGCACTTCGGCAGCTGCCCAGCAGAGATTCAGGTGCTGCTTGGGTGCAGAGAGCCCATGGCTGGCAGCGTGTGTTTCTATGGGTGGTGCGCATCTGCACAGGCCTTGGTGCACAGAACATTTATTCTGCCCATGGATGGAAAAAAAATAGAGGGAGCCCTGGTTAAGGGCCAGTAGGTCTGGTAACTGTGGAGGCTCCGCTGCCCCCGCATGTGGCTTCGCGTGGTGCCCGGGAGCAGTGGGGACTGAAGGGTTAACGACTTCTGGCCCGTGTTCCAGAGCGCCTGTCACAGCAGCAGCAGGACTCAATCCAGCAGTGACAGGCACGTGGGGCTCAGCCCCCCACATAACCATCCCCTGCCCTTAGCCCCGGCCTGCTCCGCACGGCCCAGCCTGGGGCTGACACCTGGACAGGAGTGCTCAGTGCTAAGCTCTGCTGGGTGGCTGGGGTCCTGCGGGAGACAACGGAGTCTTACAGAGGGGTTCCATGGCTGGAGGCCGGGGGCCTGCAGAAGGGAGGGAGCATCCGCCAAAGACCCGCCCTTGAGTCGGGTGTTGGCCCTACTGCCTCACCTGCCGCTGTCACCTAGGACAGCCCATCGGGCAAGGCGTCTCCTGGGTGAGCTAGGAGGTCAGGCAGGGTGTGTGTGTGTGTGTGTGTGTGTGTGTGTGTGTGTGTGAGAGAGAGAGAGAGAGAGAGAGAGAGAGAGAGAGAGAGCGTGAGACAGTGCCAGCACCTGACCCAGAGGATTACAGAGCAATTTAGCAAACTCTGCTCCTGCTGGGACGTGAATAGCTCCCTGTGGCTCTGGTCCATCGGCCTCCCCTGGAGCTGCCCGATGGGAGTGGGCGCTGAGAGACACAGCAGGTCTCTGGCACTCACCTGTCACCTGGGATCAGGCTCATCAGTGGGCGTGAGAGGACAGGGGAGCTGCGGGCTAGGACTGAGGCGCTCCAGTGGGGAGTACCCCAGGACTGGGATAGCTGGGGCAGGGGGTAGGGGAGGGCAGTTGCCAGTCAGGATCGAGGTGCTGCAGCTGAGCGGTGTGGGGCGCCCAGGGCCACGTTAGCAGAGTGTGCTGCAGGGCTGCTCTGAGACGCATGGAGAGGGCCCTGTTTGCCCTTCAGCTCTGGGCATTAATGGCTCCTGGCCGGGGGTTGCTCTAATCTTTTCCATTCATGGGCAGAATAAATGTTACGTGCACCGAGGCCTGTGTGGATGTGCACTACCAATGCAAACATGCTGCCAGCTGTGAGCAGCTGTGGGCGCTCTGCTACTCAGCTGGGCAGCACCTGACGATCTCCTGAGCAGCCGCCCAAGGGCTCAGCTTACAGGGAACCCCACTCCTGGTTAGAACCAGCCGACAATGTGCTGGGCCCTTAGTGACCTGGATGCACAGCACACAAGGCTGAGGGGTGAGACAGGAGCTCTCATGGCAGCGAGGACGCCCCTTCCTGTGAGCTCTCCTCACCCACACACCAATCCATGCCCTCCCCTTCACCCAGCCCAGGCTCCATGGCAAGGAGGCTGGTGGCTCCTGGAGAGTGGCTGGGGTGGATCCACCTGGGTTCTGCTGCGTCCGCAGGTAACAGCTGGTGGGCGTGTGTGGCGCTTACCCTGCCAGTCCAGGGAAGGGAGCCCTCAACCACGCCCCCTCTTCCCAAGGACCCACCCCACCCCACCCCGCTCCCTGCAGGAGCTGCGGGTCTCATTGCAGCTGCTGGTCCCCAGCTCCAGCCCCAGGCCACGCTGACTGGCCCATCTAATCACCCCCGGTCCCAGAGTGCCAGGTGGCGCGACCTGCCTGATCACCCCCAGTCCCAGAGCACCAGGTGGAATGTCTTGCCTGCTCTGCCTGGCCTTCTCATCCCAGCGCGTCAGATGGCATGACCTGCCTGATCACCCCTACTCCCAGAGCACTGGGTGGTACAACCTGTTGTATCACCCCCCAAATCCCAGAGCACCAGGTGGTGCGACCTGCCTGATCACCCCCAGTCCCAGAGCACCAGGTGGCACGACCTGCCTGATCACCCCCAGTCCTGTAGGACCATGTAGGTGGCCCCAGCACCTCCAGCTTCAGAGCACTGAGTGGGCAGCCCCAGCACCCTGGAGTCCTGGGCTGGAGGCGGGCGTGGATGGGGCCACACCTGGCTGTTCGGGGATACCTAACCTGCCCTGGCCTACAATACCTGCTGCCATGTTAGTTGGTGGGTTCTATGGCCAGCAGCTCCCGGCTGCATTGTTCTGTCCAGGCCTGCCGGCTCTTCTCCACACCTGGCTATTAACGGGCAGACCCCGGCTTCTGGACCCCCCTGGGAGCTGCGAGGGGCTCAAGTCATATAATCACAGAATGCCAGGGCGGGAAGGGACCTCAGGAGGTCATTGAGTCCAGCCCCCTGCCCAAAGCAGGATCAGCCCCCACTAAATCAGCGCAGCCAGGACCTTGTCAAGCCCGGACTTAAAAGCCTCCAGGGATGGAGAATTCACCACCTCTCTAGGCAACACATTCCAGTGCGTCACCACCTTCCTGGTGAAATAGTTCTTCCTAATATCCAACCTCCACCTCTCCTTCTGTAACTTCAGACCATTGCTCCTTGTTCTGATATCTAACACCTCTGAGAACAGTTTCTCACCATCCTCTCTAGAGCTCCCCTTCAGGAAGTTGAAGGCTGCTATTAAATCACCCTTCAGTCTTCTCTTCTGTAAACTAAACAAGCCCAAATCCCTCAGCCGCTCCTCGTAGCTCATGTGCTCCAGCCCCTTAATCATTTCTGTTATCCTCTGCTGAACCTGCTCCAGCACATTCACATCCTTTTTATATTGGGGGTCCCAAAACTGGCTACAATATTCCAGAGGTGGCCTCACCAGTGCCGAAAAAAGAGGAACAACCACTTCTCTAGATCTGCTCTGAGTGCTCCTCCTAATGCACCCTAGTATGCCTTTAGCCTTCTTGGCTACAAGGGCACACTGTTGACTCATATCCAGCCTCTCATCCACCATAACCCAAAGGTCCCTTTCCGCTGTACTGCTGCTGAGCCAGTCGGTCCCCAGCCTATAACAATGCTTGGGATTCTTCCGTCCAAAGCATGTGTGAGTGTGTGTGTGAGATCAGATGGGGCTCAGCATGCCACCCTGCAACCCTGCCATGGCTTCAGATGCAGCCTGTTCCCCCAGCTGGAGGCAACAATCCATCCATTGTCAGCATGCCGCTCACAGCTGGCACCCCAGGCCTGGCACAAAGCAGTGCCCATTGTTTGGGTTCCTCTTTCCTCTTGTGGGGGTTTGTTTACATGGCACTGTGTTCTCCTTGGAGCTGCTGGTTCTCAGAGGCAGTGCAGAACACCAGGAGGTACCCGGGGGGCCACAGCTGGCACCACCCGGGGCCATGGGCCAGTCCAGTCCCTGCACCAGCCCTGGCGCAGTGACTTGGCTCCTGCACTTTGCAAGCCAAGAGGAGGGTGGAGCTGAGGATGCTGCTTTAACCGCTGACATCCTGGAGCAAAGCCTACATGTCCCTGCAGCCCCCATCTCTCCTGCACCCCTCCCCCAGCCACCAACACCCCATCCTCCTTTAACAGATCGAGCGACTCTGGTATCTTTCCTGACCCCCAGCCTGGCTGGTGCAATGGGCTGTCTGCTGTGCCACCACCAACAGACATGCAAGGGTGGTCAGAGATGGGCCATGACCCAGGACACTGGGCACCAGCTCCCTCCACGCTCCTGTGCGCTGCAGTAGGATCAGCATTGATCTGCACAGGCAGCTGCCCCTCCTCCCTCACACTGGGAATATGGTCACACTCATTTGAACCACAAACATAAACTATAGTCCACACCGCAAATCGCTGACGATCAATCAGACTCATTCTATGACCTTCCCAGCCTCTCCATCCACGTAGGAAACAGTTACTCCCATTTTACAGATGGGTAAACTGAGGCACAACAACTTGCCCGGTTCGGTGGAGGGGAGTCAGAGTCAGAGGCAGGCATGGAATCTGAAGCCTAGACTGTACAGATGGACAGGCTTGTGACCAGGGTTCCTTCTGATACTTTTCCCATCCCTGGGCAGAATAAATTTTGTTGCATACACCGAGGCATGTGCCGATGTGCACCACCAATGGAAACCTGCTGCAGGTGGGGGCGCTCTGCTAATCAGCTGGGCAGCACCTGACTCTCTCCTGGGTGGTTGCCCATGTGCTCAGCTTACGGAGAAGGCAGCTTGTGCCAGTTTGGGGCTGCATGTGCCACAGCGGAGCCTCACGGCTGGGCATTAGCAACGTGACGCCAGTTCACGGGTCAGCCAGCAAGGCCTGGTGTGGGTGCCCTTAGCAAGTCATCTGCCCCAGGGAGAGACAGCAGATGCCCAGCCACTGGGGCATTGCTCCGGGGGCCTGTGATCCAGCTGAGCTTTGACATGTGGCAGCTGTGGAGCACGCTGGTGCTTCGATCCTTTAGTGTGGTTCTCCCAGGAGGAGCCCTGGAAAACCCTTGTGTGCCTGAGGCTGCTGCCCAAGGCAGGTGGCTGGAGTGTGCCATGGGGCACGCCCTCCTGCTGCGGGGATTTCAGCTGGCTAACCAGAGCACCCCAGGCATGCCCTGCACAGAGCCACAGTGCAATCTGGTGGGATGTTCCAGCAGGGAGCCCTGCCCCACCTGGGCCCTGCTGTGCTGAATGCACAGCGTCTCCCAGGGCACCACTGGCGCTGTGCAATGCACCGGGCTGTGGGGCCTAGGCCCTTGTGTGGCATCTCCTCCTTCGCTGCAGGGGGTAAGAACAGTGGCTTTGTCTGCTCCAGGGGCCCAGATTTAGTCTTTGTTTTGATTGGCTTCCGAAATAACAGCTTGTATTGTCCTGATTTGCCCACCCCCGCAAGCTGGCCAACAATGGCCCCTGCTCACTGGTGCTGGGCTTCTCACACACGGCTCAGCCGGCACCATCAGTACGGGACACGTGTCATGTCATGCAGCTGCAAAAGCAGAGTAGGTTGGTGTGACCTGGCATAGCACAGCAAGGAGCAGGTCAGGACTGGGAGGCATTGGCACAGCAATGTGTAGGGAGATGTGGCTGGAACAGCCGGGCGCTGGGGGTCGGGATTGAGGGGTGGGGAGCCGTGTCTGGAATAGCCGGGGGCTGTGGGGTGGGGTTAGGAGGTGGGGGAGCCATGGCTGGAATAGCTGCGAGCTGTGGGGTTGGGATTAGGGGGTAGGGAGCCATGTCTGGAAGAGCCGGGGGCTGTGGGGTGGGGTTAGGAGGTGGGGGAGCCATGGCTGGAATAGCTGCGAGCTGTGGGGTTGGGATTAGGGGGTGGGGAGCCGTGGCTGGTGGAGCCGGGGCTGTGGGATGGGATCAAGGGCCAGGGAGCCGTGGCTGGTGGAGCCGGGGCTGTGGGGTGGGATCGAGGGCCGGGGAGCCGTGGCTGGTGGAGCCGGGGCTGTGGGGTGGGATCGAGGGCTGGGGGAGCCATGGCTGGTGGAGCCGGGGCTGTTGGGTGGGATCGAGGGCCGGGGAGCCGTGGCTGGTGGAGACGGGGCTGTGGGGTGGGATCGAGGGCTGGGGGAGCCGTGGCTGGTGGACCCGGGGCTGTTGGGTGGGATCGAGGGCTGGGGAGCTGTGGCTGGTGGAGCCAGGGCTGTGGGGTGGGATCGACGGCCGGGGAGCCGTGGCTGGTGGAGCCGGGGCTGTGGGGTGGGATCGAGGGCTGGGGAGCTGTGGCTGGTGGAGCCAGGGCTGTGGGGTGGGATTGAGGGCTGGGGAGCCATGGCTGGTGGAGCTGGGGCTGTGGGGTGGGATTGAGGGCTGGGGAGCCGTGGCTGGTGGAGCCGGGGCTGTGGGGTGGGATCGAGGGGTGGGGGAGCCGTGGCTGGTGGAGCCGGGGCTGTGGGGTGGGATCGAGGGCCGGGGAGCCGTGGCTGGTGGAGCCGGGGCTGTGGGGTGGGATCGAGGGCTGGGGGAGCCGTGGCTGGTGGAGCCGGGGCTGTGGGGAGGGATCGAGGGCCGGGGAGCCGTGGCTGGTGGAGCCGGGGCTGTGGGGTGGGATCGACGGCCAGGGAGCCGTGGCTGGTGGAGCCGGGGCTGTGGGGAGGGATCGAGGGCCGGGGAGCCGTGGCTGGTGGAGCCGGGGCTGTGGGGTGGGATCGAGGGCCGGGGAGCCGTGGCTGGTGGAGCCGGGGCTGTGGGGTGGGATCGAGGGGTGGGGGAGCCGTGGCTGGTGGAGCCGGGGCTGTGGGGTGGGATTGAGGGCTGGGGAGCCGTGGCTGGTGGAGCCGGGGCTGTGGGGTGGGATTGAGGGCTGGGGAGCCGTGGCTGGTGGAGCCGGGGCTGTGGGGTGGGATCGAGGGGTGGGGGAGCCGTGGCTGGTGGAGCCGGGGCTGTGGGGTGGGATCGAGGGCCGGGGAGCCGTGGCTGGTGGAGCCGGGGCTGTGGGGTGGGATCGAGGGCCGGGGAGCCGTGGCTGGTGGAGCCGGGGCTGTGGGGTGGGATCGAGGGCCGGGGAGCCGTGGCTGGTGGAGCCGGGGCTGTGGGGTGGGATCGAGGGCTGGGGGAGCCGTGGCTGGTGGAGCCGGGGCTGTGGGGTGGGATCGAGGGCCGGGGAGCCGTGGCTGGTGGAGCTGGGGCTGTGGGGTGGGATCGAGGGCCGGGGAGCCGTGGCTGGTGGAGCTGGGGCTGTGGGGAGGGATCGAGGGGTGGGGGAGCCGTGGCTGGTGGAGCCGGGGCTGTGGGGTGGGATCGAGGGCCGGGGAACCGTGGCTGGTGGAGCCCCGGGCTGCAGCTCGGGCGTGGGGATCATTGGCAGAGGAGTACAGAGCTCCTGCTGCTGCAGTTTCAGTTTCTCCCTTATGTTCCCACGAGCTCTGCGCATCCCCCACCGCCCTGGCTGGTCTCACCCTGCGCTGGGCCGCAGGAGCAGCCCACGGGCTGAGTGGACGGGAGAGACGATAAAGCTGCCACTGAATACAGTCACCAGGCAACCGCGTCGGCCTCTGGGACCCAAGGCCCCTGTGAGCCTGTCGGAGCTGGGGGAGTGGGGAGTAATTCCCAGCTCAGCCCCAGCAGGGGGGCTGCAGGGCATGGGGCTAGCGTGGCTTGTTGGCCTTGCACTAGCTGGGCTTGTGCCCACCTTCTCCAAGCCACCCCTAATTAACATCCACCTTCCTTGCCTGGGGGCCTGCCAGTGCGGCTTCTCCTCCCCAGCCTCCTGTGGGCCTGCGCCTGCTGTGGGGATTGACACCAGCCTTCCCCCTTTTGGGTCTCCTCCCCGCCAGGCTTGCAGTGGTGACAGGGTGTGGCGGGGGGATGTAAGGGCCGGTCCATGAACAGTGGTGTTTACACCGGGAAGCTGTTAGGCAGTAACACAGGACTCCCGGTTCTCTCCCTGCCAGGTCATTTCTGTGCCCCTGACGTCCCTTGGGGCCTTGCTGGTCTCACTTGCACAGTGGGGACCATCCCACCGGTCTCGCAGTGCAGCTGATTGGTTCTGGGAAGCACCTGGGGAGGGTGTGGGCTGGCAGTGAGCCTGGGGAAGGGGGGCGTAGGGGGCTCCTGGGCAGGGAGGCGGCGCATGTTCTGTGGTTGGGTGAGTGGGTGGTATGTGGAGAGCACGGGCAGGGTGTCTGAGGGGCCCCGATGGTGTTTGCATCTCTGCTGGGTTTCGCTGGGTGGGAGAGCGTGAGAACACGGCGTTTTGCTCAGAGAAGTGGCTGGGAAGGGGGTGAATCCGCCGGAGTGTCTGAGTATCCCTTTGTGACGCTGGCTAAGCGGCTGGGCAGGTTTGCTGCATGGGCAGAGTGCTTGCCAAGCGGTCCCTTGCAGAGGTCTGGCTGTGTCCCCGGGGGGAACAGGAGCCCTGGGGAGCTCTAACCATCGCCTCTCTTTGCTCCTCAGGCGCTGAGAGAGCTGTCAGCCGTGCTTGTTTCCCTGCCTGCCGAAGGAACCGGATCACCATGACACTGGCCGGTATGGACGTGCCCAGACGTGGCCCCTAGTGCCACCTGCTAGCGCAGCTGGTGTCCAGCTCTGACCCCTTTGCTGCAGGACGGGCAATGGCCTTTGTCTCCGTTAGTTGCCGGCAGGGCCAGAGGACACAAGACATGGCCACACGGCCACCCCCTCTAGGTCCCTGGCAGGTGCCCAGACTCGCTGCCCTCACCCACCGTTCCTTTTGCATTTCCTGAGAGCCCCCTGTTCGAACTGGCCCCTGCTGCTCAGAAGACACAGGGGGCAGCAGCGGGCAGGGCCTTTTGTGATCAGATCTTAGCTTCTCCTGATCCTGGGGTTTTGCTACACCCCAGCAGAGCTCGGCAGATCCAGCCTCACTATTACAACTCCAACAGGGTAAAATGTGGGGGTGGTCACTCTGTGCCTCACTCTCCCCGGGATAGTGACACTTGCCTTAGGTCCTTAGGTCCTGCGGCTAACGACTGTGATAGCCTTGACAGTGGAGTGAAAAGTGACATGTGGTTGCGTTACAAGGTGTTTGCCAAACCCAGTAGCACGCAACCTGTCTCAGCCACCCCTTCCCCCAGTTTTACTGCTGGAGGAGATGGCATAGAGCAGGGGGTTTGAAATACTTGCCCTCCAATGGATCTGTTCATCCAGAGGTTTGGCTCCGGAGTCCATTTCCCCCACTTGCCTGTAGCACTCGTGTGCCCCAGTTAGCTGCAACTGCTCCACCCAAGAAGTGGCTGCACTTTGCTCAGGGGGTATTGTGTGGGGATCTGGGATAAGTCAAAGCAGGAGGGGTTCTCTGGTCATCAGCCCAGGCTGCAAAGAGTGACTCTCAGGATGGTGTTTTCACAGCGTACAAAGAGAAGATGAAGGAGCTCCCCCTCGTGTCCTTGTTCTGCTCCTGCTTCCTGGCCGATCCCTTGAACAAACCAGCCTATAAATATGAAGGTAGGTCACTGGCCCATCAGTGCACCTTAATTCCTTCTGGGATTATGAAGGGATGGCTATGGGGGAAACAGCTGCTCTTCCAGGGGTCACCATCTGTCCTGGGAGCTTGCCTGGCCTGCCTCCCACACAGCAAACCTCAGGGTGGATCAGCCTGGGTCCCCTCCAGGGAGATTTGCACCTGCTGACCCAAACAGATCCAGACCGGCCTGGGGCTGGCAGCACAGGGGATTAAACTGCCAAATTTGGCATTGTGGATTCACAAGACTCTCCTGGGAACAGGTGGGAAACCCCTTAATAACCAGGGTGGAAGAGTGCAATCAGCTCGAGCACGCCGCACACACCTTCCATCCTAAATGTGCTTCAGCTAAGGGAGAGACTCCGTTTCCTGGTAGCAGTGGGAGGTTGTTATCCTCTGGGCAGACTGGCATCTGGACTGGGACACCGCCGCCGTAGCTGGCGTATTACTTAGCCAACAATATAGGTCACATCTGCTTGTTATTTCCTTAACGATTGCCTGACACCTTCCTTGCTTGGCATATAATTAACTGCAGAACCCACTCTTGTTAATTGCTCTTAGCTTAGCACAGTTTAAAACCCCCGTCCTGGGCATTTACATGATGAAGAACAGTCTTTGACAAGGATAACAATGATCAGGGTCATCCACCCTCATACTTCCTGGTACAGATGGATCACCACTTGGGATCAGGAAAAAATTCGCCCCCCTTCCCTGGGGCACAAAGAAATTTTTCCATGGCTGAAGCATTGGCCGCTGTCACAGACAGAAATGATCTCTGAGTCTCCTGTCATCTTATTTGGATGATAAGGATCTGGGGACAGGGCGCAGGGTTTCCTAGGTGCTTTCTGAAGGCCAGCGCTCCTTGCAGCTGCTCTGCAGATACCAGGCCATGAGAACAAGCTCAGATCTGGCTCCCACAAGCAGGGGAGGATGAAACGCAAGGCACCGGCGGTGGGTGTTTCCACAGATTTACTTTAGGAAGCCACGACTTAATGGATCCTTCCAGGTGACTCGCACCAGCAGACCGGAATTGGGAGCAATTATCCTCAGAGTGCCCCGCTCAGCTGCCCCCACCCCTGCGCCCCTTACACCATCCGTTCTTGTGTTGTGTGCGGTGCCAGGTCGCTCTGAAAGATGCTGGTCCCAGGAGCTTGGCTTCCCTGGTGGTCACAGGGACTGGCTCATACTGAATCCTGGGCTCTTGGCTGCATTGTACCATGCATGGTTTCTCCTTCTGCTCTGAATGATAGAATCACGGGCTAGCTCCAGAGTGCTAGACAGGACCGCCAGGGTGACCTAGTCTGAGTTGCAGGGCTAATGGTGTCCAGTCCCTCCCATACAGCTGGCTCTCCAGCCTCCTGCTGAAACCCTCCAGGAGAGGAGCTTCCATGGCCTCTGCAGGTCTCTGTTGGTTGTCCCCTGCTCTCACCGCTGGGAAGTTTTTCCTCAGATTTAGTCCAAATGTGCTCTGCTGGGGTTTGAACTCATTGTCTCTTGTCCTTCCCCTGGTGGCAAGACAGAACAGCTTTTTCGTCTGTTTCTGGCAGCTTTTCAAGTGTCTGGAGACAGTATCACGTCCCCCCCCAACTCCTCTTTGCCAAACTAAACACACCCAGTTTCTTCAGCCTCTGCTCAGATGTCTGCAGTCCATCCCTTTGATCCTCTCGGTTGCGTGCCTCTGCATCTTTCCAGAGTCCCTACATCTTTTCTGTACATAGGTGACCAAACCTGGACACAGCACTCCCGCAGACGCCTAACCAGCGCTGAGTAAGCAGAGCTATCACCTCCTAGGACTTGCACGATGCGCCTCTGTTAATGCAACCTAAAACTGCGTTTGTTTATTTTGCAACAATGTCACATTGCTGACTTCTGCTGAGGTTGTGATCCACCCCAATGCTCAGAGCTGGGTGTTTTTTTCCCCCCTTCAAATAGCAGTAGTAGGCTGTTATCCTCCAGGGGAATCAATCCCTCCAATTGGATGTTGCCCCCTTTACCAGGGTGTAATTAGCAGCAAATTCACCAAAAATATATTTTTTTTCTAGTCAATGAAGCTGCTGTTGAATTCAGATTGAATTCAGCAAATAGTTTGTGTTGGGCAAAAAGCTTTTTTGAACCTGTGCAACAGTATGTTATTCAACTAAACAGAGAAAGAGATGAAAAATACCCGGTCCCCAGGAAACCATTTGGAACAGGATGGAAAATCCTGTTATATGGGGGTCAAACACACCATTTTGTGCCACGTGATTGTTTTGCTGACTCCCTGTCAGCGAGAAAACCCCAAATAATTCAGCTTCACTTGGAGCCAAACTGATTTTTTTCCCCAGATTTTTCGGTTCATCCTCCCAGACAACGAAACAATCCCTGATTCGCTCTTAGCCATTCTAAGCTGGGCTTTGCCCGTCACAGGCCATTGCTTGCGGCTAGGTATTCACAGGGCATCCTGGTAAGCTAAGCACTCCCCGGGCATCCCCAGCCACGGCCCCTCTGTGCCATGCTGCCCAGGGTAAGCCCGTCCAGCCTGTCGCCTCCTTGCCAGAGACCCTTAAAATCTGCTGGTTTGTGCTTGGACTGATGCGGTGATGTGGCCAACGTGTGAGCGAAAGGAGCCTTGGAAGAAGCTAGAGGAGCTAAGGGGCAAGGAGATGGATGAGTGACCATTGGCCTGTGTGTGTAAGAGGGATTGTGTCTAAGGCTATGGGTGTGTGAATGCCAGGGTGCGTGTACGGATGAGAAAGAGGGAGATGAATGAACCTAGAGGGGTGTGAACACAGGTGGAGGGGGAGACAATGATGGGTGTGTGAGCACGTGTGTGTGAGTGAATCCCAGGAGACTGTGTGAGTGTGTATGGGTTATGGAGTGGGTGAGTGTGAGTGGCTGCCAGGGGACTGAGCATGAGTGTGTGCTGGTGTGAGCACATGGCAGAGGACAAAGTGAGACCAGAACTGAGTGTGAGCAACTGGTGGGGAATGGAGGGTGTGAGCAACTTGCAGCGGTGGAGTGTAAGTATGCAAGCGCATGTGAGTGTGCAAGAAGAGGCAAAGGGTGAGTGTGCAAGCAGGTGAGTGTGCAAGACAGTGTGGCGGTGGAGGCTGAGTGTGAGTGGTACAAGCAGGTGTGAGTAATTGTGAGGGGTGAGTGGGTGAGAGCAGGTGCATTAAGCGGCTGCAGGGCGCGCTGTGAGTGGGTGTGAAAAGCTGTGGGGGCAGTCTGAGTGCCTGTGCATGTGTGCACCTGTTGAGGGGTGAGTGTGCAAGTGGGTGTGACTGGCTCCAGGGACTGAGTGAGCGAGTGAGTGGCTGTGGGGGAGCACGTGTGTGAGCAGCTGCAGGAGCAGTGTGACTAGGTATGGCGGGTGAGCATGGGAGCAGGTGTGAATGGCTGTGGGGTGGTGTGAGTATGTGAGTGGGTGTGAGAAGCTGTGGGCAGTGAGCATGAATGTGGGGGACAGTGTGAGTGGGGGTGTAAGTGGCTGTGGGTGAGTGTGAGTGGGTGGGAGTAGTTGCAGGGGTGTGAGTGTGTGAGGGGCTGCAGGGCTGGTGTGAGTATCTGTGGGGGTGAGTGTGCAAATAGGTATGAATGATTGTGGACAGCGATGTAGTGTGTGAGTGGCTGCAGGAGCATTGTGAGTGGCTGTGAAGGGGTGTGAGTGGCTGTGAAGGGGTGTGAGCAGGCATGAGTGGCTCCAGGGGTGGTGTGAGTTGCTGTGGAGGGGTGTGAGCAGGCGTGAGTGGCTGCAGGAGTGTTGTGAGTGGCTGTGAAGGGGCGTGAGCAGGTGTGAGTGGCTATGGGGCGGTGTGAGTGGCTGTGAAGGGACATGAGCAGACGTGAGTGGCTATGAGGCGGTGTGAGTGGCTGTGGAGGGGCGTGAGAAGGTGTGAGTGGCTATGGGGAGGTGTGAGTGGCTGTGGAGGGGCGTGAGCAGGCGTGAGTGGCTATGGGGCGGTGTGAGTGGCTGTGAAGGGGCGTGAGCAGGTGTGAGTGGCTGTGGAGGGTGTGAGTGGGCGTGAGTGGCTGTGGAGGGGCGTGAGTGGCTATGGGGTGGTGTGAGTGGCTATGGAGGGGCGTGAGCAGGCGTGAGTGGCTATGGGGTGGTGTGAGTAGCTGTGAAGGGGCGTGAGCAGGTGTGAGTGGCTATGGGGCGGAGTGAGTGGCTGTGGAGGGGCGTGAGCAGGCGTGAGTGGCTATGGGGCGGTGTGAGTGGCTGTGGAGGGGCGCGAGCAGGTGTGAGTGGCTATGGGGTGGTGTGAGTGGCTGTGGACTGCGTGAGCAGGCGTGAGTGGCTATGGGGCGGTGTGAGTGGCTGTGGAGGGGCGTGAGCAGGCGTGAGTGGCTGTGGAGGGCGTGAGCGGGCGTGAGTGGCTATGGGGCGGTGTGAGTGGCTGTGGAGGGGCGCGAGCAGGCGTGAGTGGCTGTGGAGGGCGTGAGCAGGCGTGAGTGGCTATGGGGCAGTGTGAGTGGCTGTGAAGGGGCGTGAGCAGGTGTGAGTGGCTATGGGGTGGTGTGAGTGGCTGTGGAGGGCGTGAGCAGGCGTGAGTGGCTATGGGGCGGTGTGAGTGGCTGTGGAGGGGCGCGAGCAGGCGTGAGTGGCTGTGGAGGGTGTGAGCAGGCGTGAGTGGCTATGGGGCAGTGTGAGTGGCTGTGAAGGGGCGTGAGCAGGTGTGAGTGGCTGTGGAGGGTGTGAGTGGGTGTGAGTGGCTGTGGAGGGGCGTGAGTGGCTATGGGGTGGTGTGAGTGGCTGTGGAGGGGCGTGAGCAGGCGTGAGTGGCTGTGGGGTGATGTGAGTAGCTGTGAAGGGGCGTGAGCAGGTGTGAGTGGCTATGGGGCAGAGTGAGTGGCTGTGGAGGGGCATGAGCAGGCGTGAGTGGCTATGGGGCGGAGTGAGTGGCTGTGGAGGGGCGCGAGCAGGCGTGAGTGGCTATGGGGTGGTGTGAGTGGCTGTGGAGGGGTGTGAGCAGGCGTGAGTGGCTGTGGAGGGCGTGAGCGGGTGTGAGTGGCTATGGGGCGGTGTGAGTGGCTGTGGAGGGGCACGAGCAGGTGTGAGTGGCTGTGGAGGGCATCAGCAGGCGTGAGTGGCTATGGGGCGGTGTGAGTGGCTGTGGAGGGGTGTGAGCGGGCGTGAGTGGCTGTGGAGGGCGTGAGCAGGCGTGAGTGGCTATGGGGTGGTGTGAGTGGCTGTGGAGGGGTGTGAGCAGGCGTGAGTGGCTATGGGGCGGTGTGAGTGGCTGTGAAGGGGTGTGAGCAGGTGTGAGTGGCTGTGGAGGGCGTGAGCAGGCGTGAGTGGCTATGGGGTGGTGTGAGTGGCTGTGGAGGGGTGTGAGCAGGCGTGAGTGGCTATGGGGCGGTGTGAGTGGCTGTGAAGGGGTGTGAGCGGGTGTGAGTGGCTGTGGAGGGTGTGAGCAGGCATGAGTGGCTATGGGGTGGTGTGAGTGGCTGTGGAGGGCGTGAGCAGGCGTGAGTGGCTATGGGGTGGTGTGAGTGGCTGTGGAGGGCGTGAGCAGGCGTGAGTGGCTGTGGAGGGGTGTGAGCAGGCGTGAGTGGCTATGGGGCGGTGTGAGTGGCTGTGAAGGGGTGTGAGCGGGTGTGAGTGGCTGTGGAGGGCGTGAGCAGGCGTGAGTGGCTATGGGGTGGTGTGAGTGGCTGTGGAGGGCGTGAGCAGGTGTGAGTGGCTGTGGAGGGGTGTGAGCAGGCGTGAGTGGCTATGGGGCGGTGTGAGTGGCTGTGAAGGGGCGTGAGCAGGCGTGAATGGCTGTGGAGGGCGTGAGCGGGCGTGAGTGGCTGTGGAGGGCGTGAGCAGGCGTGAGTGGCTGTGGAGGGTGTGAGCAGGCGTGAGTGGCTATGGGGCGGTGTGAGTGGCTGTGGAGGGCGTGAGCAGGCGTGAGTGGCTATGGGGCGGTGTGAGTGGCTGTGGAGGGCGTGAGCGGGCGTGAGTGTCTGTGGAGGGTGTGAGCAGGTGTGAGTGGCTATGGGGCGGTGTGAGTGGCTGTGGAGGGCGTGAGCGGGCGTGAGTGGCTGTGGAGGGCGTGAGCAGGCGTGAGTGGCTGTGGAGGGTGTGAGCAGGCGTGAGTGGCTATGGGGCGGTGTGAGTGGCTGTGGAGGGCGTGAGCAGGCGTGAGTGGCTATGGGGCGGTGTGAGTGGCTGTGGAGGGTGTGAGCAGGTGTGAGTGGCTATGGGGCGGTGTGAGTGGCTGTGGAGGGCGTGAGCAGGCGTGAGTGGCTATGGGGCGGTGTGAGTGGCTGTGGAGGGCGTGAGCGGGCGTGAGTGGCTGTGGAGGGTGTGAGCAGGCGTGAGTGGCTATGGGGCGGTGTGAGTGGTTGTGGAGGGCGTGAGCAGGCGTGAGTGGCTGTGGAGGGTGTGAGCAGGCGTGAGTGGCTATGGGGCGGTGTGAGTGGCTGTGGAGGGCGTGAGCGGGCGTGAGTGGCTGCAGGGTTGGTGTGCGAGCGGTAACTCTTGTCTCACTCGCTCGCTCCCCCAGCGGACACGGTTGACCTCACCTGGTGCGTCATCTCGGACATGGAGGTCATCGAGCTCAACAAGCGCACCTCTGGCCAGTCCTTCGAGGTGATCCTCAAGCCGCCCTCCTTCGACGGGATCCCCGAGTTCAACGCCTCCCTGCCCCGGCGCCGCGACCCCTCGCTGGAAGAGATCCAGAAGAAGCTGGAGGCGGCCGAGGAGCGGCGGAAGGTGGGCAGAAGAGCCCGTGGGGCTCAGGCTGCGTGTGGCGGGGGAGGGCTGGCGGTTGGGGTACATTGGGCTGCTGGTGCGCCACAGCCTGGGAGCAGGTGCAGAGGGTTCGGGGAAGTATCTGAGACAGTCTCTGGGGGGGCAGTTAAATGTTGGAGGCTCCTGGGGAGGAGACCCCCCGACACCCAGCCTTGGGCCCTCCTCTGGACACCCCAGCCCGCAGGGCAGAAAGCACAGGTGCCTGCTAAGATTTGGGTCAGCGCCTCCAGCCGTCAGGGCTCCCTGAGTGGGCACCTGCCACCTGGTTTACTGGCCCCTGAACTATCGGTCACCCCTTTGGGGTTATCGTCATCCCTTCAGCACCCCCAGCTCTGACCCAGCCAGCAGGGGCTCAGCTGGGTTGCGGGTTGGCCCAGCACCAGCCTTTCAATCCCCCTTCGCAGGACGGGGAGTGAGAGTTGTCCTCAGGGACCTCTCCCAGCTCCCGCTTCAACTAGTCACCCAGGCCAGGACACCCCCGTGTAGCCCGGGCTGGCCTTAACTCCGTGCCGGGAGGGAGGACGGGGGGGCATTTGCACGGCTTAGCTCTGCCCAAAGTTGCAAGGCGCCCCTGTCGCTTGGAATGGGCCAGCCCGAGAGTGAGACTGAACTGGGCTGTGGGGAAAAGCTGGAGGCAGCACAATACAATACCATGGGCTTGGGTAACGTCCGGCAGCTTGGCCATCGCTGGGCTTTGGACCATCAGAGCTAAGAGCTTGAAGCTCTGCAGCTGGAGTTATGGGGCGAAAGCCTGGATCTTCCTAGTATTTAGGTGCCTAACTCCCCAAGTGCCTTGGAGGATTGGCTCCTAAATCCCCCAGGCAGCTGCTGCGGCTCAGGTGGAGAGGGAGGTTGTGTATTGCAGGCTGAAAGCTGGTTCCACTCATGACTCAGGCACCTCGCTGTCCCCAGCGGGCCCGGGACGCCACGCGGCTCTCGCCCAGCGCTCAGCCGGCTTGTCCTGTTTGCTTTGTGGGTGCAGTACCAGGAAGCGGAGCTCCTGAAGCACCTGGCGGAGAAGCGGGAGCACGAGCGGGAGGTCATCCAGAAAGCCATCGAGGAGAACAACAACTTCATCAAGACGGCCAAGGAGAAGCTGGAGCACAAGATGGAGTCCAACAAAGAGAACCGGGAGGCCCACTTAGCGGCCATGCTGGAACGCCTGCAGGAGAAGGTGAGCGCAGGGCGCCCTACCTCGGGCCTCGTGGAAGGCGACCGCTCTGCAGAGCGTGCCGTCTTATCACATTAAGCCAGAGGCAGGGTTAGGGGTCGCACTGGCCGGAGGGGGAACCTGAGGCCCAAAGCGAGGACAGGCCATAGGTACAGAAACGGGCAGATAGGCCTGAAGTCCACCACGCCGGGGCGGCTCAGCTTGTCAGAGTGACTGCTCACGTCCCTCTACCTGCCTCCCACTCACATCCGACCTCCCTCCCACACCCGGCCTGCATTCCCCTGGGCCTCAGGCTGTCCTTCATGGGAGGCCTGTGCTGCCCCTGGTCACTCTGGCTACGTCTACACGTGCAGCCAACATCGAAATAGCTTATTTCGATGTTGCGACATCGAAATAGTCTATTTCGATGAATAACGTCTACACGTCCTCCAGGGCCGGCAACATCGATGTTCAACTTCGACGTTGCTCAGCCCAACATCGAAATAGGCGCTGCGAGGGAACGTCTACACGTCAAAGTAGCACACATCGAAATAGGGATGCCAGGCACAGCTGCAGACAGGGTCACAGGGCGGACTCAACAGCCAGCCGCTCCCTTAAAGGGCCCCTCCCAGACACAGTTGCACTAAACAACACAAGATACACAGAGCTGACAACTGGTTGCAGACCCTGTGCCTGCAGCATGGATCCCCAGCTGCCGCAGAAGCAGCCAGAAGCCCTGGGCTAAGGGCTGCTGCCCACGGTGACCATAGAGCCCCGCAGGGGCTGGAGAGAGAGCATCTCTCAACCCCCCAGCTGATGGCCGCCATGGAGGACCCAGCAATTTCGACGTTGCAGGACGCGGATCGTCTACACGGTCCCTACTTCGACGTTGAACGTCGAAGTAGGGCGCTATTCCTATCTCCTCATGAGGTTAGTGACTTCGACGTCTCGCCGCCTAACGTCGAAGTTAACTTCGAAATAGCGCCCGACGTGTGTAGACGCGACGGGCGCTATTTCGAAGTTGGTGCCGCTACTTCGAAGTAGCGTGCACGTGTAGACGCAGCTTCTGGGTGGCCCGTCTCCGGCCCTTCTGCCACAGGCACCGATCGGTACCTGGCGGAAGCTCTGCTCAGAGCTGACCTGGCGCACCAGGAGAGCCCGGCAGTTCCCTGCCCTCAGCTGGGAGACGCGTCTCATTAGCTTACGCCACCTTGAAACATCAGCCCCTGGGGCGTTAGGTGGGACGTGAGCAGTCACTCTGACAAGCTGAGCCGCCCCGGCGTGGTGGACTTCAGGCCTATCTGCCCGTTTCTGTACCTATGGCCTGTCCTCGCTGCTAGGGACTGGGCTGCTGGCCAGGCTGAGGCACCTGACTCAAGGAGAGAGCTCATGGCTGCAGATACCACCTGGAGGTGCCCACATCTGGAGCACCAGCTCAGCCCCTCAGCACCAGCCCTTCCCCTTCCCACCCTCCTCCGGCAGTTCTCTCCGGGCTGCCCAGCTTGGGAAAATCCCTTTCTTAGCAGCAGAACAATCCTCCGAGACTCTGCCAGGAGACACCGAAATCAGGAAAGAGAGTTCTGCCCGCCTGGCAGCTGGGCCTTGCACTTCTCTGCTGGGCAGCCCCCAAACCCCTAAACCCAAACCCACCTAGAGCCATGGGCCCACAGGCAAGCCTGTGGCAGAACTGGGAGCTGTACTCCGTGCTCCTGAGCCCCAGCCCTGTGCTTTGCCCTTCTCCCTCGCTGAGCCATCCTTGCTTCCTGGCTCCCTCCACATTGCCTTTCATCTCAGCTGCTTTATTCTTCATTGCAAGGCAGCTGGCTGCTGGTAGCCCTGAGGGATGGCCTGGCAGGCCAGGGCTGGGAGTAGGGACCAGGCCAGGCAGATGGGACAAACAGCTGAGTGAGATGGCTACCTCTCAAGGCCATCTGCAGGCCTCCGCCTCTTTCCATCTCACACCCAGGCACGCTCATTGACTCTCCTTCTGGAATGTCCCCAGCTGCCAACCCACATGGGTCTGTGTCTCTGGTTAAGGTCTTTCCTTGGTCCCCCATGGCTGTTGCCCACCTCTGAGCACATCACAGTCGTGACTGTCTTTCCCTTTGGAAGGCAGGGCAGTGCTGTGAGCCCCATTGCGCGGATGGGGAAACTGAGGCACAGAGCAGCTTATGGGAGTGTCTGGGGCACAGCTGAGATTGGAACCCAGGTCGCCAAGGCCTGACCTAGCACCCTCACCAGGGTTCCCTCCGTAGAACTATGCCTGCTGCTTCATCTGCTCTGGCTTGCACAAACCTGAGCAAAGGAGGGCCTGGCCCTTTCCTTGGGAAATGGCTCATTCTCATTTTCATTTGCTCAGTTTCATCTCCCCTCGCCCAGACCTAGCTCCTTGGGCTGCCCCATGTGCAGTTCCCCTGAGCTCCTGGGTCACCGCTCCCCTTCCGGGTGCCCTCCTTAGAGCACAGCACCTTGGTACCACCCCTGGAGGAGGACCTGGGGGACACACTTCCCTGTGGGCTTCCCCTTTGAACATTAGCAGACCTGTTACATCTTCTGGGCATATCCTCACCCCAATGCCCTGCCCCTCCACCAGCTCCCACCCACTCTAGCCTCTTCCAGAGGCCTTCTCCAGCCTACACCGTGTATCCGAGACCAAGACAGGGAGGCAGAGAAGAACAATGGAAGCGTAATTCTGTGCTGTAATTAGACACCCACGTCTGGCCTGCGCCAGCTGCCTTGGGCGTCTAATCGCGGTGTAGATGTTCCGGCTGAGACTGCGGTGCAGACATATACCCTAGAGTTCTCCGTGTGGTTTTAGCAGCCTGGTGCCTCCTTTCTGGATCCGACCCAAGGACTTGGTGTGTTTGGGCCCAGCCCTTAATGATCACACTGCAGCAGTATTAGTGGTGTTATGCTGGCAGAGAGGAATCTGGGCCACCAAACCCGATCTGCCCCTGCCACTAAGCCCAACCCCTCTGTGGTCCCCCTGCGGCTGCCCATCTTTGCCGCCCGAAGCCCAGCACGCTCACATGGTCTCCCTGCCCACAGGACAAACATGCGGAAGAGGTGCGGAAGAACAAGGAGCTCAAGGAAGAGGCCTCCAGGTAGAGAGGCCGGGACGGTGGCGGTTTGGACTGACAGCGCCGGTGAAGCTCTGCGGCCGATGACGGGACGTTGCTCTGCTTGCTTTGTTTGTGAATGTAAAGAATTGAGCAGTGAAGCCATCCTATTTGTTTCGGGGGAGGGAGGGACCAGGGAGGAGCGAGATGGGGCTGGGGGTGTTTGCTGGAGGGAGGACTGGGCAGGGTGGGGAATAGACACTCCCCATTTGGGAAGTCTACAATCCTCTCCATGGCTTCATGTTTACTTCCTCATCCTTAGTGTCCAAGAACACATCTGAATGAACAAAGGGTCGGTGAGGCTGGCGGTCGGGGGAGGTGACCCAACGGGGTGGGAGGGGGTGTGCAGCGCGGGTGACTTTAATTTGGGGAGAAGTGCCAATCGGACGGGGCTGCCCTGTCTGCATCTCTCTGTACTGGTGAGCAGAAGAGTCCTCTCTCGAGTGCGTGTAGCCTGTTCTGTGTTTGCCATGAACTTTGGTCATCAATACATATAAAACATCTCCTCTCGGTGTCTCGGTCTTCTTCTTCGTTGTGTCTCTCACGGCAGGCCTGCCCGGGTCCTGGCGCTGCTTGGCTTCCTTCTTCCCAGAAACTCCGATGGGCTTTGGAAATAATGCTTTGCCAGCTGGGCAGTATTGTCTGCCGTAATTAATAGGCTTCCAACCCTCTCTTAACCCCTGAGAACCATTTGCTTCCTAGGGTGGTGTTATCCACTTGTGGGAGCCACTCACTTGGCTTTAGTGAAGCGAAGTTCAAAATCCCTGTGATCGCCTTCAGAGTGAGGATTTGGCAGGGAGATCTGGGACGTAGCCTCTAATGAGAGATCCCTTTTTCCAGGCATGGAGCGGCAGAGAGTCTCTCTCTGTTTTGGAGCGAGGCAGCTGGTGGGAGGGGAGAAGGTGCCTAAGCTGGGATTGCTGAGAAGAGATACGTTCTGTGCTGGGGTGGGCGAGGGAGAATCAGCAACGGAAGGGACGGTGAGGACGGGAGGACAGGCGGAAGCCCAGACTGGAAAACCAGGGAAGATGCATGGGTGTCTGAAAGAAAGCGAGCGAGTCAGGCAGTGGAGTGGGCTCCCAGAGAAGATGATGGAGGCCTCCTTCTCACTGGGTCTCATGGGCACAGGAGTAAGGAAGATAGTGGAAAAGGGCCACCTTCAGCTCGGTGAGTTGGGCTGCACTGAAAGACCAGTCAGGGCTGGTGGTCCTGGCCCCACATGTGCTGCTGACCTGCTTGCCCACACCTGGAGAAAGCAGGGAGGTGGCATCCATCTAGCTGTAAGCCAGCAACCAGAGCAGGGAGCCTCTCTGCTGTAGCCTGCCTGCAGACAGAGCCTCCCGGCTCGACAGAGCCCTATGCTCTGTACTGAGGTCCTGGTTCCCTCCACCTGCAGATAAAGCTGTTAGGGAATTGATTAAACAAGGGGCCTTGATAAAATGGCGTCTCTGGGCCGTTGACGATGAGAGCAATGAAGCAGGGCCCAGCTCTGCCGAGCACGGCTGAGACACAGGAGCTGGCTGCAGGGGCAGGTGGGGAAGAGGCAATGGGGTTTGTTCCAGTGGTGTGGCACCAGCTGTCGTTTTGTATACAACTCTTGTAAATAAACTGCCTTGGCGTTTCGTTCCTCTGTCGTGCGCTGTGCTGTGTCTTGGGTGCATTTTGTGTGGGGACATGCTGAGATGCCTGCGGTGGAGACGGCGCTGGGGGTGTGCGGGGGTCGAGATAGAGGGATGGAGGACGTGTATGGGGGTGTGTACACACCCGAGCAGAAAGTTCAAGGTGTGTGAGGGGGTATTTACAGCCAAATCAAGGAGTTAGCCAGTGGATCTGTCTCAGCCCTATGGCTGGGAGCTCTTCCCACGAGCTGGCTGTGCCATCACTCAAAGCCAGCTGCTAGCGGAATCCCTTTGTCTCTGGGCCCCCTGGGGATCAGGCCAGCACGGCATATGGTCCACGACCCAACTCCCTCCCACTGTGCACTGGAGGTGGCCGGAGGTCCAGATCCCTCATCAAACACCTCACCACAGCCAGAGTTGATGAATGAGGAGCTGCAGGCAGCTTGAAGGCAATACACAGCAACGAAGGGACAGACAGCAAGTTGCCTGGGTGGGATTCAGGGGAGGATGGTTAGCCACAAGTGGGGTCTGGCATTCAAAACTGTGGACCAGATCAATAAATGGCAGCAGTGCACAATCCCCTCACCCAATCAGATCCAAGGGGCTGAATTTACATGCTAGCTAGGACACTGTTACCTAGCGACTGCTAACAGCCGGGTACCGCTTTGAATGGATAGGACAGGGTATGTGGCAACAAGGCAGCTGAGGCTGGGCTGGGCATTACAAACGCTATCTCGGAGTTCTGAGTGGGAAACAGGCAGGGCAGAGTCTGGTGAAATGCCAGACATCAAGTTAGAGGGCCCTGTTCCAGCCCTAGGAGCTAAGCTCACCTTGTAAGACTGGATGGAGCCTGACAGTAAATCATCCATAGAACACCTGGGCACGGACAGGATCTTCTCCAACTTTGTCTTCCATAGTTTGCTGACAGTTGCCACAGAGCCCCTGACCTGAGACAGCCACAGGTGTTCCACTGGGCCTCGTGTCATTTGTAACGTGACGTGTCATTTCACTAAGCCTGAGGTTGGGTCTTGGGATGTATTTGGCAATCTTGAGGGATGTTTGTTCCCTTTCACTCACCCAGGTGAGGCACCTGAGCAGAGCACATCCCCTGTAACACTAATAATACACTCAGGTGGGAAAATCAGGCTAACAATATTTCTGCTGCAACAATCAAAGGTGGAGAGCAACACAACTACTGGTTAGTGATGACAGTCAATAAGAGCCTGTCAGTACAATCTGCTCTCAGCTGTCACTTTATACAGCAGGGTAAAGAGTCTGGGAAATCAACAAGACTTGGGCTATTTAAATGGTAAGGGAAGAGACAGAGCAGTTTTGGTACTCTAGTTCCAGAGGTATAAATGTCTAGATAGAAAGCACAGGGATGAATGGAATCAGAGGGCTAGAAGGTGAGAAGTATGAGATTCCCAGACTCATGGTGTAATGAAACTTACCATGTAAATCAGCCTTTGCTCCAGAAGACTGGGGGTGGGGTGGCTAGCATACCTGTAATTTTTTTAAAAGGTTGCAGACGTGATCCTGGTAATTACAGGCTGGTAACCCTAACTTCAGTGCCAGGCAAATTGAAGCAATAGTAGAAAATAGAATTGGCAACCACATAGCTTAACAGAATTTGTTGGGGAAGAGTCAACATAGCTTTTCTAAAGAGAAGTCATACTTCACCAATCTACTAGATTTCTTTAAGGGAGTCAACAAACATGTGGAGAAGGGTGAGCCAAGATATGCTGTATACTTGGACTTTCAGAAAGTCTTTGACAAAGTTCCTCCCCAAGGACTCTTAAGTAAATTAAGCAGTCATGGGATAAAAGCAAAGGAATAAATGGCCAGTTGAGTATATGGAGAGATGCATCTCATAGAACTAGAAGAGACCTGGGGAGGTCATTAAATCCAGTCTCTAAGCATTACCCCCACCCCATTTTTATGTTTTTAAATCTACTTGTCCCAGCTCCCTAAATGACCCCCTCAATGGCTGAGCTCACAACCTGAGGTTTAGCAGGGCCATGCCCAAACCACTGAACTGTCCCTCCTCCCTTGCTTTTCCTGGTACTGAGAGGTAATGGGTTTTGCAGGAAACTGGGGCTCTGAAGGCTCTGTCCTGGGTCTAGTTCTGTCCAGCATACTCAGAAATGATCTGGGAAAAGGGTATGGCCAGCAAAACGGCCAAATTTGAAGATGATACAAAATTACTCAAGACAGTGATGTTCAAAGCAGACTGTGAAAAATTACAAAGAGGAACTGGCAAACCTGGGTGATGGGGTAACAAATGGGCAGTTGTAATTCAGTGTTGATTAATGCAAAGCAATGCATGTTGCCAAACATGTAGGCCTTGTCTATGCACAGGAAAAACTTCAAAATGGACATGCTAATGGCCAAATCAAAGAATACCAATGAGGCATTAAAATGAATATTCAGCGCCTCATTAGCACGCCACTAGCCGCAGCGCTTCGAAAGGGCCTCATTTCCCTTGCCAACAGCTCATCTACACAGGGGTTGTTTTCTAAAGGACCCTGCAAACACTGAAATTCCCTTATTCCTTTCGGCTGACCCCCATGTGGACGAACCACGGGCGAGCGAAACATGGCACTTTCGAAGTGCTGCAGCTGGCGGCATGCTAATGAGGCGCTGAATATTCATTTCAGCACCTCATTAGTATTCTTTGATTTGGCCACTAGCATGGCCATTTTGAAGTTTTTTCTAAGTGTAGACGTAGCTATAATCCCAACTATCCATACAAAATGATGGGTTCTACCATGCCAGTGAAATGGTGGATAGTTCTTTGAAACATCTGCTCAATGGGTACGGTCAGTCATAACAGCTAGGAGAATATCAGGAACCATTAGGAAAGGGATCAGCAGCAAACCAGAGAATATCATAATGTCTCTATAGAAATTCATGGAACGTCCACACCTTGAAAATTGCATTCGGTCCTGGTTGCCCCTTTTCAAAAAAAGATTGAACGGGAAAAGGTGCAGAGGAGGTCAACAAAAATGATTAGGGGGTATGGAACAGCTTCCATTCCATGACATGGGTGATAACGAAAGATTCGAAAAGAAGAATATCGGCATTCAAAAGGAGTTGTTATAGAGAGATTCTGAGAATAGGATGGATGCAGAAGGTCACCAATGTGGAATTATATAGAAAGATACAGTTAAAAGAGAACCTGTTGTGGAAAGTTATAAAATGGAAGCTACAACTATTTGGGCATATTTGCAGAATGAACGATGAACGAAAAATCAAGACCCTGGTATTCGGCATAATGGATGGTTTGAATAGGAGAGGCAGACCCCACAGAGAATGGATAGATGACACAGTAGATTGGTACGGAGCTAATCTACAGAAACTAAGCCACTCTGCACTGGACAGGGAACAATGGAAAGGAACAGTGAGAGAGGCATCAGACACCAACAGGCACTGAGCCCACAGTTATTGATGATGATGATGATGATGATGAAGATGATGATGATGATGATGAACAGCTTCCGTAGGAGGACAGAGGTAAAGGAGTGGGCCAGAGGACAGATTTAACCCTTCACATTAGAAGAGAGATGATTAAGGGGGATGCGATAGTGGTCGATAGAATCATGAATGGTGTAGAGAAAATGGACAGAGAAGTGTTCGTTATCCTTTAACCTAAGACGAGAACCAGTGGCGTCGTTTAATGAAATGAATAGGCATTGTGTTTAAAACAATCAAAAGAAAGTGCTTCTCCCGCCACACAGAGTTAACTTGTGGAACTCATTGCCAGGGGAGGTGTTGAAGGCCAAAAGTGAGATGGGGATTCAAGAAGATGAGATCATGGAAGGTGAGTCCTTTGATGGCCACTAGCCAGGGTGGTCAGGGATGCCACCTCCAAGTGACTGATGGTGAGACGGGACGGCAGGGGATGCATCACTTGATCATTGCCCTGCTCTGTTCATTCCCCCTCAGTCACCTGGCAGCAGCCACTCCTGGAGACAGGAATGGGGCTAATATGGCCGGTCTTAAGACATAGAATCCTAGACCCCCTAGGGCGGGAAGGGACCTCAGGAGGTCATCGAGTCCAGCCCCCGGCCCAAAGCAGGACCAACCCCACCAGCCCTGTGTGTTCTCTGCTTTACCCCAGCTCAGAGAATGCTGGAACAGCGCAGTGTTCAATTCCCAGGCAAGAGACGCCCCCGGCCATTTAAAGAGGTGAACTGATGCAGAAGGACACTCCACAGGTGGACGCGCTCTGCTTATCCCTGGAGCTGAAGAACCAATGGGCCTCGATACAGACCTGCCAGGCCAGCCTTCAGGGTGAGAGGCAAATTGGCTCTCTGCGGCCTGCTCAGGCCGTGGCTGCCCTGCTTTCATGGTGGAGGAAATCTGCTCGGCATAGAGCCAACCACGGCCGAGTTCCCACTATGATGGCAGTTTCCACCGTCGTAGTTAATCAGCCTCTCCAAGACCTGGCGGCTCAGGGGATGGAATAATTATTCTGTTGATCGAGCTACATTAACGTTCGTTTTCAGGGCCATCCTGCGGGGGGAGGGACCTGGGCTAACCCCTCTTCCCCATGTCCCACTCTGCCTCTTCCTGCCTTTGCTTTACCCCCTCCCAGCCCCCTTTACACACCTTGCTGGGACCCTTCCCCCGAGACATGACCTGGGAACCTGGGGCTGGGCAGCAGCTGGGGTTGCCTCCCTTCCCCCACCATTCAGGCAGTGGCGGGAGCTGTGGGAAATGGGGCAACCCAGTGGCCTGCTCCAGGTGCCACCTGCCAGGCGGGCCACTCCACTTCCCCTGCGGCCGTGCAAACTGCTGCCAGAGGAGCAAAGCGCGAGCTGTCCCCCTCACGCCTCACTGTCGAAAACCCTGCTCCACATTGCCAGCCGGGGCAGGGCTGTCTCGCAGGGGCAGCTCCCCAGCTGGCTTCCCAAAAGCTCCAGGGACGGAGTTACCGCTCCTGTCCTTGGGAGCACCGGCTGCGGTCTTGCCTCATTCCCTGCGCTGTTGCTGGGGCTCTGTGTGCTCGTCCCTGTGGTGTCAGCCATCATCCCCGTGGGCGTAATGGCAGGGTAGCTGGGGAGATGAAAGGAAGGCTGCAGGTGCTGGGCCCCAGATGGGCCAGTGTGTACAAACCTCCTGCCTCCAGCTTCCACCCTCCTCCCAGCCCTCCTGCTCTGTGTCACGCCAACAGCCCAGGGGCGGTTCTGGAAGGGCCCAGGCAGGCGGGCCCCGGTTGGCACAGCGAGGAGCTATCCTTAGCCCAGAACACTCTCCATGGTGTCAGGAACAACAACGCCTGACGTGCACTAACATTATAACTTCTCCCTTCCCAGCGGCTCCTGCTGACACGTGCTAATTACCAGCCAGCGAACGCACAGATGGGAGACTCCCACTGCTGCTTGGAGAAGGAGCAGGGTAGAAGGGGGATGCATGGGGAACAGGCCCACCCCTGCAGCCCCACTGAACTCCCATGCTGCCTCACAGCCACCTTGTCTCCCTCCTGCCACCTGAGCCTCGGTACAATGCTGTGCCTTGCAACTGACCCCCGTTATACAAGGCAAGTGTGGGGGTGGGGCTGACAAACTTGTTGGGACTCTGTGCAAGGTCGTTGGGGTGTGAGGGAGGTAGCTCTGTGCTCCCAGATGGGGCGAGGCCTCAGCACTGCCCAGATTACACCATACCACCCCTGTGAGAGGAGCAAGGGTAATTTAAGCCCATTTTACAGATGGGAAGATAGAGGCTCCAGGTGGTTGTAAGGTCCAGGAGACTCGACTCCCACCATTATGGAAGTGAAAAAAGGATCCCGTGGCTCACTGTCCCTTTCTAACCCAACTCCCTTGCTGGAGCCAAAAATGGAACTCAGGAGTCCTTGAGCCTCATCCAGTCACAGTGCTGTGGATGGACTAGTGACCATAGCTGCTTGTTTGCCCAGTGAGCAGTGAGCCAGTGGAGAAGGGGAAACAGGCTGAACAGTGCCAACAGCTCGCAATGTGAAACAGTCTAGCACCAGCTGGGAGGAACAGAGATGGCCCGGACACCCCTAATGACAGAGGTTTAACCCTCAGCGCCTCATTCAAAGATCGCCCTTTCATCAGGCCAGCACAGAAGGGATGTGTCCGCCAGCCATTCCAATTCACTTCACACATCTGCCCAGCAGGCAGGGATCCAGTGCAACGCATGCTCAGCTACCAATGTGCAGGGTGGGAATGGGACATTCCTTAGGCAGGGGCGCAGCAGGGGAGTGTGCAAAAGTACCTCTCTGTTCCTGGGCGGGCAGATGACAGGCAAGATGCAAACACAGTCCCAGATCTCCAGGGGCCCTGTAATTTTTTCCATCTCTGTGGGGAATAATTTTTGCTATGTGCACAGAAGCATAACCGGATGCGCACCACCAATAGAAACATGCTGCCGACTGCGGGTGGGTGTGGGCGCTCTGCGGCAGCACCTGAATCTCTCCCCTGGTGACCACCAAAGCACCCAGGTAACAGGGAATGCTGCAGCTGTGGCTGTGCTAAGCTCATGTCATACTCCAGACACTTTCTGCACCTTTGGCTGATTTCTGGGCCGTTTTGTCAGCTGGTGGAAATCCATGTAGCCCCACTGACATTGAGGGACTCTATTAGGGTTTAGCAGGACTCTATTAGGGTTTAAAAAAGAGCTCGATAAATTTTTGCAGGTTAGGTCCATAAATGGCTATTAGCCAGGGATAAAGTATGGTGCCCTAGCCTTCAGAACAAGGGCAGGAGATGGATGGCAGGAGATAAATCACTTGATCATTATCTTCTGTTCTCCTTCTCTGGGGCACCTGGCATTGGCCACTGTCGGCAGACGGGATATTGGGCTGGATGGACCTTTGGTCTGACCCAGTATGGCCATTCTTATGTTCTTATGTTCTTATGAGGGGGTGAAGGCAAGTTACGTCAGAGAAAGAGCTGGCCCACGCGGTGTATTTTTAGAGCCAGGATGGCACAGCGGAGGCATTAGGTGTCTGGGAATGAATCACTAACACTGGGTAATAGCATTACTTAACCAACAGGCTATTTCGCTGCATTTCATAGCACTTGGGCCATTTTTGGCCAGTAGATTTAAAAGGCAGTGCTGCTCTGAAAAGCAGCTGGGAAACAGTAATGTAGATATCCTGGGACTCGTGTGTCTCCACAAGGTTGGCTCAAATGGGCTCAGCGTACAAGTAAAAATATGCTCTTTTCTCCTACTGACCAACCTTGCAAACTTTATAAAAACCTGCTCGTGAACATAAACATACATAACCAGAAAAATCTTTCCGCAAAACAGTTCTTGTACTGTATCACTGGAGAGCTTGCAATCTACTGACTGTGTATATTCTATTTGTTGGCAGGTACTGTTTCTGTACCCGAAATTAGGAACATTGACTGTAGATTTATTCTCAATATGTTCAAGTGGGAAAAAGTCTATTTCCAGCCAGTGAGGAGCAATAGGGAAGAAGCTGCAGAGCTAACAGCACTTTAGCAAAAGACAACTGAGCTGGGAGAGAACTGTCTCCTTGCGGATGTGTATGCTGCTACCGACTCATGCAGAGTTGTGACCATGTCACCGGCTGCTGGAATTCTCCTTGAATTTTATACTTTCCCCCAGAGGAGTTAGGGAATTGAACAAAGGCTTTGAGCTCTAGGGAAATTCCATATAATCCAGGGAAGGCAATGACTGTCTTCATGGACGGTCTCCCCACTCTGAGAGGATCCATAAAAACAAAAGAGGTGGAGGACTGCTGGACATAGTTCTCTGGCCTGAGAAGGCCTTTTTCTGAAATAAGAACTAGGGTGAGAAATTCTGAGTCGTAACAAATCCTTCTTGTATGTTAATTTTGTGTGTTGTGTTTTATTTTATTCAGTAACGTGTGTTCTTCTGCCTGCTTTCTCCCAGAGTAACTTAAATCCTACCATTTACACTTAATAAATCACTTTGGTTTATTAATAAACCAACGGTAAATAATTGTTACCTGGGGGAGACAAACAACTGTACACATTTCTCTTTCACTGATAAAGGGATGAACATCTTACGAGCTTGCTCTGTATTAAACTTTACTGTAGTAGGCATTCTTCAGTCTGCATGGACTATGGATTGCGCCCTTTATAGTTTCAATTGAGGACTTCCTTTACAGCATTTACTGTGACTATGAAGACCCACACGAGACAGACAGTCCTTGCTGCATCTCTTGCAGATGTGGTGGGTGTCTGGCAAGTCCTTATTGTGCTTTCTGTGTGCTCGCTTCTCTTCTGCTAGCTGTCTGATCTTCATCTCACCCTTCTGAAGGCCCTTGTGTAACCCCTGCCTCCATCTGCTGCGGTCATCTGCTAATTCTTCCCAGCTGTCCAGCTCGATGTCTACCTCTCTGAGGTCTCTCTTGCAGACATTTTTGTAGCGCAACTGGGGGCGTCCGGGAGGTCTTTTGCCAGAGGCTAGCTCACCATACAGGATGTCTTTTGGAATCCTTCCATCATTCATCCTGTGGACGTGGCAACCCAGCAGAGCCGACGCTGCCTGGGGAGGGTGTGCATGGTTGGGATTCCAGCTTGCTCAAGGATGGCGGTGTTGGTCACTCTGTTCTTCCATGATATTCCAAGGATGCGCCTGAGGCAGTGCAAGTGGAAGACGTTCAGCTTCTTTTGCTGGCGGGCATACAGGGTCCAAGTCTCGCTGCCATAAAGGAGGGTGCTGAGGATGCAGGCTCTGTAGACTTGCATTTTGGTGTGAGTGTACAGCTTGTTGTTATTCCACACTCTCTTGCTGAGTCTGGACAGAGTTGTGGCTGCTTTTCCGATCCTCCTATTTAGCTCAGTGTCCAACGACAGGGTGTCAGTGGTGGTGGACCCGAGGTAAACGAACTCGTGGACGACCTCTAACGTATAGTTGTCAATGCTGATTGATGGGGATTCAGCAACATCCTGACCGAGTACGTTTGTCTTCTTTAGGCTGATGGTAAGCCCAAAGTCCTTGCACGCTTTGGAGAACCGATCCAGCAGTTTTTCAAGCTGGTCTTCTGTGTGAGACACTACAGCAGCATCGTCTGCGAACAGCATGTCTCTGATGAGGACTTCCCACACCTTAGACTTAGCTTTCAGCCTTGCAAGATTAGACAGTTTCCCATCAGATCTTGTGTGCAGCAAGATGCCCTCTGTTGAAGATCCAAAGGCATGCTTCAGGAGGAGTGCGAAGAAGATCCCGAACAATGTTGGAGCAAGCACGCATCCTTGTTTGACGCCGCTCCTGATTCTGAAAGCATCCAATAATGTGCAGTCATATTGGATGGTTCCTCTCATGTCTTCGTGAATGACTGGATCATCTTGAGTAACCGTGGAGGACGGCCTATCTTGTGGAGCAGTTTGAACAGACCCTCCCTGCTGACCAAGTCAAAGGCCTAGGTCAGGTCGATGAAGGCTATGTAGAGTGGCTTCCTCTGCTCCCTGCATTTCTCCTGCAGCTGCCTTAGACAGAAGACCATGTCAATGGTAGACCTCTCTGCACGGAATCCGCACTGCGATTCGGGGTACACCCTCTCAGCAATCTCAGCCACATGTCACAGATTTATCTGTGATTCTGCTGTGACCCCAACTCTGCTGGTGCTGTAGGAGACAGGAAGGTCTGGCTCCGAAGAGGATGGTGGGTGCTCCAAAGGGAGGGAGGTAGGTCAGTGGTATTGGAGCACATCAAGGGACAGTATCAAGCGAACCTGTCACACTCTCCTCTTAATCTATCCTTTCTCACTTGTGCATAAGCAACAGCAGAAAAAGTTCTGCAGGGAAAATTCTGCCCTCAGGAACACCTGGGCTGCTCCATTGCCTTCTCCTTGGTTTTCAGAGGTCCAAAGAGTTAAGTCAGTAGCTCTGACTAACCCCCAATCTTACCCCATCCCCAGCCCCCATCTAACCCCATCCTCCTCCTCCTCCTTCTCCTCCTCGTGCCTGGCTTTGTGGGAGGGGAGGGGCTCAGGCGGGTAGCTCGCAGGTCTTGTGGGGTTCAGGCAGCTCGGGCTGGCAGGTGGGCAGCTGGCCCCAGCAGCGTGGGGTTTGGGTGGCTGGCACATGGCTGGACAGGTGGCTGGTGGGCAGGCAAATGGAACCAGCAGTGTGGGGCTCAGATGGAGGGCAGCCGGGCAGTTCTGGCAGTGCAGATCTTAGATGGGTAGGTGGCTTGCACAGGCAGCTCTGTTGGCTGGCCCGGGGCTCAGGCACCCAGCCAGCTGGGGCTGCACCAGGCACCCACAAGGGGCCAAGAAAAACTATATGTGCTTATTTTAAATTTTAAATAACATTTTTATATCAAGTTTCTGTGTTTATTTTAAATTACGAATTGAACTTTTTGTCCGAAGCAGGGTTGGATGCTGGTGAGGAAGAGAGGGGGGAGTGAGGGTTTCTCAGAAATCAAAAGCAGAGGGGGTGTGGTGCTGAAAGGTTTGGGAACCACTGCACTAAGAGAAGTGGCAGCCCAGCAGGGGTCAGTGGGAGCTGCATGAACAACAAGAAGTCCTGTGGCACCTTATAGACTAACAGATATTTTTGGAGCATAAGGTCTCATGGGCAAAGACCCGCTTCATCAGAGGCATGAGCTGCATGTCTTCGAAAAGGCCTAGATAATACTTTGGTGCTATTCTCAGAAGCCCTCCTGAGACGGGTTTTTGCTGACGCCCCGACTTCCCAGCAGGGAAGCACCTGGCCCTTGCTGAATTGCCACCCTAGATTCGTGATGTTCTAAACCTCTCGCAGGGCTGTGTGTGACCGTACATAATACACTGCAGCTTTAGATGACAGCAGTCTGACCTCCATTAGTCTTTCGTCAGCCAGAAGTGCTGCGTCCCCATTGATTCATTCCCACCACTGCCGGGAACGAAAAAGGTCAGTTACCACAGCTGTGAGTTCCGGAAACCCTGGGTAGAAGACAAGGACAATGACTGAAGGGGAGCGAGCAGGGGGTCTTGTCTTTTGGCTACCCAGGCCTACACAGAGCCTGTGTTCCTAAGAAGCCTGCCTGCTCTGCTGGCACCTGCAGACACAACTCACTGCTGGGGACATCCCAGGCAATTTGTTCTGGGCACAGTTGTGCCCCAGTAAGGGAGGCATAAGGCAACAGCTGATAAATACACAAGAGGCGGGGAAAGAAGGAAACAGGGATTCTGATGCTACTAAATACGGAGAGAAGAACCATGCTGCAAACGTGAGGAGGAGTCTGGGGTGAGTGGGCATGGGGCCAAGCAGGAACCTTCCTCTTGCCAAGTTTCCTCTACGTTCTCCCACCATCGGGGGAAAGCTCTGTGTCTCCTGTCCCCCATGGAAGCAGCAGGGGACTCATCATGGGGCTCCATGCCTGCAGAGAGGAGTCGGGCAAGGGGCGGCCAGCCTGTGGCTCTCGAGATGCTTGGGGCTGTCTGAGCAATGAAATGTGGCTCCGGCTTGGAGCCGCACCCTGCGGACGCTGTCTGCTGCTCTGTGCATGCGCCCCAGCACCTGGAGTGGGTGGTGGTGGCTCTGGCCAGTCCCAGGCGTTGGGTGAGAGTCGGGGGCTGGGGGTTCCTGGCTGGGGGGAAGGGGGACGGCATTGAGCCATGTATTGTATATTTATTTTTATCTGTCTATAGCTATAGATGTACATCTCTAGATAGCTAGCTGGATATATAGATAATAGCTGGCTCTTTGCACTCTGTCCACGGTTATTTTGGCTCTTTGTCTCTAACGGGTTGGCTACCCCGGATGTAGCACCTCCCTGCCCCATACATCCCTCCTTTGGCCCCACAGAGAGCATAATACCACCTAAAGACATACCACAGGGCCTCGGGAGAGACACAATTGCCCCCCCTGCCTCATTCCAGACTTGTCTTGCTCACAGCTGTTAGTCTCTGCTTCAGAGAGGCCCAGGACTAGACAGGGAGGCGGGTTACAGGCACAGGCCACAGCCACACTGGTGCAGCTGATGCATGGCAGCTTCCCCAGGACCTGGTCATGCTTTCCCCAAGGTTAACCAGTGGCAATTGCACCAGCACAGTCATGGCCCAGTTCAATGTAGAAAGGCCTGAGGATTATGCTTGGCCCTGGGGGTTTTTCCAGTGAGAATTGCAGAAGTATAAAGACTTCCTGGGCAACGTTTTTTTTTTTCCCATGAACATCCACTTGATGGTGGGAAGGAAGGAAGGGAGCATAGAGCCACTATGGCTAGTCAGGGTCTTCTGGGATCCTACAGGACTGAATCAGCTGCCAGAGTGGGACGCGGTGCATGCTGGGACGGGTTAGCTGCCCTATACGTTATCTTGACTTTCAAAGAGCGGCTTAAGGGGAGCCCAAGAGCAGATGCCAGCCAGTGGTTCCACCAGCAGAACTTTTGGCCTCTTTGTCTGAGTTATGATTTGCCCGCTGAGTGTCACACGCCTCCCCAGAGGGGACTGCTCATGGAGGCATCAAACCGGGACACAGAGCATAGCTGAAACAGAAATTTGCAGAGGCTTTCCCTGCCGGTCAGCTGCAACACAAGCCCTTTAGAAGAAAGAATGAAGTTAGTGCAAGAGATGTTCCTGTGAACCCAACACATAATTCTCAGTGACTGAATCATCAGCGTCAGGGTTTTAGCCTGCTGTCCGTCACAAGAGTGTCTGGGTACCTGCCCCATAGGACCCCTAGCAACAGCACAATGCCGACTAGACTTCGTAGAGTTTCTGGTATTTCTTCCTTTTGGGGTTAAAATCTTTCATTTTGTTTTGTTTGTGTAGATTTTATTTACTTTATTTTTAAAGGTTGGGTCCATTCGGGATTTGTGTGACGAGTTTGCTTGGTGAGGAGGTTGTTTGGGTTTCTTTGAGGGCTACAGTTGTGAGAACTACTCTTAGAGGATGGGAAGAGGTGTGCTTCACAGGTAGGGGTCCCGCTCAACGTTTCCATCCATCGGCTGAATAAAATTTGGGCTGTGCACCAATAGAAAAACACACACCGTCGGCTGTAGGGGCTCTGCTAATCAGCTGAGCAGCCCCTGAATCTCTCCTGGGTGGCCGCCCAAGAGCTCAGTTTATGGGAAACACTGATCACAGGCAGCATTGCAGCTTGCTGAGAAACGAAATCCTCAGCCTTAGTGAGCCCCGGAGCCATTGATTCCTAAACAACTGCACTGCTGAGATGTTAATTCTTTCGCTAATCTGTCAGAGCTACTAATTATCTCAATAGAAAAGTTGCACCCCATAAAATTCCCTGAGGGACTATGTACAATAGGTAGGCGGCATGTATGTCACGTCCTTTATATAGTTGCATTCAATGGGCATCCGCCGATCGCCTTAGCCATCCTGTGAGTTATGCTGCGTACAGACAGTCTCTCTCAACCAGTGGGTTGTAAGTTCCAGTGTGAGGTCGGAGACCTTTTTCTGCAGCTCTGTTAGGAGTTCGCTCTTTGTATTTCCTACTGTGCCCCCAGCCCACATCTGTCTAGTGGTGCAGGGCTCAGCCAAGCTTTTTCTTGTGTTCCCATTGCCCCAGCCCCTCACTTCTTCCCTGAAAGCTCAAAGGACACAAATCAAATTGACTTTCATTTTTTTAATTGATGAAACCCACTGCTGACTGCTCAAGTGTCTCCTGCCAGAGCCCTGGCAAAAGGCTTCTTGAAAGAGCAAATAAACAACATCCATTAGTTCTTATCTACTGGCGTGGTAATTTTCAGGAAGAAGGGGCTTCCAGAAGACCCTCCCAGGGGCCATGCTTCTTCTGGACTCCAAATCATGTGACCTTATGCTAATGAGGCACTGGGAATTTACATACATGCCTCATTAGCATATTTCAGGCTGTTTATTAGCATGCCACTTTCTCCAAAAGTGACATGTAGAAACAGCCTTAGTGAGGCCACAGGAGACTGTTCAAAGTCCAGAGGTTTAAAGCATGTGAGAATTCAGCATTTGGCTCCCTTACAGCGGTCTTGTGAGTCCTCAGTAGAGTAGATCTGGGACAAGTATCTTCCCCAATTTTTAAATGTGCTCCATTAAATAGGCACCCTAGGGGCTTATTTTCCTCCATGGAAATGCCCCAAAAGTCTATTGTTCTAAACACTTTCTTTTGCTTTGTCACAGGCAGATGTGGTAATGTCACCCTCTCTTTTAGGTTGCCAAAAATTCTGTTTTATAAGACCCTGCTTTCAGTTGCGTATTACTTTGCCTAACTTTATACATTCAATTTCAGCAGAAGTTTTCTAGACCTGCGTCAGGCTGATATTTTTCTTTTTTTTAAATACAAAGAATTCAGCGTTTTTCTAGAATGAAGTTAAGAGGCCAAAGCTGTTTTGCCCTTATGAAAAAAAAAATCACCATTTTATTCAGAAGCTCCAACACTTCAAGCAGTGCCTTGAAATTTAGCAAAGGACTTGCCCTTAGGGATGTGCTTATTGCTGCCTCCATGCAAATCCACCCACGTCCGGCTACATTATAAGCCTCTGAAAACTGCAGTTCGGCAGATGCTTGCTAGAGTACGGCAGCTAAAGTCTCTGAAGATTCCATCTGCACTGAGCATGCTCCAGCCCCAGAGATGTCTGACATATGAACACGTGTGAGCTCAGTGTAAGCTCCCAGAGCAAATGAGCATGCTCCCACCGAGAGATGCAAGGACCAAGCAGGACTTTCCTTGCTATCGCTCCTTAAAGACTGCAGGGAATGGTCTGGTAGCAGAACAGAGCACACAGAGGGTGCATCTACACTTGCATTCCTCTTTCAATAGAGGCATGCAAATGAGGGAAACTGGAAATACAAATGAGGTGCAGATTTACATACCTGACATCTCATTTGCATATTCTTCTTTCGAAAGAAGAAAAGCAGTGTAGACGTGGCTCTTTTGAAAGTAAACCCCATATTTGAAAGAATCCTTCCCATAAAAACAGGAAGAAGGGTTTCTTTGAAGATGGGGTTTATTTTTGAAACAGCAGCATCTACCCTGCTTTTCTTCTTTCAAAAAAAGCTCTTTCGAAAGAAGAATATGCAAACGAGATGCCAGGTATGTAAATCTGCACCTCATTTGTATTTTTGATTTCCCTCATTTGCATGCCTCTGTCGAAAGAGGAATGCAAGTGTAGATACACCCAGATAGTTTTTCTTATGCTGTCTATAACCCCACAGCTGGTGCCAGGTAGGAACCAGGAGAAGGAGCAAGCAGCCGGACCCCAGGGTGAAAAGAAGCAGTGGAAAGTGGTGGAGAAGGGTAGCAGCAGAGAAGAACAGGAGCAGACCATAGTTCCCACTAGCAAGAATCTTTCATTCCCCACTCTGAGTCACCCCAGAGGCAGCCCAGTTATATTCAGTTCCCCCCATTTGGTTGTATTTTCTCACCAGAAAGGCGCGGGACCGAACAGGAAGCTCTTTGAACCTCCACTGGGATCCAGTTTTCAGTCGGTTATGGTTGCAGGCCCCATGCAGCGGGAGCACCTGGGTGCTTTGCTGTGCATGGGAGGGTGACATCAGGGGGCTCGTGGAGCTGCCTAAGAGAGGGGTGGCAGGGCTTATGGGGCAGATCCCAGAGCCTCCACCTGCATTGTGTGCCCCCTCTCCTCTCCCCAGGTCAGATCCCCCTTGTGTCTCCAAGCCCTCAGCCTGTTCCCCTTGAGCCCCTCTCTGCAGACAAAGGCCTATGGCCACCTGAAATGGCAGCCTCCTCTCCCTCTGCTCAACCCTCCCCAACGGGTCCCTGCTGAGACCCCCTTCTACCACCGACGTATTTCTCGGCCACGAGACACCTTTGCCAATGGTCCAAATTCTTCACTCCCTCCCTACCCCCACTCCTGCCCTGGGTCTACAACGATGGATTTCAGAGCAGCAGGGCCAAGGTCCACGAGTCTGGGGCAGGCTGGGGCCAAGGGAAGAGAGCAGGGCAGTGTGGACAGAGCAGAGCCAGCCACTGCTGTGCCCTTGAGCCAGCCACTCCTGGCGGTGCCTCACCTTTGCCTTCTGTAAAAGGGGGATAATATTTACCATCCATTCAAAGAACCTGGAGACTGGCAGATGGAAGGATCCGGGTGTTATTTAAATACGCCGCCACCTCCAAGCCTGCTCCAGTGGTCAGATGTCCCAGTTTTACAAGAACAGTCCTGACAGTTGGCTCTTTTTCTTACAGAGGTGGCAATTACCTCTCACCCTCAGTCCTAGTTTTTCCACACTTGCTCTCTGGTCACCGTGGACCCAGCTCAGCCCGAAGCCAGCCCACAGGCATCCCATATTCTCCTGGTTGTGGCCCTTACCCCCATCTCAGGCTATTTATTAATGGATGGGTGGTGTCTCAGGTCACCCTGAGCCAAAATGGCGACAACCTAAGCGCCTTGTAAAGCTAGCTCAGGGCTGGCAGGGGGAGACAGGTGTTATGGGAGATCTTGTAGCACAGGCTGGTGTTTTGGGTAGAGGGACTGGCAGCTGCCAAGGGGCTCGTCTGGGACAGCTCAGCACTGGGGGGGGGTGTGGGCAGGTGACAGACAGGAGGATTGAATGGGGGGGGTCAGGAAGGTGTGTGCGGAGCTTTGATGGGGTACAGGAAGGCTGGGCAGCACAGAGGGGGCCCGGGCAGGGGCGGCGGGAGAGCGCCCTTGAGCAGAGGGCTGCAGATGAGCAAGGCCAGAGGCACGTTACCTTGGAGTGTCTCCTACAACAGGCAGTTGGCTACCCTGCTCTCTTCTTAACCCCTTCTCTCCTGCCACTATCCCACCCTGCCCACTCTTCTGCTTAACCCCTTCCGTTCTTCCCTTCCCTTCCATGCTACCGCATTGCCAGTTATGGAAACCATCACATCAGCCAAGGAAAAGCCACCCCCAACTCACCACCAGCCACAGCCTTCACCCCATACACCTGAGGGGTAACAGCTTCCCCCTGCCAGCCAGCCTCTGGTAGAGGGTAAATAACCCTCTCAGCACACTTTCCTCAAGAGGGGACGCTGTGGTTTTCAGGCCCGAACCCTCCCCCTGGTTATAGGTCTTGCAGGAGAGTCACGTAACTCCAGCATACAGCAGTCCTTTGGGATAATCCTTTCCCTTGCCGCCCAGGGCAGGGTGCATGCTCCTCAGGGATCTGTCCCCTGCAGGATCCTTCTTCTACAAAGCCCCGGGGGTTTCCCTTTAGCCCTGGCTGGGCAGCCGGTAATCAGTCCAGGTACGCTGACTCCCTCTTAAAGGGCCATTCTCTGCAACAGCTTCGCTACCCACCACGAAGTTCTGAGAGTGGGCCCCACCCAATTCCCACCTCGCCTTGGCAGGCTGCCTGGGTGGCATCATGTTCTCACCCCTGAGAACCTGTGAAAATGGGACTGAGCCAGCAGTGCTGGGGGAGCTCTGGCACTTGGTTTATTTGTAGGATAAACATCACCCCAGCTCTGAGGAAACTCACCTATGGAACAGCAGCGTGCTGGACCCTGAGGGCAACCCTGAGCAAGAGAGGACCTGCCCAGCCTTCCTCCGCCCCTCTCATGTACTGTTCACTGAGTGCTGCTGTGTACAACCATCCAAGAGCAGGAAGTGGGCCCGGGAAGCAGACGTGCCAGGCCTCCTCAGGAGAGAGGCAAGAAAGGCTGTACCCCCGGCAGAGGCTGCCCAGGAGGCAGTGGGGTACATGACGAAGCTTCAGGTCTAGCACATGTTCAAGTCTCTCTTCCACTTGCGAATAGCAGAGCTCTGTCAGACAGAGGGGGGATGTCTTGGTACCGTACGTGAGCAGGGCCATGGCATCCCACTCAAGGGCAGGGGGAATGTATGCCCAAGCCAATAGATCGTATGACCCCCTGGAGTGTCGCCAGGGGCTATCACTCTTGGCCTGCTCCTGAGAGCATGAAGGGTTTCCGGGCGTTCAAGCCAACACTCGGTGCCTGAATCCATCCAGAGCCGTCAAAAGGTGGCGGGCAGATTTGGGCTGACGCTCCTGAGACATCGTGGGGGCAGCTCTGCCAGCTCAGTCAGCCAAGGGCACTGTTAAATAGCATGCCAGCAATCCCACCCATCTCCAGCAGACGGCAGTGCTGCAGTCCCTCAGCTCACTCTGTGGCAGCGTCTCATGAAAGAAGTTAAAAACATATAAAAAGTTGCCCATAAATACATGATCCTCTTCGACCACAATCTTTTCCCTTTGGCCACTTCTCAGCCATTGGTAGGTCCAGTCTGGGAAAGGGCTGAACAATAAGATTTCCCTCAAACTGGCCTTCTTAACAGAGGGCTTCACCGTCAAACCACACACGCAGAGAAGACTTTTCTTTCTACCTTTTGTGGTTGTCTTCATTCTCTCCACCCTGCCCTGAAGGCAGGAGCAAGCCGGGCTTGGGTGATATTTTGGGGTCTCTGGAGTCAGTGGTAACAAGCCACTCCCATCCTTCCTTTTCTGGAGCTGGCGATCCGTGGACAGGAGAAACATCCCCAGTCCCTTCATGGGGAGAGATGGGGGCGGAAGGTGCGTGGACGGATCATCATGGTAACTTTCTTCAGGGAGTAATAATCGGTGTCTTTCCATGTGTACCACACAATGCCATCTGGCCCCAGGATCTTGCGGTTTTTTATGGAGTACCTGCCCCCCTGAGACAGAGAGAAGCAAACCATGAGGCATGGGAGACGCTCATAGAATCATAATGAGAAGTACTCTGGCACCTTATAGACAAACAGCTATTTGGGAGCATGAGCTTCTCAGGCAAAGAGCGGCTTCGTCAGATGCATCTGACAAAGCAGGTCTTTGCCCACGAAAGTTTACACTCCAAAATATGTTAGTCTATAAGGTGCCATGGGACTTCTTGTTGTTTTTATGGATATGGACTAACATGGCTACCTCTCTGTCATAAAATCATAGAATCATCGGGCGGGAAGGGACCTCAGGAGGTCATCTAGTCGAGTCCCCTGCTTCAAGCAGGATCAACCCCAACTAAATCATCCCAACCAGGACCTTGTCAATGAGCGAATTCACCACCTCTCTAGGCAACACATTTCAGTGCTTCACCACCCTCCTGGTGAAGTAGTTTTTCCTAATACCCAGCCTACTCCTCTCCTTCTGTAACTTCAGATCATTGCTCCTTGTTCTGCCATCTGTCACCACTGAGAACAATTCCTCTCCATCCTCGTTAGAGCTCCCCTTCAGGAAGCTGAAGACTGCCATTAAATCACCCTTCAGTCTTCTTTTTTGTAAACTAAATAAACCCAAATCCCTCAGCCTCTCCTCACAGGTCATGTGCTCCAGCCCCTTAATAATTTTTGTTGCTCTCTGCTGAACCTGTGCCAGCACATCCACATGGAAGGGACCTCAGGAGGTCATCTAGTCCAGCCCCCTGCCTAAAGCAGAGTCAACCCCTACTAAATCATCCCACTCAGAAGCCACAGTTTTGTCATGTGAGAGTAGAACCTCTAAAACACTGGGGTGTACAGAGCTGAGGGACCCCTGCTGCTTCAGCCATGAAGGAACTGCTGCTCTATATCCAGCACCATACAGACATTCCCTGGCACGTGGCCTGACCTTCCACCTGACATCGTGGGCCTGGCAATGGGCATTCCAGATTGTGCAGTTTGGGTTGTTTTCACAATAGGATCATTTATTTACTGGGTCAGTGTTGAAAACACAGTCATGGAATCTGCAGGAAGAGAACAGAGCCTGGGTTTTGCTCCCACCCATCTGGCACAGGCCCAGCTACCCAGGAAGGAGGGTTAGGTTGTCTCTTCCAGCTGTTGCAGTCCATGCTGGGCAGGAGAGCTGAGCTGAGGAGTAGAAGGATGAGTCTGTGCTTAGGACCTAGACCAGTGGTGGGCAACTTGTGGCCCATGGGCTGTGTGCATCCCATGGGGGCTCTGCCTACAGCCAGCAGCCCCCAGATGTCTCCCGTACCTACATGACTCTCATGCACTGGGGCGCTGGAATGCTGTGCTTCCTAAGCCCTCCCCTTCCTCTCAGCACTTTTGGAGTGCACAAATCACCTGGTTTGCACTCTGTCCCCATTCTCCCCCCTCCCTTCCAGCGCTGGGACACCTTGAATCAGCTGTTTGCCACGTTCCAGCTCTGGAACGGAAGGAGCAGGTAAGCATGGGGCTCCAGTGTGCAAGAGGCATGGGCGAGGAAGCACACAAGCTGACTGCAGGTAGAGCCCCAGTGGGCTGTGGCTGCTGTGGTCCACTGAGGTGAGGGAGGGCCAGTCACAGGGCCCAAATGCTATTCTTGGTTGCCTGTCGCTGACCTAGGCTTTCAGCTGAAGAAAGAGGGGTTCAATTCCTACCTCAACAATGGATTGCCCATATGACTTTGGTCAAGTCTCTTCCACTGTGACCTGGAAGAGGGAGATAAAATGCTTCTCCTGAGTTCATTCAGGTCTGTGTGGTGGTCAGTGACAAGGGCATTCCACAAGTCAGCCTGATTTTAGAAACACCACATTGTTTGTGCTGGAATTCTGCATTCCACAGTGACCTGTGGGGAACTGGGCTGGGTGGGAAGAGAGAGGAGAAGAGAGCAATGGTGTTGTGAAGCATCGAAGATTTATTGGTCTGAGTTTTTGGTGGTCACACTACCAAGTAACAGAGAAGCCACAAGAGCTGACAGGACATCCCGAATGTCTGTTGGTTAAACCTATAAATGTATGGAGATATACATCTCATAGAAGTGACCTTGGGACATCATTGAATCCTGTCCTCTACCCTCTTGGCACGCCCAAGCACCACCCCCCCACCTTTTTTTTCCCCCAGAGAAAGAGTCTATTTACCCCAGATCTCTAAATGGCCCCCTCAAGGATGGAGCTAACAACTCTGGGTTTAGTAGGCCAATACTCAAAACAGTGAGCTATCCTGCCCCTCCTCCAGGCAGCTGTCTCCTGCTATTGGTTGTAAACGCTTTCATGCTATTTCGCATGCAGAATTCTCCCCCTGGATAGCCAACCTGTCGAGCCTGCAGAATTCCCATTGTGTCGGCTTGTGCAAATCGCTACAGAATATGTAACGTGGCATCTCTAACTTGCAAAGGACGGCTGGTACAACTGGGCATGTTTTGTGTGGAGAACAGAAACACAGAGAAGACCTGATTTCAGTCTTCACATATGTCAAAGGTTGTCATAAAGAAGGAAATTGATTGTTCTTGTTTCTACCAAGGGGAGGGCAAGAAGGAATCAGCTTAGTTTTCAGCAATGGAGATTTAGATGGGATATTGGAAACATTTTCTAACATGAAGGATAGCTAAGCTCTGGAACAGTCTTGTAAGGAAGGCTATGGGAGGTTATAATAGGTTTTCCAGACCAGGCTGAACAAGCATTTGTCAGGGTGGTCTAGGTTCGCTTGGTCCTGTCTCAGGGCAGGGGGCTGGACTTGATAACCTCTCAAGGTTCCTTCCAAGTCTACACTTCCATGGGTCTATATCTGATGATTAGATTAAAGCTGGGATGTCCTGCAGCCTACCAAGCCTAGAAATCAGCACTGAAGCCTAGTGCAGGTGGCAATTCCCAGCTCCAGTGGGTACAAACTCATAGCTCTGGTTGATTGCAAGATGTTAGCCCTAGAACACAGGTCCAGAACTCAATACTGCCCCATCCTACAAATCAGTGCATTATAATTTGAAGCAAGTCCACAACCAAAACATGGTGTGTGTCAGCTGGTTGCTGTTATTGTTTTACATGGCAGCTGACTGAAAGCTTCAGACAAGGCTGGAAAGTCAAAAGTAGTCCTGGTAAAGCTGGATTGGTTCTGAAATGCATCACACATGTACCAGTTGCCTAGATGCAGAAGAAAGTTCTATTTTCTGCTGTGTCTGTAGGATAAAAATAGTTAAGTTGAAGAATTAAAGTTTGTTTGAGTTAGATGAAAGAAACGTTAATGTATTGTAACAAAAGGCCCTGACTAGGAAGTGGAAGAAAGGCCTTACACATAATGAGTTAAAAGACCAAAAGAAGTGAAGTAGGGAGGCTGAATCATTGAAAGAATAGTGGACAAAAGAAGGAGAAAGTGACTGCGGATGACTTTTAATAAAAAAATCTCTTCAAAGGAGTCAATATAGACCTTCCCACCCCACACAGAAGTGGTCTCCTAAGTGAGCCAAGGTGCAATGAAAGAGGTTAGGTGGAAAGAAGGGAAGAGATAAGGAGAAAAGACCTCAGGAATAAGAAGATTATAGATCTTATCTGGAGTCAGACTGGAAATTAGGATGAACTATCTAAAACTAGGTTTTAGCTGGCAATGACATGCCCTGTTTGTTCAATGATAGAAAAGGTAGCCTCTTGAAGGATATTTGCTAATTCCTTCCTGACCACACTGGAGCTAGCCCTCATAGAGCTGAGCACCACTGGGGTTGTAAATATATCACTTTTGTAAGTCAATACTTACAGATGATTTGTTACTTTTTGGGGGCAGTAAACTGTTTATTAGTAAGGCTACACTTTTGTCATGGAGATCAAGGAATCTGTGACTTCCAGAGACTTCTGTTCTTGGCAGCTGGGAGCTACTGGATCAACTCGCTACCTTCCATGGCTCAGACCTAGGAGGGGTGGCGGGGCGGGAGGACCTGGCAGCTTCCCATTTTGCCATGCATATTTGTAGTAATAGCCATGGACAGGTGAAGAGAGCATCCTTGTTTTTTTTCTTTTTTATTGCCCATGACCTGTCCAAGAGTTTTACTGAAAATATGTGCGAAAAAAATCTTTCAGCGTGTTTAGAGCAATGGTACATGGTACATTTCTACTGTTTGGCCTTCAGATTCAGCAAAGGAGTTAATAGTACAATTAGTGTTTGGTGGGTTCCTGTATTAACATTAATAACTTCAAATATTATTAATAATTCCAACAATATCTTTCAAGGAAATCAAGGTATCTCAAAGCAATGAGGTAGGGCCCTCGTTTGCTGTGCTTGGCTGCTGGTATAAATTGAACGACAGCTTCCTTGCAGCCTCATACATGGCATAGCAATGCCTACATCCTTCACATGGCAACTGTACCTTGTAGTACACTCCATTGAGGTTGGAGAAGAAGCACTGGTGATACCACCAGCCTCCGTGGGAGATTTCGGCACAGACGTTTCCTGTGTCAGGCGTGCTGAAACTCCTTTTGTTGTGGTACCAGGCAAAGGAGTCCTCCACGGTCCCACTGAAGCCCTCCACGTGCAGGCGGTAAAAGTTGGTTTCGTCCTCAATACTGCAAACAAGAAGGAACAGGTTGGATTGTCTCTTGGGGGTTTCTACATCTCCTTTCCAAGCTGAGCATTGAAAGTTTTATTCTTGCAGTGAATCTATCTGCATCCAGTTATCTAGCCTGGGTGTTCTCACTGTGTCTGCCCCTCGCCAGCGGATGTCCCAGCCCCCATCTCCCCCTTGGGGATGATGTGGGTTAGCACTGATCTAACTCAACCCCACTTACTGGAGGGTTGGAGTTAAGGTGACTGTCTGTCCCGTTTTTGGTGGGATGGCCCTCTATTTGGAACGCCAAAAGGGTGTCCCTACTTATTTTAGAAAAGGGACTAATTGTCCCATACTTTCCACCAGCAGTGGTGAAGCAGAGCAGGGAGCCCACAGGTTAGCCTACCTTCCCCTTCCCCAGGGCTTGGGGAAGTGGGGGGAGCATGGGAGGCTTCCCCATCCCTGCTGCTTCCTTGGGGCTGCCGCAGCCCGTGGTTTGGGGAGTTCCAGCAGCTGCTGCCTCCTTCCTGGCTCCCCCTGGGGCTTGAAGGAACCACCTCTCTTCCATATCTCCCTGTCCTGTATTTGGGACAGGGAGATATGGTTGCCTTAGTTGGAGTAGGTGGCATGAGAATCTAAAGCCACAATCAAGGGCTATGTTGCTACCAATGCTGCTCTTTAGACAGTCCCTCTAATAAGGTGGGTCTGCTTTGATGCAGAGCTGACACCCTTTTCTTCTCAGCTGGAATCTCCCTGGTACAGGTGGAGCAGGGTAGGGAATCGGGTGCTCAGCAGACTCATCAATCTTTTTCTACAGGTTTTGTTTGACCAGTCTACCACCAGCTCACTTTAAATATCCCAGCCTTTGGGCTTGTCTAGATGGCCCTTTGTGCAGACTAACATCCCCCAGCTGGGTGTGAACTAACAGGAACACCCACAGTTACATCACCAAGGATGAAAGTTTTTAAGTGTTTTGGACCTGGCCTGGCATCTCCCTAAGGTCCGTGGGAGATTCCATTAGGCTCTGGGTCAGCTCCATGCACCAGAGACTGGCGAACCTCCAGAAATGCATGAGCTGCAGGGCATAAATTAACTCCCAGGGCTACAAAAACAATGAGAAGTGCTGTGGTGCCTTATAGACTAGCAACATTTTTGGAGCAAAAGTTTTCGTGAGCAAAGATCCCCTTTGTCAGATGCAAGATGCCCACGAAAGCTGATGCTCCAAAACAGCTGTTAGTCTATAAGGTGCCACAGGACTTCCTGTTGTTTCTGAAGATACAGACTAACACGACTGCCCTGCTGATACTTGTCCTGGGGCTACATATACATGGCAGTTGGGAGATGTCATTTCCAGCTTTGATGGGCACACACAGGCACTGGCTCTGCTGGAGTTAGACCATATTGCAGTACGGCCATGGCAAGAGGGGCTAGCTGCCCAAATACAGCCTGTCCGTCAGACCTCTTAGGGGCATATGCAGGCAGCAGCCCTCCTGTGGCCACACTGTTATTCTCAGGTGCTAGCCCAGGTGTATCTGCCAATCACAGCTTCCCAGTGCAAGAGAGGCCAGGGCAGGCTGAAACCTTCCCCTCTGGGCTGGTTATTCCATATTTGTCCACTTGGAGGATTCTCGCCCCCTTCTGGAAGGGCTCTGGGGCTGGCCACTGTCGGAAACAGGACATGAGCTTGGATGACCTCGGTTTGATCCACTAGGGCAATTGCCGTATTTCTGTGGTATGGTCCTAAACCAAAATGCTACACAACTGATCAGGAAGTGAGGACTTAACTTCTTCCCTGGCACTTGCTGTGTGAGTCAAGCAAATAGACCAGGAACTAACCACAACTTGGGCCCAATCCCACAAGCCTTCTGGGCTCAGAACAGCCACTGGCATGAAGGCCTGGTAGGACACGGCCCTTTGTCGTCAGCAAGAACCCAGGGCAGGGCATGGTGCCCTCCTACCTGAAGATCTGATAGAAGGCATGCTTGTGCTTGTTGTTCCAGTCTTCCAAGTCAATGCGGAGCGAGTAGTCCCCTTGGTTCGTCACCTTGTGAATGTTCTCGTTGCCCAGCCAGAATTCGCCGTTTAAATCCCCAAAGCCATCTCGGTACTCGTTCCACGTCCGGGTGAAGTTGACTGAACCATCCTGCCGTCGCTGGATGATGGTCCAACCGCCACCTGCCAAAGGGAAAAAGGTGAAGGCAATTTGAGTCTTCCATTAGTGACATTAATGGTGGACACAACCTCCTCCTGGGCCAAGAAACTTGACTCGCCACCACCTCCTACTGAAATTGGCTAACTGGCCTGAAAATGTAGGAGTGAAAGGGACCTCAACAGGTCATCCAGTCTAGTTCACTGCACTGAAGCAGTAATAACAAAACTGTTCCTGACCTGTGTTTATCTAACCCACTCTTAAAAGGCAAGGAGCTGTGCAGCCTTAAAAACCCTAATCGGGAGGAAGAGAGATGCCGGCTTCTCCCCAAGAGAGGTGAAAGCTGGGAGCCTGAAACCATACATGTGTGCCCTCAAGGGACCCTGGAGAGGAAACACAGGTGCAGTTACCCTGGCAAGTGTGACACTGTCCTTCCTCCCTTTGACTCAACATGAGACTCCAACAGCACAAACACCAGGAGCTTCTCCAACACAGCATGCCTCAAGGAGGGGAATTCATCCTTGCCTGAATAGGTCCTGAGGGTAAAAACACTAGTTCCACCACTGCAGCTTAGTAAAACACTTCCACTGGGGTTCCCACAGCTGGTGTTCCCGGACTCCAGAAGGTGAGACTATCTCTGCTAGGAAGCCTTTGCTTCCTCTCCGGTTGTTGTGTACACAGCCGTCTGAAGTTCTCTCTCATGCTCTGCCTGAGCCCTGTGAGAAAAACCGCTCGGGAAAATAGCTGCCTGTTACACTACCTTCCGTGTCCATTTCACACAGCACTTCTATCGGCATGCCTCCGACAGAGGGCATAATGCTGTAAACACCAGACCTCCGGATCCCATTGTAGTAAATGGACGCACAGTCTATTGGGCAGTTCTTCGCGTGCTTCACATCTACACAGAAAACAGAGACACAGTTTCACATCTAGTTCACAGAAAGGAGGACATGCTTCTCTGTGAGAATTCAACCAAAAATTTCGCAGCGTTCCAGATGTAGATTAGAATTTAAGCCATTTGAAGTATGAGCTCTGTTTGACTTGGGCAAAATTTAAGTGCTGGAATTGGGACATTTACTCAATTTTATTTTATCCCTCCGGCTATCCTAAAAAGTGAGCAAGACTGATTTTCACAGACAAAACTTCTTCTACTGCACAGAGAGGAGAGTTTGAACCGGAACCCCAGATCCATACCCAATCACAATTTCGGACATTTGAACTCAAATACGGATCCTGAATGAAACTGTGTGCCCAGGAGCTGAGTCTGAATTAGAAGCAGAAACCCTTGAGCCTGGGGCAGGTTGGATTCACAGCTGACTTGGGATAAAAATAATTCACAGTTTAGACTCATCTCGACCCGCACAGATCTCCACAAAATTAGAATAATATGTCCTTGGGTTTTAAATTAAATTTCTTTGCTATTTAAGTGAAGGTGGAAATGATAAGAGTTTTGCAGAACCCAAATTTCTGCTGGGCTTTTCCCTTCCCACATTGGATCAGAATGACCTCGTCCTGTTTCCATTCTCCATAGCTGGCCAGTGTTGGACACATCAGAGAGCGGGGTAAAATCTCCCATAATGCACCTGACATTGCCTGGCTTTGATACTCTTAATTTAAAGAGGTGTGGACATGTGTGTGGCCAAACCCTAACATCCTTATTTGGTCGTACCGCCTACCAGGGGTTTGGGGCACATGCCTATGCCAGAGCCTGTTTGTACGCTCCAGTGTGGATAAGTCCAAAGAGGGTTTGTCTGAGGAAAGACTGAGTGAAAGTTGAGGAAGGTGATGAGTGTGAACAATTCCCACCCAGACCTTAGTTGAGAAAGGAGGAGGTTAGAAGGAAAGAATGAGAGAGAGAGATCTCACAATAGCTCACACAATCAAAGATAACTTCCTCCTACCCACACTAGACCAGACCAAACCCAAGCTGACCTTATTACTCAGCGTTGCCAAATCTATGGGACTAAGGGGGTTATAAAAAACCAATTTTGGGGCTGGGAGGGAGAAGGTTCCATGAGGGAAATGGAAGGAACAAGAGCACAATTCTGGAAGCCCATGAAAGTACACTGGGAGAGGAGGAATGGGTGTTTCAGTATTCCAAGCAACCAATTAGAGTGCCCATTTGCTTTGAGGTCTCCCATTGGCTGTGGGAAGCATGGATGGAAGAAAGGAAAGCCAATCAAAGCCCACTATTTTGGGACTGGTGTCAGAGTTTCATTGGACTGTTTCTGCCCAAGGGGTCTGGCAGTGCTATTAAAGGGAACCCAAGAAAGCAAGGAAATTTCACAGGGGAGCCACTCTGGGTTTGTTTGGTCTGGTGTTTGCTGCCCAGTACCACCACCACCTCCACGTATCTTTCTCCAGCAGGTCATTTACTCCTCCAGAGAGAAATGACTTAGGCACACTTGCTAGTTAGAGGCATTGTAGCCAAGCTACCATGTTATCCGAGGCTGGGAAATCATGCAAAACAAGGATGATGGAAAGCAATTCGACTGGCTGGCTCATGGGATCAGTAACCAACTAACATGCTTTTCCTCCCAACACCACTGTCTGAAATCACATTCAGGTTGGAAGGTGAAAGTCCCTCACAAGTCAGGTCTGTTGCTCAGCACATGTAAAAACAGCCGTTGGGCTCAACCTGATTCTTACCAAGTAAATATCTACATCCTTCTGTAACCTATCATTTTCAATCTTATGTCCGAAGCCGAGACCTGAATGGCTGAGGAACCAGACCAGCTTGTCCTTCCTACATTTAGAGCTGAGCCCACTGGGTCAGGGCTGTGGATAGGAGCTGGGGGAGATGTTTCCATCATAATAGCTTTTTGGTGAAAAATGGGGTTTCAACTATATGACCATTTTTATTTTCAGTTTCTGTATGAAAAACAGAAACCAAAAGCCTTTTGGATAAAAAAATTCAGTTCTTGATTAAAACAACAACAACAACTCAGGTTTTGCGTAAAAAAATAAAGAATTTAGTTTTGGTTTTCAAAAGTTGTACCAAAAATGATTCTTGTAACCAAACTCTTTAATTTTTTTCAATGAAAAAAATAAAGGACAATTTCAAGAAGAGAGAGTGAAATTTTCTGGGAAAATTAATGGCCCTTTTTGAGCCAGCTGTACTTGTGGCACTTTGGCAAGGAGGGGCTAGGAAGACCTCCCTTCTGTCACATGTTGCATGCATGCCATCAGCATCAAGAGGACATCAGGCCATCTTCTCAGAGGCCCTGAGAACATGCTGTTCCTGAGGCAGCCAGTCGGTTCCCTTGGTGCTCAGTAATTCTGACAGTCACACCCCAAGGGGCTCTCAAATTATATACCCAAAAATCAACTCATGAAACGCTTAGCCTAAAATCAGGGTGAACCTGCATGAGATGCAATGACGCCATCTTGTCTCATTTTTTTTACAGTTGGCATGTATGTCGACAGACCCAACCTCCAATGGTGCTGAACGCTGTGCTGATCTAGAACTAAGTGATAGCTTTTCTTCCAAGCATTCCCGATCAGAATGACTCAAGGCTTTCACCCCCGCTTCATCACACGTGAAAGTTCCCACTCATGTCTACATAGCCATGGGAGGTGCAACTATCACATGTCATACCTGAGCTTGTGTTCATCACTCTGACTAGCTCTGAGACCAGCAACAGCCCTAGGCCATTTTAATACATATAGGGTGAGTCTATGCTTGCATTCCTCTTTCGAAAGAGGTATGCAAATAAGATAAATCGAAAATACAAATGAGGTATAAATGTGCATATTTGGCACCTTGTTTGCATATTCTAATTTCAAAAGCGCGTCTTTTGAAAGAGGAAAGCCAGTGTAGATGCTGCTCTTTCGAAAGTAAACCCCATCTTCGAAAGAATCCTTCTTCATTTTATTTAATGGGAAGAAGGATTCTTTCGAAGATGGGGTTTACTTTTGAAAAAGGAGCGTCTACACGGGCTTTCTTCTTTCGAAAGAAGTGCTTTCAAAACTGGAATATGCAAATGAGGTGCCAAATACGCAAATTTACACTTCATTTGCATTTTCAATTTACCTCATTTGCATACCACTTTCGAAAGAGGAATGCAAGTGTAGACGAACCCATAGAGATACACATCACGTAGGCTATGTCTACACTAGCCCAAAACTTCAAAACGGCCATTTCGAAGATTACTAACGAAGCGCAGAAATACATATTCAGCGCCTCATTAGCATGCCAGCAGCCGCGGCACTTTGAAATTGCCGTGGCTCACTGCTGCGTGGCTCCTTTTTGAAAGGACCCTGGCAACTTCAAAATCCCTTATTCCTATCTGCCGAATGGGCAAGTGTAGACATGGCCATAGAGCCAGAAGGGACCTCAGGCCAAACACCACTCCCCCGCCTTTCTCATTTTATTTATTTTTTAAAAAAGCCTATCAGCCCCAGATGCTGAACTGGCTCCCTCAAGGGCAGAGCTCACAGCCCTGGGTTGAGCAGGCCAACACTCAAGCCATCGAACTATCCTTCCACCTTATGACTAGCCTGGGATGGTACAACACATGCAGCTGCCAGTTCTGCCCCAGCTTTCCCTGCCAGTGCAATTTCAGTACATCAAAGCCAGCTCAGGCCTCTAGCCTGGATTTCAGCCCCTCCTCCCCATCCCAGCTACTCCCCCCTCACCTGGGCGGTGCATCTCCTGCTGTGACCTTATCTCGGCGGGAACGAGGCAGCCGGGGTTGTGCCGGGCCCATTCGGCCAGCAGGGAGATGTTGTGGATCTGGGCCTGCATGTCGTAGAGCAGTGTGGCTTGGATGTGTTGCAGCGTGCTGGCCTCGTTGTAACGCTGCTCCAGCTCCTGCACCCGCTGCTCCACCGTGGAGTTTCGGCTATTCTTCTCCTCGTGCTTCAGGGCACCCAAGGAATGAAAGGGGTGTCAGCTGCAGCAGTGCGGAGGGGTCTGCCCGGGGGCATCATAGGAACTAGCAGTGCGAAGCACCACTTGGGCCAGGGGGCTGGAATCCAGATGACAGGCAGTGCAGAGCCAGGACTCCTAGGAATATGGTCCCGGTCCATGGCAGGAGAGTTCTGCCCCAGCCCTCTGAACGGAGGAGGCACCCTGTTCTCTAAGTGACAATGCAGCCTAAAGGAAAGGCTGTTCCCCCTGGGCAGACAGTGATGGAAACAGCCATCCGGGCCATGGCTGCTGCTGGGTATTCAGAAAGCGGCTGTCAGAAATGCTAGTAATAATCCCATCAGGAAGCTGGAGGCTTGGTGGAACCAGAGCCGTCCTATCCACAGCACTAACTGGGCAGGGCTGGCCAAGGCCCCATAATGTTGGGAGCCCTGTAGCGGCCGCCCCAGCCGTCCTATGGCCAGGTGGGGGCGGATTACCTGGGGCAGGGTGTGGGTGACCGTGGACAGCAGCAGGGGGTCACCTTCCCTTGTCCCCTCCCCACCGCGCTCCCCATGCAGGCAGCATGAGTGGTGACCTTCTCCGCTCTGCTGAGCCCCACTTCCCCACAGCGGCGAGAAGGGACCTCCACTCCCTGCCGCCCAGGGAGAAGCAGAGCCCAGCAGCCCTGGAGGGCTCAGTGTGGCCGAGAGGAGTGGCTGCTGCCTGTGCAGTGAGTGTAGGCAGGAGTGGAGGTGACCTCTGCCACCGCCACTGTCCCAGGTAATCCCTGCCTGGTTGGTCGGGAAGAGGGGAAGGAGGCAGTGCAAGGGCAGAGCAAGGAAAGGACAGGGCCTGCAGCGCAAGGAGTGTGGTCCTGGGTGGAACTGTCATTAGGTGATGGATTCAGCACCTGCAAACGAGAGCAGTTGTTAGTGGAACGACGACAGACTGGAGGGGCTCTCCAGTGGGTTTCCACAGGGCTCTGTTCTCATTTTGGTGTTTAACAACTTTAATGACCTGGAGGTAAGAATAGAGCACAGGGGTTACATGGGGCTGGAGGGACATCAGTTGGGGGAAGAGGTGGGGAGAGAGTAGAGCAGGAAAGGGCGGAAGGGGGCAAAAGGTGGTGGAGCCTCTGGCTGAAGGGTTCCCCAGACTGGCGGGGGGAGTCGTGTGGCCAGTGGCCTCCCACGTCACCCTTCACCAGTGGCCCCTGACAGAGCACATACTGCAGGCGTCAGAAAAGCTGCTGGGGAAGGGGAGAAGATTGGCAGCACCCGGGAGGGTGGATCTTAGTCAATTGGACAACTGGGCCATAAACGGCAAAATGAAATTGAATGAAGTCAAATGTCAGGTGCTGTGCTTGGGGAGGAAAACCGAAATGCCCAAATGCAGAGTGGGGGGCTGCGGGCTTGCCAGCAGCACTGCAGAGAAGGATCTGGGGGATGAGGGGAGTCAGCTGTGCAAAGCTGTTGCAAAACAAGCAAATGCAATTTCTGGTCACATTAGGAGAGGTGTGGCGTGGCAGGGGTGACAGTGCTACTCTGCTCAGCACTGGGTAGGCTTCTGCTGGAGAACTGTGTCTCTGTTACTGGTTTTGTCACCCGTATAGAGAAAGGATGAAGTAAATCAGGAAAGGATCCAGACACAAGCAACAATGACAATCAAAGGGATAGAATGCAGGTCATACAAATGTAACACTGACAGACTCAGGTCACCAGCATCAGGGATTGAACCTGTGATTATAGGGGTTACAGTCCTCTGCTCTACTGCATGAGTTGAAGGCCAGCTGGTTTGCAGCCTAGACTGTAGAGCAGAGACTTCGCTCACCCCAGTAGGAGGTCTCAGTGCCTCTGGGTACTACACAAGCAAAGGCTGAAGGAATGTGGTGTGTTGAGTTTGGCAAAGAGGAGATGAAGGGGGAACACGGCAGCCGTCTCCAAATACTTGAAAGGCCGCCATAAAAAAGAAGACAAATTGTTCTCTCTCACCATCGAGGGCAGGACAAGGTGAAGTGGAATCAAACTCCAGCCGAGCAGATGTAGATTGAATCTGAGGAAAAACATCCTAACATTAAGGACAATGGAACAGAGGCCTGGGGCAGTGGTGGAAACTCTTTCACTGGAGGGTTTTCAAAGGAGACTGGGATGGCTTAGACTCAATTGGGTGGTGGTCAGACTAGATGACCTTTGCAGTCCCTTCTAGACCTATGGTTATAGGATTCTATGGCTTGGTAGCAACAAAGGGTCCTATGGCACCTTATAGACTAACAGAAAAGTTTAGGGCATGAGCTTTCGTGAGTTAACTCACTTCTTCAGATGCATCTGAAGTTAGCAGTGGCTAACTGCTCAAGCCAGAAGCAGTAACACTACCAAGCCATATATCAGAGGGGTAGCTGTGTTAGTCTGGATCTGTAGCAGCAACGAAGGGTCCTGTGGCACCTTACAGACTAACAGAAAAGTTTAGAGCATGAGCTTTCGTGAGTTAACTCACTTCTTCAGATGCATCTGAAGAAGTGAGTTAACTCACGAAAGCTCATGCTCTAAACTTTTCTGTTAGTCTGTAAGGTGCCACAGGACCCTTCGTTGCTGCTACAGATCCAGACTAACACAGCTACCCCTCTGATATATGGCTTGGTAGTGTTACTGCTTCTGGCTTGAGCAGTTAGCCAGAAGTTTGGGGTCCAGTAGGTCATTCCAGCTGGAAGCAGAAGTTTCCCAGCTCTTTGTTTGCAAAGAACTGGGTGTTTGCTGGAAACAGTCAAGAATACACCGAACAGCTGGTTTGCCTTCAACCTTTCGCCTCTTTACACAACAGGCCCAACAGCTCTTGATAGCTTTATCCCAGGTCCCGACTTTCTCACAGGCTGCTGCTGGGCTTGCTTGCCTTTTCCTTCTGATATGCCCCTCCTCACTGCTCCCCAACCCCGCACCTCCTACCCCCAACATACACATATCTACCTAAAACAATACCCAGCCAAAAATTGCTGGGTTAGTGGTTCATACTTACAGATATGTTAATTGGGCAGTGAGTTCACACCTATCAATCTCAATGGCATTATAGCTCAACCCATAACAAGATTTCGCTCAGCTCAGAACAATAATAAGGCCAAGCTCTTATATAGCACTTCCCAGCTGTAGCTCTCAAAGAACTTTATGACGGAGGTTAGGATCACCATCCCTGTTTTACCAAAGGGGAAACTGAGGCACGGAGCAGTGAAATTGCCTTGTCCAAGATCACCTAGCAGGCCAGAGCTGAGCCAAGAGCCAGTTCTCCAGATATTCTTAGTCCAGTACTCCAGCCATCAGGCAATACTATAACAATGATGTAGCCGGCCCCAGTTAGGGCCTTGGCTAATGACTAGCTGATGTACCCCCTCAGTCAAGGGAGCCAGTATAACCTCTGCCAGTCTGTCTAGTTGTTTTTCCAATTTACCGCTATCTCCACGTTGTGATAGGCAGGTCACTCCCCTTCCCGCTTCCAATCTCCATCAGAAGCTGGTATTGTAATGCACCTGCTGCAGTGTTTAGTACTGTTGGGAGTCCTACTGTTGAGGATCCTGGGACCCTACAGATCAGTGTATATCAGAAACCCACTGCTAAACACACCTGTCTTATAGTAATCACCCCAAACACACCTACAGTCTGTTATGTACAGCCAGGCCCTCGGATACCACAGAATATGCTCCAAAGAGAGCGTCTTGAGAGGGAGAGTATCTGTATCACTATCAGCCAACTCACCCTGTTTTAGTGTACACGTTAATACTTTCAATGTACGCTTTAATACAACGTGAGTGGGTAGATACAGATACACTCCCTCTTAGGGGTCTCCTTTTTTTGAATATGGTAACCCTATTTGGGAGTAATATCTTAATACCTTCCATACCACGTTTACCAACCCAGGACACTCCACCAAAGGAGTAGCTCGCTTCTTGAAATGGGCCATTCAAATACCCTGAGAGAACCTGCTTCAATACAGAAATAAAATCCTCTCTCACCACCTCCCCTACCTTTCACATATCACCACACTCTGGAACCCCTATGAGATATCATCAAAAAGCTACACCTCATGCGCCACAGGGACCTCAGTCTGAACCCCTTCATCTAGCGTTCAAACAAGCCCTCTGCTTCTCCAAGCTTCTCATCAGAAGCCAGCTCCTCACAGACCAGGTCTAACCAGCTCCAAATGGCACCCGTACTGCCAGAGCACCGAAGCCAAACCTGCAGACGCTGTTACCATGATCAACACCTTCCACTACACACCTTTCAGGCACCATGTGTCCAACCTATGCCCATTGCGACTTGTAGTTGTCATGGACTGTGTGGGTCACCAGGCCCCACTCCCCAACTAAAGTCAGATGTGATTCTCTTTCATCAGGCAGAACAGAGGGTTTATTAGTCAACACGGACACAGCACAGCACAAACGTAGCAGAGAAACCAAAGTCAGCACAATCCATCTTGGGGAGAGGAGGTCCAGACGGGGGTTCCAGAGCTGGGGGCCTGGTCTGCCTTCCCCCCACAAGTCGGCCAAGACTGCCCCACTCCCCAACTGCCCAGTTCAAATTGAGATGCGCCAGGCCCCTCCTTCTGCCTTTGTCCTGTTTCCTGGGGGGAAAGGTGTCACCTGGTTGCCTAGGTTACAAAGGCCACAGAGGGCCATGGCTATGCATGAGAAGTCATTACACCAAAAATACCATCTCCAACCTATCCCATTGATGCTGTACCTAAGGGAACTGAGGCACCCACATGGAGTTACTACAGAACAGTAGGAAACATGTACAACCTAACAAGGGAAATATAATCCCCACAATTGCCTCTTCACTGTGCACTGAATGTCCCAATAGCAACTACACGGGTGAATGGACACAGAGCAGACATTAGGAATCTCAATAGTAACAGAGAGGAAGCCGTGCTAGTCTATACACTATCAAAACAAAAAGCAGTCAAGTAGCACTTTAAAGACTAGCAAAATAGTTTATTAGGTGAGCTTTTGTGGAACAGACCCACTTCTTGAGTCTGTTCTGGTCTGGCTATGGTCTGAAGAAGTGGGTCTGTCCCACGAAAGCTCACCTAATAAACTATTTTGCTAGGCCTTAAAGTGCTACTTGACTGGTTTTTGTTTTGATTAGGAATCTCAATCACATAAGCCTGTCAGTGAGCATTTCAATGGAGTGGGACATTCTGTTAAAGACCTGAGAATATGCGTCCTATAACAAAAAGACTTTAAAAGCAGATTCTATAGGGAGATTTGTGAACTGGGGTTCATGCTCAAATTCGACACATTAACACGTGGTATGAACAAGGTCAGCAATTATCTCACGCATTACGAGGACTGTCTCCCATCCTTTGATGCTTGTAATTATCTCAGGCAAGACACTTAACGTCCCCCACCCCGCCTCCTTCAATTCTATGTATTTACGCTTGTTTTTATTGCAATTTTTTGAACCTCTGTGCTATGTAACTGAGTCTGAACTGGAAATGCTATTGATCTGCGGAAGTGGGTCTGTCCCATGAATGCTCATCGCCTAATAAATCATTTTGCGAGTCTTTAAAGTGCTACATGACCACTGGTTTGTTTTGTTAAATGTTTTGGTGCACACATTTATGCTCCAAAACCTCTGTCAGTCTATAAGGTGCCGGAGGACTTCTTGTTGTGTTTTCACTTCAAATGGTCCCTCAGAATATGTGCTAACTACTTATGCTAAACTATCTCTTTGGTCCTGTCTTTATGTGTGACACTTGCAGCTGTCAAAGACCTGAAGGAGAACGCTGTGTAGCTCAAAAACTCGTCTCTTTGACCAACAGAAGCTGGTCTAATAAAAAGTCTCTGTAGCTGCAGACCCTGCATGTACCTGACTTAGAATCATAGAACTGGAAGGAAGCTCCAGAGGTCACAAAGTCCACTGCCCTGCACTCAAGACAGGACCAAGCATGTATCTCCGGGGTGTGCAAACTAGGGGTGGGGGCGGCAGGCCCCCCCTGAAGGTGTGAACTTTCATAAGGCAGAGGGAGGAGTGCAGCACAATTGGCTTCTGGGTCTCAGGCTCATCCATCTCATTGCAAATGTTGAAATCTGTTACTGCTTTTACGTGTGTGCCTTCACATTCATATACCAGTTAAGAGAGTTTTTACTTTCTACAGACTTATTTTCTTACACCTGCCAAAAGTTTTTTTTTCTTCATATGAACATAACTGAAATTTCCATTGGTTTGGAATACATTAGGCAGGTTGGGGGTGGGATGCTGCTAATTTCAGGGATGAAAAAAGGTCCTAATATAAAAAGTTTGCTCTCCCCTCACTTACCTTATCCATCGCAGTGGAAGGAAACTCTTTTATTTCCTTTGTCCACCAGAGGGCACAGTTGTCATTAAAATGACACCCACCCACTAAGTCATCTACCACCAGCCCCTATAAAATCTCTGTTTCAAGCCGTGTCTACATTTCCCAGAAGATCGACCTGCTCACAGTCAATCTTCCGGTGTTCGATTTTATGCATCTGGTAGGGACGCGCGAAACTGACCTATCGGGGTCGGCAGTCAACCTCTGACTTCTTGCCTATCTCGGAAACTCTCCCGTCGACCTTCCTCCATGAGGATAGGTAGGTAAATCGATTTCAGATTGCTGTAGAATGGCCTAGCTGAAATCGACTGATTTTCCTAGTGTGGACCTAGCCTGAGTAAAATGCGGTTTCTGGAGCAGATCCTCTGTGACTCCAGCCAGGGCACCCGAACATGTGGAGCCAAGGGGCTGAGGCCCTCACACTTTTGAAAGTGAATGGGCCTGACCTATCTGCTTTTCACCTGGGCCTTTTCTCCCTCCCCTCCCAGACCCTGCTCGCTGGCCAGGCTGGAAGGTGGAGAGCAGCTGTAGGCCGTCTGCTAACCCTGGGCAAGGAACCTGGGGGGCAGGGACATGGGGCCTCCCAACCCCAGGCAGAAAGAGGGTCTGCAGCTCCCCAGCCTGGCTCTGGCTTCCAGCTTGGCTTGGGAGTGGGGTGTTGGAGAAGAGGTGGGGCAAGAGCTTTGTGACCCCTCACTTTTACTAAGACTCCGTCACCCTGACTCCACTCCCCTGTGTCTGTTATCATTAGAGACCAAGGCACCAGCTTTCCCTACTAATTGCTCCCAGTAGAAGCTGAACTTCTCTAACACAGAACTCTCTCATCTGGCAACAGTCGTCATCTGATGTGATTTTAGTTAGCCGAATGACTGCTTAGCGGGGTTTGGCCAAGTTTCCCCTGGTCCCATAAAGTTTGTTTCCAGCCACCAGTCCTGGCTCCCAGTGTTCTGTGCTGTTGTTTAGCTGTGATCTACCCCAAATATCTTCTAAGAGCCCAGTGAGCAGTGGAGGTGTTGCTAATGCGGCTAGACAATATTGAGCTCCCTCAGTTCAGCAAATTCTCTTGTCCAGCAGGGGTCAGGTCCCAAAGATACCAGATTAGAGAGGGTCAGCCTGTGCTAGGGACACTTCTACTGGGCTTCATGTGCTACTGGATCCATATTATTACTTGGCTGTGCTGCGTGCTCCTATTTTCCCCATGCACATCACTCAGTAGAACTGGGCGATCTTTGGCACCAACTCTGAGTCACAGGGACTCCAATAGGGCAAAGGTTTGCGATTTAATAACCAGGGAATGCTTCTTCTTAGCAGAGCTGCACTTCTTCCAGCTTTCCTGTTCTTCATGTAGGGTCTAAGTAGTGTGGCCCATCCCCATTGTCTCGGAAGGTACATCTACACTAGCCAGGAGATTGACCTGGTCAGGGTCAGTCTTCTGGGGTTGGACTGAGGATTCATGAAATCAAACAATCAGGGTCGACAGCCGACCCTTGTACATGGAGTCACAGAAGTCAATAGGACAGTTTCTCCCATTGACCTCCCTCAGTGAGGACGGACAGATAAGTTGATTGTAGGTATGTTGATTCCAGCCGCACAACTGCTGCAGCTGGAATTGCATTTCTAGGCTCGACTTTAAGGTCTAGTGTAGACCTGCCCTCAGCCTCGCCCAAAGGACAGAGCAAAATACAACTGACTGATAGATTGAGTTCAGGGGCCAGGTCCTCAGCCAGTGCAAATTGGGTATCCCCATTGATGTCAGTGGAGCAACGTCATTTTGCACCCGCTGTGGACGTGGCCCTAGGTTTCCTTCCCCACGGCAGTGGGAGATAGGGAATATTTTGTCTGCTGCACTTTCCTCCTTTGCTGTGTCTCTGGGAAGACCACATCACATGCACTCAAGGCAATGAGATTTGAGTCCTTCTAATCTCCTCCAGAGAGGAGATCTGGGCCTTAGCCCCATGGCCGGTGTCACAAGGGCCTTCAGAAGGGCGAGATGAGGGTCAGACAGCTAGCAGAGGAGAAGCGAGCACACAGAAAGCACACTAAGGACTTGCCAGACACCCACCACATCTGCAAGAGATGCAGCAAGGACTGTCACTCTCATGTGGGTCTTCATAGTCACAGTAGACGCTGTAAATGAAGTCCTCAATTGAAACTATAAAGGGCGCGATCCATAGTCTATGCAGACTGAAGGATGCCTACTGGTCACCACAGCCAAGGAAGTGGCCTCCAGGAGCAGTGCAATGGGTGAAGTCCCTTGCAATGTGGTGCCCAGGCGCCCTCCAGGGAGGACATCCCTACAGAGGATAATTAGGAATGATGGGGTGACATTAAGCAAAGGCAAATTCAGGTTGATTTATGAGGGAAAATGTTCTCCTAGTGAACCGGACTGCGAGAGAAACATTCTCCCCACGGGAGGCAGGGAGAGGCCCCAGCCCGGGGCACTTACAGGTGGGTCAGTGAAAGCTCTGCTACCGTGTGTAACTATCAGAGGTAGGACTTGCTGCAGCCCAAGGCACCACTGGCAGTGTGACCTGAAGTAGGCCTGGCCTTGGCAGCAGAGTCTCACACCAGGCATTGGCTAACCAAGCAAGCACATCCCCAGCTGGTGAGGCTGGTACAAGCACACCCAGCACTCTGGAGAAACTAAATCCATTCTCAATGGCTGGCCCAGGAACACACCGACCTCTAGTAAGACAAGACAGGGGACAGGAGGATGGATAAGAAGGCTTTGTTCAAACTCGCAGATATGAGGTCTCAAGTCTACAGGATAATTCTGAACCTGTTTGTGTTAAGCCAGAGGAGCGGCACCTTTGTACCAGCTCAGGTGGCAGGACCTGGAGTCTGGCAGAGTCTTGGCCTTGTTGTGGATGTACGTGTCCCTGGGGCCTGTTGGACAGGCCGTTAGCACTGTGCTTGACTGGCAATAGTCCTGACTCAGCACCTCTGCCACCAAACTGAGCCCGCTGTCTTTCTTCATGACTAACATCTGGTCCTGCTGAACCCGGCTGCTGCGTCCCCTGACAGGGGGCTCTACAAGCAGCTGCAACTGTGCACTCTTAACAACTCCCTGCAGCCCTAACGACCCTGCACTGCCCCAGAGGGATGGGTCAGCTATGACCCGGGGGCCCCAGATCCGCCAAGCAACCAGCATGGTTCCCACCAGTGATAGGGACCTGAAGGGCCCAGGTGCTGGAAGTATGGGGTGGGGTGGGTGCTGTAACACCTCTGGTATGTGGAGGATCTCCTCCTGGCTTCACACTCAGCCCTGCCGCAGGCTCCTTGTTCAGCCTTGCCGCCAGCCCCCATGTGCAGCTAGGCTGCTCGCTCCCCCATGCCCCTCTTGGTCCTCTGCCCTGGGGCTCCTCCTCCAGGACCCACACGTGGGGTCTTGGCTGCTGGCCCCAGCTCTAGGGGATGGTGAGGGGCACAGACAAGGGTAAGGCATGTGGGGGCAGCTCAGAGCCCTCGCTCCAAAAACTGTTCTGACGCTGCTGATAAGTGGTCTAAAATTGGGGACCAAGGTGTAACATTGTGTCTGAAATTAGCTGCATCCCGGGCCTTTCCACCTGCGAGAGAAGTGTGTGACTCCTGCTCCTCTGAGGGGGCTGCCTCCCTTCTGCAAGTGTGGAACCCCAAATAGCCGTGCAGACTGCTGCTGGTTAAACACACCATCCAGGGGGTGCAGAGTGGGAGGGCTAGGGCCCCTTGGCTCCCCTTTCACTTCCGATCCACTCCAGTTCTGTCAGGATGCTGCAGAGACACTTCTCTCTTTAATTAGCAGAACTTGTGGTTTTCAGGTGTCTGCAGTTTGGTCTCCTTAGAAGCTACAGAGGATTTAAACTTCCCTCAACCTCACTAGCCAAGAAAAGTCGTTAGTCATTTCTGCCACAGGATGGTGCAACCAACCTTCTATTACCGTTGTGTCTGCAGCTTTCAGACTTCACCGACAAACATTGGAAAACATTCTGGAGTGGATATTTGCTGTAATTATCTATGCCTACAGGATTCATGAATTGTCACCAGCATCCTTACAATTCTGGTCTCAAGCCGGCATTTGATTGTGCTGGGTGCCACCCCATCTGTGTAATTCAGTGCAGCCAGGCGATCTGGCCTGCCCTTGGACAGCGAGGATTTAGGAAGTTCAAGAACAAGCCAAAACCTTTTCTCATCTGGACTGAACGCCTTCTGACTGTGTAATAAATCACAAGCACAAGGTGACCCAAATTTGTTGGTCATGCTATTAGGATTATTATTTTTCACTGTATTGGTTGTGGCTGTTGTGACATTCAAAACTACAGATGGATTCGAAAAAGAATGAGATAAGTTCATGAAGAATAAGCCCATCAATGACTATTTGATGGTCAGAGATGCAACTCCATTCACTGGGTATCCCTAAAGTCTCACTGCCAGAATTCCTCCTAAGGGTGACAGGGGATGGACCATTTGGTAATTGTTCTGTTCATTCCCTCTGAAGAATCTGGCATTGGCCATTCTTGGAAGACAGAATAATGGGCTAGATGGACTGTTGGTCTGACAGAATACACTTGGTTTCATTGTATAGCTGGAGCACTGAGGTATGGAAATACCAAGTGACTTGCCCAAGGTCACACACAAAAACTGTGGCAGAGCAAGGAATTCTATCAAGATTCGTCAGGTCCCAAGTTAGCAGCCTAACCACTGGATTAGTTTCTTGCTCTGGGCCCACTTTCCTCTCTCACTATGTTTTCCACACTCAAAGAGCAATCCTGTGTTGTCAGCCTGAGTGACTTATTTCTGATAACAGAAGACAAGAAAGTACTAAAGTAACATCTCCAGGAGAGAGAGCACAGTTTGTGCATCTCCTTTGCAACAAGCAGCCTCTGAACTGAACACAGAATGGGAGCTGCCTCCAGCAGGCTCTTAGACATGTAAAGGGCACAGGAAGCAAAACCTGTAGCTGCACCTACCATATGCCTGGGGAAGGAGGGATGAAGCCCCAGTGTCCTCTCTCACATACGCAGCTCGGAAAAAAGGGTTGCTTCTAAAGGGAAGGGATGTTAAGTGCTCCCCAAAAGACCCTAGGAATACACGACAGGGGGAACATCTAGGACAGCAAACGGGACTTGAGTTGGCATTACAGTACTGCAGCAATAACAGCGCCATTTGGGAGACGCATGGCCAAAGTATCCCATCAGGGAGCAGACAGCGCCTCTCTCTGGGACTCTGGTGCCAGCACAGGTGCAACATTGCATCAGTACCACATTCCCAGGAAGACAGTGACAAATTGGAGCACTAAAAGGTTTTCACATCACCCAGGCTGATCTCTGCAGCAACACAGGCCTGAGGACTACAAGCTCTGCTACCTCCCCACACCAGAAGTCAAAGCCAGGCCCCTTGAGTGGAACTGACTCGCAGCCCGTGTGGATGGGCAGAGAGTAACACAGGCCGGCAAGAGGCTGTGGGAACTGACTTATGAAGGATTAGCACAGGAAACTTTGTTTGGGTCAGTAACACCTATCGTTTGAGGGGGTTTGCAAGGCTGCCCAAGCCATAGACGCTGAAGGGTGGAAAGGGGGCATGGTGCCAGGGGGCGCAGCTAGGACTAAATAGAGGAATTATAAAAGGGAAATTTAGGATGAGTATCAGAATAAATTTAACATCCTTAACCTTGGCCTGAAGAGGGATCCGAACTGCCTTATGCATTACAAAAGCGATTTCCCCATCTTTGATATTCACACGAATGAGACACATCCAGCTTAATTTGCTTCATTAACTGGTCCTCCTAGTGACCGGTAATCTCCTCCTTCCCCCCCTCCCCCCCGCTCCCTACTATATAAACCCTGGATTCTGGGTTTTTCCCACTCCAGATCCATCTGATGAAGTGGGGTTTACCCACGGAAGCTCGTGATCGAATGCACCTCTTAGTTTCTAAGGTGCCACAAGACTGCTTGTCAGTTGTGCTGTTACACACTAGCACTTCTACACCTCTGACCTTCAGCGAGTCTGGGATTCCCCAGGGATGGGACTGGGACATTTAGACTAGACCGGACAAACCACTAGACAGACTCCTTTCAGACCTATCCTGTGGTGGATCCCAGGGAGATGGACGAGGTAATCTAACCCAGTGCTTCCCAGTTTCATCTGACCACGGAACCGTTTTGAATTTGAAATAATTTTGTGGAACCCCTAATAACAGTGAGTCTTGTATATGGCTTAACCCTTCTCAGCCCCAAACCTGGCCCCTCAGCCCCAGGATTAATCCACTTCAGCCCCAAACTGGCCCCCCGGGACTCACCCTTCCACTGAAAGAGGCCCCCAGCCTACCCCCGCCTGAACAAACTCTGCCTGAGTTAGCTCCTCCCATTACCTCACCCAACACAGCGGACAAACCTACCTTTGCCACCGCTGCTCCTCTGACTCTAGTCCCAAGGGCCTGATTTCATTGGCTGCCTTACGGCAACACAAGAGGCCAGTCACAGCCAATGAAAGGTGAGGATGACGCAGGAACTGCAGGACATACCTGGCTCCCCTTCCAGACAGCCATTGGCACCCCCTTGAGTGGAACTGACTCGCAGCCCATGTGGCAGAGACCCCACTCCCACTGCACATGCACTGGCTACTTTGTGAGTGAGGGGGTCTCTGCGGGTGCCTGCCCTGCCGCCACTGAAATAACAGAACTCCATTCCATTGGTTCAATGGCCGGATCCCTCCCGCCGCCCTGTCGGCCATTAAATTTAGTTCTGCTGTTTCAGCGGTGGCAGGACAGGGAGTTGTCAGTGCTGATTGATGGGGATTCAGCAACATCCTGACCGAGTACGTTTGTCTTCTTTAGGCTGATGGTAAGCCCAAAGTCCTTGCACGCTTTGGAGAACTGATCCAGCAGTTTTTGAAGCTGGTCTTCTGTGTGTGACACGACAGCAGCATCGTCTGCGAACAGCATGTCTCTGACGAGGCCTTCCCTCACCTTAGACTTAGCTTTCAGCCTTGCAAGGTTAAATAGTTTCCCATCAGATCTTGTGTGCAGCAAGATGCCCTCTGTTGAAGACCCAAAGGCATGCTTCAGGAGGAGTGTGAAGAAGATCCCGAACAATGTCGGAGCAAGCACACATCCTTGTTTGACGCCGCTCCTGATTCTGAAAGCATCCGATAATGCGCTGTCATATTGGATGGCTCCTCTCATGTCTTTGTGGAACAACTGGATCATCTTGAGTAACCATGGAGGACGGCCTATCTTGTGGAGCAGTTTGTTTACCTCGGGTCCACCATCACTGACATCCTGTTGTTGGATGCTGAGCTAAATAGGAGGATCGGAAAAGCGGCCACAACTCTGTCCAGACTCAGCAAGAGAGTGTGGAATAACAACAAGCTGCACACTCACACCAAAATTCAAGTCTACAGAGCCTGCATCCTCAGCACCCTGCTTTATGGCTCCGAGACTTGGACCCTGTATGACTGCCAGGAAAAGAGGCTGAAGGTCTTCCACTTGCACTGCCTCAGGCGCATCCTTGGAATATCATGGAAGGACAGAGTGACCAACACCGCCGTCCTCGAGCAAGCTGGAATCCCAACCATGCACACCCTCCTCAGGCAGCATCGGCTCCACTGGCTTGGCCACATCCACAGGATGAATGATGGAAGGATTCCAAAAGACATCCTGTATGGTGAGCTAGCCTCTGGCAAAAGACCTCCCGGACGCCCCCAGTTGTGCTACAAAGATGTCTGCGAGAGAGACCTCAGAGAGGTAGACATCGATCTGGACAACTGGGAAGAACTAGCAGACGACTGCAGCAGATGGAGGCAGGGGTTACACAAGGGCCTTCAGAAGGGCGAGATGAGGATCAGACAGCTAGCAGAGGAGAAGCGAGCGCACAGAAAGCACACTAAGGACTTGCCAGACACCCGCCACATCTGCAAGAGATGCAGCAAGGACTGTCACTCTTGTGTGGGTCTTCATAGTCACAGTAGACGCTGTAAATGAAGCCCTCAATTGAAACTATAAAGGGCGCAGACTGAAGGATGCCTACTACTAGGGCAGGGAGCCACAGAGGACTCAGCAGTGGCAACATCTGGAGCCCCAGATGATTCCTTAGAGCCTCATGGAGCTGCAGGTTGCTGACCCCTGATCATTTTCTTGTGGAACCCTTATTTTAAGTTTGCGGAGCTGCAGGGTTCCATGAAACTCCACCTGGGAAATACGGTTCTAACCCATCTTTTCCATGTCCAACACCACGGATCCTGTTACAGGACGTGCCCATTCCAGCTCTTGTCTGTTCAGGCCTGTTTTTCTCCATTCTGCCTTGAGCCCCCATCAGATGCCCCAGGTCCCACGGCTCAGCACTAGCAGCCAGTGAGCAAAGCTATGTAGCTTTTGTTCTCTTTGTCCCCCTCACAGCCATGCCTCCCTGCCCCCAGTTAGCTCCTTTTTGGCCCTTCTCTAACTCCCCTCTAGTGAGTCAATACATTTGTGGTAGCGCTGTGGCCAGAACCATGCCTGGTGGTGCAGGCAGATGGACTCACCAGAGATGTTTCATAGGGATTAGCACCTCCTTGCTCAGAGGCCAGATCTACACGAGACATTAAAGTCGATTGTAGCTAGGCAATTCTATCAACAGCAATTGTGTAGCTAGAATTATCTGCAATCAACCTACCTAGCTGTCCTCATTGCAGGAGGTCAATGGGAGAGTTACCACCCTTACTCCATGAGATATCGAGGGGTACAGGGATCGACTGCCAAGCCCACACAGTTCCATTTTGTGAGTCCCTACCAGGCACACAAAACCAAACCCCGGAAGATCAACCCAGAGCAGGTCAATCTTCCATGTAGTGAAGACAACCTTAAGGCAGGATGCTTCTGTGTATTGAGAAAGTCACAGCATGGGTCTGGGTTCCTGCAAGAAGCTGTCTCTTGTTCTGACCACAGCTGACTAACCCCCCTGCTCTCCTCTGTCAGGTGAGCTCCAGTTCAGCAACAGCAGGTGGCACATTCAAACTCTGAAGATGCTTGTAGTGAGGTGCAGTGGCCACCCCCTGAGTCAGAGGTGGAGGAGACCTCCCAGAGACCTTGGCGGGCAGGCCCAGAACACCTGTGCTCCGCACCCCAGAGAGCAGCACCTGGGGCCAGAAGGACCAGGGGTGGGGCTCAAGGCTCATTAAAAGGCTGGCCTCTGAGCAGGGCAGAGGACTCTGACCAGGCCTCTGGGAGCTGGAGCTGGGGGACTGCCAGGCTGGCGAGACCCACCAGCCAGCTGCCCTGACCAGCCCAGAGGACCATAGCCCAGCTTCACGTTTGCCAGGTACCCAGACTTTCCTGATCTACTGGAGCCTTTGGGCTTGAGGTGAACCCCCTGCCCCAAGGTCCTGCTGGAGCCTGAGAGCCCACCTGTAGCCAGCTACCCCGGGGACCTAGACAGGTGCAAACCTGGAGCCCTGCCTGCCGCCCACAACGCCAAGGCCTCGGACCTGCCAGAGCCCATGGTCCTGCCACCCGCACACTACCCAAATGACGTGGAGATGCCCAACTGGCCGGCCCTGCCAGCTGCTACCTACCCGGAGGACACCCGTTCTCCGGAGCTGGCCGAGCACTCCGAGTGGGACCAAACTCTGATGGAGGTGGAGGTAGGAATTGGCCCAGGGTGTATGTGTGTGTGTTGGGGGAGTGTGTGAGCATGCTCTTTGAATTCAAAAAACAGCCTGAATGCTGTCCCCCTCACAGCAGCCTCCTGGCTCTGCACAGCTCGGCAGCCTCTCCAGCCCCTCCTGCAGCTGCAGCCGGCTCTGCCTGCCTGCCTGCCTATGGTTCTGTGATTCAACTTCTCCCCCAGCTGCCTTAACAGCCCTGAGTGGCATCCGCAGCAGCTCTGTCTGCAACTCCTGCCAAGGAATGGCAAAGCCTCCCAGAGCTCATAAGGGGGAGAAGTGCACACCTGTGGGTGCGGCAGCTGAGTTCAAAATAGTGAGCCCAGCGGGCAGCTTGGGATACTGGCAGAGGCCAGATATGGTGACATAATGCGCGTCGACGCTAGGAACTAGCTTTGAAGTTAGGCACTTTGTCAAAGTAGCCAGCAGAGAGTCTACACACGTTTTCCCTTACTTCAAAATAGAGTGTGTGTAGACGCTCAGCTTCGAAGGGGCTTACTTTGAATTTGTACTTGGAAGTAAGCAACTTTGAAGGTATTTTTGTAGTGTAGACCCAGCCAGTGAACAGCCACATCTCCACGGCCACTTAATCAACAACACTTTTGCACTAAAAGCCCCACTCTAGGTGGTTTTATTTGTCACTAGAACGGGAGGGTTCTGGCGCCCGGAGTGGCATTGCAGTGGGTGCATCTCCGCTGTTTTCCGCCCACAGCTGCTTTTGCCAACACGACTCTGTGGTGTCTGCTTGGCCTGAGCTCGCTGCCCGTCACAGGCTGCCTGGTCCAATGGACAGGCCTTGCTTTGCTCTGTGACCTTGGGCAAGCAGTAGAGAGGCTATTTGCTCTCCATATTTGGCATTCGTGTGATTGCTCCCCAAATCCTATGTCCAGTTCCGGTGGCCTCCGCTCAAGAATACCCATACTGGGACAGACTAAAGATTCAGCTAGCCCAGTATCCTGTCTTTGGCCAGTGCTCGGTGTCCTGGGGTAACCATCAAACAATCCATCCCTTGTCATCCATTTCCAGCTTCTGGCAAACAGAGGCTAGGGACACCATCCCTGCCCATGCTGGCTAATAGCCTTTGATGGTCCTCTCCTCCATGCATTTCTCCAGCTCTTTTTTGAACCTTGTTTTTGTCTTGGTCTTCGCAACCTCTTCTGGCAAGGAGTTCCACAGGTTAGCTCTGCTCTGCAGGGGCTGATAGCTCAGTGATCTGAGCATGGCCTTGTTAAACCTGGGGTTTTGAGCTCAAGCCTTGAGAAGGCCATTTATGGGCCTGGGGCAAAGGTAAGAAAAAGCTATCAGGGATTGTGCTTGGACCTTCCAAGAGGGAAGGAGACCAGACTTAGTGACATCACTCCCAGATCACCCTCCATTTATTCAAAAAAAACCCTTCCTGTTTGTTTTAAACCTCCTGCTCCTTAATTTCATTCGGTGACTCCTAGTTCTTGTGTTATGAGGAAGTGTAAATATCTTTTCCTTATTTACTTTCTCCACATCATTACTTTATAGATCTTCACCATATCCCTGCCAAGTCATCTCTTTTCCAAGCTTGAAAGTCCAAATCTTATTAATCTCTCCTTATACAGCAGCCGCTCCATGCCCCAATCATTTTTCTTGCCCTTTTCTGAACTTTTTCCAATTCTTATATATCTTTTTTGACATGGGGCAACCACCTCCACACGCAATATTCAAGATGTGGATGTACCATGGCTTTATACAGAGGCAGTAAGATGTTGTCTGTCTTATCATCTGTCCCTTGCTTTTAATGATTCCCACCATTCTGCATACTGGGAAGCAAGATCAGAAGGATGTTGGTAACTGGGGAGAGTCCAGAGAAGAAAGGAAGAAAAGAAGGTAGTAACTAAAGCCTTAGAAAATGAGCCTTGGAGTGATAGACTAAAGTAACTCAATCTACTTAGCTTGACAAAGAATAGGTGAAGGGGTGACTCGAGGGCAGCCTGTAATACCAACATGGGAAACTAATATTTTAATCATGGGTGCTTCAGTCCAGCAGAGAAAAGGTTCACATGCTCCAAATGTGTGAAGAGTAGAAATAAATAGTGACAGAGATTAAGCAGACAATTTCTAAAGCAAGGCTGGATATTTTCCTAAGAGAGCTGTACTAGGGATTATCTGGGGGCGGTGCTATTGCCTAGTTTACATAGCTGGTCAATTTAGATGACCTCAGTGGTCCCTTCTGGTCTTGGGACCTTTGAAACATCCCAGGGCTCTCCGAGTCAGTTTCCCTGCCTGAACAACAGGATAGCAACATTCACTGACCTTTGTAAAGCACTTAGAGATGTAGAGATGAAAACTGCTATGGAAGAGCTAAGTAATATTATTTGACAGGAGGAACAAACGTCCCCAGATCAATTATGAAACTATCACCAACAAACATGTCCTCCTTTGTGTAGCGATTGGTGTTTTTCTACAATCCCCTACCCAGCAAGTCCATGAACAAGGCCCTTTGATTAGTGTTATTCATTTATATTATCTACCAAGTACAAGCCCTGGCCATTGATCAGGACCTTAGCGTGGCATGTGGACACTTAACTCTGTTGCTTTGAGCAAGTGCCTGTGGTGCTGCAGCCTATTAGAGGTAGAAGGGACAGAACCAGCTGGCCCTTGGTCCGTTCAGGACAGCACCTTCCACTATGTGCTTCTGGCTTGTTCTAAATGTCCCGAGCAGCAGGGTTTCTGTCATGGCTTCCTTTGCAAGCCCATGCTGCGGGCTCCAGGGCAAGGAAGAGATTCCTGATTGTCCACTGCCATGTTCTTTTGCGCTAACTTCCCTGCACTTTGCTTTGGGTTCCCCTAAAGAACCTTGTCCTCCGCTGGAATGGATTTCCCCTTCATCAACTGCTGGAGAAGCATCCACTCCGCACTCTGTCTGTTTCTCAGCACTGTTAAAAGACCACCTGGGGCCCAATCCTCAGCAGGAGTAGCTCCACGGAGAACAGCTAACGATCTGGGCCTTGACATTCTGCACTGCAGAAATAAACAAACAACTGACTCACCATCCTCCCCCGTGAGAGCTAGATGGGGTCTGAGCTGGGCCGAGGACAGATGGGCAGAGGAGCCAGAGATCTCGCTAAACCAAGCTGGGCCTGCTCAGGCTAATCTTTCCAGGGACAGGATCTGAGCTATTCTGTTGCTGCTACAGGCCTGGCCGGCAGCTGAGCGGGTGAAATTGCTGCAGGGTGCCCTTCCTTCGAGAAGTGCAGCCGTTGGGGTAATGCCAGCCAGGGAGCAGCACTGGCTCATTGGTGAGCAGCCACATCAGGACAGTGCCGGGGTTACTGGGACTTTTCCCCTATCACCCGTGGGCTGCGGATTACACAGCGGAGTCCTTCTGGATTTACACCACCATCCCAGCCAGCGGAATCTGGCCCAGGCCTGGTAATGAGCGGTCTTTTAGGAGGAAATAAGACCATACCGCAGCAGGCGGAATGTCACCAGAGCATGCAGGGGGCAGAGCCAGACAGGAGAGGGACAGTTTGGAGGGACAAGGGGTTGTCACTGGGGGAAAGGAAATAAACAATGGGAAAGAGAAGCTGAGGGGCAGGAGACCTGGAGGTGGGATCTAAGTCTCCCAGGGGATGTGCTGGAAGCCCCGTTGCTTGAGGCATTTGTAGCCAGGTCGGTGCACAGTCTGTGGGGAGCAATCCTGCATTGACCCGGCACATTGGGGCTCTGCAAATGGTCAGTGTCTGGAAAGTGCAGACTGGACTGCCAGGCCTCCCTGCATCCTGAGTGCTTTGGGGATGTCTATGCAGCCGTTAGACACCTGCGGCTGGCCCATGCCAGATGACTCGGGCTAAGGAGATGTGTAGACTTTTGGGCTCAGGTTGGACCCTGGGATCTAAGACCCTGTGAGGCCGGGGGGTCCCAGAGCCTAGGCTACAGCCCAAGCCCAAATGTCTGCCTTGCAGTTAAACCACCCCTTCCCCTGAGCCCAAGGCAGTGGTACAGGCCAGCTGCAGATGTCGAATCACAGTGCAGATGTACCCGTCGGTTCCTCAGCATGTCCATCCTGGGCTCAATCCAGGGTAACACCAGGCTTGCTAGCCCAAGGCCTGCAATGGGGGCTCCCGTCGGGCCAGCCAGATGCAAAGAGGGGAAAGAGGTGGGAAACATGTCAGAGTCTGTTGGCTGCTGATGGGAGGCTGGTGTGGGAGGGAGACAAGTTCTCTGTGGGACCTCCGACAATTCCCCACCCGCCCTGGGGAACCTGCCTGTCCCCCTTCCCTCGCTCTCCAGGGTCTGCGAGGCTGCAGTGAGAGGCAGAGAGTCAGGGGCCTTTTCTGAGGAACTATCTGAATAATGCCAGAGCCCGGTGGTCCCCTCTCATCACATCGCTGGGATGCGTCTCTCCCCCAGCCAGCCCTTTACGCCGCCTGCCTATGACCCGACTAGCCAAGAGCGAGAGGCACAAACCCCCGGGTGCCAGAGGCTGGGCACAGATGCCCATGTGCTGGCTTTTCAGAGCTGGACTGATGCGCCCGCAGCTCCGTTGGCTGCCACTGCCCATCCGCCCCTCTCTATGCACAGCGGTGGGGGCCACACGACAGCCTCGAGCTCCAGCGTCCTGGAAATGGTGGCACCCAGATCTGGCGCCAACCCGCTGCTGGCGGGAACCGGTGGGAGCACACGTTATACCCAAGGGAGGAATACCAGGATGTCCCACACAGAGCTGCTGTAGCCTAACACTTCCTGCAGCCACAGAGCCTGGGGCAAAAGCTGCCCAGGCCTAGCTGCGGGGCTGGTGGATAGAGACTTGATTTAGGGCCTAAACAGAAGACAACTGGGCCTAGCTAAGGACTAGTAGAGCCTGAGCAGGGGCCTCAGGCTCCAGCTGGTAGCTGTCCACTGCAAAGCTGCTTTAATTCTATATCAGGGTCAGGCAAAATATTGCCCGTTGGCCAAACCCAGCCTGCCAGCGTCCTGCAGTCCAGCGGGTCCCTGGGGTAGGCTCCCTGCCTGCCCTATCTCCACATGCTGCTCGAAGCAGCCAGCTGCAGGGGCCAGATGCATCTCTGCAGGCCATGCCCCTGGGAGGGGGCCTTCACATGCTGCCCCCCCCCCAAAGCACATTCTCGCAGCTCCCATTGGGTGGAAGCTTCCAGCGTGAGCTGCCTGGGGTGTGCTTGTGGAGCAGGCTGCATGTGAAGGGCCCCCATGTGCAGAGCAACACATGGCCCCAGCAGCCAGCCACTTCGAGTGGCACGTGGGGATGTGGCCGGCAGGCAGCCTGCCTGAGTGTCCTGCTGGGCTGATGGCCAGGAGCTGCCTAAGGTAAGTGCCTCCCAGCCAGAGCCTGCACCTGGTACCCTGACACTTCCTGCACCTCAGCTCCCCTGCCTCGAAATGTTTGCATCCCTCCCCCAGCTCACAATCCAAACCATGTGCACCCTGCTTCTACACCCGCACCCTCGCCCAGACCCTCTACCTCCTCCTGCACCCACTCCTCTGCCCCAGATCAACCCCCTCCTCCACCCACACCCTCTACCTCCTCCTGCACCCCACTCCTCTGCCCCAGGTCAACCCCCCTGCTGTGCCTCAAGTCCCTCCCAGGCCCTTCACCCCCTTTTGCACCCCAATCTCCTACTCCAAACTTCCTTCTGCTCCCACCCTCCCTCCCAGGCCCTGAACCCCCTTCATTTATATCACAGAAGGGTGAGGCCCTTGACCACTTACTAAATTCTGGGAGCGGCCCCCATCAAAAATGCTTGCCCACCTCTCTTCTCGATAGCTAGGTGCAGCAGCCCTCAGAAGAAGCTTATCTACCACCTGATGAGCCTTCCCCAGCCTCTGTGTCAGGGCAGCTGTGACCCCACAGCCCGACAGGTTGTGATCACGTCTCCAGACTCCATCCTGGGTGGTCAGTGGTTTTCCCACAGACAGATCTGGGAACTAAGGGTGGGAACTACACCCCAGGCTGTAACTTTGAAACAAACAGTTCCCACCCCGTGAAGCAGCTGCCTCAGGCAGGGGGTGAGATCAGCTGGGGCTCCTCAGGCCCCACACAAGAAGGCTTCTGGAAATGGCTGAGGAATAAAGTCTGAATGGGGGCGGGGGGAAGTGCTTGACCTAGGCTAGGGTGGTTTCCAGCCTGTGGATGAAATCCCTGGGGACTCCCAGGCTGCAAGCCAGCCAGCGCAGCTCACCCCTAAAGGCTTTGCGGCCAGCTCGTTTCCTCACGTAGGGTGAGAATTTGCTCTTTGTAGCTGATCTATGCGCTATATGAAGCTCAAGCTGCTGTAAATCAATAAACTTATTTTTATTGTAACTAACCCCGTCCACAACAGAGGCTCACAGGCTGTCGCATGTTCCTCTGCACACTGAGGGAGGGGGTGAATTTTACAATGCTGTCGGGATACCTGCCTGACGTGCTGGGAGGGGCCTTCCTTCAAGCCTTCCAAAGCAGGGGCTGCTGCTGGGTGTGTGCCTGCCTGGATGGGGGCTGATGAAAGTGCCCCAGGGATATGGGTGTAGAGGAGTGCTGAAGTCTGGAGAGGGCTTTGCAGCTTGTCACAGCAGGACAGTGTAAGAAGGAGCCCAGGCTGGTGGCTCAGGGGCACCCCAGTACCAGCTGGCACCTCTGGAGGAACCTGTCACAGGCGCATCCTATCCAGGCATGCTGTCTTCATCACCAGGGACAATGTTCACGCGGTTAGGCAGACCCAGTGCACTGCTGCTGCAGGGTGGGATTTCCCCTTGTAAACCAAAGCAAACTCCACCCTGGGCTTCATTTCTGGGATGATAGTAGGAGATATTTTGGAGCTCAGGTTCCACTCACTCCTTTTTCTGCAGTGTGCCTCCATTTCACCTGCTGTCCCAGAGCACCTGCTATGGAGTGCCACTCAACAGGAAGCCAAGCGTCTGCACGCAGAGTGAAACACTTGGCTAAGGCAAAGGCTGTGGATTCAGAGCCGGGGACAGAGATACCAAGACAAGCCAGATCAGGAATGACTGATTGTTGCTGAGCACTCAGAAGAGCTGGGTGGACCATGTGAAATGAGATGCGGGTCCCTCCACCGCCCCTGCACATGCTTTAGAATCCATCATCCATGGGGGCCCTGCACCTCAGCCCTACGGATGATCAGTACCTCCAAAGATCGCACTCACAGGGCAGGCTGCCAAGCACCCGCCTCCACGCCCTGATTCAGTGTTTCCCAAACGGGGTTCTGCAGAATCCCAGGGCTCCGCAAAGTGAAAATAAGGCTCCTGGAGACAATTCCATTACGACAGTGGACTCCACTGCAGCTCCCTGCCCTGCCACCACTGAAACAGCAGAACTAAATGTAATCGGTTCAAGCACCAGCAAGGCAGCAGGAGGGACCCAGCCATTAAACCAACTGACTTTAGTTCCGTTATTTCAGCAGCGGCCGGGCAGGGAGCCTCAGAGAGCCCCTCACTCACCCCCCTACGAGTGGCCACACCCCTCTGGTGGACATGGCGCAGCTCATCCCCGCCAGCAGAACACCTCCACGCCAGCCTTCTTTCCACTGGGGGCAAGTGGTCGCCTGGCATAGGCTCCCCAGCCAGTACCCCAGATAGGTTAGTCCCGAGGCAGGTTTGGGGCTGAGAGGGGCTAAGTCAGGGAGGCAGGTTGTTGGAATGGGGGGTAAAGCTTGGGGATGGGGCCAGATTTGGGGGCTGAGGCGGGTAAAGCCTGGAGATGGGGGGGTTGGAGGCCAGGAGGGGGTGGAGCCTGGAAATGGGGTTCTGCAAAATTCTTTCAAGTCGAAAAGGATTCCATGGCCAAATAACATTGGGAAACACGGCTCTGGATAAACACAAGACCTTTGCTCCCGGGGCAGCCCTCTTGCCTCAGTCACGTTCCAAAGACTGGGAGAGGAGAGGGCTGGGAAGCCCTCTGGGGAGGGTATAACTTTCAGGGAAGAAGGGAAGCGCTGAGCAGAGAGACAAAAGGATGACAAGGGAAGGTACCGGAGCCAGCCCGTGTGTGACTTTTGGGAAAGGTCCTGTGAGGGCTGAGCTCAGACAGGTACGAGAAGGTCCGTCTAAAGGAGGTGCGCTATTGGACTGAGCATGGCTGGACCAGGACAGAAGCAGGGGGCAGGTGAAAAGGCCTCCATGACTCTGGCCCAGAGCCCCAACAGCCACAGCCTGGAGAGCTCCTAGGAAGGCGAAACCTTGCAGAATGGGGCTCAGCAGAAGGAGCTGGGGAGGAAGAGAGACAACAATGGAACAAGGAGAATAAGCAAAGGAGGCAGAGCCATTGCAGGTGCCAGGCCCAATTCCAACACCACTAGTCCAGCCTGAAGAGGCTAATGCAAGGTTGTGACCTATCATCTGTCCTCTAGGGCAGCGGTTCCCAACCTGGAGTGCACAGACCTCTGGGGATGCAGAAGGGTATTGCAGGGGGTCCATGAATAAATAAATAATGAGCCTAGAGAATAAGTTTTAAATAAATTGCAAAGATACAATCAACTATTATTTTTAAATTAAATATCTTCCAACAATATTAACTGCTGTCTGAAAATCCTACAGAAGGGGAGGTGTAGGTTGGCTGTTAGGAAAAACTATTTCAGCAGGAGGGTGGTGAAGCACTGGAATGTGTTGTCTAGAGAGGTGGTGGAATCTCCCTCCCTAGAGGTTTTTAAGTCCCGGCTTGACAAGGTCCTGGGTGGGATGACTTAGTTGGGGTTGATCCTGCTTGAAGCAGGCGGCTGGACTAGATGACCTCCTGAGGTCCCTTCCAGCCTGAGGCGTCTGTGATTCTATGAATCTTTGTTGTGGTTTCCTTTTTCATTGAAAGAAGTGTACACAGCGACGAGAATGGGCTTTGTCGAGGGTCTGTGACTGGTTTGGGGGAGGATTGGGGGCCTGTGAATGGTTTCAGGGGAGTGAAAATGTTGGGAACCACTGTTCTAGGGCTTTGTCCAATCCTGTTGTCCTGACTCAAGCACACTGGGTTGCCATCACTTTCTCTGGGGTGTAATAAGGTCTCACCACCCACAAAGGTTTCCCCCTAGCTGGAATTGGCTTATTTTCCCCCAGCTGCCCCATGCCTCCTAGTTACTCCCCAATAGACCAGCCCGCCACAAGCAGACCAAGGCTGCTGAAAACCAGGACCTATTAAAGCACGTGAGGGAGAAGAACCCAGCCCTGGTTGAAGCTATTAGCACCAACCGAACTCGGGTCACCCTATGACAGTGCCAGTGATGCTGCCTGGCCACTCAGCTTGTAAGTGGCAGAAAAGGGGACAGCTGAGGTTCTAGAGAGAGTATTAGACTTCATGCCTGGCCTGGCTCCTCCCTCCGCCTTGCGTAGGGGTTTGAATGAGGAAAGCACCGTGTGGGTGTGGTGGGAGGTCAGGGCTATGTGTGGAAGGAGGCAGAACAACTCTGAACAGCTTCTCTAAGTCTCCTGACCTGCTCACAGACCAGGCCAGGGCTGAGAGAGGTGTGTGACTCTGCTCCCTTGCCTAGGTTAGGAGACCAGGTCTGGGAAGCCTTTGGGACAACTCTGGAACTGGGCAGCATGTCTAGCAGCTGTACAATGGGATGTCTGACCCCATTATGGGGAGGAAAGTCAGGCCCCCATCATGCAAGCAGCCTGGGCCAAGATTTTTGCCCCACCAGCTCTGGTCTCGACTGTGGGAGGAAGGTCACAACAAACCTGTGGGCATCCTATGGTGCTCGCCCACGCGTCCACCCCTGGCAGGTAGGTGCCTGGGACGTGCGCCTGGGCCTTACCTGCAGCTCTAGGACTTTGATGCGATGCCGGTGGTTCCGCAGCTCCTCCTGCAGCTCCGAGATCAGCTCCCGCAGCTCCAGGATCTGCTGCTTGCGCTCCTCGTTCTCATGCAGCCAGTAGGAGACCTCGTCCGTGCAGCGGAACATGTCCGGGCACCTCTGTTCATCCATCTGTGGCAGGGTGGCCACGATCTTGCACCGGCCGTTGGGCAGGACCTGGTTGCTGTACTCCCCACACTGGATCAGGCCTGTGTTCACATGGTGCTCCCCACCGTCCGCCTCAGCCGCCAGGGGCTTCTGCAGCGAGGGGACGTTCAGGATGGCTAGGAAGAGGATGGACTGCAGGGCCATACTGGTGGAGGCGAGGCTGAGGCCGAGCTTCATGAGGAGGGTGAAGGACGCAGACGAGGCGTAGCCGGGGTAACACAGTCATTCGCACAATGCCCAGGACGGAGGTGGCCACTTGGTGAACGCCACATGCAGGGCACTGGCTACTGCCAAGGGATACAATGGCTACCGTACTGTGAGGCTGAAGGGGAAGGGTCCTGCCGGCCTTTCACAGACTGGAGGGATGATAAGGGAGAAGCCACATGCAAATGGGGAGCACAGTGGGCTTGTGAGGTGGGTTACTGAGGCCAAGGCACTGGTATGGCCCCGTAGGCATTTACTGCCCCTCATTACATCTGCTACCAGAAGGGTAGGCCTAGCTCCAAGCCACCATACTCATGGGGTGCTGACCGGCTCTCGGACGCTAAGAGGGCTCCTCTCTGCGGAGCTGCTGGCACCTGAGCACGCTCTGTGGCTCACCTTCACCACAAGTGTTGAACTCCTGTCTTGGTGTACAGGACCCCGGACAGCTCCCTCCATCTGCCAGTCACCAGCGGCTTGCAGGACAGAGCCGGCTGCCCTAGGAACACTCAGGGGAAGATGCCCGTCAGCAGGCTTTGATCATCAACAGCTGAGCGGCTCCATGGACCTGGGGTCAAACTTCCTCAGTAGTTGCCTTCGTGACAATCTAACCTGGAACCAAAGAACAAAGGAACACATGCTTCATGCCTGAGCTTAATCCTGACAAAGCTCACTTGCCCAACGAGTTGCTCACAGAGAACAGCAAGGAGCATAACGACCCACATGGGGAAGTCAGAGCAGAAGATGTGGGGCCAATCTAGCCCTATTGGTTTGCCCATCTCAGCTCCTGTTTCACCTCACACCTCATTGCCTTTGTCAGTGTCCTCCTTTGGCTCTCTCCTGCTCCAAAACCAAAGTGAAATGATTTCTGAACGGCACCGCTGATCCCCCTAACCTACTCTCCCGCCCCTGCCTCAGACCACAGATGATCTGAGGTGAAGAAGAAGGAACCGCCAGTGGTGTGAGAAGTGAAGCCAGCTATCCCGGCTCTGTCTGAGCGGAGCTGGAGGCCCTAAAGAGCCGCCATTCAGTCCACCATGAGTCCACATAGGAAGCGTGCACTCGGTTTTAAAGTCATTCTTGCTGAAGCAGAATGCCATTGAACTTGCATGAGAGCTCAGCTTTAGCGAGGACTCAAAACAAAAATTGAGACGTGTCCGGATCTGGAGCAATGGCTTCACCCATCAACCAAAATGTCAGTCCTACTGTGGTTCCTGTGGGTGACAGGGTCAGGCCAGAGGGCTGCTACAACAGGAGATGGGGAAGCTGCCCAAAAGGGAGAGAAGGGCCAACTCCCTGGCTAAGGAGAGGTGGACTGAAGCAGGAAAATCGGAAGCAGCTGGCAGGGAACTGGCCCAGGCAGAGGAGAACCTGCTGGCTCCGCTAAGGTCTGCAGAAGGTCTGTGGTGGGCCTTCTAGAAGCTGCCCCTGCTAAAGTGTGGCTGGGAGGAGAGGAGACCAAGCGACTGACTGACCAACTGACCGACCGACTGACCAACCAACCAAATGAGCTAGCTAGCTGCTGGGAGGGGGTGGGAGTCCACAGGGAACAGCCGGGCTCCCGCTCCAGAAAATAGCTGTTAACCTGACTCCTGATAAAGGGAGAGAGCAGCAAGCTACCGAAGATGGCTGAGTAGAAGAGGGGCCCTGGCCACATATGGAGCCCTAAACAGTCCCCCGTGCCTCTGGCTAGGACAAGGGAGAACCACCCGCTCACTACGTCACCAGACTCAGTAACGAATCTGCTGTGTGTTCCTGACAGCGCAGTGCTCTGTCTTCTGTAATACGAGGGACACTTTCACAGCCTCGCATTAAAACTTGCTCGCTGGCAGCCAGGCTGGGTCCCTCTTGCTTCCATTAGAGACAGGTGCTCGCATCAGTCATCCCATCACGGGAGTAAGAGGTTCCCAGTCTGACCCTCTATTTGGCTGCAGTCCTTTGCCCTTCTACAGCACCTGTCAGACATGATGCTCAGGACCCTTAGTGACTGTCAGGCTCAGAAACCTCTTCAACTGAAGCCCCCAGGGGAGCTGCCCGGGAGACCCTCTCAGCAAGGGCTAGAAGCCATTCCTACTGACATCCAGTCATGCTGCTCCCATTAGGCCACGCTGCCTTTACACCACAGCGGGGGGAGCTGGCGTTTAATCCACTTAACTTGGGATCCAGAGCAATTCCAGGGGCAGGGAATTAGAATGAATGTGCTGAAGTGTGTCAAAGTGATGGCTCGGCGCAAGCCAGACCTCATGTGGGACTCTGCCCTGGGTGCAGCTTGGCTGCTCAGCAAAACTGTTTTGCTTCCAGGGGGGTTCAGGAAAAACTAGACAGACTCAGGGGAACAGGGCCTGAGTTTTCAGGGCTTTGCCCGAGTTGTGCAGAACAGGTGCAAGATACAGTCGAGTCCTGAGGGGAGCATCTTCCACTTCACGGCTGAGATCTTTAACCTTTGCCGGGGGACCTTCCGAGAGGAGAGAAAGGAAATCCTCCCTGGAGCCGGGTTTGAGTCGGACACCACAATCAGCAGCGGCAGGGCTGAATGAACGAGCCAGTACCCGAAATCCAGCAGAACCACCCCAGAGCTTTGGCCCCACATGCTGCTCTGAGTGTCACCCCGACACACTGCCCTAGGAGCTCCGAATCTTGCAGCCACCCACATCATGTCCCCATTTCACAGCTCTGTGTCCCTCGGAAGGACCCGCCTTCTCCTCTGGCACAGCCCTAGAAATGTCCCTTGCCCTGCTGCGGGTTTTTGCCCAGCTAGCCACATTCTGCCAGTGCCATCCCCTCCCCACTCTGATGCTGCGCTGGGTTAGCTGTGCTGACTACCCCACCTAGAGTGTCCCTTTCGGAAACCCTGGGCCCATCCTGCAGGAGCAGAGAGACGGGTGACAAGGGAAACGTTGGTTTACACCAGAGCAAACGTGGGCACGTGCGCACACACACACACGCACACACACACAGAGGATAAGAAGAGACCCAAACTTACCCGCAAAAGGTGGGAGTCAGTCTTCCTGTCTGCATGGAGCCCTGCGCACACCACCACGGCAGCAGAGAGAGGTAAACACGCCTGGCCCGTGGGAAGCAGGGTGTGTTACAGAGAACACTAATTGCTTATTTCCCCTGATCCTCTCACTGCACTATAAATAGGAGTATAAAAAAATCCACCCACAGCCTTAGACAATACATGAGAGGGAGGAGCCCAAGACCCAGCCTGACCTTCAGGAGGTTACCAGCATGAGGGAGATTAAACTGGAGACCTGGCAGAGACGAACTTCTCTTCCTTTTCTGTGAGGAGCCTGGAAGTTACACTGTCTCCGCACTATGGTTTGGAGGAGACACTCAAATTTGCATCAACCCTCCTCCTGCACCCCAGGGGAACAGAGGTGCCAGGTCCTCCTTGCCTGGGGCGGCTGCCCGGCGAGGGCGGCTCTCATTTCCCCAGGTTATCAAGGGAGTGGAGAATTGGAAGGCTGGAGCATAGGAAAGTGCAGAGTGGTGATGGTAGCAATCACAGGCCGTGCAGGAACCAGAGTGAAGCACCATGTGGGTGGTTGTGTGCCCAGCAGCCTCACCAAAATATTCTGTTTTCAGTACCATGAGGAACATGTCAATGGACAGGGCACGTTTCTGTCTGCCTCCGCAATGCACGCACACTAATTCCTTGGTCCATCCTCTGTCATATTTCTGGAGCCAAGAGGGTCTCTCTGTCTATCAAGGCACACTTGTTCTCTTTCTCAGGCCTGGTTATTGACAGGTCTGACCTTTCTCCCCCTCACACTCTCAGTTTCTGGGGGAAATACAATTGTAATTATCTGTCTGACTGCAAATGTCAGCCTATTTGCTCAATTAAATATGGTAATCAGTTAGAAGTAGGAACCTGAGCTGGAATTTTGGGTTTCTGTGTCAGACAAAAACGGGTTTGGAAGTTATTGGAAACAGGTTTCTTGACTTCAAATGTTCCCTACGTAGGAATTCCCAAAGAAAATCTTTTGTTCAAGACTCACATTACTTAACCCACAAACACTTCGGCTACATCTACTCTGCAGCAGAAAAGCAACTTGAGCTAAGAAACCCCAGCTATGTGAATAGCATCTCTAGAGTCAACGTGACTTGAGTTGAATCTACACTACAAGGTGTTGACAGGAGAAATGGTCCTGTTAATTTCCCTTACTCTTCTTAGGCACAGTAGAGTAACGAGGTTGACAGATGAGCAATCTGCTGTTGACTTGGCAGGTCGTCACCAGACCCACTAACTCAACCATTGGTGGCTTGATCTAAGACAGTTGATCTGAGCTGCAGTTTAGCTGTAGTCTTAGAAGCAAACAAGATGCCCAATTAATGTGTCCTCCATTAACATACCTTAATGCTCACACATCACATTCACTTCTCGCACAGGCAGCTGCCCCATTCCTCGGTCAGTCCTGCCCAGTGACACCCTCACCAAAAATGTAAAACCTTGTCTCCTATCCAAGCAATACCCAGGCTAAGTTCACATCTCCTCTAATAGAGCAGTGTTTGAGACCTTGGCCAGCCAGAAGAACCCCTTGCATGCATTGGCTTGGCTTGTCTACGATGCAAGCTAATTTTGCCCAGCTGGTAAATATAAGGGTGGCAGACTGACTTAAGCTGTGCTTGAAATGCCCTGAGGGGCTGTGTGTGTGCGTACAGCCATGCGTCATGTTAGCCTCCATCTTCAGCAACAGGATCGCTCCCATGTGTTCTGTTCTTTGTCGAAGCAATAGTGTTGATGTGTCTCTATTTATAGCCCCAGGATGCTGCTCAGCCGGAGAGTCTGATGGACAACAGTCTCCTCTGCCTGGGGAAGGACCCCAACCTAACCCGTCACCCCACTAAGGAGATCTATGGGTGTCGCTCTGGTGGGGATGGGCTGCTGTCATGACCATGCATTCGGTCAGAGCCCTCGACGCTGGTGCAAGGCCAAAGAGTAGACTGGTGCATTGGTGACGATCTTCACTTACAACAAACCTCGGAAATGTTCTGTGACCAGCCTGGATTGCTGCATGGAAGCAGACATCCTGTAAGTCGAGGGCAGCATCCCTGTGTTCCCCCTGGATCTAGGAAATGGATAATCATATCAATCATACTACTGCTAGGTCAGTTCCTGGGACATGCATACACCATACAGTAGAAGGGACATAGGCAAGTATGTGAAGAAAACCTGTAATATGTCCAGCTTATTCAAAACAGGCCACTTAGCGGGATTTGTCTACAGGACAATCCTCACTTGGACTACAGCGTGGGTAGATATACCCCTCCCAGCGTGGCTAAAAATAGCAGTGAGTGGAATTAAAGTAATGGCAACCGTTTACCTTGTTGTGGATTCTCCATCATAGCCATTTTTAAAAAAAACAAGACCGGGCGTTTCTTCAAAAAGGTCTACTTGATTTCAACAGGAATTGAGTCAGGAAAGCCTGTGTCAGCTGAGATGATCCCACCAACGCCTCCTGGCCGTAGACTCTAGGAATGTTCATCTTTCTGCTCAGATCTGAATGAGCGACTAGAGCCCTTTCTCAGTCAGCCAAGTGCCAAAAATAAATTCCTGTACAAATCTGCCTTCACACTCTTCCTTGTCCCAAGGGCAGAGTGCTCAGTAATGATGGAATGGGATTGTACCAGACTTTGCCACGGGGGCTTAGTGTGACAGGATCTCCCAGGTCATGGTGTAACACAATGTCCCTTGAGGAGTCACTGTCTACAGGGATTAAGAGATGTGCCCTGGGTCACAGAATCATGGACTCCTAGCACTGGAAGAGACCTCAGAAGGTTGTCAAGTCCAGCCCCGCCCCCGCATTCAAAGCAGGACCAATTCCAACAAAATCATCCCAGCCAGGACCTTGTCCCGCTGGGACTTAAAAGCCTCTAGCGACGGAGATGCCACCACCTCTCTAGGCAACGCATTCCAGTGCTTTGCCACTTTCCTAGTGAAATAGTTTTTCCTGATATTAAACCTAGACTTCTCCCACTGTAACATGAGACCTTTGCTCCTTGTTCTGCCATCCATCACTGCTGAGAAGAGCCTCTCTCCATCCTCTTTAGAACCCCCTTTCAGAAAGTTGAAGGCTGCTATCAAATTGCCCCTCACTCTTCTGCGAACTAAATACGTCCAAATTCCATAGCCTCTCCTAGTAGGTCACATACTCCAGCCCCTGAATCCTTTTGGGTGCCCTTTGCTGGGTCATCTCCAATAATAATGGTTCTAAGAGCTTGCAATCTATTACCCACTCTATTACCAGCAGATCCAGCTCCGAAGACCAACCCAGCAGCAAACCCATAGATTTCTGAGCTACAGCAATGATGAAGTGGGTCTTTGCCCATGAAAGCTTATGCTCCAAAATACGTTAGTTTATAAGGTGCCACAGGACTTCTTTTTGTTCTTGAAGATACAGACTAACATGGCTGCCCCTCTGCTAACAGTAATGACAGAGCACTCAAGAGAAGAAGATAGATTCACAGAGGGGAGCTCATTTCCCCAACTCCTCAGAACCTGAAGTTACAGGAGCTTTTATTGGAACAGAGCCCATCCTTCTCCGACCCAACCCCAGTCCCCTTGGCCACCACCACCACTCTTGGCTAAGTGAGGCGAATAGCTGCCTCCGTCTTCTGTCATGGTTAAAGACCAGCAACTTAATTTTGTTTGAATGACTTCTCATCTAATCTATTTGCCCTCTCATGAAATCCATTCTCCTCACCTTTCACTCAAGCCCTAGACACTTTTCAGGGCATTGTGGTTACATGCAGCACGGTCTTTGCAAAACCATTTAGGAGTCTTTCTTCCAATACATTTATCTAAGCTATAGATTGACTTCTAAATGGATTTGACTTCTCATCCCTCCTACTCCTTTTTCTTTCATTTTCTCGGTCCATTATGCTCACAAAAGCTCATTAGCGTGCGCTGCCTGGATGGCAGAGAGTGCCACATGGCAAACCAATTCTCCTCGCCCTGGCCAGTGCATTCAATACGCATGAAGTGGTGTTTCATTCAAGGTTGTGCTTCGTGAAGGCTGAACAACAATGGCCCCTGCTCGGTGTGTTCCTTGATGGATGACCGCCCGCTTGAGTCAAAACCTCTTGAGTGAAACAAAGAACTAATATTTCTTCTTCCTTCGGTTAGACCCTAAGTGGTTTGGGGAGCATTTAGCAGAGGAGGCAGGGACTGGGGGTGGGGGCGGGAGGGATTAAAGTCATGAGAGAAGATGAGGAGCAGATTCCAGTGGTAATAGTTTCTGGAGGAGAGTTATAAAATGGTGCCAGAAAAGGGTCAGGAGAAACCACCAGTAGCCCAGCTGCCCTGCTCCAAAAGGTCCTGTGTCCCTGTGCAGTTCGTCTTGTTTTTATGCTACTTTATTTTACTTTTGGGGTGGGTGGGGACTGCCCAAATGCATCACACTACCAGACCAGGAGGAGCCCTGTAAGGTTAACTGACCATTCTATGCAGAATAGTAACAGAGAAGTAGCTGTGTTAGTCTGTATTCTAACAAAACAAACCAGCAGACATGGTCCTTAAAGTGCTTACATGACTTCTGGTTTGTTTCATTTCACACAGGGCAACCTTAGAATACTCAGTCTGGTTGTGAAGGTCTTTCTGGGTTAACACACCAGCTTGGACATGTCCATAACAAAGCTATACACACAGCTCAGCCCTCATGATCCCTTTCCCACTGGGTCAAAATTCGGCGTGGTTGTGCTCTCTTCTGACACCTTTCACTTCTTAGTCCCTTTGTACATATCTACTCACTCATTATGGTGTTATTCTGCCAATATCCCATACTCTGCCAGTGAGGCAATTCCTTCTCTAACAAGTGCCTCTGTTCCTCCTTCCTTACTGACCCTGATGCATGAACATGACCTTAAACAAGACCATAAAGCCAGTGTATGGTTCTCCTTCAAATCCGTCCTCTATACTCACATCTACCCTGGTAAATACCCCGCAGGTATTACTCATGCCAGTTAAGATTATAGAATCATAGAAGCTGAGGGCTGCAAGGGAACTCAGGAGGTCATTGAGTCCAGCCCCCTGCCCATAGTAGGACCAACCCCAACTAAATTATCCCAGCCAGGACTTTGTCAAACTGAGACTTAAAAATCTCTAGGGATGGAAACTCCACCACCTCTCTAGGTAACACATTCCAGTGCCTCACCTCCCTCCTGGTGAAATAGTTTTTGCTAACATTCATCCTACAACTCCCACTCTGTAACTTGAAACCATTGTTCCTTCTTGTGCCATATACCACTACTGAGAACAGCTGCTCTCCATCCTTCGTAGAGTTGCCCTTCAAGAAGTTGAAGGCTGCTATCTAATTGCTCCTCACTCTGCTGCAAACTAAATAAGCCCAAATCTCTCAGGCTTTCCTCATAGGTCATGCGCTCCAGCCCCCTAATCATTTTGTTTGCCCCCCACTGGACCCTGACATTGATTGGAAGAAATATATGATTTCTGTGATTGTAAATAACTTGAGCACTGGCACACCCGCCACCTCTGGAGAGAGTGGAATCAACCTACCACATGTTACCACCTGCACAGGCCTGCTCAGATGTACACAGTAGTTTTTTTCACACGTCAAATGCTAGATTTGCTTCTGTGCTTTCCTCCGGGTGTGCTTCCAGAGCAGACAGGGCCCTGCGTGGCTCCCATTTCTGGCCTCATTCATGTTTGTTTTGTGCTCTGTTTCTTCCAGTTCTGGCTGGGGTAATAACCAAAAAGCTTGTCAGCAAGCGACCTTTTCACTTTTGATTTTCCGCTATTAATTTCCTCTGGTTTGCATAGGTTCCCATCACTTGCACTGTCATCACTGCTCTTTTGAGCAGGAACACCGACAGCTCACATCCACCTCCAACAAAATCTTTGTCGCTAACATCCCCAGAGAGCCAGATGAGAAGAGGGGAAAGGGTGAAGGAAAATTACAAAACAAAAGGCTCTGTTAACCTCAGGCTGGGATCTCTTAAGCTAAGCAGGGCTGGGTGTGTTTGGTACTTAAATAGGGGACCTCTTGTAATATATGGAGGTTTCCTGGGCACTGCTAAGAGAACCAAACCTGGGCAAATTACTTAAAACTAGGCCACTTACAGCCCAGACTGGAGTTTCTCCACTATAAGGCAAACCAAGCCAGTCACAAAGCACCTCTGCTGCCTTCCTGACCAACAAGAAGTTAAACAAGCAAACCCCACAAGCTCTCTGACTTCCCTTGTGCCACAACCAGTATCCCGCCTTACCCAGGTGAGAGGTTATGAAAACCAGTCTCACTAAATCCTCACAGATTCGTCCAGTCCCCAAAGGGACCAGCCACATCCCCAGGTCAATAATACTTAGCACTTACCCAAAACAACACACTGAGCCAATCCTTTAAAATCTAAAGGTTTATTAATACAATGGAAGAAGAGAGTGAGAGTAAAGATTGTTGAAGTGGTCAAATTACATACAACAACCATAAATTTCCTGATGCAGGCTGCAGCAGATGGAATAGGCTGCTATCTTAATAGTCTCTGCAATCCATCCTTTGTCAGGATGGGGCAGCAGTCCATGCAGGGTCAGTTCATAGCAGAGATGTTCCTGCAAACTGCAGGCTGGAGACTGGGGACAAGCTGGAGATTGCAGATGAAATGGAGGGATCTTAGGGTCCTCTTTCTACCCTTGTCCATGTGGGCTGTGGCTACACGAGCCCCCTCTTTTCGGAAGGGGGCATGGTAACGAGCAACTTCGGCAGATGCTAATGAGGGGCTGCCAAGGATATGCAGCTTCTCATTAGCATAATGGTGGCTGCGCACATTTTGAAAGTGCCACTTTTGAAACGCACACCACTCATGCAGACAGGGGCCTTTCGAAAGGACCCCCCGGACTTCAGAAGGCCCTTCTTCACAAAACCAAATGGGAAGAAGGGGCTCTCGAAATCAGGGGGTCCTTCCGAAAGGGCCCCCTCTACACGGGAGGCAAGTGTTTCGAAAACGGCACTTTTGAATCGTTTGCGTCCGCTATTATGCTAATGAGACGCTGCATGTTCACGGCAGCCCCTTTTTAGCATCCTTTGAAGTGGTTCATTACCATGCCCCTTCTGAAGGGAGGGGCTTAGTGTAGCCACGGCCGGGGAGGGAAATCTAGTGTTCCTACCTCTCTGGGAGCATGTTCTTAATGGAGAGTCACATGAGCGCTGCCACCTGTCGATGTCATTTTTGGTGCATTCTACCATTGGCAGAATGCCAGACAACACAGCCACAGCTAAATTCCTGCGGGTGGATGGGAATCCATGCTGCTCCACCTGGCTAGGAATTCTTTCACCGTACGATGTCCTGCCTCCTTTTCTGTCCTCCCAGAACTACCTTCAACTACAGGTACGGTGCCAATACTTATCACTTCGCAAACAAAAATGATACAGACATATAAGCAGCATAACCACATTCAGTGAATCACCAGCGTTCGTTAAAAACCTCAACCGGCCCACTTGGCACAAGATTTGGTGCAACTGTGGGAGAGTGGTTACAATAATGGTTCTCATAAGCTGTGTCTACACGTGCATGCTACTTCGAAGTAGCGGCACTAACTTCGAAATAGCGCCCGTCGTGGCTACACGCGTCGGGCGCTATTTCGAAGTTAACTTCGACGTTAGGCGGTGAGATGTCGAAGTCGCTAACCTCATGAGGGGATCGGAATAGCGCCCTACTTCGACGTTCAACGTCGAAGTAGGGACCGTGTAGACGATCCGCGTCCCGCAACGTCGAAATTGTGGGGTCCTCCATGGCAGCCATCAGCTGGGGGGTTGAGAGATACTCTCTCTCCAGCCCGTGCGGGGCTCTATGGTCACCGTGTGCAGCAGCCCTTAGCCCAGGGCTTCTGGCTGCTGCTGCTGCAGCGGGGGATTCATGCTGCATGCACAGGGTCTGCAACTCGTTGTCGGCTCTGTGGATCTTGTGCTGTTTAGTGCAAGTGTGTCTGGGAGGGGCCCTTTAAGGGAGCAGCTGGCTGTTGAGTCCGCCATGTGACCCTGTCTGCAGCTGTGCCTGGCACCCTTATTTCGATGTGTGCTACTATGGCGTGTAGACGTTCCCTCGCTGCGCCTATTTCGATGTGGTGCTGCGCAACGTCGATGTTGAACATCGACGTTGCCAGCCCTGGAGGACGTGTAGACGTTATTCATCGAAATAGCCTATTTCGATGTCGCCACATCGAAATAGGCTACTTCGATGTAGGCTTCACGTGTAGACGTAGCCATATTCATTTTAAAATTCAAGAATGTCACACCTCTAAGGAAGCTCCATGCTTCAGGAACCATTGCAAGCATGTCGGTAAGATGTGCTCTCAGATACAGGGATGAGGCAATGACCTAGCAGGCTAGAAAGGAAGTCACAGTGTTGGAATGTTGCTTTGTATCGATGGAGATGAACCAAAAAACTGAAGTTGCTCCCATGGGTGGTAGCTGAAGGTCCCACGGCAATGTTCATAGGAGAACAGGCATTATTTGTAGTGTCTTGGCCCAGCTTGAGCTAACATTTCCTCCGTCCTGTCCATACAGAGCCAGAAGGGAAAAATCACTTTTTGTGGCTCACATGGGCAGATGATGGGAGTTGCACAGGCAGCTTAAACACCTAGTGAAATCATGCCCAGAATTCAGATCCAACGCTGACCTTTCCCAAAGTTTGGAGGTGATGGGAGTTGGTGAAGGTTGAGTCCAGATCTCTAGCACATTCTGCCCATCTGCTCCAAGTCTGACTTCTACTCGCTCAGCTCCTTGGAGAGGGGCTGTCTGCTTCCACCTTCGGTACTTCCTCACCCCTGTGGGAGCACGAGCACCTGGTGGCTGGGCCTCACTCGCGAGGCAGAATGACCATACACTCCGTCCTGGAACGCTATCATACAACGGCTGGGTGGCCTGAAGCCAGGCCAGGAGAAAGAAATCAGAAAGTTGACAAGTAGTTGGAGAGTCCCCAAAGAGAACATCCTGACAAGTAGATAGTAAGTCCCCAAAGGGAACAGCTGGGGCAAGTAGCTGCAAGCCCCCCAAACAGAACATCTTGGTTGTGCAATATCAGAGGGTCCTGGGGGGGAGGTTTGGAAAATGACCAAGGACAGAGGAAATCTTGTAACATGTTCTGACAGGCCGGGAGGATAGAAAGCCCAAATTAGGTAACAAACACTTTAATTGGCCAGGTATCGAACCCCCAATTAAGAAACAGTATAAAAGGTGATTTAGCAGGGACAAGGGTGTGGGCTCCTGGACACAAGGCGGAGGCCAGCAACTTCCAGTCCAGACAGCGGACCCCGGCCTGATCACCCGGACGTCACCACCATGAAAGGTCCCAACCAAGTCGTATCTCTGACTTGAAGGGCCACTGTAATGCAGCTGTTGGTGAGATGTGGGAGCACTGGATGTTATTGATAAGTCACATGTAATTATATACAGCTATATGTAACCTAGTGTTTAGCCTATGCCAAATAAATAAATATATATATAAGACAAGCGTTAAGTAGCTGTAGTTACAAATAAATGAAATAGTCACTATCAGTAAATACCACTAGCTGGACTAGCTGGGGCTGTATAGAGAATTATTGGGACTTAGAACAGCCACAGGGCATTGTGGTGTTCACAGTTGGAGTGTTATTGTTCCTGGTACTCATAATACTGTGGAAACCCAGGTTTTAAAGTAGATACACTGAATCACATACAGCCGCTACACTATATAAGACTGCTATAGAGGTGGGGTGGTCGGTCCCGGGCCACCCGACTCCCCTCGCTGTATCAAACCCCACGTGCACCCATGGGACCTGGAATAGGTCGGCACATCGTCAACCCCCACCCAAGCACTTTGTCAGCACTTCAGAAAGGGCAGGTCTGAACCATTGCATAGCTGGAACCAACTTATCTCGACTTGAGTTAAACCCTTGTACTCCGCGTGGAGCGTAGGTTGTCTACAAATCTCCTCCACTTCACTCTGTCTCAGGACAAAACTTCTAGCTAACCCCACATGTATCCCCCATTTGTCCTTTAGTCCCAGTAGATCTTCTCCATGTTGTCTGAGGTCTTCCTCATTTGCATTTTCCTTGTGGGCTCCACTGGAGAGCTTGACTGACTATGCTGGAGGATGGTTTTCTGAGAGTGTGGCCTGGCCACCTCCACTTTCTTCTCTTGATATTAATATCAAGTGGTTCTTGTCCTGCTCTGTTCCAAAGCTCCTCATTTGTGACAAAGTCTTGCCACTGGACGGGAAGGACGTACCTCAGGCATCTGGTTATGAATGCCTGTAGCTTGTGAGCTGAAGACTTTTTAGTCTGCCAGGTCTCGCATCCATACAAGAGCGCACGCTTCACATCTGGCTGTCCTCACTGAGGGCGGTCCATGTGAGCATGAGGAGTACAGGGGTTGATTGCTGAGCCTAACAGTTCGATTTTGCTAGGCATGCAAAAATCAAACCTTGGGAGGCTGACCCTGACTGGGTTGATCTCCCAATAAGCGTAGATGTTCCGTAAGACACAGGAGAGTGTTTGTTTAATTGCTGAGCACATTGGATGGAAGACACTATTGCAAATTAGGAAGCCTTCCCACTTCTCTGCAACCCCTTCACTTGGGACTTCTCACAGAGGCTGAATATAGCACTAGACTGTTTCCTGCAGGGCACAATCCTGCAGCAGCTCCAGGGTGTGGAGACAAGCCCCGCTCCCACCTTGCCCTGGGGCCCAAGGTGTCTCTTGGCCCGGTTGCATGACCCTTCCCAGGCTTTTTCCGGAGAAGCCCATCCTGTCAGTATGGCCTCCACGCCTCACCCAGCGGGCTGTGGGCACTTCCTTTGGGTCAGATCTCAGGGCAGGTTGGCGGATGGACCAGTGAGAGAAACCATCTTTTGGGTCCTGGGCCGGTTCCTGGACCTGCCCTTCTGCGAGCAGCTGAGAGACAACTCAACGTGCAGCTCTGGGGACTTGCTTTGCAGCTTGGCCGGATCAGATCCAGAGCCACTGAGAGCAGCTGAGCAGGAAGCTGCTGGGAGCCATTATTTTACTGGCCTCCTCTGCAATGTAAAGTAAGGGATGGCACAGCTCTGTCGCTCGGGCAGGCCCACTGAAGGGGAGGGGACAAAGGGGGCAGGTGTCCTGGGCCCAGTCTTTCAAGGGGCTCAGAGCGCCAGTTGCCATCACTGTTGGTACTTCAATGGTGGTGGCCAGAGCTCTGGGCTCCTGTGAAGTCCTGGTAGCACAGCTCCACTGCTCCACAAAACTGTGGGGGGCCCAGTGCCATGGTCCCAGTGGCACGAAGGCCAGCTGCCCAGGCCCCTGCCCCTTCTGGGTGTGTGGAGCTGGGGTCCCCTTCCCACCTTGCCCTGAGGCCCTCAGGGGCTGTCAGCCCCACTGCACTCAGGGGAGTGACAAATCCACACCTCTAGCCTCCCACGCAGACACCACCTGCGAGATGGAAAAACCCTTCCCTCAGCCTAGCTGCCATCAGCTGGGGAGGTGTCTGACCCATGAGATCGCCCCTCTCGTCAGCGTAAAGAGCATCTATGCAGTGCTGCAACGTCCTTGCCGTGGCTTCTGCTGTGGTGTTTCAAGCGTAGACAAAGCCATCCCTGTGTCCTCCGGTTCTGTTCTCTCTCACGCAGCACCAAAGCCCCGATTACCGTGCAGGCTTTAGCTGCCTGTCTGCAGCACATGCCCCTAAGAGGGTTTAGTGTGGCTTAGCTGGGGAGGAAGGCAGGAGTGGTATTAAGGAGCCCAGACAGGGCTGCTTTGCTGCGAGCAGGAGAATGTTTTCATTTTAAGTGGCGTGAACATGTGAGGCAGCTAGAGACTGGCCCGTCTCTCGTAGCGATCGGCGGTTCTGGCAGGAGAGAGCAGAATGTTTCCGGAAGTCAGGAGTGGGACACGGGTGTGCAGAGACAAGGCCAAACCTAGTGTGCTGGGTCATGCTGTGTAGCTCACAGCCACCCTGTGGTGGAAGGGGGAGGCAAAGCAGCTCATCGGGAGGACTTCCTGGCGGAGCAAGCCCTACCTTAATGGAGTGAATAATTTGCAAATGCCCAGACGATAACAAAGCCAGAGCCAGCGTGCGTTTGTCAAGAATAATTCGGGTCAGGCCAACCTAATTGCTTTCTCTGACAGGTTAACAAGTCATGTGGATTGCGGGGTGTGTGGGGGGTGGTGTGAGTGGTAGATGTGTACCTTGACTTTGGTGAGGCTGTTGATACTGTCGCATGACCTTCCCATAAACAAACTGGGGTGCACAACCTAGACAGAGCTACTATAAGGTTGGTGCATTAATGGTTGGAAAATCGTTCCCTGAGAGTTGTTATCAGTGGTTCACGGACAAGCTGGAAGCGTACAACAATGTGCAGTGCTCACTTCTGGCTCTGGTTCTGTTCAAGATCTTCATCAATGATTTAGCTAATGGAACAGACAGTACACTTATAACATTTGTGGACGGTACCAAGCCGGCAGGAGCTAATAGTGTTGTTTCACTAGACGGGTGGTGGAGCTCTGAGGAAGTGGTAGAATCGCCTTCCCTTAAAGAGGTCTTTAAGTCCTAGCTTGACAAAGCTCTGGCTGGGGTGACTTTGATGGGGTTGGTTCTGCATCAATTTGAACTCATCTATCATAACTACTGTTAACTAGGTTGTTCCTTTGTGCAGGTGCATGTATGGAGATTAAGGACAAGAGTTTCTGAAATGAAACTGGAATTTTCAAAGGATCGAAGGGAGTTCTTCACCTAGCTGGTGCCTCGCTCATGCAGGCTTCCTTGAAAATCCCCAAACTAGGAGATTAAAATTAGGTTTCAGAGTCCTCAGGGAGGCACCTAACTAGGTGGACCTGATTTTCAAAGATACTGAAATCCGACTGCTTTCAGGCTTTATAGGCAGTGGATATATTTCATAGGCATTGGGAACTAGATAAGTGTACTGATCTTTCAAAAGTGCTGACTAGGGTTAGGGTTAGACTCGGCTGACTAGGAGGGGGCTAGACCTGATGACCTCCTGAGGTCTCTTCCAGCCCCTAGGAGTCTATGATTCTAAGTGCTTTGGAGGAGAGGATTCAAACTCAAAATGATCTGGACAAAATGGAAAAATGGTCTAAGAGAGAAAGAATGAAATTCAACATGGACAAATGCAAAGAGCTCCACTTAGGAAGGAACAGTCAGTTGCACACATACGAAATGGGAGATGGCTGCCTAGGAAGGAGTGCTGTGGAAAGGTACCTCGGGTTCATAGTGGATCACAAGCTAAATACAAGCCAACCATATAATTTTGTTGCAAAAAAGGCCAAACGCCATTCTGGGATGTTGAGACAGGCTACGTCCAACCTCTTAGGCCTGGCATAGGCATCTTGTGGCTCTGCCACAAGCTGCTCCAGAAAAGGGCAGCTACTCTCTAGTCAGCTTGGAGCAGCCTCTCCACTGCCTTTTCTGGGGCAGGCCGTGGCAGAATCACAGGATGTTTGCGGCAGTGTTACCCAGTTGGCTAGCACAGACCTGTATCTCCATGGACACCACCCTTCTTCACCCCATCTTACCTGTCCACTGCCGAGGGAGGGAGCTTGGGCACCAGCGGGTCAAGAGCCACACAGTGCAAAGGATGGGGCCTGTTGCTTCTGTTATTCTCCCGCTGTGCTCCTTCACCACCTTTGCGGGAACGGGTGCACACTGCTGCCTGCCTGGCCAGGGCGTGCAGACTCAGGGCAAAGCGGAGGGCCATGCAGTCTGGCAGAGGGGAGGGAAAAGGCTCCTGGAGCAGCTGCAACTGACAGACTGGGGAGATATTTCCCAACACAGCCAGCAAGCAGAGGGCACTCCAGGTCCTGGCACCAGATTCCCACGTGGCAGCACCACTGTGCCAGGGCGGTGGTTTCTGGCGACTAGCTGCTTGGCACACCGGCAAGCCTGGACATGACGCTAATCCACGCCTGCTGAAGATGGGGGCAACTGCCCCAGGGCCCAGCAATACAAAAGAGCCAAGAGGTCTTTAAACCACTGCGAAGGGTCATCACTGGTCCTTCCCCTCTCCCAGCCCCACGGAGTGGCAGAGCAGACCTACCATGGCATTTCAAAGGGGCCCAAAGTCTGGCCTGCTGTCAGCAGGCCTGGGGTCAGGAGGACTAACCAGATGAACATGAGGTCTCAGCACGACCCTGAGACCAACAGGGCTCATGTGAGGCTGGGAGGTACAAACTGGGGCCTGTCACATGGGAGCAGAGAGAGCCCATTTCCCCCCGTATCAGCACTGAGGCCGCTGCTCCTGGAATTCTACATCCAGCCCTGGGTTCCACGGGTCGGAAAGGCCACTGCAGTCACAACAAAAATTAAAGAAGGGAGAATCACGCTTTGTACTATGGGGTGCGTCTACACCTGAGCTGCCAAGATAACCTCCAGCTCAAGCAGGTGTGTCCTAGCAGCAAGCGTGTGGCTTAGTGCACGGCATATGGAAAGGCATGAGCTACCTCATTTACAGACACTAATTAAGCCCCACTGGGGAGATACGATATGCTGTTATTACAGATCGAGAAACTGAAGCACCTAGCAGGGAAATTGTCTCGCCCAAGGTCACACAGCTATACTGACCATGCTCTTAACCCTTTGTTCTGCAATTCGCAGCATATTTCCTCCTTGATTGTGCTCACGTGTCACCTCTTTCAGATTAGACGCTAGCATGGTTTTCCAGGCTAAGTCCATGTCTGCCCCACTGCCGGGTGTCTGGTGAGGACGCTGTATGCCGATTTGCTGAGGGTGCAATCCATTCCCTCATCCAGGTCATTAACAAAGACGTATTGTTCAATATTTTTATTAATGACCTGGATGAGGGCCTGGATTGCGCCCTCAGCAAATTTGCAGATGACACTAAGCTAGGGGCAGAGGTGGATACATTGGAGGGCAGGGATAAGGTCCAGAGTGATCAAGATAAACTGGAGGATTGGGTCAAAAGAAATCTGATGCGGTTCAATAAGGAGAAGTGTAGAGTCCTGCACTTGGGACAGAAGAATCCCAAACATTGGTACAGGCTGGGGACCAACTGGCTAAGTAGCACTGAAGCAGAAAAGGACCTGGGGATTATAGTGGATGAAAGGCTGCATAGAAGTCAACAGTGCGCCCTTGCAGCCAAGAAAGCTAATGGCATATTGAGGTGCATTAGGAGGAACATTTTCAGGAACTCTAGAGAAACGATTATTCCCCTCTATTTGGCACAGGTGAGGCCACATCTGGAGTATTGCATCCAGTTCTGGACCCCCTCATTACAGAAAGGATATGGATGCATTGGAGTGGGTCCAGCAGAGGGCAACCAAAACGATTAGGGGGCTGGAGCACGACCAATGAGGAAGGGCTGAGAGATTTGGGCTTATTTAGTTTGCAGAAGAGAAGAGTGAGGGGTGATTTGATGGCAGCCTTCACCTTCCTGAAGGGTGGCTCGAAAGAGGAGGGATGGAGGCTGTTCACAGTGGTGAGAAATGGCAGAACATGGAGCAAAGGCCTCAAGTTACAGTGGGTGAGGTGTAGGTTGGCTATTAGGCAACACTCTCTCACCAGGAGGGTGGGGAAGCGCTGGAATGCGTTGCCTAGAGAGATGTTGGAATCTCCATTCCTTTAGGTTTTTAAGTCCCAGCTTAATAGAGCACTGGCTGGGATGATTTAGTTGGGGTTGGTCCTGATTTAGGCAGGGGGCTGGATGCAATGACCTCCTGAGGTCCCTTCCAGCCCTAGGTGCCTATGATTCTATGACACGAGAAGGTGCTCCCATCTGTATGAAAAGCCCACCCCCAGGAGCAAAAGCAGCTATGGTGACATGAGAAGCTCCAGGCAGCAGTGAAGACAGAGCCCTGGTCTGACGAGCAAGTGTCCAGACAACGACACCGCATTCATGACACGCAGCAATAATAAAAGGCTCAAATGGGGCATCTTTCCTAGTTTTGGGCAAGGTTTCTCCACAATTTTTTTTTTTTGGCCAAAAACTCACCGAGTTATGATACCAAAGCGGTTCTCTAATTCAGGGGTGCACAAAGTGGGGGGCTGTGAAATTTTGTAAGGGGGGGAAACGCAGCATGATCATCAGCTGGGTCCCAGGCTCACCCATCTCATTACAAGTGTTGAAATCGTTTTTTCTGTACATGTAATCACATTTATATATTGATTAAAAAAGTTTTTACATTTTACAGACACATTTCCCTCACGTGCTGAAAGTTTTTTTTTTTTTTTTGGTATGAACGTAACCAAACTTTCCATCTGATTGGATTCCATTAGACAGGTTGGGGTGGGGGGTTGCTAATTGCAGGGGCAAAAAGTGGGGCCCGATGCAGATGGTTTCCTCACCCTGATTTAATTCAGGGTGATTTTGCAGGCTCACTCAGCATGCTGAAAAAAATCCATTTCTCGCCCTGCTCTGATTAGACCTCTGCTCAGCTCTGTGGCGTACCTTTGCTCTCAGATAACTGGATCTACGCTATGAATGGCTGCTACCCAGGAGAGCGACGGACTTGTATTTTAGTTTCCTGGAAGAAAGAGCTGAAAATCTAAAAAAAACCCAGTGCAATTAAGAAAGGTCACAGCAGTCGCTGCTTGCCTCTGGTGTCCAAACAAACTGGCTTTGCAGGCAGCTGGCAAAACAAAGACACAAAGCGACAACAACAAAACACTTTGGCTTTCATCAGAAATTATTGCTGAGGCTAAGAGCCCAGGGCCTAATTTAAACCAATCTGACTAGTACTGGAGGGAACCTGCTACTTAATTCCTTTGGATGGACCAGAGAGAAAAGATTAACATTCATAACAAGAATACAGTCCCAGCCACTGGGATAACTTGAGTTTGCTCCACTACCATTGGTTGATAAGGATGTCAGAATAAAGTGAGCCTCAGCCCAATTTAAAAGCAGAGAGAAATCCAGGCTTTCGCAAGCTGTTTAGACTCGGCACAAGCCGCTGCCCCACAGGAGACCCAGGGAGCAGTGGGGGAGGATTTTGTTTCTTTGCTTAGGAGAAATAATATTCTGAGTGGATTGAATGCCTGAGTGGCTATTAAGGATTGGAGGGGTAGCCATGTTAGTCTGGATCTCTAACAGCAACAAAGGGTCCTGTGGCACCTTATAGACTAACAGAAAAGTTTTGAGCACGAGCTTTCGTGAGCACAGACTCACTGAAATGAAGTGAGTCTGTGCTCACGAAAGCTCATGCTCAAAACTTTTCTGTTAGTCTATAAGGTGCCACAGGACCCTTTGTTGCTGAGTGGCTATTGTCAAGGCTGAAATGAAGTGAAGTGAGGATCTGGCTCCCCGGCTGCATTCCCCTCCTGCTCTTTAGCACATCCTGCTATTCTGGTGCTGTGCCCCCATAGTTCTGCCAGGCAAGGCTACATAACACAGTTATTTCAAAATCCCTAATTTGTCAGCTACTGTACAGCCCATGCTGTTTTGAAGTAATTTTGAAATAGCGGGTGCGTTACTTCGAAATTGGTAACCCTCAAAGGCTACGATAACATTACAAAAGCAGTCAGAGATCCTGTGGCACCTTATAGCCTAACAGAAATCTATGAGCAACAGCTTTCATGGGCTAGGACCTACTTCGTCAGATGCAGGACCTGCATCTGACGAAGTGGGTCTTTGCCCATGAAAGCTGATGCTCATACATTTCTGTTAGGCTATAAGGTGCCACAGGACCCCTTGTTGCTTTCGCAGATCCAGACTAACACGGCCACCCCTCTGATGCTTGTCTACACTACAGTGATCTTTGGAAAGAAGCTCTTCTGGGAGATCTCATCCAAAAGAACTTCTTTCGAAAGAGTGAGTCCACACTCAGAAAGGGGGATAAAAAATGATTTGCTCTTTCGAAAGGGGGTGTTCACACAACCGCCGCTCTTTCAAAAGAACAGGCCAGGGCTGGAAAATGAAGACTGTTCTTTCGAAAGAAGGGCCCTGCGGAGCGTCTACCCGTGTTTTCTTTCGAAAGAAGCTTTCAGAAGGGGGGTCTCTTCCTGAAACAGGAGAGGAAGAGAGATTTCGCAAGGAGCACCACATTTGTTTCATTTACTTTCGAAAGAACATTTTTTGTGTGTGTTTAGATGCTCCTTCTTTCAAAAAATCTTTCGAATGAGCTTGCTGGTGTAGACGCAGCCACAGTGAGAGGAATGGCGCTTATTTCAAAATAGCTGTTTCGAAATAGTTTTCAGGTGTGGCCACGTTATTTATCAATAGGAGATCTCGTTTCAGAATAAGGCTGTAGCGTAGTCATAGCCTCAGCAGCCCACAATCCCAACGGGCAGCCCCCACCTCTGCTGCATCAGCCCGGAGCGCTCCACATTGCTTTCCATGCGCTCCCATCCCATTCCGCCACACATCTCAGGCCAGGTCTGCACTAGACCTTAAAGTCGATTGTGGATATGCATTTCCAGCTAGGGCAATTGCAATGCAGGAATTGATTTATCTACAGTCGACTTACCCGGCTGTCCATGCTGTGGGAGGTCAACAGTGGAAATTCTCCATTGACCTTTCTTTCCCCTTGCGAGGCTGAGGAGTACAGGGATTGCCTCTTGACCCACTAGTCTGATTTCGTGTGTCCACGATGGTGAAGACCTACCCTGTGTCTTGGGCTTGGCCAACGAATAGCCAGTCCTGACCTGCTCCACGCATGGCTGGTCCAGTCCTGGTTCACCCACAATTCTGCAAAAGCCTCTGGATTCTGGGTGTCAGCCCTCCCTGCTAATCCTGACCTACAGTCTCTGATCGCCAAGCTCGGTGTGAAGCTAAGCCACCCAGGACCAGCGCTCCCTGCAATCTGAGCAGTTGGGCAGCCACCCAGGAGAGATTCGGCTTCTGCCCAGCTGCTTTTCAGCGTGCCCACAGCTGCCCACAATCGGTAGCATGTGGGTCTATGGGTGGTGCACATCTGCACATGCCTTGGTGCACAGAACAAAATTTATTCTGCCCGTCAATGTTAAAAAATAGAGGGAACACTGTCCAGGACCTTCCTTATGCTCTCACACTGGACCCCTCCCCCTCCATCCCAGTACACAACCGTCACTCAGCCTCCATTTCACACACCCATGTGGCAGATGCCTTTCATTGTATGAGAAAGGGAATTCAGACCACTGCATGTCTCGAGCCTTCTCCCTTCACTGGCTAGCTGCCTGCCCTGTCATGCTGTAGCAAAACACCAGCGTGGCTGGAGTTCAGGTGACCACCGCCTCTCTATTAAGCCTACACAAGTTGCATGTTGTCACCTCATCAGTTTTGCCACATTAGTCCAGGGGGACCTCAGGAATGCAAGAACAGAGAGGCAGGAGCCACAGTGCCTAGTCCTGGCTTGATAAAGCGTGGCCCAGGAGCCAGGGCTTCCATCTAATCCCAGCTCCGACACTGCCTTCTTGTGTGAACACGGGCAAGTCCTGGTTGCTGCAAAGTTTAATGAGTTTATGATTTTCAATTGCCAAGAATTATTTATACCAAATGTGCTTTACGGGGTAATGTGGCCTTTTGGAATAAAAAAGTCTTGTTGACAAGCAGCTAATGTGCAATTGTAGCAAAGAAGGAAAGCATCGGAAAATGTTACCATAGCATCCAAAGCAAGCAAGAGGAAATTCAGCTACTGGAAGTGATGCTCAGACCTGCAGGAGCAAGGCTGCTGGGTTTGCACCACTTGTGGATCTCAAAGAGTGTGGGAATGCATTGTCTCCCAGCTGGGTATTTACGTTCACAAAGAAACAAAACTCTGCACACTGAGAGCGTGGGTTGATCGAGTTCCTGTTAATGCTGTCAAGGAAATCACCAGCTCTGGAAAGACTTGCAGCCATCTCTGTTTCTAAGCACCATCACCAGAGGAAATAATATGCAAAGAACTCACAGAAATGTTCACCTCCATAGCAATTTGCCTTCCACTCCCCTTTAATGCCCCCCTCAAATTTCTCTCTCAGGCACAGGCATAAGGTGGGAATTTTACTTACCTAGGAGGGAAGAAAAGTTCCCTTGGCTGCAGAAAAATGTACTGGGTGAAATGACAAAAGCAACTAACAGTGCTGTGACACCTTATCGACTAACAGCTGAAACTAACATTTATAACAGACGAGATGTATAGACTAACAGATGGGTGAAACTTGTTACGTAGCAGATCAGATTAAAAGATGGTTGTGATCCCTTCTGGCTCTCCAAGCTGTGCACTCGATCCTCTTCAGTGAGGTTCAGTGACATCTTCCCCACCACACGCTTTTCCCCTTGTCCTTTTTCTTTCTTTTCTTTTTTCCTTAATTTCTTTGACTGAAAGTATAATTACCTAACATACGAAATACCATACTGTAGGTTGCAATGAGATTTCTAGTTTTCAGGCTCAATATTCCTTGCAAGCTGAGCACTCGAGCGGCTATCCAGGTGCCGCCCAGCTGGTCAGCAGAGTGACCACACCCCTGCACAGCTGGCAGCCTGTGTTTTTATCAGTGGTGCACATCTGCACATCCATTGGTGCATGTAACAAAATGTATTCCACCTATGGATGGAGAAAAATTAAAGGGAAAGCTGTTCAGGACTCTCTTGTCTGGGAGATTTCCAGAGACTCAGTACGTTCTAAGAGGATGTGCCAGGCTGGGCGAAAAGGAAGTGGTGGGTCAGTGGTGTTTGGCCAGAGGTGTGAAACTCTTCCCTGTAAATTGTGTGGTTGGGAAGCCACACAAGAGAGTAAAATGCTGCCAGGTGACTAGCAGAGTGCCCAGGTCTGCTGGCGGCATAGGTTTCTGCTGCTGGTGCACATAACAAAATTTATTCTGCATGTGGATGGGAAAACAATAAGAGGGCTATTGGTGTGAAATTCCACGTTTCCCTCTTTGACAAGTTCCGGGCTCGGCTGATAATTCTGGCAGCCTTTCTCACTTTTAAGTTAACTAGATACTCTCCAGAGGCTTCAGCAGCCACAGAACGGGAATAGGAAGAGGCAGGTGGGTGGACATCAAGCCCTAGTAGTGCCCCACATTTTCAGATGTCCTGCACAGCAGCATATTTTACGTGTGGATCAGGACGGCCTCGCCAACACTCACCTTGAATGAACTCAACTCAATGCTCAACTTAATGCAAAGGATGTGACCACAAGTCTCTGAAACAGAGGGAGCAGACAGTGGGCAAAAGCAATATCAGAACCTCACACTCCCCCAGCACTTCTGGCAAGACACCCAGGGAACTCGATCATAGCTACAAAATAAATACAGACCAGATCTGCAAACTCTCCCTGTCCCTTGAGTATCAGCAAGAGACAAACCAGCTGGTCCATTGTTCTACAGCTGGGAGAAACAGCATTGCTCCTCCTGAATCTGAGCTTCGTCTAATGGGTGGAACCTTCTTACCAGCCTCCTGGCATAGGCTTTGCCAAGGAAGCTCAGGCCTGAGCATAGTCCCCCCATGTTGGAACACACCTGCTTCTCTCCTTTCTCACAGATCGGAAAATCTAGCCTTCCAAATCCAGACTCAGCCCCTTGCAGTGTTATATTAGTTGATCACTTGCTATTAACTTTTCAGTTAGCCTCCTAACACGGGTTAGTGCTAATCAACAGCTTTACATTTGTTTAGCATTTCTGAGAGGTTACCTGCAGTTATTGAGACCTACGCGAACAGCTTGGGATTAGTCAGTTTTTACCAAAAGATAAACACTTCAGAATTCAGTTGTGGCCACAAATATTTAAATACAAATTTGGTATTTTGATCAGGCTATTTTATTCTTAATAAAGCACAAAGCATTAAACAAACATCAGGATGACTCCATTCCTACAGCAATGAAACTGCAGCTCAGAATCACATTTCCATTGACCCTAATGTCTAGTTTCCAAAAACTTTGATTGGTCCCCCACAAAACAAGTTTACCACAAATGCCTGTGCTCAGAAAATGCTGATCTCTTCAAATGGCAGCTGTCCACTGGAAAGGGCCAGTGTTGACAAACCTCCAAATTCGAAGAATTCAATGCAGAGAGAGGCATTTCAGAATTACTGAAATAGTTTGTTTTTGAAATTGTTTTGATCTTTTTGTAAGGAAAAAGGTTTCCTTTTCCAGTCCACAGCAATTTTTGTTTTGAAATGTTGATGAATTTATACTAAAAAGAATAATAAGTCACAAAAATGAAGAGGTAGATATCAAAAGAAAATGTTTTGAAAATATCAAAAATAAACATTTTAATTAATTAAATTGATTAAAAAACCTAACTGAAAGGCCTTAAAACAGAACTGTGAACAGGGAAACTTAATCCAGCGGCTCCATTCCCAGTGGGGTCCCACACAGAGGAGCCCTGGGCCCTCTGCTATTTAAGATCCTTATCAATGACCTGGAAGAAAACCAAAAAGCCTCAATAAGGATTTAAATGTTACCACTCTACAGAGGCAACTTCCTCTCAATGGAAATTCACATCTTCCTCCTTTACAAAGGACAGTAACTTCTTTCTTTGCTGTAACTTACTTACATAGCTACCTGCCTTTGTATTTCCTGACAAAGTGGATTTTACCTGCAAAAGCTTATGCCCTCATAAATCCATTAGTTTTAGGCTGCTACCGGACTCCTTGTTATTTTCACAGATGAAGTTTGCAGATAACACAAAAAATGGGAGGTGGCAAATGAAGAGATAATTCCAAATGATTTAGACCTCTTGATAAACTTGGTGCAAGCAAATAAAGTTCTTTTTAATATGGCTAAATCTAACCGTAAACATTAAGAACAAAGCATGCAGGCCGTACTTACAGGCTGGTGGGCTATCCTGGGAAGCAGACACTCTGACAAAGGATAGGAGGTCACGGTGACTCATATGCAGAGCATATATTCCCAGTGAGATTCTGCAGCCAAAAGATCTCAGGGAATCCAGGGGTGTATAGACAAGGCAATCTCTCAAAGGAACAGAGGCTATTTTATCTCTATTTGCAAGACCGCTGCTGGAATGCTGTATCCTATTCTGGTGTACACCATTCAAAAAGGGTATTGATTAATTAGGGAGGGTTCCCAGAGAACCACAGGAGAATGAAAAATTATGAAACCTGCTTTCTTATGAACAACTCAAGGAGCTCGATCTATTTAGCTTAAAGAGAAGGTGAAGGGATGACTTGGCTACTGTCCATAAGTATCTACACAGGGAAGAAATGTTTAATAATCAGCTCCTCAATGTAGCAGAGAAACGATTGAATGCAACCCAATGGCTGGAAGTTAAAATTAGATACATTCAGACTGGAAAAAAGGTGTAAATTAAAATAAAAACCGTCAGAGTAATTAATTATTGGAACAATTTACCAAAGGTTGTGATGGATTAAGAATTTAAGAACCCCCATCGAGACACAAATCCTGAGTCTCCATCACTGTCAACTAATAATTCAAGAGCGGATTCTTTTTTCTAAAAAATCTGGTCTCGTGTAAAGTTGTTCTTCAAATGTGTCTTCAACATGGAGGCCTCTGTGTTAAGAGGACTGAGAGAAGAGGAGGAAGATGGCCTCTGTGATCCCTACAAGGACAACTGGTCTGTGAGCTGTTTTACCCTTTTCCCTCCACTGAATATGTTCCTGCCACTTAACATGAATTCAGACGTGACCCCCAAGGACAGAAACATGCTGTTTACATATGTGGCAATGCTGCACAGCCTTGGAGACAAATTTCTTTTGTTCGTTTAAAATTGATGAAAATGGGAGCAACCGAAGAGGTTCTAAAGGCATCTTTTACCTGTCTTTAGGGACTTCTGGGGGGCCCTTCTGTCCATGTGATCGTACTGTAGCCTAAAGAGCCGGGTCTTTAGGTTGTACCCATGGAAATTCAGCAAAAGGATTAACAATGTATTTTTGCGACAAAGTTCAGCAGATCTATCTGAACAGGCAAGAGGCAGAGCAGTTAAAGAAGCTGCTCTTTTCGCTATCACTTCTATGCCCATATCTGCACCTGAAAATGAGGTTTTAAAAAGAAAGTACAGAAACATTTTAATGCATGTACAATGAGAAACATTCAGAACTTGAACCGTTATCACGTCAATTGGTTTCAAATTTAGCTGGATTTGGAATTCTGCAACAAATAAGAAGCTAAGGTGGAAGCATCTCACTTCAGATCACTTTTAATTATCCATGAGCAAATGATCTGATTATGTTCAGTGAGAAAAGGAGGTTTCTTACCATGCTCAAATGACAAAATGTCCTTGAAAGGCATGAGCAGCTGAAGCCTGAGGGGGATTGCAATCCAAACTAACCTTTATAACACAATCCCTGATTACCCACAACACAATCACAATTCTGTCCAGACTCAGCAAGAGAGTGTGGAACAACAACAAGCTGTATACTCACACCAAAATGCCTGCAAAATACAGAGCCTGCATCCTCAGCACCCTCCTTTATGGCTCCGAGACTTGGACCCTGTATGCCTGCCAGGAAAAGAGGCTGAAGGTCTTCCATTTGCGCTGCCTCAGGCGCATCCTTGGAATATCATGGAAGGACAGAGTGACCAACACAGCCATCCTCGAGCAAGCTGGAATCCCAACCATGCACACCCTCCTCAGGCAGCATCGGCTCCGCTGGCTTGGCCACATCCACAGGATGAATGATGGAAGGATTCCAAAAGACATCCTGTATGGTGAGCTAGCCTCTGGCAAAAGACCTCCCGGACGCCCTCAGTTGCACTACAAAGATGTCTGCAAGAGAGACCTCAGAGAGGTAGACATTGAGCTGGACAACTGGGAAGAACTAGCAGACGACCGCAGCAGATGGAGGCAGGGGTTACACAAGGGCCTTCAGAAGGGCGAGATGAGGATCAGACAGCTTGCAGAGGAGAAGCGAGTGCACAGAAAGCACAATAAGGACTTGCCAGACACTCACCACATCTGCAAGAGATGCAGCAAGGACTGTCACTCTCGTGTGGGTCTTCATAGTCACAGTAGACGCTGTAAATGAAGTCCTCAATTGAAACTATAAAGGGCGCGATCCATAGTCTATGCAGACTGAAGGATGACTACCTGTACCTGTGTACCAATCTTTCCCTTGGCATCAAACTGTCCGGCAGTGTCTCAACAGCATGTGCATCAACCGCAGGACAGACTGTTAAGAAGCAACAGAGGTATCGCGGAGATAGCTGGATTAAGAAGCAGGGTCCCAGCCTAAAACTGGCTGAGTTCTATTCTTAGATGTCACCAACCAATAATCAAGTGTAAACGACTCAGGCACCTTAACATGGAATCCAAAGTCCCGTTTGGATGTGCTGAGCTGTCTTACTGCCCAGGTGAGCCTGCCTTTGGGATAGATGATCCCTTGCGCCAAGGATCAAAGCTACATTCAGCTTACTCTCAGCCCCAAAGGACTGGTCACCTACCTCAGGGCAGTAGTACCTTACTTCTCACACCAAAGACAATCCCATAATAACCTATTGAAAGATGTATTAATAAGGAAAAGGAAACAAGGCAGTTATTCCCAAAGTGAAAGTAAGTGAGAAGACCCCTGAGTTACACTCTGAAGTGTCAAAGGGCCAATAGAAACTTGCTAATAAGCAAGCTCTGAATGCCTGGGGATCCCTTGCTTATGCTCAGAGAACCATCCCCTCCAAAGCCCAAGCAGCACACAGATTCATTTCCTTCCTGTTAGGGTTTTTAAATCTCCTCCTCCCTTCCCCCGCCCCAGGTGCTCCCAGCTACACACTGAGGAGCGCACAAAGAAGCGGCAAAGCCTTTTGTTCTCTCTAAAGTTCCGCAATAGTCCATTCGGTGTCAGTGGGCCTCTGTGGTGGGCAGGGCATCCTTTCTGCTGGATACCTGCTCTCTATATTAATCAGGTCCCGCTCTGGCCTGGTGACATATACCATACACTTACCATACACCAGCTTAAATAGCACCTTGCACTGTGGGATGCATCTGCTCTCAGTGAGATTAATGCAGGCAGCAATGTACAAGCATTTCATGAAGTCTGAACACAAACATGTGCTTATAACTCTAAGCCCTATGTTCACAATGCTAACACACAGGGGAGCCAGACTCATGGCAGCAAGGTATTTATCAGTGGTTGGTGAAGTCAGGGAGCTCCTGGCCTCTGGTTTGCCAGCGCTACCAATGCTACATGCAGAAACTTGCATAAGAGGAAAGGCTGCCAGAGAGCCAGAAGTCTTCTTAGGCACCAATGCTGGCATCTGTCCAATAAGGACGTGCCACCTCCAGAGAGAGGGGGAAATATTGTTCCCTTTGCTTTTCACACCACAGTGGGAGGTAGGAAGCCCACAGGCACAGCTGGGCCCAAACGGACGTGTGTGCTAAACATACAGTGTGCTAACTGCCACTAAAAGGCTCGTTAGCCGTGTAACTGGACACTGTCCGGATCCTGCACACAAAGAGGCAAAATGAAAGTCGTTAACACCGTAGGGTTGAAGCGAGGCTGTCCCCACCAACACCACAATAGGCAGCTGCGTAGGGTACCATGACATCTGGGGCACCGCAGAATCTGGGGCCAGGCTTTGTGGTGCCCTAGGCAGGGGCATGCGGGAGGAGGTAGCACTGTGGACTCTAGCTCTGGCCCCATCACCCTGCCACACCTCCAAGGGGCTGCACCCTTCACGCCTGAGACCTGGCTCTGTTGAAGCACCTGAGACCTGAGCATCTCTGTGCGAGTGCTGCTTGGTCCGCTCACGCCGGCTGCCTTGCTGTGGCCTCAAATGGAGAGGCCGAGGGCGGAGGCGGAGGGATGAGACCCCTGAGGAGAGAGAGGAGCTGTCTGCACTGCCTTGGTGATGCTGGAGCTGAAACTGCCCTTGTGTGGCTGTTATTTGGGGCCCACAACAGGGCAGCCAGCATCAGTGAACTAGGCACCACTGGCACAGAGGTGCTCAGGTCTCAGGTGCTTCAGCAAAGCCAGGGCGCAGGTCTCAAGCGTGCAGCCCCTTCGGGCTCTGGCAAGATGATGGGGCCTGGCCCATGGGAGCCCACAATGCTGCCTTCTCCTGCATGCACCTCTCAGGTCTCAGGTACATCAGCAGAGCCAGGCCTAGGGGCAGGCAGGGCACATCATAAGGGCTTCAAACCACCCACCCTCCCTTTAAACAGGAAACCTCCATCCAGCCCTCAGCACACACCCTCGCCCCCCTGCCACCTGTCCCACCTTCATCATAGCTGGAGGCACAATGCTGGAGAGGAGCTCCCACACTGACTGATGGCCCCAGCCAAAGGCCTGCCTGCTCAGCCCCAGATCTGCTTGTGGCAGCCTGCCCTCCTTTGCCCCAGGGCATGGAGGTTGCTACCCCAGTGTTGCGTGGGTGTCCCCACCCACGGGCAGGGTGTGGTGCTCGCATCCCAGGCGTAGCACCTATGCCTGGGTTAGCCCCAAGAGCAACCTGGCTTGGCTCCCCCGCCACGAGGACGGGCAGCTGCCAGGATGATGTTATTCTGGTTAGAAACCCGAAAGACCTCAGGGCACTTAGCTGGCACCTCTGCCCTGTTGTTTACCAGTCGGCCACAGGCTCAATTTGTTCCCCTGAGGAGCAGCTCAGCCCATCTCCCTTCTACGCAGCCGGAGGGATTTGAATAGAGCTGTCAGAATCACAGGCAGGCAGTGGGCTCATTCACACCACGGTGCGAGTTGTTATCCAAATTAAAATGCCCTTCACCGAAAGGCCAGGAATTACACAGCTCATTAGCCCTCTGGTCCATGAGACACCAGCAGCACCTACCAGCACAGCCGCTCTGCCACACAAGGGCAGCTGCAGCTTCAGCATCACCAAGGCACCGCAGACAGCTCCTCTCTCCCCTCAGGGGTCTCATCCCTCCGCCACCGCCCTCAGCCTCCTCATTTGGGGCTGCAGCAGGGCAGCCAACGTCAGCGAACGGAGCACCACTTGCCCAGAGATGCTCAGGTCTCAGGTGCTTCCGCTTCCCCTGGGACCAGCTTCTGCTCTGCCCCAGGCAGAGGCACCCGGCAGTGACGGCATGGAGACCAGGCAGAGGGGAGAGACATAGGGAGGGGGCAAGGCTGGGACTCCACTCTCCATGGACATCTCTGTCTCTATCCGGGATAATAAAGGCCTAGATGCCAGTCTGGCTTCCTTGGTTAGCACACTCACCTAGGGTGCACCCCTGCACCAGTGGCTATTTAATTATTTAGATGAAGTGGAGCAGCGTCTCTCTGCTTGTGTTGTGTCTGTCTCATCCACACCCACATGTGCAACTTGGTGGCTGAACCGACTCTGTAACTTTGTGTTAAATTTGCAGCTAGTTTCAGACCAACCAAACCCAGCAATTAACCACTGGGCTGCAGGGTTTGGTCACATCTAATTAGTGGCAGGTATCAATCCATTTGTGAAAAGGACAAATATCCCTATCTCTATCCAGGAGAATAAAGCAGAGTGCATCAGGGCTCCACTCGCCAGGCTAGTTCTCTTACTGCTTGCATTGAGGATCAGCTTCGTTGGTCAGTATGCCCCTTCCTAGTGGTGTCTCCCCTGCTTCTGAGCCCCATCACTCCCAAGACTGCAGCATCCTCTTTATGATACAGCCCTCTGGCCATGCTGCACTCTGCCTTCCCTCTTCCAGGAGCCAGCACCATAGACCTACTGATCAGGCACTGCCTCTGTGTCAGGTGTGGGGTGGTGAGGACCCAGGACCACCCACTATTCTGGGTCTTGGCCCAGAAACGCTGGAGGTTGCAGCCATGTGCGTTGTCCTCTCCAACTTCTCAGTGTATTTCCCTGGGCCATTTCTCTGAGACCCCAGCACCTTCTTCACCCTTACCTCCAGCCTCATCATGCCAGTCCGAGCAGCCTGCCAGGAGCTCTCTGTAGCTTCACCAGTCTCTGCTAGAAGCACTGCTCTTGATATGAACTGATACAAACCGGTGTATCGTCTCTATCATTGAATGAGGTATAAGTGGAGGAGTGAGTGGAAAAATACCAAAACCTAGCAAGGTGAACCTGGAACTGGCTGGTCTGGCTGACCTAGCGATAAGATGGCCAATGGACAGTAGTAAACAACCCCCATTAAGGAAGACAGACCCGATCATGCAAGGTGCTGCCATGGCTGGAGAAACAAGATGCAGTTTGATGTTTCATTGACTGGAGGAACAAGGTACGGTCTGACTCTGTGTTAGTGAGGAATTTGTGTCTGTGACTAGCGAGAGATAAAAGGCCCAAGCATGGGGGATGCGGTGGAGACAAGCCAGCAAACATCACCCAAGGCAGCGTGTGCACCACCAGAGCTCCAGCCTCCAAGCTTCACCCACACCGTGGGCTGCCACCCAAGGATGAGAGAGTGTGATGCACGAATGAGAATAGGGAAATTCTGTGGGTGGTAATCTGGGCAATAAACTGATTTGATTGTGGAACACTTGCAGGGTGTAGCTCCCTTTCTGTAAGATCCTAGTGTGAGCGCTTGATCGACCCTCATTGCCACCAACGCAGTTTAACACTCTGCCTGTGGGGCTGGCACACCTTCCTCTCCCTAGGAGCCCGACCTTCTCCACTCTGCAGCCAGCTACCAAGCCTGCTTTGCTCAGGACCTCTTCTTATAGGCGCTTGCCACGCCCCGATTGGCTGCTCCTCACAGCCGCTCTCCTATTGGCTGCTTTTTCTTCAGCCTCCCTTGGACTTCATTAGCCCCTTACAGCTCAGTGTAGGGTGGATGCCCATCACACAGGCCTTTTTTGTGAATGCTGACGTTTGTAAATACACTCATTTAGTTTGGGTCCATTTCCCCTTTGGGTCCATTTCCCACAGGTATTTGTGCAGTCAGGTCTCACAAACAAATGCTTAACAGAGGAGGATTGGTGGAAAGAAAACTTTACATGCACTTTCTGTGAGCAGTCACACTAGAAACTGGATTATAAGGCCGTTAGTCAAGCATTCAGCCACCCGAAACAACCCCTGGTGACTGTCCTGGGCCCCTGCGGTATATAAATTTCAGATTTGCTGTAAACAGAGCAGCCAAAAACTGCATCACATTCAGGAGAGACTATAACTGAGCTCAGAAAAGAGATAAGTTCATGAAGACATAGGTCCATCAATGGATATTAGCCAGAACAGGCAGGGGTGGCGTCCCTAGACTCTGTTTGCCAAAAGCTGGGAATAGGGGTGATAGGGGATAGATCACTTCAGCTACGTCTACACTAGCACACTACGTCAAAGTAGCCTATTTCGAAGTAAGGACATTGAAATTGGCTACTTCGATGCGTATCGTCTACATGTCCTCCCGGGCTGGTGCCATCGACGTTCAACGTTGAAGTAGCGATGGAGAACATCGAAAGGAGCCGCCCCAGAAGGAAATTCAGAGCGTCCACACACACACAAGTGCTCCCCGTCGAAATAAGGGGCCAGCAAGCCCCAAGCTGCTCCCTTAAAGGGCCCCTCCCAGACACACTTTCCCTGCACAGCACAAGATCCACAGAGCTGACAACCGGTTGCAGATCCTGTGCGTGCAGCATGGACCCCCAGCTGCAGCAGCAGCAGCAGCAGCCAGAAGCCCTGGGCTAAGGGCTGCTGCACACGGTGACCACAGAGCCCTGCAGGGGCTGGACAGAGTGTCTCTTAACCCCTTAGCTGATGGCCGCCATGGAGGACCCCGCTATTTCGAAGTAGCGGGACGCAGATCATCCACACATGCCCTACTTTGACGTTGAATGTCAAAGTAGGGCGCTATTCCCATCTTCGGATGGGAATAGCGATTTCGACGTCTCACCACCTAACTTCAATTTCAACGTCGAAATAGCACACGGAGCGTGTAGATGCGACGTGTGGTATTTCGACATTCTGCCAGCTACTCTGAAGTAGCCGGCTAGTGTGGATGCACCCTTCATGATTACTTGATCCTCTAGCATGTTGACTTTGAGCACCGTGGGGGAGAGGCTGTCCTCTTTGCTTGGTCATAACAGGCCTGGCTCCTTGGTGCAGATTCCTAGACAGTACCACCATACCAACAGGAACACAAATATCCAGTGTCCAAGGCCAACCCTATCAGAGTATCAGGAGGCTGGTGGATCCTGGCTTGACACACCAGGCATTGGCCACTGTTGGAAGATAGGCTGTTGGCTAGATCTTAAGGTATGGATAAAATAGTATAGGTAAAATCCATGAATTATCGACAAAACTCTTTCCATCCCACTTTGGCATCTGTGAAGTAATGCCAGTGCACCAAGGGAGCTCAGGATCTGACCCCTGCTTTTTTGTAACAGGCCAGGGCAGCTGAACCTCTTTGAAGGATGGGAATGTGGCTTTCAAACAGTAGGCTTTACACTCAACAAGAAGTCCTGTGGCACCTCATAGACTAACAGATATTTTGGAGCATAAGCTTTTGTGAACAAAGACCCAAAGCTTTGCCCACGGAAGCTTATGCTCCAAAATATCTGTTAATCTATAAGGTGCCACAAGACATCTTGCTGTTTTTGAAAATACAGACTATGCTACCCCTCTGAGGCTTCACACTGCCTCTCACAAAAAGGATAAAATTGCTCAGCCTGGCTGGGCTGGGGTGGGTGCTGGCCAGCAAGAGTGAGATCTGATGTGGAAATGTTACCCATGGTGGACTGCCATTCTTGGGCCCCATGCATCAGAGGCATTCAGCACAGACTGACAAGTTAGTGCCATGTGACACTTTACCTTTGCATTTCCCTGTGAGTATCTCAATCCATAAGGTTTTGGAACCCAGTAAATTAATTTCTGGGCTTCCCTATCCAACTAAAAAGCTCGTAGATGCTTAATGATGATGGAGGGGACTTTAAATTGAAAACCATGGACCCCTTTTAGCCCTCGGGCGAGCTCATAAAATGTCCTGGAATTGCTCTTCTGTCAAGGAAATGAATTTCACAGCCAGGGATGCAGCACGGACAGCGGATGCAGCTAAGGTCTTTATGAGCTTTGCTGTCAAGATGAATTGCCTGTGGGATGTCTCCGGGCAGTACTTTTGGGTTTGAAGAGTACAGCTGGAGGCATACTCTGAGCTAAAAGGAAAGCTGGAAAAGCCAGAGCAGGAGACATTCGCGAGAGTAGCCTGTTTTAGACAGTGGCTTTCATCCAGAACCTTCCAGAGGGCCTTGGACAGCTATTGCTAGGGATCGGGGATGATTCTGCCAGGGGCTTCCAAGCCCTGGGAAGCTGCTCCTGGATCAATCCATGAAGCAGACAGTGATCCATAGAAAACCAAGGCAGCAATGCAGGGAAGTGCTGGGGTGCAGGACAGGTCAGAATTTCCACCCCAGTCAATGAAGTAAGAAGAAACAGTGAAGAGCTCAGGAGTTGCTCAGATGGCTGGTATCTTAGAGCTAAGCAACTAATGCACCAGGCAGAATTAATTCATCGCATCTGGCCTCGTTTTCAGAGTATGGAGTGTTCTGGAAGCATATTGAATGTGTCTCAGTTTATTAAAAATTCTGATTTATGGGACAATTATTATTGCAAGTTTCTTTCCCTCTCTGGACTGGTTGTAGACTGTTGAGTGGAGGGGGGGGCATCCACCACTCCAGAGTCAATATTGAGGTGGAGTTGGTTGTTCGGCATTGGCTGGAGAGACACATCACATTAATGTTGCTCCCAGAATGTAATATTGGTAAAGCCCCTTTTAATGTGGCCTCTCTTGACAGCCATGTCTGAAACAAATGCCATTGCTCAGGAGTGTTTGCGGGAGGTGAGCACAAAAGGGGCATGACAGTAAAATGCTACCTGGTTCACAATCGCCTAAGCAGGTCCCAGAGGCCCTGAGGTGGATGGTTACCTCAGAGTTGTGCTACCCCACAAAGCTTTGGGCTGAAGGAAGTTGATGCTGCCTGAGATTTCTAGACTGATCCCCATAGCTTCCACCACTGTTATCTGGTTTGCCTGCCGCTTGAACCAGTTGACTTTAAGCATCATGGGGAAGGCCTCTTTGCTTGGCCGTAACGGGCCTGGCTCCTTGTCGGAGATTCCTAGATGATATCCCAATACTCATAGGAACATATTTTATGTATCCACTATCCAAAGCCAACCCTATCAGAGTATCATGAGTCTGGTGGGTCCCAGCCCACCTTTCAGTGTCCATGCCTCAAAACCTGTATTTGGCTCCTGCAGGTCAACTGGCTGACAGTCTCAGCAAAGGGGTCCACCTTTCCCCAGCCAGATATTTGCTTTTCAAAAGGCAGAAGAAGAATATTTTTTTTCTGACAAAGACAAACAAAATTGGCCAAGCCCCATGTAGCCCAGAGCCCGGGACTGAACAGTGACTAACGACCCCGGCAACCTGCGTGTGATAAACAGCACCGGACCCAGAACTGATAACTTTATTGCTCACTAATACTTGCTTCCAAGGGGCGTTTGGGTTTTAATTAAAACCTGCCATCTCCAAGTGGTGAATGTAATTAGCAAGCATGACTGGAAAACTGCACCATGCCCCACCTGAGTTCCTGCTCACAGGGATGTGCTAATCTCTCTCCATTTACCATGGCGAGAGATCCAGCAAACACCCCTCTTCCAGACACTGTTTGCTAATCCTTTGTTCTGTTCCCCACCTGGCACTGTCCCTCGCCACTGGCTTCTCTGCCCAGATCCCCACCCCTTATGCCCCCTTTTCACAATTCTTTTATGGTTGCTTCATAAGGTCTGTCCGGAAGGTTGCCTGGGATGATACGCCCTGCACAAAGCCCAGCCTGTGGTATAAAAGGAGCTGGGTGCTCCAGTCGCTCACAGAGACGGAGAGTGAGGCATCAGACTGAGAAGCCCAGCTCACACTCTGCAGCAACAGGTAAGTCAGAATGACTCCTGCTCTTCCTCTGCTAATTCCTTCTGCTCTGTTCTTTTCTTCATTGCTGCTAGACAGGAACACAGCCGCATTGTGCTATTAGCTCTGATCCTGCTATAGATAGAGAGCAAATGATTGTCCGTTAGGTGTAACCAAGCAGGAATATTTCACATCAGATGCAACGTAAAGGAATAAGCCGTTCTCGGGAGATGTAAAGCTAATGGAGGACAAAGCCCTGTCTTCCTCTGAGCCACCTTCTTTCCATGGCATATTTCAGAATGGGTTTGACTCAGGATTGATTGTCCCAACCATTATGTGAGTCTCTGAGGAGGGACACTTGAAAGCTAACCACTCTTTGCTCCAAAGAGAAATTGTTAATATTAGAGCTCTATTGCAATTCATTCCCATGCTACGATAAATTACTTCCGGTCAGTGTTTTACCCAACCTAGCCCACCCCCTCTATTTCTTGGGCCTGAACATTTAATAAATTCTCTTTTTTTCCATTCTTCTATATAGCTATAGATTGTTCTGTTTTATCAATGGGGTACAAAACCCCTCTCTTGTCTCTGTCCACAGCCCTTTATACTTTCTGACCCTCCTTGAAAACCTCAAAGGTTATTAGTGGCTGAGCCCTGACAAAAGATCAGGAGATGACTTTTTTCTTTAGATTTGATCTGTTCTGATTTACAACCAGCTTTATTTAAAGCAGCCCTGTGCTGACCTGCAAATCTTTGCTTCCTTACCAGCTTGTGATGTATAAATCAATGTGAATGCATTAACGCTGTGTAAGACAACATAGCAGTACTGTTATTTCAGTCAAGTTAAGGAAACAATCATACCAAATCCACAAGTTCAGACAAACTCTCAGGGTCAGAGAGAAATAGCCTTAGACACGCTGCACATTACAGACTTCTGCCAGCATAACTACAGCCTCATCTACTCTACTTAGCATTGTAGAGAGAAGTCAGCTTTTGTCAGTAAAACAGTGGAGGTGTGCGCCCTGAAATGCTCCTTCCACCAATGCAACTCCCCTGCTATGCTGACATTGTAAAACCACCTTGATAAGAGAAGTTGGGCTTAGGTCAGTGTAGTTAGGGCGACAGTGTGTGTGTAGACACTGAGTTCCTTACAGCAGCTGTTGGCTGCCATTCTTGTCAGTTTCATGGTTAGCCCCCAGCCGGGTTGCTGTTGGGTCTCCACTCCAAACCAGCCTGCCTAGGCTCCCCACACCCTGCTGGGAGCCCTACTGACTCCCAGAATCCTGCTCCTCCTCATTGGCACAGCAGCTGAGCAGACTCCACGGCTGGATCTGCCAGCCAGAGGCAAGAAGTCCCAGGTGGCTTGTCCTTGCTTTCAGCTGGGAGGTGAGATGCCTCAGGGGGCAGCTGGTCTCCCAATGGGAAGCTGCTTGGAGCAGAGAGCCTTGGTTTGCACTCCCCCACAGTGTCCCACGTCAGTTGATGGAAAGGCTCCTGGTGAGAATACGCACCACTGACAGGAGTGTAGTGTAGTCACCACTGTACTTAATACTGTGGCTGTAAGTCACCTTAACATAGGTCAACATAGGGTAGACGCAGCCTGTGTCAGATAGAGGTGTGAGCCAGGCTAACAGAGCCTTGCTGGCAAAAACTGGTAGCATAGACACACCTGTACCAGCCTAAAGTCCTTTCACTCACAGGGCGCTGGTGCCAGAGCATGTTTCAGTCATAGGGGTGGTTTCATTACACCCATACAAAGCAGCATCTGCACCTGCGTCTAGCAGGGCTTTGCTGTTATCCTATATTGGTACAGTAAACTCTTCTATATACGGCAGCCCCAGGACCAGGAGGTTGCCAGATATTCCAATATTCTGGATAATAGAGAGGTATACTTAGCAATGCTCAACACTGAAGAAAAACAAGATTAGATATTAAGAAACTAAAATTTACTTATGGTTAAAATGATGGTTACTTGAGTGTTCCAGGTGATGGAATGCCGGATACGAAAGAGTTGACTGTAAAAAGTTCTTGCGGAGACATGGCCTCAGTCACATGAAACAGAACTTAATTCCATTGTCGTCAATAAGATCACACCTGGTGTAAGAGAAAGTCAAAGGCCCAATCCCAGAAAGAGCTGTTGAAAAGGGTAATTTATTTTCCCTGAAAACACTGACCAAATACCCTAACGTTTTTCATTGTCATCACAAAAATCTGTGGTTTTTTCCCCAGGGCTTAACCAAAACCAAAACGAAACAAAACTCAAACTTAGAATCATAGAAAATTAGGTCTGGAAAAGACCTACCCACTGCTCCAGGCAAGACCAAACCCATTTTTTTTCTCTGAAATTTCAACTGAAAACCCCAAAATGCCAGGCTGTGGTTCTAAAACCCTTTCCTTTCCCTTACACCAGGCGTGATCTTATTGACGACACTGGAATTAAGTTCTGTTTTATGTGACTGAGGTTATGTCTCCAAAAAAAAATGCATGCATGGTTTGGTTTGGGTAGTTTTTAGTCTGCTTTTTCCAACACGTCGGCAACCTCAGTGAACAAGAGCATATCCTCACCAATATGTCCATGTAATCCAAGAGCACATTTGGGTGGAAGAGTTCACTTCTTGGGAAAGGCTGGTTCTAATGCTGTTCTCTGTTGAATCCCACTCATCTTGGCTGAAGTTCTCCCTGGGTGAGGAATGCTAAACAAGGCTCTTTATTATGGGGGTCAGGGGTTGTCCCTGGCCCTGCACTTCCCGCAAAGGACAGACCTGGCCCTGGCTAGCTCCCACCACACTCAAGAAACCCATCTCTGATGGCCGTGCCACCACCAGCAGTAGCGTAGAAGTAAGGGATTACCTCATGTTACAAGTAATGGGTGTGTGTGTGTGTGTGTGTGTGTGTGTATGTGTGTGTGTCCGTGGATGGAAGAGGGGTGTGTGACAGGAAAAGTGTGCACCCCACTGCTCTGCGCCCTAAGAAAGGGTCCAGCACCTGCTGACCTAGGCTGAACGGGGCATTTTTAAAGCATATCAGGTTCAGAGCCCCAACAGCAATTGGCCAGTGCAATGAGTGCTGCACCTGTGAGAGCACAAGGCGTCCTTAGCCT